>NC_140588.1:696649466-697881133 GCF_964204655.1 Triturus cristatus
GAAAAGGGTGATGCGCACTCCATATATGTGTTCTTGTTACCTCCTCATCCTCTGTGGTGCTGCTTGAATCCTCATCCGCCTTGCAATGACATAGAGGGCCGCCATTGTGTTGAGACTGATGTATTCTGGGGCTGTTTATATGCAGGGCACCTGGTTACCACCTGCTTTGAGTTGGTGGTAATTTGCGACTCGCAAATAGCGATTTTCCGAGAAATCGCAATTTGCGATTTTTCTTACATTGGTCTGTGATTTTTTTTTAGCGATTTCGCACTTTGCGAGGCGCTATTTTGGAGTCGGTGGCTCAAATTCGCAAAAAAAGGAGTCGCTAACTGACTTCACTTTTTTTTGCCGATTCCTTAATTTGCGCTTGCGTTTTTCCCTCTCAACATTTCACATGGGTCGTTTGCGATCGCAAACTTAGAAATTCTGCGAATTTCTGCGTTTGCGATCGGTATTTCGCTTCCTACATCTGGCCCTATATTACAGTTTATTCTTTAAAAATTCATAACTCTCGTTCTACTGATGGAATTGTTATCATTTCAGTGTGGTTTTATTTATTAAATTAAGCGTTATTGTTCTAACCTGATGTGGGATCATTTTGTGTGATGCTGCACATACTTTACAAATTGCCTCTAAGTTAAGCCTCACTGCTCCGTGCCAAGCTACCAGGGATTGAGTGCAGGTTAATTTGGGGTTCGCTTGTATCTTACCCTGACAAGGATTGTGGTTTCTGGTTGCCAGGGCTCACACCCCAGTAAACCAGTAACCCAATTTCTTACAATCATACACAAAAAGATTATGAAGTTTTAGTTTAGACCATTTGATTTTATATCCCTAGACTGCAAAAGTGCTGTTTTTTACTGTGTTTTTAACAGGGTGCTTCATACTCAGTTCATGTCATCTACTGTGTAAGTAAGTAAGTAATAGTTTATTAGCATAGTTATTTAAAACCATTGCAATTCATCCTTAAAAAGAAATAATAATAAAAAAACACTAATGTGTACACAATACATTATTCATCACTTAATAAAATTACATTCACGTAGTAACTGTATTTTTAATTACTTTTAAAAAGTTCATAAGATTTTATATGTTGATAGAGTTAAAATAGTAAACGTATTGTTCTAAATGTCCTCTGTGTTTTATGGCAAGGGGACAAATTCCAGTATTTACTCTTCTTCCACCTTCCATAGTTGATACAATGTAAATAGGGATCTGCTTATTTTAAGAGCCTCTAAGAATATGACGGTCGGTCAATTTTCTGCATCTTTGTTTCTACCACCTTCAAAAACTTCACAAGGCTACAATTCAACTGCGGGTCACTAGGTGTAAAACAGGCAAGAACTGCCTGCCTTCGTGAGCGTATTCCACGGTGGTTGAAGTGGTGTTTCAGTAACCGTTTCCTTTCCTCCAACAGCTTCTCGCAGGAGCACAACAAATGTTCCATGTCTTCAGATGCCTTGCCACATAGGCGACAGAGGGAACCCCCATTAACCCTCAGCCACTGCGGAAAGTGGCGTGTGCATGGTAACACGCCTAGTCTGTATTTGAGGAACTTCAGTTTTATATGACGTGAGTAGCCGAGGTCAAGGTAACTCTGGTAGCCTTGTTTGGAGTAGGAGTTTAGGATGATCCACCCATGTGACCTCTTTGCAACACACGCTTTATCTTCAATCCATGAAAGATGTTTTATTGTTCTCTTTACTATTCTTTTGATCGTGGTGTGATTGGTAGGAGTATTCCACAGCTCCTGTAACCCTAGATTCACTAGGCTGATTTTCAAGTATTTGGCAGCTGGCGATGCCGGATACCGTTCTAATTCTGACCATAAGTAGCTGTTTAGGGTTCCTTCATTTGCCTTACGGACTTTATCCCAGGTCATTATATATGCACCTTGTCTTGCCAAAGACTGCTTCTGTCCTCCAAATTCCAGCCTGAGTTGGGCCGGAGAGGTTTGTTTTGGCAAGCTGAATATGGTTCTGTATGCTGATGCCACAGTTCTGTCTAGGGTCGCCGCATCCCTACCTCTCTGTACTTCGCTCCCATAAGTAATTGTGGGCAGCAGTTTAGCTCTTATAACTTGTGCCAGGGGCAAGAGGGAGGGACTGGTGAGCTTACCATTTAATTTTTTTAACGAAATAGATATCGCAATGCCTTTTCCTCTAATGCTTGCTTTCTGAACGGTAAATTGGCCACCATTATCAATTTTGACTCCCAGGTATTTGTACACTGTTGTGTCTTCAATACGGTTGTTGTTCCAGAACCAGCCATAGCTGAATTTCCTTTTTTTATTAATTGACATAGTTTGTGTCTTCTGTAGATTTATTGTCAGTTGGTTATCATCAGAATACAACCGAGTGGCATCTAGGAGGTTTTGTAGCCCTATTTTTGTTTGACTAATTAACACTATGTCGTCCGCATATAGTAATGATGGTAATGTTTGGCCTCCTAGTTTCGGTGCATGGGAATTGCAGGTATTTAAAATCGGGGTTAAATCACTTAAGAATAGATTAAAAAGGGTTGGAGCCAAGACACATCCCTGTTTTAAACCCTTATTAGTTGGGATGCGTCTGGACAGATGAGATCCATCACCCAACTTAACCTGTATCCAGGTGTCACTGTGCAGGTTGATAAGTAGATTTAGCAAGGTCCTCGGGATCCCCCACTTGTTCAGTTTAGACCACAGGAGATTTCGATTGATGTAATCAAACGCTGCCTTATAATCAATAAAGCACAGATGGATTGGCATTTTGATAGTTTTGGCTTTATCGATTAACAGGCCCATTGTCAAGATGTTCGTTGTTGTCCCAACATTTTTAGCAAAACCTGTTTGATTTACAGGGATTAAGGAGTTTTCTGTAGCCCAGAGCTGTAATTCTTCCAAGAGGATCCCAGCAAAGTACTTGGCCTCATTATCCATAAGGGCAATCAGTCTGTAGTTGCTTGGTTGTGATTTATTACCTGATTTGAGTATAGGAGAGATAATTGAGCCCTTCCAGGAGGCAGGTAATATATTGAACTGTATTATTTCATTGAATAATGGCTCTAGTGCTCCAGCCCATTCCCTATCGCTCCGTTTGTAAAGGATGGGAGGTATACCATTCGGGCCGGGTGCCCCTTCCCTTCTTCCCTTTTTAATTTGTCGCATGATTGTCTTTTGTAAGTTTATTTCTCTTGTATTCATGATTGTATTGCCACAAGCTTGTTTATGGGAAGTTTCACACAGTGTTGTTAGTTTATTGCCCTCATTTCCTATCTCAAAGTCAGAGGCCTTTTGTTGTGAAAAATGATCTTTAAGATACTTTGACCATGCAGCTTCGCTAATATTAGAGGATACTCCATCATGCACAGGATTTAAAAAGGAATTAATTGATTTCCAGAATTTCGCCCCATCGTTTTGTTTTATGTCAGCCTGTAGTTTTACCCATAAGCTGTCCTCCATTTCTTTATTTGCTATCCACTTTGTTTGTTTTAAAGAAGCCTTCAGTTTCCGTAAGCGGTCTTGTTTCACCGTGTCGCATGAAGAGTACCTAAGTTGACGCATTGTTCGGTAGATACATTTCTTTATACATTTTATCTTCACTTGATGTTCCTTTGTGAGCGAGGTCATATTGTTATCTGTCCGTCTTGATTCAAGCTTCGGTGTTGTGGAGTAGCCTGCCATTATTTTGGTAAAATACTCCCATTTCTCAACCTCGCTTGTTCCAATTCTTCCCTCAAAATGCAGTATCGCCATGTCAAGCAAGCTTCCCTCATTTATTGCAGAATATTTAATCCTTTTATAGTTGACAGTATAAACTGAGTTAATAGGGACCAAAGACTGCTCAAATTTGGGCTTGCAGATATTCAGTGTGATTTCCTGGGGGCAATGATCACTATCAGTTTTTTGCCCTATTTTGAAGGAGATTACATGGTAAAAGAGAGATAGTGTCATAAACGTGTAGTCCAAGGTTTTACTAACCCTTGATGAATGAAACGTGCATGCTGGTGGAGTATCTTCAATGAATCTTCCATTTAGTACTCTAATGTTAAAGGACTCAAGGTTCTCTAATGCCTGTTTATCAAATTTAGTACATATTGATGTTTTTGAGAGCGCTTGGTGTGGTATATTCCAGGCAATGTCTTGAAGGTGATTTTCATCGTCTGATGTGTTCCCCATCAGGTTTAGATTAAAGTCACCAGTAAGCACGACATCCATATTCGATGTTTTAATTGTAGTTTCCTCTAGGTAACTACATAGTTCATTTATTACCTTAGTTTTCCTTTTTGGGTGAACGTAGGCGTTAATTAGAGTTAGATTAGTGCCCCTCTTGCCATGTTCCGAAATGAAAAGATTTAATATCAACAGGTTGGGATTGGGTGGTCCAAGTTCCTTAATCTCGTGGGCACTTGCCACTGAAACATAGGTCACAAGGCCCCCTTGGAGGTGGCCATATTTTGCAGCTCTCACCGCGCTTGTGTAGAAACGCAAAAAACCAAGCAGGTGCGGAGGTTCTTCTTGCCAGGTCTCTTGAAAGGTCACGATGTCAAAAGATCTTATATAGCTAACAAATTCTTGATCGCTCATTTTAGATGCAAGGCCGTTGACGTTCCATGAGCAGATTCTATATTTATTGTATCCATTCAATATAGGGAGATCCATAGTTGGTCATTTTGCTTGATTATTAATTGTTCTGGAAATCCATCTCAGGTCAAAGAGACCTGTTGATGTACCATCTGAGGTGTGTCCTGTGGATTCCTGGTCCTCCCTGATTCTTCCTCCAGAGTACCCTATTGCACCTCGGAGTACTGATGTTCCAGATCTAATACCGCAATTCGGTACTCCATCTCTTCCTGTGGGGATTAATAGATCAGGATATTTTGGTTTTATATAAGGGGCAATTAAAATACCCCAGTTTTTGAAGGTTTGGCTCTCAGCCAATATGTTCTGTGCAGCTAAAGAAGTAGTCCATGTTGCCTTTGTTATTTCCACCTTCGAGCCTGCTACTGCAGTGAATTCAATGGAGGCTAGATCCAAGGTAGTCACACTAGCCAGAGATGGAATGTGAGATAAGAGTCGTAAGATGTTCCCTCTGTTCAGTATGTCATGGCTTCCTTTCGAAATGTACTCCGGGGTGAGCCATACAATATTTGCTGTTGTATTTCTAATGTCTTCCGGCTTCCTATTATTTGTAGTTTCGGCAAATCCTTCATGTCCTGGTCCGGTTGCTTGCATTTCTTTAGGTAGAGCTTGGTATAAGGAAGATTCCACTCCGATACTCCCTTCATCGTGTGTTATCTGTTGTCCTCCTGTGGTTGTTATTTGGTTCCACTCCCTTTGTCTGATTACTGGTAGTTCAGCTCCACCACCACTTGGACGTTCATTCATGTCTATTTTTGGAATCATTCTTGGTTGTGAAGGTATTGATGTTTGTCTGCTTTGTTTCGATAAGTGCACATCTAACTCTTCCATAGCTCTGCCCGTTTTGTTGGATGGGGGATGCTGGGGTATTTCGCTCCCAGACATTGCTCCACTCTTTTCATTAGGAGACCTTACAGAGTTGGCGATCAGACCGCCTTGCATGCTATGAACTAAATTTTGTTGTTTTTTTCTTAGTTCCGATCTTGGTGAAGAGAGTCTATTTATGTTTTCTTGATGAAGGACTTCTCTTCCTTCTCTATTGTCAGTCTCCTTAATAGACTCTGTGTCTTCGTCGTCAGTTTGGGTGTTATTTGGGCCATCTTGGTTGGATAGCGATGATGTCCCAAAGAGATGGCTGAATCCCGCTCTATCCAGCTTTATTTTTTGGTTCCTGCCTTTGCGTTTGTTTGCCCTCCTTTGCTTTGCGTTTAGATGATTGTCAACCTTCTCAATTTGTACATCTACAGGCAGTCCATTATCCGCTGTTCTTGTCTCTTTGGCCTCTCCTTTCTGAGTCTTGTGGATCTGTTTCTCCGATACCACAGTGTGAACGTTTCCAGTAATTACAAGAGATGCCATGGTTTTTATTTTGTCTTTTTTGTTGGTGGTGCGGCATTCTTGGGGACGCTTGTCTATTTGTCCGTTGTACCCGTGACTTTCTTTTCCTTGCGATGATGGTTTTATTAATGTACATAGATCGCTCAGCATTGATGGAAGTGTGGCCAGTTTGTCAATTATCGGGCCGCATCCGCAGCCCTGATACTTGCTTTGAGCTTGATCCTGTTTGTTTTGTAATAATGCATTTAGTGTACCCAGTTTCCCATCGATCGCAACCACAAAGACCGCCAGTGTGTCCAAGAGGGTCAGTTGGGTATCCATCTTATCTGACTGGTAGTGCAATGCTTCTACCAATAGTTGGACTGTTTTTAGCAGACTCTGCCATGCTGTGTCCTGGGTAGCATTCTTTTGTGTTTCCTCCTTACTGTCTGTTATAATTATTTCATCACAAGTTTCCGTTGTTTTTCCTCCCTCATTTGGGTCCTGTTTGTATTCACACATTTTGTCGTTTGATTTAGAGTTGAACCCGCTCCCATTTTTTTCTTCGGTATAAGCAGCCAAGAGACCTTCCCAGTCCTCCGAGCCAAGGTCTGAGTCGGTTTCTATTTCTTCTGCTTTCCCAGCTAAGTTAAGTCCGTCCATTCCAAGGTCTACAACCAATTCTATTCCTTCTGATTTCTTATCTATATTTGGATCCAAAGTTGGACCCAGAATTCGATCTTTGGTTCCTCCTTCTCTGATGGGTGACTCTAGCTGGGAGTTTAATATCAGTTAGAATTGGGGTTATTGTTTTTTCCTGTATTTCCCCCTTCCATTCATGATTGGGGTTAGTATGCCTCAGCAAGGGTTTTTCATGCGGGCTTTTTTGGCTGTGAATTTCCGGTGTCATAACTATTGCACAGTTGCCAAATCGGTCTTTATTTTTTCCTGGTCTGTTAACACTAGTCCAGTCCAAGCTGGTTACGAGGTTGTCCTGGATTCTTTTTTGGGCGTCATCAACCCTTTTTTTTGCTTCACATTGTCTGTGAATTTGGATGGCCTCGTCTTCTCCTTTTTGTATATTATTTGTGGTTTCAAAGGTCATCCATGTTTTGTTAGATTGCGGGGTTGAAGTTACTTGTAAAGGGCTGTTAACTGTTCTGCTGTTGTCTCTTTTGTCACTTTTTTGGTCTGGACTTTCACCTTTGTGAGTTGAAGTCCGCTCTTTTGTAGTTAATAATGGTTGTTTTGATTGAAACGGTTGAAGAGGTGATTGGAGTCCTGGTACTTCTTTCGTATTTGATAGCAGGACGTCCCCCACATTTTTTATGAAGCTGAATTTTGTAAACATTTTCGGTTGATGTGAGTATTGCCTTATTTTAATTTTATTGCTGGTTTCCAATTTTAATGATTGCCCGCTCTTGTCTAATGCAGAGGAAGCTCTATCTACTGGTTTTTCTATTTCAATAAGTGTACTGTTTTTCAAGCTTAGTTGATCATTTTCTTGTGATATTTCATCCCTTACATCCTCCGTCATAGTCGTTTTTCTTTTGTTTTTTTTCTTGGACTCTTGTTTGGCTGTTACATTGCCACGAGTGCGACCTGACCTCATAGTGCCCCCCTTTTTATTATAGTTCCTGTCCTTTATAGTTCCTGTCTTTCTATTCTTCACCACACAGGCAATGAGTTAAGGCTTGATTGTTTATGCCACGATCTAAGACTGCTCCCACGATCGTGCCACCCCCTAAGCCTTCTGTACGCTTCTCTGGCGCTCCTGAAGTTGATTTTGGTATTAAGTTTCCAATTAGTTTGGAGGATTGTCCATTTTCACAGTTTTTCACAGTTTTTTAACTCACACTTTCCTGTAGTTTGTTAACCCCTCCCGTGATTTATCAGTAGTAGGACTCTTTTTCCCGCTCGGCAGTTGCTTAATAGCCCAATGCTTTGCAAATTTTGCTCAGTTCTAGCTCCTTCCCCCTGTGCCCCGTGCCTCCCCACCTCTCCGCCACACCAGGAGGCCCAGCCAACCACCCACACCGGCCCACCTCCAAGTCTGGCCGCTCCGAGAGAGCCCGCTCAAAACCCACTCAGAGCCGCCCAACCGCAGGGCAATTACCGCCAAGAAAACAGCAGGCAAGCGGTGCGGCGTGGCAGAGAAAGTGGCGGTAGTCAGCCTGAGCAGCAGCCGTCAGGAAGTAAGTAATACTGGTAGTGGTGGACGGGATATGGGTCGTCACGAGTCAGAGATTTTATTGCGTCTAATTCCTCTACTGAGGGATGAAGTGTTTTATAAGTTTATAAGTTTATCAACCCTTTCACCAGTCTTTGAAAAACCAACTGCCTTGTCCCTGCTGAGTGCTAGCAGAGGGCGCAATCACTCCGTTCAAACCTCTCCTCCTTCAAGTCAAAGATGTGAACGCCGCAAGCAACCCAGCTGAAAATGCAGCACCCTCGGCATTCCAGGCAACCAGGAGAAGAAACAGGGTATTCAGATGCAATAGGAGGAATGACCAGAAGGGAATCGCCTGGGTAGAGCCCGCACCAGTAGCTCGAGTGAACTCCCAGCAAAAATATGCACAGAAGAAGAAGATGGAAGGGAGGATACCCACGACCACACAGCCTCAATCCCCCAGGAGAAGACCCTGTATGTGCTGGCACTTGACGCACTGCTTGTGGAAGGCTATGCGAATACTGATGTCAAAATAGCCAGCTTAGGCAATAATGGAGGTCTCCATACAATCTCCATACAATCACCGCAATGCACTGCTGTTGCGCCTGGGGGCTGCAGTCAGTGATCAGTAGCAATGAGGCAGCAGCAACAGTTCCGTAGACTCCACACACAGAAAAGAGGAAGGGGGGGCTTCCCAGCGTGTAGACCACCAGTAATCACAAATACTCACTATTTGAAAGCATGGTGCTTCCCAGCAGGATCAGTCCGAGATACCTGCGCATTGGCGTTCTGTCCGGGCCGGCATCAAAGAGTCTCGGTGAGCAGGACGGGAGGCGGGAGACAAAAACGAGCCGACTTTTCCTCACAATGCAGCAGAAGAGCTTTCAGGCTCCGATGGGTGATTCACTGGGAGTGCAGAGGGGACACAGAGGGTCACCGGTGTGAGTCGCCAGCACCCGCGGCGGGGAGGGCTTTCCCGCGCTCACCCACGGAGCGCTGTTCCTGCGCTGCGCCGCTCCTCCTCCGTGCTCGCCTCCTCCGTGCTCGCCTGCTCTCGCCTGCTCTCGCCCGCTCTCGCCTGCTCTCGCCCGCTCTCGCCTGTTCTCGCCTCACTGCAGTCCTCGTCAAGCTCTCAGAGACTGGGCGCTGGCTCTTAAGGAGACTGACAATAGAGAAGGAAGAGAAGTCCTTCATCAAGAAAAAATAAATAGACTCTCTTCACCAAGATCGGAACTAAGAAAAAAACAACAAAATTTAGTTCATAGCATGCAAGGCGGTCTGATCGCCAACTCTGTAAGGTCTCCTAATGAAAAGAGTGGAGCAATGTCTGGGAGCGAAATACCCCAGCATCCCCCATCCAACAAAACGGGCAGAGCTATGGAAGAGTTAGATGTGCACTTATCGAAACAAAGCAGACAAACATCAATACCTTCACAACCAAGAATGATTCCAAAAATAGACATGAATGAACGTCCAAGTGGTGGTGGAGCTGAACTACCAGTAATCAGACAAAGGGAGTGGAACCAAATAACAACCACAGGAGGACAACAGATAACACACGATGAAGGGAGTATCGGAGTGGAATCTTCCTTATACCAAGCTCTACCTAAAGAAATGCAAGCAACCGGACCAGGACATGAAGGATTTGCCGAAACTACAAATAATAGGAAGCCGGAAGACATTAGAAATACAACAGCAAATATTGTATGGCTCACCCCGGAGTACATTTCGAAAGGAAGCCATGACATAATGAACAGAGGGAACATCTTACGACTCTTATCTCACATTCCATCTCTGGCTAGTGTGACTACCTTGGATCTAGCCTCCATTGAATTCACTGCAGTAGCAGGCTCGAAGGTGGAAATAACAAAGGCAAAATGGACTACTTCTTTAGTTGCACAGAACATATTGGCTGAGAGCCAAACCTTCAAAAACTGGGGTATTTTAATTGCCCCTTATATAAAACCAAAATATCCTGTCATCTACTGTGGGTGTAATCATGGTGCGCCAACCAAAATGTTAGGTGTACAGGTCGGATAGGCAAAGTGGGTAGCCGAGCATTGGGTGATGGTTCAGTGTCTCAGTGCCTTCTACGGGCCATTTGTTTTCTTCCTCTTTTCACAGAGGGCATGGGACGGGAAGAGCAGCCTTGCTGGGGGGCCAGGTGGTGTTTTGGCCTTTCAGCAGCTGTGGCCTTTCCTTAAATCCCTCCCCTGTTATGCCATCACCCTGAGGCAATGGTGGGCTGGGGAGGGGGTGAGTAAGTGAAGGGGCCTTGCTAGGAGCCAGGTGTTGCAATGGCTATTGGGCCATTGTCACCTTTCTCCAGTGGCTTTCCCCCTGAATGACTCCCTTCCACATTCATGCCTTAATATGGACAGTGTGTGCGTAGGCCACATAAAAAGTGGCATGAATGTCAGAGCTGCCAAGGAGATGGGGAGTCAGATTCTAGTCTTGGCGTAGGTTCATATCCTGTGATTCTGGGCAAATCACTTCAGCATCCAGAGAATTAAATAAAAATGAATCTGATCTTGTGTAATGTAACTGGTGTTCATAAATAGCGCTCCAATGCCCTTGGGTCAAGTTCACATTACATAAAACAGTAAAAAAAAACCAATAAAAAAAAAAAAACATCTGCTCTTGTTTTATGATTCTGCAGCGGTCAGAGCATGATACTTCTTTATATAAAAACACCATGTTTTTAATACAGTTTTTCTGCCTTTTTTAGTTTAACTATAAACAAAGCCACTGGAATTATGAGGCAGGGGAGGCCGCAAATTATGTGACAGGTTTGAGTAAATCATGCAGCAAAAAAAAGGCAAATTATGTGGCATAGTGCAGCACATTTTGCGATAGTATTACTTTGTTATCTTGTAATTTTTAAACTTGTGAACAATGTCTGGGCATTGGGTGCACCTAATTAGGACTCATTTAACACCCAAATTAAGCAATAAGAAACAGAAAAGTGGATGGTTAACCTTTGCAAAGGGCCTTCCACAGCGAGGCAATATGTGCCACTGCATTTTTAGTAACTTGTGAACCGTTTGAGCTAGAAACAAAGATGTTTTTTTTGTTAAAATCTGTGGATTATGCGGCAGATGATGGATTGGGTACTAAATGTGGCAAATCGCATTATGTGAAACCCACCAATGCCACACAACTGGATAATTCCAGTAGCCCTGACTATGAGTCATGGATCATTAACGCAGCTTCAGAACACATTTTAAAGTGCTCTCCCATATGTTTTCTGTTCAAAGCACTTACTGATAAAAGGAAAAAAGATGGGTTTCGGTTGATTTTTTTGTACCGGCCAGGACATAAATATACTGTCCATGCCAGTCATAAACTGTGCAGTTGGCAAACTTAACCCGATCATGTGTCACCAGTCTGACCAAAATGTAATTAATGTCCCATTTTTCAAAGAGGGACACATTAAGTGTTTTCCAGTGAACACCGATGCAAAGGTTGCATTTATCTATCCTTAGTGCCTCACTGTCTGCGTTTTCTATGTTGCGTATGCTGCGCTCTGACACTTAAGTCATTTCAAAAAACTTTATTCGATTGTTTAAAACCAGTCATAAAAGCACATGGCATCAGTAATACAATACAATACATAAAATGATAAAATAACAATACATTCGGTTAACAATAAGAAAAATGGGGCAGGAAGGGGGGGTGAGCTAGATGGACAACATCTACGAGTATCATTTCACATGTAATTTCAGTAGATCATACTTTTCCTGACGGACACAGATTGCAAAATAAAGGTCGCTGTAAAAAAGCATACATCCGGTTCGTCAAGTGCAAAAAAGAAGGCTCATCGCAGATCTGACATTAGACACTGAATATTTTTTAAAAAGTGGTTTGAGATAGGCAATTTGGAGATATAAATACAGAGGGCAAAGAAGCAAAAAGTGCTCGGTGCTCTGCTTCGAAGTCCCATCACAGGGACAGAGCATTGCCGTGTAATTATTAATCAACGGAAAGGCCACTAAAATGTGGGCAATACCTAGACGTAGTCTGGTGAGGACAAACTGATGAGATTGTTTGGTGACCACTTTTAGGTACTTGGCGAAACCTAGACTTGCCTGGTTAAGGGAATAGTAAAATTGGTGAGTAGCCATCGGGCGGGTTATGTCTCTACGCACTTTGGATTTAATCCCCAAGTAAATACGTTTTAGCTCCTTTTTTGAGGAATCTACAGCCCTGGCAGGGTCCACCAAAACATTCATATTGAATATCTCTCTATAGGATAACATCACGTAATTAAGCCATGGGATCTGGTTATGTTTATCCAAACGGAGGCAGTCTTGGATAATTTTCCTAGTGAAGCCAGTTTCCTCCTTTGCCCAAATCGATCTCCAGGTCATTAGTGGGCCTAGCCCCGTAAGGTCAGTCAGGTATTCCAGCCCAACCTCAAGGTGGGACAGTCCAGTGGAGGCTGAAGTTGGAAGACAAAGAAGCCTCTTTAAAAAGCTATTTTACTCCACCTGGAGGTCTCCATGGCGACAATGACCCCAAACCCCTGATCCATAGAGGGCCATAGAAACACATCTAAGGCGGTAAATGTGCAACATATCACAAAGACGCCGGCTTCCTAATTTTGAGGCGAATTTAAAAACACCAGAAATGGCTTTAACGTTACAAATCTCCTGTGCCCACATGCCATTACTACGGAGAGTGATGCCAAAATAGCAGAATGTATCCACCACTTGTATCTTTTGGTCCACAAACTGGAAAGATCTCAGTTTTTTTATTTTTTTGCCACAAGCCATAATAAACGTCTTGGAGTTGTTAATTTTTAATTTCCTCCCCTGGATAAAACCAAAAAAACTATCCATTAATCTCTGCAGACCCACTGGAGTTCTAGACAGTAAAACAGTATCGTCTGCGTAGAGCAGTACAGGAATGGCTTGGCCCTCGGCTTGTGGTGCATCAGCGGAGACCAATCTCAATTCAGAGTCCATGTCATTAATAAAAAGAGAGAAGAGCAGTGGGGCAAAGACGCAGCCTTGTCTGATACCTGATTTGACCTCAATATCATCAGTGCATTCACCCGCTTGGCCATAACGAATCCTGGCCGATAGTTTACTGTATAGTCTGGCCAGAAAATAAATAATTGCGGGTGGGGCGCCCATATTTAATAACATGGTCCACAGAAGGGCATGGTTCACCAAATCAAAAGCGCTGGACAAATCAGCAAAGCAGAGGAATAAGGAGCCCTTTTTGGCTCGGGTGTATTTACCTATGATAAGATCTAAATTAACACACTGCTCAACGGTACCAAGGCCCCTACGGAACCCAAATTGGGAGTCAGCCAAGATACCATTGACCTCTGCCCATTCCTCCAGACGCTGTAGGAGCACCCTACTCATAATTTTTAGGGAGGAGTCCAGAAGGGAGATAGGGCGGTAGTTCTTTGCCTCGCTCCTATCGCCCTTCTTGTAGATTGGTATAATAATTGATTCACCCCATGTAAGAGGGGTGCTTACCATAACTGCTGCATTGAAGACTTTGGTCAGAAGGGGGCCCCACAAAAGAGTGTCAGCTTTGTAAAGGTCTATCGGCACCCCATCAGGCCCTGGGGCCTTTCCTCCCTTGCTGTTTTGGATGGCAGTAACTACCTCGTCAGTTGTAATATTTAGGGAAAGGTTTGAACCAAGGGCTGCTGCTCTAGGGCACGTACTAGTTTCCCCCCCTGGATTAAAAATGCTATTATAAAACACAACCCAGTTTTCTTCACTAACCTGGGCTGACAATACTGGGTAAGCCTCCTTCGGATGCAGAAAAGGACTATTCACAGTGCTCCAGAAGAGTTTGCTGTCCCGCAATTCGGCTGCTGTGGAGAAATTATCCCAGGCTTCCTCCCGTAATTCATGCTTCCTACGGGACAACTGGTCCTTATAGTTTGCTCTGAGGGATTTAACAACACACTTGTCCCTTGGGTGATTGCATAGGGCTTTCTTTAGTTCCTGCAAGGACTTCGTACAAGCCCTATCAAACCATCCCACGTTAGCCCTGGGCCTGTTGGGGGCAGTAAGTATTTTTTTAGTTATGGCATTAATTTCCTCGAAGTCAACGATAATGCTTGCCGCACTTGTATTATCATCTAAACAGCGCTGCAGCTCAGGGAGACTTGAAGCCACAATTTTTGACATCAGCTTCTCAGAATTGTCACTGCACCATTTTATTCTACATCCATTAGACCTATGAGGGAGTAATTCAGCAACTGTCCTACGGGCAACTTGGACCTTCCTCCCCGAAATCAAGGTGGTAAAAGTAATTCCGTTATGATCACTAAGGGACAGGTCTACAATTTGCGGGACAGAACAGAGAGAGCTGATGTTCTCCGAAACCAACAGGTGGTCAATAACAGAGGCTGAGTTCCTCCCTACGAAAGTTGGGACCGGGTTGCCCTCCCTATCATTAGCGGGCACATGAACAAGTAGATCCAATTTTAACAATAAGGCATTTAGTGACTCGGATAGGTAGGTAGTAATTTATTTGTTAATTAATTAAAATCATTACAAACATGTGCACACACACAGAAAAATAAAAAATAAAAACACCTTTGAAAAGAACCACTACTTGTAAATTAATAATTAACAATTCTTCAACCTAACGTTAAAACCTTTACATAAAACAGTAATTAAAAAGCATTATAATCAATAAAGTTCATTATACTTCCAATAATTTCCATTTAAAATGCAGCAAAATAAAACAACATATATTAGCAGCGGTTATTGTAATTTGCAATTATTTCACTATTATCATTTCATGTTTGATGAAAAAACAGCATTATGCTTACAAAAATACCTCTTACTGACCGCAAAAAATATTTTACCAACATCTTTCTAAAGTAACATATATTAGCAGCAGATATTACAGTTGAGATCCTTTTACTATTATCCATTCATAAACTACTATAAAGTGCATTATGCTTACTAAGGAGCTTTATGTTAGCAGCAAATATTGTTTTAACTACATCTAATTAGAGTACCATGTTTTAATGTCAGATATTTTAACAGCAACACAGTTGATATAATATGACCTGTGAGCTACAATAACTTCTAATAGTAACACGTTTCATAATTTCAATAATTAGACATTAAGAGATCATACCAACTAAAAAAAGAATGTTATCTCTAATAATTGTCTACAAACTCCTAAATTATATTAAGTTGCTGGTACTCTATAGTCGTTTAATATTATTCTTCAAGCAGCTATTTTTTGTAATTTCTTTTCCACAATAGTGATGAACTTAATAAAGAGATGAACAAATTTAATATCATCACCACTTAAACAGGCAATTATTGCATTCCTACATGTTCTAACTCCCGATTCATTAAAAATCGGTTTAAGGATAGACTTTCGAGCATTTGTTAGCCCTGGGCATATTGTTACGATATGCATTAAGGTTTCTTCAGTTAACCCACAGAGCCTGCAGACATTAGATGACCATTTACTTTCCCATTTTGGTATTCCATCCTTTGTTGCATATCTTCCCAACCTTAAATTAATACATTTGTTCTTAATCAAAGGTCTCAAATGGTATGACAAATAAAGTTGAGGGGACAACCTACCAAAAGAGTTAACTATTGTCCAAAAATGAGTTTTTTTTCTTAGGTCATCCTTGTCCACTATAGTGCTAAGCAATGCAGCCATTTGATTCATTTCTTTCTTAAATACAGTTTTACTCCTCATTTCGTCTTCTAATTTTAAACATTTGTAATTGCTTAAACATTCATTTAAATATGACTGCCAACTTCTCGAGTATTCACCTTCTGAAATTTCGAGCCAACACAACTTCGCTAAAGATCCTTCCTCTGATCGGACTAATGATAATAAAGACTTTAAAAATACAGATTGACGTGCCAATAATTGGTTCTTCAAACCAAATTCTAATCTTATATTGGCACGACTAATATATTTAGGTATCTTAAAAACAGATTTGTATGTCTTAATTTCTATATCATCAAGCAATTTTGCGTCTTTGCCCCTAAAGATGATGGAACAATAATCTAAGGATGGAATCAAATTTGCTCTCATCAGCCTCATTAAATGTTCATAATTAGGACATACCAATTTGTCTCTCAATTTTCTAAAAGCAAAAGCGAGGGATAAACCCCTGGCTTCAAGTTTATTAAAATGCTGCCTAAATATCAGTCCGTCATCAAAAATAATACCCAAGTATTTATATGTTTTAACATTTTCAATCACCAAGCCGTTAATATTCCATTCTTTTATTCTCGAGTGACTCTCCGTAAGGTGTATGTACAAAATGAGCCCGTCGGCCCCTTGGTCCCCATCAAATCCGCAAGTATTAGAAAAAGAGAAAGTACATGTGGAAAAATTAAAATCACCTCCTCAGATAATATCAGATGGAACCGGGTTAGCCCTACATAGTAACTACAGTTGCAAGTTCATTGACTACAAATGAGCTTGAGGAATCAAACATGTTGTTATAGTGGTTAATCAGCAGGACATCACGGCCCCCACTTTGCTGCAGCCAGAGGACCTGTGAATGGGATCCTACAATGGTATGAGATTTAACTTGCTCCGGGAAGCTTACGGCCAAAGGATCACAAGACCGCCTTTGGCCCTACCCATGGTTGATGCCTGTGCCGGGCAGTTAAAAGAGACAAAGCCATCAAAGAGAATCTCTTCTGTGGACCAGGTCTCTTGGAGGCAGAGTATGTCCTGGCCGTTAACAGTCTCCCTCCACCATAAGGCCTCCTCCTTTTTACGCCAGCCTGCAATGTTCCAACTCAAGATTTTAAACCCTGCACCATAATCCACAGCATCAGATCCAGGTATATCCCCCACGGGACTACTGAGGGATGTCAAATCCTTAGTGGCCGCCAAGCTACTAAGTTGACTGGCACACACGGAGGGAAATTGGGACTGGGTGTTTGGCCCTAGCTGAGCACCAGCCGTTGGCAGATACGCCGCACGGGCCAATTCTAACTGATCGATACTTCCTATTAAAGCTTCTACACTCAGGGGTGTGCTCCCCTCCCCAAGAGATGGCTGTGTTTCCTGGGGTAGTCAGTCGACTGCATCAAGGCAGCTAAAACGGTTGTAATCGCAAAACGTGGCTCTAGATGGCATAGGGCCTGGAACGCCATGATATCTCCTATTTCTGCCCCTATAGTTGACCCGCTCGTTACTGCCACTCCCATAGGTCGTCGGGGATGGGGGGTAAAAGAAAGAAAGCGGCAGGGTCTGGATAGTGGAGTCAAAAGACCTATTAAAACCGGCACAAATATGGTGGACTGTTCTGGGGTCCCTAAAATGAATTGTTATACAGTCCCCATTTATAGTATTTGCCAGCTTTCCCACCCAAGGTACCCTTCTTAGCATTACAATCTCGCTAGACAGCTGGGTTGGCAGGGGTCTGTTCCAATTAAGCCATTTGATAACCTTGCTTTTAAGTGAGGTAAATGATTCATCTTCCCCTTCTTCTAGGGCTAGGACACCCGCCAAGACCACCATAAAGCGGTTAGCTTTAGGGGGAAGGTCCGGGGTTCTGGGTTTACTAGCCCTGATATCTTTCACTGACGTTGGAGGTGCACTATTACCCCTGTCTGAAACTGTAACCCCCGGGTTGTCGTTGCCTCTGGCACCTGCCAGGGAGCAGGCTGGCGACTGCCTAGGAGGTACCAAGGGAAGAGGATTAGAGCCCAGTGGTCCAGGCAATCTGCAGCTGGGGATAGGCATACTACTAGCTGAGGGGGGGAGAGCACCCTCAGGAATAGTTGTACTGGAAATATTGGCAGGAATAGGTCTTGCTATTAAAGTGGACGTTACTCTCTCAATGTTAGCCAATCTAGTTTCAATCTGTTCCAATTTAGCCTCTAGGGGATATAAAATAGATTTAAATAGCGCTCCCAGATTTTCAAGGGTCAGTGCAGTACCATGCTGGCCTGGGATATGGGTAACGGGAGGGGGCAAAGTCAAGTCTACCAATCCACTGCCCAAATCTTGTAGCCCTGCAGCAGGCCTTCCTGGTTTGATATTACTACTATTTTGCCTGGCAGCCTTCGCTAGACTTCCCTCTTTCTTGTTATATACTCTTTTCCATTTTGGGATAGTCCCTTCTCTAGGCCCTAGATGCATAATATTATTGGGGGCAGCCCCTGGAGTGATGGGTGAGTTCACATCGTTGTCGAGGATTAAATCTATTTCTGGCATTATTTCGTTAACCAAAAGGTCCAGATCCTGAGAGTTATTCTCCTCCCCTCCAGGGGTGCTATCTTGGTGCATTATCCGCCGTAGGCAAGTGTCTATCCGGCGTTATGGCATTAGCGATTGGTCCCAGTGAAGATCTTTTAGTTGCAGTAAGTTCTTGCGACATGCGTTTTTCCAGTACTAAGATTTCTTTGGACACTATTGAATTTGCTCTAGTTAGGAATTTTTCCATGCCTCCCACAATGGAACCCCCAACAATCGAGGACTTACTTCTAAGTTCCCTGCCAGACATAGTTCAGATGGAGATGAGAGACCTGGAGCCCAGAGGCAAAGAGGGATGGCCCGGTCCGGTCTTGACCGGTCAGAAACGGGCCCGCCCTTGGCCCGGGCTTCGCGCTTATCCCGCGCGCTCCCGCGCAGCGCGGGTAAGGGCTTGTTAAAGTAGGAAGGAAAATGGGCAGGTGGGCGGGGCAAGCAGGGAGAGCGGCCCGGGTGGAACAGATTGGGCTCACAGGGGCTCCTGGGAGATGGAGTCCCTGCTTCCACGCTCGCAGCCCAGCTTCCACACGACACACCTCAGGTCCTCCTACAGGTCACAGCCCATCTCCGTACTCCGTATTCCGGCTCCCGCTGATGGTAGGTGCGCTGCGGGACCCGCGTAGCGGGTCCGGCGAGCCGTGAGTGAGAAAGCAGCAACAATCCAGTGGCACGATCCTCACAAGACAGTTAGAGTCACCAAGGCGTGATTTCGCGCTGATATACTGTCGAAGTTTAACGGGGAAGGCCAGTTCCACAAAATGTCCCCCGACTGCCGCTGAGCGTTGGAGGAACCGCCGTTTCCTGGGTCCGGAGCTTCGCCTCGCGGCTCTACGCCAGTACTGAGCTGTGTTTGCTGCGAGAGTCAAAGGGTTGCTCTTCCCAAGCTCCAACTCCCCGCTTCATGTCGGGACATCATAGGCCACTGCGAGCACCGGGCAGCGCTGCCCCTCCCTGGGGCTCCCCAGCACCTCAGAAAGCAGCCCGGAAACAAAAGGCCGCTGGGTGGTGAGGGCGGCCCAGGCCCGGTTCTCTTCCGTCTCACGGCTACACCGTGCTCGCCACCGGTGCTCGCAGGCCCTGCTCGCTCTCAGCACCTAAGTCATTCTGTGCTCCTTGTTGAATGCACAGTTCTGCTTCTATGTTATTTGTGGGCTTTATGTTATTCAGGGAGGGTCTAGGCTTGTGGGAGGATAACATTTTGCTGTGTTCATATTTCCCAATGACACTGTCCTCAGCCTGCAATGAGGACCTTGTAGTGTGATGTCTGTGGCTTTCCTTTACTTCCCCAGCAAAAAGGAACATTCAGATGTTCTGCCTCACCTCTGTATGGCCACACCCCTGCATCACTCTGCTGCCTGCATGAGTGGGTAACGGGCTGCTGCTTCAGCCTACCTCTCCATCTCTTTAGGCCACAATCTTTTCTTGCCTTTTCAGGAGAAAGGAATCCATGCTTGGGCCCTTCACTGACCCAGTCCAACTCCTGAGGCTTAGACAGTAGGCTGGTCTAACACTCCCATACAGAACTACAGAGAGTTCACCTCGCCTTTTCAATCATTTACTCTCCTAAGCCAGAAGCAGCACAGGGCTAGCTCCAACTCTGCATGGTAAAAAGTTAACTTACTCTCTTTATACTTTGTTGTTGCAGGTTCGGGTACCCAAAGCCCCTTCACTGTGAATTGGCTAGAGATGAACACATGAGAGTTTAAGACCTTTTATTTCTGGGTCATTACAGGTTCTGTTCTCAGAGATTCCGACCTAACCCTTTCCCACTTGACTTTAAGTGAATTTTATGATTGGTTAAATGATCAATATCTAGCACAAAGCTGGTTAGGAATGGGTATCTTTCCACCTTGTGAAAAATGTTAGGCTGCAAGTAAGTAAACAAAGGTATTCATCTTTAAACTCCCGTCATGGAGGTGTCCCAGAGAATACTTTGGTCAACATCTAAATACATTCAGGTTAAAGCCAGCCTTGTGAGTGTGCTATATTTTATTAATTTTGGGGAGCATTAAGTGTTGTTTCCCATAGGTGATTTGTAGACATTTTTTCTCTTTCTTTATTACCACAAGTTTGATTCTCAGAGGCCCAACCAAGTGGACCCTAGTGCAGCTAGCACAGTCACATCTTGGACCAACATGCACTGATGTTCAGGGAAAAGTGAAAAATGTGTGAGGGAGCTAGATTTAATTTCTTTTCCAAATTGTTTTTATGGGTAATATGCAAAATATATTTCTGTACTGTATGTCATTGGAGGCTCTATTTTCCCAGAAGGAATTTCTGTTTTGATCTTTCTCCTGTTTATATCATTACAAGCTCTGTTCCCAGTGACTCCAGCCAAGCCCTTTGCCCTTAACTGTGTACTAGATTTCTAATGCATGTGATGATCAGAGTCTCAGACATAGTTGGTTGGAAGAGGTCATCTAAATACATAGTGCAGGGCGTTAAGACTGCAAGTAAGTATTCCGCTTTCAAAACTGCAGTGCCTTTACTCTTCACCAATGTTACTAGCTCTATCAGCTTTAAAATGCTCAATTTACAAAACACTTCTCCCTCTGAGGCTAACCAAATGGTGTTTCATAGAACGGCATACTCTGCGAATGTGGGCCACTTTTTGGGGCAGTGCGATGTACTGGTGTGCGGTCTAGTAGTGGGGAGGGCGGAGCGTGGGAGGAGCAGGGGAAGAGGAGGTGCGAGGAAAGGGAAACGGGCAGTTAGAGTAGGGACACTGAGAGTTGAGGATCGAATAAAGAAGCCTCCGAGAACGTCCCGTGTCTGTCATTATTGCGGGGGTGACGCAGGGGAATACGACAGCTGGCGACGAGAGTGGGATGAGCAGCAGACTCTCCCGGACTCGACGAAGTGAACGACCCGCCGGAGACCGAGTGGTGGCAGGTGACGGCTGGAGCGCTGACACGCGCGCGGTGCACCCGGAGTCTGACCCGGGGCCTGCAGGAAACAGAGGCGAACGCGGATGAGAAGGGGAAGCCCAGATCCTGCTCGAGGGATCCCCCCCCCCCGCGAGAGAAGCGCTTCGCAGAAGGCAACTTCAACACATGAGAGCCCCCCCCCTGCGCATGGAATAGGAAGATATGCGCGCGAGCAGCGGTGAAGCCTCCCTACCAGGTGCAAGCGGCAGTCTCCAGGAGTGGGTGAGTGAAGCTCTAACACGCTGTGGCAGGCAGAAAGCAAATGATCGAGCCTCGTGTGAGGCCCCACGTGTGCAGTGACCCGGCGGGCATCTTAAAGTCAGGCAACCTCGGAGGGACATCCCCATTGAAGTGAATGAGCGGCTATCTGAAAGTCAGGCGCCCAGACAAATTCTAAACAAGCACAAGCAGTAGCAACGGTGTAAATCAAAAAAGCACAAGCCAACGTAAATGCGAAGCAAATAAGCACGAGCTAATACATGCGAGTGAACAAACAAACACGAGCAAAGTCCACTGCAAGTGTGAAAGCAAACAAGCACAAGCAACAGCAAAGGCGAAAAAAATAAAAAATCAACAAGCACAAGCCAACAGCAATGCAAAGTAAATGAGCACGAGCTAATACAGGCGAGTGAACAAACAAACACGAGCAAAGTCACAACGAACTTGGGAAGTCACTTGAGCTGACAGAAGTGGGTTGAGTCGCACACACGATGTCGAACCACGGATCGCCGACCCGTCAGGAAGCGAAGCCCATCGTCATGGGACTGTCGCATTTGCGCCCTCCGGAGCCTCTGTCGCTCGTCATCGGTAGCAGTATGGGCCCTCGCTGGGAGGAATGGATAGAGGACTTTGAGGACTACATCAAAGGCTCCAAGGTACTCGGGGATGAGGACCAGCTAATTGCACTCCGCAATCTCGTGGGGAAAGATGTCAGCAAGATGATCAAGGAAATTCCCGCTGCAGATGCAGGAACATACGCCAAGGTTCGTGAAGCCCTAGATAAAAAATTCATACACAAGAAGAATGTGGACTATGCGAGGTATGTGTTCCAGCGGGCGCGACTAGAGAAAGATGAGATAATGGGTGCCTACATAACGCGACTTCGGCGGTTGGCGCGTCACTGCAACTTTGAATCATTTTCGACAGATGATGCCATACGCTTGCGCGTAATCGACAGCTGTCAGTCGGAGACCCTTCGACGAAAACTGCTAAAGAAGACTCACACCCTGGACGAAATCGAAGAACTAACAAGAGTGCACGACCAGGCCGAGGAACATGCCAAGTCCATGGAGTCGGGGTGCACGGAGCGCAAGGAGCTGGCATGCCAAGTGCGCACTAGTCGTCCCCGCCGGGGGTCGAAAGAGCGCGAGCGACATGCTCGACCATCTTCGCGCCGCCGCTACCCAGAACATCGGCGACCTGACTCGCGGAGGGGGATCAGGCGGCATGATCACGCAAAGAAATCGGCTGCGAGATGGTGCTACAGATGTGGATATGACTTTCCGCACAGCGGGACATGCCCGGCCATGGGACAACAGTGCCGCAAGTGTGGCCGGAGTCATCACTTTGAAGCTATGTGCGGGGAGTACCGCCGTGAGAAAG
This sequence comes from Triturus cristatus, assembly GCF_964204655.1. Classification (NCBI taxonomy): domain Eukaryota; kingdom Metazoa; phylum Chordata; class Amphibia; order Caudata; family Salamandridae; genus Triturus; species Triturus cristatus. The sequence continues at coordinate 696,672,334 of NC_140588.1, forward strand.
ACAAGAACGCGCCTGAGTCGTCGAGAAGAGACACCCGCCGGCACCATGTACGAGCAGTGCATGACCGCCAGAAATCATCATCAAGGTCCTCCCATTCCAGCAGGGAGTCGCGGTCGTCCAGGTGGTCAAGGAGATCTCCATCTCGAGAATAAGGGTCAACATCAGACGAACAAGAGTACTCGGTGGAGTACGCGAACATGATCGCTGACCCGGACCAACTCAAAAAAATACCCCCGTTTGGACATCAATGTTGGTGGCCACAACACGAAGTTCATGATGGACAGCGGGGCGTCGCTGAACTACATCCCAGTGACTGAATACAGAAAGATGAACCCTCGCCCCCGACTGAGCCCTGCGCACGTCCGTGTCTACACCTGGATGTCCAGGGAACCACTTCCGTGTCTTGGAAAATTTCCGACTGTACTGAGGCACCAAACGACATCAGTCCCAGCAGTGATACATGTCATCGAGGGGCCGGAAGCGGACTGTCTCCTCAGCCTACCGACGGCCGAACGGCTAAGACTGGTTGAAATTCTCTATCGAGTCACCGATGACGGTGACACCGTCCGCAAGTTCCCAAAACTGTTCACGGGACTTGGAAAAATGAACAGGGGCCAGATCCGCTTGCATATCGATGAACAGGTTCGACCGGTTGCCCAGCATCCCCGAAAGGTTCCTTTTCACCTTCAGCAGGCTGTAGAAGATGAACTGCAAGACCTCCTAACAGCCGACATCATCGAGCGTACAGAGGGCCCCACGCCGTGGGTATCGCCAGTGGTGATCGTCCCGAAGAAAGGAACTCCAGGGAAAGTCCGACTCTGTGTGGATATGCGCATGCCCAACACAGCTATCGAGAGAGAACGCCACCCAGGACCCCATCTGAGTGACATGATAGCCGCACTAAATGGTGCGCGCGTGTTTTCCAAACTCGACCTCAACAAAGGGTACCATCAACTGGAACTCCATGAAGACTCTCGGTACATCACAACGTTCGCGACGCACCTGGGGCTGTTCCGGTATAAAAGGCTGAATTTTGGTATATCATCAGCTGCCGAGATATTCCAAGAAGCCATCCGGCAGACTATCCATCACATCCCCAACACACTGAATTACAGTGATGACATCCTAGTGTATGGGGCGAACATTCAAGCTCATGACACAGCCCTCGACCGAGTCTGCCACGCGCTCTTGGATGCAAACTTAACTCTCAACAAAGAGAAATGCGAATTCCATCAAGAAAAGCTGAAATTCTTCGGGCACGTCTTCTCTGGTGCAGGGATGAAGCCGGACCCGGACAAAGTGAGCTCGCTGAATGACACCAAGAGTCCACGGGATGTCAGCGACGTGCGGTCTTTCCTAGGGATGGTGAGCTACTGCTCACGGTACATCAAAGACTACGCCACTCTCAGCCACCCCCTCCGGAGACTGACCAAACAAGGCCAGGCATTTGAGTGGACCCCGGAGTGTGAACGAGCATTTCGGAACATCAAACAGGCGGTGGGAAAAGCTGACAGTTTGGCGTACTTCAGCCCGGACCGCAAAACTGAGATCACCGTGGACGCCAGCCCCGTCGGTCTAGGTGCCATCCTGGCCCAATACGATAAGGACACTGACCAGCGTCACATAGTGGCCCATGCCAGCCGAAGTCTTTCCGACACAGAGAAGGCCTACTCCCAACCCGAGAAAGAGAGCCTCGCGGTAGTATGGGCCTGCGAACACTTTCACGTGTTCATATATGGAAAGCACTTCACCATGGTGACAGACCACCAAGCACTCATCACCATCTTTGGGAACCCGCGCTCCAAAATGCCACCCCGCATCGAACGTTGGGGACTACGTCTGCAAGAATACACATTCACCATTGTCCACAAACCGGGGAAGTCGGCCAACCCAGCCGATTACATGTCAAGGCACCCCGAAGCTACCCAACGTCCCGCTCCGTCCGTAGCCGAGGAGTACATCCACTTCGTAGTGGCTCAGGCGCGGCCGCCGGCTGTTCCCCTGGAAGCCATCCAACAAGCCACCTCGCAGGATGAGCTGCTACAAAGGGTGATTCACCGGGTACAAACACATCGGTGGAGACAGGACGATACACCTGAGGAGAGTGACCCAGTGAAGTGCCAAGAGCTGCAGGCATTTAAGAACGTGAGCGAGGAACTATCCGTCACAGCGGAAGGGCTGCTCCTGAGAGACCACCGGATTGTCATCCCACAGCAACTGCGCCAAGGAGTCATCAACCTGGCCCATGAAAGCCATCGAGGCGTGGTTGCGACCAAGAGAGCCCTTCGCGAGCATGTCTGGTTCCCGTTTCTTGATAAAATGGTAGAACGTACTCTCAAAGACTGTCCGCAGTGCCAAGTGGTGGGGCTCGGTGATCCTCCAGCCCCGCTCCAAATGACACCATTACCATCGGGAGTGTGGCAGGAACTAGCCATGGACTTCTACGGCCCAATGCAGTCGGGCAAGTACGTGCTGGTGGTTGTCGATGAGTACTCGAGATTCCCCATCGCCCGATTCGTCCCTTCCACCGGAGCAACTGCCACGCTTGCCGTCCTTGACGAAGTGTTTGCAGCTTGGGGAGTACCCAAGGTAGTGAAGACGGACAATGGCCCGCCGTTCAATGGGCAAGAGTTCAGTGACTTCATGAAACTAATGGATATCCTACACCGGTGAATAACACCGCTATGGCCTCAGGCCAACGGCACTGTTGAAAGATTCATGGCCACCCTCAAGAAAACATTCCAGCAGGCCGTGCTTGATAGAAGAGACATGCAAACAGCCCTCAATGACGTGCTCCGATCATACCGAACGACACCGCATGCCACCACAGGCAAATGCCCAGCGACGCTCATGCTGGGGCGCCCTGTTCGGACACGAATACCCACCTGGGAAGGAGCCCTACGACCCGTGTCCCCAAGTCGCATCCATCGGGAAATGGTGACCACTGATCGGGCTCGCAAAGAGGGCATGAAAACGTATGCTGATGGTCGGAGACGAGCCCGATCGCTCTCCTTCCGAGAGGGAGACTGTGTGGTGGTTAAGCAGGAGCAATGTAAGAAAACGGACAGTAGGTTTCGAGCAGAGCCTCTGACAGTCGCCCGTCAAAAGGGAACCATGCTGACGGCAGAATCAGACAGTAGGCGCATCACTCGAAATGTGTCTCATTTTCAAAGATGTAGCTCGGCTCTGCAGGATGCGCTAGAGTCACGGCTCCAGCCTCCGAGAACTGAACAGACTGAACTACGATGTGAAACCGCTACTGGCCCGGAGGAAAGAAGTGAAGGCAACCTCACTGCGGTACCAGAAGGCCGGTCTCTCAGACCACGACAGACAATCCGCCAGCCACGTCGGCTGATTGAAGAGATGTAAATATTTTGTGAGTTTGTTCTGTTAACAAAGGGGGAGATGTACTGGTGTGCGGTCTAGTAGTGGGGAGGGCGGAGCGTGGGAGGAGCAGGGGAAGAGGAGGTGCGAGGAAAGGGAAACGGGCAGTTAGAGTAGGGACACTGAGAGTTGAGGATCGAATAAAGAAGCCTCCGAGAACGTCCCGTGTCTGTCATTATTGCGGGGGTGACGCAGGGGAATACGACATGCCTGGGCCAAATTGTGATCCCAACCCGACCCTGTAGGTGTAATACCCTGAGTAGGGATAGTAGCGCAATCAGAAACTTTATGTCGGTGGTATGTTTGTTAGTGGCAAATGTAATCCTATTCGAGTGAAAAAACGGAAAAACAGAAATAAATAAATCTTTTTGGAATAGTTGTAAATTTGTCATTTGGATATTAAAAACTGGTAAAAACAACAACTGTTCTTGCGCTCCATGAACGCCACGTGCACAGGATGTGAGAAGTGCATTGCTTGAGCAGAATGCAAAAACAAAGAATCTTTTGATCAAACTAAACAAGAGCATCGTTTTAACAACATCGTGTAGCAGGAAAAGTTATTGGAACAAGTTGTTCCTGGTCAGGTTCGGGCCTTTCTCGCAAGACGGGGACTTTTATTCTTTCATTAGGCTGTCTCTCATTCAAGTTAAACCCTCGACCCACAGTAATTGTGTTTGGGTAAAAAAAGGAACTCGTGGTGGGTACATATTTCGCCAGAGATGACGGGACACTGCTCTACCCAAACTGCAACGGTCAGGAACTAAAGAGTTGTGATGGATACAAACCTATTCATTTTAAGTCACCTCAGTAATGTTGGCACATACGGTAGTTTTCATTTTCTTAATCTGCGCCATTTATTCAGAAGTCTGAACTTGCAGGAACACGTGTGTGCATTGCTCGTGGTGGGATGGTGTTTGCTGAGATGGCTTCGTTCCATCTCTATTGCAGCCGCATGCAGTCCTTGTGCTGGGAGGATGTTTGCTGAGATGGCTTCGTTCCATCTCCACTGCAGCCAGGGGTAGAGAACACCCAAGGACTCACTGAGGTATTTATCACTTTGATGAAGTTCCTCCATGAAAGAGCCGGACATTCATGGATTCATTCTAAAACAAGGATTTGTGTTTCTGGAATTCTCGTGTGGCATCTGTTTGGCAATCAGATGTGCAGTTTGGTGCCAATAATAAGCACAGAACGGCCTTGTCTATTGTAAAGTGGAGCCTTGAGGAAAGTGTAAATGAAACGTGACTTTTAGCGTGATTACCTCCACCGGGCAGAGAATTTATATAGGAAATGCGCTATGTGCTGGATTTAATTGCAGGTACTTTGAAATGGTCTCTGACCTTTGAGTGGTTGCTTCAGGAATCCTTGTGTAGCCTCTGTCTAAGCAGTTAAATCCCTGAAGAAACATCACCTCATGCCATTCATTTGAAGGTGATAACATGTGCACCACTGAGTTCTTTCATAATAACTCCTATAGATTAAACTCCCAGGCCCAGCCGAGTTAGCAGATTAGTGTAGGCAGCATGCACATTAGTTTGTGGTATTGGCCAGAGCAAGGAAACTGGTTTGTTTTGGTGGTGTTGGTATATATCTTCAATAACAGCTGTCAGTGGTATTTTAACCTGCCAGCAGTAAACTGTACAGTGCGTGATCTTAGCACACAAGTGCGTTTTATAATGTGTTTTTACTATTAGTAGCAGTACTTTAACAAATAAAATGTATTTCTTAAAGATAGATCCACGTGCATGTTTAACCACTGACAAATGCAACTACCACAGATATAGATCTGTTGGCATGAAAAATCAATACTAACCATATATTCAAATGCTGCCAAAATAACACTATTTACATTAAACCTCCCATGAAGAAAAACCATGATTTGTGTGCACTATATATACATGAACAATGTTGTATTCGTCTTTAGTTCCGCTTTGCACAACATATTCAGATTGTGAATGAATTTACCCTGGTTACACATCTGGCTGAGGAAAACTGCCCTGAGGTGTGCACGTGCGCATGCGCATAGAACCCATCTGGACTGGAGGACTCTGGGTCCGAAGCCATGTGCCTTGTAGTAACCAGCACCAGCATCGACAGACCTATCATAACATGTTCAATGCAATTGGTGCTTATTTATGATTCAGTGAAATAATTGCACAAAATGAATGGCTGAAGCCACGCCCAGTGCAGCACAAGTTCTGTACGCAATTCCATTTAGAATCGAGTCATTTCATAGATAAGGAATAACTTACAATGAGTATATAACAACCACATTCAGCCCTTTTTTTGGTTGAAAGGCAACATTTCTATATTTTCACTTTGCTATATGCACATCTTCTGATACATATTTGAAAATTATTTTTTTATGAATCACCTACAAATTGTGCTCTTTCCTGCGTTGGGCTGTGTGGGTGTTCATTCACGACTTGCGGACTAGAAAGATAATGGCAGGCATATCATTACTGAAGCTGTTGCTGGTACATGAGGGTGTGGTTTCTCACAGTGGAGCACACTTGATTGTATGGTGATTGTACTCTGGCTGGTGAGTGAGTGGCACTGGTGAAGTGGAGGGTGGCACTGATGGAGAAGAGGGGTGTGAGGTACATGAGGGCGTGGTATTTCACAGTGGAGCAGACTTGATTGTATGGTGATTGTATTCTGGCTGGTGAGTGGCACTGCATGCCCACCGGTGAAAAGGAGGGTGGCACTGATGGAGAAGAGGGGTGTGAGGTCGGAAGAGGAGGGCAATGATGATGTGGTAACTGCAGAGTAGCCACGTGAGAGGTGGTGCATGTCGGATGATACATATGAATGTGGCACGAGGGTGGCATGTGGTGTGGTGCTTTGTGAGGGACGGAAAGTGGGGGAAGGAGGGAAGGAAAACAAAAAGTAACGATTTGTGAATGCGCGTGGGGGTCAGCAGATTGAAGGGTCCAGACATTTCCCAGAATGCACTGGATGCAACATGGGGTCCTGATGCGTGCATGAGACCGGAGTGGTTGCATATGAAGCATACAGGGGGGTGTTTTATTTACTGTGCATAGTCCGCCGAGGAAGATGAATGCTCTTCAAGCGTACAGACAAACTGTGGGCCATAAATAAAGATGATCATGTGCGCGTTTAAATCAAAATGCAACCGCACGGCGAACTAGCCCATGGGTACTTTCATAGCCCAGAGAGATTAATCAATTTCCAAAAAAGAGCAAAGCTTCATCAAGGTTTAATCACAGAAAATCCCATTTATTTCGAGATTCCTTCAAACTTGTGCCATCCATCCCCGCTAATGCCCTCGTGGGAGATCAACTCCTACGGCTGATTGAAAAAAGGTTTATTATATCTGTAAATCCAGGAGCGCTGGAACAGCTGACTTGCAGGCGAGGCAGTGTAAAACCACGCCCTCTACAGAGATTGTAGCTTCTTTATGAAGATTATTTCATCCAAGAGAAAAAACATATCCATAACATTTTATGTATGGATTTGCATGTCCACAACTCAATTAATTGCTTTTGAATGCAAGCATTTTATGGTGCTATTCATCTGCATGCCAAGAACTGCAGGGCTACTAAGGTATTTTCAGGGTCATGTGCAATGTTGATGGTTTTGGAAAGAAGGCAAGTATAAGAATACAGAATAGAAGTCAAAATTGTGATTTTGGCTTGGTATGAGGTGCTAAAAGTGTACTGCTGTTTGGAGGCTACTTTAAATATTAAGGGCTGGATTGCAAGTGGATGGCGTATTCCGACCCATGAGTAAACCCGTGTGGACACTGTTTGGAATTGGGTGTTATTTATGGCGTCTGATAATTATTGGATGAGTTAAACACCTCAACCTTCCTTAAAGTTGTCGGGTCAAACCTGCCAAAATTTACAGGAGAAATGTGTGCGGTATTTACAGTACCTAGCGGATTTTGGGGCATTAAATACTAAAATCCTTACGTGATTCTGCAAAAACTAGAAATAGGGGCTATTATCTCACCCGCTAAATAACATACTGTTAGACCTGGCATCATTGGCATGAGTCTCTCCTCCATTTTTTTCTGTTTGCCTCCTCTGTGTATGATGTTTTTGCTGGATTATTGCTTTGGGCACTGTGCCACTGCTGATCAGTGCCACAGTGCAAGTGATCCCTATGTTAAATTGTTACATTGATTGGTGTTATCATGATTGGCTTGGTTGACTTACTGTTCAGACCCTAGTCTAGTGCACTGCGTGTGCCAAGGGCGTGTAAGTTAACTGCTGCTGGTGGGCTTGCAGCACTGGTTGTGCCACCCACAGAAGCAGGGTGGCACAACCTGTGCCACCGCAGCGCCTGCGTGCAGTCCCTGACTGCCATGTCGACTTGGCAAGGAAACCTACTTGACAGTCTCTAAAACTTCACTTTGCCACATTTTAGACACCTCTATGGTAGGCCCTAGGGCAGGGTGCATTGTTGGTAAAAGGTAGGTCATGCCCTGATGTGTGTGGCATGACCTAATAGTGAATTACAGCCATTTTCGTTTTTCACTATTGAAGGGCTACCTGCCTCCCATAGGCCAGAGTGGGCAGACGGATTATTAACTCCATTATAATCTATCTGACTCAGGGAGCATGGTAGCAGGTCGAGTTTAGTATCCCTGAACTCAGAATTTAATGACACACCCTTTAGGATGGATGGTTTTTAAATTCTATGTTTGAAAATAGCCCTTTTAGAAAGTGTCTATTTTCTTGTCCAACTATCCACCGGTCTCTGCTGGTTTGGTGTGTGTGTCAGGGGCTGGGTGGCTCCAGAGGTCTGAATGAGTCAGTGTGGGGTGAATGAGGCATTTACACATAGAGTGAGGGAAGAGTAGCCTGCCCTGCCTGACACAATACTGGCTCCACCTCCTGCTGGGCGACTGATAGCCCTGCTCCTGCCAGTGACAATACTGGCTCCGCCTCCTGCTGGGCGGCTGAGGACTCTGCCCTGCTCAGTGAATAGGCCAGGTGCCTCTGCCTGGCAACACCCACAACGAACCTGAGATGGGGGGAATTTCCCTGCTTGGACAAAGGGAACAAAGGAGAAAAGGGGTATAAGAGAAGGACCCCTGAACCAAGAACTCAGATCACTTCTGACAAGGAAACCTGTACCAAGGACAAGAAGCCTGCTGATCTAAGGACTTGCCTCCCCTTTCTGCCAGAGTGCTGTTTTGCTGTGGAGGAACCTGAAAGCTGCTTCTTTATTTTTGCCAAGGAACAAGGAGAGAGAAACTTGGTGTGTACTCTCTGAACACTTGCTAGGAAATCTCCAAGGGCTGGAAGAGTGCCAGTCTCCTGTTGAAGTCACAGGGCCAAAGGACTTCACCATCTGCTGAATTGCTGGAAAGTGTTGTTTCCAGTACACAAGGGAGAATCTGCAGTCTCGACGCCGCCGAATCCAGCTCGACATCGTGAGTAACGGATCCAGTGTCCCGAGCCTTCGACGCCGGCCGCCGGGCCCGATCGACGCCAGCAGCAACGCCAGTGAGCAGTGGGTATCGGCCCCAGTTCCAAGTGACCCCGTCTCGACGCCGGTATCGACGCCAGTGAGGAGTGAGTATCGGCTCCACCTCCAAGTGACCCCGTCCCGACGCCGCTGCTGATCGCATCGACTCGACGCCCTTCTCGACGCCGTGAGCGCTGCTCCGGCCCAACATCCCTCGACGCCGCTGCAGATCGACCCGACTCCGAGGCACGATCGACGCCGACCTCGACGCCGACATCTCGATGCCGTGGATCATCGTTTTCCTTCATTTCTCAAGGTACTGTACTTGTGGGGTCTGTTGCAACTCCAGGCTCGACGTAGCGCTCCTCGCGGTCGACGCCGACCCTTGGGAATCCTGTAGACTCGACGTCGTGTGACTCCTGTGGGGGTCACATTGTTGCCAAAGAACTGTGTTTCAGAAGAACTATTTGCCAAGAAGAAACCTTACTTGAACTATTATTTTTCCTTCCAAAGAGTATTTATTAAGACTGTGGTATATTTTTGTCATTATTTGGTCTTGTGCTAAGCCTTATATAAAAATACTATTTTTATAATAACTTCTGTGTCGTGCCCATCTGTAGTGTATTCACTTTATTACTGTATGGGGTCATAAATGCTTAACACACTGCCTCTGAGATAAGCCTGTCTGCTCTGCCAAGCTACCAAGGGGGTAGCAGGGGTTATCTGAGTGTGTAATCCCCTTTCCCTGACTAGAGTTGGTTGGTCCCTATTTGTCAGAAGTGTATACCTCTGCCAACTAGAGACCGCCGGTTCTAACATTGGTGGTCAGCGGTGGGATTTGAACTTTGCATTTATGACTCATGTGCAGTGATTAGTGTACGCTACATAGTGAAAGCAGACCATAACGCAGCCACAATCTGTTTTTGGTAGGATATTCTATTTTTGTTCTCCGCTTTCCTGGAGCTTATTTTTTTTAAACACTGCCAGTTTTGACCATGGAGAATGCCAGAGCTGCTACACCTGTGGAGATTGTTGTGGGGGAATTTGATAAGGAAAAGATAGATTCCTACGTGCTAAAGGATCTAAAAGGATTTTGCAAGCAGTTTAAAGTTCCTACCACAGGTCTCACAAGGAAAGACGACTTCCTCAAAGTGCTCAAGGCCTGGTTAGAGGCCAGAAATCCCTCTGATCCGGTGGTGGTACTGGAAGAGGAAGAAGAGGAGGAAGAGCCCGCAGATGGGCCAGTGTCATCTCCCGGCAGTAGTGCTTCCTCTAGGAGCCTTTCCCCTGAAGAGTTAGAAGACAGGGAGAGGGAGAGGGGGTACAAGTTAGAAATGGCAAAACTTAAATTAGGAGGGCAGTTGGAATTAGAAAAAGCAAAGAGCCTGAGAGAAGCTGAAATGGAGAGCAAAAGATTAGATTTTGAGAGAGAGAAGTTAGCATTTGAACGTGAGAAGATGTTGAGGGAGATGGAACTTAAAGAAAAGAGTTTAGAGTTGAATCCCTCTGGTGGCAGCGCTCCATCTGTGCCTGCAGAAAGTAGGTTTTATTTTCCTAAAGATGTGATCAAAGATTACAGTAAGAATGAAGATATTAGCCAATGGTTTAAAGCATATGAGTTAGCATTGTTGGCCCACCGGGTCCCTGAGAAAGATTGGGGAACGGGGTTGTGGAGCCGCTTTACAAATGAAGGGAGAGATACCTTGTTGAGCATGCCTGAAGAGGAAAGGGCATCTTATACTCATATGAAAAATGCTTTAATGCTGAGATATGGCTTAACCCCAGAAAAGTACAGACAAACCTTTAGAGAATGTAAGAAGTTGCCTGGTACTACGTGGGTTGAATATGTGTCTTTTTTTTGCAGAGCCATGGATGGTTGGGTAAAGGGTAGCAAGGTTGATAGTTATGATGCTCTTTATGATTTGTTTGCTTGGGAGCACTTGTCTAATAACTGTTTTCCAGAGCTACGCCAGCACCTTGTTGATAGCAAGATATCTAACCCTAGAAAACTTGCTGAGGAGGCGGACCGCTGGGTTAGTACCAGGGTCCACAAGGGTCCAGTGGGAGACTCAGCCAAAGGTGGGCAGGGTCCCCAGCAGAAGAGTGGGGGGAACAGGGGTAAACAGAGGGAGTTTCAGAAAGGGCCCAAAGTAATCCCCAAGGGAACCAAGGGAAGGGTTCCCAGCCTCCCCCTGTGAAGAAGCCAGAGGCCCCGACAGGTAAACCTGTTCCAAGGGGCCCCATGACCTGCTACGCTTGTAAGCAGGTGGGACACCGTTATTATGATCCCCAGTGTCCCATGAAGGATTCCAATGCACCACCACGTGCACCCCCTCGTCAGGTGACGAATGTAGCCCTGGGAGGGAATGAGATGGGTGCCCCCGGTGGGTGGGGTCCCGCAGAAATGTCCCTGGTCTCTTTAGGAGACGTGGAAATGGTCCCTCCAACCCCTCTGCCTAATAACACTAAAAAATATAGGCAGTGGGTGACCATTAATGGCCATAGGGTGGAAGCTCTCAGAGACACCGGAGCGAGTGTGACAGCTGTCAAGTGTCACTTGGTGTCCAGAGAGCAGGTGGTCCCTCATGCATTCTACCCCATTGTAGCTGTTGACAACTCACAGAGTCAGTGTGAGGTAGCTCAAGTTCCTTTTGAGTGGGGGGGGGTCTCAGGTACTCTTCAGGTTGCTGTGAGGCCCGCCATGCCTGTTGATTGTCTCCTGGGCAATGATTTGGAGGACTCCCCTTGGGCTAAGGTGGAGAGAAAAGCGCATCTGGAAATGTTAGGTCTGCCTGAGTGGGTGTGTGCGACCACCCGGTCCATGTCAGTCAGTAAGGGTGTTGATGGGGCCCTGGAGCCTGAAAGTACGGCCCAGGTCCCAACCGTGAAGAGAAGAGGCAGGGGGTGCGGGAAACCGTCCCCCATCGTTCCCGCGGTCCAGGAGGGAGCAGACCCTGAGGGGGATGCCCTGGAACCGACAGGAGAACAAGTGGCCGAACTGGGAGACCTGCCCGAGCTGACCCATTGGCAGCAGGATGGTGGTCCCTCTGTGGTAAATAAAAATACCGGACTGAATTTCATACGGAATCTTAAAATAAAGTAAATAGCTCAAAATAACAAGAGGCAGAATCCGTGGTATAAGAGGTTTTCTAATGGGCTTTATTCCATTCAAAATGGCCGACTCGAGTCGCGGCCTTCAGGTTCCGTCACCACGAGGGTTCAGGAAGTGAAGTACAATAATTCATTAACAGACATGTATTTTTATAATAAGTGCATTACAATGAAACGAATGTAGAAGGCGTAACATTTGATAAGAAAAGTGACAAAACAGTGACATAATCGAAACTAGGCGTAATAAGGAATAAAAGAAACATGATTGGTTAGAATTATCAGACATAGGTGGATCTATAAGATAATACTTGGCATAGATGCGCGCGCGGCAGCATGACGTGTAATTGACGTGCAACTAGGGGGTGAAGGGGACTTGACATTTAGCTCTACATGTGGAGACGAGAAGTCTGGGGTCAAGTCAACCTAATCCCAAATCATATCTAACATCCTATGTTTAAAGAACTATGTTATCCACAAGGAAGAGACTCTCGGACAGAATCTATTCTATACTGACTGTGTACGTGTACAAGCGTCTAAGTGTCTATATGAGATGCGAGGGATAGAAAACTTTCCATGGCAACAGGGCTATGAATCATTTGCAGGAGGACGGAAAGGCTGAGTCCCTTGCTTATGAGCTAAAGGAAATGTTTACCTAAATCACTGGACAGGAATGCATCGGCTGGAGAGCAAAATAGATAATTCGAAGGTGAAATACAGCTTCTTGGCAGACAGGCGAAAACTGGCCGAGGCAGGCACCGTTAGCTGCACAGGGAGTAGGACAAAGTTCATGGATACAGATGCGAGCTCAAGCTGAAGCTGTCAGAGACAGAAAGCAGGGAAAGGCTTTGAGGACAGAATCGGGCCTACTCGCCTGAACTGTAAAAATGGAGTAACTTAGCCATATAAAGTCGGTGGCCTTTCATACTTAGGAATCGAATATCCAACCCATTGATGGCGGATCTGACAGAGAACATGTTGACGGTAGACACACATATGTTTGCGTCTTAGAAACTGGAACTGGAGGGAACATACATGTACTTGTAACATGTATATAGAACCGTTGGGGTCCAAGATAGGGGACATAACTGATCAGGAAAATCCACATTTCCACATTCCCTCCTTGTCCCCTTCTTGCCCTTCACGAGACATCAATCTTCATCATTCCATTGATTTGCTCATGGAGCATCATTTCTTCTTCCTTCCGGTATTCTGAACGGGACCTGTGATGTGGAATGCATGATGTGGCACACAGACCACAAATCTCTGGTCCACATTGTAGGCATAAACAACAACTGAAGAGCATAAGAAGGCCAATACCTAGGAAGGATAAAACTCTCCATCCCCAGGCTGATATCACACTCCAAAACCACCCGGACCACGTCCAAGTGCCTGGATTCTCGTGTATCTGGCTTACAATCTTATGAAGGCGTGTTATAGCTTTATATACAGATGGCGAATTTTCTGGTATGAATATGCAGCAGCTGGATCCGATGACCCTGCAAGCTCCGCCCCTATCGGCCAGGATGACGTCAAGGACAAGACGATTCTGGAGAACAACAATTCTCATCACTGATTGTTCCTCTGTCAGATTGCCTAGGGCGGCTATAGTCTCGTTTACTAAAGCTTCAAGAGTCTTGGTGAGTCTGCGTATCAGCTTACTATTTGATATTGTACCTATATAGGGAAAGATACCTTTATTGAAATCTACATACTTGTCCCATGCCGTCTCAGTATAATCGACAACTGGGAGATCTCTTCGCTCTCTATTGTGTACTAAATGAACATTTCGATAATAATCAGGGGGAGCTAGGAAAACAGGTGGCAAAAGGAATGCTATGTAACAGGTACCATCCCAATCTAGAGGCAGACGCATATATGCCGTCTGACCACATATGAAGTAAGAATGGCGAGAAGCTCTAAATGAAGATTTACCTTGATCACTATATTCTACTGTAGTAACGCATTTGCTATGGCCCATATGTATGGAACCAACTTTTCTTACACATAATTCACCCTTTACTGGGAATACTGACATAGTGGGCAGAATTAGTTCAACTTCGGATTTGACATTCAAAATCATAAGATTAGGCGTAAAATTACCTAATTTATACACTTCATTTTCTAAATCAGTTCCTGTTCTACTGGGGTGACCCTCCTCATTAGGGTGACAGACTTTGAATAAAACTAGATTCAGATTTCCCCATATCCAATGTTGTTGATAAACTGCTGTGTCTGGGTCTATGGAATTTAATAAACTAAACCATGCTCCACAGGAGCCATTGTGTGTGAATGGATGTGGAAAGAAAGGCAGAACTCCTTTGTTATTCTGATAGGGAGGAAGTCGGCCACACACCCAACAATTGGTCGCATTACTAGTCTGATGGGAATGATGTAACATACTAATGAAGGTGTTATTGCGCAGCGCAAGTCTATAAGATAATTCATGTGGCGGTAGGTCACTAAAAGAATGTTCTGCAGCAATATTATAAACATGTCTAGAGATAGGATGATATATGTGCAAAATCACACTCGTAATAATTACTAAAATACTCAATAAAAACAAAATTAATAATGTCCTCATACAGTAGCTACGCAGTGATTTACAATACGCCTGTCGTTTCAACATTTCTCGGGTATTTTCTCTACTCAGGTCCAAGGGATACATGTCGGAGACAATTCAACCGCTTCACCTTGGAGAGGACTTAAACAATCAAATTGCTCGACTGTTTGGGCCTAAGCTTTAATTTATAGCACTGAGAGTCATTCTGTTCAACAAAAGGAAGTTTTGAATCAGTCTGTGAGGGAGTGCAGGGCACAGTGTCTATATCTGAAGGTAGTCCATGGAATTTTTTGACGTGACTTGAATGAATCCACCCTTTACGTCCCTCGATCTTCACGGCTGTTCTTGTGGTCAACAGGACCAACTTGGGTGCTTTCCACCTGGGCTCCAATTGACTTTTCCTGTCGAAATTTCTCACAAAGACAAGATTACCCGGAACAACGTCATGGGGTTTCGCCTCAGTGTTGTCGGGAAAGGCTGCAGCTACCTGTGAACGAGAAGATTGTAGTGCAGACATCAAGGAAGCCAAGTAATCTGTCAGCATGTTACAGTCAACATCAGTTATTTTACGTGGTATAGGCGTCCCCCACATATTCGGTGGTCTACCAAAGATCACCTCATACGGGGATAGCCCTGTTCTAGAGTGTGCTACCATTCTCATGTAAAAGAGTGCAACTGGTAATGCTACTATCCAGTCGACACCTTTCTCTCTACATATTTTGGACAGTCTGATTTTTAGTGTCTGGTTATGTCTTTCTACGAGACCTGCTGCCTCGGGGTGTCGGACACAGTGGAATTTCCACTGATATCCCAACAAGAGTGAGACATGTTTCATTAATTCGGATGAGAAAGGCTGACCGTTATCTGAATATACAACACGTGGTAAACCGTACCGTGGGAAGAATTCTCGAACTAGCTGCTTGGCAGTAGTCGGGGCAGTGTAATCTGATACGGGATACGCCTCTGTCCAACGGGAGAGAGCGCAGACAACTACGAGGACATATTTGAATCCTCGACAACGTTCCATCTGAATATAATCCATCTGGAGGACTTCAAAAGGATGGTCAGGAGGCTGAAATCCACCCTGCTCTACGGGAACACTCTTTCCTGGATTAAACTGACAACATATCATACAGGTACGAACTTTTTGTTTAGCTGCTGCTCGTAAATGTTTGTTGAACCAAATGTGCTGAATGCTGTCTAGCATAGCCTTCTCTCCTAAATGTGCTGGACTGTGAACTGTAGCTATAATGGCTTGAACCATGGAATCAGGGAGAAACCATACAGATTTCTCCTTCGTCATCCATCCTTGATCTGTCTGGATCCCTCCTAGTTCAGTCCACTTCTTTATTTCTTCTGCTGTGGCATGTGTCTGTATGTCAATTACGTCAAGTGCGGGATCCTTAATTGTCATACACAGTGTTGGTGTCTGAACTATTGGCTTTGTCATGTCTAATGTGCGATTCTGAGCAGTCTGTTTAGCTGTTCTGTCAGCTAAATCATTGCCTTGAGAAATGGTATCAGTAACCTTCGTGTGTGCTTTACATTTCATAATCGATATAGCAGTGGGTAGATGTATTGCGTCTAACAAAGCATGAATGAGGGGTCCGTGCTGAATGTGGGCACCGTGGGACGTTAGATAACCTCTCTCTCGCCACAGCACGCCGAAGTCGTGTACAACTCCGAATGCATAACGTGAGTCAGTGTATACATTAACTTTCTTATTTGTGGCTTGAATACAGGCTTGCGTTAGAGCAATAAGTTCTGCTGCTTGGGCTGACAGAGTATCTATACAATGTGTCTCAATAACTTCAGTGTCTGTTGTGACTGCATATGCGGCCACTAAATCTCCTGTACTTGCTCTCATGCATGATCCGTCTACATACAACGTCAGGTCTGGATCTAACAATGGAACGTCTGTCAAGTCTTGTCTAGGTTTCGTCTTTATTTCAATGATTTCAACACAATCATGAGCTAGTGGGTCTGTTCCAATTACAGGTAATAGTGTAGCAGGATTCAATGTATTACACCGTCGGATCTCTATGTGTGGTTGAAACAATGTCAGTTCATAACCGGTAAGTCTTGCTATGGTCAAGTGTTGTGTTTGTGTTCGGTTCACAAGAACCTCTACTGCATGTGGTACTTGAACTGTCAATGGGTGTCCTAATACTATGGCATCGCTTTGTCTGATTGCTAAAGCTGTCGCTGCCACTGATTTCAGACATGCAGGCAAAGCCTGAGCTACGGGATCTAATGTACTGGAAAAATAAGCACATGGCTTGCGTGATCCTGCTTGATCCTGAGTGAGTACTGACAAGGCAGTACCTTCGCGTTCTGTAACAAAGAGTGTAAAAGGTTTGCTATAACATGGTGTTGCTAAAACAGGTGCTTGACATAAAGCTTCCTTTAGGCTTTCAAAAGCTTGTGTATGTTCCTGAGTCCAAGGGAGAACAGTCGATGTGGCTGCCTCCTGTGTGGTTAACTGAATGAGTGGTTTTGCTAGAAAAGCGTACTGAGGGATCCACTGCCTACAATATGAAGTGAGGCCTATGAAAGCCCGCACCTCCTTTTGTGTCTGGGGTATTGACATGTTAGCAATTAACTGAATGCGATCTGGTGTAAGCTGCCTTCCCTCCTTGGACAGCGAGTGACCAAGATAAATAACTCGCTGAACACAGAATTGCAGCTTAGAAGGGGACACCTTGTGCCCCTTGTCGGCTAGGAAATGTAAAACTGTCAGAGAAGCTTTTTCACATTCTGGCTCGCTTCTCGCGGTGATCAGCAGATCATCGACATATTGAAGCAGTGCAGTATTGACTGGCATGTGGATACTGTCAAGTTCTCGTTTCAGTGCTTGGCTGTAGATGCTGGGGCTTTCTGTAAATCCTTGGGGAGCGCGTGAGAATTTAAAGCTGCGCCCATTTAAACTGAATCCGAACAAGTATTGGCTTTCCGGATCTATTGGGACGCTGAAAAAGGCATTCTTGAGATCAATTACAGTAAAAAATGTTGCTTCGGAATCAATTGCTGTCAACAATGATGATATATCAGGGACCACAGGGAATTGTGGTACAATACACTTGTTTAGTTCACGCAAATCAATAACCAATCGGTACACTGGTGGAGCAGTAGGATCAGTTCGTTTAAGAATCGGAATTATCGGTGAATTACATACATTGGAGTCTGTTTCTACAACTACTCCCTGGGCAATTAGCTCATCAATGATTTTCAGCAAAGCCACTACAGCATCATGCGGTAACTTGTATTGTCGCATTCGTGGTAGTACCACTCCTGCTTTCAATGTAACTCGATAGGGTGTAATGTTCATGCAGCCAACATCCGTAGGGCCTTGTGCCCATAGATGTACTGGTAAAGTCTGTAGTCGGGGATCCATGTCTCTAGACACATAGTGACCTTTAAAATCACGCAAAAACAACCTTACTCCTTCCGGAGAACAACATATTATGGCTCCTAGTGCTTTCAGAGTCTTAATTCCTAACAGATTTTCTGGGCATGATTTAGTAAGCAATAAATCTGTAGTTCGTGTCAAAGGTCCTATCGTAAGTGGTAGAGGCTGTGATACTTCATTAACAATAGGTTTTCCTGAAAAACCAAGGGAAACATTTTGAGAGCCTGAGAGGGGTGCCCCTGGAACTTCACTACGTTTTATGGTTGTTCGACTTGCCCCTGTATCGAGTAAGAATTTTCTATCTTGACCTAATAATTCACTATGTACATAAGGTCCTTCTTGATCTACAGGAATCTCGATAAGCGGTAAGTCAACTTCCCTCTCTAGGCTGGTTCATGCGTAACGCTGATACTCAGGGTATTCATACTGTGCAGTCTGATACATTTGTCGTGTTGTGGTTTGTGTGGCAGTAGCAGGCAACGGTGGTGCAGCTGGCACAAACTGTATGGGTTGCTGTGAGGCTGGCATAGACTGTTGCTGAACTGGCATGGACTGTCCGTGCTGCATAGCTCCTTGTTCATTCTGATCTTGTCTAACTAATCGTGGTCTCTCTTTTGCAATACCTGTAGCTATATTACGTTTCAGGACTTGACAATCATGTACATAATGGCCTAGTTGTTTACAGTAATTGCAGGTTCCTTTTACAGGAACTGCAGAATCACCAGAATGTGTCACACCCTTTTTGTGACCATCTGCTGGTACTGTCTGAGAAACTAGCATTTTCATTTTTGTATCCTTCATGCGTCTATGCTCGTGTTCTTGTTCATCCCTAATTCTATTGTGATGATACTGTAACATTTGTAGCATTTGCGACGGAGTGTTACTTTGCCAGGTACTCTCGAATTTCAATATTCTATTCTTTACTGGAGGTAATGCATTTTCCACCAATTTTGTCACAAATAAATGTGGATATGAATCACTACTTGCTTTTATACCACTATTTATACCAAAACATTTTTCAAATCGAGCATAATAATCGCTTGTGTCTTCATCTTGCTTTTGTTTACAGGCTGTGATTGCACCCCAATCTTCCTTTTTTGTAGTTAATAAACGTGGCAGTACCTGTACTAATAAACCTGGTAATAGTTTAACTTTATCCCCGAGCCCCGAACCTGCAGCTCGGCCCCTTTCTTCCTCTGCTAATGCTGTCCAGTCTATCTTTTGGTCTCCCACTTCCCACTCTTTTTCTTTCAGTTTTTCATATATGCCAGCAGGCAAAAGCACCTTTAATATCGTCATAATATCAGGAAAGGTGTACTCTCCCATCAGTAACATGTCTTTAATTTCTCGGTGGAAACCCGCTGGGTCTTTGTCATGACTAGGTACTACTTTTTTCATTTCTAATAATTCCATTTTTGATATGGGTGTGTAAACAAATACACGGTGAAACTCATTGTCTTCGCCTTTTATTGGGTGCACTTCCCGTAAAGGATTTTGTCTATCCATGTAGTACGGTGCTCTTTCTCTGGGGGGCAAGGAGAGAGAATCCGGACTTACAAAAAGGACATACTGCTTACGTGACACTAATATCTCTTTAATTAGCTTGTTACTAGAACCTCTCCATCTGTTCGTGAGTAGTTCCGTTAATATATCAGGTAAAGGACCAGGGTCAGCATGTTGGCTCTTATATAATATGAGGAGTTGCTGAATCATATATATTCCAGCTAAACGTTGTTCATCTGTACTGAGGTTAAAAAACGTGTGTGCTACGGTCTCATCACCGTATTTTTCAGGACTGTCAATCCAGTGAACGGCTGATCTGGCTAATTCTTGCTCATCCATGGAATCGAGGAGGTGGTAACCTCTTCGTTCTCGTAGTATTTTATCTGCGGCTTGAAACAAATGTTCAGGAGACTTCAGATTTATTACAGGCGTCGGATACGTTCTACTATTATTTGGACATACAGAGTGTATGGGATCAGAAAAACATCTAGTATTTTCACAGTATCTTCCTTTGCCTACATAGGCTATTGTCTCTGACTGTCTTGCGGAATTCCCTGATTCGGACACTTCATCTTGCTCAAACTCGTCTGTTCCCAATCTTTCTTCATGAATACGCTCTATTTCTTTACGTATTTTTCGGCACATGGCTATTATACAATTTTGCTTATCGTGTCTCCCTTCTGATATATTCTGACTCCATCTTGTAAGAATAAGCATTGCATTCGGGTCTACCCCCGGACGATCTTGATTTCTGATTACACAGTTTATGAGGAAACGTAACAGTTCCCCCTGTATTTCTACTTTCTGGAATTCCATAGCTCTGTTAATACATCCTGGATCTCGTCCTGTTTGAACAAAATGATATATGTTATCTAGATGCGTAGTCATCCCTGGTAACCTTGCTAAATACTCTGCGGCTCGTCTGATACGTAATGATGCCAGGACCATTTCGTCCTCTTTACCAACCACTGGGTCATATCTACAATTTACAAGGAGTTCCTTAAGCGTACGTTCATTTACGAATTTAGGTGTACGTGAATGCGCTGACTCTTGAAAAACAAGTTTATTTATTCTAGGTGGTGTAAAAGTACTGCTAGCACCTCCCGTGGCCCCATCTGGGGCGTCGGGTGTGAATGGATTCGTTGAACGTGACACAGCAACTATGGGTGTTGATACCTCTATAGAATCGACTGCGGAGACAGATGCGGAAACAGATGTGCTTGCCGAAGCTTGTATCGGGACTTGCTGTTGCACGGGGACAGATACCTGATCCTGACGTTGAACCCCTCCGCCAGACGGTCTATGTGGTGCGGCGTTAGCATACTCGGGAGCTGCATCGTCTAAATATGAGGAAAGGAAAACATCTTCTGCGGTTCTGGGATGCCCCTTTGGATGTACCTTAATTGGAAATAATGGGGGTGGCAAGTCTTTTGGTATCTCTGGAGCAGCCTTAGGTAGTCCTTCGGCTAGAAGGGGATACATACCATTCATAAGAGCATTTCTTTGTCTATTCACTTGTTCTGATTTCACTCGGATACCTTCCTCAATTAATAGATTTTCTTGAACTTTATTTGAACTTTCTTTACTCCTCTCTTCTTGTCTACGTGCTTTTTCTGTTCGTCTATGAGATTCTTTACGCCATAACTCAACAGCGTCTTTCTGTGACTGTCTGACCTTTCTTTTCCATAACTCTTCCTCCACTTTCATGATGCACTCTGCATCCCAGGTTCCCGCTATGGGCCACCTTTGACTTTCCGGTAATCCTTTGGTATAATCTACCCATAGATCAAGAAACAATATGGCATCTAAGCCATGTTTATGGTACATGAAATGCCCTGGGGTGTCCCTAGGAGGAATAGGAACTGCTTCTTCAAGCACCCCTTTTCTGGTAGTAATCTGTCTTAACTTCGAGAAGAGCGGCATATTGACAACTGATCTGATACTTACTCTTGAATTTTCTTAATACGAAAAACACCATAAATGAACAGTGAACAATAAACAGTCATTCATACCACAATATGCAAGACATTTCTGAATACTTTAAACATTAAACATTTAAACATTATAACAATGATCGACAATGATGACAGTCTGCCTAACTAATCACCACGCTGAATTCTTGACAATAACTGCATACTTCGGAATACTTGATATACTGCTAAACAGTACAGATACACTGCTAAACAGTGCAGACCGGATTTGTGTACCCAAATCCGTCTTGACCGGCACAACCTATGTGCGCGTCAACACGCCTCCCCGGCGATGGTACTCACCGAGTAGCTCCTTGAAACGGAAGGCCTCAGAGAATGGACAGGACTCGATAACTGTGGACATCGGACCCTCTGGACGTCGGGATTTCGGAAAACCTGGTGGGCCTCTGTATACCTCGGATCTTGCTCTCTCAGCTAGGCTCTGGTCGGGATACTTCGCACTTCTCACCGCCTCGTCTGGGTTGATCGCAGCCTCAGTCGCCCCCGCTTGACCGGAGGGAGCTTACAGGAAATCCTGCTGGTACGCGTTTATGGTCCGTCCAGCTGTGGCAGGAGACCGGGCCTGCAACGCACCGCCGGCGCGTGAGATGAGAAAGTGTCCCTATTCGGGCGCCATTATGTGGTAAATAAAAATACCGGACTGAATTTCATACGGAATCTTAAAATAAAGTAAATAGCTCAAAATAACAAGAGGCAGAATCCGTGGTATAAGAGGTTTTCTAATGGGCTTTATTCCATTCAAAATGGCCGACTCGAGTCGCGGCCTTCAGGTTCCGTCACCACGAGGGTTCAGGAAGTGAAGTACAATAATTCATTAACAGACATGTATTTTTATAATAAGTGCATTACAATGAAACGAATGTAGAAGGCGTAACATTTGATAAGAAAAGTGACAAAACAGTGACATAATCGAAACTAGGCGTAATAAGGAATAAAAGAAACATGATTGGTTAGAATTATCAGACATAGGTGGATCTATAAGATAATACTTGGCATAGATGCGCGCGCGGCAGCATGACGTGTAATTGACGTGCAACTAGGGGGTGAAGGGGACTTGACATTTAGCTCTACATGTGGAGACGAGAAGTCTGGGGTCAAGTCAACCTAATCCCAAATCATATCTAACATCCTATGTTTAAAGAACTATGTTATCCACAAGGAAGAGACTCTCGGACAGAATCTATTCTATACTGACTGTGTACGTGTACAAGCGTCTAAGTGTCTATATGAGATGCGAGGGATAGAAAACTTTCCATGGCAACAGGGCTATGAATCATTTGCAGGAGGACGGAAAGGCTGAGTCCCTTGCTTATGAGCTAAAGGAAATGTTTACCTAAATCACTGGACAGGAATGCATCGGCTGGAGAGCAAAATAGATAATTCGAAGGTGAAATACAGCTTCTTGGCAGACAGGCGAAAACTGGCCGAGGCAGGCACCGTTAGCTGCACAGGGAGTAGGACAAAGTTCATGGATACAGATGCGAGCTCAAGCTGAAGCTGTCAGAGACAGAAAGCAGGGAAAGGCTTTGAGGACAGAATCGGGCCTACTCGCCTGAACTGTAAAAATGGAGTAACTTAGCCATATAAAGTCGGTGGCCTTTCATACTTAGGAATCGAATATCCAACCCATTGATGGCGGATCTGACAGAGAACATGTTGACGGTAGACACACATATGTTTGCGTCTTAGAAACTGGAACTGGAGGGAACATACATGTACTTGTAACATGTATATAGAACCGTTGGGGTCCAAGATAGGGGACATAACTGATCAGGAAAATCCACATTTCCACACCTCCAGGGAGGAATTTTGTGCTGAGCAGAAAGTGTGCCCTTCTCTTGTGGGTATGAGGCAGCAGGCCTCAGCCCAAACGACAGGTGATCAGTCAGGATCACATTGGGTCTACTGGGAGAACGACCTCCTGTATAGCGAGCCTAAGGCTGCTGAACCTGGGTCAGCCCGTGTGCTGGTGGTACCCCAGCGCTTCAGAGCCTTCCTACTGGGGTTGGCTCATGACGTTCCGTTAGCTGGACATCTGGGGCAGGACAAGACCTATGACAGGCTTGTCACCCATTTTTATTGGCCCCAGATGAGAAGGGATTCAGATATCCATTGTAGGACCTGTCAAACTTGCCAGGCAAGTGGGAAAAGTGGGCGGAAGCAGAAGGCTCCCCTCCAACCTTTTCCCGTCGTCAGTACCCCCTTTGAGCGAGTGGGAATTGACATTGTGGGGCCACTGGACCCCAAGACAGCCATGGGCAACAGGTTTATCCTGGTCTTGGTGGACCATGCCACCCGGTACCCGGAAGCCATCCCCCTCCGCACAGTGACGGCCCCCGTGGTGGGACGGGCACTGATGGGTGTTTTCTCCCGCATGGGGTTCCCCAGAGAGGTGTTGTCAGACCGGGGCACCAACTTCATTTCGAATTATATGAAGTCTCTGTGGAAGGAGTGTGGGGTAACCTACAAGTTTACCACTCCTTACCACCCTCAAGGTAACGGGCTGGTTGAGAGATTCAACCGGACCCTAAAAGGCATGGTCATGGGTCTTGAAGAACCAATGAGGCGTAAATGGGACGTCCTCTTGCCATGCCTGCTGTTTGCTTACCGTGAGGTGCCACAGAAGTCTCTAGGGTTCAGCCCATTTGAGCTTTTGTATGGTCACCTGGTAAGAGGACCTTTGAGTCTGGTTAAAGAAGGCTGGGAGCAATCTCCCAGGAAACCTCCCCAGGATGTATATAGTTACATGCTGGCCTTTAGGAACCAGACTCGGCGCTTCAGAGATCTTGCTCAGGCAAATCTGGAGGCCAGCCAGGAAGAGATGAAGGGGTGGTACGATCAGAATGCCACTCTGGTTGAGCTTCAACCTGGTCAGAAAGTTTGGGTCATGGCCCCTGTGGAACCTTGTGCGCTCAAGGACAGGTGGACTGGACCATTTGAGGTTGTGGAGAAAAAGAGCGATGTCACCTACTTGGTGGACTTGAAGTCTCCCAGGAACCCCTTAAGGGTCCTGCATGTCAACCGGTTAAAGCCCCACTTAGAAAGGTCCGAAGTGGGCATGCTCCTTGCCACAGATGCTGGGATGGAGGAGGAGAGTGAGCCTCTTCCTGACCTCCTGTGTGCAAAAGAAAAAGATGGGTCAGTGGATGGTGTTGTCCTCTCTGACACACTGACCCCTGAGCAGCAGCAAGATTGTCGCCATCTGTTGGTACAATTCCCTGATCTGTTCTCCTTAATCCCTGGTGTCACTCAGTGGTGTGTCCATGATGTGGACACTGGGGACAGCACTCCTGTGAGGCACAAGGCCTACAGGGTGACTGAAAAGGTCAGAGCATATATCAAGGAGGAGGTCTCCAAGATGTTTGCCTTAGGGGTGGTTGAGTCCTCTAGCAGTCCTTGGGCCAGCCCAGTGGTCTTGGTCCCAAAGGCTGCAGCGCCTGGTGCTTCACCAGAACTTCGGTTCTCTGTGGATTACCGAGGACTCAATTCGGTCACCAAGACTGACGCGCACCCCATCCCCAGAGCTGATGAGCTCATCGATCAGTTGGGGGCTGCCCGGTACCTTAGTACGTTTGATCTAACGTCTGGGTACTGGCAGATCGCCTTGACTGATGGGGCAAAAGAGAGGTCTGCATTCTCCACACCAGATGGGCACTACCAGTTCCGTGTGATGCCCTTTGGGATGAAGAATGCCCCTGCCACATTCCAGAGGTTGGTTAACCAGGTATTGGCCGGGCTGGAAGATTTCAGCGCCGCCTACCTGGACGATATAGCAGTGTTCAGCGCCAGCTGGGAGGAACACTTGCGCCACCTCCAGGAAGTGTAGTTGGCCCTGCGCAGAGCAGGCCTCACAATCAAGGCTAGTAAGTGCCAGATTGGGCAGGGTTCAGTGGTGTACTTGGGGCACCAAGTAGGGAGCGGCAAGGTGCCCCCCCTGCAACCCAAGATAGATACCATCCTGGCTTGGGAACCTCCCAAAACCCAGACTCAGGTGAGAGCCTTCTTGGGTCTCACGGGTTACTACAGGAGGTTTGTCAAGGGGTATGGCAACATTGTGCACCCCTTGACCTCGCTGACTTCCAGGAAGCAGCCGAGACTTGTGATCTGGACTGACGCCTGTCAGAACGCCTTTGACACCCTGAAAACTGCAATGTGTACAGCACCGGTCCTCCAGGCACCCGACTTTTCAAAAGAATTCATTGTCCAGACAGACACTTCAGAGCATGGGGTGGGGGCTGTTCTAGCACAGATGAATGAGGAGGGCCGAGACTTACCTGTAGCCTTCATCAGCCGGAGGTTACTTCCCAGGGAACAAAGGTGGAGTGCGATAGAGCGTGAGGCATTTGCTGTGGTCTGGGTGCTGAAGAAGCTAAGACCCTACCTGTTTGGGACTCACTTCCGGGTTCAGACAGACCACAGGCCCCTCAGATGGTTAATGCAGATGAGGGGTGAGAACCCAAAGCTGTTGAGGTGGTCCATTTCCCTACAGGGGATGGATTTTACGGTGGAACACCGCCCTGGTACAGATCACGCCAATGCCGATGGTCTGTCCAGATTTTTCCGCCTTAGTGATGAGGACTCCCTGGGTGAAGGGTAGTTCTCCCCACATTTCAGCTGGAGGGGACACATGTTAGACCTGGCATCATTGGCATGAGTCTCTCCTCCATTTTTTTCTGTTTGCCTCCTCTGTGTACGATGTTTTTGCTGGATTATTGCTTTGGGCACTGTGCCACTGCTGATCAGTGCCACAGTGCAAGTGCTCCCTATGTTAAATTGTGTTACATTGATTGGTGTTACCATGATTGGCTTGGTTGACTTACTGTTCAGACCCTAGTCTAGTGCACTGCGTGTGCCAAGGGCGTGTAAGTTAACTGCTGCTGGTGGGCTTGCAGCACTGGTTGTGCCACCCACAGAAGCAGCGTGTAAAATGTGTCTCAGGCCTGCCACCGCAGCGCCTGCGTGCAGTCCCTGACTGCCATGTCGACTTGGCAAGGAAACCTACTTGCCAGTCTCTAAAACTTCACTTTGCCACATTTCAGACACCTCTATGGTAGGCCCCAGGGCAGGGTGCATTGTTGGTAAAAGGTAGGTCATGCCCTGATGTGTGTGGCATGACCTAATAGTGAATTACAGCCATTTTCGTTTTTCACTATTGAAGGGCTACCTGCCTCCCATAGGCCAGAGTGGGCAGACGGATTATTAACTCCATTATAATCTATCTGACTCAGGGAGCATGGTAGCAGATCGAGTTCAGTATCCCTGAACTCAGAATTTAATGACACACCCTTTAGGATGGATGGTTTTTAAATTCTATGTTTGAAAATAGCCCTTTTAGAAAGTGTCTATTTTCTTGTCCAACTATCCACCGGTCTCTGCTGGTTTGGTGTGTGTGTCAGGGGCTGGGTGGCTCCAGAGGTCTGAATGAGTCAGTGTGGGGTGAATGAGGCATTTACACATAGAGTGAGGGAAGAGTAGCCTGCCCTGCCTGACACAATACTGGCTCCACCTCCTGCTGGGCGACTGATAGCCCTGCTCCTGCCAGTGACAATACTGGCTCCGCCTCCTGCTGGGCGGCTGAGGACTCTGCCCTGCTCAGTGAATAGGCCAGGTGCCTCTGCCTGGCAACACCCACAACGAACCTGAGATGGGGGGAATTTCCCTGCTTGGACAAAGGGAACAAAGGAGAAAAGGGGTATAAGAGAAGGACCCCTGAACCAAGAACTCAGATCACTTCTGACAAGGAAACCTGTACCAAGGACAAGAAGCCTGCGGATCTAAGGACTTGCCTCCCCTTTCTGCCAGAGTGCTGTTTTGCTGTGGAGGAACCTGAAAGCTGCTTCTTTATTTTTGCCAAGGAACAAGGAGAGAGGAACTTGGTGTGTACTCTCTGAACACTTGCTAGGAAATCTCCAAGGGCTGGAAGAGTGCCAGTCTCCTGTTGAAGTCACAGGGCCAAAGGACTTCACCATCTGCTGAATTGCTGGAAAGTGTTGTTTCCAGTACACAAGGGAGAATCTGCAGTCTCGACGCCGCCGACGCCGCCGAATCCAGCTCGACATCGTGAGTAACGGCTCCAGTGTCCCGAGCATTCGACGCCGGCCGCCGGCCCGATCGACGCCAGCAGCAACGCCAGTGAGCAGTGGGTATCGGCCCCAGTTCCAAGTGACCCCGTCTCGACGCCGGTATCGACGCCAGTGAGGAGTGAGTATCGGCTCCACCTCCAAGTGACCCCGTCCCGACGCCGCTGCTGATCGCATCGACTCGACGCCCTTCTCGACGCCGTGAGCGCTGCTCCGGCCCGACATCCCTCGACGCCGCTGCAGATCGACCCGACTCCGAGGCACGATCGACGCCGACCTCGACGCCGACATCTCGACGCCGTGGATCATCGTTTTCCTTCATTTCTCAAGGTACTGTACTTGTGGGGTCTGTTGCAACTCCAGGCTCGACGTAGCGCTCCTCGCGGTCGACGCCGACCCTTGGGAATCCTGTAGACTCGACATCGTGTGACTCCTGTGGGGGTCACATTGTTGCCAAAGAACTGTGTTTCAGAAGAACTATTTGCCAAGAAGAAACCTTACTTGAACTATTATTTTTCCTTCCAAAGAGTATTTATTAAGACTGTGGTATATTTTTGTCGTTATTTGGTCTTGTGCTAAGCCTTATATAAAAATACTATTTTTATAATAACTTCTGTGTCGTGTCCATCTGTAGTGTATTCACTTTATTACTGTATGTGGTCATAAATGCTTAACACACTGCCTCTGAGATAAGCCTGTCTGCTCTGCCAAGCTACCAAGGGGGTAGCAGGGGTTATCTGAGTGTGTAATCCCCTTTCCCTGACTAGAGTTGGTTGGTCCCTATTTGTCAGAAGTGTATACCTCTGCCAACTAGAGACCGCCGGTTCTAACACATACCATGATGTATCGCTATTTATGATGTGTGATAAATGATAGCCCCTTCTTTCCTGACCCACTCGTATCAGACCAGAAGGGTCTTATTCAGAGTTTGGGAGATGGGGAACTCCGTCAAACCATAGTGAATATCTCGTATTGACAAGTGCAATAGGCTACAATGTACTTATAATATGGCAGATGGGATATCCTTCACATTTTGATAGAGGGCTCCATCAGCCAAACTGTAAATAAGGCCCTAAATTATTAAATTCAATAGCTTTGGTCATTACAAGAATCTGCACTGAGCAGTCAATATAAAATATATTTAGCAGAATGATACAAAACAATTGTCAAGTCTGGGCAGCAGGGGTCTGTTGCACAAGAAGATGAGATTCACACAATAAAGGTGGTTAGAGATATCAAAAGATAGGTCTTCAAGAGAAGGCAGAACACTCATTGGCAGAACCATTAGATCTGGCTCCATGTCATTGCAGACTTCAATTGCACCATTAGAGATAATGGGGTAACCTTGGTTCCCTCAGAACCTGGGTATTGGTGATATAGTAAACAATTGGTTCTGTCGGGTACTGCAATTGCTGTGTTTTAAGTAATTAATACAATGCCACAAATACATTCAAATAGCATTTAACAAATGAATTTTAGAGAACAATTATATGATATGAACACCCCAAAGAATAATAAAACGTTAGTTGAAGAAAACAAAGTTTGCTTATTTATCTTGTGCGGGTATATATCAGGCTGTCAAAAACACATTATCTTGTCGGTGAAAAAAAATAGTGACTTTAGTGAAAGTAATTGCAAGAGTGACAAAGTGAAGTCAAAAGTGCGCTATATACATGACATTTACAAGTGACATACAAAGATGGAACTGGTTTGTTGGTTCCGTCCTATCATCAATTACGGTGCATTAATTCACAAGATCAAAGATGAATTACAGAATCGGGTCAAGGAAACTGCTGGGACATGAACTAGGATAGCGTCGACGTTTCGACCCAAAAGTGAGTGCGGATTGTTATGTGTCAAGGCGGGTCGTGTTCAAGACTGGGGAAGCCGGGAAGGACAACCTATAAGTTAATTCAAATGATAGTTTGGTGTGTTCCAATAAGAATTAATTCTCAAGAACCCAGATTGGTGAAGGGACTTACCAAAAGGCGGTGACGGGCATAACAGCACACAAAGTGGTCCTTGCTGAACAAGCCATCCAATGGAGCACAAAATATATGCCCTTGAAGGCAACATACGTTTATAGAAGTATTATTTCATTCACAGTTTGTAAGTAACAGCCGCAAAAGATGTATGAATCTGATTTGGCCACTTCGTTGCGCCCGTTGGCCAACGGCCGTCTCGAGCACTACCTCGGTAGTGCTGCGCATGTCCGTTGGCTGACGCAGCCCGCCCACTTAATGGAACGCCCCGCACCACGGCGGGATTACTGTTGCGGTAGTCGGGTTAAAGTGTCCTCATTATTGTGAGTGCTATGGGATGTAATACACTTTTAACAAGGCAGACAAGATATGGTACATTTGTGATGGAACAACCTGTCTGCCAAACTCTAAATCAGGCCCTGTGTAGAACATTGGAATAGCTTTTTCACCTTAAAAGCTATCTGTGCATCTGTTCGCACTGGTCTTTCTGCCACTCAGGTAGAAACTCTACCTGAGTGGCAGCTCGCGCTCGCGAACTTACCATCCGCGAGCGGGGAAAAACATCGATGCACTACGCAAGATCCATGGAGCACAGAGTGCAGAAAACTCTACAATTCCGCAAACGGAGCGGAGTTCACCACCCAGGCCTAGTTTTAGTAATGTACGTTAAGGTAAATTGAGCAAGCAAATCCCGGTATCCCTTTATTCTTGGATCTGCTAGGGTTATTAAAAATGTAAAAAGGGGGTGTAAATTAGGAGTATTTATGGTCATAGGATAAATAAGGCTGATGTCGGCTGACTTATTGTCAATGCTGTATGCCAGTGGTACTCAAAGTGCAGCCTGGGGGGCATACGTTGACCTCTACATGCATCCCCGTGCTGGCACTTATTGCTATATTTGGGTGTCAAACCAAGGTGGTTGAAGATCTTTGTAGGAAGTGGTACCAGAGGGTGAGGATATTCAGAGCCCAATGCACTTGTTAAGGGATTGCCAACAAGTATATGCACTTGCAAAAGTACATGGTGCACAGGGGTTCGGGTATTGCAGACTCCACAAGGGGTTCTGACCTCAAACTTGGCAAGAGAGCAGCTCGGACCTCGAGGGGTGTAGAAACCAACTTTCTGTGTTGCTGAGCCTTTCGGAGTCCATAGGAGTTCGGGATCAGCAGACCGGTCATCAGTGTTGCAGTGCCTGTCAATGCAGGGGTGTGACTCCTTCACTCCAAGGGAGATTATCTTCAGGTATCTTTGATGCTCCACAGGTCCTGCACGGATACTGTATGGTGCACAGACACAGACGATGCAGCAGATTGAGAGGGAGATGGAGTCAGGCCCAAACGAAGTCCAGTAAAGTCCAGGGTGCCCAGACAGTCGAAGTGCAGTGGTTTCAGGTTAGAATCTTGTCCACGATGAATCTAAAGTCCTACAACCAGGTAAGCCCTTAAGTGCCCACGGGAGAGGGTTGGAAAGATTCAAGGGACTCTCCCAGAGAAGGGTCTCGACAGGGGGGAGGTTACTCCCATGTCCTTTGTCCAGTTTCGCACCAGAGTGGGAGCCAACAGCTCCCAGGACTGGTTTGAACTGGACTATGCACAGGGACACCAAATGTGCCCCTCATGCAGATTTTCAGTCGGTGGCAAGCGCACCCACCCAGCCCAGCCCTAATACACTAAATCCTGTCTAGGAGGTGGTCACACCTCCCTGTGACAGGATGGCTATTGATCTTCCTTCCCCTGCTTGAGCTTGTCTCAGCAACAGTAGGGCAGAAATGTGACTCTGGTGTCTTTTGCTGTTTGGAGTTAGAAGGCCGGTTCCGGGATCACCAGGGACCCCACGTAGCTCGCTTCTCAGGAGTGGAATTGAGGTATGAGTCCAACATGTTTGACACCAAACACGATAGGGTTTGTTTCAGCCATTTTAGAGTTGGTAATCATGCGGTTGCGAAATGCCCCTCTATATATCGTATATGGCTGCTTCACTGACAACCCAGGAGAATGGACACCGTAGGCCCCAGGGGTGTCCTGCTCATGCAGTGGCACCCTCTCCCTTAGAACCAAGCACCCTGCCCTCGGGATTGTAAAGGCCTGCAATAGGGGTGACTTATAGGTTTTAAGTGCAGTGACCCTTAGATATAGTAAACCTATGCCTTAAGGAAGTGGTGCTTGCACCAACTTATACAGGCTGCAATGGCAGGCCTGTAGTTCCATTATGCATGGCCTCTCATGGGTGGCATAATACATGCTTCAACCCATGTTCTGGGTTACCTATTCGCTGGGTACATGGGTACCATATACTAGGGACTGATAAGGGTACCCAGTACCCAATCTAGGATTGTACCTAAGTACATAACACAACAGTTTAGGGAGAAAGCAGATAGACTGAGGTCCTGATTAGCAGAATCCCAGTCAGACTAGTCAAAAACAGTATTCAATTTAGCAAAAAGTGGCGGTATTAAGCAGATCCTACTTTCCTACAGACATTGTAGATAACTTCCTATTTGGCTTCCAGCTAACATTTAGAGAGATGCAGGTAACAGTGGTCCTGGAAGCGTCGTCTCATTTGTAACAACTTGAGATACACAAGGCCGACCCAGTTTCTACCAGACCCACTTTCTGTTTTGCTCGTCTGCTGAAACCGGAACCGCCCTGGATGGAGTGTTACGTTGATTTGAATGAGTTTCCGAAAACAGTGGCCAATCACCAGCAACGGAGGATGCACATTCCAAATGTACAGGAACACCAGCCACCTCACTCCTCAGCCACTCCGTGATGCGCAGAAACTGCTTCCGGCCCAAACAATTGCAATTGAATGTTTATGTTAATGTCATCATAAAAACACTAAAGCAACTTTAATCACTATACTGTATTTACCCATACCGGTCTGAAAAACACATGTGTACAGTGATGAAAGCAAAGGAAAGACAAATGTAATCTGTGCAGGGCTTTTGAGAATTTAACCAACAAAACTCTCAAATATAGGCAGAAGAAAGCCTACGGCAGGCGAACTTGCATCACTGTCTGGGTGAGTTTGTGTATCACTAGAATAAAGCCATTCTCTGGCATTTCTGCATACTTTTAGATTCATCGCACCGTGCGCATAATTCACCTCCTCTGCAAAACAAACATTATGTGTTGTTTTTTCCTTAAACAGATGAAAAGTTACTACAGAAAGCTGCACATGGTTTGGGGCAGTGCAGTAGCTGACCGCAAAGGTTACCTAGTCGCCTTTCGGTTCCTGATTCCTGTATTGTGAATTCTACAGCGCTATTGGCCATGTTGCTTTCAATAATATATTTATACGATCAAAATTAATATCCGTGTTGCATGCCTCCAGAGACCTTCATCATACCATCATTGCGATTTATTCCAGCAGACTTCACACCATCTCTGTGACATTAGCGTATCAATATGTCAAAGCAGAAAGGTGGATGTGTGCCAGAAATCTGGTTTCGCTTTGCCTCTCGTCGTTCTATCCTGCACTGCCCCCTCGCGAACTCCAGCAGTTTTTTTTTCTCTGGTCAAAAAAAGAAAATGATTTTGCTGTAAAATGTAAGCGTCAATACCATTGGAATTACAAAAATGAATACCATTGATATTGCAAAACGGTAACATGTATCTTAAATATTTCAGTTTACAATTTGTGATCATTACTTACCTGAATTATCGCGGCAAACTATAAAGTCGGATTTGCTCCGTTTCTTCCTTTCTTCCTTGACATCCGAATTCAAAACCTGCATAAATGCATATGGACACCAACATAAATGCACACAACAAACATGTACATATATATGTACACACATAGGGACAGATTTACAAGCCCCTGCGCCACCACAACGTCACTTTTCGTGACGTACTGGTGGTGCAGGGGGCTCCTCCATATTTACAAGGAGAGGAAAAGCCACCTTGCGTGACTTTTCCTCTCCTCATAAATATGGCCCCTTCACACGCAGCACTGTGCGTGGAGGGGGCATTTCATGGGTGTTGCTGTGGGTGCTCCCACGCAACACTCATGGAACAAGACACATCTCCAGATTTACGAGAAATCGTAAATCTGGAGATGCGTGTGAATGCTACGCCACCCTAG
Source organism: Triturus cristatus (assembly GCF_964204655.1). Taxonomy (NCBI): domain Eukaryota; kingdom Metazoa; phylum Chordata; class Amphibia; order Caudata; family Salamandridae; genus Triturus; species Triturus cristatus. The sequence continues at coordinate 696,705,876 of NC_140588.1, forward strand.
AGGTGGTGTTGCGAGGCGCAACGAGGAGAAATGTTTTCATTTCTCCTCGTTTTTTCCTCTTTCAATGTGTGCTGCATTCTACAGCACGCATTGAAAGAGGAAAAAGCCTCTTGTGATTGTTTTTGTGCAGGAACGTGTCCCTTCCTGCACAAAAACAATCTCCCCACGACGCAGGCATCCTTTCTCCATGGTGCAATGACTGCAGTTTGTGCGCAGCGCAGGGGAAACACAGAGATGTGACATATTCTTGTAAATATGTTGCATCTCTGTGCTTTCCAAACTAACGCAGCACGGCGCAGCAAAATGACTTGCTGCACCGTGCTGTATTACTTTGTTGTAAATCTGCCCCATAGATTCATGATCACATCACACAAATAGAAACACATGCAGACTTTTGAGAAAAAAAAATATACACAAACATAAAACACATGACAATAAGCACACTCTTTCAATTCATGCTTCAAAATTGCTTATTAATGTACACAAACGGGTGCACACTATAACCTCCTAATGTTCCCAGAGTACACTCCCTTTAGAAAATTCACTCTTGCCATATGGAAAATCACTACTCCCCCCGCATTTTCTCGGAATACTGGCATGGCCTAGGGACTCTAGGGCAAAGTGTCCTATCGCTGCATTAAAACAGCAATGCAACAATTTTCGGTGCGCCCTCCTGGCGACACCATGGATGCGCCAAATTTACTGTACGGTGCTCCATGTCGCAAGGATTGACAGATACATTAGGAATCCTGACGTATTTGTGGGCGCAAAAAAGGCGCATTGCTGGACTGTGTCTGGAAACAGACGCCACTCCAGCAATGTGTCATTTCACATAGGGCAAGCCCCATGTGAAAAGGCCTGTGTCACCCCTTACACCTACTTCAAGCAGGCCTAAGGATTTGATGCAGTGAGGCCATATAAGTGTTGCAGTGAAATCTCATAGATTTGACTGCAACACTTCTATGACCCTTTTCTGCTCTGCAATGCTCACACTGCATACATCATACCTGTCACAGGTATAATGTAGCACAGGGTTTTACAAAGTGGCGCATCTGACTAGATGCATCACTTTGTAAATACGGCGCAGTGTGGCACATTTTTTACACTGTTGCAGCGTCACAAAAAGTGACGCAACAGCGGCATACGGGCCTCATAAATAAGGCACCCTAGGGCCTCATTTATGAAAAGTGTTGTATCTCTGAAGAGAAACAGTGATGCAAAGCTCTTCAGTACGCCATCCTAACGACACCATGGATGAGCCATATTTACTGTATGGTACTCCATGTTGCAAAGATTTACAGATACATCAGTGTTCCTAACGTATCTGTAGATGTAAATTTGGCGCATTGGAGTGTTTCTGAAAACAGACGCAACTCCAGAAATGTGTCTTTCCACATGGTGCAAGCTCCATGTGAAAAGCCCTGCATCACTCCTTACGCCTGCTTCAAGCAGGCGTAAGGATTTGACGTAAGGATTTGACGTAGTGACACCCTAGAAGTGACTAGTGAAATCTCATAGATATCATTGCGCCACTTCTACGTGACTTTCGTGCATTGGAACGCCCACCCTGCATACATTATACCTGACGCAGGTATAATTTAGCTCAGGGGTTTACAAAGTGACGCATCTGCCTAGATGTGTCACTTTGAAAATATGGCGCAGCTTGACGCATGTTTTACGCTGCAGCATCATCACAAAAAGTGATGCAACGGCGGCGTAAGGGCCTCATAAATAAGGCCCCTAATGTTCAGTGTGCCCTTTTGGGCTGGGCACCAGCATTGTTTGGGATGGGGGCCCCCTCCTCAACCCCACCCAAGAAGGGCTACTGTGGGCAATGCTGCAGTCCTGATGTCACTGGGGTTATTTATATAAGAGGGGAGTAGTGCTCAGAGGAGGAGTTGTTGGAATAGATAGAGTTATATAATGAAGACCTAGTTTGCACCTGATCCGTGTCTTGTGGTGATATCTGTACATATTTTTAAATCACCAGTCACTCCACTACACAACACAACACAACACAACACAACACAACAACCAATGCTTAATTTGAGACGGTGATTGCCGGTGGGGATCGCATGCACTCACTTTTGGGGACCAGCACTTATGTTTCGGCACCAAACAATTAAGAGCAGAAGAGGGGGAAAAACACACTAAACGGAAAGTCGGAGGAAGAGAAAGACGGAAAAACACAAAGTGAGCATGCAGTAACCTGCACAAATGAGATTAATGGGCAGGAAGGGTCTGATAGTGAATTAAAGAGGCTTGATGTAGATGTAGGACTGCACAACATTGGTATTCGATGTGTTGACATTAAATTGCACTGGCCACAGCCTTTTGAGCAGAGCCCTGGGCACCGGCACTCATTCTTTTACACGTTAAACACTGTCAACAACAAGGACCAAGCAGGACAGAGTTTTCCCAGGTCCACAGCCAGGACAATAGACACCACTTCCTCTGTAGACATGAGGAAAGACAGGAATTTCAGGTCAGGTTAACTTTGGGGCATCATGGGTGGAGACCATCTCCCCCAGAAGTAGGACAACAACAGTAATAGCAAGGGCAATACCAATAAAGTAGCATTAATAGGCATATCTGTCTGAAAGCAAATTAGAACACGATAACGCAATATTTGCAAAACAGGCAGTTTATGCCTACATCTAAACCAATTTTAAATTAAGAAACAGTTTGTTTACCTACAAACACATTTAGATCAATAAACATGTTGTTTGTTTCCGAGCAAACAGTTTCATAATCTAAATTACTTTTAGGTGTGGGCCTGTTTTGCATTGAAATAATCCTTCGCTGCTTGTTTGTGAAACACACAACCTTGATTAATATTACATTTCTCCACCCTTCTTTCTTTGCGGTTTTCTTTCTTCATTTGGAACACACTGATCCACTCTTTTGCAGCTACAAAGATTAAATGCTTATGGAGAAGTCAATATAAGGTATCGTTCATTCGATGTGATTAAGTATTGATTGAATATAGTGATGTATTTACCAAATTGCGAAGTGTAGATCAACATGAGGAACATCCAATCAGCCAACTGTTAACCCTAGCAGTATCTTCCTTGAAGGGGAGCAGTCCCAAAATGGGAACACTGAAACACACCATACCATAGCTACTATATCATTATCTCTGTCATGTAGATCTCTGTAAAAAATTAGTGAAATCCATACTATATTCTGTTTGTTGCACTTGGACTGCTCCCACAAATCGATCTTAAAATACCAAGTTCATTTTTAGCCTCTAATCTCAAATTCCTTCATATGTACAGAATGTTTTAACATTTTCAATTTTCAAATTTGCTTCTTTATCTATATACACTTTATTAATCTTTTAATAATATTTATTTTTCCAAGCTATCACAGATCCCCTGAATAGGCTTTGCGCGAGGACCCACAGGGGTGCCCAGACTACAGGTTAAGAACCACTGCAATAGACTGAAAGATATGCAGTAAATATCAGGACACATTCCACGTCTAGGTGAAGTGCATTTTAGTATACTCAACTTAGCAAAAGGGGTATGGGTAGAAACAATCATCTTACCAGAATAGTTTACCTTTAGAGCTTCAACAATAGGCCTATTCTATTGAGCTACACAAAAATGCCAGGAATAGATGCCACCAAATTTAGCCACTAAGAAATGTCTTCATTTGGCAGTACAATGAATGACCTGATTATACCCTGGTGAACAAGCAGTTGCTGCTAAGTAACCACAGACATGGCTTTCCTTAATATGGAGCCAGCATGCAAGATGCTGTGGGTGTTTAGAGGAAAGCAGATCTTCACTAATTAGTTTCTAAATTATAGTTGTCATGACAACACATTTGCCCTCTACGTTTCCAGCAATGCAAAGTGTGCATTATGCCTACCAAGTAATGATCCCACGTACCCTAAAGTGTAATTGAAAAAGAATCAATGCTGTGTGTTATCTGTTTCAGCCTGTATGAACAGTACTGAATATTTTATAACTGACAGCTGCTGCCTGAGGATTTGGAAAGAAATAATGGAGCTTTCCTGTAATCCAGATTCCTTCCTAAACTCTAAACTAGTAACAAAATTTGTCTTTTATATTCGAGATTTAGGCTTCAAAATAAAAAAATGTATTTGCGCTTGTGTGTAAAAGAAAATGTGTAAGATGATTATGTTGGTGAAGCACCACCGGTTACTGCTGTGGGTGTGCATCTTCAGTTTCACTCCACAGCTGGATGAAGAGATTTTAATACACAATTGTGCATACATTGTCAGAACAAGGGGTGGCTTGCCTCATCTGCAGCATATCTCTTACTCACAGACTGAGAGACTGAAAATCCCAGTGACCCGATATGCATCTTTGAATCAGAACTGGTGCATGCAGATGCACGAGAGACATATAGTATTTCACACAAAATTAATTTCATCATAGTACCTGTTAAACCTGGCATCCTTGGTGTGGTTTTCCCCTGTATTTTCGCCTCTGCCTCCTGTATTTTTGCTGGGTGCTGCACTTTGTTTTTGCTTGTCTAGATGCTTTGGGCACTTTTCAACTGCTGATCAGGGCCAAAGTGCAAGTGCTCCCTCTGTAAATTGTGAATATGGATTGGTGTTTCCATGATTACCTTATTTGACTTACTACTAAGTCCCTAGTACAGTGCACTGTGTGTGCCCAGGGCCTGTAAGTCAAAAGCTGCTGGTGGGCCTGCAGCACTGATTGTACAACCCACACAAGCAGCCTTTCAAAGGGCTCTCAGACCTGCCACTGTAGTGTCTGTGCGCAGTCTTTACTGCCCTGTTGACCTGGCAAGTGCACCCACTTGCCAGGTCCTAACCTTCCCTTTTCTTACATATGAGTCACCCCTAAGGTATGCCCAATTTACCACTGTGGGCAGGGTGCAGTGTATGTGAAAGTTAGGACATATACTGATGTGTGTAACATGTTCTGATAGTGAACTACAATGAATTTCGTTTTTCACTATTGAAAGGCTATCTGGCCCATAGAATAGAAAGGGAGTTTATATATAACATCTTATAAATAGAACTTCCAATTGGGACCAGAAAAGAAGGTAAAATTTAGTATGTCTGAACTCAGAATATAAAGATGCATCTTTTAGTAAAGATGATCTTTACATTCTGTGTTTGAAAAACACTTTTAGAAAGTAGGTACTTTCTTGCGTAGCTATCCTTTGTGCCTCTGCTGGGTTGTGTATTGACTGTCTGGGTTTGGCGTGACAAGTGCTGGGGATATGCATTCACTGTAGACAGCCACTGGGGGACTTGAGGTGTGTGCTGCCTTTCCTGTATGAGTCTGGGCTGGGCTGAATAGATCTGGACTGCATTTAGAGTAGGGTGAGGAGATTTCCTTGCACCTGAATGGGCCTGGTCAAACTTACACAATACTGTCTCCACCTCCTGCTGGGAATCTGCATCAGAGAGGACAGAACTGGTTAGGACTGAGCACAGAGCCTCTCTGACAACAGAGAACAAAGACTATAAATGTTTGGGCCCAGACCCCAGAACCTTAGATTACTTCTAGACTCAAGAGAAACCTATACGAAGGAGAAAAGCTGGGAAAGCTGAAGGAGAAGCACTGCCCCTGTGCTGTGTGCTGTCTGGGGTGGGCCTGCAGTGGCTGTTTCTGCCAAGGAGAGGACAAATAGTTTGCTGTGTGCTGTGTATCCTGCTTGAAGAAGATCTCCAAGGGTTTGAAGTAGAGCTTGCCTCCTGTTCTGAAATCTCAGGGACACAAAGACTTAACCACCAGCTCCTCTGAAATTTCTTGCTGGGAGTTCTGACCTGTCAGGGGTGCCTGTTGCTGGATTGGGACTCTGGAGGTTGTTCCTGCTTTTGGGAGCTGGAAAAGTGACGCAACTACGAGAAGCGTGATGCATCCGCACTGGTTTCTGACGCATCGCCGAAGATACAGACTCAGTACCCACCCGCGGCTAGAGAAATTGCTGCACGCCGCATAGAGTGCACTGATCTACGAAGTCCGAGATCACCGCACCGATTCCGACGTAGGCCCTGCTGTGTGGCTGCAAGAACCAACGCATCGTGGGACCACCGCAAGAAGCACTGCATCTCCGATCCTCACGCATCGCACTGGGGAGCCAAGTCTACAAGAACACCGGGCCGCAGTAAGAAACCAACGCATCACCCGCCCTTCAGTAAGGAACTGACGCATAACCTCTACTGCGTGGCAGTAAGAAACCAACGCGTCACCTCCCCTGGAGTAAGAAACCGACACACCACCTTCCCTGCAGCTGTTTTTGTTTATGATTTGGACACATCCAAGGTACTTTGTATTGAAAATGTTGCATCTATAGTCTGCTATGGGCAGAACTGTCTCTACCTTCTAAGAAGTTCATTTTGATTACTGTATTGTGGATTTTTGTCATTTTGGTCTTGTTTGGTTTAGATAAAGATTACGTACTTTTCTAAACTGGTGTGGTGTCCATTTGTACTGTTTTCACTGTATTACTGTATGTGTGCACAAATGCTTTACACACTGCCTCTGAGATAATAATTTCTGCTTGTGCCAAGCTGTCAAGGGGGTGAGCAGGGGTTATTTTACAAGTGTATCCCCCTTATCCTGACTTGGAAAAAGGGGCCTTACTTGGACAAAGGTGCAAACCATTGCCAACTAGAGACCCCCATTTCTAACAGTACCTTACATTCATCATCACAGCACTCCTCCCAGAACATCTCCCTTCTTAAAACAATGTCATTTCTATCCCTTTTGCAGACTTAGAAATAATATGTTTCTCCAAAGGAAACATACTGAATGGACCATAGTAGGTTTTTCCTCTGAATGCTACTGCCAATATGTAGACAACATAGTCTAGCTGCCAGCAGCAATCCTCAGTCCGGTTGCAACATAGCAGGAAGGAGAAAACTTACCAATATAAGGAAGGCAGGGTGATAAGCATTTCGCCGGCCTCTATGCCGCCGTCCCACAGTACACATTCTCTGGACATGTATTGCACTTGCACTAAAGAGTGGCACACAATATGGGCACCAGCCATGTACACATGGCCATTTATAAGCCAAGCCCATCATATTTTGTTTGCTTCTCGCTATGCATCAAGATATCAAAAGAATATTTGTTTTAAAGTGCTATTGTAGCAAAGTTGACTTTTCTGCATGGCCACTCCAAACATTCACCTTTTCTGGACCTAATATTACTGGTACTCCTGTTATTATGATGTGACTGTGAGCTATGAAACTGCTACTTTTATCTCAAAACAGGGATACCTCACCAATTACGCGAATTGAATTAATGATTTAATCTCAACCAAAAAAACAGAAAATCACTTGTATCTGATTTGTATTTTTTTTATCAACAGAACACATCTATATAAAAACATTTGTTTTCATGCTTTTTTTAAAGCATCCTAACCAAGAAATATTTCTCATTAGCCCTTCAAGTAGTCATTCTTGGTGAGGAGAGACAATTTAAGGCAACATAACCTCTTTATTTATTGTGCTTTACGTATTGTTTAGCATTCCAAAATGCTCCTTTTCTCTTCAGCCACTTCTCATATAATTATCTGGTATGTACACATAGTTATGGCTCTTTATTTATACCTAAAAGTGTATTAATGCAACTTTATGGCTGTTCATATCTATTAAAAACCACAACATCTTCAAATATGATGTGTATACACAAAAGACACAAAATATATATCTAAGGGCTCCCTTAGTTTAGTTTAGTCCTTATTCTCATAATATGAAATATTTCAATCTGAACTAGTCTATATTTAAAAGACTGGCCCGACGTAATCAAATCTGTCTTTAAAATTCTGTTAACTCCAATATATAACATGAATAACGATGTGAACAACATTCGTCTCACTTGTATAAATACAAGCTAATCTGTAGCCAATATAGCTCTTCTTATTCTCACTTAACAATGCACAACTTTATTACTAGAATTTATATTGCAGTTGTTGGAAGCACTGAGTGCCTGACTATCAATATCTGTTATCTCGATTTATAATTTTAGAACTAACCTCACATGACTCTAGTGTGTGTGCAGAGGCCTAGGCCTGCCTTTCAACACTAGGAAGGTCCTAGATCTCTCCTGTGACTTGGAGGGTCATTCTAAGCATGTTCTCATTTTACTGACTGTGGACTATATCCCTAATTAGATTTAGCATGTAGAGTGGTGGTGGCATTATACCATGTTTTGTGAATGGATATCTGTGACAAGACCTTTATACCTATGTCACTGGAATTGAGGCCTACTGGTCCACTCACCTAAAGTCTGCTTCTATGCCCTAACACAGATCCTAGAGCTAATATTCCAAGTGTATGTTCTGTATGTTTGTATATGTGGCCTGTACGGCAGGTGCTCAGAGTATTTGAGTAAACCAGAGCAACAAAGGCATGTGAGATCCATTTTAGAAGCAGTTGGACTGTTCCTATGTGCAAAAGAGAGGTGAGATTGTTTTCCCTGATTCTAAAAGCGTATTGCTGATATTTGTGAAGTTAGAGAGGGGAGATCAAAACACTGATGTGGGGTCAGAGGAGATAAGGCACCTTTAGAAATGCAATTAGACCTTTTACTGAGAGGGACTGCTGATTAGTCTTCCTGTAGCTGTACCATTTGATAGATGGTGGGGTGAATTGTTGAACAGCAGTCTCTGTTGTGACGGTGACAGGGACCCCTCTAGGCAAGGCCAGCCATTGGCCTTTTGCCTAATCACTGTTCAGTGTGGCTGTTGATAGCCAGGTATGGGAAGCCCCCACCTGTTTGTGCTTCTCTTGTGAGTCCTCCAGTTTGGAAACTACCCTGCTGTGTGAAGCATCACTCCATACAAAGGCTTTCTATGAAGAGCAGTCCAGAAAAGACACTTGAAAGACGAACCACACCAGCAAATTCACATCCCCTGAATGCTTTGGCTATATAAAGTAGGAGGCACTGATCCACTTGTAGCTCCAGTTCCAAGTTTAATTGAGTGCTCTGCAGAGTACTCAGAAGACTGCCGTGCAATCAGAACTAGTGTTCTGCCTGACAGCCAGCTTTCTAGAAGTGAGGGGACATCACCTAAAGTTTTGACTTGTTGGAAGACGCTTTTACTCTGACATGAAGTGCTTAGAAGCCAACCTGTTTGCTGAGAAAGGGAAGGAGCCTGCTAACCCTGCCAGAGGTATAACCGCCCAGGCAGCACGAGGAGCATCTTGACACCCGCTGGTGTGTGAGACCAGCAGAAGAAGGAAGAGTGTGTGGACAGTCTGTGTGCTCTGAGGAGTGTGGATGTAGTCTCTCTGTTCTAAGAGTTCCAGACAAAAATCATAGACAGAGTTTGTTGTCACTGTGGGCGAGTATTGTTCCTAAGGAAGATTTTGCCATCACAACCGAGAATACTGCTGATGCATATTGCGCTACCACCAAGAAACTAGACACAAGGCAAATTGTGTCTCCTTCAAGAACTGTTTCATAGGCAGAATGTGCCTACAGCCAAGAACTGCATCTGTGGTGAACTCTGTCACTGCAACCAAAGACTCTTCAAGGCTGCCCTCGTGCCACTGTGACCTCCAACCATTAGTAGCTCATGTACTGCACCTGAACCAAGGTCCAGAAGTGGGTCCACTGAGCGCTGGAGATCTTTACTGGTCCAGAAATAAATGCCTGTCTACGAGGACATTGGACAGCAGCCCCTGCTGTTGTTGCTGCGGCCTTCCTTCAGATCAGTGGCTGTGCCTCCCACTGACACAACTTCCTTCAGAAGCATAAACATAGAGACGTGTGTAGTGTCGGTCCCAGTCATGCATCTGGGATATGACTCTGTGCTGTGATGAGACTGTGCTGAAGGGGACTTTATCTTTAAGTTAATGTCACATAGTGAGCCAAAGGGTACTCTGAACTAGAGCCTTGATACATGCCTAAGAAATTCTCTAAACTCCAGGAGAGACCTGCATAGGTCAATGAAATTGGGGCACACACAGGAGAGGGTGTATGGTGGGGCAGAATCCAAGACTCAGTAGCTCAAGCACAAGCGTGTTAGTTGCACCTCTTATCTGTTCTGTGGAATATCATGTTTAAAGTGTGTTGATTAAAGAATGTTTCTTTTACTAGAGCGCTGGGTTGGACAATCAGTTATTGTGTTGCTGGGTGAGTTCTGAAGTTGCTCACCCCCACACTACATTCGTGAGAAGCCTGCGACTGCCGCCATTGCTACCACTGAGAGTCTAGTACTGAAGGAGTTGTACTTTGCCCATTTTTGCAGAGCCCTAGTAGGATAGATCCGGGACATCAGACCCCAGGTCCAATGACTAAGGCTCAGTAGCTTTTGCTTGCCCCGTTGCCCCACCAACAGGGGCTACAATTTCTATTTGCCAAGAATAACTAGTTTAAGTGGGAATGATGAATATGCTTTAATACCCTTTGGAAAAGCTGTATTTGATATAGATGAGTTATGTGAGTGTTTGGAACATAAATGAGATATAAGTGATTACCCTTTTTTTTATTGAAAATGTAATCATTGATTGAATGAGCTTGTGTGGTGGGTATCAATATTTTTTTAATAAATGTGTGATTAAAACTCCAGGATTTGAACACCTGACACTGCTATTCAGTGACACACTGCATGTACTCAATATTATATGTGGTCCACATTGTGTGATCCCATCATCCAAGCATTTGATAAAATATACCACTGAATGCATGAGCACAACTGTACTCCGGCTGGGCCACAGTTTAAAAGCACTGTAGTGACACATAGGAAGGAAAAGTTCCTTTACTATGTAGAAAACCGTATTTTTATATTAAGAGATAACCCCTAAAATATGCCCTGTAAACTCACAGGGCTGCATGCCTAATACTCGAAAAATGGAAACCTATTAATTTGGAATAGCATGGCCTCACAGTGACTAAATGTCCAAAAAATGTCTTCACTGTAAAGGTTCCACTAGATTTTCCACAAACAGGATTAGATAAAAATAAAACCCTTGATGTGGTATCTTCACCTAGAAAAATGATTCAAGATTATTTGCCAGAACGTTGTAAAAATCAATCTAATTGAATTATGGAGTCCGTTTTTTGATAGCTTTAGTTACAAAAAATTTACTTTGTGCTGCCTGATTAAAAAAACTCTCTTAGAACCAAACTTGCTAGTCATCTCACCTCCTGGAGCCATTACATATTTCTGGATGGAGGTAAAGACCCTCCTCTCCAGATGGCAGTAGTCTCGCCTTTGGGCTTGGGATGGCAGGGGTGTTGTCAACTGTTCAATTACCACAAATTAGCCATCTCTGAGGGGTACAGGAACAAATTGGCAGAGCAAAGGACTGCCTTAACACTACCTAGTTTGACTTGGAAATGCTAACTGTGGCTGACAGTATCCTTCCCATGACATTCCAAGTAATTCTAGCTCTACTACTAGCAGGGTGAAAGACAGTTTGTGACTCTGACCGAGGTATGAGACCTCATCTACACAGAGACGTGCTGTAAGGAGAACAAGAGAACCTTCTGTTGGAAAAAAATAGCCATTTTGGATTTATTGCTCCTTGGAATTTTCACACTAAGGCAAAGAGAAAGTGCTGCATAAGGAGTTCAACATAGGGCAAGGAAGCATACATGATTGTCTAGGGAAAGTTATTTCTTAATTCACTGGTTAATGCACAGGTTACTTACACCTCAAAACTACCCCCTCCAAACATTCCTGGACCCGCAAAGGCTACACTAGAAGACTATTGCCCTGCTGGAAGAAAGAAGACTAAAGGACTGCTGCAGGCACTTCTCAGAGGGAATGTCTGTTGCATTTGCCATAGCTACAAGGACTGAGCAAAGTTTCACTTGAAATTGTGTTGAGACCTAACCTGTGTGTGCTTGTTGAATTGGTAAGGGTCACACTTTTCCAAAATCATAACCACTTTTGACAGCTATGTTATACAAAACAAATAAAATAAATTAACAAGGAGCATTATTGCATATACATTTTGAGTCCAGATTATAAGTGGAGGAATTTGTTAATACCACAGAAATGCAAGACACTTGGCAATTACAGACACATGAGTCTGGAGCACATGAAAGTAGCCAGTCCTACTGTGTGAGAGGAAGCAGGGCCCCTGCACAGGTCCTATCAGACAAGTCTTCTTCATATCCACTGCAGATGCAGACCTGGAGTGCAGACCCTTGCACCGGGCATTCTGAGCCATCACACCCAACGGGTCGAAGATCCTATAATGAAAGAGCTCACAGAAGATCTTTAAGGTCCCAGGCAGTGTGGAGAACCAGATGAAAAGTGAGATGTGAAACCATATAGAGAGAAACCCCCCACCACAAAGGGGCAGGGCTAAATAAGACAGGAGGATTTTGATGAATACTAGAGTCCGAGCATTGAGTTGGCCATTTGAGTGCAGTATAGGAAACAAAGAAGGGAGAGGAGTTGGCCAAACGGCTAGGGCGGTCGACATCGAATCTAGGCAACTGGGTTCGAGTCTCGACAATGAGGCTGAGCATCCTGTGATTCTGGGCAAATCACTTAATCTCCCTGAGCCTAGCAAAAATAAATGTGTCCTTATGTAATGCAACTGGTGCTCGTGTAAAGCGCTCAGATACCCAATTCGGGTCAAGTTTGCGCTATATAAAACTCTGTAAAAAAATAAATAAATAAAAGAGGTTGTTTAGTAAAGAAACTACATAAGGATTTTGCAGTCTTTGTGAAGAATACTCATCAAGATGGCCACCACTTTTTAAAGACACCAAAGAGGAAGTAGTAGTGGGGCCATGGTACTGAGCATCACGAAATCGAGTACAGCGAGGACTGATTATCGTAACTGAATGTGAGGATTCATTTGTGTCTTGATAAAGGTGGTCTATATCAGGCTTCCACCACTGAAATACGTCGACGCCTGGAATGGACCAAATTGTATGGATACAGAAGCATTGTGGAAAAAAATTAAAAGTATAAGCTAGTGGTAATCTGAACAACCAATTGGTCATTGAACACGAACCACTGAGAGATTGTCGTGGTTGCCCTTTGTTCTTTTTATGAATTTTCTTACCTGCTTTTTCCGCTTTTCACCCCAATATCTTTCAGCTTTTTATCTAGCTCGGGGTTTTTATCTGACATTTTTTATGAATTCCGATTGTTATTCGGCATAGTTATTATGATGAACATTAGAATTGTAGGTTAGGACATGATAGGCTTTTGAACTCACACTGAGTGGCTTATTTTTATGTATGTAATACTTTTTTGCACAACAATTTTTAAACAAATCAATAAAAAGTTGTTTTTTTAATAAAAAAATACATTGGTTATTTCATATGGTACTGTGAACATTATCTGGGTTTGGACTCTGTATCAATTAGATGAATGTAGGTGTGGGTCTGGTACAAACCCAAAGGGAATTGTTTTTTGACATAGAGAACCAGATGAAGACATGGGATCCATGACTAGCTCTAAGAAAGAGTAGTGAGACAGACAAGGTGCTGCAGAAGCCTGGACGGAATCTTTTGTCTGATAATATTCAAGCCAGTACTAGGATCACTGTGGCTCCTTATCCTGAAATTACATCCTTGTGCAGTTCAGATTGTCAACACTTCTCACACCACCAGACACTTTTCCCTGTGCACTCCAGTGCAATCACTTTTTCCACTCATTATGTGTTCTCATTGATGAAGCGGGTAGTACAAAATTGTGTATACCCCCACTAATCTGCATATTTATACTAATTAGAATAATATACTAATTATAATACTATTAATGTGTTTGTGTGAAATTTAATCAACATTACTAATGTACGAAATATACGTGGGATTTGCATTTTGCATGGCTAAAATAAATTGTAATTAACATAGGTACGCATACTAATACTAGAAAATTAGAATATCGCATGATATATGTTGCTTTTGGTGACGTTATCGTATGTTGCACCAGATGACATCACTGGGTGAATATGAACGCTTTAAATGTCGCCGTATGCTAGATAATTACAAGCACATAGGGGAAGTAGTGAGGGTTTAGCATTTTATTCGCTATTTCTATGTTTTAATTACTTTTTGTGTTTGTTTCGCTTAAGTTATCCTTTGGGCCTAAAATGAAGATGGCTGCCTGACATACTTGACGAGATGGCCACCATTCCACGAGGTTTCTGACAAAGTGCGCCTGCGCCAACCCCATGCACCAGTGGCCTCGACATGACCCCAGACTCGATGTGCCCAAGCAAGGTCACAACGGGATGCCTGCCAAGTGTTTCGACAAAAGACTTTTGTAAAAAAACGGATGGAACATGTAGGGTGACCTAACATCCCGAACTGTGTGAAACCTCACCGGATGATCCCAACCAACCAATGGGATGAGCCCAAATTCTCTAAATTGTAACTTGTAGACCTTATTTCCATTATATAAATGACGTTAGAATAGAGAGGACAGTTCGTTCTTCTCTATCTTGTACTTCCCTTTTGCTGACGGAGACGACAGTGACGCTACGTGATGGCTGTGTTCCTGAATCTTTGACAGACTGAATTGCTGCCCAATTTCTTGATGAACTAAAGACTTCCGAAAACCTATGGGCACTGATCGATACTTGCACGGCTCTGGTCCTTGACCCGATCTTTGGGACTGTAGTGTGCTGACAACTAAAATTCTTGCATTATTTAGATAAACAAAAATATTGATTAACAAGAAATGTGTTTGGTCGTTTATTGAAAGGAGGTAGATCAGGATCATTGAGTATGCTTTAGCTGGACTAAATCATCAATACCAAAAAAACGAATTGATCCATTGATCACGTGGGAGGAGTATCTTAATGTTTAGGTTTATGATGTATAGTGATAAAGGTATTAGTGTATAGCAGTGTAATAATTTCCTCTCTATAAGTTATAAGGAATTCCTTTCATGTCAGCACATGGAACAGTCATTCCTCCTGTAAGTGCAGACCAGTGAGAAGCGAAGTGTGAATGTTGGTGTTATGGGCCCCACCAATGATTGTACGAGTGAATGTGTTAATGTGATATTAGGTCTGTGACGAAGGGAGGATATTAGGTATGGGGTTTTGTCCTGATTCCCGTTACCCAGGTTTCCGCGCTGCAACAAGGTGCTGCAGAAGCTGGGATGGAATCTTTTGTCTGATAATATTCAAGCCAGTACTAGGATCACTGTGGCTCCTTATCCTGAAATTACATCCTTGTGCAGTTTAGATTGTCAAGAATTCTCTCACCACCAGACACTTTTCCCTGTGCACTCCAATGCAATCACTTTTTCCACTCACTATGTGTTCTCATGATGAGATGGCCTGATGCAAGGAGCAGAACTTGGTAAATGCGCCTTAGTGTTGCTTGTAGAATTCAGAGCCCCATTTGACACCATGTGTCTTCCTTCCATGTTAAGGTGGCTGCTTGGGATGTCAGTGTTAACCCTCCCCCTTTTCTCTGCCATGGTTCCTCTTTGTTATAGATGACAGACATCAAGAGGTCCAGCTGAATATTTACATTCTTTATGCGGTGATTTCACATGGAAAACAAAGACATGGCCTCTGTGCCACATAATTGTTCTGCCTATGTTTCAAGTTACTTCTGTCTGAAAGCTCCTCTTGCAGACTGAGGGCTAATTTGTTTATGTGCAGCGATGTATTTAACATAAGGGACGCAACTTGTCAAGTATATATCATGGGTGAATAATAACTTATGTTGTCTTCCATACAGGCTCATTCTTTGACTACATCTTTTTTTTTAACTTCTTTTTTATTACAATTGTGAAATATTACATTACACCAATCGATTGTCATATACTTTTGTACGTGCATACTATCACATCTCATCAACTCTCTATATTCCATTTAATGTAATGTATGATTGTCTTTCCTTCCCAAGGTCCCCCTTTATTCATTTCTGGCCTCCAATCCCTCTCTTCTCACTTGGTCCGTGGGGGCGGTGCACGGGAGGCATCTGTACTCATTCCATTTATTCCAGACCCTCCCCCACTTCTGAGGACAGCCTCTATTTTGATAGACAGTTTTTTGGGCCACCATGCACCAATCGCCCTGTAATGGTGTTTCCTCCACATCCCGACGTCGTGCTATATTTCTTTTTGCAATTATCATGGCCAATGACGCTCCAATTTTCTCCTCCCTTACCCAGATCCATTGCCTCCCATACATTAATCAGGCGTAGCTTGGCAGACATTGGCAAATCAACTCTGTATAAACTACTTAGGCACTGCATTATCATAGTCCAGTAGGACTGGATTTGGGGGTAGGCCCATATTATGTGCAAAAACGTGCCTTCCTGACTGCACCCTATAAGACAGAGTGCATTTTGTCACCTACCCATCCTTACTAATGTGGTGCAGGAGTTATAGGTTCTCTGAAGCACTTTAAGCTGTATGAGGTGAAGTGGGACCTAATGACTACCTCCATAGGGGAAGATAGGGCCTCGGATCAGTCGTCTTCTTTCATGTCTGCAATGTCTCTCTACCATTTCTCCTGCAGCTTTGTTAACATATTGGGAGCATTATTTACTAGCTTTCTGTATGTCAGCAAGATCACTTTTTGGGTTCTTTGTTCCTCAAGTAGTCTGTTCTCTAAGGCTGAAGATTCTGGCGGCATTTCTTCTCTGAGTATTATAGCGCATAGGGCGTGGTGGAGTTGTAGGTATCGGAATGCCTCAGTGTGTGCCAGATTATATATATATTTATTTTCGTATTTTTTGCGGAGTTTTATATAGCGCAAACTTGACCCGAAGGTATCAGGCATCATAGTTCTTTACATAGCACCAGTTGCATTACATGAGGACTCATTCATTTTTGTTAGGCACAGGGAGATTAAGTGATTTGCCCAGAATCGCAGGCTGTTCAGCGTCATTGCCGAGACTCGAACCCAGTTCCCCAGATTCGAGGTCGACCGCCCCAGCTGTTAGGCCAACTCCTCTCCCCTATGTGTTTTTAGTAGGTCTGGAAAGGCACTTATTCCTGCTGTTGAGTAAACATCTCTCACTCTGGAGAGTCCCAGTAGATCCCACTTGTTGAATCCCTGTCTTTTTCCCATGAACCCCAGGAGGCCAGAGTCCCACAAGGGCGTTGCTAGTGTGATCCTATTCTTCCATCCCAACTTTTGATGTGTTGAGTGTCAAAACTGAACTGTCAGTGCCGTCGGCCCCACCAGGGAGTTTTTCTTCGGTGTGGTATAAGCGCGTGTAGGTATCCCCCTGGGTTGTGGTGCTAGTCTGTCCATACGGGAGGCCATATCCATCATTGGTTGATTGACCCATTGGTTAATACCTATCAGTTGTGCTGCCCAATAGTATGTCTGGATGTCAGGAAGTGCGATTCCACCGTAAAACCACCCCAGAGTTAATTTATTAAGAGCAATTCTAGGGGAACCCCCATCCCACAATAAGACTCAGACCTGACTCTGTATGTCTCTAAAATAGGTATCTGGCACTGGGAAGGGAGTACTCTGTAAGACATACAGAAAATGTGTCAGTGTCATCATTTTTAAATAGGGCCGCCCTTCCTA
Source organism: Triturus cristatus (assembly GCF_964204655.1). Classification (NCBI taxonomy): domain Eukaryota; kingdom Metazoa; phylum Chordata; class Amphibia; order Caudata; family Salamandridae; genus Triturus; species Triturus cristatus. The sequence continues at coordinate 696,723,319 of NC_140588.1, forward strand.
ATAAGGAAAGAGTCAGGGCTCGGCAGTGATGGACATGGCCCTTCAGTCGATTTAAAGGGGGGGAATGTTTTTGGTCTTAAATAAGTCTTGGTTGAAACTGACAAAGATTCCTATATAGAGGAATCCTTCCGTTACTACCTGTGCCTCGAATTCGCGGTGGCGGACCATAAAGACGAGGACCACCGACTTCTACCAGTTTATTGCGTATTCAGAATATCTCTGGAATGTGGTAAAAATATTGAGAATTCTGGAGATGAAGAACTGAGGAGATGCAACATATAGGAAAATATAATCTGCGTATAGGGATATTCTGCGCTCCCATTCTGCCATCCATTGGAGTCACCTGGATCCAAGCTGCCAGTGGCTTAAACACTAATGCAAATAACAATGGCGAAGGGGGGGCAGCCCTGTCTGTTCCCTCGACGAAGCGGAAAGGTACGTGACACTCTACCATTCACTACAGCTTGTGCCAGAGAGGCAATGTATCGGAGACGGATCCAGGCCATGAACCAAGGTCCTACACCTAAGTGTTCAAGGACTGTGAATAGGTATGGCCATTCAATGGTATTGAAGGCCCTATGAGCATCAAGAGACAGAACCGCTGCATTTTCTAGAATTTGATTGGCTCGTCCAAGGACCCCATATATGGTTGTAGATTGAGGGCCGTATTTTGGCCAGACATAAATCTGTATTGGTCTGGGTGTACCAGCTTGGCAATGATCGGGATAAGGTGGAGGGCTAGCAGTTTGGCAAGGAATTTTGCCTCAGCATTTAACAAAGATATGGGTCGATACAATCCACATTGGTCAGCTGGTTTACCCTCATTATGAATGACCACTATTGTTGCAATGCACTGGTCTCTGGGTAAAGTGACAGTTTCTCTGCTTTCATCGTACATCTTGAGCAGGTGAGACACTTTAAATGCAGCCGTTATTTTATATAGTTCAATTGGAATCCCATTGGAACCCAGTGTCTTTCCTGATCTGAGTGCTGTGATTGCCTGCTACACCCCCTCACAGGTGAGGTCATTATCTAAAAGATTGGTGTCTTTCGGTGTAAGTTTAGGGAGGGGTTGATCTCTGAGGAGATCTAATGCATCTTGTGTAGTGTTTGTCAACTCCGAGGTGCAAACACACTCATAATGGGCCGCAAATGCATCTGCTATCTCCTGAGGGTCCGTGAGCCTCTCGCCATTTGGCAGTTGGATGGTTGCTACCCACCGACTAGCTTTTTCTCACTTGTCTAGCCAGGCGAGAAGCTTCCCGCCCTATCCCCTTGCTCATATATTCGGTGTTGAGTCATCTTAATCATGGCTTTAGATGATTCATTCGTCAAGTCCCTGTACTCCGCTGTTTGAGGCCTAATAGATGTCTTGTGTCTTCATCGTTAAGTTGTATCAATTGTGCTTCAAGGTCTAAAATGCTGTGTTCCAGTGTCTCTACCTCTTTCCTCTTGTCTCTCCTGTGTCCTACCATCAGAGTGAGGGCCTTGCCCATGATTGCCGTTTTATATGCTTCCCAGAGTGTTTCCGGCAATGTCATGGACTGCTCATTATCTTTAAAGTAGAGATCTGTTGCTTTTTTCAAGTCCTCCCTTATCCTCTGGATTTTTATGTAGGAGGGGTTAATAGTTATTTTGTTACTAGTTTGCTGCTTGCCAACTCTGTACCATGCCCAAATGAAGGAGTGGTCTGATTTTCCTCGGTGTAAGTGTCTCACATCCCCAAAACCAGGCAGCTGGGATGGAAGCACAAGCAGGAGTTCAATTTGTGAGAGGCTACCATGCATGCCCGAGTGGAATGTGAACTCCCAAGCGACTTGGTTCTGCGTTCTCCAGATATCAATCAGACCCCTGGCACCCATAAACTCCATCAGTTGTGTTTGTACTTCATGTGCCTTCCTCGATGGCAGCTGGTCTGTTGTGTCATTCAGTGTCAGTCTTCACCTTAGAGGAGATGACCCAGAGACCATTCCAGTATGAGTGATCCTACCTCCAGAAGAGTATTGCTATGAAGTGTCGGTGGGACATATAGCGAGACTATGTTTATTGTCTCCTCCTCCCATTTTACCAAGAGTGCTGCGTATCTACCTCCCTTGTCTACCTACCTTCTTTCTACTATGAGTGGGAGCTTTTAGGAATATCCCTGTCCCTCTGGATCCTGAGGTGAACCCAGTGTGGGCCATTATTTTATATCCCCAGCAGTCTAACGCCCTGCGGGTTTTGCCCAAGGGATGTATCTCCTGCAGGAGGACTACCTCCGGGAGTGCCGCTTTAGGAATTAAAGGAATATACCCCGTTTAATTTTAGACCCCCAAGCCATTCGCATTCCATGACACAAGCGAATCTCAGGGATATTCGTGTTGGCCATGGGGAGTGAAGGTGTGAGCTAGGTTTCTTATGGATTCTAGAATAGTGAGTTCTCCTCCTCCTACTGGTGAGGGTAGTGGTACCAGTGATGTATAACTATGAAGCTTTTGGTATAAGGTGATGGCTTTATGTGGTGGTTGTGCAATTAGGGGAAACTTGAATGGCGTAGTATACACATCATGTGAGTAAACAAAAACCCCTTGTAACCCCATACCCCTTAAACACACCCCCACCTGAATCCTTGCCCTTCAAACCCACAACTGCCCGCCTCCCCAACTAAGCAGAGTGCCTGCTGTCCCACCTCATTTGTGAAAAATGTATGGGGCTGTGTACCTCCGATGTCCCAGCCCTCCACCCCATGAGCACGTTTTTTCATCCCCCCAACTATTATATTCATAGATCAGAGTGTTGGTTAGGTGGGCCCTAGGGGGCCTGATTGTCTCTCTCTACCCAGCCTCAGAACAAGTCAGTTAAAAACTCACCCAGAAGCACATAACCTTTCCACTAGGCCCGGGAGGTCATTTGATCTAGCAGTACATCCGAAGAAAGTGTTCCTTGACAACTAGGCTCTGGTCAGATTTGCAACCTCAGTCTCATCGGTGGCCTGTCAGGGGGCTCCCCCCTTCACTGGTACAGTTGCAGTGGTCCTGGATAGGGCTGATGTTTCTCTATTTTGCTTCCCTCTGTGGATCTTTGATGGGGAACCATCCTTCCAGCCAAGCCCATCCTTCCTCTGGTGAGTCGACAAACCAAGTTTTGCCCTCGTCTTCCAGATGGAATCTCGCTGGGAAAATCATGGAATATTTCACTTCTTTTTCTCTAAGTGCTTGTTTAACCGCCAGGAAACTGCATCTTTGTTTTTATACCTCCAGGGTAAAGTCAGGAAAGAAGGTTATTGGGGCATTTTAATATTGGACTGATGGGGCAGTGCGAACCAACCACAGCACCACATCCTGATCCCAGAAGTTAAGGAGACGAGAGAGGATAGGCCTGGGTGGTGCATTGGGCTGGGGCCAGCCTCCTGGCACTCTGTATGCTCTCTCTAGGGAAAATAATTCTGAGAGGCCCCTTGGATGAAGGTGATTGGAGATGAGATATTCAACAAATAAATCAGTAGCAGGGCCTTCTGCCCTCTCTGGGACCACCAAAATGTGTATATTGTTGCACCATGTATATTGCTGTTCGGACCCCCTAGATTGCTGCCATTATATCATTTAGGAATATAGTGCCACCATCAGTTAATTGAGGGGTCTCATCTGATGCACAGTCTCCGGTGTTCTCTGGGCCCTTCTGCCCCCTAGGGAGGTTAAATTTGTCTAGTTTTGTTTGATGAGTGATTTTCATCCCTCTTCCGCCGGTCATTTCTACTCGATGTTGGGGGGGCTCGTTGGTGAGGGGGACGGGCAGCAGGCTACTCCCTGCCACCTGCCACCGGAAAGTTTTGATTCTTGTGCAGCCTGTCAGGTTTCTCACGGTATCTCGAATCTTCCCCACTCTCAACACTGTATGTGCAATACTGATTATTTGTGGGCACTTCTTTTCCCTTCAGTAGCACCTTAGGCAAAAAGTTAGGGCTTTATTTTGCTGATATAGGGACCTTGAGCTACAAATCCCAAGTGCTGCAGGCTGAATCTGGCGTTCACCTGTTGCCTATTGTGGTAGTTCTGCCCCTAGCAGTTTGGGGGCTGCTAGCAGTGATATGGAGCCTCTATCTGGCGTTGTTGGCCCTAGTGCCCTCTCTCATCAGGCTCAGAGGTGGTGGCTTGGGGAGGCTGCGCAGCGCTCTCTTACCCCTGTTTCAGCGCTCTGTCCTTCATCTTCTTGTGCTTGCTTTGTTCGCCCTAAGTTGGCAGGGTATGCCCAGACGTGGGTCCCTTGCCACTTTGTCACTGGATTCAAGCTAGCCTGGATGATGAGGGGTGTTACCCCGAAACCGGTCCCAGGATGCTTGTTTCAGGTTCAGAGAAGACCTGGCTTGGCAGTTCGGGCTGGACTGTTCCCATGAGGAACAGGGTCAAGACTGATTTACATATAGCTGGGTCTGAACTGAGGTGGCAAAGTGACTGGGGGTGAGTGTCTGAAATGTTTCAGAGCTCCGCCCATCATCTCCTTGTGTTTACTCACTTACCCCTCCCCAAATGATCAGTATGCTCGATCTCAGGCCTTCGCCCGTGATGGGCGGATGCTTTTTTTCCCCCTCCTGGAGCCTCAAGGAAATGGCACTCCTCATATTTCTACTACTACACATCACCCAGAGCATGCGTCGCGGAGCCGCTGCAAAACTGGGATCATCAGCTGCTTCCAGGACCGGCAGTCTCATTACTCACTGCTCCCAGCATGGTTCGCTGGATAAGTCACAGCCTTCATGCACACTAGATCGGGGCTCTGTTGATTATTCGAGGCAGCACCTTCCCTGTCTCGATACGGGCTAGTTTTGTCCCGCAGTGGAGTGTCCGACGTCAGCCTCCCAGCACCCACCAACGGTTGGAGCTCACTAGGGTCTGATTTATGGATAGATGTGTGGATATTTCTGGGGAGGAGTGCTGGGTCACATTCACAGAGCCGTTTTAGCAAGCGGCCATGTTCTCCAGCGATTGGTCACGCCCCCCTTCTAATCATTTTATGCATCTTCTAATCATTTTATGGAAAGGAAACTGATCACAGTCTCAGGCTCATTTTGCTGTGCTCTATTTCATGCCATGAGCTTGTTTGTTGCTTATTGCCAATCTGAAAGTAAGCAATGGCACTTCTGGTAAAGTGCCTGCACGGCATTTGGAGGTGCAGAGTGAAGTGTTACTGATTGCTCCATGTCAGCAGGTACATGAAAGGGGTTTTACTTTTACAAAGTATTGTTTTCAGTTGTGATAATAAAAACACAAAAAACAAGGAAAAGCACCCAGTCAAAGGACCCCACCCTAGTTAAAAACAAAAAAACAACCAGGCCAAAGGAGAGGCTGGTTTCAGCACCAACACCAGATTCAGCCCTTTTCAATTTTGGGGGAAAATGGTCGCCATATATTCCCCGTCGGATCGAGGCCCCTGGTCTAACAAGTCCCATAATACCTAACAAAATGGGCAAAGATAGCCCTCAGACACAAGGATCCTCAAAAGCACAGGCTCATCTAATTCAACCTAATGAGAGCACCCCACACTCCCGGAAAAATTGCCTAGAGGCAGGCTTAGAGAAGTCTACCGAACAGGGGACAACCAATCCGAGGAAACTAATCATAATAATCGCACAGGTGCACACAAGTGAAACAACGTTGAACACGACCAAGGATGCGGCAAGTAGTATAAATCAAGGCTATAAAGGAGCCCCAGAAAAAGCGATCTACGTTAGAAAAAACATCCAAAAATTGCTACAGGAAGGAGCTTTGTCATTCTCCTTTTCATTATCAAATCACACCGATCTCCTCCAAGCCTTCTAAATTAACACACTAAACCAAAGCCAACTAGCTAACCCAGGGCAAAGCTCCACAGCAGCCCTGTCCATCAGAAGGCCTGTCAGGGAGGAAGGGGGAACACCTCTACACCCTTAAAACTAACCTTAAGCCTAGACCAACAGGAGGAAGAATAAAAAAGAAGAAAATGTTCAACCACCAGCAAGCTGGAAACAGCAGTGATCCCCAATTACGATTTCATCAGTTAGTGGAATCGAAGTAACATCAGGGATTTTCCCACTAATGATTCCCACAGCACAATGAAGCGAAACACTGCTAACAACATTACAGCAAGCCATAAAGTTACTGAATTTTCAATCAGACAAATTGGAGGTGCAGATTGATATAATGAACCTGATAGCAGAACACATAGCGGACATCAATCTAAAACTGGAAACAACAGCTCAAATTACAACCGAAAAACACACAGACATACAAGGCAGTGGCCACCTACTAAATTCTAATAACTGCAGATGCGAACAAATATTAGACAAACTGGCTTTGCTGCCCGAAATCCTGACTGGAATATTACACGCGGTACAACCTAGCAAACAAATGGCACCCACAATCGCAACACAACAGTACAATGAGAATCAAAACCCAGTGGGACCCACCAAGAAAATAAACCCTGTGCAAGCCGGAAGAGAAAAAAATGAGGAGACAGAGGAAACAAAAAGCATAAGTAAAAACTAGGACGTCACTCTACCAATGCCCATGTACAGTCCACCAAGCTGAACATCAACAAAAAGACAACGAAAGCGAGCTAGGAAAGCCAGTCTCAAGTTCAATAAACAAACAGTCCCTGGAGCCAGAAAACTTTACCCAATTTTCATTCAACAGTCAAAACCCAGCACAAACAATATAAGTAAAATAGAATCAACAGAAGACATGTCCAGTGTAGGTGACAGATCTTTCAGTCTCTGCAAACAAACTAACACAAAGCAAAGTTCATTCCCCTCACCAAATAAACAGTAATAAACAGAGAAAACAAAAAGCAGCAACTAACACGATAAATGTTGTTAAACAACAAGGGGATGCAAAGCTTGAGAGTCCAGCTCCAAGGCCAGAACAAAAACACACAAACACAAACTACGAGGGTGATCAAAAAAATTGAGCGCAACACCCACTCCCACCCCAACAGTATACAGTGAAATTAATCAAGTGAAAGAGGTAGCAAGAACAAATAAAAAACATTAGGGCACCAAATAAACAATCAAGACAAAGAGGCAGCACCATTGACAACAACAACATCAGGCAATCAAACAAAAATAGAAACGGGTAAAAGAAACTCAATACAAGTTATTAAAAACACGCAGAGCCGTGTTTGCAGATTATCCATCTAAGAAACCCCAAGGGTAGAGGATTCATGGATAGGAATAAGACAAAAAGTACGGAGATGGGTTTTTAAAACAAGAAGTGGAAAACCAAACATCTTGACCCGGGCAATTCTTGAGTCTAAAGGCCAAACAAGACAAGTCACCCATGAAAATTTCGAGAATCAAAAAAGGCATTAACCAGGAAAAAAATCACAAAAATTTTACAGCTGAAAACAAACTAAAACTGATATTTACGCTAGAATATCCAACAAAGGGGAGACAGGCTACATCAAACAGAGGCAATCTGCTAAGACTAAAGAGATTCCGGAATTAAGGAGCATAACATCTACAGATCTCCTAGCAGTAGAATTCTAGCAATTGTAAAACAGGCCTGAAACGGAAGCAATATTAACTACCTGGATTTCCAACAAAACGGTGGACCAGATTTATGCAACTAGATTTGCTTTTGAAGCCTGGGGAATAACTTTAGAGCACTACAAGCACCCAAAATACCCATATCCTTTACTACAAAATATAGAGCCATCTAAAACAGAACAGGACATGGAAAAGGGCCCAATGTCAGTCCTGAGGCGAGCTAGAAATGCTTCACCCAAAGAACAGAAAACCCAATCCCAAAGCCAGAAAGAATCCAGGCACAGCTTATCACGACCCACACAACTGACAGAAGACAATCAGGATTGAACATGGGTGCCTAGGATCCTGAATCAACAGCGAACCTGATGAAATGATGGGGCTCCAAAAGGACGAAATATTAGGGACCCAACTCAGTGAACATACAGAGGACCTCGTTAAGATCTGTTCATGGAAAGTACACGGATTCGGAGAAATGCGCCAATATAATGAGAAACTGACCTTTTTCAAAGCTTTGATCTAATATTCCTTCAATAAACATGGAACCTAACAACAAGATCCATAGCAGGTTACGAAGAACACCATGTACTGGCAGAAAGATTTTCTAACGTTTGTCATCCTGGGGGCGGGCGAGATTGTCAATATACGCCACCATACGATTCAATTGGATCTCAGAAGAACGAGACGCAGGAGAAAAGTTGCTGTAGTTAATGATCATAAATGTGTACATTCAACCGGATAAAAAATGGAAGAAAGAAAGATCGACCAGTCTGGTGAACCTGATAAAGGTGCTGCAAACCACCCATCAACACAGCAAAATGATTATTTCAGGGGACTTTATCACCTATTTTGTAAGGTGCAACCCAAATACGAGGAAGAGTCGAAGCGAGCCCGAAGCCCTGAAGTTACAACAAGAGCATGGTAGCATTAGCCTGAAACACAAAGGGCGACAGACCAGCAGCCATTACGTTTTGGAGCGGTAAATGGCAATCAATCATAGACTATACCTTCGTCAGTAAGGAACTTCTCCATATGGTCGATCCCTTTCAAATCCGCCCCTGCCCGGAGAGCGACCACCTCCTGCAGTTGTTGAATATAAACATCCAACTCCACCAAACAAGTAACGCAAAGGACTTAACTGAAATCCCAGTAAGCTACAATCTAAGGAAATTAAAGTGGTGCAGAGCTAACACAAAACAAATCATGGATGCTGTATACGAATATGCAAACAACACAGGGACCCTGAGCGAGGGACACATCATAAACAAATGGGTGAATTTAGGAAACATCCTACTAAGAAAATTCCCAGCAAAACCAGTAAGCCAGAGGAATTCAGAACAAGGGACAAATTGTAGTAGAGTACACAGCTGCGCAATGAGAAAAGAAAAATCGCAAAACAGGTGCGAACCCAGGTCGCAGCAGCAAAAAAAGGTATTATAACAGACAAGAGTAAATTATAGCAAGGAGGAAGAAATATAGGAAAGAATGTAGGGATGCAAAAAAGGTGCAAAAAGAAGACTTTTGGGGCAACCTACTCTGGGCAAGTAAACTGACGAACAACAGGGAATTTTGGGGAATAATAAACATTCTAACAAAAGGACCGAGACAGCACCTAAACACAGGAATAAGTGAAGAAATGTGGAAACAACATGTCCCCAAAATGAATACCAACCCCCAAAACAACAAGAACGCGGAGGAGACCAAGGTACAGAAAGTCGCTCAAGAGGGACAATAACATCCAGCTTCCAATTACAGGAAAGCATGAAAATGGAGGGAGACTCATTAGACCTAAGTAACCACGGACCCAATGTGCTATCCAACACAAAAAAAAAAGGAATTACAAAAAAACTAAAGGCCAAAGGAGCAGCAGGGACCAACGGCCTCCCAAACACACTGTTCAAGCAAGCACCAGACTACTGGGCAGATTATTTCATGCCTCTCTTTAATTAGATTTACAGTCAGAACAAGATACCAACTTCCTGGAAAGGAAACATATTCCACCCAATATATAAAAACGGACGCCGCACCCAGCCAGAGAATTATAGGCTGATAGCATTGATCGATGTAGAGGTTAAACTATATGCATTCTGCATCCTAGTACACCTCCAATCATGGTTTGAGGAGAAATGTGCAATCCCGAAATTTCAAACAGGTTTCAGGCCGGGCATAGGAACAACAACAATTCTGGCAGTCCTGGCTATTTTCACAGAAAAAGCAATAAGAAGAAAATCTGAGTTGTTCGCATGTTTAAGAGATATAAAGTCAGCGTTCAATAGAGTTCCACGACACCAATTCTGGGAAAAACTGAAAGCCTGGGGGCTGCCACAAAAACTACTTGACGCAATCACAGCTCTACCTAGCGACACCTGGGCCCGGGTGTAACACGGAGATGGCAGCAGAGTCTCAGCCAAGAAAAATACCAACAATGGTCTAAAACAAGACTGTGTGCCGGCACCAAGTTTATTTAACTTGTACCTTGCAGACATTACCAGCTATCTGTCAAAAGGCAAGAGCCACCCTCCCAACCTGGCAATCGAGTCAATCTCATACCTTCAATACGCAAATGATAGAGTGGTTTTGAGCCAAAGCCAGATCGGCCTGCAAAAACCATAAATGATGTGACAAATTACCTTGAACAGCAAGGTTTAGAGCTGAACATGAAGAAAACAAAGGTGGTGCACCTAGCGGGCACTCAGTTCAGTAAATTTAAATGGTACGTAAAGGGCGAACAAAGAGAAGCGACAGGCTCATACAAGTACTTGGGTGTAATGCTGGGGCGGCATATGTCTTTCACAGATCAAACAAAGGAAATGAGAGCTAAAGCCCAATCAATAATCTTTGAATACACATTGCTGAAAAAGAAACTGAGCTGCTCCTCCTACAGTCACCTGTTGAAAGTGATGGCAGCACATATATTACCCACTCTGACATATGGCTTGGAAATATGGCGTGGCAAGGAAATTGAAGTACTGAATGAGCTCCAGACCAAGGTGTACAAGGCTGTTTTTTGTCTCGCTAAAGCTGCGTCCCCAGCTCAGATTCGTTTAGAATTCGGACTTTAGAACCAGAAACATTAAAGCATGAACACCTTCGTAAAATTATGTTGGAAGTTTCGAGCCTCAGAACCCGGAACACTGAATAAATTATGCTGGGCAGAAATCAAGGCTCATATGGAACACAAACTGTCCAACTCATGTGGCGAACATCTGGGAAAAGCCATAGAGGAATTAGGTGTTCAAGAGGAATGGGAAAGCAAAGCGGACAGGGCAACATTTATTAGGGTATGTAAACCTACAGCAAAGAAAAAGTCCCTACTGGAAGATAAAAAAATCCTGGCCAAACGATGACATGCATGGACAGCAATAAATTCCAATATACACTTCAAGCCGCAAGGCTACTTCTCAGCGCACTTCCCTCTAGCTAGTTTTATTCTGTACTGATTAGGAGCACACAACTCGAAAGACTGGATACCAACATGGAAAGGTAAAAACCAAAACACAAACTGTGGTTTATGTTGATACTGTAAAGAATCCATAAGTCATGCGATGTGTGTATGCCCCACAGTCAAGAACTCAAGAAGGATGCTCCTTAAACTAATTTTTAATGAACTAAACATCCGCACTTGTAGGAAAGCCGTAATCCGCTGGTTGGAGGGCACATCCAACATATTGATTTGCCGAGGGGTAAAAGTTTTCTTATGAATAAGTAACCTCCTCCGAAAAGCAGATCCACTATAGAACAAGCATTTGCAATGCAATAGATCTCGCATTATTAAAGTTTGAGCTATTGGTGTTGCATTATTTAGCAATGCCAATAGCTTGTTATGTTTTGTATTGTTCCTTGGTTGTGCTGTAAAACAACTGTTTTCCCTGAAGGCTGATGTACTGCTCCCACATACTTTTTTCACCCAGTTAATCTCTTAATTAATGATCATGTAACAAAATTATAGGAGAGTGCTCACCTGTTCACAGAGGCGTCTCTCTCTAGGTCCATACCACTATAAGATGACTGGTGAAGAAAAAGAGCACTGCGGTGAGGAGGACTAAGGTATGAATACGTGGAAAGGACAGCAGCCCGCTAAGTTTTGATCAGCAGAAAATGACTGTACACAATAGGAGATTCTGTTACCTGAAATGACTCAACAGGATAGCAGTTTCTTTAAAACTACATCTAAAAACGTTGTTGTCAGTTTTAACCAGCTCCCGAGTCGGCAGCTCTGGCTGTGAACTAGCGCTCATGTTAAGCGCTGCAATACCCTCCGGACTGTTGATCATATGCTTGGATCTTCCATCGTGAAGGTTTGTAGCCGTATTTGCCACTGCTCCTTTTTGGGATGTGTAATATATGTTTGGGTTTTCAACCACTTGGATTCATGCTTTAGTTTTCTGCCCCTGCTCTTTGTTTTTATTTTATTGGTCACAGCATACAGACTCAGAAGTCATTACTTCACTCACATTCATTAAGCGTCCGTGACTAATGAAGGAAGTTATATCCTGGTCACCATTGGCCAGTGCTTGTGTTCGTCTTTGGTCTCAAGTGCAGTGCCTTTGAGGGACAGTCCTTCGTGAGAGTAAAAGGTGCCCAGTAAGTAGGGCAGTGGGGTTGCGTCACAGCTGCCGTTACAACAGTTCTCGGAGGTACATTAGCACCTGTTTTCCCAGAATGTGCTTTGTGGTGTCTTGTGAGTGAGCTGGCCGATGTCTGTGAGAGGCCTTACAGCACCTCACCTTTAATGAGGCACACGTGACAGAAGTTGTAATTCCAAATGGGGCTAAGAAGGGCATTCCTAAAGACATAGCTGCGAACATGTTTGTTAAACGGGACGATAATCAGGCCCGGACTGGCCGTAGCGGGCACCGGGCAATCCCCTGGTGTGCCGCACGGGTGGGGGCCGGTTTTGGGCAGCTGGGGGCCGTTTTTGTCACAAGGCCGTTTTTGCAGCAATCGGCCCTGTAACAAAATCGGCCGAAAACCGGCCCTGGCAAAGAGCTCGGCGGCACCCCCAAGCCACGGGGGGAAGGGGGGGGGGGGGGGAGGGTGGCCGAGCACTTTGCCAGGGCCGGTTTTGGTTCCCAGTCCGGCCCTGACGATAATGGTGCACCCAGTGGGCCGTGGATGACGGGCGGTGACGGCCGTGCCTTGTTTTTATCTGCAGATGTTTGGTCTGCGTATACTGGCATGTCGGTGCATGTGGCTGGGCTGGGAGGTGGGTTTATGGTGATTACTGCTAGGGCGTGTTTGCTGTAGGCCTTCTCCACCTAACTAACTTCCGCAGAGCTCTGTGCTCAGCAGGCGCCTTCGAGCTGCCTTTTAAGCGTGGTCCCTCGAGGTCTGCAGGAGCGTGGTGCATACCTGCGCGGTTTCATCACCCTCTCCCTCGGGCGGGCCTGTTGTGTTTGACCCACAGGTATCGTTGTGTATTCTACGCCCTCCTGCCTCTTGCGGAAGCCTCGAAGCGCTTCAGAACGGCTAGGCATCTTGTGGGCCGCTTCACCAGTGCATGAATGGGAGAAGGTGCTGGTTGAAGTGACATGTAAAGTACTGTCCCCTCCCCACAGAGGGTGCAGACTCACGCAGGTAGAATTCAGACCGAGTTGGTCACCCTCCTCAGCAGCTGAGGTGAAGCTCGAAACCTCGGGACCTTTTCCTCTGTCTTTCCTGCTCGGTAGGTAGCACAGTTGGCAACTGGAAAAGGATATGTTTTCCAAGAAAATGTCGGCATCGTTTACCCGGAGGGCCCTGCCTGTTGAACGGGATATATTTGTTTCGGAAAAATGAGCTGTTTTCCAATCGGGCGTGCCCGTGACGTAGGGATAACATGGAGCAGATTATTAATCTCCTGGTGGAAGTGTTTCTAGTAAAGGGCTACAAGCAGCTGGCTTCTCACGTTACGAGACGGTCTGGCTTTAAAGCAATGTGGTATGGTAATGTGAAGCTTTCACGATCGCTTTCATTGCCTTCTCTAATGATACAATCAAATACCAGGCAACGAAGTTGAACAACCTGTTTTTTTAAGTTCATGAAAGTAAGCTGAAACAAGCGGCAGTGAAAGCAATTGCGAAAGCGATCACTATTGTAAAACAAACACACGTGCGCGAGCCACAGCAAAACATGTGTTTTTAATTATCGCGCTCGTGTCTGGGCATGATAATTGAAACCACATGGCCTTTGGTGCGCGTAATAGACACCAATAGGCCATGGGCGGAGCAACGCGACCGCCTTTGGCCTATTGCGTGCTGTCTTTCTGAAAACGACGCACGCAAAGGCCAATACCCTGGACCAAAAGGAAAAGCACACGCACGAGCGTGTGCGATTCCTAGGTCCATTTCCAAACCCCGTACAAGAGGTCTCTCGGTGAGTGAGCAGTAATGCGCACTGCAACGCAGGCGCGAGACCTAAACAGGCCCACATAAAGGGACAGTTTTCGCAAACTTTGAATTGAATGAATCTACCAGTAATGAGTGCTTAATCTTTATGTTAAACACTGTAGAGGCAATTTTAAATTATTTTATGGAAAAGACAAAACTTTTAACCTTTGTAATACAGAACATTTTATAATGTTATTAAAAAAAACGGTATTTTATACATCCCACTTTATGGTTATGAAAAAACCAAATAAAGGATTGTTTTACTTGACTTGACATTTGTGTTAATCTGATTATTTCATTTGAAGCATATCTTTTACCATCCTTACTTGGAGAATGTCACCTTTCAGTTAGTCATCTTTTTTGGACTCATCTTAACTTCCAAATATATTACATGCCTTCTATTAACTTCATTGAGGTCTCTGTCCAGGCTGCCCCACTTTCCCCAAAAAACCTAGTAATCTTTGCTGATTTCAATTGATCCATGTTCCTTTCAGATTCAAAATCTATCCTTAAAGGTATGAAAGACCCTAACTCTTTAAGAGTACAAGACAGGGTTTTATAGCCCCTGGTGGCATACAACAGGTGCTAACACCTAAGTGAATGTGAAAGTGCTCAATTGTGCATGTTGCTCTTAGACGCTATTTAATTTGGTTCTCAGAGTTCTGAAGTTACACAGGTGCGTGCCTGAGTCGCTCATCCAGCACAGACTTTTTGTTGCCTGTTGAGATTTTTATTCATGTTCAGCACTTTAACAACCAGGACTCCAACTCCCAGAAAATCCCTGGACTGAATGACCTACTCACAAATGGAGCTGCAAAGCTTGAAATCTCTGGATTCCTGTGGCCGTTGGTAGTTATTAACAACTGACTAGCAGTGCAAAACACCAAAGGCCTTTTATCAAGCACAGTTCTGAAGAATGAACAATCTTCCCAATTAATATAGCTATTCTTTCTGTGTGTCTAGCATCATCAAGTAGGAAGCATCGATGTGCGCACAGAATCAGAACTAAGGAAAGAATAGACACAGGAGGCATATAGCCACTTGGTGATGAGTGTGATTTGAAAGCAAACCTAAACCAACTTAGAGGCTCCAACTCTAATCTGATGCAACTACCTACAGAGCTAATCTTTGGGTATGGTTTGTACTATCATGGTCCAGTGCAAGTGCTGACAAGATCAATGCAATAACTATAAGTAACACTTTCTATGAACCTGGGAAGCACTGACACGTACAATGGAATAATGGAGCATGTATCTAGAGTCAACCTGTGGCATTTACGGAAACACAGGAAAGATTCATATATGGTCCAGGAATGTAGCACAGCATCTGGTTGAATTCATGCATCTGCTGTCGAGGTCTGTATTTAACCTGCTTGATTCAAGTTGTAATCTGGTACTATAGCATGTCATGAAAATAGAACTACTGCAAATATCTGTGTGTAAGTGCAAAGTCCAGCAGAACACAAACATCTGCGGCACCAGAGATTGCTCAGAGATAGAGATGGAGTAAAAGATTTGATAGGCAGTATTAGAAATGGGGGTCTCTAGTTAGAAAGGGTTCGCACCTTTTTCCAAGTAGGGACCCTTCCTTCTAGTCAGGATAAGGGAGTTATGCTCCTAAAATAACCCCTGCTCGCCCCCTTGGTAGCTTGGCACGAGCAGTCAGGCTTATCTTAGAGGCAGTGTGTAAAGCATTTGCACTTAACCAACAGTAACACAGTGAAAGCACTACAAAAGGACACCACAGCAGTTTAGAAAAATATCCAATATTTTTTATATACTTAAGACAAGACCAAAAACAATAACAATCCACAATGCAGTACTTAGAAATCTTTAGTCATCAAAATAGACTTAAATATAGTTCCTTGAAGTTGATAGCTCCACCTGGGGCTATCATGACATCATGAACAAACAGTTCTGGCTGACCGTGGCATCGTGGGCCAGCGACGGTGTCGGGAAGACCTGCAAAACAGTACCTTTAGAAATGCAGGGCGACGGCGATCTCTGGATGAGCTCCGAACGGCCGACGTATGCAGTGAAGGAGTCGTCGGGCCCTTGAAGTCACACGCATTGCAGAGCTAACTCCTCGCGGTTGAAGTCGGGAGCGCCATTGTCATCTGGCGTCGGGGCTGCTGTGCGCAGTGCTGTGCCCTCAGGTCACGGTGCAGGCAGCAGCTCGGTGATGGTTATCCAGCGGCATCGGTGAGACCAGGGCAGCGGTGCAAAGTGATGCGGGGCTCATTGCGGTGCTGGCAGATCACGGTGCAAGCAGTGTCATCGTCGTTGCTGAAGCGCTGTCATTGACTGGCAAACTGGAAATGATGCTGCCGGTGTCATTAGGCCAAGGCTGTGGTACGGGAGGAGGACGGTGTGTTGTGGAACTTACAAGCGGTGCCCTCGAACCACGTTGCAAGCAGCGTCCTCGATGTCGGCGTGGAGCAGCGTCATCTGGGTTACCAAGGCGACGATGTGTAGTGAGGGGGTGCGCAGTGTGGTGCCCACAGGTCGCGGTGCAAGCAGCAGCTCGGTGGCAGTATCAGGTGGCTTCGTCGGTGAGACCAGAGTTGCGGTGGGGCGTTGCAGCAGTGCCTTCAGGACACAGAGTCGGCAGCGGAGTCATAGACGGCGTTGGGTTGCTTTTTTGTCTGTTGCAGCACAAAACACACAGTCCCAAGTGCTGATAGCAGAAGACCTTGAAGTCTTTGCTGTTCCTGAGACTTCATGAACAGGGGGCAAGCTCTATCTCAAGCCCTTGGAGAAACTCACAAAAAGAAATTGCAGAAAGTTCAGTTGAGTCCTTTCACTGCCCAAGACAGAAGCAGCCACTGCAGGCCAACACAGCAAAGCACACAGCAAAGTGGTAGTCCCTCCTCATAGCTTCTCCAGCTCTTCTTCTTGGCAGTCTTCTTGGTTCCAAAAGAATTCTAAAATTCTGGCATCAGGGCCCTAGTATTTGTACCATAAATTAATTTGTTCTCTTAGTCAGAGAAACCCTGTACCCAGCCAGAATCAGTTCTGTCCTCTCAGTGTTGCCAGCAGTGGTGGTCCGTGGAGGGAGTTCGGTGGGGCAGTAAGGTGGGGCGGGGGAGGGGCAGGGTGGGGAAATGTAAACACCGGAATATGGATGAACGGAGGTAAGTACACATTTAAATAAATAAAATGAATTTCGTTGCACGCGCTGCATCGCATTTTGGTCATTTAGGTCTGAGTTACCTTTTCAGGGCTTCTCATGTGGGTGGCACAATCAGTGCTGCAGGCCCACTAGTAGCACTTGATTTACAGGCCCTGGCACACTCAGTGCACTTTACTAGGAGCTTACCAGTAAATCAAATATGCCAATCATGGAAACCTCCATCCGTAATACAATTTACACAGAGAGCATATGCACTTTAGCACTGAATAGCAGTGGTAAAGTGTCCAGAGTCCTAAAACCAACAAAAACAGGTCAGGGAAAAATAGGAGGAAGAAGCAAAAAGTTTGGGGATAACCCTGTAAAAAGGGCCATGTTGGTAGTTGGACATTAGTTTTGAATTCACTTTGGTCAGTTCTCTTGACTGGACAGTGTGCCAGGCTATGTTCCCGTGCCTCTTTAAAGCCATCTGGCCTGAATAGTTTCCTCTAGGGAGAGCAGTGTTTTAGTAAATCAATGCATGGTCCATCTGCAGCTTGCACCGTCATGGTGAGATGCCCTCTCCACCACAGCAGCTATAGACCATCTTGATAGCACAAGCAAACCTGAAACATGCAGGGTTTTTTTTCTATCCAATTAGATATTTAACATCTTAGCTCCCTTCCTGCCCTGAGTGTTACCTTAGAAAAGCCAAATTGTTAGCACAATCAACACCTCAAAACTACTGAAACGCTGATTTCTTATATAGAAGTTATACGTTTTGAAGTATTTTTCCTCTACATTTCCACATACACAGCTTTATATTAGATCTCGCTTCTCGGTCCATGGAATTTAATACTACCTAGCATTAAAAAACACGAATGATCACATCTCTGTTCATGGCATCTGATTTCTGATTCATACAGTATAAGTTGTACACTTTAATATTAGAGTCCAACTTTATTTTATTTATTCACTGTAAACCTTTACCTCTAAGAGTGTAGTGTGGTTTTTGTTCTGTTTTAAATCTTATTGCTCTCTCTCATAAGTAATTACTTGTGATGAAACTCGCAAACAACTATTGCTTCTTGTCTTGTTCTGCAATAGTTTTTTCTTATTCTTACAATATAGCCAATACCTTTGTGATGTAACTATTGGTTCACTGAATTTATATGTGTAGACCTATTAGCCAAGATTAAATTATTTATGCGTTGGGCCTGAAAAGGCGATACATTGTAATTGATTTCTAAGTCGAGAAACATGTGCTTTGGACCCCCATTTCTTAATTTTGAATAAACTACACTGACTTTTATTCCTGATTAATAAATATAATTCTTTCCAATTGAAACCTCTTGGCCTCAACAACCAGTCCAATAGAGTGGCATAAGGTGAGACACGTTTCGTTTGAGGACCTCGCAGGATCAAATATAACTCTTTACCCTAATTCTTTACCTGTATTTAAGTAAATAGATATGTAAATTTAGCTTGAGAGAAAAGGGTAAATAGATACAGGTGAGGAAGAAGATGCGAAGTAAGGAGAGAGGCATGCTGTTAAATTATAGGTGAGGCTGAGAAAGAGATGTAGACTGGGCATTCGTAGAAACTGAGGTGCAGCAAATAACATGGTTTTGTAAGTGAAGCAGAGAATTGCTTTAACTTAACGATAAGGCAGTTGCCTTCACCTTCCACCTTAGACTCCAGAATTGCATGACTTAAGAAAATTGAAAAAAGGCGGGCTGAGAAAAATGTAAGACCATTTGAAAGAAAGAAAAATGAAAATTCTGAAAACAATCTAAGAAATTAGGAAGCAATCAAGTTTCCAATGGGAGGTAGAAAACTGGTAACAGGAAACTGTTCCCAGGAGTGAGAAACAAAGATGCAATATAGGAACACACCAGCAGATTGTGAAGGGTTCCTTATATAGAATTTTAGAAACAAATGAACCAGGACCAGGAATGAGAAGACAGGAAGCAATTGTAATCAATAATCCAAGAAGATGACAAGAAATAATGTTTTAACGATATTCATACAACTGGTAAGTAATGCAGAGCAGTCTGGCAACCTGACCCCATTATCTAGCAATGGTACATGGAAGGGTAAAATTATTACCAGATACATGATGTTTGTTAGACCTGGCATCTTTTGGCATGATTTACCCTGTCTTGTTGCTTCTGACCTGGTTTTGACTGTGTGCTGCA
Organism: Triturus cristatus; assembly: GCF_964204655.1. NCBI lineage: Eukaryota > Metazoa > Chordata > Amphibia > Caudata > Salamandridae > Triturus > Triturus cristatus. The sequence continues at coordinate 696,742,488 of NC_140588.1, forward strand.
TTTCTTTTTTGCTGGTTTTAGGACATTGGGCACTTTAGCACTGCTGACCAGTGCTAAAGTACAAGTGCTCCCCATCTAAATTGCATCGGTGATTGGTTCATCCATGTTTGGCATATTCAATTTACTAGCAAGTCCCTCATAAAGTTCACCAGGTGTGGCCAGGGCCTGTAAATCAACTGCTACTAGTGGGCCTACAGAACTGATTTTGCCACCCAAATGAGTAGCCCTGCAAACATGTCTTAGGCCTGCCACTACAGTGTTTGTAAGTGCAGTTGTAAACGGCCATTTCAACCATTTTGACCTCGCAAGTGCATCCACTTGCCAGGTCCAAACCTTCAGTTGTACTGCATGTTAATCACTCCTAGGGTAGGTCAAGGCAGCACTATGGGCAGGGTTCAGTTGATTGAAAAGGTAGGACATATACTGGTGTGTTGTACATGCCCTAATAGTGATATACTGCTCATTTCATTGTTCACTTTTGCAAGGCCTATCTGTCCCATTGGGTAACATGGAGATTGCCTTGAAATATCTTTTAAGTGTAATTTCCCAATTGGAACAGATAGAGATTTGGAGTTTTTAGATTATGAACTCACAATTTAAAAATACATCTTTTTGTGAAGTTGGCTTTTGTATTGTAAGCTTGCCTCTGCCTGTCTGCAGAATACACGTTTGGGTTGCCTGTCAGTTGGACTCTTGTGCATTTATTTTAGAGAGTCACACAAAGGGAGCTAAGGTGTGCCCTGCATTTCATTATGGACCATTACTGATGGGCCTTCCTGAGCTAGAGTGGTGGGAGGAGTTGTTTTGACACCTGAACAGGGCTATGTCTGTCCTCACACAAAGTGGTCTCTACATCCCTGTAGTGTGTCTGGAGCCAGGGTAGGGAAAGGCAGGGGCTTGTGCACTACAAAGGCTTTTCTGTGAAGTCTGCCTACTTCACAGGCAGAAAGGGGTATAAGTATTGGACCTCAGACACCCCAAATACAGAACACTTCTGGACGGAGGACACTCTGCCAGGAAAAAGAGCTGGATAACTTGTCAGGAGGGACTGCCACTTTGATGTTTACTTTGTTGTGTTGGCCTGCTGCTTTGCTGCTTCTGTCCTGGGAGTAAAAGGACTGGACTTTGCTTTCTGTATCCCCAGGGGTTTGAGTTGAGCTTGCCTCTTGTTAAGAAGCTCCAGTGCCATTAAGACTTCACATGACTGTACCTGGGCTCTCCTGCTCATAGTCCTGACTTGCCAAGTGGTGCAAAAACCAGTTCCTGTGCCCTTGGATGTGCAACCTGGTGATCTTAAGGAGGAAATCATGCATCAAATCCCAGTGTCAGTTTTATCGACACACCACTGTAAAAGATTGCTGCTTCACAGCTGCCTCCCTGAAGCGTGGTTCCTGCTTGATGCATCGATCACAGCTTTTACTGCAGGCATCCGCACTTGCCGTAGCAGCGTGTCAGAAGAAATCACCACAGCATGAGTTTCGAGCGCCTTGTCACCGAAATCCGTGACGCCTGCTCCGAATATGGTGTAGCACCTGCTTCGCGACTGTGGAATTGACGCAGTGCCTGCTTTGCCGCTGTTGCATCAACAGAGCGCGTCTGACATTTCGGTGCATTGTCCCTTGGCGCCGTTTCTTCATTGACACTGCACCGCAGTAAGGAACCGAGGCAGCGTGCCTGGAAACGCTGCATCACTTCCCATGCAAGTAAGGAACCAATGCAACACTTCCCCTGGCTAGCAATAAGGAGCCGATGCATCACCTCCTCTGCCAGTAAAGAACAGGCGCATCACCTCTCCTGCGTAGTAGGGAACCAAAGCAACGCTTTGCTTTTCCGGCAACTTACCTCCCCTGCACCTTGCACCGTCTATGATTTTTGACACATCTAAGGTACTTTATGCTAAAACAAACCCATCATTGATTTATATGGACCAAAATTTGCTTAATCTTTTTAAAGTGATATTTTGACGTGTGTATGTTGGATTCTTTTTCATTTTGGTCTTGTTTTATTCAGATAAATATTGGATATTTTTTCAAACTGGTGTGGACTACTTTTGTATTGTTTTCACTGTGATACTCTGTGTGTGTGTGTGTACAAATACTTTCCACATTGTCTCTTAGATAGGCTTGACTGCTCATGCCAAACTACCAAGGGGGTGAGAAGGAATTATTTTAGTTGTGTGACTCCCTTACCCTGACTATAGTGAGGGTCTCTACTTGGACAGGGTGCAAACCACTGCCAGTCAGAGACCCAATTTCTAACAATGTGGATGACTATTTAGCATACTTTTGCAGATTGATCAATCCAGATGCGCAAAGGAGATAGTCACCAGCATGATGAAAGCTATGCAAACCTATGTTTAAGAACTACCCCAAATGACAAAATTTCTGGGATCAAATGCATGCTTGCTTAAGCAAATGTTATGTTATAAAGTTTTTGTATAGCGCCTATCACCGCCGGTCTCTAAGCGCTTTAACAGAAAGAATACAACATACTGTCATCCCGGAGCCCTCTGCCATCTCTGATTACGCCGGTAATATTGCCTTTTTAAATAGGTACGTCTTGAGTTTCTTCCTGAAGGAAAGTAGCTGTGAATCTTCCTTCAGACTGGCCGGTAGCTCATTCCAGAGTTTCGGAAGAATCACTGAGAAGGCACTGCCTCCTTTAGTTTTTAGTTTAAATCTGGGTTGAGTCAGATTGGAGGCCTGACCTGAGCGCAAGGTTCTGCCGGGAACATACCTCCTCAGGCGCTGCTTAATGTACTCTGGGGCTTTGCCAAAGAGTGATTTATGGGCCACACAGAGACATTTGAACTGAACCCTGAACTTCACAGGCAGCCAGTGCAGCTTCCCAAGGAGTGGGGTTGCATGTGAGTTTCTCGGTAGAGAGAAAATCAGTCTAGCTGCGTCGTTCTGCACGACCTGCAGCTTCCTCAGCAACTTCTGCGGCAATCCCAGGTACAGATCGTTGCCATAATCTAGCCTCGAGATGACTGTAGCAGAGACGATGGTTTGTAGGGTGGAGGCTGAAAGGATAGGGGTCAACTTGCATAATTGCCTCAACACTCCCGTGCAGGAGCCCACTACAGCCGAAACCTGGGGGGCCATGGTAAGATCTGCATCAATCTTTAGACCAAGACTTTTTACCACCGTACCAGGAGTGGGGGTTTTACCTAATTCTGGGGGCCAATACAGATCCCCCCAAGGATTAGCCTGGTTGGTAAGCACCAGCACCTCCGTTTTCTCAGCATTCACCTTCAAGAGGTTGTTGGTCATCCAGTTGACCGTGAATCTGAGCAAGGTTCTCACTGATTCCTGAGCCTCCCTTGTATCTTCCAGCTGCACCAGCAGCTGAGTATCATCTGCGTAATTAAAGATTTGACAATTCCTACGCATGAGCTCCTCCATCAATGGTTGTAGATAGATGTTAAAAAGTAAGGGGGAGAGTGCAGACCCCTGGGGCACACCCCATGTCACCTCACTAATCCCAGACAGCTGGTCCCCCATCTGGACCCTCTGAGTGCGTCCTGGCAGGAAGGATTCTAGCCACTTGAGCGCCTGTCCTGTTATCCCTAGCTTAGCGATACGGTCCAGCAAGATGGTGTGGCTGACCGTATCAAATGCTGCCGACAGGTCTAATAGAATCAGGGCACAAGGCTGTTTCTTGTCTGCTCTGACTCTCAGCTCATCGGTAACCGTAGCCATAACTAGTTCTGTACTATGCTGTGGCCGGAAACCAGCCTGCCTGGCATGGAGTAGATGATGTTCCTCCAGATAGCTAGCTAAGGTGTTCAGGACGTGTTTTTCTAAGATCTTACTCAGGAGTGGCAGCTGGGAGATAGGCCTATAGTTTTTCAATACCTTAACATCGGCTCCTGCTTTCTTGAGGAGTGGGGAGACTCTAGCTTCCTTCAGCTGGGCTGGAAGGTAGCCAGCATCTAGTGAGGCATTCAGTAAGCTCAGCAACTGAGGCTGAATACCAGGCAAGGCCAATTAAAAAAAATTCGGGGGACAGGGATCTGTGCTGGAGCCTGATTTGACATGGCCAACCAGCTCCGCCAGTCGCTTTTCATCAATATATGGGAAGCTGTTTAGGGTCCCAGTTTGCAGCTGACTAATCTGGTCAGGATGGCAAAGGCAGTACAGCTGGAATCGTAGTAATGTCCGTCAAGATGTCCTGTACCTTCTGAAGGAAAAAGCCTTGAAAGATATCGCAATCTGGTTGATCACCTGCAAGGCTTTTCTCGCCTAGCTGTGTAAGTTCCCTTAGAATCACAAAGGTCTCCCTCTGTTTGTTTGTAGCCACCCTAATTCTGTTCTCATAAAAGGCGGATTTCCTCGCCAGGATGTCCATCTTATAACTAGCAAGAAGTGATTTAAAGGTTAGTGACTCTGCGGGACAATAGTTGAGTCTCCACCTACGCTCCGCCTTGCGGAGGGCTTGCTTCTTTTTCTTGAGTGAGGCGTCAAACCATGGGGCTCCCTTTCCTTTTGTTTTGGTCCTCTCCATTCGCTCCGGGGCGAGCTTATCTAGAGCGGACCGGATCCAGGTCATCAGGGCAGTAGTGTCAGAGTCCAGGTTCATCTGTGTCGTCTTGGGGGGGGGAGAGGAGAGCAGGGTCGAGATTAGGGAATCAGAATCGGCCTCAATCTTCTTCCAAGACTGAACTTTCCTCCACATTTGCTTTGAAGCAGCCGGCAAAGGATCTCCCGGAACCCAGCACTTGATCAGAAAATGGTCTGACCAAATGCAAGGGCTAACTTCAGTTATTTCCATAAGGGACAGGGAGGACCAGACAAGGTCAAGTGTGTGGCCCTTCATGTGGGTAGGGCCCATTACTAGTTGTTGTAAGTTAAGAGCAGAGAGATTAGTTTCAAACTCTGTCTCAGTGGGCTTCCTGGGAACCTTATCCCAATGGTAATTAAAGTCACCTGCCACTATAAGGGACTTATATCTAGAGGCCAAGTCTGTCAGCAGTTCAAGAAAGATGTCGTTAAATTCAGGTGAACTCTGGGGTGGGCGATATACTAGCAGCAGCAGGATGCATGAGGATTTAAGTGATATTTTTATCCCTAGCAGCTCTGCGCAATCACAGTTTTCTGCTACAATCTGTGTCACCTTGAGACTCTTTTTGAACAGAATGGCCACACCTCCCCCTCTGCTGTCCTTAGGGCGATTGTACCAAAGTACATCAAAATCAGGAGGCAGGGCTGCTAGAACGTCCGGTGTCGATGACGCGCCCAGCCATGTCTCTGAGAGAGCAAGGATGTCTATCTCGCCCTCCACCAGAAGTGAGAATACCTCTAGGTGATGCTTTTGCAGAGAGCGTGTATTTAACGTTGCAATTATAAGGCCTTGAGTCCTGGTTGGCTAAATTGGTTGGCTAAAAACTGGAGAGTGGTGCTAAAACTGCCCTAATGGATATAATGTCATCCTTTGTAGCCACCTAGTCTAAGGGCCTTTTTCAGAGTTTGAATACTCTGACAGAAACATGGTGGATAGCCCATCTGCCGTACTAAATTTTTTTGTAGGATAAATGCACTTGTAATACGGCCGACGGGATATCCATCACGTTTGTGATAGAGTATCCCATTTATCAGACTATAAATATGGCCATAAAATAGATTAGGAATTGATTTGGGGAATTTTAGACGTTTGTAGATTAATTGCTAAAAAACTGAAAGATCAAACAGCTCTCATCTTTGAGGAGTGGAGAAGGGGTACATTCCAAGTTGGGAAAGGTGTTGTTATGTCTGGAAAAAAAATCAAATAAAATGACTAAAATGTAGGGACCATACTTAGCAAGAGTTTCCAATTTGTAAACTGAGCCTGATTCTCCAAACTAGGCAGAAATGGAAGACAGAAGAGAACATATGATGTGTATATTTTTAAGGTAGACAAGAATGGGTTTGCGCAGTGATCAAAACTTGATAAATTAATTAACATTCTAATGTACACAGTTAGCTTTATGGTTATTTCACATTATTATTATCATGTCCAGAGATAGTGACTGTAAGTATTTTAAGTAGGCATAATGAAGCATGTCTGTATGGCTTTTTATCTTTGTAATAGAGGAAAACTAAGTCCATGATGACCTGTATTGTAATTAAATTCCTTTTGACTAAATAAAAGAATAAAAAGGTATATCATAATCAGAAATATGGTCTCCTAAATAGGAGCAGACCTATCAATTGATTATTTACAGACCAATTAAAAATTACAAATGAATAGTAATGTTGAAAGATTTTATTGTGCTTCATATATACTTCTTTACTGTCTCTGCCCCTTAGATGTTTAAGACACAATGTATATGACAGGATTTTCTGACTATGATATTCTGCCACCACACTGTGTGTTGTCATTTGGTTAAACCTGTGTTTCACTTTCTGAAGGAAAATAAGTATCACACTTTCTAGATATAAAAAGGTGCATTGATGAGCAGAATACTTTTTCTATAGCTATAGGTTTCAGGCTTTTGACTTCATCAATATGTCTTAAGTTGAGAATAAGGGTGTCTAAACTGTGCATGAGGATGCTGAACTTCAAATCAAAGTACACATTTATGAATATTTTGCTATAGACTCGGACACAGGTTTGCCTACAGTAAACATTTTTTTCAAGATTGGAGAGACTTCTTAGACATTTGAGGTCTCACACAGGTTTCATTTTGAGATTGGTGTGATGCTATCCCCAAGAGCTTCAAACACTGTCTGTCCTTTTCCAGTCCTCGTCTCATTATCTGAGCAGTCATAGACATTTTTGGGGGCTTTTACAGTGGAACAGAAATTTGTCAAAAATTGGTGGATGTCCCATTTGCACTTTGCACACATATAGAAAACAAGCATTTGCAATTTAATAGGTCTCACATTTACGCAAGCTTGAGCTATTGGCATTGTGAATGACAATGCCTTTTATTTATGTTTTGGTTTTTAAAAATAAATAAAAGGCCTTGCTATTTACAATGCCAATAGCGTAAACTTACAAATGCGAGACTAATTGCATTGCAAATGCTTGTTTTTAAGGAGGTGTGGGAAGAAGCATCATGGGAGGCAGAAGCAACACGGAAGGGAAGCAACACGGAGGACGTGGGTGCTGGAAGCAACATGGAGGAAGTGGTTGGGGTGGATAAGAGCAAGTGGCGAGAGAAAGAGAGCGTAAGGTGGAGCATGAGCGGAGCAAATAAATGAGATAGAGTGACACGTGTAGCTTGGGGAAAAACATGGGTGAGAAGGCAACACTAGAGAGAAACACCTGAAGGTGAACACATCGCAGAGGGTGGTGGGGAGATGCCCACAGGTGAGAGAAAACAACATGGTGCCCAGTGAAGGGAAAGGAACTAGCTCACGCTCCATTCAGATCCTTTTGATAGCATAAAATGTCTGGCTCTTTTGTGCATTTGCTTCACAGCCTGGAGTACATCAGGAAGGGAAGGAGCCTCGAGGCAAAAAAAAAAAGAAACTGAGTGCTATGTCCCTGAAGCGGGCACCGTGCTCAGTATTTAAGTTTTACAAAATAAAAAAATAAACCAAGCGTGGTGTCCCTTAAGTGGGTGCCGTGCTCATCAAAGTTAAACAAAAAAATGTAAACTGAGCGTGGTGTCCCTAAAGCGGATGCCGCGCTCAGCATACAATTTACAATTTAGAGCTCATAGCACTGTATAAGAAAATCGGCTGCCATTGTCCCCATCACTTTCAATTAACAAAATAGTCCTCACCCCCTTATAATGAAGACTGTGTAACAAGCGGAGTAAAAGGTCCATTCGTTATGGGCGGTAACTGTAAAAACAAGCTTGCCTAGTTAGAAACAGTAGGATTAATCAAGTAGTGAATTTAGGATGTTTAAGTAACCAATTACCTTATGTTCGTTAACAGAGATGTCATAGAATTTGATGATAACTTAGCATTGCTATTAACTTCATTGAAGTGTCCTAACAAACTCGACTTTGGTGCAATTCCTAAACTAAATGCACTAGATGTCTGAAAGTTTCAGTATAAGTGCTTAATATGATAAAGAACATTTGTGTTCAAGAACAATTTTATTTTAATGATTAAAATTAATTTGCATGCTGTTACTTTCTGAAATAGTGGCAAAAGGCCATACCGGAGGTTGAATATTTCTGTATAATCATTACTGACAATATTTTAAAATGCTTATATATGATGTGAGTGAATCATTTGATTATGCTTAAACTTAATGTTATGTTATGTTATGTTAATCTGTTTTATATAGCGCGGCTAATACCCGTAGGTGTCCTGGCGCTGTCGAACAGAAAACAGTCCTAAGTAGAAACGGAATGACAGATATTAGGCGGTAAAGAGGCTTGTCTTGAGAGCCTTCCTGAATTCTAAGTGATTCGATATATGTCTCAGATATGACGGTAATGCATTCCATGCTGTGGTGGCCTTTACCAGAAAGCTGCGACCTCCCCAGTTAGCTTTCTTTACTTTGGGGATTACAGCTAGATTAGCCTGAGAAGAGCGTAAAGTTCTCCCAGGCGTGTACCATTGAAGGAGCTTGGTAAGATGAAAAGGTCCATTATTATGAAGAGCTCTGTGGGTAATACATAGGGCTTTGAATTAGATGCGTTTGTTTATTGGGAGCCAATGGAGTTTTTTTATTTCGGCAGAGATCGAGGCATATTTAGGAATGCCTGATATAAGTCTTGCCGCCGCATTTTGAAGTAGTTGAAGCTTTTTGAGTAGTCCTTCTTGCATGGTAATGTAGAGACCGTTACAATAGTCGAGTCTAGATAGGGCTAGGGCCGATATAACCGTTCGATGTAAATCTTTGGGAAGCAGAGGGAGTATCTTCCTGCACGATCTAAGAATGAAAGATGTTGAGGAGATAACTGAATTGACCTGATCCTTGAATGATAATTTGTCGTCTATTATGAATCCCAGGTTCTTGACTTTCCTACTGGGAGTAGGTAGTGAGCCCATAGAATCTGGCCACCATGTGGGTGTCCAGAAACTGGGATCATTTCCAAACAGGACTACCTCCGTTTTATTTGAATTTAACTTGAGGCAGTTAAGGGTCATCCAATTATCCACTGCAGACATACATTTTTTAAAGTCATCCGCAACTTTGGTAGGTGCCAAAGGAAATAATGATACAACAATCTGGGTATCATCAGCATATGATGTAAGGTTGAAGCCGAAGGATTCAACCAAGGAAGCCAGATGTTTAACGTATACATTAAAAAGAGTAGGGCTCAGAGAGGATCCCTGTGGCACACCACAAGGCAGGAAGAAAGCTTTAGCAGTAAAGTCTCCCAAAGAGACCGCCTGGGTTCTTTTTGAAAGAAAAGACTTGATTAGTTTCCAGGCCCTATCTTTAACTCCAATTTCTCGGAGCCGGTCCATCAATAGACCATGATGGACCGTATCGAAGGCCGCAGACAGATCCAACATGATCAAGACCGCCTTACCACCGTGGTCTAGAGTCTTTCTGATTTCTTCTGTAGATTTGACCAGTGCCGATTCGGTGCTATGTCCTTATCTGAAACCCTACTGTGTAGGGTCTAGTCCATGAGCCTCCTCCAGAAATCTGCTTAATTGTGTGTTCATGATTTTCTCAATAAGTTTAGCAGGGAGAGGCAGCCTTGATATGGGCCTGAAATTATTTGGGTCGAGGGGATCCAGCTGGGGTTTTTTTTAATAGCGGTATAATGGAGGCTATTTTCCAGGACATCGGAAAGTAACCCTTGGCAAACATAGAGTTAAAAATAGAGGCGAGAGTTTCAGTGACTGGTTCAGTGGCTAGTCTGAGTACTGAAAGGGGGCAGGGATCCATCGGGGAGCCTGATCTAGTTGATTCTAAGAGTTTAAGGACCTCCATAGGTGAAGTAGGTAGAAAGGTTTTTAATGTCCCGAGGTCGTCGGCCGGGTCATGTGAGATTGGCGCCCCAGCAGCGGTGGGCTGGGTAAAAGATGAAAACATTTTATCCACTTTTTCAAAAATTTTGCTATTTTATCGCACAATTCTTGACTGGATTCAGGCTGTAGAGTGGGAGGTTCTGCTAGGGATTTAACCGTTTTGAACAGCTCTTTAGAAGAGTTTCCTGCTTTTTTGATTTGGCAGCAAAAAAATCTTGTTTAGTTTTAAAGAGGTGTTGTTTGTACCGGGCTAAACAAATCTTATAATGTATTTTGTCCTGCGCGTTGTATTTAATCCGCCATTGTCTTTCCATACGTTTACACTCCCGTTTCATTTCTCTCAGATCTTGGGAGTACCATGGGGCGGATGGGTAAATTCTAAAGTTGCGACGAGATAACCTGGGGGCTAGTTGCGTACATGCTGAGTCCAGCCACCTAGAGTAGTCAATAGCTGCAGCCTCCACATCCTCAGAAATATTAGGGAGTGATTTTTTTAGCGTAATGTTAAAGACATCAGCATTAATTTTTTTCCAGGCGCGGTACTCAGTGAAATTGGACGTAGTTTTTGTTACGTTTTGTGTTGAAGGTGAGATCAAGAAAATAATAGCCTTGTGATCTGACCAAATAATAGGTAATGTTTCATTAACGGAAACTTCCGTATTGTTGGTGAAAATACCATCTAAGGTATGCCCCGCTTTGTGTGTGGGACCAACAACTCGTTGAGTTAGATCGATTGCCTTGAATAGGTCAATGAGTTTAATCGTGTCTGGGTCCTCTTCTTCTTCTAGGTGGAAATTGAAGTCGCCTAGGATCGAGTAAGAGCTCGATCCTAGTTCGTTTTCCACCCAGGTACTAGCTTTTGTTAGAAACCCTGCTTTGGGACCAGGAGGTCTGTAAAGTAAGGTGCCTCTAAAAGTATATTGATAAGAGAGGCGAAGGCAGAAATCCAGTGCTTCACAGTCAGCATTGGTGGAGTTGTTAAAAGTGACTTTAACGGATCCGTGGTAAATTATAGCTAATCCGCCTCCATTTTTATTAGTTCTGTTCTGGGTATGAAAGTTATAGCCGGGGGGGGGGGGTGGCTTTCACGATGTCAGGGCCAGAGGCTTCATCTGTCCAAGCCTCCGTAATAAATGCAATTTTTATCCCTTCGTTTTCAATGAGGTGAGCCAATTCAGTGCTATGTTTAACTAGGGACCTGGCATTGAGTAGTAAACATTTCGTACTTTTCTTTATGCCTGCCCTAGTAGTGTTATTTTTGTTGTTGGCTATCTTATGTCCTAGCAGCTGAATCCTAGTTCCACACTTGGTACAGGTGGTCCTACTGGACCCCTTTATAGTGTCTGGAAAAATAAATTTTTCGTTGCAAGTAGAGTTGGTGGTGTTTAGCCTGTGCAGAGTCTCACTTGAATAGGTTCTACGCCCAGGGGAGTCCAGAGTGAGCCGGCCAGGGGTACTGGCACGGGGCGCGGGCCAGGCGCGGACGGGCGCAGACGGGCTTGCCTTAGGTGCGCCTTCGGCGCGCCAGCGGCGCGCCCGCTGCGCGCGTCCGCTGCGCGCTCGCGCTGGCTTCGGGCTTTAGTAGCTGAATACCGTGGAAGCCTAGAGCGCTGACCCACCTACTACAAAGATGGCGGCCCGCACTCGCTTAACCAGGTGTGGAGATGTTGCTGTGCAAATTGGCAAGTAAGCGTTTCTTAAAACAAACAAACGTTCTTGTGCAAAATTCGCTGTGCAATTTAAAGGTTAAAAACAGATTTTTAAAAGAATACCAAGTCTTGCTGAGCGCGCCTGCTATCACCCGGCTCAAGCCTCAGGTGTTTTCTGAGCGCGCTCGCGCTGGCATCGGGCTTTAGTAGCTGAATACCGTGGAAGCCTAGAGCGCTGACCCACCTACTACAAAGATGGCGGCCCGCACTCGCTTAACCAGGTGTGGAGATGTTGCTGTGCAAATTGGCAAGTAAGCGTTTCTTAAAACAAACAAACGTTCTTGTGCAAAATTCGCTGTGCAATTTAAAGGTTAAAAACAGATTTTTAAAAGAATACCAAGTCTTGCTGAGCGCGCCTGCTATCACCCGGCTCAAGCCTCAGGTGTTTTCTGAGCGCGCTCGCGCTGGCATCGGGCTTTAGTAGCTGAATACCGTGGAAGCCTAGAGCGCTGACCCACCTACTACAAAGATGGCGGCCCGCACTCGCTTAACCAGGTGTGGAGATGTTGCTGTGCAAATTGGCAAGTAAGCGTTTCTTAAAACAAACAAACGTTCTTGTGCAAAATTCGCTGTGCAATTTAAAGGTTAAAAACAGATTTTTAAAAGAATACCAAGTCTTGCTGAGCGCGCCTGCTATCACCCGGCTCAAGCCTCAGGTAATTAGGAGTTAATTTCACTAAAGTATTAAAAGTTGAATTTAAACACGTTGAGATGCTTGGTTCATGTGACATTCCTTTTGACAACAAATAATGCTCTTTTACCCCTTTGTGTGTGGATAGCTGGAAAATTACTTTTCTCCTATATCCGTGGAAAGAAGCAAGATGAACAAGCTCTTTTTCAACTAATCTGTGAGGCTGGAAGGACATTCGTTTCTCATGATATGTGTGAGAAAATATGCCGGAGTAATGGAAAGATGGAAGGACGATCACATGACGATAAGACCATTGTGGACTGACCATTGATGTCATGATGACAAATATGAACTATATACCTCCATCGTACAGAAGGAGGAGTGCACATTGTATTTTTTCTGAGTCCTCCTTGCCTGTTTTTGCACCTTTTGAGGAGAGCTTATGTCAAAGCTCAGGCTGCCCTTATCACTTTTCCTTGCCTCCGACCTGCCTGACAGACTCTCTTTTTTATGCCCCTCTGCTTTTTGCATTTTCTAAAGAACTTGCTTGTCGTATGATTTGGAGCAGTTTTGTGAGAAACCAGACTTGAACTTTCCTGACTTATGCTCTGTTACCTCTTGCCCATTCCCACTAGCCCATGCTAAGAGAACCTTCGAGAACGAATTTCTTGCTTTATTGGTGATAAAAATAGTATTGTTGATTAAAAACCTTCCTCTTATGGATTCTTTTTATTTAGAGATAGAATATTTCAACTAGATGTAGGGTTTTATATTTCAAACTGTTTGATTCATGGCCGAGCTTCTTAAAATGTTACTTATAATCATTGATTTTTGATCTTTAATACAATAACCAAATTCTCTAACGCAGTCCTAGTCTTATTGTGTCTAATGTACTTTTACAGAAACTGTGCTAATTTTCTTAATGCATAATAGAGGTTTGCATGATTATTTTTAGACAAAACATCTTTAGGAGTTTCAGTCTACCAATTGCCATATTTCTATAGCATGGTTTTGAGTGTCATTTACCTGAACATGATTACCAATTTGTGAGTTGGCTACCAATCATTGGGTAGCTGACAGTTAGACATCCAGTTCCTCACCCCTCATTATGTCATAGAGAGGTCCATCAGAGCACCATCGCCACTGGGATGAAGCATTGAACCTAAGTAGAAATCCTACCCATATGAGCCCAGTAGGAGTGTTAAGGTTATGGTTGTAAGTGTAATGGACTTCTGCTGCAACACTACACAACTGTCAACTCAATGGTAGTGAATGGCCTAATCTATTTCAGATGGGCTTTTGATGCTGTATTTTCCTGCCCATGCCTGTTCCCAGGCTATTAGGGACTATGCAGCAAAAATCACTTTTGAGGTTTTTTTCTGTGAAACAAATACAAATATTGTCCAGCTCTCATGGTTTTAAATGTGTCAATTTACATCTCAGCTGCTCACTTACCACATAATTTTTTATTCAGAAATTTGATCAAACTTCTCTCTGATTCTCATCTACCCTTGCTTTTTAATCTTTATCAGCATATACCTTTACCTACCAATGTATTTCTTCCTTTCAAATGTATCTTCAGATTCTTGTGGAGTAACAGTTATTATGCAAAAACCTCTCATACTTATGACAAAGTAAAGTTTTTCAAATGGAATGACTCAATTTCTTTCTATTCAACTGTAGTGGTTACAAAAATATTTGTGACCAATAGAAAAGTATCTTATGGCTATAGAATGGTTGAATGATGCAGAAAATATCCACATTTTCTATGGTCTATAATCTTTTTAAAGACTTTCTATCATGGTTACAGATTCATGTTTTCCCAACCTAGATAATGGCACCTTGTTCACATATTTCTCATTTCATACTAGTCTTCTTCAGTGCTGTTCTTTTAAACTCCAAAGTGGAGTTTTAATTGAAGATATTTGCAATCTCTTTAATGGTTTACTGAAATCTTTTTGAATACAGTTGTTTGGAGGTAAAGTCGCAACTTTAACTACATAATCTCTATTGGAATATGGTTGTGTCATTGTACAAATAGAAGTTTAAAACAGGCCATTAATTCACTGTTATAGATGATGTGTACAGACAAAGACTAACAATAGGAGTCTATAATCGTGTTTTCTCTTCTGTTTTTATATATTGATGTTTTTGTTAACATTTTGTCATACATGTCAAAGTGAAACGTTTGTTTCAAACAGAGAGTATGCATTAAGAGACAATTGCCTTTGTGTATGTTCATTGATTTGTATGCAATTTTAATTAAAGAAATATTTTTAACAATTTTTTAGTTTTTGTGTTAGAATTGAATTCAACCCTTTTGCTTGGGTTTTTTTAAGTGTTTTTCCTTTTGTGTTCACATTATGATATATGTTATCTAGATTTGTCCCAAAGGGAACTTGTATTTTACTTGTTAAGAGTACCTTATCCCTTTGGTCTTAAAAGGAGTCTCTCTCTTGAATTTACTATGGTAAAGTGAGGCATACATTAGTTATGGTCAATTTTCCTCATACCACTTCATTGCTTAACTTATTTGAAACCTCTCACTCAAGCTAATTTCAAATCCTTAGCCACAAGCTTATGGTAGTTTACATCTTTTATCACATTGATGTGTTTTTTGTTTGCCCCTTTAGGATCTTCAGTGTTTTATTTATTGATTCAATTATTGGAAAATAGAGACTGTAGGCCTCGTTTAAAGTATTATGGGGATCCCTCTGTGTCCCTCAAGACAGCAGAGGCCCCTTCTCCATCCTCCAGGCATTTCCTGCAATAATTAGAGATCCCTACCATGTCTGTCGGGATAATTTTGCCAAAAAGTGTTCTGCTGGTGAAAATGAATGCTGGGCAGGCCTCCGTGTTGTCGCACCTTACCTGGTATATTTTGTTTGCTACGTAGAAACAAAAACATAATGTGATGTTTATTTCTAAGAAGGGAAAAAACCAATGAACCTGAGCAAGAGAGAGTTTTTTTCTGTGCATAGAGGACATTGTTAAACTTCTATGCCTGGGTTGTAATGGGATTCAAAGCGGAACTGGGAAGGGAAAATCTATTTCAGGATGCCAGGTGCTAATAAGCCAGGTCTCCATAGGCTGGAAAGACAGCAGCCCTGTGATGGATGGTCTACTGCCAATAATTGACAGCCAGCAGATTCAATGAAAAAGCTCCTGGTCTTGTCTCATAGTAAATAAAACATTTGGGGCCATATGTAGAAAGCAAAATTGTGATCGCAAACGCCAAAATTCGCCGAATTTCGGCGTTTGCGATCACAATTTTGCTAAGTGGTATGTAGGAAGGCAAATCTGCGTGCAAAATAAGGATTCGCTAAATTTGCGATTCCTTATTTTGCAATTGCATTTAAGGAATCGCAAATTTTGCGATTCCTTAAATGCAATGTAAGAAGCACCAAAAAAGTGCAATTTGGCCTTAAGGAATCGCAAATTACCACCAACTACAGGTTGGTGGTAATTTGCGATTTCTTTCAAAAATGCATATTTTTGCATTTTTCAAAGTGGCATGTGGTGCACACACATGTCCTTAGGGCATGTATGTGTGCCACATGTGCACCCATGCTCATTTCAGGGGTACAACAGGGTGTCCTTTTGACACTTGACACCCTGTACTGGTAGAAGGATGCCTTCAAGGGATTTTTTTAGAGTACTCTGTTGTATACTTGTTCAATATAGGATAAATGTATCCCTATAGATCAAATCTCACATGGAGTTCAAGTATTGTAGGCTGCACACTATGCTTTTGTCATATATATGTGTATCACCTCAAAGTGGTCAAATCAAATAATCAAATAGTCAAATAATCATAAGAAGCAAAAGGTGTGTAGAAAAAGTCAAATTTATATCAATAAATGTTATTTAGGGTACCTAAAATGTGGACAGCTATACATAAATTCGGAAGGAAAGGAGTACATTCAATAGTTCCTTCACTAGAGATAGATCAAACACTTTTTCTCAACAATATTAAAAAATTATGTAGAAAACAGTGTGAAAAGTCGACGTATCGGTCTTTTAAATTTTAATGCGTAAGTATGCTCTTGTATAAATCAAGAGTAGAAGTTTACAATCTCCGCTTTCAGCAGTCAATAGTAGAATGATACCTTCTTGTAGTCAATCTTATTGAAACACAGCAGACAAACGCGTGTCTTTATGATTAACCGGATGTTAGTCGTTTGTTAATCAGCCTTCAAAGCGCACAAATTTAGTTTGAAGTATTACTTGTTGTGCACGGACATTTCGACTACTTTGTTAGTCGGGAGGCTTAAGGTTCGAAGCGAGGTTCCGAACAGATCTCTTCGTAGAGTATAGATATCTTCCTTCGAATGTTACTGACAGTAGTTCAGCAGTCGTTCGAGCGGCATGAGGTCGGGTGACACTTTGTGTTCAATCCTATTTTGATCAAGTATACAACAGAGTACTCTAAAAAAATCTCTTGAAGGCATCCTTCTACCAGTACATTTGTATTTACCCAAGCCCTCAAGGGTATATTGGGTTGTCCACTTTATATATCACTTTTGACACCCTGGCACACTTGAAATTGCATTCTCAATTTGCGATTCTCTAATTGAGAATCGCAAATTGAGAATCTCTTCCCATTCATTCCTATGGGCCTCTAGGCCCATAGGAATGAATGGGGAGGTATTCCTTAATTGCGAATTGCAATTTGCAATTCGCAATTAAGGAATATGTAGGATTCGCAAAATTATTTGCTAATCCTACCTACATTCCGTTTTGCAATTCCCTAATTGCGATTCCCTAAAAATTGCAATTAGAGAATCGCAAAACACGTTCTACCTACATATGGCCCTACATTCCTGGGCAGGGGTGCATGATTGTACTACTGAACATCCAGGCTATGAATCAAAAATTGAAATATCGAAAGGTAAGTACATATAGAAGAAGTATAGGTTTTCTGTTCCTAACTCTACATCAACGCACCTAAAGATATATATCGTCATGGTACAGGTCCTTTTGTTTGTTCTTTTGCTCACCATGCCACCCCAGTTTAGACCCATCCATATACAAATCAGACTTGACCCTGCTCCTCATGGGAACAGCCCAGCCCAAACTGCCAGGCCAGGTCCTCCCTGGACTGGAAACAAGCATTCCATAAGTGGGCAAGCACTGAAATACTGATAGACATCTGCAGATTTAGGATATTCAAGATTTAGTGAAAATTGTATTCGTCAACTAATGTGATCCTGAAAAAAATCTTTATAAACAAGACTCTGTGGTATGTGATGTAGTGAAGTGCTGTTATTGTGTGTTTATGTGTGTATGTAAATATGCTGTAAGAGTGTTATGGATATATGTATGTAAAGTTAATATCCCTTTAAGAGTCACCGTTAAATACTTGCTTTGTACTTGTCTTGTTTATTTATGAACATACTTTATGTTCTGGGGTCTGGAACTTTCTGGCTCGTGCCAACTGTGCTGTGTGTCACTTGCTCCTTATGTTCAATCTGATCATGGCTCATGCCCTTGTTGGACAACAAAACTTTTAATGAGATTATGCTGGCTCGTGAAGGCCATTGCAACATTTGGAGATGAAAAAACTGACACTTGCAGCACTCTGACATCATTTCTCTAAGTTTGAGGATTTGTGGGACTGTTAACAGTGGCCGTTTGTGGAGGCTATTTCATTGGTCATTAGCTGGATGTTATAAGTCTGGAGTATCTGGGTTGCAGGAAGCAACACAGGTGCCAATTCAAAATGATCTTTTTGGTCCACTTGTCCTACCACGTAACAGTGTCTGGCAATGGAGAGCTTGTACGCATGAAGTTACAAAGCTTGCGCTGGACTCACGTCAGGGAATTCATTCGTGGAATTGTGAGTGTCCTTGATGTAAGTTATACATATGTCCCGGAAAAATATACAAGTATGTCACATGCAACAGCATGCTGGCAGCCATATAAAAAAAATTAACTAAAACAAATATATATATATAAATTGCAGGTAATCACAGATATGAGCATTGATGGTGTGGAAGACCGTCCAGAGATGTGGTCCTTTATTCAGAAGGCTTGCAGCTTTTGGTATACATTAAATAACAACTGACATTACGTTATTTTACACCAGTTACTTTTCCAACAATTAATAAAAATAACACAATAAGTATAAACTCAAAAAGACTTTCAACTTCACATAACTTGGCACACAGATGCTTAATATGAAAAGTGTCTAATTCCAGCATAAAAGTCAGTGCAAGTTACATACACCAGGCTGAACATATTTACTGTTATACACCTCGTTTTATTACAAATACATATGGCACTTCATGTATTGGACTCCACAAAAATATTTCCGCCTCAAGCTCAACGATCCAAACACATGCTGGACATTTGACTCGTCTCCCAGCAACAAAGAACATATTTTCTTCTCTTGCCTCTATCTACACACCTATTGGCCAGATATCTCCCTCCAACTACAAAAAATATTCAAAACACAAATCTCGCTATTCTTCCCACTTATTCTACTAGGACCACAATTTGCAGATCTCCCAATTGATCTCTCTGGCACGGATCTATCCCTCCTCGAACTCTTACTGCAAATGTATTTGGGAGACACTAGAGGGCTTATTTCCAAGCCCCTTGCGCCACTGACAGGTCACTTTTTGTGACACATCGGCGGCGCATTTTACAGCCCCATATTTACAAGGACCAGAAAAGCCACCATGCATGGTTTTTCCTGTCCTTGTAAAGATGGCCTCTTTACACACAGCACTTTGCGTGAAAGGTGCGTTCCACTGGTGTTGCTTTGGGTGTTCCCACACAAAACCCATGGAACCTGACACATTTCCAGATTTACGAGAAATTGTAAACCTGGAAATGTGTCTGAATGCTATGCCTCCCGAGGGAAGGCGTAGGGAGATGCAACGAGGAGAAATGTATTAATTTCCCCTCGCTTTTTCCCACTTACATTCTGCGTTACAACAAACAAATGATGGACGGAATGCTGACAATGCAGACATTCTCCCCCAGTCAAGAGATCTGGGTTAAATCCATCGTTCTTTTGCCCACTACACCACCCCAGTTTAGACATGGCCATATGCAAATCAGTCTTGACCCTGTGCCTCATGGGAACAGTCCAGCCCGAACTGCCAAGCCATGTCTTCCCTGGACCGGAATCAAGCATCCTAGGACCGGTTTCTGGCTATCAGCCGTCATCAGCCAGGATAGCTTGACTCCAGTGGCGTAGTGAGCACGGGTCCCACGTCTGGGAATACCCATCCCACTTAGGGCGAAAAGCGTTACAACAAACAAATGATGGACGGAATGCTGACAATGCAGACATTCTCCCCCAGTCAAGAGATCTGGGTTAAATCCATCGTTCTTTTGCCCACTACACCACCCCAGTTTAGACATGGCCATATGCAAATCAGTCTTGACCCTGTGCCTCATGGGAACAGTCCAGCCCGAACTGCCAAGCCATGTCTTCCCTGGACCGGAATCAAGCATCCTAGGACCGGTTTCTGGCTATCAGCCGTCATCAGCCAGGATAGCTTGACTCCAGTGGCGTAGTGAGCACGGGTCCCACGTCTGGGAATACCCATCCCACTTAGGGCGAAAAGCGTTACAACAAACAAATGATGGACGGAATGCTGACAATGCAGACATTCTCCCCCAGTCAAGAGATCTGGGTTAAATTCATCGTTCTTTTGCCCACTACACCACCCCAGTTTAGACATGGCCATATGCAAATCAGTCTTGACCCTGTGCCTCATGGGAACAGTCCAGCCCGAACTGCCAAGCCATGTCTTCCCTGGACCGGAATCAAGCATCCTAGGACCGGTTTCTGGCTATCAGCCGTCATCAGCCAGGATAGCTTGACTCCAGTGGCGTAGTGAGCACGGGTCCCACGTCTGGGAATACCCATCCCACTTAGGGCGAAAAGCGTTACAACAAACAAATGATGGACGGAATGCTGACAATGCAGACATTCTCCCCCAGTCAAGAGATCTGGGTTAAATCCATCGTTCTTTTGCCCACTACACCACCCCAGTTTAGACATGGCCATATGCAAATCAGTCTTGACCCTGTGCCTCATGGGAACAGTCCAGCCCGAACTGCCAAGCCATGTCTTCCCTGGACCGGAATCAAGCATCCTAGGACCGGTTTCTGGCTATCAGCCGTCATCAGCCAGGATAGCTTGACTCCAGTGGCGTAGTGAGCACGGGTCCCACGTCTGGGAATACCCATCCCACTTAGGGCGAAAAGCGTTACAACAAACAAATGATGGACGGAATGCTGACAATGCAGACATTCTCCCCCAGTCAAGAGATCTGGGTTAAATCCATCGTTCTTTTGCCCACTACACCACCCCAGTTTAGACATGGCCATATGCAAATCAGTCTTGACCCTGTGCCTCATGGGAACAGTCCAGCCCGAACTGCCAAGCCATGTCCTCCCTGGACCGGAATCAAGCATCCTAGGACCGGTTTCTGGCTATCAGCCGTCATCGGCCAGGATAGCTTGACTCCAGTGGCGTAGTGAGCACGGGTCCCACGTCTGGGAATACCCATCCCACTTAGGGCGAAAAGCGTTACAACAAACAAATGATGGACGGAATGCTGACAATGCAGACATTCTCCCCCAGTCAAGAGATCTGGGTTAAATCCATCGTTCTTTTGCCCACTACACCACCCCAGTTTAGACATGGCCATATGCAAATCAGTCTTGACTCTGTGCCTCATGGGAACAGTCCAGCCCGAACTGCCAAGCCATGTCTTCCCTGGACCGGAATCAAGCATCCTAGGACCGGTTTCTGGCTATCAGCCGTCATCAGCCAGGATAGCTTGACTCCAGTGGCGTAGTGAGCACGGGTCCCACGTCTGGGAATACCCATCCCACTTAGGGCGAAAAGCGTTACAACAAACAAATGATGGACGGAATGCTGACAATGCAGACATTCTCCCCCAGTCAAGAGATCTGGGTTAAATCCATCGTTCTTTTGCCCACTACACCACCCCAGTTTAGACATGGCCATATGCAAATCAGTCTTGACCCTGTGCCTCATGGGAACAGTCCAGCCCGAACTGCCAAGCCATGTCTTCCCTGGACCGGAATCAAGCATCCTAGGACCGGTTTCTGGCTATCAGCCGTCATCAGCCAGGATAGCTTGACTCCAGTGGCGTAGTGAGCACGTTGTTTTTACATTCTGCAGCACACATAGAACGAGGAAATCACCTCTGGTGATTGTTTATGTATAGGAAGGTAGTTCTATGTGTGCTAATGCAGCACACATATAAGTTGAAAAACGCCATTTCATATTGTTTATGTGGAGGTAGGGAACCCTTCCTGCACATAAACAATCATTCCTGTGGCGCAGGCATCCCTACACCAGGGTGCAAGGGTGCATGCATCGGCGCATAGCAGCCCATTGTGGACCACAGCAGGGGAGAGCACAGGAATGCAACACATTATTGTGAATATGTGACATCCCTGCGCTTTGAAAGTGCTGCAAGGTGGCGCAGCCAAAGGGCTTGCAGTGCAGCGCTGGAGCACTTTCTGGTAAATTAGGCCCTAGATCTCTTTAATTGCAACACACCCTTATAATGGGAAACACTCTGACTTCAATCTCTCATGGCCATAAACGCTTTTTACCTTCAATACTGCACATATTCTAATACCCTCCCTTCCTTTCCTTGAAACTATTCATATCCACCACCACCTAGTGATACATATCTGTCCCACATACCAACGCTTTAGCCTCAGCCTACGTTTCCTGATGTTATGCATGAGTGCTACAATGATGTGCATGTCTTGACATTGACAATGGTTTTTGCTAACTGTTTTATCTTCTCCCCCCCCCTGGTTCCTATCTGTAAAAGTTTTTGTATTACTAAAAATGCCAATATATTCTTTGGAACAAAACAATATGCATATGGCGAGTTCACACCAAGGTTTTCAACCAATGCAATTTTTACAGTACCCAGAAAAGTCACCAGTAAAATGGAAACATTGGTTGCACACATTTGAAAATGACCTGCTGGCTACTGACGCAAGCAAGTATGATCCTCATAGAATTTGATTTAATCACTTAGGACAAGCTG
The DNA here is from genome assembly GCF_964204655.1 of Triturus cristatus. Taxonomy (NCBI): domain Eukaryota; kingdom Metazoa; phylum Chordata; class Amphibia; order Caudata; family Salamandridae; genus Triturus; species Triturus cristatus. The sequence continues at coordinate 696,764,761 of NC_140588.1, forward strand.
TACGACAGATTTTTTATATAATCTTTTGAATGTGGATTCTCAGCAAATCAAATTTGGAGAATGGAATGAGTACATCCAGTCCATAGCCAGACTTGAAAGACAATACACAGAAGAACCACTCATTCTTTTAGAAAGTTACAATTATTTCAAGAGGATACAAAATTCAGAGAAATCTGTATATTTCTGCCTTAGGGATTTTTGTGTCCACATGTGATCTTGACATTTCAAATTCATACTTATATCAGACACCAATTTATTTTTAACAGTACCTATAAAAAAATCGGGAAGGTCTTCTAAATTGCAGCATACTGATTGAGGAAATTGACTTAGGGAAAAGCATTGAGCACCCCAGTGTATCAAGCAAACTAATGGTTAATGAGCAGTGCTTTTCATCAGTTAATGCTGTACATGATGTAGACTCTGTGCGTGAACAGCCTTTCAGGGACAAGACGCCTTTAAAAAGTAATCAGAAGATATTTTTTTTTAAATTATAGATGTGGTTCACAAATTAATTTAGGCAATAATGTGAAGTGTCCAACTGTGGATAGAAGATATAACAGGTATAAAAAGTCGGACAATTTCAAGTAGTGTGTAGGAGTACCAAATTGCCTGTCAAAGTGAGCAGTGGGGAGTTAGTATTGAATTAATGCACGGTGGACATTCCTAAATATGTACTGACCATAGAAACGGAGTCAGATGGCAGGGTGCACCGAGCCAATGGACCATGGTGTGATGTATGTGTGGTAAAAATAGACTGCTCATGATGGAAGACTCTGGTTTACTTATCTAAATATAATTGGATGTATCGTTTTACCAACTATGGGGTAAAGGCTTTTTTGAACACTTCTGATGTGCATCCAAAAACAAATGGTGATTAGCTATAGAACTGTTGGGTTAAATTATTCACACTTCAACTTGTCTGGGCAGGAAAAACTATAACAAAACATTACATAGTAATCAAAGAGAGAAATATTTTTTGATGGCAAGATCTTGCAAGATTAGGTTTGATGCTAAAACTAGGAGAAGACAATCCAGTAGTGGCCTCTAGTGTTGTTATATCTATGGTGCAAGGGATACATGATGGAGCGATTGAGACAATGGAAAAAACTTATTGTAAGTTTCCTAAAGTGTTCCAGGAAAGGGTTGGCACCATCAATCAATTTACTATCTGATTAGAATGAAATCACATGCTGTACCCATTGTGCATAAAGTAGGACAGCCCTTTTTTTCAGTTTAACTGTTTTATTTGAAAGTTAACAGAGTTACAGTGAATCAGTAATACAAAAAAAGAACACAAATTCTTAGAGTTGTAACAATAAAAAATGGCAGAGTATAAAAACAGAAGAGAAAGCTAGTTACATTTTTTATGGGAAAGTAAGAGAGAGGGGAGGGAGAAGTGGGAGAAGGAAGGAAGGGGAGAGAGGGAAATCCTTAAACAAAATAGAGCAAACAAAACGTAAGGTAAATAAATGAGTGCATATTACAAAGAAATGTGTGAGATAATTCGACAATTCAAAATATATATTAAACCAATAATATATAATAAATCAAGAAGAAACAGAGAAAACATTCAAGGAGGTTTAAAAGTTTCTGCAGTTAAACGACAAGTATGTGATAACATTAAACTATCTAAATAAGTCGTAAGAGGTAACCAAAAGAGATCTCTATTAAGCATTAGTTTGCAGGAGGAGGCAAAAGCAATATCAAGTCGATGAAAGTGACAGAGACTATTCCACCAATGTTGGACAGAGAGTTTTGTGAGTGTTCTCCAATTAAATGTAATATGTTGGAAAGCTAAAGCAAGCATGAGATCAAAGAGGCCATGTGTGTGGGGGGGAAGATCTAAAGAATCTGACAGACTACCAGAAAAAAGTAGAGGGATAGAATATGGAATAGAAATATTAAAAATACGAGAAATATCGGATCAAGTTTTCTTCCAAAACATAGAGACTGAAGAACAAAGGAAAAGAAGATGTATGATATCAGCATTAGAGGAGCCACAAGACCAGCAGTTAGTATCAGAAGAAAGAGAAAAATTAGCCAAGGAAGTAGGAGTGAGATAAAGTCTGTGGTAAAGAAAGAACATTGATTGAGTAAGAGATGCAGAATGAGAGATTTTAAGGGAGCGGGACCAAAGTTGATCCCAAAAAGGAATAGTTCACTCACATCCCAGGTCAGATTCCCACGAGAGCTCCAACTTAGTCTTAGCGCGTTCTGGATTAGGAGCTGAAAAATATTTATAAATATTTATAAATAAGAGATGCCTTGGGCGAAGGATTTGTAAAAGAGAGTTTAGATCTTCAGAGGGAGAGGAAGATGGAAGAGAGTAGAAAGTATCAAGGATGATCGTCATTAGAATGGAAAATTTCTGTAAGAAGGAGCAGGGACAGTGAAAAGTGGATTGAAATTGGGGAAAGGAATGGGGAGATACTCCATCAAAAATATGTTTAACCCAAATTATACCTTTCAATCTCCAAGCCTTCCAGAAGATGGATCTGTTATTTCGAGTAATAAGGGAATTATGCCAAATAGATGATTCCAAAAAAGCTTCTTTGGACATGAGCTTTGGAGAGATAAGAAGTTTTAATAAAGAACAAGTATGTTTAAACAAAAGGAGAGAAGTATAAGAGGTTTTTGCAGAGAAAGTGAGAACTTCTTTAAAAGAAAAAGGCAATAAGAAGACGCGTTCAACAGAGAGCCAAAGGGGAGTGAAAGGGAAGGATTCAGAAAGGAGCCATTTTGAGGCTTAGGGAAGACTGAAAGATATGTGATAAAGATGGAAATCAGGAAAATTAACACCTCCAATAGATTTTGCTTTACGTAGAGAAGATAAAGAGATTCTGGCCCTCTTGTTTTTCCAAAGAAATTTAGAGAGACGAGAGTCAATGCGTTTAAAATGACAAAGAGGAATATGCACAGGGAGCATAGAGAGGGCATAAATCAAAATAGGGATAATCATCATCTTGATTGAATCTAAACGACCCCACCATGAAAGAAAAAGAGGATTACAAGAGGAAAGTAATTTATCAATTTGAGATACAATCACGGACATATTTCATTTAATGGTAGAAGCGATGGAGTTAGAGAACCACATACCTAAATATTTAATTTTGGATCCATTCCAAGTGAAACCGGTGGAAGAGAAGGAATGGGGAAGACAATTACTGGTAAGAGGGAGTATTTCCGTTTTATCCGAGTTAATTTTATAACCAGAGACAAGGGAAAAAAGAAGTGAATTCACTTAATAGAGAGGGAATAGAGGTTTCAGGGTCAGAGATAAAAAGTAGAATATCATCCGCGTAAGCAGAAAGTTTTAGATGTTGATCATCATAAGAGAAACCGGAAACAGAAGTATTGTTACAAATTGAAGATAAGAAGGGTTCAAGAGTTAGAACAAAAAGAAGGGGAGAGAAAGGACAGCCTTGACGGACCCCTCACTGAAGAGGAAAATAAGATGAGACGGAACCGTTGATTAGAACCGATACTCTAGGAGCAGAATATAATATAGAGATAAGTGAGATCAATTTGGGGCCAAAGCCGTGCCATTTAAGAACCGCAAATAAAAAGGACCAATCCACTCTATCAAATGCCTTATCAGCGTCGATAGAAATAGCTGCTAAAGATGTGGAGAGGGAGGCAATCTTATTTAAAACATTAAAAAAGAGGCGAGAGTTATCCGAAGTCAATCTACCTTTGACGAAGCCACATTGTTCCTTACCGATCAAGTCCGGCATAAGGGGGTCTAAACGTAGTGCGAGTGTTTTGGCAAAAAGTTTATAATCTACATTAACCAGAGAAATCAGCTGATAATTCTTGCAAAACATGGGATCTCGTCCTTCCTTGTGAATCAGGCAAATGGTGGCTTCTTGAAAGCAGCCGTCTGTTTTCCCGGAGAGATAGAAAGAATGAAAAACATTTAAAAGTCTAGGAAGCAATAATTAGAAAAATGTAAGTAAAATTCAACAGAAAACGATCCGGCCCAGTAGTTTTCCCTTTTTTTAAAGCCTTTAATGCAGAGGATATTTTAGTTAGAGATAAATCTGTTTCGAGATCTGCTAGATTAAGGTGGGAAGTAGACGTTGGTGGAGGATTATCAAGATAGGATTGGACGAGGGAATTAGAGGGAGGGGATTCTGGGGTATAAAGATCCATATAAAACATTTTGAATGTATCAAGAATATCTTGACCCTTGTGCAGCAGGGAACCATCTGGAGAATATATAGAATCAATCAGGGTGTGGTCTTTGCGGGTTTTCAAATAGTTTGCTAAAAGTTTCCCAGCCTTATTCAGACCTCCATAATAGCGCGCACTACTTCGTAGAAGAATAGAAGACGCATTATCTGTGGAAGTTTTATTAAATGTTAATTTGGCACATATCAAGGCTGGAAGTACAGAATCCGCTGGTGATGTATAACATTTTTGTTCTAAGGATTTAATGTGTGCTAGGGTAGCTTTATGTTGTTGAAGGAAGCGTTTGTTTTTAAAAAAAAAAATCTATAATGAAGCCTCTTGCAGTAGCTTTAAAAGAGTCCCATAAGATGTGAGGGGAAGAAGAACTAGCGCTGTTTAAATAAAAAATTAATTAGCAAAAGTAACAAACGAGGAAGAGAAAAAAAAGGGTCAAGAAGAAGAGAGTTATTGAAACGCCAACAGGAAGACCTGGAAGTAGATCAAGTTCAGTAATAATTGAAGCATGATCAGAGATAACAATAGGTTCAATAGAGGAGGATAACAGATTTTGAGACAAAGATTGAGAAAGGAAAATATAAACTAATCTAAACGAGAAAGGGAGTTGTGAGGAGGGGAGAAGAAAGAGATATCAAGAGTATCAGGGTGAGATAGTCTCCAAGAATCAACAAAATGAGATTGGGATATAGTGTTAAGAAAATGCTTATGTGTTTTGTGAGGAGATAAACGAACTAGAGATTGGCGGTCAATAAAGGGGTCAACAACTTGGTTACAATCACCTCCTAATATAAAATAGTCATCTCTAAATTGAATACATTTATGTGTAATTAGAGGCCAAAAAGAAGAATCTGGATGTGTAGGCCCATAAACATTAAAAACCATTAAAGAAATGTTATTTATTAATAACTTAGCTAACAACCATCTCCCTTCAGTATCAATCTCTTGTGATATAATTTTGCAATTTAGTTTTTTGTGACATAAAATTAAAGCACAATTTTTCTTATTCGAAGTGGGAGAACATAAAACTGAACCCACCCAACCACGTTTTAATTTCAAAGCCTCAGTTTCTGTAAGATGGGTCTCTTGTAAAAGGACTAAATCAGGGTTGTAAGAGGCAAGATGAGACAGTATTTTCTGTCTCTTGTTGAGGTTAATAAAACCTTTCACTTTTCATGAGATAACTCTGAATTCAAGTCATCAAAAATACATAAAGAACAAAAGATGCGGTAGTAAAGGGATGAAGTAAACAGTAGATACCTAGTGAAAGAAAGAAATAGAAAAGCCAGTAGAAAACGGGAGAGTAGAAAATCAGTGCGAAAGAAGAGGAAATATGAAAGAGAAAGGGAGAAGGAGGGAAGGGAAGAAATAATAAGAGCAAAAAGAGACAGTACATGTCGAATGACGACTGTAATACGTACCTTAGGAAACAAGAAAGAATGAGAGGTGGCAAGGGACAATAAAGACAGCATACCCAACAAGGGGCGACACAGCACACCCGGACATCCATAAAACAAAGAGAAACTGGAGCGGGAACAAGGAACACCAATGAAGACTGGAGAGATATATTAAACCTGTAAGAGGGGAATAAACAAACATAAGATAAGTCAGACACAGGAATGCTAATTCCAACAACAGGATGCTTCAGAGTACTAAAAAATTTGATAAAAACACGTAGAGGATGAAGATGACACCAAAATACCTGTAAAGGAAACAATGGGTTAGTTAAATCGGATCTAGAAATGGCAATGGAGTTGAAACAATAGGAAATAAGACAATAATTTCAGTGAAATAATACAACACAGGTAAGATAGAAGAGTCAAGAGCCAGACGAGGAGGAGGACGTCTCCATTGACGTAGTGGAATGAGATTGAATACATCTGCGAAGATCAGCTGGGTCCTCAAAAGTGGAAGTTTTGTTGAGAAAGGTGACTTTGAAGATACATGGGTGGAATAAACTATATCTTGCACCTAAGGAACGAAGAGGAGGGTGAAGATCCCAAAACTCTTTACGACGTTTAGCAGTCAATTATGAGACGTCTTGAGAGATGAATACCTTAGTACCATGCCAGGAGAGGTTCTTTTTGGCTTTGGCTGCATTGAAAACAAGTAAAAGCTTAGTAAATTTCAAAAATAAAACGATGATGCCACGGGGCTTAGAGGGCACAGATGAGGAAGAAAGACAAGGACCCAATCTATGAGCATGTTGTATGTTCAATTTGATGGAAGTAGGGAGGTCCAAAAACTGAGGCAGAAAAGATGTAAAGTATGTGACAGTGTTGTCTCCCTCAAGTCCCTCAGGAAGACCATAAATGCACAGATTATTGCGGCGATTTCTATTTTCCAAGTCTTCAGACGCTTTTTTCAGCTGTGAGACCTCTGACTCCAACAAAGACAACTTGGTAGATAAGGCTTGAACTGCATCAAGTTGATGTTCCACCGTCGTAATACGAGAATCCATGGAAGACCATTTATCTTCTAACATTTGTAATCGAGAATTAGTTTCCTCAAAGAATGGGCGATGGTCGTGTCATTCTTCCCATACCGTATCTAAAGAGACCGGGGAGGCAGGATTAGGGGTAGACGGAAGATCTTGTTTAAGTCTCTTGCCATTAGTGGAGGGTAGCGACCCTTTCGACGACATGGTAATAGTATTTCCTGTAAAATCAAGGCAGTCACCGTCTGAAGGTAGTTGATATAAACAAGAGAATTTATTAAATGTAGAGGTATTGGTTCTAGAGGCAGCAGGAGTATTTACTGTAAATTTGGAATGTTGTAAGAGACGCCTGCTCCTACCCATGAAGCAGTGCAAAAGGCGCTTGAAAGAAGAAGAGCACCACACAGAATAAGGTGAAAATAGTTCAAAAACTGAAAAAGTTCCTCAAAAATAGCGACTTCCCAAGGTTGAAAAGATATCAGAGAGAGAGAAGCATTAGAAATATGGTAGAAATGCCCATTAAACTGAGACAGGAGGCGTCATGAAAGAACTTGTGAGGAGAAAATCAGCAGAAAGAGTCAAAATGGCGGTCGCTAGAGCGCAATTAAAATCACCTCAAAAAATGCCTCATTTCTTCAAGCCACCAGAAGCTGCAAACAGTAGCCTGAGTCCTTCAAAGCAGAAATCCAGAAATGGCAGCAAGGATACATGCAGTGAGGCAGGTTGTGTGGAAAGTCAATAAGGCGTGTAGAGAGACTGAGGTGAAAAGTGGCAAGAAAACGAAACAAAATGGCAGCCGCAATAGGCAAAGAGCATCACCCGAATATTTCTCCTCAGCAAAACAGTTTCCAAACGGGCAAAGCACAGCATTCAGGAGCGTTGGTGCTCCGATTAAGAACTCCAGCGTCATAATGCAAAAAGAAGCGCTGGAACCGCTTCGGGGCTGAGACGAAGTCTGGTGAGGTGCGGAGCCACAGCGTCAGGCGGCCATCTTGGTCGCGATGCGCACGACTTCAGGACAGCCCTTTAAGTGTAAAAGAAGAACTTAAAATGTTGTTGACCAAAATGCATTCAGAAGGTGTTGTTCAAGAAACTAACTCATCTGAAAGGGTTATTTCTGTGGTGACCATTCGCAAGAAATCTGATGGGATACACTTCTGTGCAGATTTGTGTATCCATAACAAAAACATATTAATCCACTGTTATCCATGACTAGAAATACATGAACTGCTTGCCAACTGAGGTCCAGCCAAGTATTTTCCAATGTTGAACTTACAAACCACTTATCATCAGATTCCACTTGCTGCAGAATCATAGGAGTTAACAACATTCATCACACCATTTTAAACTTAGAACTTTCTATCATTATCTATGGCAAATGAGTTTCAGAAATTTATGGATGTACTACTTGGTGAAATTCCTGCTGTAAAGGCATTTCAGGAAGATGTTCTTATCTTTGCAGAAACACGTTATGAATATTAATTGATTTTGGAAAAATAATTTTGCATTTTCAAGAATAATAGCATTACTGTGAGCCATGATAAGTGCAAATTTCTTGCACAAGAAGTTTACATTTTAGGGCATACTGTCACTTCCAGTGGTATTAAATGCACATTTGCACTCATTCAGGCCATTAAGGATGCCAAACAACCCGAGGACAAATATGCATTATGCTCACTGATTTAAGTGAGTACTATGCATGTTTTTTATATGTGTATGCTTTTACTGTTCAGCCTTTTCACCAAGTGCTTAAAAAGGGGATAAGTTTGTGTGATCAAAAAATTTATGAGACTTTTAATAAAATCAAAGAACTAGTTATTCACGCACCAGCTTTGAAATCTTTTGCTGTGAGGAAACAATATTTTGTCATAGTGGATACCATTCAACGTGGTTTAGGAGCAGTTCTTGGACATCGGGTTGCTTGTATGGACCAAACAGTTGCTTTTTCTTTCCAGTGTTTAAGTATACCTGTGATACATTACAGCACCATTGAGCGAGAGGCATTGGCTTAAAGCTAGGCCATGGAAACATTCAAGACTTGTCTGCGGGGTTTGCAGTGGGACATTTTGAATGACCACAATCCACTAGTATATATGTTGAATGGCAGTGGTACAGGAAGAGCTTCCTTTAGATTAGTTAGGTTCCTATTCTTCGATCCTGATGGTGGTCTCTGGTTATGATTCTTTTTGGTAAATATATCTTTTAATGCATGTATGCTGGCCTGTGAAGGTCATTGCAAAGGGGTCTTTGTTTTCAATTATTTGTATTGGATGGGACTGAGAAAACTCAGGGACAGATTTACAAGCCCCATACTCCACATTTGCGCCACCGTTGCATCACTTTTGTAACACAGCGGCGGCGCAAAGCTAGCGCCATGCTGCAGGGTATTTACATTTGTGACGCATCTAGGGAGATGCACCACATTGCAAAGCCCTGCGCCACATGTGGGCGTTCCGGCACAGGGGGATGCGTTCCGGCGCAGAAACGCCTCCTAAAAGTGGCTGAGTGAAATCTACTTCACTCAGTCACTTTTACAGCCATGTTGCATCAAAACCCTGCACCTGCTTGAAGCAGGCGTAAGGATTGATGCAGCATGTTAGGCATAGGGGCACCCCGAGCCTTGCTGGAGCAGCGTCGTGCTTGCGACGCGACTCCAGCAATGAATCACCTTTACGGCAGCAGATGCGTCACGCATCTGTCTATTCTTGCCCCATGGTGAGCCGCATTGTAAATGCGGCGCATCCATGGTGGCGCAAGAGGTGTCTGCTGTGACGCAAAATAATGGCGCATTCCCGCTGATATGCAGGGATGCGCCAGTTATTGTAAATCTGCCCCATAGTCTCTATATCAATACATCCGAGTTGTTAATTGTTTTTACTTCACCTTTACCATGATTTCCTTCCTATGCCTCTTTTGTGATTCTATTTGAGTGACTTTTATCAAAAATAAAAATAATATTTTGTTTTCCCTACCTTTCTCTATCATCCTTTGTGGGCTTCTTTGCCTGAAGCTTCACAGATATCACTGTGCTTAACGCTTGTGCACCTCCTGTTGGATGTTTGTGTGTTTAGCCTTTGGCTATTTTCCCAGAAAAAGAAAGACAGAGCAGAGTGAGGATTCCAACAAAATATTCAAGATGAAACAAATGAAAACAAAGATTTTCAGAACTTGATCTGGTTTGGGAAGCCTCTATTCCGCAGGGTGTCATCAAGTGGGAAGCATTATCTATTGCAATCAGGTATTGAAAATCACGACATTGCTTACTTGGAGCAAGTCCTATAATTGACAATACATCATTTACGCCCATTTTCCCAAGGAACCTAACCTTTGCCTTGTATGCATGATTTCAGACAATTCTCACAAACCCATCCCATAAAGCAAATTGGACAGCTTGAAGGTGAAGAGCCATCTGTGTTCTAAATTCTGAAAGAGATCTGCTCTTTATCAGCACAAGAGATGGCTCCCCCATGTACTTCAAAAGAGAAAGCACAGTCAAAGAAAAGATAACCACAGACACGCTTTGATTCTTGTCCATCTGCAGAGAGTTATGCCTTCAAAGGAACGCTATCTTTTTAATATTAGGATGTATTTGTCTGAACTAAATGGTTCTCTTTTTAATAAGAGGATATATTTGGCTGGTTAATTGGTATGATTTTGTAAGAAGGTTAGGCAATATCTCCGTTTTACATTTCCCTTTTCCCTTTTCAAAAATGAAATGCAAAGCGAACAATGTGATTGTCAGGAATCACAATTCGGGGTTGTGTGCATTAAGTCTCCTCACCAAGCTGCAGATGCCTTCTGTGCACTTTGAATTGTATGGCACTACATTATCTTCTTCTAAATCACTAAAATGAGTATATATTTACTATTCTTAACTCCAAATCTACTCACCGTGACAATGGAGTGATGTAGTGGATGCAATTCTTTTGTCACACGATATACCGCAAGGGATACGTTGACTTCACACCCACTTTCCTCATCTGGGTTTGGCACGCTGCCTTCCCACCATCACTTGGATAGATCTCTGATCCAATCAGAGAGCTTATCAGCAGGTAACCCGAGCAGGCATAGACATTAAAGGGCATATCAACAACAACCGGCGATATTTATCTCTAAGCGCACTTAGCGCTAGGATAATTATCGCCGGCTAGCGTGAATTTTTATCGCTGAGATAGCGTGCTATTAGCAACGCTTATCTCAATAGCGATAAAAATCCTCACGCTAACAGGCTAACGTGAGATTATCGCTGGAAACCCAGCGATAATCTCACGTTACCTTGTTGATAGGGACAGACAAACTTAGCCATGATATCCTCCTTCCATAGGATATCATGGCTAAGTCAGAAAAATACGAGACGTAAAAAAGCAGCGTTAACCGCGGTTAGCGCTGCTTTTTTTGTCTCTAACAGGGTTAGCGATATTCTTGATAATAGGAGAAATGTCGCTTAGCGACATTTCTCCTATTATTTTACTCTGGAACGCCCCCTTTGCATCTCATTAGAGATGCAAGGGGAAGCGTAGAGTAAAAGGGTGCTAACATGCGAATTTGCATGTTAGCACCCTGTTGTTGATAGGGCGCTAGTTTTATCTCTCCTTTTTTGGCTTTTAAAGCCAAAAAAGCAGAGATAAAGCCCTTGTTGATATGCCCCTAGGTTTCTCTGCTGCAGATCGCAGATGTTCAAACAGAGCTCGTTGGAGTAGTTGGAGAAGCTGTTCCTCCTGTATAGGTTGAAGTGCATGCTATCAGCAACTAGTAACTGGTTTGAGGTTTATTGCTTGGATGCCATCCAAGGTGTTCTTATTCAGGTAAAGTTGCTATCTGATGTAAATGGGGTGTCCAGGCATCCTTGGCAGCCAAACAAAGGGTGTGCACATGTATGCAATAGAAGACACAGAGGGCCTGATTCGCATAGATAAAAATACATATTTGTGTACGTTTACAATTGTTTGCTATTACAAAGGGATTTGCGAGTAGTTTCTTTTCAAGTGCAGAGTTTCCACACATAAAAAGAGGGAAAACAGCACTTAGCACAGTCAGGATACACCACCTAGAATCACACCCACATATTAAAGCACTTTTAGTTATTGCACATCACTCAATGATGCCTTTTAGAAACAGCTTTTGCTCTGCTATATTTCCTGTGCAATGCTCATAAAAACACAGTTCCTAGCCACGCAGAAACATAAATTTCCTTCATGGAGTACAAATTTGCCAGAATCAGGGAGTAAGATTCCCACTACCTAGAACTCTCCCCTTTACCCAAACGTCTTCACCAAAGCACTCAATCTGTACATCAGACACCTGACTATTTAATGCTTTCAAAAATGCACCAAGGTTAACCAGCTTAAATACGTCAAATTCAGTGCATTGCTAGTACAAAATTACTGAAAACAACTCTTTATTGACTAATCTCTAACCTCCCTTACCCATTCAAAGTCCTAGAATGATGCAGAGGATCCTACCTCGTAGTCACATTATTGTCTTTGTATCTGCTGCAGATGCTCAAGACTCCAGTGCTGAACATACGTCTTCAACAATCTGCTATGTATTTTATGAAACTCTCTGAATGATCATACTGCTAGTGCTTTGTGTCACTTACAAAGAATATTTCGGAAAGACACCTCTCCAAGGTAATTTTCCTTTACCTATATGCACCATGTGGAAGGCTTTGGAATTGCAAGTGAACGTACATATATAAAGCCAGCATTATTGTTACTGCACAATATGCATTATGAGATAATTTGATATACTAACCCCGCTTTTGTCACCCCAGGGTTTCTGCGTTTTACACTACTTCTCACCCAAAATTACATTTCCCTCTTGTTTTAGACTCACACACCGACACTGCACAGCTGACTTCTGTTTTCTGAAGACCCATCAGATATGAGGATGCCTATGTTGAGTGGGGAGCATCTATATGATGTTCCTGAGAGAGTCATGCAATAACCTAGTAATTGATGCACCAGCCCCTCTTTCCTCTGGGGTGAGAGCAGAACTATTCTTTACCTCCCAAATACCCTGGTGATACTGATGATGCCATGTTTCCCACACACATTGTAAAATACACTTCTTGAACTATATACAGTACTATGCTTCTGATAAAACCAACCTCACATTTATATTAAAGCTGTAGAAACGAATGCACAGTCTTGACCTGATAACTACTGTGTTTTTAAGCAGGCTATTGTTGAAAAATATTATGAGATCATCTTTGTATTTGATATAATGTTTGACCACAAATATGCCAAGCAATATGTAGGACATTAACTCATGCATAGCAGGAAATTATCTAGATATCAAATGGCAGGGCTTTAATGTGTGACAACATATGGAGCTAGGATTTCCTGTAAAGTGCTGTTCAGCGGTCTTTTATATTGGGCTCAGCCCTTTCCTTACGTACCTAGGTCACCTGATTTTTTGTGTTAGGGTTCCATTGGGCCCATGTCAATTAGTTGTTGGGATAGGGGTCCTATTGGATTCAGACCACCTGATTACTAGGGTTACGGGTCTCATGGGACCTTGGTCGCCTGATTGTTTGGGTTGGTCGCTTGACCACTAGGGCTTCCCTGCCATATTAAACGGAACCTTTAACATCCAGTATTACCTTGGCTAAGCACAGCCACTGCAGCCTCTCAGCAGGGGCTCAATCTCACAATTTATAACCCATTACCTCTGTAAAAGGCAGGGATGTTTAGCTCCTGGGGAGCAACCTGTATAAAACTGGCCTGACTCTGTAGGTAAGAAACATTCATTCCTGAGGATAGCCCTGAAATACTCTAAAAAGTGGAAAAGGCACCCTTGGTCTAACCTACAACCATGTGTAGGGTAGGAACAATTGCTCCTTGATGAAGTTGTTCCTCTGTATAAACTGTAGCCACTCTAGAAGGTGTGGATAGCCTTTCATAAAATTACCTTTTGGGTTCCCTCTAAGGTTGGCATAGCTCCGCCTGGGATAGCCCACAACCACTTTGAAGGTAGGGACAGTATTTCCAAAGTAACAACCTTCAGACATTTTACAGGGTGGGGATAGTGGTTACTCCTGTGTCACAGCCCACAGCCATTCTAGTGTACGAGGATAGCTTATACTGATTATAACTCATAGCTGGCCACTGTATAGCTCATAACCCTGTACAGGGGGGAATAGTCACTCCAGGGTATTGTTCCTCCTGGGTATAGCTCACAGCCCATTAAGGACAGGAAAATTGCTTGTGGGGGTAGCTGCTATTGAGCATCCTTATATCTAGGAAGTGGAGATGGTAATTTCTAAACTTACCCTAACAGCCACCCTACTGAGGAGGATAGCAACTCCTTAGTAAAGCCCACAGGCACTCTTGCATGTGAGGATACAGTTTGCAGCCTCTATACATAATGGAGACGGCAATTATCACCAAACATAGCCCACTGCCACCCTAGTAGGTGAGGATAACCTCTCATCCATTTAATACATAGCCACTAACGGAAAGGGACTATTGCTTCTAGATATAGCTCACTTTCACATTAGCAGTTGTGGACAGTTGCTCCTGACATAGCCCACCTACACCATAAACGCCAGGATAGGTTCTCTTGGGATTAACCCATAGCCACTTTCTTAGGTGGGATAGTCACTCCTGGACAAACCCACCTATGCTTGGTGAGGAGAGCCAACTTTCAGCCACTTGACAGGATGGGACAGAATAGCCTTCTTCAAGTCCTACTCAGCTTAGGCCCACGGCAGAACAACACAACCTGAGACTTAGTTTCGCTCACCATAATGAAGACAACAATCCTGCTACTAAGTCAAAGTCACTTGAAGTGAACACCGCCAAAATCATCCCATGGCCAGCTAATGGGTTAGAAATATGCCTGTCATGGACCCAGAGGTGGGATCAATCCCTTCTGCATTCCTACCCCCTTCTGTGCCTGATTTCTATTCCAGAACTCAGTGATCCTGTGGCCTATTGCAAACCAATACAAGCTGCAAGGTGGGCTGTAAGATACAAACACTCCATGAAGGGACTTGTAGATCAATATTGCCAACATACTACTAACCATAAAATGCACATCTGTCTCTCACTTCTCTCCTTCCATCACATCATTAAGTGCCGCAACACATAACATAACTGCACTTCAGTGTTCATCACACACAACATGGAAACACTTCCTACATGGGATCAAAACAAGGATAATACTGTACAACTACACACTCTACACAGCATAGCATGCTACTCATGCAGGCAAGTGTTCATTGCCGCATGCAGAGGAGCATAGTGGTAGTGAGCACTAAATAAATATTGCAATACAAACTCCCTTTATCTTTCTTTTCAATTTTTTACCTCTGCAAAATGTCTACACCTCGTTCCATAAATAACAACCTCTCTTTTCTTTGAAGTCCAAAGTGTGACAGGGAGTTTTATGGCAGAAAGAGATCAGGAGATCGCCATATCTACAGCGATATGACAACCTCCTTCCCTCTCTCTAGCTGTGGCGCAGAATTTTACTGCCAAGCTCCACGCAAATACCTTTGTGCCATTGTGCAAGCATGTGTGCATGAGTCTAGAATAGGCTTTGAACTGAAAGAGTTAACTTCCAGTACAAAATACTATGCCAAGGCAACTTTTACAATTTTTCCTACTTTGTAGTGTGCTGTACAGTGCAGCACACATGTAAAGTAACTGGGAACGGGAGCAGAGAGATAGGTCTGTAGTTTCTGAGGTCGGTGGGGTCATCCGAGGGTTTCTTCAGGAGAGGGGTGACCTCGGCGTGTTTCCAGTCATCGGGGAACATGGCGGTTGCCAGGGAGCGGTTGATGATGTGGCAGAGCATGGGTGCGATGGTGTCAGCGGCTCTGTTGAAAATGTGGTGGGGGCAGGGGTCTGTGGGGGTCCCAGAGTGGATTGACTTCATCGTCTTCAGTGTGTTTTCGGTGGTGAGGGCTGTCCAGTTGTCGATCCCTGGCTTCAGGGTGTCGGGGGTGGTTGGTGAGGGCTCAGTGTGTTGGTTGTCTGCGTCGAAGCTGTCGTAGATGCTCTTGATTTTGTGGTGGAAAAAGGTGCTGAGTTTGTCGCAGAGGTCTTGTGAAGGAGGGATGTCGGTGGACTCACTGGTGGGTTAGGCGATCTCCTTGATGTTGAAGAGTTTTTTGCTGCTGTGTGCGTGAGTGGTGATTCTGTCTTCAATCGCTTTTTTCCTCGTTTTTCTGATGAGTTGGTGGTGAGCCATGGTGGGGGCTCTGAAGTTGTTGTAGGCTTCTGTGGATTTCGTGTTCCTCCAGGCCTTTTCGAGGCGGCGGCAAGTGCATCTGGACTTTCGAAGTTCGGTGGTAAACCATCTGGCTTTCTTGGCCTGGGTGTTGTTGTTTTTCTTGAGGGGGGCTATGGTGTTGGCGCTGTTGGAGATCCATCTGTGCAGGGTTTGGGCTGCAACGTTGGGATCGTCGTTTTCCGCGATGGTTGGGGTGGAGTTGCTGAGTGATGAGGTTAGCTGGTCGTCGGTGATTCTGGTCCAGTTTCTTCGTGGGAGCAGGTGCAGGTGTCTGTGGATGGTGGGTGTTCTGAGGGTGAAGTGGACGCATCGATGGTCAGTCCATGGGAGTTCAGTGGTGTGGCTGAAGGTGATGGAGTTACCTGTTGTGAAGAGGGGGTCGAGGGTGTGTCCTGCTGAGTGCGTGGGTTTGGCCATGATCTGGCGGAGTCCAATATTGTCGAGGTTGTCCAGGAGGGATGTCGTGCTGGAGTCCGGTTGGTTGTCGAGGTGGAAGTTGAGGTCTCCCAGTAGGGTGTAGTTGGTGGACGCGATGGCATGCGGGGAGATGATGTCTGTGATGGAGTTGGCAAAAAGTCCAGGGGGTCGGTAGATGAGGGTTCCTCGGAGAGTGGTGTTAAGGCTGGCCAGTATCTTGAAGTGAATGTGTTCCATCAGGTCTGTTAGTTCGTCAGGGAGGGTGCTGAGGCCGAGGTTGGATTTGTGGACGATGGCGATTCCTCCTCCTGGGTGGGTGGGGCGGTCCTTCCAGGAGATCTTGTATCCTTGGGGAATGGCGATGGCGATGTCCGGTCCCGAGGTGGTCATGGTCCATGTTTCGGTGAAGAATGCTATGTCCAGGGTGGTGCTGTCGAGGAGGTCCCAGATTTTGGTGGCGTGTTTGTTGAGGGATCGAACGTTGAGGAGGATGCATTGCAGGGTCTTCAGTTGGGTTGTGGTCTTGCGGGTGGGTTGCACCGGGTTCGTGGTCTTGGCTGTGCTGCAGGTGGGCCGGCAGCGGTGACAGCTGAAGGGTCCGTGGGGGTTGGCTGGTGATGCTAGCTTGTAGTTGTTGTTGCGTCCTGGGTTGAGAGTGTGGAGTGCTGCTGGGTCGTAGCGTTGGCGTTGAGGAGGTCCAGGGTTCCTGGTGCTAGTCGCGGTCGGGTCGCAGACAGGCTTGCCTTTGGTGCGCCTTCAACGCGCCAGCGGCACGCCCACTGCCCGTGTCCGCTCAGTGGCCACCATTATATAGGGGTCGGGGAGGGCTGGACAGCTGGGAGGCGGGAGTGGGGAGGGGAGCTGGATTGAGCCGGTTGCGTTGGTCGTGCTGGGGGGATGGGCCGCGGGGGAAGCAGCGGCAGGGAAAAACGGGTAGAAAAGGCACAGAGGGGGAGTGAAAGGGGGAGATTGAAATCAGTAAAAAAAACGAGAAAAAACGTAGGAAAAACACAGGAGAGTAAAAGGGGGAGAATGAAATCAGTGAAAAACAAGTGAAAACAGAGAGAAAGAGCGGAGCAAGAGAAAGGAGACAGAGGTCCACTGGACCACAAGGATGAGGTGCAGGTAAAACCTGCGGGTGGAGGAGGGCCTCGAACACCAGCACTTGAGAGTGCAGGGGCTCTGGGGAAGGCCTCACTTGATGGTGGAGCTGCGAGGGGGGAGAGCAATTTCACTGACAATGAGTCAGTGGTCTTGCTTGAGTGGGAAAGGTAAGTCAAAATACAGGGTACAAGGCCATAAAGTAATGTCTCCAAAGAAAAAGAAGTTGTGTTTGTGATGTGGATTTTCCTTTCCACATAAAGGTAAATGTCCTGCCATTGGACAGTTATGCAAATAATGTAATGGTTTGCAAAGTGAGGGAAAGATCAAGTGTGTCACAATGAGAAAACAAATTGTAGCAAAGATCAAGTGTGTCATGTTGTGAAAACAAAATGAATGCCAAAAACATTCCAACCATGGCCACAAGGCCAAGCGGAACATCAGTTGAGGAAATTAGACACTGAACGACATTGATTGTCATCAAATTCCTCGTCTAAAAGTCCATCACCGTCATTGTCAAGCAACAGCGAGAAGGATGAGTGTGTGATGTCTATGTTGGCTGCTGGACAACGTGCACATGTAAAATTCGCTTCTTTCAAGGAAGGATGCTGGTCGAAGTTAGGTCGACAAGTGAGAGTGCGAAATTCTTAAGGACACTGTTCCAAGATAACACTAAAAGTGAATGGGTGCTCCATACCTTTTATCATAGGCAGTGGCGTGTTGATAAACATTATGCCAGCAGACAAGTACAATGAACTGAATCCAGTGCCCTGTTTAACCCCATCAAAAACCAAAATGTATGCGTGGGCTGCTTCAAAGTCATTGTAAAGTCAAGGTTCATTCATACCAAATGTGAAGCATAAAAAAGATGAATGTACAAGCACCAATTCATGTTCTGCAACACACTTCATTGTGCTGTTGCTGACATGAGGCTGATTTCTGTAAACTACAATGTCAATGCCTACCATCTGATAGTTAATCAGTTTCCATCCTTCTTTCATGGACTAGGAAGACTTCAGACCATGAAAGTGCAACTTCACATAAATGAGGACATCCATCCTGTTGCAAAGCGATATTGTCAAATTGCATTTCTTTTACAAGAGGCTGTTGAGAAAGAACTTGAGACACTATTAAAGCACAACATCATTGAGCTATCCACTGGCCGACGCCATGGGTATCATCCATAGAGGTAGAAGTGGTAGAAGAAGCAAAGTGGAGGAGCCGTGCACATCTATGTTGATATGCGCCAAGTAAACAAGGCGAATGAAAGAGAACGTCATCCAGGTCCGCACATTGCGGACATGATTATACAGCTTAATGGAGCTCAAGTCTTTTCCCACCTTGATTTGAACAAAGGGAATCGCCAACTCAAACTGGAAGACGATTGCAGGTACATTACTTCCTGTTAGACCTTGCATCTTTAGAGTGGTTTCCCTTGACTTTTTGCCTCCTGACCTCCTGTTTTACTGACTATTTTTGCAGGCCTTTGGATTCTGGCCATTTTACCACTGCTAACCAGTCCTAAAGTGCATATGCTCTGTACTCTAAACATGATAACATTGGCTTATCCATAATTGGCAAATGTAATTTACTTGTAAGTCCCTAGTAAAGGGCACTATAAGTTCCCAAGGCCTGTAAATAAATGTTACTAGTGGGCCTGCAGCACTGTTTGTGCCACCCACTCAGTAGCCCCTTAAACATGGCTCTGCCATTGCAGAGCCTGTGTGTGTAGTTCTAAACTGCCATTTTAACCTGGCAAGTTAACCATATTGTCAGGCCCAAACCTTCATTTTTATTACATGTAAGCCCCCTTAAGGTAGGCCCTAGGTAGCTCCACGGGCAAGCTGCAGTGTTTTTAAAAAGTAGGACATTAACATGTCCTTGTGGTGAAATACTTAGAAATGTGTTCTCACTACTGACAGGCCCATTTCTCCCATAGGTTAACATTTGATTGCCTTAAACATTCTTTAAGTGTCATTTCCAATTGAGAGCAGATAGAAATTTGGGAGTTTGTTGTCTCTAGACTCACAATTCAAAATCTCAAATGATGATGAAGTGAGGTTTTAAATTGTAAGTCTGAAAATGCCACTTTTAGAAAGCAGGCATTTTTTTTTACTTTAACCATTCTGTGCCTCTGGCTGTCTCTGAATACACGTCTGGGTTGAGTGACATCTGACTTTGTGAATTCCCTCTAGACAGTCACTCAAAGGGAGCTGGTGTGTGACATTTGCTTCCTGATAGCCCATCACCAGGCTGAAGGGACTTCCTGAGGTACATTGGGAGGGAGGAGGTGACACTTGCACCTGAATAGGGCTGTGCCTGTCCCCACACAACAGAGCTACCTACCCCCCTGTAGTGTGTCTGCAGCCAGGGCAGGAAAGGCAGGGATCGTGTGATCTCCCCCACTTCAAAAGCACATTTGGGTATAAGTACTGGACCACTGACACCACTAAATCAGAACTATACTGGAACTAAGGGCATTCTGCCTGGAAGAAGAGCACATGTGCTTCAGGAGGGACGTCCACTTTGCTACTTGATCTGCTGTGTTGGCTTTGTACATGCTGATTGGTGTGCAGCAGGGGGGACTGCCACTTTGCAACTTGCTCTGCTGTGTTGGCCTGCTGCTTCTTGCCTGGGAGTGAGAGGTACTGGACCTGCTCTCTACATCCTTGAACCAAAGATTCTACAAGGGCTTGCTGCCTTGCCTCCTGTTTTCTGAAGTCTCAGGGACACAAAAGACTTCTTGAAACTCTGCTGGTACTTCTGGACTCTGCCATCTGTGCATCCCACTCTTGCCTGTGGTGCCCCCTCCAGTCCTGAGCCTCAGATGTGGGTGCTGCAGCTGTTTTTCTTCAAAAACTGACTCGTTGACCTGACTGAGTGAGATAAATTGACGCACCGCTCTTCGTTGCAGTGCCAAATCGATGAAGTGGGTTCCAACTGTGAGGCTCAGCAACGCCGCATTGATTTAGACGTCAAGGCTTTGCTATAAAACAAGGTACTTTTTTAGTGGACCCTGAATTAGTTCTGTAGCCGGCCTGCCCTCCAGCGAGATCAGCCTGAACTTTGGATTTGCACCAGTCCCGCGCGACCTCAAGTAACCTTTAGACAACTAGTGACTTCTAACTACTGTTTTCACATTTAATCTTTAAAAATTCAACTAACCCGAGTTCTCCTTATTGGAGGTTTGTCATTTTGGTCTACTCAGATAAATATTCTTTATTTCTCTAAACTGGTGTGGAGTCTTTTTTGTGGCGTTTTCGCTGTGTTACTATAATAAAAGTGTTGCACAAATACTTTAAATATTGCCTTTTAAGTGAAGCCTGACTGCTCTCTGCCAATCTACCAGAGGGTGAGCACAGGTTAATTTAGGGTGTGTATCTGACTTACCCTGACTAGAGTGGTGGTCCCTACTTGGACAGGGTGCTTACCTCTGTCAGCTAGAGACCCAATTTCTAATACTACCTTTTTGACTCATGTTGGTTTATTTAAATATAAAAGACTACTTTTTGGAGCGTCATCAGCTGCAGAACTCTTTCAGGAAGCCGTTCATCACATAATACAGCCAGTCACAAATGCTTTCAATCACAATGATGACATTCTAGTTTTTGGGGTCACACAAAAGGAATATGATAAAGCTCTTACACAATTATGTTGTATACTTGCTGATACAGGTCTCACTTTAAATACGGAAAAGTGTGAGTTTCATAAACCCAAACTCAAGTTCTTTAATCATATCTTTACTGATGGGGGAATGACTCCGGATCCAATTAAAGTACAAACCTTGTCATCCACTTCTTGCCCACAAGATTTAACTATGCTGCAATTCTTACCTAGTATGGCCAGCTACTGTTCAAAGTATATACGTGACTTTGCCACTGAAAGTGCCCCGTTGACAGACTTAACAAAACAAAATGTTACATTTCAATGGTCATGTGAATGTGAACAAAGCTTCATGAAAATCAAGCATGCAATTGAGAACGCCACTGTAATGGAATACTTTGATCCGAAATTGCTTACATAAGATGTTGTTGATGCAAGCCCATTGGGGATGGGTGCCATCCTTGCCCAGCACAATGGACATTCCGATGCCCCAAGACAAAGGGCCATATGTAGGTGGCATACACTTTACCGATTCTTAAATACCGAATTTTACCGATTCGGTATTTAAGAATCGGTAAAGTGTATGTAGGTAATAATTCGGTAAATGTTACCGAATCGGAGTAAGTCGGTAATTACCGAATCGGTATTTACCAATTCGGTAATGAGGCATACCTTCCCATTGATTGAATCAATGGGAAGGTATGCCTCATTACCGAATCGGTAAATACCGATTTGGTAATGGGGGGAGCACATGCAAGGGTGGCAAGGTGTCACATTGACACCCTGTTGCACCCCTGATTCGTCCATGTGTGCACATGTGGCGCACATACATGCCCTAGGGGCATGTATGTCTGCCACATTGCACACTTCACAGTGCACAAAAATGCATTTTCACACCTATTCGTCATTTACCACCAACTATTAGTTGGTGGTAAATAACGAATCCCCACACCCACCACACAGTCCCCCTACATCTCATTTCTGTATTCGGTATTTACCGAATCGGTAAAATTACCGATTCGGTAATTTTACAGATTCGGTAAATTACCGAATACAGAAATTATCCCCCTACATAGCAAAAGCCTAAATACCGGTCGGTAACGGTATTTTTACCGAAAATCGGCCGTTACCGACCGGTATTGGGCTACCTACATGAGGCCCAAATTGTGGCTCATGTGAGTCAAAATTTGTCATTGGCGGAACGTGCCTATTCACAAGCTGAAAAAGAGAGCCCTAGTGTGGGCTTGTGAGCATTTTCAAGTATTTCTATATGGAAAGCAATTTCACAGTTGTCACTGACCACCAAGCATTACTCACCATTTTCTGCAATCCTAAAGCCAAGATGCCCCCTCGCATTGAGAGGCAGGAGTATAATTATACTATTGTTCATCATCCAGGAAAATATCAAAACCCTGCTGACTACTTCTCACAGGTACCACTCCAGTGTCCTCGCAATGCTCTAAAGCGGTTGATGCTTGTGTTAACTTCAAAATCCAGTACCCCTGCTGCCCTGTTGGTGAAACAAATCATTGCTGCCATGAGCACTGATAGAGACTTGATAATACTTAAAGACATTATTGCACATTATGGGGGCGAAAACATACTTGACCTCTTCATGGGGAACTGGAATACCAGAAATTAAAAAAATGTGCAGGAAGAACTTTCAGTTAACACAGAAGGCATCACCTTACAAGTGTTGAGTCTTGTCATAACTGAGAGTCTGATACAGCAAGTTATTGTACTGGCTCATGAGGGACATTGTGTAGTTGTTGTTACTAAACGTGCTCTATGAGCCAAGTGTGGGTCCCTTGTTTTGAAGAAAGAGTTGAAAAATATTTAAGGGCATGTCATTTGTGCAACTGCTTATCGTCCAAAACAACCCTGCATCTGTTAAACATGTCTGATCTTCCAAAGCATGCATGAGAGAAGACTGCAATTGATTTCTTTGGACTCCTTGACAATGGACTTCATCTACTCGTTATTGTTGACTAATATTCCTGTTTTTCCCTGTTGGAAGATCTGTCGTCAACTACTCATGACAGAGTCATTGAGAGATTAGACAGTATTTTTGCAAAATGGGGTGTTCCTTCGATTTGATTTCTGACAATGGCCCGCCTTTCAATTGTCGAGAATTTAAAGATGTTCTCATTCATCTCAATGTTATGCATCAGAAAAGCACACGCCTCTGACCACAGGCAAATGGTGTTGTCGATAGAGTTATGAGTACCATCAAAAAGACCGTTCAGTGCGCTGCGCTGGAAAAGCTTGAAATCAAATCAGTTCTTCAATCTACGCTTCGTGTATACAGGTCAACTCCCCATTTCTACCATAAGGGAAAGCCCTGCCACCTTAATGTTTGGCAGTGCCATAGCCACCAAATTGCCACAATGGACCACTGAGAGATCTATTGACATTGATAAACTCTGCACCACTGATTCATCTCACAAATGCAAAATGAAGACCTACGGGGAAAGACGCTACTGTGCTCGGAGCACTGTGTTCAAAAGAGAAGACCAAGTTATTGTCAGGCAGAAATGGAAACACAAGTCTAATGCTCCTTTTGATGCTACCCACTGAGGGATGTGGCTAGTAAAGGACACATGGTGACTGCTCTCAGTCCTGGAAAGTCCATTATGGAAGATTCTTCACATTTTAAGCACCTGTCTTGACATTCACCAACTCCAGATGTCAGAAGTGAGACGTATCCAACTGAGAATCTAGAGAGCCCAACTACTGTACTAATTAATGTCTCTGTCACCAGTGCCAGTCATGGACACTTCTCCTGTATCTCCGCAGCCTCACATGACCAGATCTGGGGGATTGGTTCAAGCACCAAAATGACTTATTGAACAGCTGTTATGTATATAAGTAATATTCAGACTTTTTATTATACAAAGGGGGTAGTGTCTCATGAGTTGGAGATAATGGGTCCCTTTTGGTTCCTGACCGACTCCATAGAACAGTGACATAAGTGTGTGAGTGATAAAATGTATGATGCAGAATCTTCAGTTAACAGATACACCCTAAGGAATAAAGACGTGTCACACCAAGCTCCTCCATGTGTGGCATGATCATTTGTCTGTACCGGGGCTAGGAAGGACACTACAAGCAGGACTGCCTACTAGGCAGTACAAACTGAAGTAGCTGCAGCAATAAAGCCCATAACCCGAAGAGACAACAAATAAATCCTAGGGAAATGTTTTCTTTTCTTCTGATTCTGGGTATTGTTTCTACAGTGATATTAGCTTGTTCTATTAACAGGGCCGGTCCTAGGATGCTTGTTTCCAGTCCAGGGAGGACCTGGCTTGGCAGTTCGGGCTGGACTGTTCCCATGGGGCACAGGGTCAAGACTGATTTGCATATGGCTGGGTTCAAACTGGAATGGCATGGTGAGCAAAAAAACGATGGATTTAGGCCCAGATCTCTGTACTGGGGTGAATGTATGACATTGTTCTGCATTCTGTCCATCAATTGTTATTTTTGCTATTAACAGGGCTGCCAGTGCTGAAGTGCAATAGAAAAAAAGTCAAAAATCAGAAAATGAGCTAGCTTCGTTAACAGGAAGAAAATGGACCATGAGTAGTTTTCTTTCTCTGCTGCTCGTTCCCAAGGGGTGTTCTGCCATGCCACCAGCAGCCTGCAGGCCGTACATTGAGTACCACAGACATAGTGTGACTACAAGGGACCTACATAGTGCCTGGGAGTCACCCTGCAGCACTACACCAGTGATTGTGGAGCACTGGGTATTGTATATTGTGCGGTATCTGGAAAGGTCACAGGTCTGAGAAGGAGTGATGTAGCAGGTTCCAGATCTTAGAATATTGGGAACTCATATACCTTAATAGGGGGTATTGTATTGTTACTTACAACTTTTGTGGAGAAGAGCCACCTTTAAAGGGCCCTTTTTAATAAATGTTTTAACGTGAGCACACTGAGCATGGACTTCTGCATCAAACTTCTAACATGGAGAGAGAAAAGCAGATGTGAAAGTTCTGTTTCATTCCTTTGTAATCCTCCCATTTTACTCACCCTTTACATGTTTGTAATGTGATGCTTTAGTATGGGTTTGCCCAGAAATGCTCATGCCAAAAATATAAATCAAATACATTTGAAAACAATTTGAACAGGCTGAGCAGTCCTTAAAACATGGATTCATGTTTCTTTTTTTTAATGCACTTTATCGATTTTCAAATTATATGTACTAAATGAATTTATTTTAATCTTATTACAAATCCCATTAAATGTATACATTATTCTTCGATAAGACAAATCTGTTTACAGGGCTAAGACAGTAGGACATCCATATATACAAGTATGCATTTTTACAAAGAGAGAGGAATCATTCTCAAACGAGAAGATTTAACAGAGCCATCCTCCCTCCAGCCCGCAACCAGCTTGAGTTATCTATTTTGGTTAAGAGTGTAAGCTGTGGGGGGGGGGGAGGGTTGTAAAGGGCCTTAGTATGCCAGTGCTCTGGTATGTGCCTAGTGTGTTTGACAGGTAGGTGGTGAGAGTAAACGTTCCTCTATACCTGTCAAGCGTTGGCTATGTGTTCCTGGAATTGCCCCAACAGGTGAGCCCAATCCAACGAGATTGGCTTCTTACGAAGCCCTCTCTATTGCTCTCGCCTCAGAGCTGCGCCCTCTGCAGCGGCCCAGCGCAGAACCTCCTCCCCCCAGTACATGGATTCATGTTAATTCCAGAATCCTAGAAACCCAACAGGTTTCTGACTGTTGAGTTCTCCTTATATTAAGTCTGGCATTGAAATCTGGTGCAGCCGGGCTTCCATCTTCTGGTGGAGATGTAACAAGGACTAGTTCCTAGGGTACCAAGAGCCATCATGCCACATAAGCTTTGTGTATGGTGAAGGTGAATTTGGATTTAATTACCCTCTGAGGCAATACAGGCACTTTGGTGCAGATGAGATGTGATCCAAGTTCTTTAGTTTTAGTGCGCAGCCTTGAACCTTAGGTCTGGACCTTTTGGAGTTGCTAAGAGGGAACATTTTCACAGTCTAGGAAGGAAAGGACCTTGCCTCTTCTGAGTACCAATAAATGACTCAGTCACTGGTGTGGGATGGAGTTTCTAAGCATTAGGAGTTGCAATTTTGTCTTTTGAGAACACTGTTTTAATGCCAAGTCAAAGGAGCTCAGTGCCAGGAATTCAATAAGCTTTTACTACTTGCTTCATTACTCGATTATTATTTTCCATCTATCAACAAACTTTCAAACACTCCTTATGCCTTCAACTCTTACTCGCTTGATGGCTGATGTATGCAGTACAGTGTGTTTGTCAGTTTACTTGTGCTTGGTTATAACATTATGTTTTTTTTACACTTTTTCCATTTGCAAAGCTTTTATTCCATTTGTAGGTTTCATGTAGTTTAGGTGTCTATGTGTTTGAAAACGACCTTAAAATAAATACATTTGAGTGCTGCCATTTTGATTCTGCAAATGTGATGTTGTGACCTGGACGTTACTACCAGCAGCCACACCACTGTTTCTTTCTTTGAAATATCATTTTAGATGCCTTATGATAGCATAAATCAGCCCAGTTTTGGTTTATAAGTTTGACCTGGTTAAAACTCCAGAGTGCCCCAAGTTAGGAATTAGGACTGCTTCTACGTGTAATTTAGAGGTGCATATTTTAAATGTGGTTGGCAGAGCGCCTTGAATTGTGTTAGAAATGAGGGTCTCTAGTTGGCAGAGGTTTGCACTTGTCTAGGTAGGGACCCTTATTCTAGTCAGGATAAAGGAGTCACACAGCTAAGATAACCCCTGCTCACTTCCTTGGAAACTTGGTATGAGCAGTCAGGCTTATTTCTGAGGCAATATGTAAAGCATTTGTACAACACATACAGAAACACAGTGAAAACATGTCTAATCGACACCACATCAGTTTAGGTAAATACCCAATATATATCTGAATAAAACAAGATCAAACCAACAAAAATCCAACACACACAAGTAAAGTTATCACTTTTCAAAGGTTCAATCGATTTAGTCCATAGGGATCTATGGATGTGTTACTTTTAGTACAAAGTACCTAGGATGTGTCCAAATCAAAGAAGAAAACAGGTGAAGGGTAGGTGAGGCACCGGAAAGGAAAGCGATGCTTCAGTTCCTTACTCCCAGGGGAGGTGATGTTTTGGTTCATTACTGCCAGGAAAGGTGATGCATTGGTTTCTTACTGCAGTACAGGGGAGGTGATGCATTGGTTGCTCACTGTGAGGGGAGGTGATGCGTCAGTTCCTTACTGTCAGGAGAGGTGATGTGTCTATCTCCGGACACATGGCCTCAGTTCCTTACTGCTAGGAGATGTCGATGAAGAGTTCGGTGCCCAGGGGCGATACATCAAAAATCCATATGGGTTGTGTTAATGTGGCGTATCAGGCACTGCGTTGATATCACTGCCACGAAGCGGGTGATACGTCGGTTCTTCAGCCGCACAACAGAGCCTGCGTTGGAGAGGGTTCCACGGATTGGCGGTGACACAATGCTCAGGACTCAGGCTGCAGCGATCTTTTCAGCCGCACGGCAGGCACTGTATCGATTATTCGGCAGGACAGTGGTGATGCATTGAGTTTTCAACCCCATGGCAGTGCTGTGTCGCAAAATGGGTGCTGAGAGTCGATGCATGGATTTTCTTCTTCGCATCACCACATTCTACTTACAAGGGCCCAGGAACTGGGTTTGGCAGCACTTTGCAAGTCAGGGCTCTCAGAAGGTGAGCCCAGGCACTGGTAGGTGATATCTTTTAAGGCCCTGTGACTTCCTAACAGGAGGCAAGCACACACAGGCCCTTTTAGAACATTGGTAGAAGGATACAGAAAGACAAGTCCAGTCTTTTCCCTGTCCCAGACAAAAACAGCAGGCCAGCATAATAAAGCAACCAGCAGAGTATCAGTCCCTCCTTAAGTATCCAGCTTTTCTTCTTGGCAGAATTTCCTTTAGTCCAGAAGTGTTCTGAAGTTTTGGTGTCAAAGCTCCAGTACGTATACCATTTTCTTCTTTTGAAGTAGGCCAACTTCAAAGGAAAGTCTCTGTAGTGCACGAGACCCTGCCCTTCCCTGACCTGGCTCCAGACACACTACAAGGGGGTGGAGACAGCTTTGTGTGAGGTCAGGCCCAGCCCTATTCAGGTGTGGGTGACAACTCCTCCCACCACTCGAGCTCAGGAAGACCCATCAGCCTGGTGATGGCCCATCAGGATATGCAAGCACACCTCATCTCCCTTTGTGTGAGTGTCTAGTGTGAATGCACAAACAATCTAGCCGTCAATCAAACCCAGACGTGGATTCCACAGGCAGGCAGAGACACACAATGGTAAAGCAAGAAAAAGCCTACTTTCTAAAAGTGGCATTTTCAAACACGCAATTTAAAAACCAACTTCAAAAAAAGATGTATTTTTAAATTGTGAATTCAGAGACACCAAACTCCAATCTCAATCTGTTCCCAATTGGAAGTTACACTTGTAAGATGCTACATGGCAGCTCCAATGATAACCTATGGGAGAGAGTGTCCTTGCAATAGTGAAAATCTAAATTAGCAGTCATTTTACTATCAGGACCTGTAAAACACACATTTACATGCCCTACCTTTCAAATACACTGCAGCCTATCCTAAGGGGCTACCTTGTGCCTACCTTAGGAATGCCTTACATGTAACAAAAAGGGAAGGTTTGGGCCTGGCAAGTGGTTGCACTTGCCAGGTCAATATGGCAGTTCAAAGCTGCCCACACAGACATTGATGTGGCAGGTCTAAGACACGTTTGCAGGGCTACTCATGTAGTTGGCACAATCAGTGCTGCAGGCCCACTAGTAGTATTTGCTTTATAGCCTCTAGGCACACCTAGTGTACTTTACTAGGGACTTCCTAATAAATCAAATATGCCAATCATGGATAAACCAACTACAGATACATTTTACCCAGGGTGCACTTGCCCTTTAGCACTGGTCAGCAGTGGTAAAGTGCCCAGAGACCTAAAACCAGCAAACACGAAATGCAGCACACAGTAACAACAGGAGGTCAGAAGTTAAATAAGACCGAGGATTACAAAGCCTAAGATGCCAGGTCTAACAAATGGAATTTAGTGACATAGCCTCACCCTTGTTGGCTGGTTCTACTCTCTCGTAAGATAAATATGCCAGGTCTAACAAATGGAATTTAGTTGCATAGCCTCATTCTTGTTGGCTGGTTCTACTCTCTCACAAGATAAAGAGTGCCATTTGGTGGATGCTTTTCTCTATGCCCTTGAAATCAAAGGCAGTTCACATTAAAAAGGGGCTCGGGTCCTTTGTGGGCAAGGGATGAGGGGAGATAGGAATTAATAATCCACATACCTGGCCCTATTTCTGACTTACAATATTTGTCACTGGTGATGCATACATGGACTTCAGCAGCTGAAAGGGATGCTGGGGTAGTACTCCCTATTATTTACAGCATTATCAGGTCTTCTTGGGGCCAGCAACCATTGTGCAATGAAATGTTTAAATAATGCTTAAACGCAGAGTGAAGCATCCTGATGAGTCATTCAGTCACTGTAATGAATATCTGATCACGATAACTGACAGAATGACGTAAGATTTCTAACGAGACGTAGGCACATAGTTACTATTTATTTGATCTGATGCTTGTCCCACACTTGGTGCTTTATGCAAAGGGACATAAGGGGACGGGAACAGTGAAGACACCCATGGGTTTTCACTCGAAGTCAGATCTTCTAATAGAGCATGCCTTGCTTTGTGGGAAATCCAACCACCAAAGAAAACAAGGTGCAAGAAAGGGGCAAGTGAATATCTGAAATCGCTACATGTAAAACTGGTAATTGCAGCAAAATTAGACAACTTACGCTGGGTATTTGTCCTCTTGTTGAGATGTTTACTGGACTTTCTACTCAAGTACGCATCTCACGAGAGTCACCACTGATTCAAGGCTGCGCCATAGACCAATCAATGTCTTCCATCATGCTGAAATGCATTTTATACAGCATGGCTGGTGACGTCATCAACATGCACATCTTGCTTAATCTGGGGCTGCTTTTTACAATTCACATATAGCAAGGCTGATGATTTCCACCCAGAGATATTAAATTAATAGTGGTAAATCTGGGCCCTACCCTATTTATTGGTTGTACCCAGAGCTGGAAAGTAGGTGGATCCTGCCTGATCCCAGTTCCAGCAACTTTCTAGGTCTCGCCTGAGCCAGCGCTTTCGCGCTGCTCTGGCAAGAGTTTTAGTAAGCGGGATTTGGAAGTGCAAACTAATGCTTCTTTCAGGCCTCAAGCTACAGTGTGCACCATTTGTCAGCCTGTGTGATCACTTTCGCTGCCGCTGTGATGTTCTCAGTGAGCCGCGCGGCCACTGAGAACATCAAAGCGGCTGTGAATGTGCACACCATTTGCCAGCCTGCGTGCCTCTCTCCGCCTACCCCCCTCCCTTATCCCACTTCTTTCTACACACACGCACGCACCACTCCCGGGCGATCGCTGCGAAAGCGGCCAACGCTTGTTATTATTTAGATCAAGCACCTCGAAGTGCCTGGCCTTTAAATCCTGGCTTTAGCGCTCTTCCCACTTTCCTCACAGCCCCTTTAATTTACAGCCAAGTGATTCAACAGGAGCTACGCTGCGTGGGGATGATTCTTCTATGACTGCCCTCGCTGCTCTTGTTGACTTTAACAGTGCTTATTTTCAATATATTTTAAGCTTAGCATTGCGCCAGCATTTCCCCTCTGCTCTTCTTCACAGTAGTTAGAGACCCAAGGTAAAGGCAGGGGAGTGTGTAACCGGAGCCTTTAGAATGTGCTGTCAGTAACCCAGCTTCTCTCCTTGTCTGAGTTACAAACGCCTTCGTTTAAAGTTTACAAAATCTCATTTTCAGAAAAGGATGTCAAATTCTGTCCATAACGTTGTTAGATTAAGCAAGAGATTGAAAATCTACACTATTTCTTTTGCATAAAATTAGTAATTTAACCCCTATACTTTTTTGAAAAATTACGCTTTTTAGGTTTCTCCTGTGTGAGCTGCACACTCGACTGCGGAAAAGTACAGTAGGCCTGTGTTTGTACGGAAGCGGTCCCCTCCTCCAAGTGGCCACCAAGGTGCCTGCAGATGTTGCCCTAAACTGTTCAACCCTTGAGGGAAATGACTAGTTGATAAATCCAGTATTGGAAGTGGAAAGCACTCGCTGCAGCATCCCATACATTGGGGGTTGAGATATTTCAGCAGAAAGGTGGTGGAGTGAAGACAGACAAACCAATAGGGACTGTTCAGTGACAATCCTGCTGTGCATTATTTGCACAAAGTCTCTCCCTAAAGACCACGTGGTCTCAATCTTTGGATGGCAAGTAATATTAATTTTAAGGTTCATGCGCCTGATGCAGAGATGTGTTACAGGTATGGCACTGGTAACACGGCCAGGGTTACTTGAAAGACCTGTGTGTGTAATCTTGGGCCAGAGACTTGATTGACTAAATAGCTAGTTTAGATGATTTATCTGTAGGTTGCAGAGAATTACATGTGATTTGTACGTCACCGGTTTTTATTTCATGTAATATAGCTCAGTGGGGTAATGCTTTTGTTGCAGATGTCCTCATTTAGCCTACACGTCCCAAATTAAACTCGGGTAAAATGGATCTGTGACTTTATGTCCCAATAATAAACATTTGCATTTGCCCTTCCCCTGCAGACATAATTTATATGATGCCTATCAGGTGGCTTTAACTCCCTCTTTAGTCACTTACGGTTGATCAGTGGGTAGGTTGGATAGTCATAAACACTGTCAAACATTTTAAATATCTTGTGTGCTATATAAAGGATTACAGATTAGCGTATTTAAGATTCTACAAAGCACACATTCTTACCTACAGAGCACTTGGGTCTCAAAGTATTTATTAGAAACATCTGAACTAACACCCAGAGTACCCAGGAATGTTGTTCAACTTAGAGACAAGGTTTCTGCTAGTCCCTTGGCCTCCAAACGTTGAGTGTTTACTCAACTAGAACAAAAATGATTGGTACTTTTCCTCAAAGTGAACCATGTATTGCTGGACCTGTGCCTCCCCTTGCAGGCAGCACCATCACACAGTGAAACAAGCTGAGAGTACATAAACCCACTGAGTGTTTTAACCATTAATTGGATGCCCTATGCTTTGTGTATTGTCTGGTAGACTGCTGCCAGTCAAACAAACCAAAGATTCACCCTGTGATTTGTTTTAAGTCATGTGGTTTTAGTCACCAACACACAGCTAGTTTTCTCACTGGACATCTGCATGATATTTTTCATATTTCTGTTTATTTTCTTCTGTTGTGTTAATTTTCCACTGAGATTTAACAGAGTTCACATACTTTCACCTGAGTTTACATGTGTTCACGTTTAGCATTTTGAGATGTAACGTTTTTCTATAATGCTTTAGCAGGTTCGTACTACCACATGAACACAGAATGGTTTACAGTAACGCATTATTAACATTATATTGATTATTTGCATGGAGTTCATTGTACCTCGGATGAGGGCACAAAGTATAGTTAACATGTCAAACACACAAGTGAATCTCATTGTAACCATGATTACCGCAGGAGGCAGTTTAGATTGTTTTATTATACATACGATATCGGTTACAATTGGATGAGAGTTTGGAACAGGAGCACCTCCTCACAGCTTTCCTCTGTCTTCTTGCCTCCAATTTCAGCTATTTAGCTGACCAGAATGGTGATGCGAGCTCAACGGAGCTCTGTGGACTGATTGATATTTACAATTTACAATTTACTGTTTACTGCTACTAGATGGCAACATTTAGAAGCAGAAGGGAGGGCATTTTTGGAAACAAAATTGTGGGAATGACCGGATTGTTAACAGGATAATGGTCTGCATGGCTGAACACTTATAAGGCCCCAAAGGCGAGACCTATTGGCTATGCCAATGCTTGTTCCTTTTGAATATGGGATCCGGGCAAACCCAGGGAAACATCCTGAATTGGTCGTGGTGTCATTTTCCAACACCGGGACATAATTCAGCAGCTCATGCACATTCTAGGCATGTGTCTGCAGCAGCAACCTACAAACAGTCAGGGGGCTTTCTTATGTTCACTTCCAGCCAGGCTCAAACATGGACTTGATTTAAAGGGCCGTACGCCCTTCTTTTGTTCAAGGATCACCCTGGTTGGGAGCCATCTGGAGTCTATTACCTAGACGTCAATGCAATAGAAGGAAGCACAGGCGCACAGCTTGTTATCACTTCACACCTACTTTAGAAAGACTTAGAGGCAAATTTGTGACTTTGTTTAACCCCTGATGTAAGAAATGTGCATTCACTGTAAGAATGGTAGATGTATGTGTCTGTATGAGTAATTACACTAATAATGATTTAAATGGCTCTTACTGATATATATTTTATTTAGCTCTTTTACAGCGCTATTCGTTCTAGTGGCGGGTGTCAGAGCACTTTCCATCACACACACAGACAACATAAATCATAATAGTGTGTTAATCAATGTACAGGAAATGCTACTTAAGACAAAAAGGGTTCTAGAGTGTTGGAATTACATACTGTTCATGCTAAAGTGAGCGGTCAGGAGAAACACAAAGACAGGGCATAAAACGTAAGGCAGTGACTGATGTTGTTTGTAGCAATAATACTTTATTTTTTCCCATAGGAGCCCTTCTCTCCAATATTAGAATAACAACAGTTTGAGAAAAACGAAACAGTAAGGATCTAACCCCATGGCTCACAGTTTGCTTGCAGCTCCTTGATGATGGTGAATAGATCACTGTGCTATATTAGAAGGATTGCAACTTAGGAACTGGAAGTAACAAAATGATCTCAGTGTCGAAAGCTATAGCCCACTTACCTATGTGCACAAAATACAAATCTGGAATCTGCATGTTACACAATGTGCTTTACATCAGGTACATTAACCATCCATGCTACTTGTGGAGACAAACCTGTGATTGGACAAAAGACCAAACTATCCCAGAATTGCATTAACCACCAGAGTTCTCTCACCGCTATTATAATACCCTCATAATTGCTGGACACACACATACTTCTGCAGCAGGTGTATTAACCCTGTAAGATATTTTAAAACACAGCTTGTTTGGGACCCACTATGTAAGTTAGAACAGACTTGCTGTCACATTTGTCCTTGTTGCCAATTTCTTTGCACCCGATTTTCTTTTTTTAATTAAATATATATGTTGACTGTCAGACTCTGTTTTTCAAGCTCTGCCCCTTGTGCCTCCAACCCCTTTCCTCTGTCACAACTTGAGCCCCAAATTATGAGTTCCCGGAGTAGATCCTTTTCTAAATCCAGAACTGTTATTTTTCCAGTGGACAAGTTGTCTTCTTTCGTTAAGACTTATGCCAGTCTGCATACTACACTGTTTAGTATAAAATTAATCCAGACAACTCATTGAGGTGAATCAGTTTTGAAGTTATGGTTCTATTTTATAACCTTGATGTTGTTTAATGTTAATTCAATCTGCAGGGTGCTTTGAAATTGTTCTGCAACATAAGGTCTTTCCTTAGAAAGGGGCATATTAGCAAGAACCTTGTTAAAATTATCGCTGTTTTAGCGGCAAGAAACTGCCGCTAAAACTGCGATAATGGGCTTGATAATATGATGCAGAGAATTCCCATAGAAGCCCTGGTTAAATGTGCAGGACATCTAACCGCTAAAACGGCGATAATTTTAACGAGGTTCTGGGGCATATTATCAAGGACGGCGTTACAATTATCGTCGCTTTAGCGGCAGAAAACTGCAGCTAAAAACTGCGATAATAGGCTTGATAATATGACGCAGAGAATTCCCATAGAAGCCCATGTTTTGGTGACAACATGGGCTTCTATTGGAATTCTCAAGGGCATATTATCAAGCCCATTATCGCCGTCCTTGATAATATGCCCCTCAGTTTTCACTTTACCCTCTCACTCCCAATCCCCACTCACCTTAGATAATGAGGCACCCTATTTTTCACGCATTTACTCGAGTATTTTCCAATGCTAAGCAGCAGTCTTCCTTCCTTACAGTGATTGGAAAGGTGACTCTCTGGTTACAATATTTGGCCTGGTCCAGTGGTCCAGTATGGCCGAACCCAAGGCCCTGGCTGCATACCCTGAAGGAAACCCTTCTCCTTTTGTAGCCACTCGTATTATTTTGCAGACCTTCTTTATTTGGCATTTTCGATAATACGTTTTGCCGTTTTGCTAAACGCCCCATAACTTTAAGTGCATGGACTGGGCATAAGTTACATATCTCATTGTTACCGAGCTAAATATATGCCACCCATTCCTGAGCCAAAACGTCTTCAAAACAGAAATTAATGAATTTATTGAAATTCATGCTGGCAATGTTTATGACTTTAACACTGGATTTTTCTATATTGTTTTTACGCAAAAT
This sequence comes from Triturus cristatus, assembly GCF_964204655.1. Lineage (NCBI taxonomy): Eukaryota > Metazoa > Chordata > Amphibia > Caudata > Salamandridae > Triturus > Triturus cristatus. Next base: position 696,800,140 of record NC_140588.1, read on the forward strand.
GCTTACAAAATTAAAGCGATGGTACAAAAAATATGAACATCGATGAGAAACAGGAAAGAAAAAAAAAGTAAGAGAAAGACTCAATGGAATAAAGTCAAGTCAAAACCAATGAGATTTTTCCATAGTATTTTGCAAAATGAATGCGCTTGTACTATAAGCACGTCTATGGATTGGAAACCGTTAAGAACGAAAAAAGATTTAGGGGAGTAAAACCAATATGACATTCAAGAAAGAAAAGCTAAATATTTTTACAGTAATAAGCATAACAGTAAACATAACAATCACAATTTGCTCAAAATGTTCAGCAGTTCAGATCCCCCAAGCTCTCCTTAAAGTGAGACCTGAGAAGGGAGGGGCGAAAAAGACGTCCGTCGACGAGAAGATTAATGAATGCACCTCCACAGGACCGCCAGTCCTCAGAAGGTATTGCTTGTCCATAGCTCCAATGGAGAAGCAACGCAGCAAACCAATAACGTGGATGCCATAACGCGTGAGGCCAGCAGGTGCAAAGATGCGCCAGCGGTGCCAAAGACTTTTCGTAAGTGGAAGAGCAGAGAGGATAATGGATTTCAAAAGCTGGCCGATCAAGAACATTATTAGAAACATGCCTTTATTTATTGCGCCAGCAGAGGGCACAAAAGCATTTGGAGTTGAAAATAACTACACGCAATCTACTTTAAAATTAATAGATTTTACGCTGTGCTGCTGGCACTCAACTCCAGGCTTCCAGATTATATTTAATATCTCTGGCTAATGTTTAGATGATGCACACACACACAAACGCATTATACGGAGACATTGAACATACAAGACAATGAGGGGCACACAGTGGAGAGGTCAAAAGTCCTCCACATTGGTAGCATTATATGTGCTCGTTCTAGAGAAACCACGCGGCAGAGTCACTACGTTTTAACGTACTGCGGTACCCACGGTTGCTGTTGTGAGTGGCGGAAAAGGGAGAGCACAATTATATCATATTTACTGAGATAATGGCACTTCTTCCCTCTCTCCTAGCGCCTACACTCTTTAAGCTGCCCAGCACCAATGCACAGACACGTGCACCACAGTGTACTGGAAAGATATCCGTGCAGTACAAGATAGTATGCTCTGTTTAACACTTTTCTTACATGGTAGGAGTGCTGTTCGGGGCAGCACACATGCAAAACTGACAGGAAAAGTGGAGAAAATATAACTTTTCTCCAATATTGTGCCTGCCTCAAGAAGACATAATTTCTTGACGCAATTATCTTTCTACCAAAGTAACTACATAGGGATTAGCGTTAAAATCCATGGGCGGTTGTATGGGAATACCAATGTACCAACAATAGCATGCCCATAAGACAAAGTAGCGCATAGCACTACTTTAGGGCTACTTTCTAACACAAATCAAGATTTTGCTTTTAAGTCAATCCCAAAACAACATGTTGCACCAGGTTTGTGTCATTTTTATCACACAAACTCAGCAAGAAGTGTTAGTAAACTTGACCCACAAACTAAAATTAGTAAATGCACTTACTAATTTTGGTATTCTTAGAAGGCACTGACTCATCAATGAGTAAGTGCCTTCTGTGAATACCAAAATGAGTAAGTGCCTTCTGTGAATACCAAAATGAGTAAGTGTCTTCTGTGAATACCAAAATGGTAGTAAGTTTAGGATTTTGTCTTAAATTAGTTCAGTAAATCGGGCCCTGAGACTTTTTGAGACCAATCCACATGTTTATGGATGTTTCCATTTTTTCCACTGTATTTTCAATTGGGAGGTGGGTTTAATTAGTCTCTCACATGTCATATTGTTTCACTTGCCGTTTTGATGGTCTTCATTGTACCTATACCATCAGTTTGAAAGATAAGTGTAATTCTCATACTTTGAGATTGGGGCTTCTAAAGTAGACATGCTTTCATTAGAAAGCCCATATTCCTGCTTTGATATGCTACTGTTACAATCATGTAACCTAGATATTTAGACACCATCACTACATAAAATGATATTTTTATGGTCTTACTTTCTACATTACATTAACCCACTGTGTGTTAAAACGTGATCCAAGGGCATTTCCTACTTTGCACTTTCCATGTTTTATTACGTTTTCACTTTTTTTCGGATCGTCTTTCTTATTTGCACCTTTCTTATATTACTGAGTGAGATGAGTCAAGTCTTGTCTTCCCTTATTATTGGTTCATCTGTTTTTAGGACTTTTAAAATGAATGCTAATTCTGCTCACTAAACAAGGGCAATCTAGCTGCATAGAGTTCTTTATTGGTGTGTACGTAAAACATAACTAACCATTACACAATTAAAATCTATTACACCTGCATTTTCTAAATAAGGGGCATCGCTTCAGCGGGGGGGTGTTTAGGGTGTGACACCCCCATATAAATAAATGCATTGCTTGTTAGCTGGGTCTGGGGGCCCAGAGTTGGGTCTGTTATCTCTGTATCAGTATTTCTCTTCCTGAGCCAAGAATGAAAGACAAAAAAGTCACCTTTAATGTAAACCTCAGAGGGTGACAGGGACAGAGACAGAGACACCTATCTGACATCTGAATCTCAAAATGTGAAACCAGCTAACCTAGAATCAACACTGCTTACCTGTTTGTCCAAATTGTGTGATCGTAGGCAAATATTTTATTGCACAAAGCCTCCTTTTTATTATCCCCTAGGAGTGCACTTTTAGATACTTGAGTTCAGAATGTGCACCGTACAACCACCTCTTATGTTTGATTTTCTAGACTGTTACATTGCTTCATTTACTATAAGAATTGAGACCACATTTAGGGTTTACATGACTATTGACTTGCCTTTTAGTTCACTAATGGCATTGTCACTGGGACAGAGCCACAAATGTTTTTTAAAACTACCACTTTAATAAATGTCTGTCTGTGCAGTGATAGAATCCGATGTACTAAGGTGAAACACTTCTACATGTGAAAGAAATACACTTTTTGAATTTTGAAAAGATTGCATCATATTTCTATATTATGTTTGCCACATGATATGCATGCCATAAGTTTTAATGATTGAGCCAGACTCATAGCTCACCCTATTGATGTGCCCGCAAGTCCTCCACCATTTGTGACTAGGGCTTAGTACATGTCAGTCACTTGATAAAATTGTTTGTAAAAGGCGAGGACTAGAAACATCGTGCCCTGCCCACATGCACCGATTTGGCAACTCTATCAGCAAGGCTTCTTAGAGCAGAGATGAAGTGCACCTTTGCATAATAAGTAAGCCTTTAATTCCTTCATTATTTTCAGTTTGTCCTCCACAGCAATGCACCAAATTTAGGCCTATTACCACATGTCCATAACAGGCACTAAATACAACCTGTTGCCCTACTAGGGTGAGCAAATCCATTCTCCTTACATAGCCCATACACAGACCCTCAACATTTGAGACAGATGGATCCTTTGGTCCTGAAGAAAGCCATTCAACCCCTTTGGGCAACACAGGCTGAAACATGTCAACCAACCACTTACCAGGTGCTTTGGACCTATTTTTATCCAATTAAGCACGCCCACTTTCTTAACCTTATCCATCTCCTGTGAAAATAAAAACAAACTACACAGGAGCGAAGATATTTTCCAACACTCTTTCCACTCACAACTGTCACCCACCAGACAGTCTCCCTCCTGGTGGAGAATGACGAACACCTGAAGAACGGGACACTCATGTGCCAAGAACCTATGATGATTCATCCCACTTAATCAAATAAGCAGAGAACCAAGACATACCACTGCCGTGACAGTGTGGCTGAGGGTACTCATCAGAAAATTCCCAAGAGACACTGGAAAACGACCTAAGTGATTCATTTTTTTGATTACTTAATATAGACTCTAGAATCTGAATGAATTCCTGCTTCTCTCACCCTCTTCCTGTTTTTGGGAACTGTACAGTATGTTTCTGTATTATTTGTAACTGACACTCTACAGTGCATGAAATCTATCTGTGAGTAATCACCCAGGGTGCAGAAAAAAAGGGTTACTGACTCAGGGAACCTAATATAGGATATCTTGGGTACAAATATAAAATAAAGTCAATAACAAGCAAGGCAGATCTTGAGTTATTGGTATAGTCATGTGGTAAAAATCATCATGTGGTAAAAATCACTCAATCCCTGAAATAATCAGCGCGGACAGAAAACCTTCATTAGGTCGTATGTGTTATGAAGGCCAGAGAAGGGGTCCTTTCTGGTCAATAGGTGTAAATAATGGGGGCGCGAAAGCGGCAGGAGTCACGTGAGCCGGCCCTACTTACAGCATCTCTGTCAGTGCCTCAGTGAAGGCGCGGAAGCGTGCTTACTTGAGACACTGACCGAGGCCAAAGTGAGCCTTGGAATGCCTGCATTCCATGATGGAAAAAGAGGAGGGACAATGTTCATTCCATGTTGAAATTAGAGCCAGAGTTTGTTGAAAAACTATTTCCAAGACTGATCTTATTCATAAAAGATTCTCTTTCACTGTAAGGTCATGAAAATTGACATAAAATTGAAAGGATGAAGAATCTGGTGGGGCAGAACTTATTAATGAAATAGATTCAATATAATACCATGAACAAATTGAAGGAATAAAAAATAAAAAGTCATGAATATCATCAAGCAATGAATGATTCTGGGACAGAACTTATTAACGAAGGAAACTGATTCAACATAACAACATTGAAAAATTTAAAGAATAGTGAATATTTAGCTTACTAAATTATCTCAACAAGGAATATTGCAATCATTGGTAAATATATACAGCAATTATCAATATCCCGACAACAGTATGTGAACAATTCTTAATATAGTTCATGATTTCCACAATATTAACTAGATGAAGATCCAACTAAAGGAGGGCTATGTAGAGTTTTATATATTTAGCCCAACTTCATATGTGTGCCCCTCTTCCACAGTGTTCAGTCCTTGGCATATTCAGTCACAACGTTCAATCCACTTGCATTCTATTTTTGCAGTATCTGTGTGAATTCACCACCTCTCTCTGGAATATGTGTCAAATGAATGACTTACCCTGTAATGTTCTCTGCAGTATATATTTGTTCCATTAAGAGTGCTGCCAAGGTAGTGCTGATCACTTTGCACTTAATCCTGCTTCGGTGTTGACATATCCTCGTCTTCACAGGTTGCGAGGATTATTTTACATATAGCAAAATGTTCAAGTAAGAGGTCAGACACACAGGAGGTCCAACGTGGTAAGTTTATTGCTGCTTCTTCATAGGACAGGGGTCCCTGACTCCGGCCTGCAGCAACCCCCACGACGATAATGACCTAACACACCTAGAACACTGACAGTGTTCCATGTGTGACACGCCAACCTCGCGCAGCAGGGAGCATGAAGACAAAAGTAAATATAACATCATAACACATCTTCTTCTCTTACAACAAACGGGAAAAAAAACAATGTAAAGTTATAAACAATACAAAATATCTGACAAATCATTTAACAGATAAGGAATAAGTAATATAGAAAGTTGAAAATATGAAACATCAAAGAAAATCTGTACAATATAAAATCACCATTTTTTTTCGGAATGCGAGTTTCCCGTAACTGTCTAATACTTGAACAATTTTTGACAGGATTTGGGTGCTGCAGAACTGCATTACCAACAAATGATCAAACATTGCCCTTGGAATAAAGAGCAATTCTCCTAAAATTCCACTTCTGCCCATTCTCTAATACAACATGCCACCTATGTACCTCTTTGACTTTCAAGGGCTCAGAGAATGTGTTCATGCCTTGCTCTCTTCTGCCAAGTTTCGCCTTAACAAGCTCACCCACTTCGACTTTGCTACTCTTGCTAGGATGAACAACAGGAGAAGAAGACATACTCCCTTCATGCATCCACTGAGGAGTAAGTTTGGTTTTAGGTACTCTTCCTCGCATTTTTACAAACGGAACTTCATTAGTGACACTATGAACAGTCGTATTGTAGGACCAATAAAGTCCAAGCAAACCTTTTCCCATGACAATCCAGCTTGACATGAAATAGAACCTTCATCTTGTGAGTTAACTTTTAATCTTTTCTCACTCTCTGTACACAATGTACAATTTTCAACCCAACCACGAACATCGTCATCAAGACCAGGCCACCGAAAATTGCTCTTGAGGCTCTTCACAGTAATGGTTTGCCCAAGGTGACCTTCATGGGCTAAAAGGAAAAGATTTTTCCTGAGTGCCGTAGGAGGAACAAATCTTCACCTCTCATAACTAAGTCATCAGTATTTCCAATGCGGAATTCCTCTTGTAATTTGATAAAGCTGCGTAGTGATGACTTAACATCACCTTCACGCTTCCAACCATGCCGAATAGAACTAACCAACTCAGCAAAATCTAGATCATCAATGTCTGCCTGATGCCACTCATCCTTGGATATAGATTTATACTCTTCAGAACAAGCATTTCCTTCACTTCTTGACAAATGGAAATGGGAATTCTTCTAAGTGGAGGCTTAACAGGATGGGCATGGTCCTTAAGCTGTATTTCATGACCATACCCAATTAGTTTGCCTAAATCTGTACGAAATACATCCTTGTATCTTGACAAAACAGAATCAATATTTGGAAACTCTTCTACAACTAAAACCCTCTCATCAGATCTGGGATCTATAATAATGTGCAGGTCCTGCTGTTGAGCCCAACCAAGTATAGCAGGCCCATTGCTTGAGATATAAGCTTTACCTAAAGGAGATCTACCTTAAAATTCAAATTTAGTTTGCATAACCCCCCATAATGTTAATAACCTCACCACCGTAACCTTTAGGTGTAATATCGCTACTTGAAAGAGTGCTGTTAGGCCAACATTCTTTAAAAATTTGAAAAGGAATGATAAACTTGTAAACATGGAACCAGGGTCAACAATAAGTGTGATAAGAACATCATTTAAAACAAAAGTGGCTTTCAGTCTCTGCAAAGAGCCAAAACAATTGTCTTCAACACACAGAAAAATGTCAGGAGAGACAGAATCTTCATCAATAAAAGCAATTCTATTCTTGGATGGATTTCTACAAACTTTGCTTATATGACCTCTCTTTCCACATTTTTTACACATTTTATCTCTGGCAAAAAGCACCCAGAAAAGTCAGCAGCATGATTCATACTGCCACAACAATAACAGCCAACAAATTTGCTTTTGTTATCAGAAGAAACTTTAGACTTAAATTTAGAGGTTGATGGCTTGTTCTTCGAATCACTGTTTTCAGAATCGAGGTCAGGTAAATGAAAATGTAGAAAACAGTACCTTCCGGATGTGTGCCACACACACTTGCCACCAAAGCCAATGGGAGGTCCAGCAGGATGACGTAAAGGGACGACAGCAACTCTTCACTCAAGGTCAACGGGAACAAGTGGATTCGTTCCCCGCCGATGAAGAGCTTCAACAGGAGATCGTCGCCAAAATGTTCAAGTAAGAGGTCGGACACACAGGAGGTCCAACGTGGTAAGTTTATTGCTGCTTCTTCATAGGACAGGGTTCCCAGACTCCTGCCTCCAGCAACCGCCACTCCGAGAATGACCTGACACACCTAGAACACTGACAGTGTTCCATGTGTGACACGCCAACCTCGCGCAGCAGGGAGCACGACGGCAAAAGTAAATATAACATCATAACACAATCTATATGGACACCATATAGAATAAAATACATTCTTTGCATTACAGTTCAAAAAAATCTTTCAAATTGAACTTGTTTGTGCCATATTCAAATGTTTTAGTATTTTTTGTATATTTGCACGCAACACGATTATCACATCAATAATGCCTTTTTATCACAAGTTGTAGGCTCTATATACTTTCCAATGTTTTGTTAGTGTTGGTGTCAATGTTCCTGACTGCTGAATGCACATGGTGGTCTTTAATGTTTTTGCCTCTCCTAAAAGAAAACAGTTGAAGTTCAATTAAGGAATCAATATCATCAATGATATGCCAATGTTTTGTGATGAGATCCCTTATCTTATTTGTGTGGGGGCAAAACGTAGTGACACACACTAGTTAATCAAGAAAAATCAAGGGTTTATTACAATCTGAAATATAATTAGTATGCATGGTTGGTTGTTGTTTACAGAACACATATTTTCGCTTTGTCTTTCTTTGTTCAATAAATATGTATATATTGTGAACTAATTGTACTTATTGATTCCTTTTTTCACATGAGATGTGGTGCACTTCTTTTTATGGAATTATATGTTAATTTATTTTGTGAAATTATATAGATTGTGCTGTATACTATAAAATTAATATATATGACTTTGGGTGATGGTTATTTTTTTCCATTTCTAATTTGTTTGGCAATTATTAATTCTGTGAACATTACAATTGTCTACAGCCATTGTCATCTTTAGAATTATATTTATTTTCAGAAATTATGATACCAATGAGAACCATTGTTTCCTAAAAAATACTCTATGCCTTGGTTTCCAGGGAGTAAGGGTTACCCTTGTTTTTCAAGAGAGACTCTCAAGTTTCCAAGCATACTACTGGCAATCAAATACCCAAAAGGTGATTTGATAGATTCTTAAAAATAGTCTAACCATGGACAAGCGCTGGGGTAGCATTCCAACCCATCGTTTTTCTTTCGCTGTGACACTCTAGAAAATGGATCCAACCTAATGCAAACAAGTACTGATACTGTTCCTTAGGGAAACATTCCAAACCTTGGCCATCTCACTGTTGCTTCCTGAAGCCTACTGCTTTTTTAGTTGTGTCATTTGAGAATCGCACCCCCCCCCACTCCATCTCATTGACTCACCCCTGTTCAAAATCATAAACATCTTAAACTTATGCAATTAACCAGCCCAATACAATTACTAAAAATTATGGAATATATCATAGGCCGCTTCTGGGAGATTAAATTAAATAAAATTGTGCCTTCATCAGTGTACTTTGGTGCTGCTCACATCGATTTAACACACACATAACCCACAACAATCGATCTAGTAATAATGGACCCTCCTAATAATTTTTCAAAAGTAGTTTTAGTCCCAGCAACACACAGAATAACATTATTTGAGCTTCCCTCAGTCAATTACTAATTTCTTGAAATCTGCCTACCCCTATTCTAGAGGCTTTCCAATTAATAGGTCAAATATGCTTGCCGTACAAATGCTGAAGTTTGTATAATTAGGCCCTCTTTTCAGAAACTGGAATGTTTTAATCACTAGCAATATGCTATCTTGGATAATTCTTTTTAACTTTTGCTCACAGGTTTAACCAATAAATTCAACAAAATTATCCTCAATAGTTTACAATGCCAATTAATGTGGACTGAATATCTGTAGACGTACTGCTAGTTAAATAAAATGAACAGCCAAGGCGCAGTCTAGGTCCTTATCGTCAGCGGCTATCAAAAATGGAAGTCTCCTATGTGCAATGTTTCACTGAAGAGAGTTGTCATTACTGATCAGGAAACTGCACCTACCCAGCAAATGCTTAGGCTGTTAACTGCTTTCTGTTTCATTCTTTCGTTTTAATTTGTTTATAGACCTTGTGTGCTTCCTCTGTGGTTAATAGGGTGTGACCTCTACAACCCTCTACATTGAGAGTAAATATCTGACATGTGTATGGACCATTCACATTGAAAATATATAATTGCTTGATATTGCGATATATATCTCTTACCAATATAGTCAGTGTTTGCCAATTACCTTTTAAGGGGTAAGAAGCATTATAGTTTAGCTTAATTTAGATTGCTAAAGTGTGCTTTCACAGAGAGGTCACCTGCAGTTAACAGTAGTGGTAAGGTCAGCCTCTTCTTAAGCTGAGGAGGACAGCGTGTACGTGCACAGGGACTGCAAGTCCCAGGGAGCTCTGCTGCTAATTGCCCGCTAATTGATAAAGTCAACTCTTGAAGACACTCTATTAGCTCTCTCACATCTTGATATGCATGAGGCCTCTCTTCCTGCCCATACAAAGGCTCATGAGGACCTATTTGCAAAGTTGAAAGCTTTTTTTACAAAAAATAAAAGACCCTTTAAGCAGGCTATACACAAATCAGCAAAATGGTACGATGGGGCATGTAGGATAGCATTTAGGCACCTTTCTCAAGCTTTCAGGTTGGGAGTCCCGCAGGAGGTTAGGAAAGCAAGGTCTAAATATACGGAAACCCAACAAAGGGCAAAGAAGACCTTCGATGAAAATAGATGGAAGGATTTCCTACATGCAAGCAACGGGAAAAACAGGTGTCGGTTCTGGCAAACTGTTAAATGGGGTAGTGGTGACATAGGGCCGGTACCAGTTAATAACGTTCCACCAGAAGTATGGGTCGCGCACTACCAGACCGAGTTTGCATCTACCACAGGTAGCCCAAGACATTACCCTCGAGTAATTTCTGATACAGTCCTAACCTTTGATATTGGGGAAATTGAGAGAGTTTTGGATGGTGTCGCAGCAGGCAGGGCCCAGGGTCCGGATTGTATCCCGGCGGATATATTTAAATCCGATAGGCAGAATTGGCTCATATACATTCTCATTATAGTCAATGGCCTGGCAAGAGGTGCCCCCTTACCAGAATCCTAGCACGGGGCAGAAATCATTCCTATTTATAAAAAAGCTGACCGCGCCAGTCCAAGTAACTATAGGCCTATAAGCCTTATAGACACTTTACAAAAGATTGTGGCCACGCTAGTGCTAAGTAGGGTAAATATGTGGATAGATGACAACAAAATCCTATCCACCTTTCAAGCGGGTTTCTGTCCTCACGTTAGCACGATCGATCAAGTTTTTAGATTCATGATGATATATTGGAACACTATGGTTTTAGCAGGGGGGACTCTCTATGCTATATTTATAGACCTTAAATCTGCATCCGACTTAGTGCCCCGTTACAAGTTGTGGGACACACTTAAGGAAGCAGGGATGACCCCTGAGATTCTAACTTTTATTATTAAGCTTCATGAGTCTAATTATGCCCAGTTTCGGTGGGGACAACAGGGTGAGTTAACAGATCGCTTCCCTCTGAACAAGGGAGTACGGCAGGGGTGTGTTTTGGCCCCTACCCTTTTCTCATTGTTCATAAATAATGTTATCTCATATTATACTGAGTATCCAACTGACGCCCCTACTCTTGCCGGTTCGAGGGTTCCGCTTTTAATGTATGACCTTCATTTTGTCCAAAACACAATATGGTCTGCAACGAGCCCTTGACAGATTCACTTTATTTTGCAACGACCACGATCTAGTAGTTAACGTTGACAAGACCAAGTTCATGGTGTTGCACAAACATAAAATAGTGAAAGGCAGAGTAGTAATGAACAATGCGTCTTTGGAGCAAACTGATTCTTTTACGTACCTGGGCGTAACAATGGGCAAAAGGATGAATTGGAAGCCACAGATAGATTTATTAGTTCTTAGGCACAACCAATTAGCAGGGGCCCTTATAAAAGAGCACCGGCTATATCACACTAAACCAGTTGGTCCGCCACTAACTATATATTAAGGGAAAATTAGGGCTTCAATAATTTATGGTGCAGAACTCTGGGGCTTTGAAAATTTAGGTCCTTTAGTCCTAGCCCAGAACAAGTTTCTGAGATCATTGACTGGTCTCCCTAAATCGTCCCCCCTTAAACCCCTACTTTTAGATCTGGGATGCACTTCTTTTGAGGAGGCAGCGGGTTTCAGACCCCTGGCGTATTGGAGACGGCTATGGACAACCCCGGAGTTAGCACCCTATGCTAAAGCAGTTAAGCATATTAGAGTAGCCGATAAGTCCTCAAAAATTACTTGGTTACAAAAGATTAAGGGCACACTATTCGATATGGGGCTCAGCCATTTGTGGGAGGACCCAGAAGGGAACTTGTTCGAAAACTAAAAATGATTTTAAAGCTCTATATAGGGACATGGTCTGTCAAAAGTCCTTGTCATTGGTGAATAGTGCCTCCCTAACAGGCCTCTTTTTAGAACATAAGTACGAATATAGGCTGGAGGCCTACTGGGATTTTATTACAAGACCTGGTGACAGGAAACTCTATCACCAATTTAGAGTGGGTACCCTCCCCTTAAAATCTTTTATGGCAAAGTGGGATGATGACCAAGACACAAAATGCCACATGTGCCTATCTCAGGAAGAGTCTTTAACACATGTATTGTTTGTGTGCCCAGCATACAAGGGCCCACGTTATAAATGGCTCAAGCCGATCTGTTTAAAAATTGGCACAAGATCATGACAATCAGCATTGCGTATTCTAAAGACAGAAACAAGGGAAGTCGTAGTTATAGCTATGGCAAAATTCTTGAGCTGGACATGGGCCCTCAGAAGGAATAGTTTGGATGCAAATGTAGGCTCTGCATTGCATTAAGTTACCTGTCTATATTATGTTGTGATACCCTTTTCCTATTTCCAACCATGGGTAAATTGTATTTATATATTTATATGTGGTTTCCTTAAAAAAATCTAACCTCGCTCGCTATGGATATAAATTTAATTATGATTCTTTTATTCTTTTCTATAATCAATTTTCATTACTAAGAATTGTTACAGTGCGGAACCTTTTAATGGAATTTTTATCCAACCCTAATCTCTATGACACTGTTCTTTTAAAACATTTTATGTCATTTTACTATATTGTATGTATTTTATATGTGTCTTTTATGATTGAAAATTATCGAATAAAGACTATTTTCACGGTAAGGTCAATGGATGCAGTCAACATTAGTTGAAAAGCAGGGCTTTACTTTTAAGGGTCCTTCTGAAGGCAAGATGATTTGAGGAAAGTTGAAACTATTTGGGATACTTATTTTAGAGGGTAGGGGCATAAACTGAGAAATTGGTGACTATATGTGCATTGCTATACCTGGGTATTGGGAAAAGCATTACATAAGAAGATCAAATAGTTCTTTTGACAGTGGCGGCTCATCCGCCACTGGCAGCAGGTGAAATTTGATAGTGGTGGGGTGTAAAGAGTCCACCAAAAGTGCAGCATGTCAGTATTAGCTCAACCTGATCAATGAGTGCCTTCTCAATACACACCCAAAGATCTTGTTTGAAAAACACAGGGTAAAATGGTGTATTTTCCAAACAATACTCAAGTAATACACAAGGATTAATTGCATGGTCCCTGATAAGTACAGTAGAAATGTTTAGTTTGTACTCTGAATCAATTCTGATTTAAACATGATGCTTCCTTTCGCAGACAAGGTCTTTGAAAAGGACGTCAACACCCAGCTAGCATGCTTCATCGAAACCAACAACATCCTAGACACCTCCCAATCCAGATTCCACAGCAACCACAGCAACCAGACCGCACTCCTCGCCACCACAGATGACATCCGCGCTCTCCTCAACCAAGGCCAAACGGCAGCCTTCATCCTCCTGGACCTATCAGCAGCATTCAACAGCATGTCCCACCACACACTAGCCACCAGACTCCACAACGCCGGCATCCAAGGAAAGGCCCTAGACTGGATACGCTCATTCCTCACTGGCAGAACACAGAGCATAAGACTCCTTCCTCTCTGAACCAACAGAGACCAAATGCGGAGTACCCCAAGGATCCTCCCTCAGTCCCACCCTCTTCAGTGTCTACATGGCCCCCCTCGCAACCATCGCCAGAAGCCATGGGCTTAACATCGTCTCTTACGCCGATGATACCCAGCTCATCCTCTCCCTCACAAAGGAACCCGACATCACCAAGCACAGCTTCAAAGAGCGGATGAAAGCTGTTGCAACCTGGATGAAGAACAGCTGCCTGAAACTCAACACAGAGAAAACTGAAGTACTTATCCTTGGCTCCACTCTCTCCTCATGGGACGACACCTGATGGTCCCCTGCCATCGGAAACCCACCCACCCCGACAGACCTCACACATAACCTCTGCATCATACTGGTCTCATTGCTCACTATGAATCACCAGATCAACGCAGTCTTCTCCACATACTTCAACACCCTCCTCATACTACGCAAAACATTCAAATGGATACCCTCTGACACCAAGAACACAGTCACTCACACCCTCATCACCAGCAGACTGGACTACGGCAATGCCCTCTACGCCGGAATACACAAAAACTCCTCCGCAAACTCACGACCATCCAAAACTACGCAACCAGACTAATCCTCAATATCCCTAGGCACAACCACATCACCCAACAACTCCGCGACCTCCACTTGCTCCCCGTCGAAAGAAGAACAACTTTCAAGATGCTCACGCACGCATACAAGGCCCTCCACAACATCGGACCTCAATACCTCAACGACCGCCTCTCCTTCCACGCACCCAAGAGAAACCTCCACTCAGGCAACCTCTCCCTAGCCACCGTCCCACACTTCTACAGGAACAGAGCAGGTGGAAGGTCCTTCTCCTACCTTGAAGCCAAGACATGGAACCAGCTCCTCCTCCACCTTCAGTGAAGCCAGACACTGCACCAATTCAGTAAAGACCTTAAGACCTGGCTCTTCGAATGACCCCAACGGAGCTGCACTCCCCCCCAGCACCATGAGACCCTAACGGGTGAGTAGTGCACTTTACAAAACACTGATTGATTGATTGATTGATTAATGTTTCAAGAAACCCACGCACATGTATAGATACCTGTAGGAATACATTTATGCATGTATAAATACATTTACACTTAGATGACTAAAGGGTATGTACATGTTTGCATAACAAAATGCACATGTTTTACATATATACAGAGAGGCATGCATATGCACATACTTCCATCCCTAAATTGATGCATACTTTTAAATCTACATAAATATACACATGCATGCCACAGAAACATTCCATGTGCACATGTCTTTGCAAAGAATAATTTCTTTATACATTTTCTTTAGTGCTATATTTCTATACTGTTGAGCGGTTTGGCTAGTGTACACCATCTTTGTTTATAACAGATGGGGCCTGGAGCATGCTGTGTGTCTAGTAGCTTGAGTTCTTACAGACACCTGAAATTGACCTGTTAAATTGATAAATAGATTATCCTGTCCTATTTTACTTTGTATTGTGCTCCTTGTAGCTCTACATTTGTAGTATAAAACAATGGAAACAATGAAATGCCTGGATAGACAGCTCCTAACTGGTAGGCTTAAGGGGCAATCCTCTGATTAATTGGGTGCTATGAAACTGCCTTTCTGTAGTACTTTGCTTGAAACACAAATCATCAAGCTGAAATAAATTATGGCCGGTGGTCCTAGGGGTCAAAAGTAGGCCCAATTGGTGTCTGAATTCTTTTTTTTATTAATTCCATTTCCTCCTCCAGGTTGGTAATCAATGGGCTTAAAACCTATGAGATTCCTCAATGAGTTATGCACCACCTGCTGTGATTTGCTTCTGAACAGCAGCTGGTAAGCCAGCATCTCACAGGGTTAATTGGACCTTACAAGCACAAAAATTCTGATAGAGAAACAAAGACTAAGGAATATAAAAATATACATTGTTTTCAGTGCAATAAAAAGATCTGCCAAACGCCCTAGAGTTTCTAGAATTCCTATGTAAAATGTGCACATTTTAAAGCATAGTATGTGCCTTTGTTTGACTTTAAACAGTAGACAATACACTCTATAAATGTACATGCCAACAGTGTTTACTCATGACTTCGTACTGCAGGAGGGAACTATATGGTAAAAAACACGATTACAGAAAACATTATTTTGTCCTGTAGAAACTCGTGTCTTTAATATAGTGATTGTTCAAAACATACTGACCGTGGTATATTTACCGGCAAGACCAGTGTGCTGCTCGTGGCAGTGGTGGAAGCTACTCTGGTGTCCTTGTAGTTTTCACCAGTTCCCAGCAGTATGTGGGGGACTTTGAATATGCTTCAAGCAGCAGCGTGAAAAAGAACCCAATCACACAGGCATATACAATCACACATACACTCACATGTACAGTTTAACACATTTCATGAAAAAGGTTGTTCTACTCTAAGTTAAAGGTAATGACATCATACAAACACTGCTCAGCAAATGGCCAAGGAATGGGCACTATGGGCCTGATTCACAAAGGTAAACTTAGATCAAAAGTCTAAGTTTAGACCTAAAGTCTAACTTTAGTAATAGTAAAGTTAGACTTTTGGTCCAAGTTAGACTTTCTGCCTAAACTTAGACCAGAAGTCTAACTTTAGTAGTAGTAAAGTTAGGTTTTGGGTCTAAACTTAGACCAAAAGTCTAACTTTAGTAGAAGTAAAGTTAGACGTTTGGTCTAAGTTAGACTTTCGGTCTAAACTTAGACTTCAGGTCTAAACTTAGACTTTCGGTCTAAGTTTACTTTTGTGAATCAGGCGCTATATGCTTAAGTAAGATAAATCAAAGGCAAGCAGGCTGAGTATAACGAGTCAAGCTCAATATTAGAAAGTTAAAACCCTGCAAGATGAAGGAAGCCACCCTTCGAGATAAGACACTCAGGCCGTACTGTGAATGTAAGGTGAATCTCCAGTGAGATAATTCTCAAGATTTTATCAAAAACAGGGAGATTCCACGATGGACAGTTTATGAGCACAGAATAATAGAAGGAGGCAGAACTATTACAATTCTATCATTCAACTGATTTGGTCACCCCCAAAATAGTTACGATGTATATGACGCTCACACTTCAGCTAAATCAACTCTGCGCAGAGCCACAACTAGTGCATTTGAAACCAACTATTTTAAGACAACGTACTTAGGATGAGGTACTAACTACAAAGGCAGATAACATGGTTAATTGGACTGTAGGGTTCTATAGTCAGTTCAAATGTTTACTTTCTAGCCCATGGATGAAATATTAACATAAAAAACATACAACTGCGTACAGATGTTGGACTTCTATTATCACAAAAACACCTCACTGTAAAAATAATTACCTATATTCTACATACATTGTTGCTTCGGAGGAGCTAATGCTCATCTTGTGAATCTCGCGTGTGCTGAATAATGAACACTTCATCTTACAAACATTTTGACTACATTAAATACATTGATTTAAATCAATGACATACCCTCTCCGTTGGCTCCAGCAGCGCAAACGCAATACGTTCCTGGGTAGGCTCTGCCTTAAAGTAAACACTGAAGACGGATTGTAAAATGGGAGCTTTAACTGGAACAAAACTTGTGGCGATGAGGGCATCACGCGCTTCAGAATTCATCGCCCTGTAACACAGCATACCTTCGACAACATGCTCGACTTTGATGCAGCCCCCTCTGCTATAGGATCTACGGGCTGTGAAAAGGTAAGCCTAGACATGCGCAGTGGGCTGACTTTCATTGGCAAACCCTGGCCCTAAGGGACAGGCAGCCAGATAGTTTTAGCATTGGAAGACCTTGGCGATGTATTATAACTTTGAAAGGTAGAGGGGCGTGGCCCCAGTGCCCTAGAACAGAAACGGCCCCTGTCCTCCGCTAAGGTGGAGGAGCGTCGCTCCACTACTTTTTAGCAGTGAAATAAAGGAAAAATAAAATGATACTAACAATGTTATTTGTTATTTGTTATCATGTTATTTGTTCCTACTGCAGCAGCTTTGCAGGGTGGGGTAGGGCTGTTTTGACAATAGGAGCAGTGAACACACATTGTAAGTGTGCATGAATGTATGGCGGGCCGTCTCGGGCCGGCCAAATATTCATGCGCACTTTACATGTCTGAGAGCCGAACCACAGAGCTCAGGCCAATCACAGAGCAGCATTGCAGCGTTGTGATTGGCTATGGGAAGCCTCGATTGGTTCCCTGTTCTGGCCAGAGCGAGGGACTACAGAGGAGAGACGCGGAAAGGAAACAGCGAGAAGGTAAGCTTTTTCTTTTTCACACCCGCTTCCCCCCTGTCCTTCCCTTGCTCCTCACCACGCCTGCCGCCACAGTTTTTTGGGCAGGAATCTGCAGACGATTGGAGCTAACTATCACTGTGTTGCCATGCAAGGTACTTGAACAATTAAGCAAAACACTGATGAAAAGGAAGCACATGTTAGGATTTCAGGATAGGACTGGTCGGGCTTTAACGAGGACTAGTCTGGCAGCTTGTTTTTTGAAAGGTTTGATATTTGCATATCCACTGGTGCAACTGTCTGTCCAATTTAGACCCTTTCAGGCAAAATTGCCAAAAATTTGCTTTCCAATGCTAAATAGGGAGAATTGCTTTGAAGCAAGGCATACATTTTTATCCTTGAGCTTTAAACCACCATGGAATGTTGTGGACATGGACCAAAGGTGGAAGCCAGGAGCTACTGCCAGCTTATGCAGTATTAGCAGTAAGACAAGTCTGAACACAGGGGGGTTGTCCTCATAAGTATAAATATTCGGTCCTATGCTCTAAAAGTGGAAGCTAGCAGTCTCATACATATATTAAACTGTCAAGAAGAAAAAAGAACCCAGAGGAACCCCACTTGTGATGTTCCCAGGCGAGGAATAAGAATGTCCTAGCATTACCTGCTGAATGCTGACCATGACAAAAAATATAAGCCAATTTATAACAGAACCATTGATATCTATTGTCTGGGGCTGGATAATAAGGGTAGCATGGTCAACAGTATCAAAAGTTTCGGGCAAGGTAAATTAGAGGACTTGTGTACTTACCATCAGCTACAAGGCCAAACATGGCCACAAAAGCCGTTTCTGAGCAACTATGGGTGAAAACCGACCTGAGAACCATGAAGCATATTATGGAATTCAAGAAATTTAGGGAGTCATGATGCAATATCAGCCTCAAGTCAGGGACGTAACACAGGCCCCCGCAGCCCAAGCGGTCCGGGGGGGGGCCCGAGCTGCAGGGGGCCCCCTCAGCACAGTACCCAGGCGTGAGTGCTCCAGATTAAATCTGGAGCGGGGACCCCTCTGCGTACCTAGCAGGGGGCCCCCACAACTTAACGTACGCCACTGCCTCAGGTATCTTTGTCGCACCTGGGAGCAAAGCGATATGATGGTAGTTGAATGCAAGAAGGGGTTCAAGTTTGCCTTTTTCATCAAGAGAGTCATAATTCCTTTTTAAGCAGATTTGGAAAAACATCAGTACACAAAGATGCATTTATAATGTTTAAGATGGATATGTAAGCAAAATGGAGTTTGACAGGAATGGGATCCAAAAGAGAACCATATTTTCACCTTTGAAGTGTATAGAGAAGACCTATTTAAGACCGGTCCAAGAGCTCACACTCGATCCAGGTGTCTGCAGACAATGGGGATGGACTTCAAGTTGAGCTGATCAGTCGGAGATGGATTAGTAATGAAGTCTCACTCAAATTTTAATCATTTTGTTTATGAAAATGTCAGCTATGCTGTCGCAGAAGGAATCTGGATGTAATGGAGTTGGAACGTCAGACAATTGCTTTAAGATTTGGAAATGTCTCGTATAATTGTTAAAATTCTAGCACCTTCATAATTATAAAGTTCTAATTTATGTAAGATTTTTCACAGAAGCAGAGGAGTGTCATCATAGTCTCATCATTCCCATTTTTTGGATTTCTTTAGGGTGTGAAAGTAAGATATACATAAAGAAAAAACTGGAAAGTTTTTTGTATTCATGTCTATATGGGTTCATGCCTAGATGTATGTTCATATCTAGATGCATGTTGTCTGCCCTGATGTATGACTACAGTTTTGACTTGATGGCGCTACACGATTGTTCTTTGATGTGCATGCACTATAATGATGCCAGATCTATTGACACTACCAATGTTTTTTTCTAATCTATTTTATTAATTCACTTTTTTATTGCATGTACATAGACCTTGAGATTCTCAGGGCTCTTTGAAAAACAAAAATCTGTGAACAAAAGTTCTTGCTTTACTATTTACAGAGGTGGAAAAGGAACCAAAGAGCACATTAATCATTTTGATGAGATGTTACATTCAAGACATCAAAAGAGGCCAGCTTTGGTGTTCCATTCATTAATATGACATTTAATCTAGTTAGCGATCAATGAGATGGTGCTGTTGCTTGAGAGTGGTGAGAATGAGTGATAGATAAGGGTAGAGGTATTAGAGGAGAGGTGGTTGGGTGCATCAGGTACAGGGGTAATCCTTTGGTTGCGAGGAAGAGGTACAACATGGTATGTTTACCCTAACATTTACTGATGTTTCCCCTAACTGGATTGTCTGGACAAACTTTTCCTTAAGTCTGGGAGAGAACAATGAGTCTCTGGTCCCAGTTCTTTTGGGATATTATTCCATTTTCTAAGCGGAATTCCTCAGAATGTATGAGTTCTGATTGAGGAATTAGATTTTGGTGTACGGCAGATTCCGTTGGAACTGTGGAGCTTTCAGCAGCTAAGGATCCTTTGGGAGTTCAGTTTTAAAGTTTTAAACTTCAAGAATGCTGAACTGAAGGTGCAGAGGGCTTTTGAGGGCAGCCATTTAAGCTGGGAAAGGACAGAATTCAAAATGCTAAATATGCAAATTATTTTATAAAATTCTCTCTGTATTTCATAAAAGTAAATGCTCAGAAGGAACTCATCCCATTGTTCAAGAATTTACTGACAAACTGGCAAATATTTGCACAACCAATGCAGACATGTTGGACTCCTATTTGAAACAAAGCACCAACACCAACACATTTCCAACAATGCCTCCAAGGGTCGGCTACCCCAGTCTCTGCATTCCGGAAAACAGCCATCATTAAGTGAATTTATGAATCTTGTCAAAGCATGCAGGCCAGTCAGATGCCCTTCTTGACCCTTCTTCACCACTGCTTCTGCTGCCACACCAGTAAAAAGAATCATCAATAATTCTTAAACTACAGGAATCTTTTCAGAAGTCTTTAAAAAGACATATATATGCCCATTACTAAAGAAAACAAACCTGGACCATCATGACCCAAAGAACTACAGACCAATTACGAATGGACCTTTCCTGGGCAAACTGATAGAAAGAGCAGCATTCACCCATATGTCCCAATTCATGAAAGATAACTTCATACTTAACGACTTCCAAACAGGATTCCGCCCTTGAAGAGGTGGATAATCTGCCCTTATCACCATCTGGAATGACCATAAAAACACAGTAGATCAGAATGGGGATGCTGCACTTCTTCTTTTGGACCTTTCATCTTCCTTCGACACAGTTGATCATGACACTGTAATCCAAAGACCCTACAAAGCCGACCTAGAAGGGACTGCTCCCGACTGGATCACATCCTTTCTTCAAAACAGAACAAATGTCATCCATACTCCCCCTTTCTCATCACACCGTACTTTATAAAATCAGGGGTGCCTCAAGGCTGTATCATCTCACCCAGGCTTTTCAACATCTACATGAAGTCATTACCGGAGATGATCAATTAATTTCAGCTCGCATGCTACAACTATGCACATGGCACCCAAATACGTTTTAAACTGGAAGTCCCAAAGACATTGGAAACTCCTAAAAAATCTACACTTACCTCTGAGCTACTGATCAGTGGATAACACAGATACCTCACAAATTGAATGCTTCCAAAACTAAAATGCTCACATGTGGCGATTGGAAAAATGATCACCTACTCTGCGCCTGACCTGATGATCTGGAACCACCTCCTCAAGTATGTACGGAAGTAAGAAACTAGGGACAAGTTAGTAAGGTCAAACTTCATTACTATGAAAACTCTGGGCCTCATCGTCCCCCAAATAGGATTTCCACACAAAAGCCAAGCTTCTGTCACTCTTGTACTGTCTAATAATAATAATAATAATAATAATAACAACTTTATTCGATTTGATGCACAAACCATAAAAGCGTTTAAATAACAGTCATTAAAAATGATTCACAAGAATACATTTGGCTAAAATAGGCTAAAATACAATATCATTAGTGAAGAGCCATGACATACTATGTATCACCAGGGAAATAAAACTCATTAATATACTCAATCCCCCCTTGTTATTCGTAGCTTGAAAGCGGCTCTTAAAAAGTTTGCCACACAACAAAGAGTAAAAACATCAGTTGACAATTTTAAAAACAACAAAGCTACCTGAGCCTGCCTAAATCTAACTTTTCTTAACAGGTCTTTCAGAAACAATTTCCTGGGGAAGGCGTAATATGGGCAGAGTAAAACTAAATGAAGTGTGTCCTGCGGAGACTTATTGTCGCAGCTGCAGGGCCCTCTCTCTTCTGAATTTATGATAAAACCTGCCGGTACTGCCAATAAATGATGGATGTAATTTAATCTAAAGCAGGTTACCAAAAAACGATCGTGGGCACTAATCATTAATGTTAGATAAGGTTCTATGCCCCGTGATGTTTTAACTAAAATATGATCTCTCACGAGTGTTTCCCCAATTCGACAGTTTTGCGCTGCGCCATCGCAAACGTTAGGTACAGTGTTTTAATATCACTTATATCTTTTGACTTTATTGTCTCTGGTTTGTCAAATAGGTCTGCGTGCCCTAGGTTAACAAAGGAATCCCTAACGTATTTCAACCATGGAATTTTCCGCTCATGCTCCACGGAGAGACAATCCCGCACTACCAACCTTGTCAGGCCCACCTCTGCATTGATCCAAATCTTCAACCAACATACTAAGGGTTTCAATCCCATGCTATCTGATATGTACCTAACCCCCAGCTCCTCATGTACACAATATGCTGGTGTGCTATGTGGGACCTTCAACATCCACCTTAGATATTTGCTCTCTTCCCTTTGCAGGTTGGTAAGTTTAACAAATCCCACACACCTCACTGCCATACAGGACTTTAGCACAGCAGAAGGAATTATAAAATTTTAAAATCACACACGGTGTCCAGCACCCCAACCTCTGGGTATAACTTGCAATTGAGCTTGTGGACCTGTTCAAAGTCAGACACTTTTACTCTATTAGGTGATTAAAGTTCAGACGGTTATCAAAAAACACACCCAGATAGGCAAAGGCTGGGACTTTGCCTAGGGTGTATGAGCCTATAGTATAGTTGTATTTTTTTCTAGGCTTCTTTCCCATCTCCATCACGTATGATTTTGCAAGATTACCGGACATATCCAAGTGATCCATGAATTTCACAAAGCCATCTATTAGAAGCTGTAAGCTATGTGGGGTGTGGGCCAGAAGCACTGCATCGTCTGCGTACAGCAGCACCGGGACTTTTCTGCCCCCTATTCTAGGTATATCAGCCTCAATGTTCCGCAAGGTGGCATCAAGCCCGTTAACATATATGGTAAACAAGAATGGAGCTAAGATGCATCCTTGTCTAACCCCACTAGAACACTTAAAAAGCCCGTAACTTTCCCCTCCTTTGTATATTTTATAGCTGCTGTCGTGTTGAATGCAGTGCCTGGAGGATGTTTATTATAGCTACATCTACCCCAAGGTCCCTCATTAGAGCCCACAACGTGTTGCGATTCACACACTCTAAGGCCGCAGTGAGGTCCATAAAGGCTAAGTATAGCGCTCCAGCCTTCACTATAGTATATTTTGCGGTGATATGGTACAGGTTAAGACACTGATCTACGGTGGATTTTCCCGGGCGAAACCCATATTGCACATCCGTGATAATTTGTGTCTCCTCTGCCCAATCCGTGAACCTGTTTAAAAGCACCCGCCCCAGGACCTTAGCTCGTCAGACCCTCTATTCCTAGTGTTACTTCGTCCAATGTGAAGACAACGGGGTTGCAACCTAGTGGTATATTTAGGGTTTGCTGTTCGTTCTGGGTGGCAAGATGATTATACAGTCCCTGAAAATGCTCCCGCCATTGATCTGGCAGAATGTTGTTACTTAGCCCCGGCTTATTTGGGTCAGAGAAACAGGGGTTATTAATTACACTCCAGAAGCGGGCAGAGTCCTTCGATTCTGCCGCCTCTGAGAGTTCTTCCGATGTAGCACGTTGTAACTTTCCCTTTCTTCCTTTGACAGCTAACTTATAGCTTGCACGACAAGCAGCCACCAGAGCCCTATCTCTGGGTTTCTGTTTAAGTGCCCTTTTCAGCTTTCTCAGGGCCTCCGAACATTGGCTGTCAAACCACCTTGGGGGGGCTCTGCTAGGCTCCCTTAAAGGGGCCTTCAGTAAATTTTCTACCAAATATGCAATATTCTTAAAGACCTCAATTAGTTCTGCACCTTCCACCCCTAAATCTAGGCATTTCAATATTTCCTGCTGTCCTTTGTCAAATAGAGAGGCATTAAAAAAGCCAGTATCGACCTGGGCCCATCTGAGCCTTCTACCTTGGTCCGTAGCAACAACTTCCGTGCACTCTGCCTGTTTATCCATCACTTGCAGCTGTGACTGTGTCCCGAGCACTAAGGTAAGTGGGTTGTGATCACTGAACACACTATGTTCAATATCAAATCTCAGTACACCTCCCCTTAATAAGGAGGTGACGAAGATAAAATCCATGAATGAGTGACAACCTCTCCCTTTGAATGTAGGGGGAACCAGGCTATTCTTTTTATTGGAAATCATATCCATTGTATGAGTTAATTCATATGAGTGTAATATGCCAGTGAGTTCACTACCCACCTGGGTTTGCTCCAGATGAGGGCCTTTCCTTAATGGGCACGGTAGCCATCCTCATGTGCCACCCTCAGTTGGGGGCAAAGGTGACAATTAAAGTCTCCTACTAATACTGTCTAAACTTGATTACGCCAATGGCCTCTACCATGGATCATCTTTATCAAGTAGGGAAAGACTACAACGAATACAGGACTCTGCAGCCAGACTACTCCTACATATAAAGGCACACACCTCCCCTGCCTTGAGGGCCCTACATTGGCTACCGGTTTCCAGAAGATCCACATTCAAGCTGGTTTGTATCACCCACAAAGCAAAACATGGTACAGTACAGCTTTTCATCAGGAATAAAATCAAGAAATACATACAACAAAGGGACCTCTGTGCTAGATTGGCACCACACCTCAAAACCCCAGCAAACAAGAAAAAAAATAGGTGCTACATCTATCTCTGTTCAAGCAGCCAAACCATGTAATTCATTACCTAGGACATAAGATCCACAGATAACTATCTTATCCTCAGAAGACTACTCAAGAGTTGTCTCTTTCCTACATTACCACCATACTCAAACACAAATGTACAGCATATGCCTGTGCATTTAAACATATATACTTTGGGGCCAAACACGATGTCATGCAGAAAGGCTCCGACCGACAGTCGGATTCACCTAAACCATGTCGGAACCCTTCCTCGGTTTACAATCCGACCAACCAATTACAATGTTTGCGGTCGGATGGTAAACCGTACTGTCTTTCCGAATCGGTTCCGACCGGTTCTTGGAGAATTCATGTGGGTTGGACCCGCATCATACAGCTCTACAGGCATCGTTTCCGACCAAGCGATTATGATGTAGGTTTCCAGCAGCCTTTCTGAGTCGGCCTATCCGACAAGAAAAGGCTGTTCAAAACTGACTTTGGGGGCCCCAAACAGGCCCCCCTTCATCCTATGACCTCTGGTTGGGGGTTGAAGAGGTGCCTAAGGGACCCCCCTGAAAAACCCTGCACTGTGTGGCTGGCACAATGGGGTGCCTGTGACAGGGTGCAGAGTTTTCCGCACACCCCCCATTTCTCCATAGGAGCCTGTGTTGTCGGGCGGAAGACGGGCTTCCCTAGGAATCAATGGGATTCCGACTGAACAGTAATTGGGCACATGGTAATCGGTCAGGCGGGACCATTGACTGTATGTCGGTCGGTTCTGATTATGAGACAATGTCGGGCGGAAAGTTTCCGCACAACATCGTAATCGGCCCATTTGATAATATGTATGTATTTACATATGTTTATTTCTTTGTACAAATAGATGTACTAATTGTGGTTTAAAACACACAGATATTCTTTAGGTTTGGTTAACGTCCATTCGTCCCGCTCCTGCCTCCCAGCTGCTCCCCTCTCCCACCTCCCCTTCTTATGGCGGCCGCTGTGCGGTGAGGAGAGCGACTCTTGACCCTGTTTCAGGCAGGTCGCTCCCCACGCCACACAGCACCACCTGTGTGCCCACGTCCCTACTGCTGATCGCTGCTGCTGCCGCGAGTTCGAGGCCCTCCTCCACCCGCAGGCTGCCACCTGCGCCTCATCCCTGGTGGCCCAGTGGTGGGCCGTGAGTGTCTGCCTGCTCGCTCTGCCCCTTTTTGCCATCTGTCTGTTTTACTTCTGTCAGCTGTTTTTTATTCCTTTATGTACCATTTTCCTTTTTGTACTGTACTCTGTGCCCTTTTATATTTTGTATTTCTGCCTGTTTTGTGCCCTTGTATTTTGTATTCCCGCCTGTCCTGCTCTCCCTGTCCCCTGCGGCCCCGCCCCCCACTCGACCATTCATCCCTCTCCGTCCTCTCAGCTGCTCCTCCCGCCACGCACTCAACGCCGGCCGATCGCACACCTGCTTCCTGGCCACCCCGAAGCGCACCCAAGGACCCTTCTCCTGCCATAGCTGCAGTTTCACCAGCCTCCAAGCCACCAAATCGCCCACCGAGACAAGACGCAACCACCTCAGATGCATATTTCTCAACACACGCTCCGCCTGCAAACACGCCATCGAACTCTGGGACCTACGCGGCTCCTCCTCCCCGGACGTCGCCTTCCTGACGGAGACCTGGTTGAACCCCTCCTTGGCACCCGACATTGCCATAGCCATCCCTGACGGCTATAAGATCACCCGCAGGGACCGCACCAACGGAGCTGGAGGAGGAATCGCCATTGTCCACAGAAACACCCTCAGAATCTCGACCAGCACCGACGACACCCTCAGCGCCGCCGAAAACCTTCACTTCCAGATCCACATTGACCCTAACACCACCCTCAGAGGAACCCTTATCTACAGACCCCCCAGGCACAGTTCAGCGACTCCATCGCCGACTTCGTCAGCATGCATGCCCTTGCATCCACAGACTACATCCTCCTCAGAGACCGTAACTTTCACACCAACACCAACGACAGCAACTCCACCACCCTGCTCGACAACCTCACCAACCTCAGACTCAAACAGCTCGTCACATCTCCCACCCACTCTGCCGGACACACGCTCAACCCCATCTTCTCCGCCAGCAACCACATCACCTTTAGCCACACCACCGAACTCCACTGGACCCACCACCGCTGCATCCACTTCACCTTCGAGAAGCCCACCGCACACCACCACGCACAACGGGGCCCCGGCCGCAACTGGAGCAAAGTCACCAAAGACCAGCTAATCACCACCCTCGCCCAAAACCCAACTGACACCGCCAACACTGACACAGCCGCCCGCAACCTCAGGCAATGGACCGACGACTGCGCCAACACTCTCACCCCGATCAAGAAACCCTCTAACAGATGCACCGACAGAAAAGCCACCTGGTTCACCGTTGACCTCCAGGCATCCAAGCAGGCCTGCCGTTGGCTTGAGAAGAAGTGGCACCACGAACAGACACCAGACAGCAGGGCAGCCTACAAGAGTGCAATCTGCAGACACCACCAACTCATCCGCACCACCAAAAGGACCTATCCAACCCCAGCTCCAACTCCAATGGCATCCTGTCATCGCAAGACCTCTGTGACTCCCAAGCAACCTTCTTCCACCGCAAGATCGCAGACATCCATGACAGATTCAACAGCCAGGCCCCCCCGACATCCACCGACACCTCAGACTCACCGCCCCCCAACCACACCAACCCCCTGCCCTCCTAGACCCACGTCAACAACGACGACACCATCAAAATAATGAACACCATCTACTCCGGCTCACCATCAGACCCCTGCCCGCACCACATCTTCAACAAAGCAAGCTCCACCATCGCACCCCATCTCCACAAGATCATCAACAACTTCTTCAAAACCGCTACCTTCCCAGAGAGCTGGAAGCACGCCAAGATCAACGCCTTACTCAAGAAACCCAAGGCGGACCCCAAGGACTTCAAGAACTTCTGGCCCATCTCCCTACTCCCGCTGCCGGTGAAAGTCATCGAGACGATTGTCAATAGGCAACTGACCTCCTTCTTCGAAGAGAACAACATCCTGGACCCGTCCCAATCCGGAATCTGCAGCAACCACAGCACCGAAACAGCCCTCATCGCCGCAACCGATGACATCAGGGCCCTGCCTGACAACGGAGAAACCGCGGCCCTCATCCTCCTGGACCTTTCGGTCGCCTTCGACACTGTCTGCCACCACACCCTACGCACACGCCTCTGCAACGCAGGGATCTGCGGCAAAGCCCAGGACTGGACCACCTCCTTCCTCACCGGCAGAACACAGAGTGTCCACCTCCCTCCATTCCGATCTAAAGACACCAAGATCATCTGCTGCGTACACCAAGGATCGCCCCTCAGTCCGACACTCTTCAACATCTACATGGCACCACTCTCCAACATCGTCTGATCATATGACCTCAACATCATCTCATACGCCGATGACACCCAGCTGATCCTCTCCCTAACCATGGCCCCCACCACCGCCAAAACCAACCTCCACGAAGGAATGAAGGCCATTGCCGAATGGATGAAGAATAGCCGCCTGAAACTGAACTCGGACAAGACAGAGGTCCTCATCATCTGATCCACCCCCTCTGCCTGGGATGACTCATGGTGGCCGGCCATGCTGGGAGCTGCACCGATGCCCTCTGACCACACACGCAACCTGGGGGTCATCCTGGACTCATCGCTGTCTATGACCCAGCAAGTCAACGCTGTCTCCTCCTCCTGCTTCAACACCCTCCACATGCTCTGCAAGATCAGCAGATGGATCCCCACCGAAACCAGAAGGACGGTCACCCAGGCCCTTGTCAGCAGCAGGCTGGACTACAGCAACGCCCTCTATGCGGGAACCTCAGCCAAACTCCAGAACCGACTACAACGCATACAGAACACCTCTGCACGCCTCATCCTTGACATCCCCCGCCACAGCCACATCACAGCCTTCCTGAAAGACCTGCACTGGCTCCCTGTCAACAAGAGGATCACCTTCAAGCTCCTCACCGACGCTCACAAAGCACTCCACAAAGCCGGACCAGCGTACCTCAACGAACGACTCACCTTCTACAGCCCAAAGCGACAGCTTCGCTCCGCTGACCTTGCCCTCGCCACCGTACCCCGCAGCCAACGAGTGACCGGCGGCAGCAGATCATTCTCCCACCTCCCCGCCAAGACTTGGAACACCCTCCCCATCCGCCTGCGACAGACCCAGGACCTGCTAACCTTCAGAAGACTTCTCAAGACCTGGCTGTTCTAGCAGTAGCAGCACTTCACCCCACCCTCCCCAGCACCTTGAGACCCTCAAGGGTGAGTAGTGCACTCTATAAATGGATTGATTGATTGATTGATTGATTGATTAACAAATGTATGCAATATGTAGGGAGAACCAAACTGCAGGTGCACAAACGAGTGCTCCAGCACCTGAGAGCAATCACAAATATTGATGTTACCTACCCGGTTGCCCGACATTTTAAGAAGTATCATGACAGTAAGCTGGACAACCTGAAATACTTTGTCTTAGATACGATCCTTCCTCAGAAACGTGGAGGCAACCGGGAGGCTATGCTCAGAAAACTTGAGACTAGGTACATTTTAGAACTAGATAGCAAGATACTCCTGCATTTGAACTTGAGTGAGGATTTTTATACATGCCTGTGATTGATTCCATTTGCTTTTAAATGAGATTTTAAGTAAGATCTTAGATCCATTTAGCCGCTGCTTCCATGATAATTGTTTTTTTTAGCTTTCATTTTTTGCACATTTACACTTTAGTAGGTCACGGCTGTATATATTTGTATTTGTATTTTTATGCGGTATTTGTAGAGCGCGGCTATCACCCAACGGGTATCTTGGCGCTATAGTACATGAATCAACATCAGACAGTGGAGGAGAGTAACAGGAATAAGTTAAGCAGGGCAATTCCAGAGCTATCAAGCTCTAGGGAAAGGCCCTGTATTGATCTTCTTCCTAAACTGCAGAAGATCATGGGACTGTCTAAATTCCGAAGGGAGGCTTTCCAGAGTTTGGCAGTGGCTGAGCTGAACACCCTGCCTCCTGACTTGGCTCTTCGAATTTTCGGGAATTTCACCAGACAAGCGGTGGCAGAGCGGAGACACCTTGTTGGAGTATACCATGTGAAGGTCTCTTAGAGAGGTATGGGTCCAAACCATGAAGGGCCTTGAAGACCAAGCATAGAGACTTAAATTGAACCCTCTGCATTATTGGCAACCAATGAAGCTCTGCAAGGGACAATGAGCCTGACGAGCATCGTGGTTTCATCAGTGTCAATTTGGCCGCCACAGTTTGAACTCTTTGAAGGCGTTCAATCAAGAATTTAGGGGCTTCCAACAGTAGGGCGTTAGAGTAATCCAGTCTACTGAGGATGATACTACCAATGACCAGCACTCTGGCCGTCTTTGGTAGCAACGGGAGAATGTTCCTCAAAGCTCTAATCAGGGAGAAGCAGTTCCCCACCACCTTGTTTACATGCGTTTCCAGAGTTAAGCTAGCATCAAGCATAACTCCTAGATTACGTACTGCTTTAGTCGGAACCAGAGTAGACGTAGTTGAAGAAGGCCAAAAATTGTTAGGAAAAGGGGGAGGGACCCTCCCTATGGCGCAATATAAGACATCAGTCTTATCTGAATTGAATTGAAGTGAGTTGGCTCTTAGTCAGTGGGCAGTATCCTGCATGCAGTCATGAAATGTTGCCAAAGGAATCGAGTGATTTCCCTCTAGGGAAAAGAAGAGTTGGGTGTCGTCGGCATAGTTCACCAATTTCACACCATGCGCCTTTATAATTTCAATCAAGGGTCTCATATAAATATTGAAAAGAATAGGGCTTGTTGCCGATCCCTGTGGAACGCCATGGTGGATGTTGGTAAACTTAGATTGATACGGCGAGAGGGAAACAGCCTGACATCTGATAGATTGGAGCGAAACCATTCTAGGGCCATCCCTGACACCCCGACTTCTTCCAACCTGGTCAGCAAAATATCATGGTTGACCGTGTCGAAAGCGGCAGACAAGTCAAGCAAAATAAGAATGCCTGATTGTCCCCTGTCTGCCCAGAGTCGAAGATCGTCTAACACGGTCACTAAAGCAGTCTCAGTTCCATGGCCAGGTCGAAAACTGAACTGAACATCGTCCAACCTGGAGTTGGATTGCAGGAACTGAGACACAGTTTTGCTGACCAGTCGTTCAATGATTTTAATCGGGTATGGTAAGAGAGAGATTGGTCTGTAGTTAACAGTGCAGGTCGGGTCCAGTGTCGTTTTTTTCAAGAGTGGTGTGGCCACCACCCGTTTCTAATACGCTGGTACTAATCCAGAAGTTAGAGAGCTATTACAGAACAGACTCAGAGTGGGAAAAAGCTCAGAACCCAACTCCTTCCAGATTTTATGTGGAAGAGGGTCAAAATGGGATCCCGAAGACACACTTACAGCAGTTCAGCAGTTCAGCAGTTCTATTAAAAACCTCCTCCGAGAGTTCCTAAATCCTGTGCCTCATTGATTTTGACAGTGGGGCCATCTTTCCTCGAAAGATTATTCATCTTCGGTCCATCAATGATGTTGCTTATTTTCTCCATAAAGAAAGTTGCTAAGCTATCACACAAAGCTGTTACTACTATAGGTAAATGCAGCACTGTTCTGCACAAGCACTTTAGGCAAAACATTTTCATAGAAATCTTTGTAACCAAGGCCCACTTGGGCAGGAATCTGTTTAAATTAATGCGTTTTTTGCACTACCCATTCGTTATTTGCACAGTGGTATTCCTAGACCTGAAGTGATATCTATACATGGTCTGCAATATACTTTACAGTTTATTACCACCGCAATGTTTTAAGAACGAACAACTGGTTTTTATTATTCAAGGTTCATGATATTGCTGAACTGATTACATGTTACATGTTTTAGCAATGCTCTTTTTTAACTTTAAAAAATCTTTGCTATATACCGACTTTGGTTTTATAATATTTAAAACATGGAGTATTATGTTTTAAATCTTTTTCCAATAGGTGCTATTTTTAATGCTATATTTATGATGATAACATTTATTTATCTTTATTTATATATGCATTTTAGGGAAGGACAATACTCTTTTAAGCGACTAGATTACACATTTCCTCTATTTCTACTATGCCTATGCTTTGCTTTGTAATTACCATGTGCATGCACTGTCACTTTAAATATTAGAGAGCACTCCACATGCGCATCATGTGATCAAGGGCACTGGGTTTCCCGAAACGCATCATGGCGATGGTGCGGGGCATCCACTAAATAAAATCGAAAATTGCACCGATTCTGGGTCTATTTTTGTCATCCTTTTGGTATACAAGTGTTACCTGGCAAAGAGAACTGCATATATATATATATATATTTATTTATTTATTTATTTATTTATTTATTTATTTATTTTTCACTGAGAAAACCACATAGGTTTTACAGACGTTATAGTTAGGAATTAGCATTTAAAAAAACTTAGAAATTCACTGAAAAAACCATAGGTTTCAGGGACGTTATAGTTAGTTGGACATTTGACTCATATAAAGCCAGATAAATTCGCCTGTTATAGTTAGTTGAGCTTACTATAACTGGCACGCCCGCAATGCACTGCTGATGATGTCACATTTTACATCACTCATGACATGGTCAGTAACATCAGTGAATTTCTAAGGTTTTTTAAATGCTAATTCCTAACTATAACGTCTGTAAAACCTTTGTTTTTTTTCAGTGAATTTCGAAGGTTTTTTAAATGCTAATTTCTAAATATAACGTCTCTGAAACCTATCGTTTTTTCAATGAATTTCAAAGGTTTTTTAAATATCGAAGTACTATTATGTATTTGTCATTAATACTATTTATTCTAACTTTTCAATGACATAAAATAAACTGCAAAAGTACTATGTAACGTAATACATTTCACAAATTACAATTAGTTTTTAAATAATACAAAACAATTTAACATTCAGATAACAATTTTTCTCCCTTTTTTTGCTGTCATCAGCTACTACTTAACTTTACTATTCACAGTGATGCCAGTGTAGTTTCATCATAAACAGCAGGGGAAAAAAAACAATGAAGTACATTGTTAAGAAAAAAAAAACCTAATTCTCTCAAATATAATACAAAATCTACACAAATAACACATCCAATAGTACTTCAAATGTTCAAAGCTTACCTTTACTTCGTAGATTGTCTGCAATTTTACCCAATACAACAGATAATATATCAAAGATTTCGCTGTGAAAGCATCCAGTATGAATTCCTTAAATATCTTATGTAGTTTCTCTGCACAATTTTCCCAATACACCAGATAATGTATCAAAAATTTCGCTTTGAGAGCATCCAGTATGAATTCCTTAAAGATCTATACACCTTCCCATTAAAGCTGAATAGTGAATCAAAAATCTTTGTTTCAGAAAAATTAAGTATGAGTTGGGTAATTCATAAGGCAATCTCGGTTTCATTTCCAAGTGTGTATCATTATAGTGACTCCAACCATTATTACACTTTAAATAAACTGTATAATGTCCACTTGTAGTAGTACTTCCAGCATGGAAAACAATAGCAACTGTTGCAAAAGTTCTTCCAGAAATAGATACTTGATTAGTAACAAAATGTTTAATTTTGGTTTCCACTTTTCTTCCATTTGGTCGACAGCATTGCAGCATTATAATCAAATATTTTCCATATCTTTGTAGGCCTTATGAAGATAGCATTCTTGATTTACAACGAGAACACATCATCTCATGATCAGCTTCTTTTACTAATTTGGAAAATGGTACAGATTTGCAGTCAGGTATTGTTAAATATAAAAATCGTTCTCTGTCAACTATAGTGCTTGAAGTTAATGAACACTGTTCACATTTATGTTCCCATTTGTAACTGAGTCCAAATAAACTCTCAATCTGAATTCCTTCCTCTTCTAGTACTCCAAGCATAGCCATCAGAAATTCTTGTGCATCTTGCTGTATATTTGCACTGAACGTTAAAGATCCAGTACATGTATCCAACAGTTGGCGAATACCAGAAGCAGAATGAATCTTACTTCTATCAGTTCTCAATTCTTGAAATAAAGTGTAGAGTGCAGAACATAAAGTTTTTTCCTGACTTTCCATAATTTCACCACAAACATCTTCAAGATAAAATATAACATTTAAAATGACATTACCGTAGCAGTGGACACCAGAAGCATTTTCTAATTGGTATCCAACAACATCATCACTTGTTCGTATTTTCTGCTTCTTTACATCTTTTCTATTCTGTTGATTTTCTTTCTGCTTTTCAATTATAGTTAACTCTTCAACATATTTGCGTTTTGAACACACAACACGTTTCTCATAAATGGGATACTCACCTAAATGGGGAGCATAAAGCCTTCTCAAACGATTGTATTCTCTTACACAATTAACATCGGCACTAACCTTGTTCTAATCAAAATCAATTAAATACAAACTAGACAACGTTCTAACTCGAGATAATGCAACATATACCATTCCCTCTTTAAAACAGTTTTTCCAACATTTACCAAAGCATTATCTACACTTAAACCTTGTGATTTGTGAATAGTTATTGCATATGCTAAACAGAAGGGAAACTGTTTTCTACGGACATACAAGTCTATTACAAGCCAAAAACGTGCAGCAGTTCGTCTGTCTTACCTCTGCAATCTGATCAAATTTAACTTTCAAAAATTCAATTCCATTTCTATTTTGATATTTCACAAAATCAACAACTTTCCCAATTGCTCCATTCACTAAACCTTCTTCTACATTCAGATTATGCTTCAAAATTACCCGACACTTTAAACATACATCTAAATGTTTTTCTAAGCCAGCAGTTTTTGAGACAGACTTTTCCAAAGAATCCAATTTAATCTGTAGTTTTTCTGAAAGAACAATTGTTATTCCTTGATACTCTATTTTATCAATAGCTTCAATGTGAACTATTTCTTGATTTTCCAATTTCATAAGCTCTCTATTAAACGAATAACACTCTTCCACTGTAGGCATTAAGCAAACTATAGACTTTATTTCTTTCATTTTCTTGTACATTACTTCCGCTGGTGTGTTTTCATTTGTAAACAAGTTCTTTAGTAGACGACTTTGAAAAGCTTGTTTACCATGTTTGCTTAGAACACCAATTCTTACATCTTTTGGAATATGTGCATAATCTTCATCTCTTGCTTGATTGCATATTCTGAGTGAGTTCTTTATTTTCAAAATGTAACCAAAGATTCACATTTCCAGTACTTCCCAAAGATTTCTTAGTGTCTTCATGTAGAAGAGTTTTAAACACTGGTTCTCCTTTTACATGGGTTAGTTGTAGCAGATCTCCAAATACAATTAAATGTTTTCCCCCAAAGAGAACGTTGTAATCTGTTTTTAATACCTGTTGTATTCTTAAGTGTACAAAAGCAAGCATTACGTTTGAGACCATGCTCACCTCATCAATAATTAAAAGTTTAATTTTCTTCAGCACTCTTGAAACTTCATAAGAAGCTTCTCCAGACAACTTCTGAAATTCTAATTTAATATCATACTCCACTGGTAGCATCAATAATCTATGCAAAGTAACTCCTTTAACAATGTGTGCAGCTAATCCAGTTGGAGCTGTTACCACACAACATAAATGTGAACCAGTAGTTTTTTTAAGAAACCTGGTCAAAACTTTAATTACATTTTTTTTACCTGTCCCAGGTTGACCACTGATGTACATCAGAAGAGGTTTAAAAGATGAACACAGACACTCTTTTTTTTCATGCAACAAACCATGTTCTATCCGTTCTCTCACTTGCACATATATTTCTTTCTGTTCAACATTTACTTGTTCTTCTAACTTTTCCAATGTTATATTCTCCTCGTGTGCTTGTTGCATTGCAATTTCGACTTCATGCATAGTAATCGCTGCTTCATTTTCCAGCATTGGTTTTCCAAGAGGATCTTGACTACATGGACCACTACTTTGACTATCTTGAGAACTTTCATGAGCTATTTCAGCTATAATAGTCTTTTCCTGTTCAACTTCATCATTCAACATTTTTAAATATGTAGGAAAAATTGGACACCGAATGCTATTTTTACAAGCATTAAAAAAGAATCTTCGTAGCAGTCAAACTCTCCAAGTAATTCACTTTCACTACGTCATGGTTTAAACAGCTGCAGAAGTGCTAAATAGTAAAATTCTCGCTTATCTGGAGTTTCACAACTAAGTTTCTTGTGGTTTATAAGATTACCCTTTGCATGTTTTACTAAACAACCATGACATCCAACTAATGCAAACTTTCCTTCTTTTAAATTCTCTTTGACATTTCTTTTGAAGCTGTAAAGTTGAAGTACTTCATACAGACATAGCTGTTCCAGATGCTGACTCCTTTTCGGATAATATGTGTCCAACATATTAGTTTTAAGAATGTCTGTACTATCTGGCTCATTTGCTGCTAATCGTTCAATTTCTTCCAATGATTTCAACACTCTATTTCGTTTGCAGGCAAGACCTAAACTTACCCAAATGATTCCTCATGACTTTGAATATAAACTTGAAGAACACAAGCGGTCTGAACATTCATACGATCCAATTTCTCGGTGGGAAAGTATTTTCAAACTAAAGCTGTACAATTTTTTGCTAAGACTATTCTCTCGTACAATTTCTTCCCACATTTGTTTCATCTCTGTTTTTTCAGATTTTGTTATGTACGATGTAACATAACGTGCAACAGCAATTGAGTTATCCGCAACATATTGGATGTCCATGTTCGCATTCCACATTTTTAAAATGACCGGATTGTAGTCATTGATATACTTTGACACTTCTGTTCTTTTTAAGTTGTAGGTATTCTTTGGAGATTTCTGAGTTATTGTGTGCCTCACAGAAGAAGAACAATAATCTACTCTTCCTTTACAAATGACTGGACGGGGAAAGCCAAACCGACATTTGGTGTAAAACTTTCCTTTAGACTTGTATTTTCTTCTGCAATACTTTCCACAATGGTGACTTTGGAAACGTAAAACTTGCTGTCTCAAGCTTCTATCTCCTCCTTCTCTTGGAATCTCACATGTCACATACTGTTCGATGAAAGACAATACTGTTACATCAGAATCATTTCCAAATTTAGGTGCATCCTTGATCCATACTAGCATATGTATATGAGGTGCACCTCTTGCTTGCTACTCCTTTCTCCAAAAGAAATCGGTAAATTCTCCAAGAGGTGGATTCTTTTAATTACAGATAAAAGACATCATAGCTTGAAACTTATGATTAAAATATCTGCACACATTTACAGGATCCAATGAACACAGTTCACCAGGAGTCTTTATTTCAAAATGTTTTATATTAGAATTCGCTTCTCTTAAAAACTCAAGCAAATCTTCCCATGCATACTCTGCACAGCTAAGTGTGACAAACCATGTTGGTGTACCTAAGTTCCGTAACATACACTTGAGTTCTCCATGACGACGATACCAATACTCCTTTGTTCCACGTTGACATGCCATCAAATTAATTAACTGTGCTTCTAAATTTTCATCTATTTCTTGAACTTTCTCCACAAATTCTTTTGCAGAAAGAAGTGATTCATGAACTCCAGTTTTAAGTATATGATTTACTGCATACGAGAGAGAAGACAGATCACTTTCAAACAAAAGGTGAAATATGTATGGAATGAACTGTCGAAATCTAGGATCTTCAGAATATATTCTTGTTGACCGATATTCTGAAGCTGGAATCCGTACAGGTCAGTCATCATATCGTCCACCTTCTCCAGTAGGAAACAACTGTGGAAAATAACGAGCTTCCAAGCTTTTCTCCCATACACTCATTGGAGTTCCCTGTGCTTTTTTAATTTGAAATAACTCAATGCTACTTCCCATCACTTCTTTTGAATGCAAAGGACATATTGTATAATGTTCATAAATCTCTTCAGTCCTTGACTTGTCCACTTACTCTATTTGACCACTTGAAATTTCAAAATCATCTTCTAAACGTATTACCTGTTCATCCACATTTACATTTTTGTAATAAATATTGTTCTCTATAAGATATAAGGGAGCCTTTTCAACTTTATTAACATCCACAAATTCTTGCCATATTTTCTGACTCTTTGTGGGTCCACCATTTACTAAAATAACTACTGCCTCATCTTCCTCTTTCTCTCCAGCAATAGTTTCAATGTTTTTCTTAAAATCCAAAGGCAAGTACACCACTCTTCCTTTCAGCCTTCTTTGCAAGTCTGTTGGTGGCAGTTTACCCGTTTTAGGCTCCATCCGAATTATAGTTTGAAAAGGATGAACAGATTGAATTAGAACCGACTCATATGTATTCAATTTGGCCAGCTCCTGCGGAATAGCTACTAACTCCAACTTATTATGCACTGCTCTAGCAGGCATTTTGTTCTCTTCTAATTTGTTGTAACAATATTTACATATACGTTGATCACTACCTAACTCAAATCGACCTTCAACAAACAAGTAAGTTGCAAATTCTTCCCACTTACCATTATTCTCCTTTTCACTTTTGAAATACAAATCAACATTCCTACTTTGATTCTTATAATGAGTACGTCGACAACAAACACAAACATATTTTGGTATTTCAGAGCACACTACATTAAACTTTCCAATTTCTTCTTCAAACTGATCAGTGCAAATCACTTTCTCATCTCCTCCAACATCTGTAATTGTCAAACTTTCACTTTCTATGAACTGATCTTCTAAACCAAAATATCGCATTTCAATATCATTACACTTTTTTTGAACATCAGATAAAGAACCATATAAAAGACTTCCATTCAGTTCACTTAAACTTAATGCAGGACTTTTTACATATTACAGTTTCTTTACAAAGTTCTGCATTTCTGAATGGTGTGCTGCTAACATCCTCAAATGACAAAAAACACTTTTACAAACTTTTCTTGAAAGACAAGCCAGAGAATGCCCATACTTCTCAGTATATTTTCTTACATTACATGGATCTAGTCCTTGTAACAACTTAATCTTCTGTTTTATACTTTTCTGAGTATATTCTCGTAGCAAATTTCTCATTATATCAATGGATTCCTGTCGAATACTACAAATGCTACTACAACTCCACTTATACACAGGAGCTCGCGGACGTTTCCCTTGCACTTCTTCAGCTATTAACTCTTCCGTACTTTTACCAACCATTTCCTCCTTTGGAAGAGGAACACCATCCTGAACTTCATAGCAACGACCTCCAGTATCAACTGCAAATGATAAACTATTTTCCTGAAAGTAACTTTCCTCATTAAAAAAGGCTCAGTACTAGAAGTATGTCTCCAATGTCCACTAAAGATTTTACAAAAGTTGGTTCTGTTCACAAGTCTTTTTTTTCTACTTTTGTCTTTCAATACTTTGACTATTCTATCCAATACTTTCATTCTCTTTAAAATCAAAATGAACAACTTCTGTTTCAAATTGAAAGCAGTATCCACTTTTCAAATTGAAAGCAGTATCCACTATACTTTCAATACGCTGCTTCTCTTTGAATTGGAACATTCTTCTTTTATATTTGCAGCATGTTTTCAATCAATTCTGAATCACTCTAGATCAAAAAAGTCTATGACAAATTTCTTGAAATTGTTTCTGTCTCCGAGTACCAGATACTATTTCTTTATCATCTTTCCTTTTCCTCATATTTGAAATTGAACTCTGCTTCACCTTACCTGAAAAACTCTTCTTTTTGCTTTGTGTGATGTTTTTCTCATTTTCAAAAATTGTCTTTTGCTTTTACTCGAACAAACAGTTTCTCTACTAGTCGCATCTTTTTCTACTTCAAGATCTTTCCTTTTCGTCAAATATATATTTTTCTTCTATTTTCTTTTTTTTCACTTCTTCTAGGCATTTCCAAATTTCAATCCAAACAAAATAATTTTCTGAAAAACAAAAAATAGATTCAATTATTTTTCACATTTCTTCACTATGTTAAAATAATAACATACAATTGCAAAACTTCCACTAACAACTTCCAGACACAGTGCTGCAACGTGATGGAGCACGATAGATGAGCACTAGGATGACAAGTAGTGCCATAGAAGATACAGCAAGTATTTATTTAATTATTTACATACTCCTTTACAATTTATATATAACTGCATTACCTCATACTTTTCACCTCTCCGCCACACCCCACCACCCCACACCACTTTCTCTGCAACCCACCGCACACAACATTATAAATAGTATTTTCTTTTTTTTTATCTATGTACTTAGAATGATATTATCAACCAAACAGCACACATACAAATTTCCATTATTACCTAACAATTTTATCAACAACTTCGCAAACATAACACTGCACCCAGGGCTTTAACTAGAGGGGGTGTCTGTGGGGATGTGACCACCAGCACTTTATTTTTGGGAGCTTCGAAACGGGTCTTTATAGGGCTCTATTTTCCGACCTCACAAACGTAATCCGATTTTTTTTTCTTTTCTGCACTGCAGTGACACTGTGAGAGCATGCACATTGCTCTCTACTTAGAAGTGCAGACATCATGCCAAGTGACTCGCATTGTAGGAGAAGGGAAATCCTTTAAAGAGAGCAATTTTCTCTCAGTATTTCCCTTCTCTTTTTGCAACGCACCAGCAACATTATCGTGGGGTGATTAGCAGACAGACCACCAGGCGCCATTGCCCCGGAATCTCGGACAGAGCTTCCCGGGCGCGCACACAGAGCCGCACCCGAGTACTTCACCGGTCTTCAAAACATAATTTTTTTGTAAAGGAGACTCTGTTCTTTTTCCCCCCGTTTTTACAACCCCTACATGCCCACTCTGCCTATTGCTGAAAGAAGTAGACCCCCCCGAAATTTCTCTCTGGTTGCGCCTCTGCAAACGACCACAACAAGGCAACTCCAACACGAACCTCCTCTCACTTTACACACGGTCTTGTTTTAGTGCTACGAAAACACACACTTTGCCTGCCTCACTAAGTTCTCACACTCCCTCTTTAATATGAACATAAAAGCTTTCCAATTACTATTATATTCCTATACTGTACTTCACATGGAAATATAGAACTCAAGGTTCTCACCACCCCAAATTAGCTCTCTGGTATACTTTCTCAAATATAAGAAGTACAGGTATTCAGTATCTGTCAGTCAAGGCCACTTTAGAACAGTGTACCTATAAACAACTCGACAAAACGTTGTTTCTAAATTAACATATTACACTTAAAAGCTCCTTTACATTTCTTTCGTTAGATGTACCTTTGTTTAAAACACCACCAGAGAAGGGTGTTGAAGTATGCTCCACAAAGAGTAACTCAAAGCTTTGTTATTTATTAAAAAATCTGCCTGTCAATGCTTTTCGCAAGCCTTTTCAATGCCTTAAGAGGGTAGCTGGATGAGTATAATATGTCGTATTTAAGATCAGGGTGGACGATGCACGGAAATAAGAACGTATAGTTGAATAAAGGGTGGGTGCATGCATGGCCAGATGCATCAATGGATAGATACATGGATCAATTTATCAATGTATGGATGGATGGAAGGATGAATGAATGCAAAGACCAGTACTTACGATAGACGGGTGGGCTGATAAATGCTTAGGATTGATTCTGGGACAGATATATCTATGCATATATAGGTGTATCGCTGTATGAATGGCACAGTGCTTACTATAGGCGAGTGCGCTCATAGATGCTTAAGATAAGCGGACAAACAGTTTTATGTATATTTATAAGTAGGAATATAGGCATCAAATAAAAGATGGTTGAATGGCGCAGTGCTTAGGATGCATGGATACTGCGCTTTAATTTGGCCGGGTCTGGGGACCGGCACTTATTTTCAGGCAGCCTCCAAACGACTCTCTACTAGGCTCTATTTTCGGCCCTCTCAAAGATAGTCAATTTTTTTTATTACACTGCAGTGACAGCATGCACATCGATGTACGCATGCTTATTTTGCTCACTACTGAGAACTGGAGACATCACGCTAGGTTACCCACATAGTAGAAAGGGAAATCCTTTAAACAATGTTTTTTTCAGAACCTACAATAATTGGTAATTGGAGAGGATTTTCTAAAGCACACAATGATACTTATCTTGATTTAGACCACGCCCAAACTTGCATAGCCCACACCCCTTTAAGAGCTTTGTCCCCCTTTTAGAGCACCCCCACATTTTTTTCTCCCACTTAGAACCCTAACTACACCATAGTAACAAACAAACAGTGTAACCTTCCATTAAAATCTACAATGGCACCAAGTTTCATAATTTTCCATCAACGCTATCAGCCTTCTACCACAGTACAAGAGTGTCTATCAGCACGAAGATGTCTTATCCACAGAAATGGTGTGTTATTTCTGTACCTGCCTGCTGGAACACTCATCACCAAAAAGTATTAAAACATGGGAATTTGCCAGAAAAACATATACCATACCATAAAGCGATTCATAGATGGGCACACTGCCACTGCACCACCCCCTTCCCCATCCTTCCTTAACTTTACAAAATTAAAGAAAGAGCAACACCAAACCTAGTAAACACACTGTACCAATACAAGAACTTAATTTCAACAACCGTCTACCAGAACGCTTATGAGCAAAGCGTATTAAAACATACAAATTTGCGGATAAAACATATACAATGCCATAGGGCACTTTATAAGTGCTATACACACATAAGAGAATAGGGGGTCTAATGGCAGACAGCACAAAAGATAAAGAAGGAGTAAGGTGTGTAGAATCAATCAGGCCCGTACGTTATCAGAGCAGAGCATGGATTACCATGAACCTTACTCATCCAATGAGATAGATAGTGAGAGCAGAAACACCTCTCATGATCGTTTATATCATCTGGTATCCAACTAGGACAGAGGTATGTCTCTCGATCATAGAGACTGCCTCACTAGTTAGAGGCTCTATTGCTCCCTTGGGCTGATGGAAATGCCTCAAGAAGACACGTGAAAAACTGTGGCATCCAAACAAAGTAGAAGTGCAGTGCAAAAGAGACTGTGAAATCTAAAAAAGGTTGTGTGAAGAGTGCGATGTAATTCAATTCACTCCACACACCTTAATTAAAAAAGTGTGACAAAGTTATAAGCAGTGCTGACTAGTCGCTGCTAGATGAGGGTGCTCCCAGTGGTACTAAATCACTTTCAGTAGCTCGACATCTGCACGTTACTAAATTCTGTGTTTTAATCAGAAACATACCCACTTCCCCCACACCCACCCCTGCCCTTCCTCAAACAGAAAGCCCCACCATTCCTAGTAGCACCACTATATCCATACACAGGCTTAATTTTGACAGGTGTGTGCCGGAACCTTTATCAACAAAAAGTATTCAAACATGCAAATTCACGGGAAAAACATAAACAATACCATAGCACGGTTAATATATAATCCCACTCAAACTACATTACCTTTACTAACTACACATGCCCACGTTACAAATATCCGTCTTATAATCAGCAACATACGCACCTCCCCCACTCCCACCCATTCCTTGCTTAACCTTCCGAAATCAAACAACGAGCCCCATCACTCCCGTTACTGCCACTATAGCCATACATAGACTTAATGTCAACAGGTGTCTGCCGGAACGCTCATCAACAAAACCTATTAAAACCTGCAATTTTGCAAATCAAACACACACCATACCATAAGACGGTTTATAAATAGTCACAGTACCACTACACCACCTCAACACCCGCCCTTGCTTAACTTTACGCAATAAAAGAAAGAGCCCCAGCAAACGTAGAAGCGCCATCATAGCCAAACAGAGGCTTAATTTCAACAGATGTCTCCCGAAACGCTCATCAGCAAAACGTATTCAAACATGCAAATTCACGACTAAAACATATCCCATGCCATAGGGTGCTTTATAAGTGCTCCCAGTGGTACTAGATCACCTTTAGTAGCTTGACATCTGCATGTTACTATATTCTGTGTTTCAATCAGCAACATAACCACCTCTCCCACACCCACCCCCGCCCTTGCTTAACCGTACAAAATCAAACAGAAACCCCCACCATTCCCAGTAGCGCCACTATACCCATATATGACGTTAATTTTAACAGGTGTCTGCCGGAACACTTATCAGCAAAAAGTATTCAAACATGCAAATTGGCGGGTAAAACATAAACCATCCCATGGCACGGTTTATAAATGGGCCCAGTCGGACTACACCACCTTTACTACCTAGACATCTATATGTTACGAAAGTCGTTTAAACACTCTGTAGA
This sequence comes from Triturus cristatus, assembly GCF_964204655.1. Taxonomy (NCBI): domain Eukaryota; kingdom Metazoa; phylum Chordata; class Amphibia; order Caudata; family Salamandridae; genus Triturus; species Triturus cristatus. The sequence continues at coordinate 696,844,081 of NC_140588.1, forward strand.
GTGTATAGCAGGGCATGGGGTGAGTAAACAAAGTTCTATTTCCCAAACTTTTGATATACAGTCCCTTTACTGTATCTATATTAAAGATATTAAATGGAATGAATAAATAGACGAGTGTCTCAAAAGGGATAGTGAAGCTCACCATCAGTAAAACACAAACCACTTCAACACCTACATTTATCCGCCACAGCGACACAGCCTGACAAATAGTATCACTTATAATCACATGTAGTTCTCTAATGTCAACAAAGTCATGCAGAAAATATACCGCACATTTACATTTTTTTTATCTCACACATTTATAACACATCTCTTCTAAAGAAGCACTCCCCAACTACTTCTATTCCATAAGAACAGACAATAATTAATACGTTTACTACCATATATTTTAGTATATCTACCTTTTTATTATTCACTAGTCAGAATCTACAAAAACTATTCACTATACCCAAATGCAAACCAGAAACCATATTCATATTTATTTCAATTTAGGATCACATGATTCAAACTATGCATACATATAAAAGGAACGTATCACTTTTCCTATCTCCATCTCCTCTCCATGTAATCTCCAAACACTGTACACAGCCCCACTGTACAACAACCTACCCTGACTTACATTCAAACCTACCTCTCAGTGTCAAAAATAAGACCACAACCTGCCCACATAACATTTCTGCATTTCGTTTTATCACTTTTAACTTAATAACACATACATCTCCTACCACCACCCCACTATTTCCACAAAAAGTATCAGTTGCAAACGTGCGACATTTTTTTTATCTCCCCAAATACATTACAAACTCAAATTAACGCTGTACCTCATTTTCAAAACAATACAGTCCTATAAAGATGACACACTACACTTCTTCTCTGTGAAAAATTCCTAAACATATATAAAATACTTATATAACAACAGCTCAAATTTAATGCATATTTCATAACCAATATCAAACACCACACTTTGCTAACACTATATTACTTTGAAATAAAAAATACTTTCAAAATTAAAAACATCACCTCAAATACTTAATCAATACTATAAAATACATAACACATCTTGTTCATTTCTAACTCACCTTTGTAGTTGGTATCCAGATTTCAAATGTCACACGCATACAATTCTCTCTTTCTCACATAGTACATGTAAAGCTCCGACTTCATCAAGAATGAAATCAGGAATTTGCACAATTTCTCTGTCGCTCCACACATAAATACATCTAAAGAACAAATCAGAATACTTCATTCCTTCAACGACATTCTAAAACTTTCCTCCATTGGTTAATTTTGAATTTTCCTTCCGAAAAGCTACTTATTATTCCGCGCCACATACAGGTCACAAGTTCAACCTATTTTATCACCACACTTTCTGGAACCTTCTATGACACCTGCAGGTTAAAAGTTCATCATTTTTTTTTTAACCTAACGATATACTTTTGCAACATTTTATCGAACATTCAACGGCACGTTTACGTTAAAAGTTCACAATAGGGGTCAGTAGTTCATCAGCTTTATTCCCAACTCGAGCAACACCTCACCTTACGCCCCCAGCGCCATCAGACCCGTAGGAGTCAGTGCTTTCCACTTTCCAAATACCAAATTCATTTCATACACACAAATTTACCTTCGCACTACCTATATAACACCCCCTAAGCACCATAAACAAGTTACAATGTTCGAAACAAAAGTTCCTTCAAGTAGCTATAACTACATGCTGACACTACTTGCACAGATGTGGCACAGCGGCCAGAGCATATGACTTCACAGCATATGACACACAGTTTGGGCTCACGCTTTCAGCCCGAGTCCGGCAGTAGCTCAGCTTAGCAGCATGAGACTCTACACACTACCTCAAATATTTTCTGTACCCCAGAACTTTCAGGCCAGTACGGGTCAGTAGTTCGTCCTAGTAGTTATAAACACATGCTGACACTACTTCCACAGCTTTACTGCAGCGGCCACGGCACATGACTTCACAGCATAAGACACACAATTTAGACTCACGCTCTATTCCAAGAGTCCTGCACCACCTCACCTTAGCAGCATAACACTCTAGGCAATACCTCACTTAATTTTCATAGCCTAGCACTTTAACACCAGTAGGTATGATTAGTTCACTTCGCACCCCCTCTATAGCACACCCTAAACACCCCACAGAGGTTACAGTGCTCCTACCCTCCTATTTCCCACTTTTTTCGCCCTTTTTTCCCCTTACTCGCTTCAACGGAATAACAAAATGGCAGCCAACACTTCCTCCTTCCATGAGACTCTAGACAATACCTCACATATTTTCCGTACTCAGGACTTTCACACCACTACGGGTCAGTAGTTCATCCTAGTAGGTATAAGCACATGCTGACACTACTTCCACAACTGAACTGCAGCAGCCAGGGTACATGACTTCACAGCATAAGACACACAGTCTGGGCTCACACTTTAATCCTCGAGTCGCGCACAAGCTCACCTTAGAAACATCACACACTAGCCAATACCTCACTTAATTTTCATAGCCTAGAACTTTCACACCGGTAAGTATGATTAGTTCACTTAGCACCCCCTCTATAGCACACCCTAAACACCCCACAAAGGTTACAGGGTTCCGCCACCTTGTGATTCCGTTGAAGCGACTAAGGGGGAAAAAGGGCAAGAAATGTGGGAAAGAGGAGGGTAGGAGCACTGTAATCTCTGTGGGGTGTTTAGGGTGTGCTATAGAGGGGGTGTGAAGCAAGCTACTCATACCTACCGGTGTGAAAGTGCTGGGTATGGAAATTAAGTGAGGTATTGCGTAGTCTGATGCTGCTAAGGTGAGCTGCTGCGGGAGTCGGGAATGAAAGCGTATGCCTAAACTGTGTGTCTTATGGTGTGAAGTCATGTGCCCTGGCCGCTGCAGCACACCTGTGGAAGTAGTGTCAGCATGTGTTTATACCTACTACGATGAACTACTCACTCCTACTGGTTTGAAAGTCCTGGGGTACGGAAAATATGTGAGGTATTGTCTAGAGTCTCATGGTGCTAAGTTGAGGTGCTGCCGGAGTCGGGGATGAAAGCGTGAGTCCAAACTGTGTGTCATATGCTGTGAAGTCATGTGCTCTGGCCGCTGTGCCACATCTGTCAAATAGTGTCAGCATGTACTTATACCTACTCAGAGGAACTTTTGTTTTGAACATTGTAACTTGTGTGTGGTGCTTAGGGTGTGTTATACAGGGAGTGCGAAGGTAAATTTGCGCGTATCAGATCAATACGGTATTTGTAAAGCGCAAACTACTCACCCCTGTGGGTCGGAAAGGCCCTCAAGGCCGGCGTGGAAATTATGTGAGCTATTAAGTGAGCTTTTGCCCAGAGTCACATGGTGCTGAGCTGAGGTATCCAAAGGTGTCCTTCATAAGCATTTCCAAACCTACCCCAGTCAATGTGCCTAGGTCATTTCCACCACAATGTACAATCATGAGGTAAGGGTGTGGAAGATGCAAATAGGTTTTAACCAAAGGTAGCAACTGGTGCAACTTCAATCTTCTCTGTGTAAACCATTTAGGGCCATATGTAGGAAGCCCAATACCGGTCGGTAACGGCCGATTTTCGGTAAATATCCCGTTACCGACCGGTATTCAGGCTTTTGGTATGTAGGGGGCACATTTCAGGATTCGGTAATTTACCGAATCGGTAAAATTACCGATTCGGTAATTTTACCGATTCGGTAAATACCGAATCCTGAAATGATATGTAGGGGGAGTGTGTGGTTGTTGTGGGGATTCGTTATCTACCACCAACTAAAAGTTGGTGGTAAATGACGAATAGCTGGAAAAAAGCATTTTTTTGCACTTTGAAGTGTGCAATGTGGCAGACATACATGCCCGTAGGGCATGTATGTGTGCCACATGTGCACACATGCAGGAATCAGGGGTGCAACAGGGTGTCACTGTGACACCCTGCCACCCTTGATTGTGCTCCCCCCATTACCGAATCGGTATTTACCGATTCGGTAATGGTAACTGGCTTCCCATTGATTCCTATGGGCCTCTTGGCCCATAGGAATCAATGGGAAGCCAGTTACCATTACCGAATCGGTGAATACCGATTCTAAATTACCGACCAATTCCGAATCGGTAAATATTACCGATGGATTACCTACATATCATTTACCACTTCATAAATACCGAATCGGTAAAATTCGATATTTATGAAGTGGTAAATGTTAGGCTACCTACATATGACCCTTAATGTCCACATTTTGGAAACCTAGGTCTAAGTCAATACGTCTGTGTTCTGCATACCTCTTGCACCTGAAAATATAGCTATGTCCTACGATCCACACTAGCATTTTGAAGGTATGGTTGGAAGGTATGGAAAGATGTCTGTAGCTCATGCAGTTCCTTGGTAGAATAAGAAATATGTTTAAAGATGGGGAAGTAATTTTTTTGCCATACAACACGATACGTGATTGGGAGTTGAAAAGCATTTTTTTTTCAAAAGTAGGGTGCACATTCGTTTTGTGGAAAAGCATCTTTGTGATTGGTTTAAAAAAAACGGTTTCAACGTGGAGTACATATCATAGGATAAAATTTGCTCAACTGAACCACAGCTGCTACTTGCATTTGGAAGGCACTGTTCAAACTTAAAACAATCGTGAACTTTTAACCTGCACGTGCTGTTAAATGTTCGAGAAAATGTTGCAAAAAAATATTGTTACGTTTAAAAAAATTGATGAACTTTTAACCTGCACGTGTTGTAGAATGTTCTAGAAAGTGTGTTGATAGAATACGTTGCACTTCTGGCTTCTATGTGTTGTTGAATATTAAAAAAACGGTTTATATGGAAAATTAAAAAGAAACCACTAGAGAGAATTTTTGAAACCTAAAAGAATCAAGGAACTATTCTAATTTGTTCTTTACATGTGTTTATGTGTGGAGCAACAAAATTATAGACACAAAAGCACCAGGTAGAGAAAGAAGCAGGGAGTGGGGGCACGGGGGGAGATGGGCAGAATGGCACACATGCACCATTAAGTACAGCGCAAGTATAGACAAACAATGGGCAAAATGAAACTCACCAACAAGGAGCACAAGTCACACAACCCGCCAACATCACACCACTGAACGAGCATAGAAGTGAAAACCACGCTGCATTCATACAGGATGTGTACAAAGGCCGGTCGTTGGTGTTGTGGGATGTCTGCGACCGTGGTTATCATGGATGAGATGCCCAGCACGTGGCACATGGGCGAGTTCACTGTGTGTTACATTGCCAAACAGCTGCTTTCCCTCCCACGAGCCCCCACACTTTTCTACGGTGCGCTGTTGTATCTCGTGCACTCGTACGGCACACCATTGTAATGCCTATTTGCACATGTCCTGCTACATTCAAACTACACCATCACCGTGCCATTTGGAGGTGGTGCATGGCACTTTACAACATCAAGCGCTGCGACCTTTGTGGCAGGCCACATCAGAACACAGAGACACACTTACCGCACTTCCTGTACAAGGACATGTCCGAGACACCCTGTTCCCCTTGCCGGATAGGCACACCCCTGCGCTGACCTGTGTACTCTGGACCAGCACATGCCTGTTGTGCATGCAGGAGGATGCATGCGTAGCTACATGTCCAGGCTCACTGCCAACGCTGAGGTGACAGCACACTGTGATTTTGCAGGGCTCGTGCCTATCATGCTAAGACAATGACCACAGGGACACACTTGCTCAGATGCGAGTTTGGGTGGTGTTGGCGGTCCTGGAGTTGTTGCGATGAGTCTTGTGGCCCTCATGGGTATCCCTGCATCATGCTCATTGATTCTATGGCACCTGTGGGTGGTCTGGTGTGGCTCTTGGCTGTGTTCCATTTCACGGTGCAGGTAGTCATCCTGCTTAACACCAGCAGAAAGCAGGTGTAAAATACCTGGTGCTAACATGGTTTATCGCCGGAATTTGTTTCGCATTGCAGTTCGTGTGAAAGTTGTGATGTGATTTTTTTCGTGTGCAGGACAATATACGAACTGAGCAGTGTATCTCGTCAAGATCCAGCCCTTGACGCACAATTTCAAATCAATATAAATACAATGAGAGTTCTTAATTGATTTTGTGTGTACACTGTAAGTGCAGCCACTACTTCAGTGCAATTCAATACAGGATTTTAGTATTTAGAATAAATCGCAAAGGTGCACCTCGTGTCTTTTTGTACGGGAACGGCTAGTCTGCATTTCATTATCAGCAATTTAATGGAAGTAAAGTTGAGATAAATCTAACACACTATTCAGAAGTTTGTGTAAACTGCAGACATCACCAGTATTCCCATGATAAGTGCCCCAAAATTTAACACCATGGTGGACTCCATCAAATAACAGTAATAAGAACAAGAAAGAGTCACACTGCAGTGAAGAGAACAACCAAAAACGATATTAGTTTTTTTTTAAACTTTATTTTTTATAAAAATATACGTAAACGATAAACGAAAAACTATTTGCAAAATTAATTTTTTTATTAACATATATATAAATGAAAAACTAATAAACAACATTTTACAAAAAATAATAGAAAACAAGAAGGCGGAACACTCCTGTGAGGACCATGGATGTCGATGACAGAGCCTGGAAAATAAAGCACAAAATAAGGACGTGTGTAATGGGCATATCAAAGGAGAGAGGCACAGAGAAACAGAGAAGGAAAAAATAGCCAGAGAGAAAAAGAGAGGGTAAGAAAGAAAGGGAGTGAGAAAGGGAGAAGGAAGAGAGAGAGTTAGAGAGAAAGAAGGAAAAGAAGGAAGAGAGAGAGAGAGACAGACACTGTCGCCTCTGCTCATCCATGAGCAAATAATTACCTGGTGCCACCGGAGTGTGCAGCAGTGAGCACTCTATGTGCCCATCAAAACTCCGCGCATCCCAGATATGTCACTGAGTTCTGAGTCAAGAATGGCGGAGACAACATCAGCTTCTCCACGGATCTCACAGATGTCGCTGAGTCCTGAGTCATGAATGGCGGAGACCACATCATCTTCTCCACATCCCGGCAGATCTCACACATGTCACTGAGTCCTGAGTCATCAATGGCGGAGACCACATCAGCTTCTCCGCGGCCCGGCAGATCTCACACATGTCGCTGAGTCCTGAGTCATCGATGGCGGAGACCACATCAGCTTTTGGGGCCGCTAAGCCTGTGGAACTCAAGTGTGTGCACGTGGTGGTAGGCCCCTGATGGCCATATGAGGTTTTGGTGGTACTAACCCTGTGCATCTGAAGTCCGCGCCAAGGGGGTGGTAGGCCCCTGATGGCTATACAGATCAGGGTGTGACTAACCTTCTGCGCAACTTTTCAAAGACTCTTTATGGTTGAGACATGTGGAGCGTCCGCCATCGAGTCAGCACTGGCAATAAAGGATGTGACGTTGTCGATCTATTATATTTGCGTGGTCACATGGCCTGTGACGCATGTGCTGGATGGGTGTGGTGTGTGTGCAAACCTGCCCTGAGGGAGTGGCTGTGAGATGTTGAGAACTAGACCACTGAGCTGCACACCAACAGCAAGTACGCCTGCGACAGGTAGCTATGTGGGGCCATTGTCGGAACGTAATCGCAGTGGCGGGGCGTGGCGTGGCATGGCGTGGCGTGGCGTACGACGGAACAGGGCAGGGATAGCTACAATAACGCGGACGGCTCGTAGTACTGCATCTGTGAGTCAAGCGGACGGGCCGCAGCTGGCCCTCTGCGAGCCTGGGTACGAACTGTTTATAACTCACACTACATAAGCATTGAAAAAACATTTTGGGATTCAGTCCTTCAGCTGGCTTTTGACCGAGGCATTTGTGAAAACATATCGGAGTTCTTTCTGTGATAGATACCCCTTTGACGTTGCCTCTCCCCACATCAGCAGGTAACTCACCCTCTTCCCACATTACCATCATACCCCCAACAACCTTCTTGGGCCTGGAAGTGTCCCTGTGAGGTTGGACAAAGAAGAATCTTAGTCATGTAAAGATTTACATATAAAACAAATTATTTAAAGAAAAGAACAATAAATAAGACTGAAGGGAGTCTGGTGCTGTGGTCGTTGCCAAAAAGTTGGGGTGACTGCTATTCAGGACTCAGGACACAGTTACACATGTGGGATTGGCTTCTGTTGAACAGAGTTATTGGCACCACATGTCGCCGCCGTTGCATATGGAAATATGCCTAACTCATCAGAGGGAGTATGTGCTGTGGTCGCTGCCATGGACTTGGGGTCACTGCCATTCAGGACTCATGACACAGTTCCACATGTGGGATTGTTCGGCTTGTGTTGAACAGAGTTATTGGTACCACGTGACGCCGCTGTTGCATATGGAAAAATGCCTCACTGATCGAAGGGAGTCTGGTGCTGTGGTTGTCTCACGGAGTTAGGGTCACTCAGGACTTAGGACACAGTTCCACATGTGGGATCGGCTTGTGTTGAGGACGTTTATTGGTACCATTTGTCACCGGTCTTCCACAGTGTAGGCCAGAGGTAGTGGTGAGCAAGGGCCCACAGCCACGTGCATACGTTGGTGGCCCCACCGGCCTGCGTAGTGCAGGTTCAGTGGCATCACGTGTCGCCGGCCTTCCATATGGAAATACCCCTCACTGATCGAAGGGAGTCTGGTGCTGTGGTCGCTGCAATTCAGGACTCAGGACACACTTACACATGTGGGATCGGCTTGTGTTGAACAGGGTTAGTTGGCACCATGTGTCGTCGGTCTTCCACAGTGTAGGCCAGAGGCAGCGGTCAGCAAAGTTCCACAGGCAGGTGACGTTGACTTGAGCTGCACAGATTGGGAGCATGTGCTCTTCTTAACCCATTATAGTGTCTTACACAATTTGCGTCGCTACTAATCTTGAATTGTGAACCGTGTAACCCCAGTGTAGGGCGGAGGCAGCGGTCAGGATGGGCGCACAGCTACGTGGCGATGATTTATGGTGCAGTGAGTTAGTAGCACCTGAAGCACACAGCGTGTGCGCACCGTGCGATGATGCGTGGTCTAGGCGGGCCGCACTGGAAGCAAAGTGTCTTGCGAACTGGACTGCGACATCTGCAATCGCCACTGCATCTGAATTGTGAGCGCTGCTGTCCGCAGTGTAGATCGAAGGCAGTAGTTGGTACAGACATAAGTCTGCGGTGCTGCTGGGTTAACAGGGGGCCTGTGTCGAGGAGGCCCATGGTTATGGCGGCAGCCATGTGCCAGGGTGAGGGCTGCCGCTGTGACAGACTCGTTGGTCTTCCCTCAAGTGAACCACGCCTAGGGACTGGCCTATTTATTCATACTGCTACGCTGGAGTGGCGTACGTTGGAGCAGCCCACACTGCTTCCGCTTCCAGGGGAGGACAACACAGCTACATGACCGAGATCTTCCCCACTGCCTGAGGTAACATGGTTGCTTCCACTGTGCACTACACTACAAGTATCAACAGTACATCTCCACATGGGGAGGTTTGTGCTTTGCATAGTGAGGTCTGTGCAGCACATCAGTGTTACACTTGGCATTGTGTGCTTTATTGTTGAAGGATGACTTGCCTCCTTCATATGTAGTTGGTTTCCACATCTCCCAACATTCAGCTATTGTGTGGCTGAGGGGCATGGTGTTTTGGGAAGGTCCGTTGTCCTGTTTTGCGCTGCCTTGGTGGTAGTTGGGGGGGGTGGTGCGGGGTGGAGGTTCTGGTGGTGGTGGGGCTGGGTGTTGTGGTCTTGTTGCGTGTCGGACCTGCATGATCAGTAGCTCTATCACATGTTGGTCTTTAGATGTGGCTGTGAGTTGGGTCCAATTCACAGAGTAGATAGTCGACCTCCTTACACCAGTTAAAGGTTGATGTTAATTTGTTACTGCTAACTCGGCTTATTGCCTGCTTTTTGGATCGCATTGCAGATTTGGTTGGTCCTTGAAAATATTTGGAATTGGTGTTTTCGTGTTTTTTTTGCATGGGAACGCCTACTTTGCATTTCATTAGCGTTAGTTGTGGCTCTCGTTTGTGGCGATTTTGTTGGCGTAAGGTATCGATGGAAGAGTGGTGAGATTTGCAGTTTTCACCAAGTTGAGAATGGGTTGATAATTAAAAAACACAGAAAAAAAGATAGGTTTAATGAACATTATAATTAGAAATTAGCATTTAAAAAACCTTTGAATTTCACTGAAAAAACCATAGGATTCAGGCACGTTATAATTAGAAATTAGCATTTAAAAAACCTCAGAAATTCACAGAAAAAAACATAGGTTTCAGGGATGTTATTATAGTTAGTTGGACACTTCACTCATAGAAAACCATAGAAATTCCCCTATTATAGTTAGTTGAGCTAACTATAACTCTGGACCCCGCAATGCACTGCTGATGACGTCACATATTACATCATTCATGACATGGTCAGTGACATCACTGATGACATCACTGATGACATCTCAAATGACATCACTGATGACATCATCCAAGTCAAAATCTGATTCACCTTATCAGACCCTAATATAACACTTGATACACCCACTCTAAAACACAGACTATAATATTCGAAACCATGAACACACCAATACCAGTTAGTACATATCCACTCACTAATTCCTAGGTCTACACACACATCCATTCATTCACCCATACAGTCACTCATACATACAGTCAGCCATCAACACAGCATTATCATATCCAGTCACATATCTATACAGACACTCACACACCGCCTCTCATTCATAGAGTTATTCACACACCTAGTCAGTAATGGAAATAATCAATCACACTTTCATTTACTCACCTGTACAGTTATACACATACCACGTCACTTATTTAAACATATTGTAAGAGAAAAAACTCTTTCAGGACCTATATAATTTTAATCTTGAGACTACAAATAGTTCTCACCTGCCATCGTCAAAAAGATATAATTAAACAGAAAGAAACATATATTTATTAACAATTTTTATTTATATTTTTTGAATTTTATGTGTATTCATTAAAAACTTTTCACTGTTATTATCATTGCTTATTCACAAATATAATTTCATTGAACAATATCCAAAAAACACCCTAACACATGGTCCCGTGGCTAATCATATAAAAATACAAATCATACTCTCACTCATACATCAACCATACTCATATTAAAATATAACTCTAATCATTTGGTTGTTTGACATAGTCTCCAGGACACAATAATAGCAAAGCAGTTATATCAGGTGTTGTCGAGTCTCTGGGGACCTCTCCTCTAGGTGAAAAAGGGGCCTACGCGCGTTTCGGTGACAAGACACCTTCCTCAGGGCCACCAACAGGAGGGGCAACAAGCCCTAAATGATGTAGGGGGATCTTAATGCTTTAATTTCAAAAAAAGTTCTTTGGCACCATCAGTCTTGCTTGCTTGCAACGGATCCAATATGTAGGTACGATTAAAAGGCCTTTCGGAAACAGACGCACCGGTTGGGTCCATACTCTGCGGAAGCTAGAGAAATCGAGATTACGAGCAAACCGATCGTATATAACGAGAACACTGCAACTTACACCGTAAGGACCTATTAGAAATTTCCACTCGGGGATGCGTGAAACCCCTTTAAGGAACGCATTTAATCGTACCTACATATTGGATCCGTTTGGACTTTGCGCCAAGCGGGAGGCGATAGCAATTTATTTGAAATTCCACATGCTCTCTACAACAGTGAAACCAGGAGCACATATCTAAAAACGCAGAAGTACCGAAAAATAATAACTAAGCAAGACTGATGGTGCCAAAGAACTTTTTTTGAAATTAAAGCATTAAGATCCCCCTACATCATTTAGGGCTTGTTGCCCCTCCTGTTGGTGGCCCTGAGGAAGGTGTCTTGTCACCGAAACGCGCGTAGGCCCCTTTTTCACCTAGAGGAGAGGTCCCCAGAGACTCGACAACACCTGATATAACTGCTTTGCTATTATTGTGTCCTGGAGACTATGTCAAACAACCAAATGATTAGAGTTATATTTTAATATGAGTATGGTTGATGTATGAGTGAGAGTATGATTTGTATTTTTATATGATTAGCCACGGGACCATGTGTTAGGGTGTTTTTTGGATATTGTTCAATGAAATTATATTTGTGAATAAGCAATGATAATAACAGTGAAAAGTTTTTAATGAATACACATAAAATTCAAAAAATATAAATAAAAATTGTTAATAAATATATGTTTCTTTCTGTTTAATTATATCTTTTTGACGATGGCAGGTGAGAACTATTTGTAGTCTCAAGATTAAAATTATATAGGTCCTGAAAGAGTTTTTTCTCTTACTGTTTAGCTCTTCCCCCTTTCTCTTGGACCTCAAAGTATGTTTTAAGGGGGGCCTTGTGTTTAGATTTACTTATTTAAACATATACTAACACATACTTACACTCTAATACAATAACTAATACAAGCACACACTGATCCATACAGGCACTCTCACAATCACTCACTCTCACATATAGTCATTTATACAGTCCAACACTCATATATACTGCCTTTCCCATATGGAGTTACTCACACATGTACCACTGAGGAATCCATTTACTCACCAAGACACTCATACACACACTCACCAAGCCATACAGCCCTTCACAGATACAGACTTGAACACATATACCCAGTGAATTATGCACTCACACATCTATGCACAGAGTCACACCCCCCACCCACCTACACAGACACTCAGGCACCCATACAGGTACTCAGAAAAGCAACCAATAGCTCATATAGATCCTCATTTAGTTGCTAACCAAATCATGGAACTGCTTGCACACCAACTGACAACCTAAACTGTGTGAATGTCTGTATCAGTCGCTAACACATGAATTAAGCAAGACACAATTAATCACTCACTTATACAGTCAGTCACACACCTACTTAATCATCCATCCTGACTCTTATACACCCATTCATTCTTCAATACACCTTGGCATATTTATATAAAACATATTTACATTTTACACATTCACTGGATGATGTCATCAGTGATGTTATCAGTGATGTCATTTGAGATGGCATCAGTGATGTCATCAGTGATGTCACTGACCATGTTATGAATGATGTAATATGTGACGTCATCAGCAGTGCATTGCGGGGGCACGAGTTATAGTTAGCTCAACTAACTATAACAGGGGAATTTCTATGGTTTTCTATGAGTGAAATGTCCAACTAACTATATATATATATATATAGATATAGATATTCGTTATTATATGCATAACATATAGGTAGCAGCATAATTTTCATAGACATTATTTGATTTGATGCTTATGGGTTTCTTTTCCATTTTATTTATCTATCACAATATGTAAATATGATCATAAAAATTGTATCTATTAGTTTTTCACTATATAAATATTGAGGAAAATATAGAAATAAAATAAATATTAAAATAATAATAGTTATAGTTATGATAATTCACAAATAAATTAGCTGTACGTACAGCAAGACTTAAAAGTCTGAGTTTCTAACTATATATCCATACATGCACATATGAAACTACAATACAACTTTATATCTCTTTAATATTTTCCTTACACATACATACCCTGTCTATGTAGTTATGTATCTACATATGTAGTACTTTACTCCTACTGTAGGATTGAAAATCTTCAACTCCCTCCAATGCACTACTAAATGTTGCATCCTATTCCTTTCTCAATATATCCTCTACCTTCACTTCTTGACTCATGCCAAATCTCATTTTACTACTATTATATCACTAATAACTCATTCTAGACTCTTCCCTTCTCTATACCTCCTTTGATACAGCCCAAACCTCATCTTACTACTATGATCTCCCAAAGAACACTTTCTAGACTCTTCCCTCCTATACCCCTCCATTATCCAATTCAATCAAGCTAACAGACTCACATGTCCACCTCTCCAATTAACAACCTATATTTACCAATACTAATCCACTACTAATTCATGGGTTCCAGGGTAGTGTGCTACTCACTGAAAAGCACCTTTATGCCTCATGTGGGGTAGTAAGTGAAATATACATGCAATTAAAGTTATAATCACAATTTTATCATATTTTCTGCTGTCATAGACAACATAATATAACGTGCACTTGTAAATCACTCTTTCGCCTTAAAGCGTATTTTGGTGTTGAAATAACAGATGTCGTCATTTTGGCTGTTTCATGTAAAAAGCTTTGGTAGATGTTGTGTGAGAGGCAGGTAGCTAAGATATCACATAGTCCAGAGCAATGTTACTAAGGCCTGGTCTGTGATTATCAAAACTACTGGGCTACTTTCACTGTACTCATAAATGGAGTAGTCTCATTCTATTCTGAAATTTAAAATTGGTAGAACTGGGGTTTCTGGTTGTCAGAGTATGCACCCAGCACAAGCAGAAACCGCCATTCTAGTCAGGATAAGCTAGATACACAAACACTAAAGATAACTTGTGCTCACCCTTTGGTAGCTTGGCTCAGAGCAGTGAGGCTTATAGACAGAGGCAACGTGTAAAGTATTTGTGCAACACACACACACCAACACAATGAAAACACCACAAAAATACTCCACATAGGATGATATTTTTATGAATAAAACAACAACTGTAGTGAGGATATGGGAGTCACTGCGGACAATGCTAAGTTAGCATATGTTAGTACACGCTTGGCTGCCATGTTGCCGCTTTTGCACATGTTTCTACATGACTTTGCTTCTGCAAATCCTCGGCTTGTGCTCGTTCACATGAGAACCATCTACCTTTCACGTTTCTTGCTGTACTCTGTGGGTTGAAAAACAATGTCCCTTGTTAATCTGCCTTGGTCGGTCCCCCGCATGTTAGACATAATACACATACAGCTGCACTACTGAAAATCAAGTGCTTTTAATATGGCATTGCATGCATGTTAGGCACTTAAAGAACACCTTTCCAGAGAGAAGAGCTGTGCTTGGACGGAGATGTCAACTTTTGCATCTAAACCTGGAGTTATGGGGTCCCCCTGACAAAGCCCAGAGGTCTTTGATTTCTATAATAAACTAGTTCCTAGCACGGGGAGGGTGGCAAGGCACGATAGTCCTTTTTCCACTATCTTTATAGAATGATATCCCCTTTCATTTTCTATGGAATTGTAACAATGCTTACTATCTTGTGTTTATGCATTTTGCTGCTAGTATTGGCTCGTATACTGCATTATAGAGCATGTTAGTTAAAATAAACATTGTAAACTATACAGTCTCTCTGATTATTCACATTGTGGACAAGTATGAGTGAGTGAACGAAAGAGTGTTCTTGCTCCCGCGATTCCTGAGAGAATCTGAGTTACATGTTCTAGGATGCATAATCATTGGTAGCTTCGCTGTAGTACAGAGAACAAATGAGACACTATAGCTAGTCGGATTGGGGTTCCGGGTGATCCAGCGGTGCACCAAAACAGATACTCCAATACCATATATTAACCTGGGCCCATCAATAACTCATACACTCAAATTCCCTAGGTTAACCACCGGGGTTTGTTGTTTATCACTGATCAATAATTTCTTTCCATTTGGTCGATGAACCAAATTAGTTGGAACTAGTTGATGGTGATGATGCACATAACATTTCTTGCTAAATTATTCTAATAAACACAGACTCTGGAAGTTTTCAAAACCTTTATCTAAAGTTTAAATGTGAATGAACCATTTAAATACACCACGGACACCATCAATCATTAGGAAGGAAGAATCAATCAATTCAAATATTCTCACACCTTCAATAGATTGACGTTGCTCAGAAAGGAGAGGATAGAGACAACAGTACATCAGGAAAATATACAAATTTTATAGTTACCACAGATGGTGTGAAGACCAACCCCTTGGCCAAAGGGCTGGTAAGGGTCCCCTGGGAAAGATCAGGCGACAAAGACTTCAGGACAGGAATCAGGACAGGCCAGTGGACCTCTCTAGAACCGATGACTCACCGCACCCTTCTCTGATACTCTCTTCCTCCTCGAGATTCTTCCTCGATCGTCTTTCTAATCAATTGCTTTTAGAACTGTAATTCTCTATTGAATATTCTTCAGCATCTCAGCATCATCAATAACTCTGAATGCATCTTCCCTCTCAGCATTCTCCCAGGATCACGCACACCCCAACTAACTAAACTCCCTTAGTCATACCTTTCGGGATTCATATACCACCCCCTAAAGTTGCAATATCGCAAAAATATGAATTCTGATTGGACAGGCAAGGGGCGTTTGGTCATCACACCATGATGGCATAGCATTTCTCTTTGTTCCCAAACACATCCCCTTATTAATATGCATTTTATTTTATTCCCACCTGAGTTTATTCACAATTGGAACAATTTAATAATAATGTTCATATGATTTCAGTCACTCCACTTCTGACATCCGAGTTTCCCATGGTTTAGCGGTCGATGGCCTTGGATGTGGTCTAATCATGGGATCATTCTTCCAGGGGAAGTAGAGGTCACACATGCGCAGACAGCTTTCATTCAAATACTCGGGTTGTGGCAAGAAGGTCCAAGATACGAACTAACAAAAGGTCAAAAGAGACAATATTAATTAAAGAAATAAATGATTTCACTGTATACCACCTACATCCACTCTATTCCCCTTTATTCATTAATACTTTCCTTGCATTAGCTTTTAGTAAATAAAGTGTTATCTAGATACCAAAGCAGGTGCAAGGCATGTGGGCCTTGAAGACGCCATGTTAGTGCCTTCTGCTCATGCGCAAAAAATTCCCTCCAAAGCTGTTAAACGTCACATTACGTAGATGCAACTGACGCATGCGCAGTAAAGTTTTCCCTGTTAGAGCCGCGCTTTTAGTCCGCTATCCGTATTAATGGTTAGTACAACACATAGGCAAGCTTCCCTGTCTTAACTATGTAACTGTAGTGTGCAAGAATTAATCACAAGACACAATTAATAATTTCATGTTAATAAATTAATAAGTTAAACGAGTGAATTGCATTCAAGCAAGTCTCACATAAACAAGTCCTCGCTCCATCACAGGCACTAAGGTGGGTTGTTGGTACACCACTATACACTGAGGTCCTGGTTTCCAGCGCATAGTTCTGTATATGTGCAGAATCCCTGCAACATGGCCCACCTAACGTTTGGTCTTGTTCTTATCTGCGAGACGCTTGAGTAGTGCTTGTGCTTGTCCACAATCCCCTCGCATCTGTTTCCGGAAACAACTGTGACGGTGTAACCTCCTATATTGATGTTTAAATAGGTTTTGTCAAGCTTGATATTATTAAAAGGAACACACACTGGCACAGGGAAAACGCATTTTGGTGGTGACGCCTTACCCTGCACTTGAAGCAGTGACAAAGGTAAGTTTACCAAACTCTAAGGCTATGTATCCCCGTTGGATACAATGGGCGACTTGTTTGATGTCGCCGGACATCACATTTATCTTTGACTCCTCTCTTCAGACTCAGGAGTTCTTGCAGTATGAGTTTGTTCATCCTCCTCCTCTGTCATTGCGCCCGCTTGAGGAGTACGCTTGTGTCATTTACACCGATGGTTCAGTGCAACCGGCCACCTGGTCTAAGCATGCTTATTCGGCAGCCTGTGCTATAGTGGCAGGTACCATAGTGAACGGTGAGTTCAAGTCCAGTGTTGTACATACGCAGGCGCTTGGTGACTGTACCGCCCAATTGGCCGAGCTGCATGCTTTGCTGCTTGCTCTTGAGTTTGCTGATCCTAATGTCACTACTCTCATTGTGAGTAATTCTGATTACTGTGTTCAGTCTTTCAATGACAACTTATTCTTTTGGTCTCAAAATGACTATCGTGATTCCAAGGGCAGCGCAATTAAGCATAAGACGCTTTG
Source organism: Triturus cristatus (assembly GCF_964204655.1). Taxonomy (NCBI): domain Eukaryota; kingdom Metazoa; phylum Chordata; class Amphibia; order Caudata; family Salamandridae; genus Triturus; species Triturus cristatus. The sequence goes on from NC_140588.1 coordinate 696,861,831, forward strand.
GGTTCAAGTGGCAGAACTTAAAGAACATCTGCCTCTCACACAGGTGATTCACACTCTTGGCCACCAGCGTGTGGGGACACATGCTGTCGGTAACAGTTTGGCTGATGAAGCAGCCACATCAGCAGTAGCCACGTGTCTAGTTGCAGCCGTTACAAGATCCATGACTCATATTGATAATGAGATTTTGGCAGCTGTTGTTGCTACTGAGAAGGGTGGAAATTACCCTCAAGGGTTCCCTTCAAAGTACTCTTATCATTTAAGTCCCGACCGAGTTCCTTATGTGAGAATAAATAACGTTGGTGACAGGTTGATTCCCAATGCGGACCGCAGACTTTCTTTGATAACAGCCGCTCATGAAGGCATGGCTTCGGCACATGCTGGGTGTCTGCGATGGTTTCTATTTTGCAGCAACGTTGCTGGTGGCGTGGATTATATAAACAGACCCATAATTATGTACTTTCTTGTGACATTTGTCAGCAGATTAAACCATCTACGTTTACACGTCCACCGCAGACACAGCTCAGCATTTCTAATAAGCCTTTTGGCTGTGTATATCTTGATCACTGCGGTCCATTTTCTTCAGATACTGCTTATAAATACATCTTAGTTGCAGTTGATTCGTGCACACGTTTCGTGTGGGTTTGGCCACAACGCAGTGCTGACGCTCGAAATGTCATAAGGGAGTTGCGTGTCTTTGTGGGAATTTTTGCATGTGGCACCTTCCATTCTGACCAAGGTCCAGCATTCCCGTCTATGGTGTACAAGGATGAGATGAAGTCTTTGGGGGTGCTGGTGAAATTTTCATCTCCATACAGGCCTCAGGGCAACTCAGTTGTGGAGCGAATGAACTGTGACTTAAAGCAATCCTTGACAGCTAGAGTCTTAGGTACTGGCAGGAACTAGCTAGCCCACTTGTATAGTGTGCAACAAGCACTAAATAATCTCCCTAGAAGATCTCTGGGTGGGCGGACCCCATATGAAATGCTCTTTAGCATAAAAATGTTTGTTCCCGACCTTGATGGTCTAGACATGGCGGCGGCAGCTGCCACCTTTGATGCAGATAATCATTCTACTATGTTACAGGACTTACAAGAGACCTGTGACAGTCTTGCAAAAGAACATTTACCCTTGGCCTCTGATGCTGCACTACAGATTCCGGTAGTTGGCTGGCTACCAAAGGTTGGAGATCTGGTCCGAGAGAAGGTAGAGAACAAAAAAGAATTTGGCCCCTCTTATTGTGCACCGGTTCCAGTGCTTGGTGTGAAGGATACCCATACAGTCATTTTACCACCACTTCCTGGTCACAAAGACAACAAATACATCTCAGTGGACAATGGCAAACTACAACATTTGGCCAGTTCTGAATAGTATAACGCTGGCTGAATCATGTCCAGCGATTTCAAGGACTCTTGTGATTGGCGCATCTGACACCGCGCAAAACGACACTGCCATCGAGATGAACTCTGTTACTAATCCCTTGCTGATCCCACCAGCCTCCACCTGTACTGAGGAAACTGATTATGCTTATCCCACAAGCGAGTCTTTGCAAGGTTTGCAAACAACTACACTCCACTAATCACGTTTTTCTTTTGACTCGAGTTCCATCTCATTTGGCCCAACGAAATTCAGTATTTTTGTCTCCTGGTTTAAACAGACTTATTTGGTCCCTCCTCGGACATACATCTGGTTGGTGCTGATCCTAATTTTTCTGTTCATGTCCATTGGTTTTGTGACAGTTTTTTTCTTACTCATCAATGGTCACTACTTGCCAGAACGCTCTGCGGTTCAGTTGGTGACTCGAACTTTGGCTCCTGCCCCCAAAGTGGTAGTCCGCAATCTGGGTTTTCATATGGACAATCAATTGTCCATGAAAGCCCAAATGAATCATATTGTCAGCTCATGCTTTGTAATAATGCGTACTTTGCAGAAAGTTTTTTAATGGATTCCCTTGGAAACAAGAAAACCATTGATTCAGGGTCTTATTACTAATCGAATGGATTATGGTAATGCACTTTTGCAGTCCATAAATGAAATGTCATTAAATAAGCTGCAGATTTTACAAAATACTGCGGCTAAAATGATCCTGAACCTGCCGCATCGAACATCTTCCGCTCCATGCCTGAGAGCTTTACACTGGCTTCCAGTGAGAAAGTGCATTCTTTTTAAGGTCCTCTGCCTTACGCATAAACATCTGTATGGGAAAAGCCCACAATATTGGTCTAAAAAACTTTGCAGGTATAAGCCTCAGAGGACACTTAGGTCTAGTACCATGTCACTGCTCACCCCTTTCAGAATAAATACTACTAGACAAGGTGGTAGATCTTTCTTGTATTTAGCGCCGGCCTCCTGGAATAAAATGCCTGTACATCTACGATCCATCCCTGTTCACAGCTGTTTCCGGAATAATCTGAAGACATGGCTGTTTGATCAGTAATTCTTTTCTTTCATTCTCGACCAGAGCCGCTGCAAGCGCCATGAGACTCTTCGGAGTGATATGTTCTGCGCTATAAAAGTGCCTCTGACTTTGACTCCGCACTTGTCTTCCCACATAATGAAGCGAGACCAGACTCTTGTCAACATTTCCGCCTTTCCAGTCGCTGATGGCATAGTCTGGGATGCTGTGGATTTCCAAATTCATGGCCCAACAGAGATTATTAATGTACCAAATGTACTTCGTGTATCAATGGGTGATGTAGTGAAACAGAACATACGGTCAGACGATTGGGATGTGGAAGCAGTACAATCTTTATTTTCCGATTTTAAGTATTATGCTGCCTTTGATGCTGAAGATTTGTAGAATAACAGATGTTTATTGTTACCCAACTCAATGGTACTCATTTTATCGACCTCAAATAGATGAAAGGCTGAGTCTACCCACTGGGATTTGAACCTGTGACCATGAGTTCAAACACATTCCCCTGCAGTGGATGCATTAGTCCACTAAGCCACCAGACCCGGCTCGTACATTTAGAAATGTTTTTAATTACACACAATGGGAACATTGCCCAACTCCGTTTGAAGGCAGCTCGAAAACCCTGTTAAAGAAATGTACATATTTTACAGATTTTGATAGGTCCAACCCAGAGTCCTTTTATTTTAAATTAAACTTTTCATCTACTCCCAAAGTGATGGTGACTCACACAAAATTGTTATATTCCAATCTGTTTATAAATAGCTTATCAGTGGGTGGCTATGAACATTGGAAGGCCACCGTTGATTCAAAATCTGTCTGGGGTTCTAGATACTGGCAGGTTCGTGGCACTAAAGCTTTACATCGTGCATGCCTCATCCCAACACAAATTCTGTTTTTGAATGATTCCATATATCAAACAACCTGTTTTGGCCTAGCCACTACAAAACAGATGAATGCCCCTACCATTCCTACTCTGGCTACATATCATAACTGAAGTTTACATACTGATTTTCCATTGAGGAACTGCAAGCTTTATTTCAGAATATAACATTTAATGTCTCCAGTTTAGACCCACTAGAATTGTTAATTTGGCAGACGACTTCTGATGCCTGCCAATTACATTTCCATAACACAGTGCCTGGTTACAAACAGGATAGAGTAGATCCTCGTTTTCCAGGTACACATTCCGTTACCACTTATTCATTGGGTAACTTGTGTCAAAATTGGTTACAGCAATCATCCCTATCGTCTGTTAAACAAAATTTATCGTTGTTATCCAATAGTATTGATTTGGCCGACTTTATCAAGGGACCTTCTGCTCCTAGAAGAAAAAGATGTATTTACGCTGCTTACAATGAAATTTGGAAGATGTCTAAAATTGAAGCTGCATCACGCTTAAGGGAAATAGATCAAGCTAATCTAGAAAAGGTACTTGCTGTCGTTGACAATAGTATTAACACACTGTCATCCCACATTTACACATTGGATAATATTGTTTCATCTGTGGTGGATATTGTACAAGATGATGTGTCTGTGTTATATCATGGTCAAAATCAATTGCGTTCAGTAATGCAGTTCGCTTGGACTTTGCAAACTCTGAAGATGGAAAAAGTACCATGGGATTATTTAAATGCATCTGCTTTGTTTCTGCCTTTGAATTTGACTGACAAACAACAGTTTATGTCCATGAAAGATGCAACATACACTCTTTTGCATATTGAGATGATAGACCCATTATCCTTCTCCTTGGCTGAAACTGACTCTGCTGTTTAGCTCATTCACGGAGTTATCTCTTTACCATTCTCTTTGTTTAAATTTAGCTCCTGCATGAAGCATTAGCCCATAGGTCGCTACGAACCCCTAGGCAGCACTTTCCTGCATGAAGTGTGGTCCTTGCCTTTCACGTATAGATGTTTGCGAGATGACAAGAAAAAAATCTTACAGGGGAATCTTGTGATTCTACGATAGGTCGTTCCCTTGTCTGCAAAAACATACAGTTACACAGGGCTTGTATTGTTACCGCCCCAAATCTTGCATGTGTTTTAAAAGGTATTCCAGTCCCAGCTATAAAACCCACTTTCACCCTGCTTGCTAACGGTAGCTATCTTCTTTAAATCACAAAGAATGTTGTGGTTTGCAGGCTGGCATACCTTACATTGTAACAGTTTCACAGCGCGTAGTTTGCTGTAAAAATGTGCTTCTCCCGCCCCCGCTGGGGATGCTCGATGCCTCGATGTTTCCTTGCATCCCAACTTTGAAAACAGACTTCAATAAGTTGAGCAGAATAAAAGCGCTATTATTTCAACAGGTGGTCCCGCTCACTTCTGCGCGTGAAACATTCGTCCTGCAGATAGCGAGCACTAAGTCTGAAATTCAGGCCCTTTTAAATACCAACCTCCCACTACATTTGGATTAATTAATTCGCCCTATCTTCGATGCATCTGATACACACGGCCTGGTCATTTGTTTTAAAATGGTTGGCTCTGGCTTTGTGACCTCTTTTCAGAATATATTTGGTTTGATACCAGCCTTTATTCATTCTAGTTTTTCCAGCGTGTTTGGAGGCTGACCTATGTCGGTCACCATAGACGCTGGTGTCCTTCTATTGATTTGCCTGCTACGCAATGGCTGCACCTCTTGTGGTCCTACACAACCCAGATTGGCTACAAATGCTCCGTGACCGTATGCTTGAATGTTATGGTACACTGCCACTGGCGACACTCAGCTTGGCTTATGGACTGTCTTTCCGTTTTGCGTACTACATTTGTGTGCAACCCTTCTTCTCCTGCTTGGAAGGATCCTTTCAATGGGCATTGGATCTCTGCCTCTCCAATACTTCATCTCCCGACCCGGATTACGATCTGTCGATGAGTCCCTTAGTGGCCCCTGAGCAAGAATGCTCCGGGCTTGGTTTTATGGCATGTGCGGCTGCACTTGGAGTGTTGGAACAATGGGATATCTGTGCGGCTGCGCAGGATCTCCTACATTGTAGCTACATTGAATATCACGCAAGTTTCCTGCGGTGGTCCTGGAAGCTCCGAATTGTGATGACCATGCTTGCTCGTTCTGCTTGCTGAATTGGATAGCATCTCTTTTTTCTACCACTGAAAATGATTTTCTGTTGGAGACCGTGGCTGTTTACTGCTCATACACTCTGTTGGATTAAAATGGCTGGTGTACATCTTTGCCTATTTTTTAGTGGTTTTTTTGGGAAAACTCATTTTTTGCACCCATTTACAAACCCATTTTTAAAAATTTGTATTTTTTTTGTTTACCCTTGCTCTTTTTCAAATTTGATAAACTATAGACGCTCATGAGCTCTGCTTGCACTTCTTGAACTCTGTGTTCATCCTATGCCTACATCCAATGGATTTACCAGGGGAGGGTGTAGTGAGGATACGGGATTCACTGCGGACATTGCTAAGTTAGCATATGTTAGTACACGCTTGGCTGCCATGTTGCCGCTTTTGCACACGTTTCTACATGACTTTGTTTGTGCAAATCATCTGCTTGTGCTCGTTCACATGAGAACCGTCTACCTTTCACGTTTCTTGCTGTACTCTGTGGGTTTCGTCTGCACATTGTGTTCAAGGTCGAAAAACAATGTCCCTTGTTAATCTGCCTTGGCCAGTCTCCTGCATGTTAGACATAATACACACACAGCTGCACTACTGAAAATTGAGTGCTTTTAATATAGCATTGCATGTATGTTAGGCACCTAAAGAAAACCTTTCCAGAGAGAAGAGCTATGCTTGAAGGAGATGTAAACTTTTGCATCTAAACCTGGAGGTATGGGGTCTCCCCTGACAAAGCCCAGAGGTCTTCTATTTCTATAATAAACTAGTTCCTAGCACGGGGAGGGTGGCAAGGCACGGTAGTCCTTTTTCCACTATCTTTATAGAATGATATCCCTGTTCATTTTCTATGGAATTGTAACAATGCTTACTATCTTGTGTTTAGGCATTTTGCTGCTAGCATTGGCTCGTATATTGCATTATAGAGCATGTTAGGTAAAATAAACATTATATACTATACAGTGTCTCTGATTATTCATGTTGTGGACAAGTATGAGTGAGTGAACGAAAGAGTGTTCTTTCTCCTGCGATCCCTGGGAGAATCTGAGTTACATGTTCTAAGATGTCAAATCATTGGTAGGTGAGCTAAAAAACGGTGATGGATTAAAACCATGATCTCTTGACTTGGTAAGAGTATTCTGCATCATTCAGAAACTCTGTCCATCACCACCCCCTTTTTCCCAAATCGATGTTATCCACACTCAGTGTGGGAGGGTATGCTCAGACGTGAGTCCCTTGCTCATTGCACCATCAGGATTCAGGCAAGCCGGGCCGACGAAGGCTGTGATGCCAGAAACCGGTCCCCGGAAGCTTGTTTCCTTCCCAGTATAAGAATTGGCTTGGTAGTTTGGTTTGCCCTGTTCCCATCATGCACTGGGACAGGTACAGACTAATTTGCATGTAGCCAGGTTCTGAGCTGGGATGGTGCAGTGAGCTAAAAAACGGTGATGGATTAAAACCATGATCTCTTGACTTGGTAAGAGTATTCTGCATCATTCAGAAACTCTGTCCATCACCACCCCCTTTTCCCCAAATCGATGTTATCCACACTCAGTGTGGGAGGGTATGCTCAGACGTGAGTCCCTTGCTCATTGCACCATCAGGATTCAGGCAAGCCGGGCCGACGAAGGCTGTGATGCCAGAAACCGGTCCCCGGAAGCTTGTTTCCTTCCCAGTATAAGAATTGGCTTGGTAGTTTGGTTTGCCCTGTTCCCATCATGCACTGGGACAGGTACAGACTAATTTGCATGTAGCCAGGTTCTGAGCTGGGATGGTGCAGTGAGCTAAAAAACGGTGATGGATTAAAACCATGATCTCTTGACTTGGTAAGAGTATTCTGCATCATTCAGAAACTCTGTCCATCACCACCCCCTTTTTCCCAAATCGATGTTATCCACACTCAGTGTGGGAGGGTATGCTCAGACGTGAGTCCCTTGCTCATTGCACCATCAGGATTCAGGCAAGCCGGGCCGACGAAGGCTGTGATGCCAGAAACCGGTCCCCGGAAGCTTGTTTCCTTCCCAGTATAAGAATTGGCTTGGTAGTTTGGTTTGCCCTGTTCCCATCATGCACTGGGACAGGTACAGACTAATTTGCATGTAGCCAGGTTCTGAGCTGGGATGGTGCAGTGAGCTAAAAAACGGTGATGGATTAAAACCATGATCTCTTGACTTGGTAAGAGTATTCTGCATCATTCAGAAACTCTGTCCATCACCACCCCCTTTTTCCCAAATCATTGATAGGTTCTCTGTAGTACAGACAACAAATGAGACACTATAGCTAGTCGGATTAGGGTTCCGGGCGCTAAGGTGGGTTGTTGGTACACCACTATACACTGAGGTCCTGGTTTCCTGTGCATGGTTCTGTATATGTGCAGAATCCCTGCAACAGAACAAAACATCAAAAATCCATTAAGTAAAACCAAGGTTATGAACTTTTAAAGAATAAATAATAAAGTAGTGCTAAGAAGCAAATAGTGCTTTGGGGTTACTCTAGGTCGCGCTACACTGGGGTGAATCTAAAGTTCAGGCCGACTGCAATGGGGGGGGTAGGCCGGCTACACGATTCACAGGTCCCACTAAAGAAGTACCTTGGTTGGAGCAAGCGTCGACGTCAAAGACTCGATGCGTCGGTTCCGATCCGCAAAGTCAATGAAGGCTTCGTCGATGAACCCCTTTACGATGCAGGCACTGCATCATTGTCGAGCTGCCTTGTGCATCGTTGAGCCACACAGTCCATTGAAGCAATGTCATCGATAAGCTACTGCATCGGCATCGAAGGGCAATGCGTGGGTTCAGATCGGCGCAAAGTCATCACTGCATTAATTTTGATGGTTCTGTACAGCAGAAATCACCTTTCAAGGGCCCAGGACAGGATTAGCACACCTTGGCAGGGCAAGACTCACAGATGGCAGAGGCCAGGTGCTGTTGCAGGGTGGTAGTCTTTGATGCTCTGAGACTTCTGAATAGGGGTCAAGCCAGCAAGCCCTAGGAGTCACTCTGAGTGAAAGTGGGATGGGTCCAGTCCTTGTCCTCAGCAGGGCAGAAATCAGCAGGCAGCAGGGCAGCACAGCAAAGGTGAAAAACAGATCTTCTAGAGCAGCAGTTAAGCAGAGTGGCAATCCTTGGAGCACAGCAGTCTTTACTCCAGGCTGAGTTCTTCACAGGTTCAGTAGTGCACTGTCTTGATAGGGCCAGAGGCCCAGTACTTATACCCAGTTGTGCCTTTGAAGTGGGGGTAGCTTCAAAGCAGGCCCTTGAAGTGCCCAGGTCCCCTTTTTTCCCAGCCCTGGCTCCAGATTGTCAGTAGGGGATAATCAGCCCTTTGAGTGGGAATAGACACTGCCTATTCAGGTATAAGTTTCAGTAACCCTCTCTCTTCCTGCCCAGGAAGAGCAAACAGAATGCATATGAATGCAGATGAGTCATCTGTCACACCTGCCCTTCCTGTGTTTGTAGCTGTCTAGAGGGAATATACAAAGTGTAGCTGTCACCCACTACAGACGTGTATTGGAGACAGGCTTCAAGGCACACAGAACAGTAAGAGCAAAGAAATGCCCTCTTTCTAAAAGTGGCATTTCTAAAATAGTAAGATTAAATCCAACTTTACCAGTAAAGAGCATTTATCATCACCATTTCAAAGGTATCATACATGAAGCAGCTTCTCCTTTCTAATCAGGAATTACAGCTTGAAAGTGTTTAAAGAAATTCTCAATGCTAGCCATTGAAATGAGAAGGCCTCACAGTAGTGAAAAACAAATGTGGCTGTTTGTTACTACCAGGACCCGTAAAACTTGAAAGTACATGTCCTGCTTTTTACCCACACAGCACCCTGCCCTTAGGGATACCTAAGGCCTACCTTAGGGGTGACTTATGTATAATAAAGGGGGAGTTTAAGTCTTGGAATGTAGTTTTAAATGCCAAGTTGAAGTAGCAGCAAACTGCTCACACAGGCACTGCAATGGCAGGCCTGAGACTACTTTGAAGGGCTTCTGGTATGGGAGGCACAATCAGTACTGCAGGCCCCATAGTAGCATTCCATTTACAGGCCCTGGGTATATGGTATAACACTGTACAAGGGACCTACAAATAAACAACATATGCCAATCATGTATACACCAATGTCACCATGTTTAGGGGAGAAGCACAGGCACGTTAACACTGGAAAACTGCTCAGAGTGCTCAGTCCAACAAAAAGATACAGCAAAATGAGGAGGTAAGCAAGCAAACAGTTTGAGGGAAGACCACCCTAAGGATCACAGGGTTTACAAAAATCTATACTGTTCATATGTTGATATGGTACTTCTGAATGCAATAATCTTTGTAAGTTATATCTTTGACCATCTCCTCTGTTCATTTTGAAAGTATGTACTCTTAATGAATGTGCAGGTCACTCGCATGCATTAGAGTGTTTCTGCACACACACCCCTAAAGCTCAAAGTATACATGTTTTCTTTGTATTCCAGAGGGAGTATATTGTGATCTATACTGTAGAATACTCTCTATGTCATGGAATGGAGTGATGCATCAGGTGATGTATCATTCATTCCAGAGAGAGAGAAACAACGGCTGAAGAGTTGGTGTTGTTCTATTGATCCCGCTGTATTACCAATAAATTATCTATCTCAACTTCATCAAGCGGACCGATACTTTATTACACTGGCGACGAGTTGTCTATGCCTGATTGGGGACAGGCAACGCGGTGAAGCACCAATTCCCCAAGAAACGAAGAAACTCTCTCTAGCCTTGGTCTCGGACTCGGACACATTTTCCTGATGTACTGAGGGAGTATTGGCGCTTGCGTGAGTTGGAGCACACTTTGGAAGACTATTGGCAAGATTATTGGATTGGATTGGATTTGCTAGAAATCTTACCGTTGGTGTCCGCGAGCCGATCCGAGAGCCTCTACACTGCATCGCTTACGTGTGGAACGCACGTCCTGAAACGCACGTCTTGAATCCTATGCGCCTCGTCATTTATGCGGCCATCTTGTTTTCAGTTACCATGGCAATGTCTTCACACGGAGTGAGCGAAGTACGAAGGAAGCGTTTTTCTAGAATGAACTTTATGTGAAAGGTTGATGCTGTCATTTTACATGTTGCAAAGGTAAAAGTTTATAAAGAGGAGCTCACACCTGAATTCCTACGTTTGCTTAGACGGTATTTCAGCAAGACTTATAAAAACCGAAGGAAACGTTTTTTGGATAAAACTTTATGTAAAATGTCAGAGCTGCCATTTTACATGTTACAAGGGTAAAGGTTTAAAAAGGGGTGTTCACAGCTGGATTTCTGCATTTGCTGGGAAATTATTCAGTGAGGCATACATCCATAAGCAGTATTTGAACTAAAGTTGAGTTGGGTGTTTCTCGTTGAGCACAACAGAAAGGAAGATGGCGTTAGCTTCATCTTCAAGTATGTCGCAACCACCACCTTTTCTGTCTGAAGAAGGAGATCCAATTCTACCCTGGAAAAGATGGAAAAACCTTTTTGACTCATACATTGTGGCCATTGGGGGAGAAAAGTTTTCAGCTTTTAGGAAACAAGCCATTCTTCTTCACAATTTAGGTGTGGAGGGAAGGAATACCTACGACAGCATGGATTTAATCCCTGTTGGTGATGGTGATGGGTCTCCTGGTGATGTGTATGAGATGTCTTTAGTCATGCTAGAGAAATATTTTGGTCCCCGCATCAATGTGGTTCTGGAAAGACATAAGTTTTTCACCAGAGTCCAAGGTCCAGTAGAACGTGTTGGCGGTTATGTTGCAGCTTTGAAGACTCTAGCTTGCACGTGTGAGTTTGGTGACCTTTTGGATTCACTAGTGAGAGACCAGTTGGTGAGGTGCACCAACAGTGTTCGTGTTCAGGAGAAACTTTTATCAAAAAATCCTTCTTTGGTTGAAGCTGTGGCCATTGTGGAGGGTATGGAGAACACTTCCACATGGGTGAAAGAGATTAGAAAGAATAAAGAAGAAAAAGGGCAGAAACCTAGTGAAGTGCATGCTATAGATGAAGGTGAAAGCTTTGAGATTTGCAATAGTCTGGCAAAGATTTCTCCTTCTAATAGTAGCAAGACATCGGTTGAAAAGGACACACGTGTGCGTGTTCTTCCTAAAAGTGTTCATAACAAAGGGGAACGGGACAGTCATCCCGCTGAGGGGAATAGCAATCCTAGTGACAAAACCACATCATCTTGCCCTAAACCTAAGTGTATGAGGTGTGGTAGTTTTTCAAATTTTTCCAATTATCCGCACTGTTTTGCTAGGGAGGCGGTGTGCAACAAGTGTGGTATCAAGGGGCATTACGCTGGAGTTTGCAAGGCTCCTGACAAGGGCCGTAATCTACAGAAGAATGTTGAAGTTGTACACACTATTCTTTTGAGTGTTAAGGCTGATGATGGGGATATAGATGCTGATAGAATAGTAATGCCTGAATGCAAAATCATGGTTGATGGGTATGATTTCTCTGTCCTAGCTGACTCGGGGTGGCCTTTTACCATGATTGGTAATAAGCAGTGGGATGAGTGTGTGGGTTTGGACAATGTGACCTTATTGACACCAGACATCAATCCTGTTAGTTATGGTGGTTCTAAGATCAACGTCCTTGGTTATGTTCAAGCTCTTATCAAATTCAAGGACAGGCACACAATGGGCAAGGTTTATGTGGCTGAAAGAGGGGACAATTTGCTTGGCTGGAGACATCAACGTGACCTTGGCATTATGCTTAACCCCTGTGCTAAGGATCCCAAGGATCAGGTCATGTTGGTGGACTCTTTGAATACGAGTAATGAATGTTTTGATAAGTTTCCAGAGGTCTTTTCTGATGCTTTGGGCTGCCTTAAGGGGTTTGAGCATCACATTTTCCTGAAGGAAAGAGCTATACCCTGTGTACACAAGGTGAGGAGGGTACCTAACATGATGGTTGAACCACTCAAAACTGAGTTGCAGAGATTGCTTGATTTGGGGGTTATTGAAGAGATTGAGGCCTCGGAATGGCTTGCACCCATTGTTCTTGCCCCTAAGGAATGGGGGGGCAAGTGTCAGGATGTGTGTGGACTTGAGGGGACTGAATGAGTGGATTTGGGTGGATCGTCAACCCTTGCCCAATATAGCTGAGTCTCTCAGTATTCTCAAAGGAGCTAAACTTTTCAGTGTGTTGGACTTATCTTCGGCTTACCACCAAGTTATGTTGCACAAGGACTCTAGACATCTTACATCTTTCGTGACACCTTTGGGGGCTTACCGCTTCTTGCGGATGCCTTTTGGGTTGGCGTCGGCAGCGGCATGTTTCCAAAGGGTCATGAAAATGGTGCTTGGGAAGATACCTAATGGTATGTTTTTCCAAGACGATATTTTAATATATGGGAAGGATGAAAAAGAACATTGCACAACTCTCTATACTGTGTTAGAGAAGTTGAAGGATGCTGGACTTACGGTTAAAAAACAAAAGTGCCGTGTAGGGTTGAATTCTGTGACGTATTTAGGACACGTGATCTCCGGAGAGGGCATACAACCCAAGTTGGAGCTAGCTGAAAGTGTAGTGAAAGCTCCTGTTCCTCAAGACAAGGACCAGGTGAGGTCATTTTTGGGACTCGCTGAGTTCTATTCTAAATTCATACAAGGTTTTGCGAGTGTAGCTGAACCCATCAGGACCTTGCTTAAAAAGGGGACACAGTTTGCCTGGTCTGATGAGTGTCAAAATGCTTTTGATTGTATTAAAACTGGAATAGGTAAGATGCCCACTTTAGGACTTTTTGATGTTAACCGTAAGACTGTTCTGACGACGGATGCCAGTCTTAAAGTGTTGGGAGCTGTGCTTTCTCAGGTAGTGGATGGTGAGGACACGGCTATTGCTTTTGCCTCTAGGGCTCTTAAGGATGCGGAGGCTAATTACTCATATATTGAGAGGGAAGCCTTGAGTGCTTTCTGGGCAGTACAACATTTTAAATTCTACCTCTGGGGGATTCCCTTTTTGGTCCGTACGGATCATCGTCCTTTGGTGCAAATTTTTTCGTGCCGTCACAATGAGAACATTACACCCAGGCTCAAGCGTTGGAGTGAGGGACTCCAGGAATTTAATTTTGTTGTTCGGTACATTCCTGGTTTGAGTAATAAATCTGCAGATTGTCTTTCTCGATTACCGGTTGGTCAAACCTCAGACTGCAGTGAAGTCGAGGGTGTACTTTGGGTTGCTGAATCTGCCTTTTCATCTGAGGAGTGGCTGGAGGGTGTAGGCGGTGACAAGGATTTTGTTATTCTTAAGGAGTGGGTAAATCATGGGTGGCCTGATTATAAGGTTTTGGATTCAAACTTGAGGCCTTATTGGGCTGTGAGGGAGGAGTTGTCTTTTTGTTGTGATAATCTCATGAGAGGTGATAGAGTAATTCCTCCCAGTGTTTTTAGGGACAGAATAATTAACCTTGCTCATGAGGGTCATTTGGGCAGGAGTTTAACAAAAGCCCGGGTGAGGGAGAAGTACTGGTGGCCTAGTATGGATCGGATGATCGAGAGTGTGGTTAAGGATTGTCTGTCTTGTGCTTCTAATGATAAATCTCACACTCCTAACAATGCTCCTTTGTTCCCTGTTGAGGTTCCCGATAGGGTGTGGACAAAGTTGGGTTTGGATATAGTAGGCCCGTTTGAACTGTTACCTTCTTTTGAAAGGTTTGTTCTTTTGCTTGTGGATTATACCTCCAAGTGGGTGATCACCAAGTGTGTGTCAATGGCTAACACAAAAACGGTGATAGATTTTCTTAAGGATGTCTTTGTTTCGGAAGGAGTTCCAATGTTTTTAGTCACTGATAATGGGGTTCAGTTTGTCTCTCATGAAATGTGCAATTTCCTTAAGGATTTTATCATTGTTCATCAGAAGACAACTTTATATTCACCTCAGGCCAATGGATTAGCTGAGAGGATGTACAGGGTGGTTAAAGGTTGTGCTCAGAGAGCTCTGGAATTGAAGATACCCTTTAGTACTGTGTTGAGGGACACTTGGCGGGCTCATCGCACTACACCGAATGCTGTTACACTAAAGTCTCCTTTTGAAGATTTGAGAGGAAGGAAAGCTTTTTCTAAGTTGAATCCTAGTTGGCAGCCTCCGAGTGATGGTAGTGGTATATCTGCAGCCACAAGACGAACCAGAGTTACTGATTATCAGGGAAGATATAAGTCTAGTTATGATTCTAGGATGAATGTGAAGTACAAGAAGTGGCGTGTTGGTGATCGAGTGCTTGTGAAGAATCCTAGACATACTCTCAAAGGTAGATCTGGTTTTCTGGGTCCTTTTACCATTGTGGCCATCAGGAAGAATGTGGTAAAGGTTGACACTGATTGCTGGTGGAGTATGTCTAGGTTGGTCAAACACTCAGGTGGTTTCCAGAATGGGGGGGTTCCTAAACCTGTTTTGACTGATGTGGATAGTTCGAATGGAGAGAGTACTTTTGTCAGAGGGGAATCTAATTCTTATTCTCCAAGGTGCAGGAAGGTGCCTGTCAAAATGAAAGACTATGTGTTGTACTAGTGCTTATGTTCATTGTTCTTACAGGTGCCACATTGTGGCTATAAATGGAAACTGCGTGTTGCACTAGTGCTCATATTTACCTGCTATGTTTTTAATTTTTGTTTTCTTGTAGGGTGTTATCTTGTGTAGTTGGTTTTTTTGTGCTTTATGGGTTTGAACCTTATTGTTAACATGTGTTGTTGTCTGTTTTATTGGGGAGGGGATGTGTTGGGATCTATACTGTAGAATACTCTCTATGTCATGGAATGGAGTGATGCATCAGGTGATGTATCATTCATTCCAGAGAGAGAGAAACAACGGCTGAAGAGTTGGTGCTGTCCTATTGATCCCACTGTATTACCAATAAATTATCTATCTCAACTTCATCAAGCGGACCGATACTTTATTACACGAGTCACTATATGCGTTTGTGTGAGGATTAATTCTAAGCAAAGACCAGAGCTACAAAAGGTTTGTTGCAAGGACATTGTATTTCTGCAAGTTAGGTCGGACCTTATACTGAGGAAATTTGCTTCTTTAATTCTTTAACATAGACTTTGAGTTTCTTCTTAGCCATCCAGTCATGTATATTGGCAAAGCAATTGGTAATATGGTTCTGCACCAGCTTCCCCTGACACCTTTGCCGTCCTGAGCTCTCTCCACAGGTCTCTCTCCACTTTTCCATTTTTCTGTGCTTTTATTTTTCCCCACACTGGTCTGCTGCTGCAGTCAGACCCCACCGCACTGCACTTTTCCTGCCGTTTTCTGCCACCGGCTCCCAGATCCCCTCCCACACTCAGGACCTACTTAATGGTGGTGCAAGCAGACGCAAGCAGCGGGAGTGCCAAAAGCAAGCCCATCTGTGCCTGTCCGTGCCTGGACCACACCCAGCACCAGGAACCCTGGTCCCTCCGCCATCCACTAGTAAACTGCCAAAGAGTTCCCGTTCCTTATCCCCAGGAGGGACACCAAATGCTGCTCTGCCTCACCGAGGACCAAAGAAGGACCTTTCAGCTGCCAACCCTGTTGCTTTACCTGTGACGTCAAGACCCCTGCTGGTCAACCTTTGATCCCTCTGCAAGCACGCCAAGGAAATCTCGGATACCATCACCACCCTTGCCCCGATGTGATGTTCTTCACAGAAACATTGGTCACGCCCTCATTGGACACTGACATCGCCACTGCAGATCTCCCTGGCTACAAGATGCTCCACACCAATCGCGACCAACCAGACAGAAACAGTGGAGGGATTACATCATCCACAAGGACACTTACCAAGGCACCACAATGGAGGACCATAGTGTGCCGATTATGGAACACCTCAACTTTCAGATCAGAAGAGATGCTAATACTACCATCAGGGGAACCCTCAGCTCCAGACCCCGGGCCACTTCCAAGTTTTTGCAGCGCGATCCTGGACTTGATCACCACTCTGGCAATCAAATCCAATCACTATATCTTCCTGAGAGAAATGAACTTCCACCTCGAAGACCACAATGACACCAACTCCGCCATTCTCCTGGATAACATGAGCAACATCAGCCTCTCACAGCTGGCTACACCCGACACACATCGAAAGACAAACACTGGACCCAATCTTCTCAGCCAGCAACAGAATCGCGGTCTCCCACACAAATGAAATAACATGGACAGACCACAGTATCTTCCACTTCACCATCGCGACTCTCCTGAATCCCCACCCAAATTGCCCACCCAGCCTTGCTGAAACTGGAGCAGAGTCACAGAACCGCTCTGGAATTCTGCCCTCAAAAAAGCCAAGCTCGACCTCTCCAACAGCCTTGAACGCAATGTCCAGAGCTTCTCAAATTGGATCTCCACCGCCGCAGACTCCATCGCTCCCATGAGGAACACCACCAGCAGCAGATCCATCAAGCACACCAGCTGATTCACTCCTGAACTACTGACCTTCAAACGCACCTGCAAGAGAATGGAAAGAGATTTTACTGTCCAACAAGAACCCACCAACCTCAGCACCTTCCAGTCCACCCTCAACAACTACCACCATCACCTTAGGGAGGCCAAGAAGGACGCCCTCACCAACCACATCAAGGAGAGTGCAAACCACACCAAGGAAATCTTCAGCATTGTTGGAGAGTAGGATCTGCCTCTAATGTTGCCCACACTTTTTTTTTCTGATGTTTACACTGGGTTCTGGCTATAGTCTGGCTAGGACCCTGCTAATCAGGGCCCCAGCCTCTCTGTTCTCTCTAAACAACATGGAGTGCATATTAGGTGTACTAGTGATTGGATACTGTGGTGTCTTATGAGTCCCTAGTATATGGTACCTTAGGTACCAAGGGCATAGGTACTTCACAGGCCTACCAGGGGCTGAAGCATGTATTATGCCACCCCTGGGAAGCAGACTAAATCTGACACCACCGACCTGCTACTGCAGCCTGGGTGAGGTGGTGTTAGCACTCCTCACTGAGATATATGTTCACTATATCTCTCCTGCACACACATTTAAACCAATCAGTCACCCCAAAGGCAGACCCTATTAATCCTGAGGGCAGGGTGCTTGGTTTCCATGTGAGGGGGTGCCTCTGCCTAGGCAGGGCCCCTCTGCAGCTCTCAGATTCCATTCTCTGGGGCTGTTTGTGAATGCTGTCAAACCATATACTGTTAAGTGCATTATAACCTCGCGGTAAATGCTAACTTTGGAATGGCAGCATCAAAACATGTCGTGTTTGGTGTCAAACACTTTTGAATCATACCCCCACACCAGTAACTGGTGTGGGAGTATGATCCCACCCTTCTAGAGAGATAGACATGTACCTACTGTGGAAACGCGGTAGAATCCTGAAGAGCTCTGGCATCACAAAATGGATGCCACCAGTCACAGACACTGGGCTGACCTCCTGCTGATGACTGAAATTCGCAGTGGAGGAAGCCCAACAATAGGTATCCTGTCACAGGGAGGTGTGACCACCTCCCAGACAGGGTTTAGTGTATTGGGGCTGGGTGGGTGCACTCCTAGAGGGCTTTGAAGTCCTGCACTGGGGGAGCAGTAGGCTCCTCTGTGCATACACCAGTTCAAACCAGCTCAGGGGCTACCTGCCCCTGCTCTGGCGTGAAACTGGACAAAGGGAAGTGGGTGTGGCCACCCACTCCCCTGACCCCCCCATAGGTGGGGTCATAGAGCTAGTCCCTCCCTTCCTTCCAGTACAAGTTAGGGAACCCTTGCCATTGCAAACTAGATACCCCTGGATGACGCTCTGAAGACGAATCCCGGACCATCGACGTTCCATTACCTCTGGAACACGGAAGAATCTCCCTTCGACAAAACAGAAGTGCTCATCTTTGGGAACAAGCCCTCTCCCAGGGACAACACCTGGAGGCCCACCAAACTCGGCCCCACAATAACCCCCCCGATCATGCACGTAACTTCGGAATCATCCTGGACAGCCAACTGACCATGAAGCAACAGGTCAATGCTGTATCCTCTTTCTACTTCCATACGCTCTACATGCTCCACATGATTTTCCAATGGATCCCCACTTCCACTAGGAAAACAGTAACCCAAGCCCACGTATCCAGCCCCCTTGACAACGGCAACACACTACACCGGAGCCACCAAACAGCTCCTCAACCATCTCTAGACCGTCCAGAACACTGCAGCAGGACTCATCCGGAACCTCCCCAGAAGAACCAGTGCCACCTCCCTTCAAAATCCTGTACTCGCTCCCTGTCCAGAAAAGATGCCTCTTCAAACTCCTGCCACATGCCCACAAAGCCCTCTACAACTCCAGACCCACCTACATCAACCACCGTGTGACTCTCCACCGAACTTCCAGCGAGCTCCTCTCCACCTCCCTCACCTTGTCATGCATCACCCACATCCGTTGGAGCTGCTACGGAGGTCATTCCTTCTCCTACCTCACCGCCAAGTCCTGGAATGAGCTCTCCTTCCATTTGCAAACCGCCCCTCCACAGGAAGACTTCATAAAGAAGCTTAAGACATGGCTTTTCGACCAAGGCTCACAGACCCCCGGATTGACAAGTCACGCTGTACAAGACTGATTAATTGATTGATTGATTGATTGATTGAGATGAGGGATGGATGTGCACCTATTTAATCTAAGCTATAAGTGGGCATTTTTTGTATATAAATTGGTCAATGCTCAAAGATGTTTTGGAGTTCCCAGAAACACTAATCTACATTTTGAATAAGATTGGTGCATGAAAACATCCTTGTGGGACACTTAATTGTCAAAGAAATCTGCTCACGCACCACTCAGAGTCTGAAAGGGTTTATTGACAAAACGAAAAACTAATAATCAGTGAGTTACAGATTCAACTGACCAGAGTTCGCACCAGCATCAGTTAGTGGAGCAAGATCCCAAACAGAAGGCAAAATGCGTATTTATACCTTAAGATACATAAGTAGCTGGTATACTCAAATGTCTATTTCTTATAAGTATCATTAGCAGCTGCCTAGTCTGAGATCATGAGAACAAGAAGGGATGACTATCAAACAGTTGCAGAAATTAAGCATTTTCAGGTGAGCAAGCTCTTTTTAGCTTTTCACAGCTTGGGAGCCAGGATACAAATGTGGCTCCACATCAGAGACCGGCATTGCGTGTGGGTAATGTAGGCCGGATTTGTAGCATAGGACTGTATGAACTAAGGTCTAAAATGAGCAGGCATGTCTTTCGTTTGTTAAGCATCTGGTTAGTATCATTCATAACAATGGGCATAGAAGCCTCAGTACTGTATATATTATGCAGTAGCAGCATCATGCCTGATGGATCTTGTGTGGCCTTGCCCCCTCCAAAAGTTACCACCTCCTCTAAAAGTCAGTCCCAACACAAAATCTCCAACCTGCATCAATAAAGACCACAAGGACATCCTTGCACTGGGATATCCTACCCGCAGTGCAGACAAGGGCATGAGCATTGCCTGAGAGGTCCTGTCAGGATCTAGGACCATAACCCATACTGTTGAGGTAGCCATTTATATCATGTACCACACACACAGCCTACCACACACCATACCCACACTCAAACCCACACCGAACAAGCATAGACACCAGTCTTATGCAAAAAACTGTAAGAAAGTGGTTCTCTCACTATCTTACACTCACTGTCATCTGATCAAGCCATCCTACTCATGTTTATCAATGCAAATGTATACATGATCGGTGTAATACTGGTAATTTGCAATTCATAAGAAACTACAATAATACATTATCTTTGAGAACAGTAACGACAGTCATTGAGATTAGATGGCTTTCACATTATGTCTAGGCTGCAGGACTAAAACAGAAGATCTAATGTGCTAAAACCAACAAAGATTAATACTGATCCAACTGAACTGTGTAACCCTATGAAAACAAATGCTTAAAATTAAATGTTTGCATGGTAAATGTAATGCCCTCTGTTTTGCACTGTTGGTATTTATTAGGGAAATTAAGACAATTAGGGACAACAACGAGGTGTTATAGCGTCACTGTAGTTGTTAAACTGTTAAGGGATTGAATAGCAATTAATTTAAAATCACTGATATTGCTAGGCATAATTAGACAAACAATACATTTATTAAATGTAAAAGTGTTCGAAATAATATGTCTTTAGAAGAGAACTTGCTTACCACTGGAAGACCCCGTAGCTAAACTTAAAGAGTCTGCTAATAAAACTGCTGTCAGAGACTTTTTAAATATATTGCAGTTGGCCAAGTTACATGTGTTTTTTTTTACCTCGGGGATGATCACTTGAATGACCCTTTAGCACTGTGGTAATGGAGATCTGCAGGGTCCTTTCTCACATCAGCGCAAAAAATCATACTGTTCAGAGGTGGGAAGGTCTGGATGCACTTATGGAGAAACTAGACAGAAACGTGGTCCCCATTTTCCTTCTGGAAGTCTTAAGCCTTATGCCACTAAAGACGCAGTGGGCTCTCCTCAAACGACCATGAACAGTAATTGGGAACCCAAAGTGGAAAGTACCATCAAGTTTATTTTTCAGAGCTCTATCTATCCTGGTCTCTCATGCAACGTTCTTTCCGGCCAGCACCCTATGTGCAGCTCTAAATATTTAGAGATCCCATGGCCTTGTCCCAGGGTCAAAGTTCTGTTCATCCTGGAGTTTCTTCTATACCTGGCCCCTTATTCAGAGCTCAATCAATCCAAGGCCATGACACACATCTTAATATATCCTCGTCACTGTAAAATAGCTCTGTCTATCTTCTGTCCTTAAGGCAGAGCTTAATCAATCCAAGCCCTGGAGGCAGAGATCTGTCTGCCCTGGAGCTCAATGACAGAGTAATATCAACCTTTGGTCTCCATCTTAGAGTTCTAACTAGTACTGCCTCAGAGCTCTGTCTTCGAAGGCCTATGGTCCTAGGTATATCAACCCCTAGCCCATGATGCAGAGCACTATATATGGAATGCAAACAAATTCTGTCACATCACTGTCCTGTCTCTCAGCCTAATTTGAAAATTGACTAGCAGCCTGCTAGCCCAGGTAGCACAGGATATGGCACTGCTGAGGAAGAGAAGGACCGCCCACCCTAATTACAGAGACTTGCCTATCTGAGGGATTTCTGTGCTTACATTGGTAACGTCGCACCAGTGGCTCCACTGTCATCTAAATGAAATGCAGAGAAGGAGCCTTATGGACCCTTTCAGCATTCCTGTTTGTTTTTCCCTGATTTCTAAAGCAGGAGATTGTGTAAGAAACTAAGCAATTGATGACCCTCGTGCAGAGGCATGTTATATTATCTATGGTATGTTTATTTATTTATTTAAGCAATTTATAGAGCGCGCAAATTCCCGTGGGTGTCTCGGCGCTTCTGACAGTATGGTAACGGTGTTATTGAGGTACTCATTGATTGAAAAGCCACGTTTTTATGAGTTTCCTAAAAGTAGCTAATGTAGGGCAAGTTTTTAGGTGTTGGGGAAGAGAATTCCATAGCTTGGTAGTGGCAGTGGTGAACATCTTGTCACCCCATGATGCCTTATATGTGCGGGGGACCTTTAGCAAGTTAGCAGTTGAAGAGCGTAAGGTTCGATGAGGCACATGGGCAAGAAAGGCTTTTTTCAAAAAGTCTGGTCCTGAGCTGTGAATGGCCTTAAAGGCAATGCAGAGGGCCTTAAACTTGATGCGGCTTGATATTGGTAGCCAGTGCAGATTGCGAACCACCGGGGTGATTGAGTTGTGCTTAGGAGTGCCTGTTATCAGTCTGGCGGCGGCGTTCTGCACCATCTGCAATCTCTTGATGATCTTTTTTTGGGCTTTCATAAAAAGTCCCTTACAGTAGTCAATTTTTGAAAATACTAGCATGCTAACCAGTGTTTTTCTTGCACTTGGGGGAAGGAACGGAAGTAGTTTTTTAATCATTCTGAGAGTGAAAAAGGATGAAGAGACAATGGTGTTAGTATGGGCTAAGAAGGATAGCTTGTCATCAAATATGACCCTTAGGTTTCTAGCCTTGGGTACAGAAATAGGTGGAGGTCCCAAACTGGTCGGCCACCATGTAGGGGACCAAGCTGGATGTAGTTTGCCAAATATCACTGCCTCCGTTTTGTCGGAGTTCAGCTTTAGGCAATTCTCAGCCATCCAGGAGCTGATGGCAAGCATGCCAGTTTGGAAATTGGCTGCGATTGCTTCTCCGTCGTTGTTAATTGTCAGCACCAGCTGTGTGTCATCGGCGTAGGTTGTCAGCCTAATTCCATGTGTTTTAATTACCTTGGCCAGGTCCGACACATAGATGTTAAATAGTGTCGGACTCAAGGATGATCCTTGTGGCACTCCGCACGGGAGGGTAAATGTAGGAGATTTAAAATCACTGAGACTCACCAGCTGAGAGCGGTTAGATAGGAAGGAGGCCAAAAGTTCCTTTGCTTTAGAATTGACACCTAAGTTTGAGACACGGTCGATCAAGGTGGCATGGTCGACGGTGTCAAATGCCGCTGATAAATCCAGCAATATCAGAATTGCTGATCCACCATGATCCCTAGCGGCTCTAATTTCATCTGCTGCCTTAATCAGGGCAGTTTCCGTCCCATGGCCCCTTCTAAAGCCAAATTGTGTCTCATCTAGAAGATTGTTTTCTTCAATGTAGTCGAACAGTTGTGTATTCATTACTTTTTCAAAAACTTTAGCTGGGAAAGGGAGGTTTGTGATAGGTTGGTAGTTTTTAGTATCTAGTGGGTCTAGATGCTGCTTCTTCAGCAACGGTTTGATGGTTGCCCTTTTCCAGACTGTGGGGTAAATGCCTGTGTTGAACATGGCATTGCAAATGCCTGTAAGGTTAGATGCTAGTAGATCAGGGATGAGTTTTAAAACCGAAGGTGGACACGGGTCTGTTGGAGAACCTGATTTTATTGTTTGGATGTGACCTTTTATTAATTCAGTTGAGACTTGATGAAAATGCGAAAAAGAAGGGGAGTTATTGTTATTTCCAGGAAAGATTAAGTGATTGTCTTTTACTTGCGTGGTGAAATTGTCGTATATTTTGCTGACTTTATCTTGAAATGCACTGGCTAAGGCATTGCATAGATCTTGGGTAGGAGCAGGCAAGGGATTTACTGTAGATCCAGATAGTTTACGAACTACTTGAAAGAGATTTTTATTGGAATCTTGGGCTCCTTCTATCTGATTGGTATAATATTTACTTTTCTCAGTGATTAGGAGCTGTTTATATTGATGTATTGCCTCTTTATAGCGTGTTTTATCAATGCTATTATAATCCTTGCGCCAGTGTCTCTCAAGATTCCTGCAGCGTTGCCTCTCCAGTCTAAGGGTCTCGGAGAACCAAGGTGCTGAAGGAGAGGTTCTGTTTTTTGACAAATTTTTGAGGGGTGCCAGTACTTTAACTGCATTGATTAGCCAGTTGGAGTATTTGGAAGAAGCCAATGTAGGATTGGCTGTGGGCTCGTAGTTGGATGCTGATAGTTGAGCATTAAGGAGCTGCTGATTTATTTGGCTCCAGGCTCTAAATTGTTTAGGCCTGCTAGGGATAGATGAAGGGGCTTTTTTTTAGCCTGGATGCTAAATAACACTGCCCAGTGATCCGTCCAGATCAGGGGTAATGTTTTAGTGATGGATAAGTTAGTGTT
Organism: Triturus cristatus; assembly: GCF_964204655.1. Classification (NCBI taxonomy): domain Eukaryota; kingdom Metazoa; phylum Chordata; class Amphibia; order Caudata; family Salamandridae; genus Triturus; species Triturus cristatus. The sequence goes on from NC_140588.1 coordinate 696,885,890, forward strand.
GCTAGTAAAGAGCCCGTCTAACGTGTGACCGGCTCTATGTGTGGGACCGGTGATCAATTGTCGAAGGGAGATCGCCTCTAGCTCAGTGAGTAGGGTAGTTGTGTCTTTATCATCAAGATTTTCCAAGTGAAAATTAAAATCACCTAAAATGGTGAAGTCATTTTCCCCTACTACGGGTTCCAACAGGCTGTCTAGAGAGGTAAGAAATCCTGATCGTGAGCCTGGGGGGCGGTATAGGAGGGTTCCTCTAAAAGTATAGGCGTTATTAAATTTTATGGAGAAGGTTAGTGCTTCACAGGTCGTACTGGGGAGAGTCTCAATTCTTACCGAGTATCTGTCTCGGTATATAATCGCCAGACCCCCCCTGATTTATTATTTCTGTCCTGTCTTAGTACGCTAAAACCGTCTGGGGAGGCGGTGCAAAAATCTGGGCCAGATGAAGGGTCTCCCCATGTTGCAGATATGAAAAGAATGTCTAGTTTGTGATTGACTATAAAGTCTGCTATTTCATATCTGTGTTTGGGAAGTGAGCGCGAGTTTATCAATGCCGCGTGTATATAATCCTGTTTCAAATGAGTTTGTCGAACCGGGGCATATTCTGAGGTCGTGTGGCTGTTAGATAGATGTGGTAGGTTCGGTTAGTCATGGTAGGTTAGGTATTGTAATTAGGTTATAGTAGGTATACTTTAAAACGTGCGGAGAAGTCACAAGGACAGGGCGAAGTAATAACTAATGTTATGAATATAGTGTTTTATTTTAAGTGTGTCCAAACAAAAAAAGTATTTATTATACACTAAAGCAGGTACATTCACACCACTGCCTATTTATTGGCATTAGTGGACATGATTATAATAAATTAATGTAATTTTAATTAAAGAGACAAGCTGTGAATACACCTTACAACATAAAACTACACTTTAGCGATCCAATTTTCAAAGTATGGTACTTCAATAAACATTGCAGTATATTTACTTTGTTCAGCAAGCCTATGTTCATGCCTTTATTTGATTTGTGAACATAAAAGTAGTAAATCCATCAACATGACAGCAAAGTACAACAAATGAATGTTAATTCCCATAGAGATTTTAGACATGACTACAGCCCAAACCTCTGAATGGAATTACACTGAATTTGGCAGAAAGCTACCTCTTGGTACAGAAAGAACCCTTTTTTTATTTGGTGTAAATTCATTTAGTAGTTTTGGAGATATTAAAGGAAAACCACATTTGTATATCTAGAGGTGTGGACCCTCCACGAATCCTGCCTCGTTCAGAGATCTGATTGGCTGCCAACACTTCAGCCAGAAAGTGTTGGCAGCCATCTTCGTACTGGAACGCAGCTGAGTCCCAAGCAAAAATAAAAAAGAGAAGGGGAAGGGTAGGAATACCCTGACCCCCTATGCCTGGTGGTGGGCTCTCCCAGGGTCCCAGCCAGTTGCAAAAAGCATTTCTTTTTTAAATTTTCGCTGCAAAAATCACAATGAATTCACAGCAAACATTAAAAAAAAACATGCGCAGTCTCCCGTGCTTGTTTTTCTTGCAGCCCCCGGGTGGGCCAGGTCCTGGGGGCAATCGTAAATTACAGAAAAGGGGATCGGGCGCATGCAGCCCCCTACCAAGGTCAGTTTAAGCCCTGGGGGCCACCACCTGCCGGGGGTTCATTTAAAAAAGAAATAATGTGAGTAGGGCTGCATGGCACCCTCCTTTGACCTTTAACGGCCCCCGGGGTCACCACCTCCCCGGGGGATGTTAACATAAATTGTGGGGGGCCGCGCAGAGCCCTCTCAAATGTTAAAAATTGCCCCAGAGACCGCCACCTCCCTGTGGCACAAAGCAAGTAAGTAGGGAGAGGGGGCCAGGCAACCCCCCTCCCGAGCCATTTTTTGCCCCTGAGGCCACCACCTACCTGAGGCACAAAACAAATAAGTAGGGGAGGAGGGCCGTGCAACTCTCCCTCCAAGGCTGTTTTCAGCCCGGGAAACCACCACCTCCCCAGGGCTGGCCCAGTGCAAAGTAAAGGAGGGGGCCACACAGCCCTTCTCCTGTAGTCATTTCTGGCCCTGAGGACCACTGCCCAACCTCGTGAGATAGCAGTTTGCTTTCATTTGGCAGGAGCTTTGACATACCCCACCAAGCGAGAGCAAACTGTAAATCCACTCCTAGTGGGCAAGAGCAGGAAAATTGCTCCCGCTCGCAGGGAGTGGAATTTTCATCTGTTTTCAGGCAGGAAAACTGATGAAAGGATTGCTCCCATATGTAGGGATAAGCATTTTTGTGTTCCTTATATGTGAAAGAAATGCCAGCTCCCGCTGGAAGTGGGGAGCTGGCAGGGACAGCGGAGGCATTGAGGATCCCCCGCTGGTCTTCAACACCGCAGACTGGGTGCCCTCGGTGGGCTCCAAGACACCCAGCATGAAAAGGTCGGACCCCAGGAGATCAAAATTGGCCCAAGGAGGAGGGCCTTCCTCTTCTTTAGTTAAAAAATAAAAGGGGAAGTACCCCTATTTGGTGGAGATTCACCTCTTTGTGGTCTCATCATCTCCTCTTGACTAGGATTTATGTTATCACAGATCAGTGAATGAAGACGCTCCAGGAACGATCACATTGCCAAAATTACATGCACACAAGGTCACCAGAGACATTACCTATGAATCCTTCACACAGATGTAGTGTAGAATATGCACTAGATATTTACCCAACAAGGTAGCACTTACTAATTGACCAGTAGAAAATCCTCCAGTTGAGTATACATTTTCTGCAAAACTGTGAAATCTTATTTGATAGAGGGGCAGGTATGGTTCCATTCTGGCCCATTCACCCACACAGCTGCTGATACACCCACACCGACACTCACACAACCACTGACACATCCATTCAGCCCCTCTCACATACACTCAGAAACCCACACATCCACTCACACAGTCATACATCCATTAACACATCCACTCACAGACCCACACATCCATAGAGCCACTCACACACTCACACACCCATATAACCACTGACACATCCACTAACAGACCCATACATCCATTAATACACCCAGAAAACTACTCACACACCCATACAGCCACCAATATACCCACTTACAAATTTATACAGCCACTCACACACCCTCTCACAGACCCATACGGCTAATCAAAAACCCAGTTACGGACCCAAATCGCAAATCAAACACCCACTCACAAAGGCTTCAGGTTACTGTTAGAAAATATTTTTAAAAAATTGAAATTTACAAAATAACAAAGGTTACACTGGCATTATAGTTAGGAAATAACATTAAAAAACTTAGAAATTCACTGAAAAAACAGGTTACAGGAACGCTATAGTTAGGAAATAGAAATAAAAAACCTTAGAACCTTAGAAAGTGCAAGAGTGTCTCCGTGGATGAGTGAGTGAGCATGTGAGTGTCTCAATGGGTGTGTAAGTGGGTGTGTGAGTGTGTGTGTGGATCTCAGAGTGGTTTCATAAGTGCCTCACTGGGTCTGTTAGTGGGTTTGTGAGTGTCTGAGTTGGTCTGTGAGTGGGAGCTTGAGTGTCTGACTTGGTGTCTGAGTGGGTGCATGAGTGTCTGAGCGAGATTTTTAGTGGGTCTCTGAATGAATGTGAGTGTGTCTCAGTGGGTTTGTGAGTGCCTCCATGAGTGTGTGAGTCAGTTTGTGAGTGCATGAGTGTCTGAGTGGATCTGTGAGTTGGTGTGTTAGTCTCCAAGTGGGTCTGTGAGTGGGCGTGTGAGTCTCTGAGTGGGTCTGTGAGTGTTTTAGTGGCTTTATGGGTCTTTGAGTGGGTACATGAGTGGGCATGTGAGTGGCTGTGTGTGTATCTAAGCGGGTGCACAAGTGTCTGAGTGGTTGTCTGAGTGCATCTGTGGGTGAGAGTATGAATTTCTTGTTGTGTCTTTGATTGGGTGCATCAGTGTCTGAGTGGGTGTATCAGTGGGTGTGTAAATGCTTGAGTGTGCAAGTGGGTCTCTAAGTATCTGTTTGGTTGTTTCAGTAGCTGTGTCAGTAACTTGGCCACAGAATAACCACAACTGTGCAAACAAGAGTCCAAAGTTTTGCACAAAATATCTACCTAAGTGTACTACTTTCTACTGGTAAATTACTAAGTGCTACCTCCTACGTATTCTGCACTACAGCTGCGTAATGCAGCATGAGGAAATGTCACCAGTGGCTTTGTGTGCATTCAGGCCATGTGATTGTTCCTGGTTCATCTTTATCCAGAAATATGTGATAACATGAATCCTCCTAGACTACAAATAGGTAAATCTCCATCAAACAAGGGTCTTTCTTCTCAACTATATGCAGTAAGTGCTTCTTTGTTTGGTGGACATGTCCTCATATTCCTCGACATGAAGAACTCCTCCCCAAAATCTGTGGGAAACGCGCAGGTGGGGGGAGCGTGTTAAGCTGTCCATCATCCTCGCAAAAGGCTGGAATACTTTTGCATACTAGTAAGGTGGGCGTCCATAACGGATGAAGCTTCCCAGTGATTTGCACATTTCCTTACCCGTAGTGAATGAATGAATGAATATTGGATTTCTAGGGCGCGAACTTATCCCAAGGGCATCATGGCACTCACCAGGAGAGGACAAGAAAGAACTCACTTATCACAGTTAGAGACAGAGCGCCCTCCAATAGATCAAAGATGCATTAACCTTCACAAAGCATTCCAGATCACTGAAAATGCTGAGAAAACACACTTGCTTTGCAGTCACCAGACCCAGGAGTTATGATCATTTGTCCTTTACAAATGTGGAGCTTCAGCGGGGGCACCTGCTAATTTTATATTTGTAAGTGCCTCCCGTTGAGGTTTAATTTCTTTGAAATATGCATTAGGGCCAAAACAGCCCACCACAACATAATGGGAGAGGGGGGCTGCGGCCACCCTCCCATGGCCTATTTCAGCCCCAGGTACCCCATCCCCAGAGGCCAGGCTGAAATTTTATGGGTGAGGGGGCCGCACCTCTTCCCTCTTTTAAAAGCAGTAAATGCCCTGGGGAGGTAGAGGTGGCCGGGGACGGGGATCCACGCAGACCCCCTGTTTAATATTTATTGTAGCCCGGGATGTGGTGGTCCCAAGGGGGTCCGCGCGGCTACCCCAGCTATGCTTTTATTCATAAACTCAGGGAGTTGGTGGTGCCTGGGGGTGGTTTGCAAGGCCCCCTGTTTACTTTGAACATGAGACCCCAGGAGGTGGTGGTCCCTGGGGCATTAACAAGCACTTGCAGTCTGACCCATTGCACCTTCTCCTTTTTTTTTAATAATGACATGCTCCCACGAACGGACCCACCCGGGGTCTCCAGTATTTGTTTTATTTTTCAATTCAAGGTGATATTCGTGAATACTTCATGAAAATCGCAGTGAATTTTAAAAACAAATGGTTTTTTTGCCCTGTCGGGGTGCCTCTGGGACCACATGACCAAGGATTGGGGGTCAGGGTATTACTACCCTGCCCCCTTTTTTTCACTTTTTTTTTGCGGTAATTGGCTACAGCCGAGTCCCAAGATGGCTCCCAACACTTCCTGATTAACGTATTGGCAGCCAATCAGAGCTCTCCATATCTTTGCAAGAGCTCGTCATTATACGCAAACACTTCGTGATAGTAGATATGCAAATTTGAATTTCTTTTAATATTTCGCAAACTACTGAACAGAGTTACACCAAATAACAAAAAGCACAATCTGCTGCACAAAATCTAGCTTTCTGCCAAATTCAGTGTAATCCAGTCCAGTGGTCCGGGATGCAGGCGTGTCTAAAGACTCTATGGAAATTAACATGGGAAAACACTTTTTTTAACCTCCCCTAATTCCTGGTCCCCGCTTGATGGAGCACCTGGAAACTTTCCATGCACAACTAGAATTATTAGTGCACTTTTTGGGGGAAAGTTTGTGTAGATTCGTCAAACTACCCCAAAGTTATAAGCAAGTCAAAAATAATTTTTCCTATGGAAACATAATCCTAATTATAACTACCTGCTGGTGACTGCCTATATAGTTAGGTCCAAAGTTTTCATAGGAATAGGAACAACGGTTCACATCACTATTTGATATCATAGCTGGGATTGGGGGACAGATGGCTATGATCCTCCTCGATGCCGAGAAGGCATTTGAACGGGTAGCCAGGAGGTTTCTGTGGGGGGTACTGGAGCTAAAAGGCTTCGGTCCACGAATCATAAAGGCCATTAAAGCCTGTACTCCAATCCAAGAGCCCGGCTGCAATTGATGGGGAGAGAATGAGAATCAGGAAACATATTAATATTAAGGGGGACTAGACAAGGATGTCCCTGCTCTCCCATTTTATTAGCTTTGTATATAAACCCCTTGGTGGTAAAGTTGCTACAGAGCCGGGAGATTAAGTTGGTGGTAAGCAGGGGCTAAGCATGCTAGCATACGCCGATAATATTGCTATTTCAACTACTGATCCGACAGAGGCAATTAGGGAAATCGCACATATAGCTGCAGGATTTGGGCAAGCATCAGGATAAACCTTGAATGAAGGGAAGATAGTTGTTATTTGCACAGAGAATCTAATTTTTAATGATTCTAGATGTGCAGAATCGGCAGTTTATCTTGGGGTCCGCATTAGCTCAAAGGTGGATGAAATTGGAAATATTAACTTTAACTCCTTGATAAAGTCCATATTTACGGATTTAAAGCGAATAAAAGGGCTGCATATATCTATAATTGGAAGAAGGATTTTTTTTAAATGACTATGGGCCATATGTATCAAGCAAAATTGCGTTCGCAAACGCCGAAATTCGCCGAAGTGGTATGTATGAAGGCCAATCTGCGTGCAAAATAAAGAATCGCTAAATTTGCGATTCCTTATTTTGCAATTGCATTTAAGGAATCGCAAATTTTGCGATTCCTTAAATGCAATGTAAGAAGCACCAAAAAAGTGCAATTTGGCCTTAAGGAATCGCAAATTACCACCAACTACAGGTTGGTGGTAATTTGCGATTTCTTTCAAAAATGCTAGGGCATGTATGTGTGCCACATGTGCACCCATGCTCATTTCAGGGGTGCAACAGGGTGTCCTTTTGACACCCTGGCACACTTGAATTTGCATTCTCAATTTGCGATTCTCTAATTAAGAATCGCAAATTGAGAATGTCTTCCCAATGGAGATGTATTCCTTAATTGCGAATTGCAATTTCCAATTCGCAATTTAGGAATATGTAGGATTCGCAAAATGTATTGCAAATCCTACATACATAGTGTTTTGCGATTCTCAAATAGCGATTCCCAGAAATTCGCTATTTGAGAATCGCAAAACCTAACATTGCTACATTGATATAGCTACCTAAAATCTTATATTTGTTTCAATCAATTCTGCTAGCATTGGATGAATGGATCCTGAAGACCTTGGAGTCTATCGTTTCTAATTTCATCTGGCAATATGGAAAGGTGGGAAGGTCACTGAAATATCTAACCTTTCCACAAGGTAGGGGGGGGCTTTCAATCTCAAATATCACATTCTATTATTGGGTGGCTCTCCTTCATCAGATGTCTACCTTGTTTGTGGTAGATATGGACAAGGAGGCGGGAAGCGAGGCTAGAATACCAACGATATATGAGCTCGCTATGGGGAAGGAGGCCGCCGGGCTGCTGCTGAGACAGGTGGAGCAGAATTATTACAAAAATGTTCACTTCAAGGTAGTGTACTGTGCTTGGAGGATCTGGAACAGAGTGCTAAAATTCATGGCAATACCCAAGCTTTGCCGGTCTACTCCCTTGTGGTGATCCTCACTCTTCCCACCCCCCTTTTTTGATGCCATGGGAAAGCAATGGGAACAACTAAGTTTGGTCACTGTTGGAGACCTTTACAAGGGAGCAGGGGTTCGGGATTCCAAATAACCATTACTTTAAATATGTACAGATTCGGAACTTCCTCATTACACGTAGACCAGCTTTAAAATTGGATAGGATACCAATGCTATAAGTAATTATTAGGAGGACCAGTAGAATAAGGAATATCTATAGCCTGTTGGTAGATGAATTACTGGACGATTTAGAAAAGACTGAGATGAGCTGGACCAGCAAGCTGAACAATCCTGATGTTGATATTTACATGACACTTTCTTTAACTGCTAAAACACTTTTATCAACTTGCTTAAAGGCACAACTTTATAAAACTGTATTTAACTTATATTTTACACCTGCTAAGTTATTTGACTGGGGCAAAAGAAACAATAATAATTGCCCTAGGTGTGGGGTCGGTCCAGCCACACTGACCCACATGTTTTATGTGTGTGATAAATTACTTCCTTTGAAGAATGGGGTAGTCAGATTCTGGGAAAAACTGTTTGGTTTTAGGATTAATCTGGCCCATACCTTGCTGCTCATGGGATACAATAGCTCTCTGGAGTTAGATACTGCAGAGGAGTATTGTATATTTGTCGGCACAGCAGCATTTAGGATAATGCTAGCCGCCAGATGGAAAGATGCCGAGCCACCTACTTTCCAGATGTAGCTAGAGATACATAATCAAAAGACGGCATTGTATGTATGTAGGGGCAGACAGGCCAGGATCCTTGGGGAAATATTCTAATAGTATGGTATGATTTTTTTTTTTAAAGAAGGGCGGTGGTGTTAGGCTTCCTATTCCTATTTTGCTGCTATCCTTGATTATATATGGATGTAATGATCTTGTTTAAATAATCATGAATTGCAATGTTTTCTTTTCTAATTGTCTAGCAGGAATTATGCCTATACTACATTTTGTAACTTTTCCTATTCTGAATCGGCATTTTTAAAGTGGCTTATTTGTATTTGCACTAACCTATCAGAATTTTATCACTCGTATGACTCATTGATATTTATTCTTGTATATGAGGTTCTCTGGGTATGAATAATAAAAAAAAAATTTTTAAAAGGAAAAGTGTTTTTTGTTTTGCCAGTACATTTAGCGCTGCTTGACACATCTCCACAAAATTTCCCCAAAGCTTCCCCTGTTGGGTTCAGCTGCTGTGTTGAAAGTTTCAGGGTGATCTGTCAAGCGGGGGCCGAGAAAAAAGGGGGGTCTCAAAACACGTTTTCCTCAAGTTAAGTTTATGGGGCTTTTTCGTTTTTTGAACACGACTACAACCCGAAATGATGAATGGAATTACACCAAATTTGGCAGACGTTGGTGCAGAAAGTGTAAATCCGTTCAGTAGTTTTTCAGATATCTAACTTAAAAAATATAGATATCTGGGTAATCGAGTCCTTGCAGTGGACTCGCAGGTCCTACTAAAACTTGATTGGCTACCAACACTTCAACTAGGGAGTGTTGCCAGCCATCTTGGGACTCGGCTTAGTCACCCATACAGCCATTCGTACACCAACTCAATCACTAAAACAGCCACTGATAAATGCACTCATACACCCATACAATCACTCACATACTTTCAGTCACCCATAGAGCTACTCACATACCTACTTACTCACCCATAGAGTCAATCACAGCTACTTACTCACCTAGACAGTTATACACACACCCATTCATGTATTCATACAGATACTAACACATTCTCACTCACCTATACATTCACTGGCACAAGCACACACTCACATATACAGCCACTCTCACACTCACTCACACAGTCACTCATATACTCCAACACTCACCTATACTGCTTTTTACATATGCAGGTCCTCACCCATATACCAGTAACACATCCATTCACTCACCGACACAGCCATACAAACACTCAGTCACCCATACAGCACCTCACAGATGCACTCACTAACCCATACAGCCACTGACTCACCCACTCACTCATCCATGTAGGCAGTCACAGACACCCTCACCCACCCACACAGATACTCATACACCCATAGAGGTACTCAGACAACCAATAACCCATACAGCCACTCACGTACCCACTCACTAACCCATTCAGCCACTTAGACACAAACTGACAGACTGAGGCAAACATTCACACAACCTAGTCACTCATGCATACATTCACTGAGACACCTAATCACTCACTTATACAGTCAGTCACACACCCACTGAATCATCCATACTGGCATTCACACACCCACTGATTCACCAATACACCTCGGTATAAATAATTAAACACTCATAAACATTTTAAGAACACTCACAGTCACTGGATAATGTCATTGATGATGTAATCAGTGATAATATTGAGATGTCATCAGTGAAGTCACTGATCATGTCATGAGTGATGTAATATCGAGGTCATAAGCAGTGCATTGCGGGTGGGGGTGCAAGTTATAGTTAGCAACTGCTGAATTTCTCAGGTTTTGCATGTGTGAAATGTCAGCCTAACTATAACATCTCTATAACCTTTGGTTTTTCCAGTGAATTTCTAAGATTTTTTGTTTCCATTTCCTACTATAACATCCCTTGTACCTTTGTTTTTTTCAGTGTATTTCCGAGGTTTTTTTAAATGCTACTTCCTAACTATAACATCCCTGTAACTTTTGTTTTATTTCAGTGACTTTCCATGTTTTTTTAACTGCCAGTCACATTTGCAGAGTAGAGGAAAAAGGTTGCTGGACCTCCAACCTGCTCTTAGAAATCCCACTGTGTAGGCCTTACAGGAGGTACCAGGAGGGCTTCTTGGCCTGCAAGGTCCCTCAGGAGTAAAGAGGACTTCATCCCCCTACCAGTAGTGCACCAAGGGCTGTGTTTGCAGAATGGTGGAGAAAAGGGGCGTGGCCTCCAAAGATCACTTATCAATCCCGGTGTGTGGAATGTATTGGAGATAGCATGAGGAGACGTCCTTGGGGGCCATCTGCTCCTTCTATTACCTCCAGTAAATAACATACAGCAGGATTGCTGAGACCTGGTAGGAGGCCACACCCCCTTTCTCTTCCACTTTGCAAATCAGCCACCTGGTGCACTACTAGTTGGGGGTTGAAGTCCACGTGGCTATTGAGGGTCCATGGGGCCAGCTACCCCTCCTGTTACCTCCAGCAAGTCCCAAACAGTGGGTTTGGTGAGATGTTTTCGGTAGCTACACCCCTTTTCTCCACCACTCTGCAAACACGCCTCCTGGTGCACCACTAGTTGGGGGATGAAGTCTTCCTGGCTTTGAGGGCCAACCACCTCTACTGTTACCTCCAGGAGGAACCACACAGCTGCATTGCTGATAGATCATCTGAGGTGACGCCCCCTTTTCTTCTCTACTCTGCAAACTCCCCTCCTGGCACACTGCTACTTGGGGAAGGAAGTCCACTTTAGTCATGAGGCCCTCAGGAGAGAAGGGGACCTCATCACCCCACCAGCAGTGTGCCGAGAGGGGTGGAGAAAGGTGGTACTTACTGGAGGTAAGAGGAGGCCTTGTTGGCCTCTAAGGTCCCTCAACAGCCAAGGGGACTTCATCCCCAACAAGAAGTGTGCCAGGAGGCACATTCATAGAGTAGTGGAGAAAAAGGGCGGAGCCTCCGGCGATTTGCCAGCTTTTTAATTTTTGATTTTTTTTTTAGGAAGGGGGCCACATGTGCCAACTACCCTGCACCATTTTGGGACCCAAGGTCCCCATTCTCAGGGGCCTGACCAGTTTTGTTTTAGTAAAATAAAATGGGAGGGGGGCCACGTGGTGCAGCTCCTGGGCCAATTTTGGCCCCAAGGGCCCCATCTCCCAGGGCCCGACCTTTTTTATTTTATTTTAATAACCAAAGGAAGTGGGCTGAGTGGCTCCCTCCCGGCCCATTTTTGGCCCAGGGGACCCCATCTCCCGGGGCCTGCCTGTCTTTTAAAAAAAATTTAAAAAGGAAGGGGGACCACGCGGCCCACTCCCTAGGCCGATTGCATCCACAGGGATGCCATCCCCTGCTGCCAGGCCTTAATATATGGGCCCGCGCGCATTAATAATTAAAAATGCCCCATGCACCCTCCTCTTATATTTACCATATGCCCCTGAGACATGGCCCACCAGGGGATTATTCTAAAGCAAGCGCGGGAGCCTGCGTTTTTTTTTTTCCCACAGATCCACCCGCGGGTCTTTGGCAAAATTTAAAATATTTACTTTTTACCTCCATATCTGGGGGGTCAGTGTATTCTAACCCTGCCCATTTTCTTCATTTTAAACTTTTTTCTGGGACTTGGATTCAAGCTGAGTCCCAAGATGGCTGCCAACACTTCCTGGTTGAAGCATTGGCAGCCAATCAAATTTTAGTAGGAATCTCAAGTCCACTGCAAGGAGCTGTGTCCCCAGATATCCATATTTTTTATACATTAGATATCTGAAAAAACTATAGACTAAACATGGGAAAAACGTGTTTTAGGATCCCCCTTTTTTCTAGGCCACCACTTGAGAGATCACACTGAAACCTTCAACACAGCAGCTGAAACAAAAAGGGGAAGTTTTGGGAAAATGTTGTGGAAACAAAAAACACTTTCCCTATGGAAACTTTGATCCTGACTATAATTACCAACGGGCTTTCGCATATGCATATGTATTATATAGATATATATATATATGTATATGTGGGTGTGCGTTTTTAGATGGCAAAGGTACTTTTAGGATTTAGGGTGGGTGTGAGTTTTTGGGTCTCAAGGGTATTTTTAGGGCTAACGGTGAGTATGGGTCTTTGGGTGGGAAAGGTAATTTTAGGGTTTAGGATGGGTATGGGCTTTTGGGTGGCAAGGGATTTTTTTAGGATTTAGTCTGGGTGTGGGATTTTGGGTGGCAAGGGAATTTTGAGGGTATAAGATAGGTATGGGTTTTTGAGTGGCTAGGGTATTTTTAGGGTGTAGGGTGGGTGTGGGTTTTTGGGTGACAAGGGTATTTTTAGGGTTTAGGAAGAGTATGGACTTTTGGGTGGCAAGGTTGCTTCTAGGGCTTAGGGGGTGGGTTTTTGGGTGGCAAAAGTATTTTAACGGTTTAGGGTGGGTGTTGGTTTAGGTGTTGTGGGCTCATAAGGTAAAATAGATATATGTGTACTTTGTATAGATATACATACATATATGTGTATAATTATGTATTTGTATATATAGATATACATACATATATGTGTATAATTAATGTATTTGTATATATATATATATATATATATACAAATACATAATTATACACATATATGTATGTATATCTATACAAAGTACACATATATCTATTTTACCTTATGAGCCCACAACACCTAAACCAACACCCACCCTAAACCCTTAAAATACTATATGTATATAAATATATTATCTATTGGCGGTCGCCAGTAGATAGTTATAGTTAGGACCGTGTTTCCATAGGAAATCTCAAAATTCTATTTTGAATAACTTTGGCGCCGGTTGACGAATCCTCGCAAAATTTTCAAAACTAATGGGGCGCTCCGCTCAGCTCCTACCCTGAAAGTCTAGGACCTTTAGTCGAAGGTATAGCCCGAACGGCTGAACAGAATTACTTGAAATTTGGCAGAGAGGTAGTCCTCAGGTCAGGGAAGTGCCTTTTGCAGGTCTGGTGTCAATCTGTTCAGTATTTCCTGAGAAAATAGCATTTAAAAGCATATAAATATCTATACGCGCGCACCGTGCGCGAGCGAAATTCTGATTGGTTGTTAGATGTCAGTCAACATTCGAATCGGTCGAAATCAGGAAGTGTCGGCCGCCATTTTGTCTCTCGCACTGAAAAGGAAAGGGGGAAAACGTGAAAAGGGGGCAGGGAAGAGAGTTGCTGACCCCCTAGCCTTTGTCAGGGGGTCACAGAAGGACCCCCATGGGTGAAATAAACATTTTATTTTTTTTATAAAAATCGCGGGGTGCGCGCACGGTGCACGCTGCGTGCAGCGCACCGTGCCACCAATGCGCGCGCACTGTGCGCGCACGGTGAAAAACCTTAAAAATATATATGTATATTAATAAATATGTAAACAGAATCAGCACCTCCTGGGGATCTCGCCCGTGGTTGGGTGGTGCGTTAAGCCGGTAGAGCTACCGGCGGCAATTATCAATCCAAATATATCCGCAAATAAGCAACGTACTCTCAGTAGCAGTAACGAGTAACGAGTTTAATTCACACTGTTACGCGTTTCGGGAGTCGCGCTCCCTTGGTCACACAGTGATACATTCAAACACAATCCTCTATAAGTAAATACATATAGTAGACATAGTCATAGGACTTCAGATCTCAGTCGTATATACAAGAGTGACTATGGCGGCCATCTTTTAGTAGGTACATACTACTATGCATAGTGAAGCAAAACAATGAAACCAAGTGGCAAAGTGAAGAAAAAGCACAGCATCAATTGTTATTTTTTGTTGTTGTTTGTTTGCAGCATAAATGCACAAATACATTGTCAAAATAATCACATAGAACTCGTCATAGTGACTCCTAAGCAAAGGAAAGCCAACCAAAAGCCACAGGGATCACGGTTTAGGTGGCCACCTCTCAGCTTCTTTAGAATGTGCTCAAACAGTAAATAACACTATTTGCGTCATAGTGACATTTGGCCAAAACGTATACACACAATTACATATACTAATTATATTTCATTTCTCTTTCCATAAACTCAATACTCACACCATAGTGGTGATACTATTCTTCTTAAATGCACAAGTGACTGTACATTGTCACGATAAGCACATAGAACTCGTCATAGTGACTCATGAGCAAAGAAAAGAAAAGCCAACAAAAAAGCTACAGGGATCACGGCTATGGTGGCCACCTCTCAGCAATTTTAAAGTGCTCAAACAGTTAATAGCAAACATTATTTGCGTCATAGTGACAAATGGCCAAAAATTGTCCAGACAACGTATAAACACAGTTACATGTACTCATTATCTTCATGAACTCAATACTCGCACCATAGTGGTGGTACCATTAAGGAAGAAAGCTTGTTGCCTCTATTTAAATGTTCTGACTACAGACCATCTTGTAAGTCCATCTACACGGAGTATGCATACACAAAACAGAAATTTGTGAAAAAGATAAGTGTGAAAAAAAGGGGGTGATTTCTTATCTACTCATCTTCGGATTTCTTATCTGTGGATGCGAAGAAAAGGGTAGGAGCCCGTGAAGTGCTCGTGAAGATACAAAGGGCCCCTTCCTTTCCTCCTGAAAGATAAAGGACAAGAAAAACAATATTTAAAATATTACCAATACAATATTTCCAATAAAAGACCAACACAGGTTATATACAGTACGCATATATAGATAGATGAGAACAGCAGTAATGGGACAGGTTAATCTTCAATAAGATGAGTTGCCAGTTCCTCATCTTGATTATGGCCTTTCGGGAACTTAGTTTCCAGGTCCATAATCCACTTTGATTCCCGTTTTCTTAAAGTCAGTTCCCTATTTCCTCCTCTGCGCCCTACTCTCACTTGTTCCACTGCAAAGTAGCATAGTAAGTTACTGTTAGATGAATGGAATTCTGCAAAATGTCGTGCAATGGGGTAATGAGGGTCTCTGTTGTTAACTGCTCTCAGATGCTCAAGAACTCTCTTTTTAGCCATGTGAGTAGTGCTCCCTACATACCTCTTCTTACAAGGACATTCCAAAACATACACAACAAATGTCGTGCTACATGTAAGGAACTGTGTTATGGGTTTCATATCTCTCTTCCCTGGTACGTTAAATTCTTTCACCATCTTGCTATTTCTGCAAGCCTTACAGTGGCCATAGGGGTGAAAACCCTTCAGGTTATGTTGGTTGAGGTCTCTGTTTACAGTGACATCTCCACGTACTAGTATATCCCGCAAGCTTTTGCTTTTTCTATATGTTATTTTGGGTCTAGTACTAATTGTGGGACCTATGATAGGATCATTTTGTAAAATGTTCCAATTTTCAGCAAGTATTTTCTGAATCTTAGGTGATTCTTTGTTATAGGTAAGAATCACTCTCGTCTCTTTGCTCTCCATGGTATTTTCCTGTGTTTTAACTTCTAGAGTTTCCTCTCTTGTTATGTTCCTGATTTTGGACACAGCCTTGTTAAGCACCCAATTTGGGTAACCTCGTTCCCTGAATCTACATAACATAGTTTTTTCTTCCTCCAAATATCCCTCCATCTCACTACAGTTACGTCTTGCCCTCAGCAGCTCACCATAAGGTATGCTCCATTTGAGTGTTTCAGGGTGGCTACTGAGGGCATGAAGGAGACTGTTACCTGCTGTTTCCTTACGGTACAGTCTTGTTTTCAGTGTATTCCCTGTAGCCATGATCTTGATATCTAGGAATTCTATTTCCTCTTTTTGCAAATTGTGGGTTAGGATGATGTTGTAAGGGTTGTCATTGAGCAGATTCACAAATTCCATGGCCTCCTGTTCACTACCTGTCCAGATAAGAAACAGGTCATCTATGTATCTCAACCATGTATCGACCTTGTCGAGATATGTAGCATACTTAGGATCATTGCGTACTTCACCCTCCCACACCCCTAGAAACAGATTCGCGAAACTAGGCGCGAAAAACGTTCCCATTGACGTACCAGTGGTTTGTTTGTACAGGTCTCCATTAAATAGAAATATGTTGTTATGGAGACACATGTTCATCATTTCTACCAGCATCTTAGTGTGATCTAGATACATGATGTCTCTGTCATTAAGATAGTGTGTGCATGCTCTGATTCCCTGGTTGTGTTCAATGATAGTATACAAAGAAGATACATCTAATGTCAAAAACATGTGCCCTTCTTCCCATACAATACTGTCAACTTTACACAAGAAATCCTTTGTGTCTTTAACATGTGTTGGCAATTTAAACACATAGTCCTGTAAAAAATGATCGACATATTTAGAGATGTTCTCAAATACACTTCCTATAGATGAGACAATGGGTCTTCCGGGGGGTACAAGTGGATTTTTGTGAATTTTGGGGAGAAAGTATATAATTGGAAGTTTGGGGTAGTCTCTTTTGAGTAATAAATATTCCTCCCACGAGATTATGCCTTGTTGTTGCCAGGTTGATAATTTCTCCCAGGTTGTAATAATACTTTCGTTATAGTCTCGTGTGTTGCTTTTGGAATAGTATTTATCATTTTCCAATTGTCTATATGCTTCTTTGAGGTACATTTCTTTGTCTTGTAAGACCACATTGCCTCCTTTATCCGCAGGACGGATAATGAGGTTGTGGTCATTCCCCAAGGCTGTGATGATAGATTTTTGTTTCATGGTAAGGTTGTAAGATTTATCCTTACCTCTGCTTTGCCCATGTTTACAATCAAGAAGTGATTTTGTGACAACATCATGAAATGTATCTATGTTGTCGTGTGGAAGTACTGGGTAGAATATAGATTTGGGCTTAAAGCTCGTCCTTGCCGCTTTATCTGTCACGATATTGCTAATCCCAGCAAATGTGTCTTCAGTGACATCCTCACTAGCTGTATTGAAAGCTAAATCTTGCATGGTTCTTACAATATTAGCATCTCCTATTGTGAGACTGGGTTGGTCATTTACATCAAACAATACGGGATTATATTCCTTCGTTCCCCCTTTTAAAATATGCCATTTTGAGAGTTTCAACTTCCTAATGAATTTAAACATGTCTACTCTAGTATTAGAATAGTTGAATACTTCCGTGGGGCAGAACGATAGGCCAAGACACAGTGTTTTCTTCTCAAGATTTGAGAGATGCCGGTTAGTAAGGTTAACAATGGTTTTATTTACCATAACGTTGTCATTCATGGTTGCTTCATTCTGTAGCCTCCCCGCCTGGTTCCCATCGGCTCTGTGTTTCTTTCTCTTATTATTTCTGTGCTTCCGTCTTGTTCTCCTCTGTTTGCTGCGCCCCTGCCTCTTCCTCTGCCTCTTCCTCTTCCACGGTTTCCTCTCCCTCTCGGTGTTCGTGCTTGTGGAGGGGTTGATTTCCCCGATTGCCGCCCCTTCTTCAGCACTCGGAATTTGTCCAAAAAAGTCGCCGGTCGAGTTATCACCTCTACTTCCGATGTAGTACTAGTTGTGTTTTCTGAGTTATCCGTGTCTGAGTCGTAAGTTATGGTATTTGTTGGAACTAAGGTTTCCGTGATGCTTGTTTTGTCTTTATCCAATTTAGATTCTTGGATGTCATACATGTGATCATACTTTCTGCTATAGGTTAGTATGCGACCCGTCTCATAGTCTGTGCAGTCACGATGAAGTTTTCTTTGTTTTCTCAATTTTATGTCTTCTTCATGTTGAGTTAATCTTGTTCTTAATTCATCCTTAAATTTTTTGATTATAGCTTGTTCGTTATGTGTCTTAAGATTTTCTTCAATTACCGCTATCTCTTTAAGTATACTCTCACGATCTTCCCAAGCATACTTCACAAGGATACAGAGCATAGTTCTCGAGCTCTTTGTTGAGTTCTCAGACCATTCCTCCAGCATACGAGGGTTGGGTGACTCGTATGATGGTGTGGTGTAAATCCTTAGTCCGCGTGGTACCATCCCTTTATCTATATAGTCTTGGAGGGAAATTGCTTCCCACCATTTAGATGTTTCAGGTTTCTTACGTTTTTCGAATTTCTTCAATTTTGTCGTAAGGGTGGTATCCGCGTCTGGTCTCACTGTGCCCTGTTGTAGCTTGCCAGGTGCTCGTGCTAGGAGTGTTTGGGCTGCTAGACGTCTTTGCGCGTCTTCATCCATGTTATATGAATAACCATACGACCTGTGGAGATGTGATTAATTTTGTCTGTTTTTAACTGGATATGGTATAACATACGTGACACAGCGTCACTTATGTCCTAGAATTGTGTCAGTTGTGAACGTACAGATAAGCTTCTCAGACTCACTCGTATGCTGCTACCCTTTAAACAGTTTAAAGTTCCCAATGCCGCAATATTTCCTTTAGGATGGACACATCGTTGTGGTGCAGTAGGGACACGTGACAAATGTTCGTCGTGTCAGCTTCAGCGATCGAAGCGATCGAAAAGAGGACAATACCCCAGTCCCTTACAATGCCTGAACACACAAACCCTCCCCGACAGCCATCTAGAGACGCCTCCCTCCCAGCGGAAACGCAGCCGAGCAGATCAGCACGTATCCCGCGCTGAACTCCCGATCACACTCCCCGGACGGGACGGGCTTACCTCTAGGACGCTGTTACGGGTGAGGTCACCGATGGTACTGGTGCTGATAGTATCCTCGTGTAGTAGAAATCAGTCGTAAATGGACTCCGCGGCCGGCAAGATTCCCTCAATTGAATATGTAAACAGAATCAGCTCCTCCTGGGGATCTCGCCCGTGGTTGGGTGGTGCGTTAAGCCGGTAGAGCTACCGGCGGCAATTATCAATCCAAATATATCTGCAAATAAGCAACGCACTCTCAGTAGCAGTAACGAGTAACGAGTTTAATTCACACTGTTACGCGTTTCGGGAGTCGCGCTCCCTTGGTCACACAGTGATACATTCAAACACAATCCTTTATAAGTAAATACATATAGTAGACATAGTCATAGGACTTCAGATCTCAGTCGTATATACAAGAGTGACTATGGCGGCCATCTTTTAGTAGGTACATACTACTATGCATAGTGAAGCAAAACAATGAAACCAAGTGGCAAAGTGAAGAAAAAGCACAGCATCAATTGTTATTTTTTGATGTTGTTTGTTTGCAGCATAAATGCACAAATACATTGTCAAAATAATCACATAGAACTCGTCATAGTGACTCCTAAGCAAAGGAAAGCCAACCAAAAGCCACAGGGATCACGGTTTAGGTGGCCACCTCTCAGCTTTTTTAGAATGTGCTCAAACAGTAAATAACACTATTTGCGTCATAGTGACATTTGGCCAAAACGTATACACACAATTACATATACTAATTATATTTCATTTTTCTTTCCATAAACTCAATACTCACACCATAGTGGTGATACTATTCTTCTTAAATGCACAAGTGACTGTCCATTGTCACGATAAGCACATAGAACTCGTCATAGTGACTCATGAGCAAAGAAAAGAAAAGCCAACAAAAAAGCTACAGGGATCACGGCTATGGTGGCCACCTCTCAGCAATTTTAAAGTGCTCAAACAGTTAATAGCAAACATTATTTGCGTCATAGTGACATATGGCCAAAAATTGTCCAGACAACGTATAAACACAGTTGCATGTACTCATTATCTTCATGAACTCAATACTCGCACCATAGTGGTGGTACCATTAAGGAAGAAAGCTTGTTGCCTCTATTTAAATGTTCTGACTACAGACCATCTTGTAAGTCCATCTACACGGAGTATGCATACACAAAACAGAAATTTGTGAAAAAGATAAGTGTGAAAAAAAGGGGGTGATTTCTTATCTACTCATCTTCGGATTTCTTATCTGTGGTTGCGAAGAAAAGGGTAGGAGCCCGTGAAGTGCTCGTGAAGATACAAAGGGCCCCTTCCTTTCCTCCCGAAAGATAAAGGACAAGAAAAACAATATTTAAAATATTACCAATACAATATTTCCAATAAAAGACCAACACAGGTTATATACAGTACGCATATATAGATAGATGAGAACAGCAGTAATGGGACAGGTTAATCTTCAATAAGATGAGTTGCCAGTTCCTCATCTTGATTATGGCCTTTCGGGAACTTAGTTTCCAGGTCCATAATCCACTTTGATTCCCGTTTTCTTAAAGTCAGTTCCCTATTTCCTCCTCTGCGCCCTACTCTCACTTGTTCCACTGCAAAGTAGCATAGTAAGTTACTGTTAGATGAATGGAATTCTGCAAAATGTCGTGCAATGGGGTAATGAGGGTCTCTGTTGTTAACTGCTCTCAGATGCTCAAGAACTCTCTTTTTAGCCATGTGAGTAGTGCTCCCTACATACCTCTTCTTACAAGGACATTCCAAAACATACACGACAAATGTCGTGCTACATGTAAGGAACTGTGTTATGGGTTTCATATCTCTCTTCCCTGGTACGTTAAATTCTTTCACCATCTTGCTATTTCTGCAAGCCTTACAGTGGCCACAGGGGTGAAAACCCTTCAGGTTATGTTGGTTGAGGTCTCTGTTTACAGTGACATCTCCACGTACTAGTATATCCCGCAAGCTTTTGCTTTTTCTATATGTTATTTTGGGTCTAGTACTAATTGTGGGACCTATGATAGGATCATTTTGTAAAATGTTCCAATTTTCAGCGAGTATTTTCTGAATCTTAGGTGATTCTTTGTTATAGGTAAGAATCACTCTCGTCTCTTTGCTCTCCATGGTATTTTCCTGTGTTTTAACTTCTAGAGTTTCCTCTCTTGTTATGTTCCTGATTTTGGGCACAGCCTTGTTAAGCACGCAATTTGGGTAACCTCGTTCCCTGAATCTACATAACATAGTTTTTCTTCCTCCAAATATCCCTCCATCTCACTACAGTTACGTCTTGCCCTCAGCAGCTCACCATAAGGTATGCTCCATTTGAGTGTTTCAGGGTGGCTACTGAGGGCATGAAGGAGACTGTTACCTGCTGTTTCCTTACGGTACAGTCTTGTTTTCAGTGTATTCCCTGTAGCCATGATCTTGATATCTAGGAATTCTATTTCCTCTTTTTGCAAATTGTGGGTTAGGATGATGTTGTAAGGGTTGTCATTGAGCAGATTCACAAATTCCATGGCCTCCTGTTCACTACATGTCCAGATAAGAAACAGGTCATCTATGTATCTCAACCATGTATCGACTTTGTCGAGATATGTAGCATACTTAGGATCATTGCGTACTTCACCCTCCCACACCCCTAGAAACAGATTTGCGAAACTAGGCGCGAAACACGGTACCATTGACGTACCAGTGGTTTGTTTGTACAGGTCTCCATTAAATAGAAATATGTTGTTATGAAGACACATGTTCATCATTTCTACCAGCATCTTAGTGTGATCTAGATACATGATGTCTCTGTCATTAAGATAGTGTGTGCATGCTCTGATTCCCTGGTTGTGTTCAATGATAGTATACAAAGAAGATACATCTAATGTCAAAAACATGTGCCCTTCTTCCCATACAATACTGTCAACTTTACACAATAAATCCTTTGTGTCTTTAACATGTGTTGGCAATTTAAACACATAGTCCTGTAAAAAATGATCGACATATTTAGAGATGTTCTCAAATACACTTCCTATAGATGAGACAATGGGTCTTCCGGGGGGTACAAGTGGATTTTTGTGAATTTTGGGGAGAAAGTATATAATTGGAAGTTTGGGGTAGTCTCTTTTGAGAAATAAATATTCCTCCCACGAGATTATGCCTTGTTGTTGCCAGGTTGATAATTTCTCCCAGGTTGTAATAATACTTTCGTTATAGTCTCGTGTGTTGCTTTTGGAATAGTATTTATCATTTTCCAATTGTCTATATGCTTCTTTGAGGTACATTTCTTTGTCTTGTAAGACCACATTGCCTCCTTTATCCGCAGGACGGATAATGAGGTTGTGGTCATTCCCCAAGGCTGTGATGATAGATTTTTGTTTCATGGTAAGGTTGTAAGATTTATCCTTACCTCTGCTTTGCCCATGTTTACAATCAAGAAGTGATTTTGTGACAACATCATGAAATGTATCTATGTTGTCGTGTGGAAGTACTGGGTAGAATATAGATTTGGGCTTAAAGCTCGTCCTTGCCGCTTTATCTGTCACGATATTGCTAATCCCAGCAAATGTGTCTTCACTGACATCCTCACTAGCTGTATTGAAAGCTAAATCTTGCATGGTTCTTACAATATTAGCATCTCCTATTGTGAGACTGGGTTGGTCATTTACATCAAACAATACGGGATTATATTCCTTCGTTCCCCCTTTTAAAATATGCCATTTTGAGAGTTTCAACTTCCTAATGAATTTAAACATGTCTACTCTAGTATTAGAATAGTTGAATACTTCCGTGGGGCAGAACGATAGGCCAAGACACAGTGTTTTCTTCTCAAGATTTGAGAGATGCCGGTTAGTAAGGTTAACAATGGTTTTATTTACCATAACGTTGTCATTCATGGTTGCTTCATTCTGTAGCCTCCCCGCCTGGTTCCCATCGGCTCTGTGTTTCTTTCTCTTATTAGTTCTGTGCTTCCGTCTTGTTCTCCTCTGTTTGCTGCGCCCCTGCCTCTTCCTCTGCCTCTTCCTCTTCCACGGTTTCCTCTCCCTCTCGGTGTTCGTGCTTGTGGAGGGGTTGATTTCCCCTATTGCCGCCCCTTCTTCAGCACTCGGAATTCGTCCAAAAAAGTCGCCGGTCGAGTTATCACCTCTACTTCCGATGTAGTACTAGTTGTGTTTTCTGAGTTATCCGTGTCTGAGTCGTAAGTTATGGTATTTGTTGGAACTAAGGTTTCCGTGATGCTTGTTTTGTCTTTATCCAATTTAGATTCTTGGATGTCATACATGTGATCATACTTTCTGCTATAGGTTAGTATGCGACCCGTCTCATACTGAGAATGCGTTGCTTATTTGCGGATATATTTGGATATATTAATAAATACATAACTTAGCATTTAAAAAAACGTACAAATTCACTTAAAAAACCATAGGTTTCACACACGTTATAGTTAGGAATTAGCATTTAAAAAACCTTGCAAATTCACTTAAAAAACCATAGGTTTCACACAGGTTATAGTTAGGTGGACATTTCACTCGTAAAAAACCAATGAAATTCCCCCATTATAGTTAGTTCAGATAACTATAACTCGCGCGACCGCCACTCTATCACAAGGATGATGTCATCAGTGATGTCATGAGTGATGCCACTGACCATGTCATGAGTGATGTAATATGTGACGTCATGAGCAGTGGATTGAGGGCGCGCGAGTTATAGTTATCTGAACTAACTATAACGGGGGAATTTCATTGTTTTTTTACGAGTGAAATGTCCACCTAACTATAACCTGTGTGAAACCTATGGTTTTTTAAGTGAATATATATATATATATATATATATATATATATATATATATATATATATATATATATATATATATATATATATATATATATATATATATACACACAAACACATATACATGTATGCATGTGTGTAATTATAAATATATAGGCTTGATGCGGCGGTTCCTTACTGAAGAGGAGGTCATGTGTCGGTTTCTTACTGAAGGGGAGGTCATGCATCGGTTTCCTACTGCGGGCCCAGCAGTCTTGTAGACTTGCACCATAGTGCGATGCATGAAGATCAGGGATGCGTCGGTTCTCGATGCGGTGGCAGCGGCGCTGCATCGGTCTCTCCAGGCTCGGTCCCATGATGCGTGGGTTCTTGCAGCCGCACAGCAGGGCCTTCGTCGGAATCAGTGCAGTGATCTCCGACTTTGGAGATTGGGGCATGGGATTCGAGATGTGACGATTTCTCCAGTCACGGGCAGGCTCTGCGTAGGTTTCTTCAGTGGCACAGCGGCAATGCATCGGAAAAGGGTGCAGATGCGTCGGTCTTCTCATAGTTGCATCTCCTTTCCAGCTCCCAACAGCACGAACAACCGCCAGAAGCCCAACTCATCAACAGGCAGCTCTTGGCAAGTCAGAACCCCCAGCAAGGAAATTCAGGGGAGCTGGTGGTGAAGTATTTGTGTCCCTGAGACTTTAGAACAGGAGGCAAGCTCTACTTCTAGCCCTTGAGGTCTTCAAGCAGGATACACAGCACACAGCAAAGTCGTTATCCTCTCCTTGGCAGAAACAACCACTGCAGGCCAACCCCAGACAGCACACAGCAAAGAGGCAGTACTTCTCTTTCAGTTTTCCCAGCTCTTCTCCTTGACAGAGGTTCCTCTTCAGTCTAGAAGTATTCTAAAGTTCTGGGGTTTGCGCCTCAATGTTTATACAGCCTTATCATTTTTTCTTTTGTGCAGAGAGGCTCTGTGTAGCGAAGGAGTATGCAGTTCCTAGAGTGGGAGGGGGAGGGGGAAAGACAGGCTCTGTGCTTAGTCGAGACCAGTTCTGTCTTCTCTGGTCCAGCTTCTTGGCAAGAGATGGGAACAGCATTATGTAAGGCAGACTAGGACCATTCAGGTGAAAGGAAGTCTCCTCCCCTACTCTAAATGCAGCCCAGGTCTATTCAGCTCAGCCCTGACTCATCCAGAAAATGGCAGGACACACCTCAACCCTCCCAGTGGCTGTCTAGGGTGAATGCACATCTCCATTCCCTGTCACTCCAAAGCCAGACTGTCAATCCACAACCCAGCAGAGGCACACAGGATGGCTATGCAAACAAATACCTACTTTCTAAAAGTGGTATTTTCAAACACAGAATCTGAAAATCGTCCTTACTAAAAGAAGCAGCTTTATATTCTGAGTTTAGGCATACTCAAATTTACCTTCCTATCTTGTCCCAGTGGGAAATAGTATTTCTCAGATGTTATAAATAAACTCCCATTCTATCCTATGGGACAGATATCCTTTCAAATTGTGAAAAACAAAATTCACAGTAGTTCACTAGCAGGACATGTGACACACATCAGGACATGTCCAACCTTTCACATACACTGCACCCTGCCCACAGGGGTACCTCACATGTAAGAAAGAGGAAGGTTAGGGCCTGGCAAGTGGGTGCACTTGCCATGTCGACATGGCAGTAGAGACTGCGTGCAGACACTACATTGGCAGGTCCAAGAAACTTTTGCAAAGCTGCTTGTATGGGTGGCACAATCAGTGCTGCGGGCCCACTAGCAGCATTTGATTTACAGGCCCTGGGCACACACAGTGCACTTTTCTAAATAAATAAGCCAATAATAGAAACACCAATCCATAAGAACAATTTACACAGAAAGCATATTCACTTTAGCACTGGTCAGCGGTGCCTAAAACCAACAAAAACCGGGTCAAAAACAAGAGGCCAAAGAGCAAAAAGTCTGGGGTTAAACATGCTGAAAAAGTCAGGTCTAACAGTGGGGAATACATCTAATGTACTATGACTTCAAAATAATTCACAAACCCGGAAAGGATCACAATCCTCAAGACACCCTCTTCCTAATGCCATAAACACTTCATCCATCAGTGGTAGAGGAATACATCAATGTCGTACTCCACCTGTCTACCCCTGCACAAATCTTCATTAAGGAACTAGCTCATGAGTTACACAAAGATATCACACTTAGTGGAGTAAAAGCCATCATGAGCAGGCAATAATGGAGGCATGTCTACAACAACAGCCAATACTTACAAGGAATCTATAAAGAAGAACAACAGACATTCAAAACCATGCATGAAGAATTGTCATAAACTGAACAAGGATCATTCCTATGTGGAACTAGAATAGGTATACTGAAATCCTTACAGCGAAGACTTGTTAACCTCAATCATGAGATTGATAGTAGACAGCAAGAAGCTACTCGAGAAAAAGTCTGGTTTCCAAGTCTGGATAGTCTAGTGAAAGAAAATGTTCAAATATGTTATCTGTGTCAGAGTACATGGAAGACCCCAGGACTAGAATAACTACAGATGTTTGACCTCCTGCACACAGTGTGGTCAATGCTGTCAGTTAATTTCTATGGTCTCCAGGAAATTGGAGAGCATTTGCTTGTAGCAATTGATGAATACTCCTGTTTTCCCTTGGTGTATATGGTGTCCTCCACATAATACGCTGCTGTACTGCTAGTATTAGATGACTTCTTTGCGCCATAGGCATCTCATTGATTTTGAAAACGATCAAAAGACCCCAGTTTTAGGGATAGGCTTTTCTCAAAATCATGGCTTGGAATACATCTCAGGAAGAAAGCACCTCTCTGGTCTCCCTAGGCAATGCCATGACCGAATGGTTTATGATGATCATCAAGTGGACAGGTCAGCAATCCCAGCAAGCAAGATGTTGATTGGACTTTCTGTCACATTCCACACACTGCATAGCTCCAGAGGAAGTTACCCATTGGAAAGGGTATTCATCAGAAAAAGCTGTCCATGACTGCCCCAAAGGAAAAACAATCCCTGCGAGATCATAACAGCATTGCATCCCGAGATCAAGAAGCCAAGGCAAAGATGAAGAGGTATGCTGGCATGCGATGCCAAGTGATGACATTCACCATAATTCCTGGAGAGTTGATATTGGTATGGCAATGTAAGAACCGAAAATATGAATACCTTTTTCTAGAAACCCTGCTGGTCATGCGTGTCAATGGCATGATGGTAAACACAGTGGCTTGCTCACACTTGTTAACTAAAGAAATACTCCACCCCAATAGAAGAGGAGTACTCTCTCCTTCACAAAAAATGAAGATAAAGACAGCAATGCCATCTCAAGTAATGATGTTGGCAACCAACCGAATAAGGTACACACCTATCCAATGTAGAGTTACAACAGTAATGTAGGGTGGGTCAGGAAGCACAGTGGCCAATTGAGGAAATGTGACAGTAAGTTGCACACCTAAATCTATCATTCTCTGGGTCGGTTTTCTTTGTCTTCCTTTCTCTCTCACTTTATATACTTGCTTTTCTTCTCAACTCCTATCTTTTCTTTTCTAGTCTTGACCCGTCATCACTGCATGATCTTCTCTCTTTTTGCTTGGAAAAGGCAATGTTGTGTATGTGGCAGAGATCCTTGATCCTGTGGCATCCCTGCGCCCTGGCCAGTCCTCCAGATAATGGACACCACCTTCTGCGAGGATGGAGGAGGAAAGGAAGTGGTGTGGGAGGAGACACACACACAGGCACAGCAAGAGGAGAGAAGGGGTGCTCATCGAACATGGGAGGAGAATAGCTCTCCCAGAAGTAGGCCAGCCTCTAAGAGATCAGAGCAACAGGAAAAAACTAACTATCTTGCATCATCTCACTGTATCTGACTAGCACTTGAACGTCCATAGGTATCACATATTTGAAATGTCCCTTCCTTTGAGGAGTGTAAAGTACAAATATCCAATATTAGAAAAATATACCGGGGAAGTGGGAGGAAATTGCAGAAAGGGGGCTTATGTGTTCCACTCTATTACGAAGTCGCCTTTCTTGATTGACCCTTGCACTGTACAAAACAATAAAATTTGTTGTTAAAAAATAAAAATATATTAGAAAATTATCACATAAAGGATGCTCATTATCAGAGCTGGACAGATTTGGGAACATTCTCCTACGCTCTGTTAATAAAAAGAATCCCACATAGGGTCTAGAAAGATGAAAAATGTCTACCTTAATATATATAGTAAGTACCTTCAGAGCTCAAGAGAAGTGGTTTAGCTTCAGAACCAAGATGTTCCTAATAGGACGTCTGAACGTTGCACGCAAAAAATAGTACTCCCATTATAATACCATAAAATACCACAACATAACAAAACATATAATAACCGGAAGTTTAGTACATTTTAGATTATTTATACACGTGTGTGTGTGTGATCTGGGTCGTTCTGTATCGGGTATTCTGTATTCAAATAAAGAATAAGCTTCAGATGTGGCTAGCATCCCATTTCTGATGTTATTTCCTCGCAGAAACAACACTGTCCCTTCAGACTTAGACGTGGAGTTTTCTCCAATATCGTCTGCCCACACAAGAGGCTTCCTCAGGTCGGATTAATCTGGTGCCAGGCTAAATTCTTTGAATTCTCTGTGAAAGCAAAGCTGAGCAGAGAGCAGTTAGTTCACTCTGGGTGTTGGCAGCGACAACCTGAAGGATTTCCTGCTCTTTACTCCCTGACTTTCAAACAAAGGTAAGAGGCGTTTTTCATGTTTGAAATTTTTACCTACCGCGTTGAGTCTAGAACATGACTAAAAACATGTTACGGTGCTGATTGCCAGGCTCCTGGAGCAGCTCTGGGGTCCCAATGAAAGTGCCTTTATTTATTATTAACTCGTTTTTAGTCGGTCACGCATGGGCTGGCATTGAAGGTGCATGAATTGTCCTCTTGAGCCCTTACCGCCCCTTGGCCTGGTTCCATCCAGTGACGTAACGAACCTGGAGAGGGCCCCCTGCAAAGTTCATGCCCCACCACTTACCACTTTTGCTGAGGGTCCCCCTAGAACTCCCCCGACCACTGCGGGGGCTTTTGTTACGTCACTGGTTCCATCATGCTTCACGCCTCTGAGAAGCACTTCTGAGTGAAAGTTAAGATGTTTCCATCAGCGTGGAAATGTACAGAGCTCGCGAGAAGCATCAAATCTTTATTTTAGGTCACACTGTGGGGCCGTCAGCATGAATAAACTTTGCGCCGGTGCTGTGAGAGATGACATAGGTATTTAGAAAGACTTGCCTGTTCCAACACGACACTTACGTTAATTAACAGCAGTTTGCCATCGTAAATGTCCTTTATGTGGCGCGAATGTAATTGCACATTGTTGGTGCAGTTGTAAAAAAAAAAAAATCTGGCTGTGGTTACACCAGGCGACGTGGTTTGACAAAAATAGGTTAGCTGTCGTATGAATTTCTGTTAATTTCTAACACCGTTATACAACAATAAAATATGCTTGCACGACCACAGTGTTTATTGTTTCTAATAAAAAAAGTACTGCGTAAAGCAAGGGCCTGTCATAACGCGGGTTAAACGCAGTTTCCTGATTGCGCGTCGCCTGCATCAAAGGTGATGTTTTCAAAACTTTTCACGAGGCTTTCCACAGTTGCACGCCACAATCCGCCCAGGCTGGCACAAGGGGGGGTTTCCTGGGTGTAAAATATCCCAGAGGCGTGGGTGCTGGCTGCTTCTGTCTGATCCTGCCCGGGCTGAGTTTATTCTCCAAAGACAGCCGAAGAGCAGGGGATACACAGTCCCAAGGGGATACCAGATATTGCACAAAACTGGCGCCAGAACTATGGAATTTTCAGTTCTGCCCCTAAAAGGCTGGATCACAGATATAAGGCAGAACAATGACAGCATATCCGAGGCAGCCAGGAGAGAGAATGAGCATTCAGTGCAGTTGCACACGTTCTCGACTTCACAAGAGCAGAATGTACTTCTATTATAGGAAATTAACACTTTCATATACAGCATCCCACTAAACTGAGTGTTTGATTCTCAGATGTGTGTGCAAACCTCTGGTTACATGTTCAAATATTAGTGTGCACCACTCAGATAACCATCCTTTAATAAACAGAATTAAATTAAATTGAGTTAAACTGAATTTGTTAAATCCTTTGTTAAATTGAATGCTATTGCCACAGGTCATATTAATGCGAGTTAAAGGCAGAGCTGGGAAGTGGAAATGTTGCTATAAAGTGGCTTCTGCAGAGTGCGGCCACCCACGAGAATGTGAGAGCTAAAATTAATCTGAAGTTAAAAAAACATTCAGCCTTGATGTCCCTGTACTAGCTCCTCTCCTCATCACAAGTGTTAACTCATGATGATCAACCTAGGGCTTAATTAAGGGGCATATTATCAAGCCAGGCAATAAAATTATCGCCACTTTAGCGGCAGAAAACTGCCGCTAAACCGGCGATAATGGGCTTGATAATATGCTCTATGGATTTCCAATTGAAGCCCATGTTAAATGTGAAGGACGTTTAACATGGGCTTCAATTGGAATTCCATAGAGCATATTATCAAGCCCATTATCGCCGTTTTAGCGGCAGCTTTCTGCCGCTAAAGCGGCGATAATTTTATCGCCTGGCTTGATAATATGCCCCTAAGTGCTGACGCCCAAATTTATTTCCAGAACCTGCTGCTGGCCATAGCTGAATCTAAAGGCTGTCAAGCCTTGATTCAACCTCATACATCTTTCATCTACCCCACTGTACACTTCTTGCCCGTTTATCTCACTCCTTCAGGCACTTTTTCAACCCTGATTCCTGTTTTATACTGTTATATGCTAGTTTTTTTAATCTCCTTCATTCTCCCTTTTCTGCTTTTTCTCTCTTGCTCTGGGCCAAAGTCTGATGATGAGAAATAAATAATGGTCACAAATAATAAGTGTGGTTGAGCCACACTTGCAACTGCAGGCTCAAATTAGGCACTGGATCACCTGTTGCAGTTTCTCAAAACTAAAGTATAATCACCATCATGTCCCTCTTCAAAACCCATACCCATTCACAAAAGATCTTGTGAAACGACATACCTATCTCCCAGTCCTTTCCCGCTTGACAAATACACTGAACACTGTTCTCCTGATTGGAGACCAAAGCACCACTGAATAACTACCAGACTTCTGCTCACTTTTGAGGATGAAATCCTCATTAATTAACATCACAACAGATCTTCTAGATGCACAAAATCAAGGAGAGTTCTATGGCTCTACTCTGCCTATCACCAGCAGTTGTTGCTATAAGACACAAAAATACTCTAGACTGCCTGTAAGTATATGGTCATGTGGTGTGTGTAAAGTGGATGACATTCTTCCTGCTAAACACTACTTACCAAATGGCACTGTGATTGATCCTTGGTGCAAAAATTTCCATCACCTGCAGAGTGCTCCAAGGATCCCCGTCTCACAGATCCTCTTAGATGCTTAAATCTTACCTATGACAAGCATCCTGAAAATACAAAAGAGTGTAGGTGATATAGTGGGTCCTGAATATCGTTATACTTTAATATCATAATTTTAGATAAAGCTCCCAATGGCTGACCAAGGGTTCAGCACCTCAATCCCTGTCGCATTAAATTTAGTGTCTTGTGCATCTACTTCCGGCACTCCCTGTTGTTGTGTGGCACTGGAATCCAGAAATGGGAAGATATTCTTCGGTGGAAGGTGCACCAGAAACATAGTTGAGATAACAAGTTGAGTTCATCATCCTTTATTTAAGCTTGAATTAAAATCGGTCATCAGCCAACGCGTTTCGTTCCTTTTTCATAAGGAACTTCATCAGGGCTTAATATGTCATGCAGAGTATTCACAAAGGTCCTTAATAGTCGTGATAGTGTTGTCTGGGTAATCACCTCAGAGTAAGGGTAAATCAAGCCGAGTCCCAGCTTGAAATCCAGATAATTAAGTTTCCCTTACGGCACCTTTGTGAATACTCTGCATAAAATATTAAGCCCTGATGAAGTTATGTTATGACATGGGCCTGTCTCATGGATTGCGGGCTTGTTGGAACGGGGGGCACCCAAAGCGCTTCCCACATAGTGGTGGAAGGCTACCGCCTTCACTAAGAGTTAAGCAGCACACGCATGGTGGTGGCAGCATACCGTGTAGTGATCAGTAGGAGTGAGCACAACCTTTTTACCCTCTGTCACTGGAGGGAGACCTTCCGTCTCAAATCCCTTTTTAAGAGTTCTGCTGCTGTGTGCTCACCCCTGGCATACATCAAGTAGATGTGAAAGGGCGTGTAGACAAATTTGTCTATTGCTGCATTCCTGTAAGCTGGGAGGGACATGCAGTGGAGGATGGGAGAGCCAGGCTCTCTCTGTGCATTTCAAATGGCTCTTTTATTCAATGATCAATCATAAGGAAGGGGCCTGGATGCATCTCTGGAAGAGAGAGATGAGGCTGATAAGAGAATAATGAAGAGTAGGGCTGGGAACCTTTTGATGCTCATATCACTGTGGCTGACATCTAGGTGAGAACTCTGGTCATTCCCATGAATCTTGTTGTGGATTATTCTGCTTCAAATTCCTGCCTGCTGTGACAGACATCCTTCAGGAGGAAGAAGAAAGGGAAAGATGACAATTTCAAAGAAGCAGAACCCCAAAATAACACGTCAAAGACTCAGACACTAGATTGCATTTGTGACTAAGAAAGGACTTAAATAGAGGAGTTGGAGACCCCAAACTTTGTCATCTGCTGTGTGAGAAAGAGAAGCTCTCCAAGACTTCTGCTTGTGACCAGTATTAGGGGCCCAGGCTAACTAGTCTTCCTGGGTGAGGTGACATCACACTGGGAAACCAAGATCCGCTGCCCTGGAGCCTGGTGCCCCAGCGCCTGCCTGCTTACCAAGACCAGTGTGCCCAATGAGGATGAGGAGAGTGTTGGAAGGAGCAAGGTCCAATGGGGAGCCCTATCATGAGTTCTCCCTGTGAGAGGTGTGAGGAATCCATACTTGCACCAATCGGGCCATAGCCCATGTGCTGGATTGATTCGGTGACTCCTGTGTGCCAAGAGGGGCTGCTGTGGACTGAGCTGAGGCGCAAGGGTTGTGCGGAGGGTGCCAGGCCTGCATGACCTAGTATGCCAGAGAGGGGCCACAATGAACATCAATGCCAGGTCAGCGTGACTGGACATGTGATTACTGTGGCAGTGACCCCATATACCAGGAGAGGCCACCAGAAACACTAAGCTCAAGGGTTCCGGCAGTTGCCCAGGACCAAGTAATGGCTGCTGTGACCAAAGTGGGTCCGTACCGCATACTGCAAACTACACAGAAGGAAGCTCAAGGATCAAAGGACATCTCTGGAGCCCCGTGGGAACAATTAGATCAACCAGACCCCCTTTGCGAAGAGAAGGTGACTTACTGTGCAATCACTGGAGTGGGAACAACCCTGATCGCTAGAATCAGCTGATAGCATGTCTAGGAGGAGAGAGCCTGTGCCTGCCGGGTGCTGTTGCTTGTGACCGCAAGTAGCCTGACTTTGCCAATTTAGAGCAGGACTTTGCTATACTGCTGAGGAATTCCATACCAGCAGAGTGGGTAAGCCAGAACTGGACCCTTGTGGCCCCGGGGGACATACCGCGATCAGTACTGTGACTCCATATACTCTTGTGACTGTAATTCTGGAAGGAGTAGAGGGGAGAACTCTTGAGTATGGCCTACTAGTTTACATTCCTTGGATGTGGCCAGCAGTGAATGGGGAATAACATCAAACTCGCTGCACTATAGTTAGTGGGACAGGGAGTGGTCTGACAACTACTAGAGCCCCAACCTCAAGGTATATTGTGTTATTGGTTTTGAATGTTGTTTTCCTTAGAATTAGAAATAAAATACTTATTTTATATAAAAACAAGTATTTGGCTGGACAGTGATTATTTTGTTTGCACTAGATGGACGTTGTGTAATGAGTCTTGTCACTGGTCTGTATCTGCTCTTCCCCCCTAAGGAGCCATGACAGCTCGTCCGATGCTACCTAGCTTAGAGTCAGGTGCAATAGGGGTGCTTGGCCCAGTTGAGCGGGATCCATAGTAGGTCAAGCCCAAGACATCAGGAGTAAAATGCCTCAGCCACCACGGGTGGCCCCAGTAGCTCCTGCTTGCCCCGTGGCCCACTGAAAGGGTTTCTGACATGGTCATTGCTTGTTTAGTCACTTTATGGAAAGCACAACACACAAAACAAGTCGGTGTGGTTTGAAAGGCTAAGATTACACATCTTTCTTAACCCCTTTCTTAAAATAATGTGTAGCCATTTTCATAAAAGAACTCTTCAAATTGGACAAAGTGAGAGTCCAGGCTTAGGGGCGGAACATGCAGGACGGAGTTATTCAGCTATGATGTCGCTTGTGCTCGGTTTTAGAAAAGCATGGTCCCATTCCTATACAAAAACTGCATCTGCAGACAGGTTTAATTCCAACATCTTGTTTAACAGAAGCCCTTAAATGAAACAAAGGATGTAAAGATCAATAGACACCATTTTAGAATACATTTTTAATACTTTTAGAAACCCATTCAATTATGGCCAGAGTGAATACACATGCAGTCATAGCGACCAACTTTGAATGGGTACGTTCAAATAATTAAAACCCACTTCCTGGTTCCCGGTGCACTAATTTCCAAGTGCTCTTCTAGCCTAAAGATGCTAATTCATCCCAGCTTTTGGACACTTCAAGAGATCCGTTGTGTGTGAGAAAGACCCATATTGGTTACCACTTTACTCCCAGAAAAGTAGTCACAGTCCCACTGACTGGCTGCAGATTCTGATGTGCAAATAGTCAATCATCTTTTGAGGTTCAGGATTTCATGGTATCAATCCTTCCATTCATAACAACAGATCAGTCTAAAAAACAACTTAGGTATCTTGGCACATTAATCATAACTATAAATAAGAAATGAAACCTATTTAAATCAGCTCATTAATAGCACAAAATCCATCATATATCAATAGATATCCATCCTTATTACGAGAAATAACATTGCATACAATCTATAATTCATCACAGTATCCATATTTGTTGAAACATAAAAAATATACAAACCTAACTAAGCAGACCACTCATTCAAAATCTAAATAAAAAACATCCTGGAAGAGAGTTTGACTGGATGTGGGGCATTTCCCTCTTTTCCATGTTCATTCCATATTTCATGTATACATCTGTGTACTCTTTTTATATAGGCACATTATTCTCCCTCTATTATCATCTAAGAATCCATGGTTTCTGCCATCTAACTTCAAGCTTTTATCATGTCAGTAAACATTTTGTTTGGCTATATATAATCACAATCATCAAATGCTGATGTAGCTACAACATGTAAAAACAATAACATATGTATCTCTTATTAAAAACATAGACACCTTATTGCAGTATTTTCACACTTTCTATATATAGACCCTTCATCATATGCATTTGTATTTAAAGGGACATTTTCATTGAATTCAAAGTATTTACATTAATCATAAACTGTTGAAACCCTTAAATACTTATTTTATGTGATATTAAATCAGGCTCACACAATAAATGTGCATATGGGATGCCCATATTTGTGATGTGATGTAATGTGATTTCATGTGTATTTATAGAGCACAAGACTCACCCAGAAGGATATCCTGGCACTTAAGCCAGGAGCTACGTTGGTCAGGCCGGGGTGGAGATTAGGTGAAGAGCCAGCTCTTCAGTTTCTTGCAGAACTCAAGAACCGAGGAGGTGGTGAGGTAGGAGAACGCACGACCGCCAGAGGATGTGTGTGCAAGTGGGAGTCTGGCTGGGTGACGGTGTTTGGTAGGTTTGTGGAAGTTTATGTGGTTGTTTTGCGATAAGTAGGGCCAATTTTATACAAGGTGTTGTATGTTTGCGTGAGGAGTTTGAAGAGTGATTGTTTGGAGAGAACCAGGGAATTAGTTGAGGTGTAGTGTAGTGTATTGTGAGTGCAGAAGATAGCTTTATATATATATATATATTTATATATAAATATATTCTACAACTCAGCAGCCTTTCCGCAGCTGTAAAAAACGGAGAGCACACTCGGATAATTTCTTCGCTGGTGTTTATTGTGCAGACTTCCCCCCCTCCTCTGACAAACGCGTTTCACCTATCGGCTTTCTCAATGTCAGTTTCCTCCATTCTCGTGCATGTATTTAAAATCACGTGGTTATTTCATAGAAATAAAGGTAGGACTTCTTTTAAAATACATGGTGGCCATCTTAAAAACAGATTATATTCATAAGGTGCTTTATATTAAAGTGCTCAGTGCTATACTTAAAACCATTTTTTGTAGCAAAAGTAGACAAACAGTTTACTGTTTACACTAACGGTTTTGGGTTAGACATACATAAATCCATATCTAAACCCCTCTCATTTTTGGTTAAATCCCTGTGCAAAGTTGGCAATATAATCAATATTTTTCCAATCACAATTAGATATAACAATGATAGGATAAATTCTTTTCAATTCCTGAAAGACTTAAATGTGTTTTGTAATTTAAGAAAGATATCCCAATGGAAGCCAATAAAGTAAACTGATAAATAGATGATAATTTATCTGTGTCTTTGTTTTGCTACCGCTATTGAGCCCTGAATGGGCATACTTAGCATGTCAAGTCTATTCAGGATGGGAGATATATAGCATCATCTGGAGCAAAGCTTGAGACAACAACTGCTATTTATTTCTGTATTCTTGTTTTACTCTAGATGTACCCATAGCTCCTCGTCATTGTTCAAGCCTGTCGGTGCCTTGGTCTGTAGATCTATAATATATTTTTATTCCAAGGCCCGTAGTTGGCGCACCCTGTCTCCTCCTCTTTCTTGTTTGTCCATCTGATCTATGCAATAGAATTGTAGGAGGTCCCTGTTGCTTTGATGGTATTTCTCAAAATGATGGCGTGCAACAGGGTAGGTCGCATCCTTATTTGTAATTGCACTCATGTGCTCTAAGATGCGTTTCTTTGTTGCATTTATGGTGCTACCAATATAGCGTTTTTGGCATGGGCATATCAAGCAGTACACAGTATATTCTGAATTGCAATTCAGGAATCTCTGTATTTTGCGGACAGGCCTAGGATCTCCTGGTCTGCCCTGGTAGGTATTGATTTTACTGCTGAATTTGCAGGCTTTACAGCGCTTACATGGAAAGAATCCCGCAATGTTCATTCGATTTTGGACCAAAAAAAAAAATATATATATATATATATACATATTATAGTTTGGTGAACATGTCAGTGCCAACATAACATTTTGAACTGAAAAAACAGAGAAATTCACTTTGCTAACAATATCTTGTGCCCTGCCATGCCCTGCTTATAACCTCACATACGAAATCCTTCATGAGAGGTTCTATAACATCATTTATGACATCATTGATAAAATCCTAAATTACATCACTGATGACATCATCAAATTAGTGTGTTAGTTTATTTTATAGTTTAGATAGCACCAGGTAGCCACCATATTACTTCTCCATCTAATTTTGTACAGCATGTGTCTGACTAATGGGTGTAGGTGTTTACAAAATGCATGCGTTCTTAATGCATCATAGGTGTGTAGAGGTATTGAAAATTTTACACATTTTTGCATTTAGGAGTAACTATGTGGGCAGGTAACAGTTGATGACTTGTGTCCAGTATGTTCCTCACAAGTTTTTGGGTTTCGCAGGAAAAGTTTCCAACAGGGCAAAAATTCTACGTAGTAGATACTAAGTATTGTAAGCAACCTGGGGGAATATATGAACTGAATTTTCTCAGCATGAACATTTCTAAAAAAAAGATAGAAGACTCTGTTCACTACGTCCTAATCTATGTACATGTGCTTGATTAGTTTCAGAAGATGAGCTATCTGTTAAGTCTTCACCACAGTATGAAGGCTGAAAATAGTATGCCCATTAGCACCTTCCAACCTTGGGGTTCTTTAATGAATAGTGTCTCTTTGGACAAGTTTTACATTGAGTGAACATTGTTCTTAGTAGATACGTTTTAATACTCTGTGATGTATTTATCATGAGAGTTTCACTGTGTGGTACAGAGTAAACTCTCTCCATTGAGTAAACACTGTATACAGTACCCGTTTTTTTTCTCCTATCCACTTCATTTCTCACTGTAGGTTCGGTGACTGTGAAGGGCTTGATTCAGGTAAAGGCTATCTGTAGTAGGGCATCAGTAATGTAACAGAGGTTAAGTATCTAGAGGAACCTAGTCTTCTCTGAAGAATTGTATACACATTGAACATTGTGCTTATAGGGGTTACACTTCTATCTGTGGTAGATTGTTAATATAAACTCGGCTACCCATGAAGTGTATGGTATAGAGTCAGTGTTGCACATAATACAAACTTGCTTCACCTAAGGAAGTTGCCTGTGTGATGGCATTAATGCTGCTTTACATTATTATGTGTTGCACTTACTTTTAAACCTCTAATGCCATACTCGTTTATAGAGTAATGTGTACACAAGAAGCTTGGATTATGTCATTCGTGATTTCATCAATAATGGCATTTGAGATGTCATCAGTGGTGACATAAATGATGTCATAGAACATGTCATGAGTGATGTAATATGTGAGGTCAGAAGCAGTGCATGGTGTGGGCACAAATCACAGTTAGATCTGCTAACTATAAATTTTACATTTCTGTGTTTGTTTTTTGTTTAAAACATTATGTTGACACTGATATATTCACCTAACTATAGTGTTACTTGAACTTTCCGTTTTTTCACTGAATTTCTAAGGTTTGGAAAAAAAATAATAATAAAATTAGGTATTTTTATCATAGGTAACTATAACGCCACTTTAACCTTTGCTTTTTTCAATGAATTTCTAGGGTTTTTTCAAAGTCAAGTAATATTTTATTAAAATACGTAAAGTCAACCCCAGCCGCACACGGCCTTTGGTTGTGCATGGTGGGAGATTTGTTTGCACAACATGGCCTGGGAGGGAGCATGAGCAACCTCTCCTCCTCTAGACACTATTGACCCCAGGGACCCCACTCCCCAGGGTAAAAATATATATATTATATGGGGAGAGGGATGCATGGCCCCTCTCCCCAAGCTTTAAGAGGCCCTCGAGAAACTATTCCCCAGGGCCAAATACATTAACATTAGTGGAGAGGGGCATTTGGCTACCCTCCCTCAGCCCAAATGGGTCTTGGAGATTCCATCCCCGAGGCCATCCCCCAAGGCCATACTTTAATTAAAGGAGGGAAGGTGCATGGCCCCCCTCCCCTAATACAAATGGGCCTCGAGGATCCCAATCATAGTTCGATTTTAGGGAAAGAGGGCATGCGGCATTCCCTCCCGAACCTTAAGAGGCCATGGGAACCCCATCCCCCGGGGCCATGTTTATGTTTACAGGGGAGGAAGTGCATACCCGCTTCCGCAAACCTTAAGAAGCCGGGACTCGATCCCCTGGGAAGAAATACCCTATTATTTGGGGAGAGGACATTTGGTCTCCCTTGCCAAGCGGAAATGGGCCCCGGGGACCCCATCCCCAGGGCCAAATTTTAATTAAAGAGTAGGGGGCGTGTGCCCCCTCATCGAGCCTTAATAGGTCCTGGGGACCCCATCCCAGGGGCAAATGCAATTAAAATGGGGAGAGGATATGTTACTCACCTCCCAAGCTTTCTTCGGCCACAGGGACCCCTTCCACCACAGCCAAATGCTATTAAAAAGGGAAGAGGGCCTCATGACCCACTTGCCCTGGAGTCTTCATTAGCAAAGGGCCAGGGTAGGGGGAAATATGCCCCCCCTCCTGGAACCTCATTGGGCCAAGGGGATCCTATCCCCAGGGGTCAGAGGTGGGCGCCTCAGTACCCACCTAGGACACTCAACAATTAGGATGTTAGGGACCATGGTGGAGCGCTCCAGCCGACTCCCCTCATGGTGCTGAAGCAGGCATTGCTTCAACCTGGAGGGGGACAAATATTCATGCTTGCTCAAACTGGCCAGGAGCACTATCTGTCTGTTTCCCTGTCCGCAGAAGTGTAGACAGGGAAACAGAAGCCTGCTCCTACCCGGCAGGAGCATATTTAAATCTCCCACCAGGTGGGAGGAGACATCCTTTCCCTGCCCGTGCTACTGCAGGCAGGGAAGGCATATTTGCGCCCACCTTGCAAAAGTTATATAAATGCTCTCACCAGGTAGGAGCAAGCATATGTTTCTCTACCCGCGCTAGTGCGGGCAGGGGAAATACTTTGTTCCGAGGTAGGCTCCCCAGGACAGATTAATTGTGCAGACCCAGTGGGCGGGATCCTGGGGGCCTTTTAATGCGTGTGCCCCCTGCTCTTTTTACAGTGGAGATATGAGCGAATTTCCTTGAGTTGATTCCCATTTTACAGGTGCGCAGAATACAAATTTAGGATTTAAGATTTTGTTGTTTTGCAAGTTGAGTGGAACAATAATAATGACATCTGTTCCATTACAGAATCTTGTTTAAAAAAATGCTGTGTGAAAATATAGAAAGAGTAACTCTGGAAAATTGAAAAGGAAAGTAAAAATGAATTACTTATGCTATGGTATTTTGTATTTGTAGGATGCATATATCACCCATGAGGGTATCCTGGCATTTATGAAGGGGATTGGGGTGGGCCTGGGTACTTGCCTGTTTGGGGGGCTTTTAAAAGAGCAAGGTTTTAAGTTTCTTCCGGAATTCAAGGAATGAGGCTGGGAGCTCTGATGCATTAGGGAAGCTTGTTTCAGGCTCTGGATGTGAGGTAGGAGACTTCTTGACCCCTTGTTCTTGCCCTGTGATTGCATGGGGCATGGATGAGAAGGAGGCTGGTTGAGCAGAGATGGCAGGCCAAGATGTGGAAGAGGATGCAGTTTTTGAAGTATGCTTGGCCTTCGTTGTGTAATGATTTGTAGGTGTGTGTATGAAGTTTGAAAAGGGTGCGCTTGTGGATTGGGAGGCAGCGGAGGTCTTTGAGGTGTTTGGATCTGTGAGTGCGGTGTGGGAGTTTGAATGTGAGTCTTTCTGCTACGTTCTGTATAGAGTGGAGCCATTGATAAGTTGGGCACAGATACCACTGTAGAAGGATTTGCTGTAGTTGAGCCTGCTTGTGACAAGGAGTTGCTTATCAGTAGATGTCAAAAGGGAGCCATTTCAAGATTTTCCTGATTAGTTTGTGGGTGTGAAAGTAGGTGGAGGTGACTTCTTTAACTTGATTTGTCATGAAGAGTCTGCTGTTGATCACGATACCCAGGCTCCTGGTCACGTTAGATGGGCAAGGAGTCGGTCCTATCTTAGTGGGCCACCACTCCATGAACACAGTTAAGTGCCTTTGTCAAAGAGGACCACTTCTGTTTTGTCTCTGTTGAATTTAAGGCAATTCCTTTTCACCCAGTCTATTACCAAGGACATGCATCTGATGCAGAGTGGTGAAGGTATCTTCTGATAGAGAGAGTGTTGTCCACATAGAGATGGTGTCGAATCCATGTAAGCAAATTATGTTGGCAAGATGGGGATATGTAGATGTTGAAGATTTTGGGTCTCAGGAATGAGTCATTAACCTCAGATTGGAGGCATCAGATGGAAAGGGCTGCAGGCTGACCATTTGGGTGCATGCGGAGAGAAAGGAGCTAATCCA
Source organism: Triturus cristatus (assembly GCF_964204655.1). Lineage (NCBI taxonomy): Eukaryota > Metazoa > Chordata > Amphibia > Caudata > Salamandridae > Triturus > Triturus cristatus. The sequence goes on from NC_140588.1 coordinate 696,927,205, forward strand.
TCATAGTGGTTGGTCACTTTGAGGCTTTGAATGAGGATGGCACGAGAGACAGTCTAAAATGCAGCTAAGAGGTCTAGTTGGAGGAGTGCACTTGTGTCCCCTTTGTGGATTGTAAGGCAGATGTCATCAGTGGCAATGATGAGGGCTTTCTTTTTTCTGTGGTTAGGTCTGTTCTGGACTGGGAAGAGCCGAGGATGTGGTTCGCATTGATGTAGTTAGCCAGCTAGACATTGATGAGCTTAACCAGGACTTTGGCAGGGTATGGTAGGAGGGATTTGGGTCTGTAGCTGGCCAATGAAAGGGGTCTGCAGAAGGCTTGTTGAGGTGCAGTAGGAAAGTGGCATGTCTCCAGGAGTCTGGGAAAGTAGTGCTGTAGAAGAATGAGTTGAGAATGGATAAGGGTTATGGATATGGGTGTCAAGCAATTTGGCAAAAATGTACTGCAGACACGTATCTTATTGGGTTCCCAAGTGGATGGTGCACATTGCATTGGTGGAGTTTCCACTGATATGTTGGCAGGCCAGCAGGGCAATGCCTTTTCGAGGGAGTTTCTGTCATTTAAGTTGAGGATTTCGAGGGTGGAGCAGTCCAGTTGGCGAGAAATTTATTGTAAATGGTGTCAATTTTGTTCATGAAGTAGTGAGGGAGTTGTGGGCAGAGTTCCTAGGATTGGGTGGTTGTCAAGGAGCAGGCAGGCGGGGACATATAATCTTTCACGATGGGAAAGGTTTCTTTAGATGTTTGGAACTGTTTGAGATCCTTCCAGTGATAGCTAGGTGCCTGGTGGTTTTGAGACATGGTATTATATCCGGGGATTTGATTTGTAGACAACCCTGTCAGTGTTGTCATGGAAGTGGCACCACCGTCGTTCAAGTTGCTTACCATGATGCTTCATGAGCCAGAGTTCCTCAGTGCACCAGCTTGCTTGTGGCTTGGATAGGGACGTGTGGGTGGTTCTCAGAGGAGCCAGGGAATCTGGGAAAGTTGTGATCAATATGTTGAAGTTTGCGATGGAACGTGCTAGGCCATTGTGGTCACCATACTTCAGGACCAGAGCACAGTGATGCAGAATTCCTTGGGGATTTTGTTCCATTGGCGCCAGGTGGTCTGGGTGTGGGTGATTCCTGGCTAGTTGGGCAGGTGCAGGCCAAAATAGACAAGGATGTGGTCTGTCTAGGTGAGCTGGATACACTTGTCTACTGCGATGATGGGAAAATTAGTTAAGAGTGGGACGAGGAGGTTTTCTAACCATGTGGATGGAGTCGTTCACTAGTTGGGTAAGTCCTAAGATGCTGAGATTTTCCAGGAGAGTGGTGGACTTTGGGTCACTTTTTTCCTGTAGGTGGACTTTGAAGTTGCCAGAGGAGTAATGAGTTCTGTGAGAGTGGAGCTGAAATTTGAGCTAGGTCTGAGGGAACAGTAGAGTAGTGCTCCTCCCAGGGTGGGGTGCTTCAGGTGCTAATTTTGAAGGCCATGGGTTTTTGCAGATCACTTGTTGGTCAGGCCTAGGCAGGGAAGCAGTTGAGTTCCTCAATGGGCCTTATTACAAATAAAGGTGCTATTTATCACAACTGGTAAATAACAATACCCTATGGCTAGGTATTTATCATGGGCAATAAATAGCACATGTTACGAGTTATTGGGGAATAACGTGCGGATTCTGGTGGTTAAAACACTAAAATCTGCATGGTATAGCACACATTTCCAATGTTAAATTACAGCAGGTTTGTCCTGCCAAAATGTAATTAAGCTTTAGGTATTCAACGCATCTGATAATTTACGGGTGTCTTATATCCCTTTTTAACTCATAATTCCAACTTGTGCGTAAGCAGGAGTTTGCACACGGGATGGAATATACCGAGCAACTCATAATCAGGCACTCAGTAGATAAAAATTAGTCTTCCTCTGGCTTTGTTCCATCTGTCTTGTCTTTCGATCTTCTATAGAAGGGAGGGCTGCTGCTATGTCTGGTGCAGATGCTTGGTTAAGCCAGGTTTCTAAGAGAAATAGAAGGCTCCTGGAGAGGTCCTGCAGGCGTGTTTGGCGAGTGAGCGGGTGTTGAGGAATAGGCGGGAGACGGCATGGTGTATTATGGGAGATGGTAAGGGGCTTGGTGCAGTTGTGTGAGTAGTGTGTGGAGGTGAGGGATGATTGTGGGTGGGGTTTAATGGCAGGGCAAGGGAAGCGGCAGGTGGGGCAAGCATAAATATGGGCAGAAGAATGCATCTTCTGTCCGTGTGAGGCAGGCTTGGGCACAGTGCGAGGATGGGTGTCCAGGGTTGAGGGTGCAGAGGGTTTCAGACGAATGCCTGCTGCTGTAACCTAAGAGCCTAACATGAAATAAAGAACTTCCTTCTGACTTGAATGGCCCCAGACTCTTGTATGAAGACCCTGCCCTCCAACTTTAACACCTCTCTCACATGGCCCTGGGGGTCGGGTGTCCTCACCCTGCCCATTAGGTTTTCTTAATTCATTTTCAGGACGCAGCGAGCATGTCCAAGACCTGTAATGGCTGCCACAAAATATAGTTCATGTTGTGGCCATCCAATGAGGATTGACTACTCCCCTGTAAATTGGCCAAGCAAAGCATATCTGGACACCAGAATCCAGATATATTTACATTTTTAACCACTTCCTGCCCAACATGAGCTTCTCCTTAAATGCTAATTTATCGAAAACAGTTTATTAGATTTACACCACATCACAAAAAAAAGCTTTTTGAGTAAAGTTCTAACTGTTTGAGAAATGTGATGCGATTCCACTCTGCCTACTACTGAATGAGGATTCTTTCTGTATATTTATAAAATTCATAGTTGAAATAGGAACCTTTTGTTCACTATGCTGATTCTCTCTCTGTTATTTCTTTGCCATGCATTTTGCTCCCAATAGATGGTGTCATTAAAAGGTTAATGGTTGCCATGGTTTGCGTAATTATTAAAGAGTAAGTCTAGCAACCTTTACTCTGTCACATGGAGGCAGTTCAGTAAGACACTCATCTCTTATCTGTAATCATCAGAAAATACTTTTATGGCACAGTTCATCCAGCTGTCCTGTGCAGCAGCAGTAACTTCCTGAAGATAATGAAAGAGCTAGCACCTATCAGAGTGTGTCATAATTGGAATGTGGGACGGACTACAAGAAAAGCACGAGCCTGCTTTACATTTCTTCCACAGATCCATTAATCTGGCCCTGGCTTTATTCCCACTTGCAGGTTGACCAGCCAGCTCTGCAGTCACTATGGAATCCTTTACTTTGAAAGGTTGTGTCTTCTTGATTTGCATTCTTCACGGTAAGTTAGTGAAATATTTTATTTGTTTGTTTATGTCTTAATCAGCACTAATGTTTCCTTGACAAGTGACGTATTTCCACCAGGCTGAAAAATGCAAAGGGTTAATTTTATGGTCACACGGGTCTCACAAAATTTACATGAATAACTGTGAATCCGTATCTACGAGAACTGAAAACGAAGGGCACTTTTTAAAATTTATTTATTTTTTATGTTTTCTGGTGAACACCGCATAGCCATTAAATTAGAATCTGTTTAAGTTATTTATTTTGTGATTCTAGATCCAGTCATAGTGGCTGGCCTAGCTGAGTTATTTGAAATGTAAAACCCAAAACACGCTAACTGCAGCTATGTTCGTTTTCTACTGTGACTTATTACGCTACAAGCCTTTTTATTCATGTTTTGTGTACAATTTCTCTTTGTAGATTCTCGAAATTCACTCCCAAATTATATATTCAAAGTGCAATGTATTTTAGTAATCTGCTATGTCGGGCTCTTTTTCGTTTTTGGTAATTCTCCTACTATAGTATTGCCTCGTTTCTACATTCAAAGCGATCGAGCAAAACGTTCTGAAGTGCCTAGATTAAGGTCCAATTAGAGCACCCAACACAATACGTTTACACTTTTGCCCTTTCTCTTTCGTTATCATTGGCAGATAGTTTTGTGACCCTTCACTTCTTTCACCTCCATCCCTCCAGACTGTACTTAATAAAGATACATCATCAAGATGGGCCAGTGCTCAACTTCTTCATCAACATCGGCTTCAGTAATTCCTGCAATGTGTCCCCCCGTTGAGTATGGGTGACACAATGGCTTCTTCCATTCCATCTTGTCATTGGCCATTAGTGGTGAAATGCTATTGGCTAACAGGTGAGGGAGGTCATTATCATGTCGTTGTCATGGTATTTGATCTTTATCTGTACCATGCTGGAGCTGAGTTGTGCTTAATACAGAATCCACTTCAGATCACATCCAATGTGGAGTCTTTTTTGCTTTGGCCGCAATAATAAAATGCCTTTACATATTAACACACCTCCTATGCAATATTTCACTTTTTCTCTTTTGTGAAGTCAGGCATTTTGCCAGTTTACCCGTTCCTTTCCCATGACCTTAGTGTTTGTCAATGGTGATATTGTCAGTGACAGTTGTGGTTCACTACCAGGACCCTTCAGCGCCTCCAGCTTGCGGCAGCTGCCTTGCTCTGTGTGTGGAGCGTCTGAGGCTCTGCTCCTGGGAAGTGGAATGCGGGAGTGGCTTGTTTGGCTGCTGGAATCACATTCGGTCTTTGAAATTCACTGCTTCTGGCGATTTGTGTATTTTTTAAGTGCTTCCTTAAGTTATCCAGGTAAGTGGGCATTGAGACTCCTTGTTTACTTGACCTTCTAGCAGGGTGCCCTTTCAATGGCGGCAATACAGGGGTACAGCATTCTTGTCTGGTTTAGGTATAGACTGTGTTAGTTCAGGCTAGCAAGCACACTATAATTTGATATCCCTTATATGAGTGGGCGTGGACTGCCGCAGTTGTGTTGTATGTATGCCTGTAATGCCATCCGAATATGAGCTGCAGTTCTGAGACTTTCACACTTAACAGGCAGTAACAATTATGGGACTGTGTACACTAGCTTTATCCTGGATGTGTGATGGGTTGTTCTTTGTCCCCTCCTGTACAGCTGTTGTTGAATGTGTACGGATGGAGAGGTAGAGAAGGCTGCCAGTGGTGCTAGTTACAACCATTTCTCTGCAGATCGCGTCATCCTGGCCAGGGCGCTGGGCCTGCTCTGGACAAGTGTCTTGTTGAAGTGTTTTACAGGTGTGTCACCTTCCAGATGATAAGTCTCTATGGTCATATGTCCGTTAGACATATAAGAGCGGTTAAACCGTCATCATTCCAGGCTTCCCAGAATTTTGCTTGTTCTTCTCCAAGGCTTTTTCGCCACATTGCTGTATCTCTACAAAAACGGTGCAAACATTATCGTGGAAACTGCCGCTAAAGCGGCGATAAGGGGCTTGATAATATGCCCTAGAGAATTCCAATAGAAGCCCATGTTCTGGCGTCCAGGACATCAAACCTGGGCTTCTATGGGAATTCTCCAGGGCATATTATCAAGCTCCTTATCGCCGCTTTAGCGGCAGTTTCCTGCCGCTAAAGCGGCGACAACGTTTGCGCTGATCTTGATAATATGGCCCTACATTTTTATTGGCTGACTGACAAATTCATCTACTTCCAGGTGTGTGCATTAATCTCCCTTGTATATGCATCCTTGTCCTAGTGTGTTCGAAGGCTACTAGCTGGTGGCGTAGCATTTCTCGCCTCCCACCCCACCCCCAAAAAAAGATAAAGAAGGTAAGTAAAATATAATAAATCGGCAATTCGAGGACCTATGGTATTAATTCTTATTCTGATGCAATCCATAGAAATTGAACAGGTATTGTGCCCACCTGAAAAATATGTTTGTGAACGGAGATGGCATGCTTAGCCAATGTGCCATTAGTGCTTCGCCTCCAGCCTGTACATGCATCTCATGTTGGTCGTTGTGTCTCCTGAACCATGTGCCCTGGATGTTGTGGTTGATGCTCTAAGAAGGGGGGCATATATTACTTGTTATATTTTTCCCAGACTTCAGTTGTGGCAATCATGTCACTGTTGTATAAAGAGAATGTCGGCTTGGTCTTGAGGTTCACTTGGGTGAAAGTTCACTTTGTACCTTTCTTGCTGTCCTAGATGTACATTGTTTTCGTGACAGTAGTTTCAGCACACAGTGTTTGTGTGTGTTTGTACACACGTCTATCTGTGTGTGTTTCGGAGCACATTGTAATTCACTATTTGTTTGAAGCCGATTGTGACAGGAATGGTCGTGGTAATATGCCTAAGCCCATATTCGAACGTGTGTAGGTTTGCAGGTTGTTTGCTAATATATATTCTCAGTAGTGTGTTTGTGTATGTGTCGTTGAGATGTATTCTCGTGTACTAGTTTATTATCTTTGATTGTCTTTTACATAGACTAAGCACTGCCTCAACCTCATGCCTGCCATCAGGCAGGCGGAAGGTACTGACGCATAGCTGTTCATGAGGGGTGCCCGAATGTCGGCGCTCTTGGAGATCCATCCGTTGTGGTTGCGTGCTGTGGTGTCATCGTTTGGAAGCATTGGTGGAGTGTTGGTGTGGAGGGAGTTCACGAGATGTTCTTCGCTGGCCTTGATCCAGCTGCGAGGGGGTGCGGTGATGGCGGTGGCGTCCGGTGGGCAAGGTGAAGACATGATGTTACCAGTGATGGTCGGTCCAGGAGAGTCCGGTGTTGTGGCTGTAGTTGAAGTACCCGCTGGCGGAGGTGACGTGCTCGACGTGTGTCCTGCTATGTGGTCTGTTGAGGTGACTTGCTGCTTGCGTCTGATGTCGGTGACCCTCCCCAGGAAGGGGTGGGGCTCTGGTCACTGGGGTTGTCCTGGTGGAACTTGAGTTCACCGAGTTGGATGTCGTCGGTGGATGGGAGACCCTGGGGTGCAATGAGGTCTACAATGGTATTTGAGAATAGAGGGCAATGGCCCGGGGGTCTCCACATGAGGATCTTCTTGGTATTGGTCCGGATCTGGGAGTTGACATGGTCCATGGTCACCCTTGGCACATTGGAGTGCGTTGTCAGTCGGGGTGTGACTCTGCAGGTGATGGCAATGCCTCCTCCTTGATGGTCGGGGTGCTCCTTGCGGGTGATACTGCAGCCGTCAGTGATGGCAAAGGAGATGTCCATCATGGAACAGAGGTTGGCCCTGGCAGGCGAGGTGGCATCCAGGGATGATTGGCGAGGAGGGCGCTGGCGTCGTAGCGGTGGAGTGTCCAAGAGGAACGCTCCTTGGTGCTGAGCGAGGTCCAGGGGCAGACGGACGCAAACAGCTTAGCCTATGGGTTGCCTTTGGCACGGGAGAAGATCATTACAACGCAGGCAGTACATCATTAACAACGCAACTCCGACAATGCGGGTGCCTTAACATCGCATTTGATCACAACGCATTGTGAGGTCAGTAATGGGGTAATTTAAAGTTTCTCAGGTGTGTAAGGGTTTTGGGGTAGAATTTGAAAATGTACGTTTTTCTTGCGGTAAAATATGAAAAATGGGGTGTTTGTTGGTAAAATATGAAAAATGGGGTGTTTGTTGGGGTAAAATATACAAAATTGTTTGTTTTCTGTGGTCTGTGGTAAAATATGAAATATCGGGTGTTTTTTAGGGAAAAATATGAAAAATTAGGTGTTTGTTGGGGTAAAATATGAAAAATGGGGTGTGCATTTGTCTCAAATGTGATTTTTGTGTGTGTATTAGGGGCTCAAAAAAGGAATTCCAGGGTTCACGGTTGGGTTTGTGGTGCAAAGCTTAGTTTTGGGTTGCACTCACTGAAGTGGGAACAGTGATCTTTATGTCTCTGCTATGCAACACCCACTCTACTGTTGCAATGTGCCTAGTATTAGTATGCATTGGAATGTAATGCGAGGTGATGGCATGTGTCACAACTACGTATGGGCCTTTGGCACACGAGTGGTACGCCTGCTGTGCATGGGCGCACAGAGGCCACCATTGAGAAGTGCGGGGTGTGCTGGACAGCTGTGAGGTGGTAAACGCCGGAAATAACACTGAAAGAACCTTACCTTTCAATATTAATTATAGCCCACTAAGTGTATTCCATTTAACAAGCAATGGCAAATGCATTTGGTTTCGCCTATGTGATTAATATTGTTAGTTGTAGCTTGGTGAGCAGTTGAACAATATAAGTTACTGAAACTCCCTTAATGTGTTATGGCCGTTGTAGCCACACCTGGTGCTTACTTTGGTGCTGGGCACCTCGTTTAAAAAGAACTATTTGTTTTACCCCTTCACTGCTAGGCCGTTTCCCACCCTGTGCTAAGCCTTTTTTTAGGCTCTTTGGGCTAGTTTGCACTTAGACCCCTGTAACATTTTGTCCACATAAGGTATCCATGCCAAATTTGTGGCCTTTCATTCCAACAGCCTGAGGATTTTAAAGGTACCCAGGGTTTGCGGATTCCCCAGAGGGGACCCAGAAATTAGACAAAATACAGCAACATTTTTTGTTTGTCGGGGGAAATAGGGAAAAAGCGCTATAGAAGAAAGCGTCTGTTTTTTCCCTGCAAATGGTATCAACAAATAGTTTGTGGTGCTGAAATCACCATCTTCTCAGCTTTCAGGGACAGGCAGACATTTGTCAGAAAACCAACATTTTTACACAGTTTTGGCATTTTACTGTAACATAGCCAATTGTTACTATTTTTGTGCTTTCAACCTCCTTCCAGTTAGTGGTAGAAGTGGGAGTGACAGCAATACTGTATCCCAGAAAGCTATACATTTCTGTAAAGTAGACAAAATTCTGCATTTAGCAAGGGGTCATTTGTGTAGTTCTTTCAAGGTTTCACTATAGAAACTAACAGTTGAAAAAACCAAATATTGAAACTGAGTAGAAAAAAACAGCTATTTGTGCCAACATTTTCACCTGTAACTTCTTCTAACTATGGCTAATGTTTTTAAGCCATATACTGTTATGTTCGCTGGACCCTTCTGGTTGTGGTGATGTATAGGACTTGTAGGTACACCAAGAACCTGAGGTACCCACAGCCAATAAATGAGCTGTGCCTTGCAATGGGTTTTCATTGTGTAACAGGTATATAGCAATTCCTTTGGTAAAATATAAAGAGTGAAAAATAGGACACCTATGTATTTCTGAAATGGGAACAAAAATTTAGAGTTTAGAAGCAGTAGTTATTTGCACATATCTGAAATTTTGGGTACCCATACTTGCATGTGAATTATAGGACATTTTTCAAAGTGACTTCTTTTTTACACATTGTCTTACATTTGGAAGGCAGAAAGGCATAGAAAGTAAATAGGTAATAATAGCTGTTCTACATTTCTTTTTTCTCCTAAGTCTCCCGATAAAAATGGTACCTCACTTGTGTGGGTAGGCCTAGTGCCTGTGACAGGAAACAGCCCGAAATGCAACATGGACGTATTCCATTTTTCTAGTGAACACTGACCCTTTTTCGCAATGTGCCTAGCTGTGGATTTTGGACTTTAGCTCAGCTGGCACCTGGGGAAACCTATCAAACCTGTACATTTCTGAAAACTCGGCACCCAGGGTAATCCAGCATGGGGTGACTTGTGTGACTCTCACCAGGTTCTATTACCCAGAATCCCTTGCAAACCTCAAACTTTGTCAAAAAAACAAATGTTCCTCAAATTTCTGTGATGGAAAGTTCTGGAATCTGAGTGGATCCACAAACTTCCACCCATTCCCCAAAGTCTCTCAATAAAAATGGTACCTCACTTGTGTGGGTAGGCCTAGTGCCCATGACAGGAAACGTTTCAAAATGCAACATGGACACATTTTTCCAGTGAAAGCAGACTCTATTTTTGCAATGAGCCTAGCTGTGGATTTTGATCCCTATCTCAGCCAGCACAGAGGGAATCCTAAAAAACCTATACATTTTTAAAAACTAGATACCCAGGGGAATCCAGCATGGGGTGACCTGTGTGGCTCTCACCAGGTTCTGTAACCCAGAATCAATTGCAAACCTCAAATGTTGTGAAACAAAAAACACATTTTCCTAACATTTCTGTGATGGAAAGTCCTGGAATTTGCATGGATCCACAAACTTCAATGCACCCCACCTTCCCCAAAGTCTCCCGGTCTAAATGGTACTTCACTTGTGTTGGTAAGACTAGTACCCACAACAGGAAACGGCCCAAAACGCAACATTGACACATCATATTTTTCCAGTGAAAACTCACATTTTTTTGCAATGTGCCTAGATCTGGATTTTGAACCCCAGCTCAGCCAGCACCAAGGGAAACCTAACAAACCTATACATTTTTGAAAACTAGACACCCAGGGAAATCCAGGATGGGGTTACCCAGAATCTCTTGCAAACCTCAAACTTTGAGAAAAAAAAACATTTCCCTCACATTTCTGTGATGTAAAATTCTGGAATCTGTGTGGATCCACAAACTTCCACCTACGTCGCATTCCCCAAAGTCTCCCAATAAAAATGGTACCTCACATGTGTGGATGTGTGGGTAGGCCTAGTGCCCGCGACAGGAAATGTTTCAAAATGCAATGTGGACACATGTTTCCAGTGAAAACCGACTCTTTTTTTGCAATGTGCCTAGCTGTGGATTTTGAACCCTAGCTCAGCCGGCACAGAGGGAAACCTAAAAAACCTATACATTTTTAAAAACTAGATACCCAAGGGAATCCAGCATGGGGTGACCTGTGTGGCTCTCACCAGGTTGCGTAACCCAGAATGAACTGTAAACCTCAAATGTCATAAAAAAAAATTAAAAAACATTTTCAGAACATTTCTGTGATGGAACGTTCTGGAATTTGCATGGATCCACAAACTTCAATGCACCCCGCATTGCCCAGAGTCTTCCGGTAAAAATGGTACTTCACTTGTGTGGTTAGACGTAGTGCCCGCGACAATAAACGTCACAAAACACAATGTGGACACATCACATTTTTCCAGTGAAAACTGAACCATTTTTTTTAAATGTGCCTAGCTCTGGAGTTTGAACCCTAGCTCAGCCAGCACTTAGGGAAACCTAGCAAACCTATACATGTTTGAAAACTAGACACCCAGGGGAATCCAGGATGGGGTGACTTGTGTGGCTCTCACCAGGTTCTGTTACCAAGATTCCCATGCAAACCTCAAACTTTGTCAAAAAAACACATTTTCCTCACATTCCTGTGATGGAAAGTTCTGGAATCTGCGTAGATCCACAAACTTCCACCCACCCGCATTCCCCAAAGTCTCACAATAAAAATGGTACCTCACTTGTGTGGGTAGGCCTAGTGCCGGCAACAGGAAACGGCACAAAACGCAATGTGGACACATCACATTTTTCAAGTGAAAACTGACCCTTTTTTTGCAATGTGCCTAGCTTTGGATTTTGAACCCTAGCTCAGCCAGCACCTAGGGAAACCTAGCAAACGTATGCATGCCTGAAAACTAGACACCCAGGGGAATCCAGGATGAGGGGACTTGTGTGGCTCCTGCCAGGTTCTGTTAGCCAGAATCCCTTGCAAACTTCAAACTTTGGAAAGAAAAACTCATTTTCCTCACATTTCTGTGATGGAAAGTTCTGGAATCTGTGTGGATCCACAAACTTCCATCCACCCTACATTCCCCAAAGTCTCCAGATAAAAACGGTACCTCACTTGTGTGGGTGGGCCTAGTGCTCATGACAGTGAAGGGCCCAAAACATACTGTGTTGACATCAAATTTACCAATCACAAACCAACGTGGTTTTGCAAGGAGGTCACCTGGGGTTTTGGTCCTGGTCTCGGTGGCAATCTAGGGAAACTACCAAACCCAGACATTTCTGAAAACTAGACACCTGGAGGAGTACAGGGAGGTATGACTTTTGTGGATCCCCCAACATTTTCCTACTCAGAATCCCCTGCAAACCTCAAATGTAGCTTAAAAAAATCACCCTTTTCTCATGTATCTGTGTGGGTACACTGTGGGATCACCGGGCTGACACAAATTTCCCACCACTCAGCGTTCCCCCGGGTCTCTCGATAGAAATGGTACCTCACTTGTGTGGTTGGGCCATGTACCCGCGGCAGGGAAAGGCCCAAAACGGAAGGTGGAGACAACAAAATTACTGATAACAAAACAACCTGGTTTTGAAAGGGGGGATCACCTGGCTTTTTGGCCCCCGGGCTCGGCAGCCATCTAAGGAAACCTACCAAACCCACACATTTCCGAAAACTAGAAACTCGGAGAGTACAGGGTTGTGTGGCTTGCATGGTTCCCCCAACATTTTCATACCCATAATCCCCTGCAAACCTTAAATTTAGCTGATAAAATCTAATTTTCCTCATATTTCTGTCTGGGAGCCCCGTGCCGGCACAAATGCCCTACCACTCAGTGTTTCCCTCAGTCTCCCGAGTAAAGGCCTTCAACTGGGAAGGGCCGAAAACAGGGATTGAGGGGATAGCACAGCAAAATCTAAGCGCTATATTTGTTTTAAAATATGTTTTTAGGAGATTCGACATCGTGCACCCACACAAGTGAGGTATCATTATTATCTGGAGACCAAGGGGAACACTGTGTGGTAGGGCAATTGTGCCGACATGGTGATCCACACAGAACTGTGAGAAATTTTTTTTTTTTCACAGCTAAATTTGAGGTTTGCAGGGGATTCTGGGTAGGAAAACGTTGGTGGAGCCACGCAAGCCAGATATCTCTGGACTCCACCGAGTGTTTCGTTTTCAGAAATGTGTGGATTTAGTAGGTTTTCTTAGATGGCCACCGAACCCGGGAACAAAAACTCAGATGACCCCCCTTGAAAAAAACAGGTTGTTTTGTGATTGGTAATTTTGATGTCTCCACAATACGTTTTGGGCCCATGCCTGTTGCCGGTACTTGGCACACCCACACAAGTGAGGTTCCATTTTTATCGGGAGACCTGGGAAACGTTAGGTGGTAAGAAATGTGTGGCTCCCGGTAATCCCACAACTTTCATACACCGAAAATTGAGGAAAATGTGATTTTATTAGCTAAATTTGAGGTTTGCAGGGGATTCTAGGTAGAACATTTTGGGAGATCCACACAAGCCACACCTCCCTGGACTCTCCGAGGTGTCTAGTTTTCAGAAATGCCTAGGTTTGGTAGGTTTACCTATATGGCCGCTGAGCCCAGGATCAAAAATGCAGGTGACTTCCTCGCAAAACCAGGTAGTTTTGCAATCGATAATTTGGAAGTCTCCACAGTACATTTTGGGCCATTTCCTATTAAGGGAATTAGGCCTACCCACACAGGTGAGGTAACATTTTTATTGGGAGACCTGGGGTACGCTGGGCGGTAGGAAATTTGTGGCGGCCCAGTAATCCCACATCTTTGCCACACAGAAACATGAGGAAAATGTGATTTTTGTAGATAAATTTGAGGTTTGCAGGGGATACTGGGTAGGAAAATGTTCGAAAGTCTATGCAAGCCACACCTCCCTGGACTCCCCTGGGTGTCCAGGTTTCAGAAATGTCTGGGTTTGGTAGGTTTCCGTAGATGGCCGCTGAGCCTAGGATCAAAAACGCAGGTGACCTCCTTGAAAAACCAAGTCGTTTTATGATAGATAGGTGGGCACCTGTGTTTTTGGTCCCAGGCTTGCAGACATCTAGCGGAACCTAAACAAACCAGACAGGGGCAGATGAGAATAAAAATATCACTGAAACAGCCAAAATGTTTGCCTAAAAAAACAGGGAGCGACCCTTGCCTATGGGGCTACTCCATGATCTGCCCATAAACATATCCTTGGTGCCTAGTGGGCTTTCTGCCCCCTGGGGGGGGGGGGGTAGATAAAGGACTATTTCCCGGATCTGCCTTTCGGGGGAGGGCAGAAAGACTTTTTTGGGGGTGGGGGCATTAGCATGCCCATTCTCTGCAGCTTCCACCCCTATGTGTAAAAAAAAATAACATAATCCCAGGTGCCTAGTGGGCTTTCTGCCCCCCAGGGGGGCAGATCAGGGACTATTGCCCCCATATGCCTCTGGGGGGAGGCAGAAAGACTGTGGCTAATTTTGTTGGGGGCATTGGCATGCCCATTCTGGTCAGCCCCCTAACCCTACGTTTAATAAAAACCATAATCTCTGGTGCCTAGTGGACTTTCTGATCTCCGGGGCCGCTATTGCCCCCATCTGCCTTCAGGGGAGCAGAAAGACTGTGGCAATTTTCTTTTGGGTGGTGGCGCATTGTCATGCCCATTCTGGGCATTCTCCAACCCTACGTATAAAAAACAAAACAATCGCTGGGCTTAGTGGGCCATCTGCCATGTGGGGGGCATATCAGGGGCTATTATCCCCATCTGCCTACTGGGGGCAGAAAGACTGTGGGATTCTTGGGGGGATGGGGCATTGGCATGCCCATTTTGGGCAGCCTCCACCCGTATAAACATTTAAAAAAAAATCCCTGGTGCTTATTGTGCTTTCTGCCCCCGGTGGGGGGCAGATCGGGGGCGGTTGCCCCATCTGCCTCCCGGGGGTGCAGAAAGACTGGAATTTTGAGGTGGTTGGGGGCATTGGCATTCCCATTTTGGTGGCCCCCCACCCCTATGTACATAAAAAAAATCCCTTGTGCCTAGTGAGCTTTTTGCCCCCCCCCCGGGGGGGGGGAGCAGATCGGGGGCTATTGCCCCATCTGCCTCCCAGGAGGGGCAGAAAGACTGTGGACTTGGGGGGTGGGGGCATTTGCTTGCCCATTTTGGGCAACCCCCACCCCTATAGATTTAAAATAAAATATCCCCGGTGCCTAGTGTACTTTCTGCCCCCCCAGGGGGCAGAAAGACTGACCAGGCCAAAAATATGGGGGAGCAAAAGCCCTTGCCAAGGGGCTGCTCCCCCAAGTGGCTCATTGGTGGATCCCTGCTTGGGGATCGTCCTCCTGTGGCGATCCCTGAGCAGGGATCCACTAGGGAGATTCACCCCTTTCCAATGATACCTCTCCCATCTGCCTCGGTGCTCAGGGGGCTGAGATAGCCTCCTGAGTACCAAGGCAGTGAAACTGCAACTGAGTTTCAGTTTCTCTGAAACAACGTCAGCGCGAGTTGTGCAGCAATCGTCATTTAGTAGAAAGTATCACAACAGCCTTGGGAGCTGGGGAAGCTCTTGATCAACTCCCCAGGGTGTTTTGACTAAAAGGAAATCCCTATGGTGCCCGCACCAGAGGGAGTTCCTGTGCCATGTGCGAGGACGGCCGGGAGCCATCCTACGCACATGAGCACTGGGGTGTGGGACGGTTCCCGGCCGTCCAACACATGCAAGGGTTTAAAAACATGGAACTTCTTCATGCATCCAGCAGTTTTCAGGCAATATTAAAAAGGTCACTATAAATCTGGTGATTAATGTTCCTGCTGGTGAAAGATCAGAATTTTGTCTAGTGTCAGTTTTGACTCTTCCTAAAGTTGCACAGAGTGTTAATGTGCCTGCTGCAGGGAACATGCACTATGCAGCTCACAGAACTGAGTGTGATTAAACTATGAGTAGCGCCATAAAAAAATGAAATGTAAGTTAGAAAGGGGATATGGAGAGATGAGGTGCGCTGTTGGAGAGTGGTAGTGAGGGATTCATGGAGACGGGGTCTGGGGAACCAGGTTGACGTCCCAGCACCAGTTCAACATCTTGCAGTCCTGGGTCCATCAATTAATCACCATTTATCTAACAACAATGAATGTGTGCTTGTGTAACATAACTGGTGCTCATGCAAAGTGCTCTAATACCTTCTGTTAAAGTTTGCGCTATGTTAAAACTGCAAAAAAATACTGTCTCGATTCCACCCAAACACGATTGTTACTGTGTAATAATCGACAAACACTTCAAACAAAATGGCACTCCGAATTGTATATTGTTTATTGTCATAGGCAAAGAAAATACAAGTTCGCTCATTCAAAACAAGAAGCACTGGCACCAGAATCGTTTTGATACGACCAAAACTTTGAATAGTTTTAGCTCAATAAGATAGATGAAATAGTTTTTAGCTGAAATGCCTGATATGAAGGTTTCTTTAATTGAATGGGGTGTGTTTTATAGTGAGGCAGGAGAGTTGCAAAATTATATGATCACCCTTAGAGGAGAAATGTCCAAAAAGACAGCATTTCACTGTATGCTGGAGGACAACCATGGAAGGTATTTACAGTTTTACTGAACTGTGTGATGCTGCATCCAGGACGGGGAATAGGAAGAGAGGAGGGAGGGCTGTGCAGTCCCGTTTTCACATTTAAATTGGAAATGAGATGCACTTGTAATAAAGATAAAAAATCCACAAATCTTTTTAAAAGAAAAGGAAGTGATGGTATCTGTGAGCGAGAGCTGTCTCCCTTAATGTTGTCTTCATGGCATTTCAAAAACAAACAAAAAAAAACTGTGGATAGCACACATTCTCTGGATGTTTGCCACATGCCCATCAAGTACAGGAACACTAAGCTCGAGACTTTCAGATGAAAAAGAACAAACCCAGTACACTCTGCAATGGAATACAAACACTCAGTGCATGCACCAATAAAGAAATACAAACACTGGCAATGCGTACAGCACTTGTACAGAAGCACACACACGCCACACAATGTGATACACACATCATTGTACAAATAACATTTTCTCAAGTTAACTTCCCAGCCTCACTCTTTCTCTTCTGCCACCAAGGAGCATCAGCAGTTTCCTCTCTGCTCATGAGCTCTGAGCTTCACTTCCCTTACAAAACAATTATTGCTGCATTGTTTTATTGGATTTCATAGTTTCCTTGCCACGCTCCACCTTGCAGGTCTCTAATAATTAAGCCTGGGCAAAGAACTACGCTACGCTCGCGTAAATTGCGATGTTCGCACTACTTCGCACTAAGTGAATTCCACGTAGCACAGTGCGAACACGCATAGCGTAGTGTTGCGTAGTGCTGCGGTCATTTTTTGCTTGCTCGCGGTCCTCAACGTCAAGTTGGCGACCGCGAGCAAGCAAAATGACATCCCGGCGAGACTTTTTCCTTGTTCGCGATCAGCAACATCAAGTTGGCGATCGCGAGCATGGAAAATAAACCTCCCGGCGAGATTTCCAACGCGAGGAGGTCAGGTTTCTCATTGCGAGTGGTCGCGTATGCTCGCGACCGCTCGCGATGAGAAACTACCCGTTCGCGTTGAGAAAGCTGCCGCTCGAGTAAAAATCTACTCGAGCAGCAGAAAACTACAGCTCGCACTGTGCAAGATGCCATGTTCAATGATTGCACAGTGCCGGTTGCTTGTCCGCACTGTGCAATCATTGAAAACGACATCTGGCACAGCAGTGCGAACAAGGTACTACGCAGTTCGCGAAGTGCTACGCGTAGCTCGCGTAGTGCGAACTGCACTTTGCGTAGCTTCGCGAAGTGCTACTTCGCGAACTACGCCCAGGGTTACTAATAATACACAAAAGTGAACGTGACATTCACCTTCACCATCTGTCTCCAGACTCCTGCCTAATTACGGTGCCTGTTTTCACAATTAAGGAAAGAATGAAGGGGTAATCAAGGGAGAAAAGTAGGACTGAAAGGTCAGGGTGAACGGGTGGTGTTTAAAAGGCAGTTAGGAAGGCCAAAGGAGGGCATAGGAAGGGGAGAGCGGAAAAAGGTTGGGGATGAAGGAGAGGGACTGCAGAGACATGTGTTCACTAAGAGTGCATGCCGAAAAGTAAAAGAAGCACTTTAGAAATACATGCAGACAGGCTGTCACAAGCCATGCATTGGCAAAAGTGCAACTAACACATACACTTGAGGCACTTACCACTAATGGCTTAAGGTTCACAGCTGCACAGGCTGATGTTATCATCTTAAAACAAGCCCCGGCCTCTAATGGGGCTTTAGCACTAGAGTCAAGTCAAGTCAAGTCAGAAGATTTATATAGCGCGCTACATACCCAGAGGGTCTCAAGGCGCTTGTAGAAGGGTGGGGAGTTACTTGTCGAATATCCACGTTTTGAGTTGCTTTCTGAATGCTAGGTGGTTCTGAGTAAGGCGAAGGTGAGTGGCAAGTGAGTTCCAAGTTTTAGCTGCTAGGTAGGAGAAGGATCTACCTCCCATGGTGGTTTTGTTGATGCGAGGTACAGTGGCAAGGGCTTGGTTGGAGGATCGTAGCTGGCGGGAGGGGGTGTAGAAGGATAGTCGTGTGTTGAGGCATTCGGGTCCGATTTCGTAGAGTGCTTTGTGTGCGTGGGTAAGGAGCCGGAAAGTGATCCTCTTATTGACGGGGAGCCAGTGGAGGTTTTTCAGGTGATCAGAGATGTGTTCTTTACGCGGGATGTCTAATATGAGCCTGGCTGAGGCGTTCTGGATGCGTTGTAGTTTTTTCTGGAGTTTTGCGGTGGTGCCGGCGTAGAGGGTGTTTCCGTAGTCCAGTCGGCTCGTGACCAGAGCGTGGGTGACTGTTTTTCTAGTTTCGGTAGGGATCCAGCGAAATGTTTTTTTGAGCATGCGAAGAATGTTGAAGCAAGATGAAGAAACGGCGTTGACTTGTCTGTTCATCGAGAGTGAGGAATCCAGGATGACGCCCAGGTTCCGTGCGTGGTCCGTCGGGATGGGTGCTTTTCCAAGGGCCTCTGGCCACCAAGAGTCGTCCCAGGCAGAGGGGGAGGTACCTAAGATGAGGACTTATGTTTTGTCTGAGTTCAGTTTCAGACGGCTGTGCTTCATCCATTCGGCTACTTCTTTCATTCCTCCGTGTAGGTTGGTTTTGGCCGTGTTAGGGTCTCTGGTGAGTGATAGGATCAGTTGAGTGTCGTCGGCGTAGGAGATGATGTTGAGGTTATGTTGGCGTGCGATGGCCGCGAGGGGGCTCATGTAAACGTTGAAGAGGGTGGGACTGAGTGAGGACCCTTGAGGTACGCCGCAGATGACTTCAGTGGCCTCTGACTTGAATGGTGGAAGGCAGACTCTCTGGGTTCTTCCGGAGAGGAACGAGGTGATCCATTCCAGTGCTTTTCCTTGGATTCCGATGTTTTTGAGGCGCTGTAGAAGGGTGCTATGGCAGACTGTGTCGAAGGCTGCGGAGAGGTCGAGGAGGATGAGGGCGACTGTGTCTCCATTGTCCAGTAGAGTTCGAATGTCGTCAGTTGCTGCGATGAGGGTGGTTTCGGTGCTGTGCTTGGCTCGGAAGCCGGACTGTGAGGAGTCGAGGGATTTGGTGGTTTCGAGGAATGCGGCGAGCTGGTTGTTGACAGCTTTCTCGATGACTTTGGCCGGGAATGGAAGGAGTGAGATAGGGCGATAGTTTTTGAGTTCGGTGGGGTCAGCTGTGGGTTTCTTCAGGAGGGCGCTGAGTTCGGCATGTTTCCAGCTTTCCGGGAAGGTTGCGGAGTTGAGGGAGCAGTTGATGACGTCTCGGAGGTGCGGTGCAATAATGGAGTCTGCTTTGTTAAAGATGTGGTGAGGGCAAGGGTCTGTGGGGGATCCTGAGTGGATAGAGTTCATCAGACGGATGGTGTCCTCAGTGGAGATTGGCTTCCAGTCATTGAGGATGTTCAGGGGGGGTGGGGGTCCTGCAGGGGATTGGGTGGGTTGGTCTTCGGGTTGGTTGTCGAAGCTGTTGTGGATGTCTGCAATTTTGTTGTGGAAGAATGAGGCTAGGGAGTCGCAGAGGGCTTGAGAGGGGGTGATGTCGTTGGAGTTGGCTGAGGGGTTGGTAAATTCCTTGACGATGTTGAATAATTCCTTGCTGTTGTGGGCGTTGTTATCTAGACGGTCCTTGAGGGCTGCTTTCTTGGCATTTTGGATTAGTTGGTGGTGTATGCGGGTGGCGTTTTTGAAGGCGTCCTTGGTGCTGGTGGTTGGGTCTTTTTTCCAGGCCTTCTCGAGGGAGCGACAGAGTTTCTTGGATTTCTTAAGATCATCGTTGAACCAGAAGGCCTTCTTGCTGCCTAGTTTGATTTGTCGTTTTTTCAGTGGTGCTAGGATGTCGGCGCTGTTGGATAACCATTGGGTGAGGTTGGTGGCTGCTTGGTCTGGGTTTGAGGAGTGGGCGGGGGGCCTTTGAAGAAGCGATGAGGAGATCTGGTCGATGGTGATTTTGTTCCAGTTTCTTTGCAGAGTGGGTTGGGGGTGGTTGTTGGATGTGGGCTTGTTGTAGGTGAAGTGAACGCAGCTGTGGTCAGTCCAAAGGAGAGCTGTGGTGTGGCTGAAGGAAACATGCTTGCTGGAGGTGAAGATAGGGTCGAGTGTGTGACCTGCGATGTGGGTGGGGGTAGTGACAAGTTGTTTAAGTCTGAGGTTTGCGAGGTTGTCCAAAAGGGTGGTGGTGTTGCGGTCGTTGTTCTTTTCAAGGTGAAAGTTGAGGTCTCCCAAAAGGATGTAGTCCTCGGAGGGGAGCGCGTGTGGAGTGATGAAGTCCGTGATGTCTTCACTAAATTGTGCGCGGTGTCCTGGTGGCCTGTAAAGGAGGGTGCCTCTGAGTGTGGTCTTGGGGTCGATGTGGATCTGGAAGTGAAGAGTGGGTGCTGCTTCGGCCCAGGGGGACTGGTGAGTGTCCATTGCCCCGAGGAGACTGGTGAGTGCCGTTGCGATCGGTAGTGCAGCTCCTGGTTTCACGGAGGTTTTTACTCTAGTACAGTCACAGGGAGATTATTACGAGGGATGAACAAACAGATAGTGCCATGCAGCTGAGATGCATACTTGAGAGCAAGAACACTGACCTGTGCATGAAAAACCTTTAAAAAAACAGTTCCACAAAAATGTATGGAAGCAGTACTTGGTCGCCGGGAAACTGATAACAGAAGCACACGAGTAGCAAAGCGAGGAACAACAGGAAACAGTATGCCACAGCCAATAGAAACTGAGAAAAAGTAAGTGGTAAGCACAGGAACCAATGAAAATTAATTAATTATGACACCCTGCCCCTTTTAACATTTATATTAAATACAATAGATTTCACAAGCACAGCCAAGCGCTGTGCAGATGAAACCTAAAAAATATACAGGAAATGCAAAGATAATTCACAAGCAAAACAAAACAGTTAGGAATTATAAAAAAAACTATTTATATAATTAGAAGACAACAGAGAGAAACCGTAACCAACCAAGATTAGGTGAAGGCTGTTGTGAAAAGGAAGAATAGGATAACTAAAGACAGACTGAAGGGAAGAAGGAGCGTGGATGGGGATCAGTAAAATAGAGAATCAGCAGTAAAGTGAGGACTAAATTATGGGAAGTATTAGTTTTTTAGTGCCTTGGCACATAGAAAAGTGAACTGATGCTGAGATGCCGGGTGGATGAGGACAAAGATAGCGTAGATAGTGGTAACAGTGCGGTAGAAAAAGGATGACATGCATGAGGGCAGGAATCAGGAAAGAATATCAGTCCAATGGTTTTGCACTCTCAAAGCCTGCGTTGCACAAAATTTCAGTCTATGTAAGTGCAAATCCCAATACAAATCAAGCATTAACAAAGCCAATAGCTCTTGCATTTTCAAGAGCTATTGGCTTTGGCAATATGTTTTAGCCATGTTAGTGGGGTTAAGGGGTGTGGAGTGTTATAGAGTGTCATAGAGTGGTGTAGAGTAAAGATGAGTGACAAGGAGTGGAGTGAAGTGGAGTGTCAAGGAGTACCATAGAGTGGAGTGGAGTGGTGCAGTGTTTTGGAGTTTTGTGGAGTGAGTATAGTGTCGTTGAGTGGAGTACAGTTGAGTGGCGTAGAGTGTTGTAGAGTGGAGTGGCATAGAGTGTCGTGGAGTGTAGTGGTGTAGAGGGTGTTACCTAGATTGGAATAGAGTGTTGTAGAGTAGAGTGAAGTAGAGCGAAGTAGATTGCCTTTGAATGGCATAAAGTTTAGTAGTGTAGGAAAGTAGAATAGCATAGAGTGGAGTAGAGTGTTGTAGAGTTGAGTGGTGTAGAGGAGAGTGGAGTGGCATAGAGTGGAGAAGTGGACAGGGGTACAGCGAAGTAGCATGGCATAGAATAGGGTGGAGTAAACTGGTATTGAGTGACATAGAGGGAGTTGCATAGAGCATCATGGAGTAGTGTCGCAGAGTGGCATTGCGTGGAGTAGAGTGGAGTGTCAGAGTGGAGTACAGTTTAATGAGTAGAGCATCATAGAGTGGAGTATTGTGCAGTGGAGTGTCATAGAGTGGACTAGAGTGAAGTGGCATTAAGTACAGTGGTGCAGAGTAGATTGGGGTAGAGTGCATTGATTTTGAGTAAAGTGGTGTAGAGTCAATTGGCATAGACTACAGTGACATATATTTGAGTGGTGCAGAGTAGATTACAAAGACGTAGAGTGGAGTGTCACTGAGTGCAGTGGCATAGAGTGCATTGGTGTAGATCAGACTGTTTCAGAGTAGAGTGAAGTGGTGTAGCGTGGTCCAGGGTAGAGTGCAGAGGTGTAGAGTACAGTGTCGTAGAGTGCAGTGGCATAGAGTTGAGAGGTGTAGAGTGCAGTGGCATGGAGTGAAGTGGTTCAGAATAGAGTAGTGTAGAGTTGAGTGGTGCAGAGTAGAGTGCAGTGGCATCGAGGGCAGTGGTGCGAAGTAGAAGGGTATTGAGTTCAGTGGTAGACAGTGCAGTCTTGCACTGTAGATTTTCAGAGTGCAGTGGCATAGAGTACTCTTGCATAAGATAGAGTGGTACAGAGTACAGTGGTGCATAGTAGAGCGAGGTAGAATGCACTGACTTAGAGTAGAGTGGTACAGAGTAGAATAGAGAGGTGTATAGAGAAGTGCCGTGGCATGCAGTGTCACAGAGTGCAGTGATGCAGAGTACACTAGAGTGGCGTAGAGTGTGGTGGCATAGAGTACTTTGACTTAGAGTGCAGTAGAGTGGTGGAGAGTAGAATGGTGTAGAGTTGAGTGATGTAGCACAAAGTAGAGTGGCATTGAGTTGAGTGGCAGAGAGTGCAGTATTGCAGAGTAGAGTGGCATAGATTGCAGTGGTGTAGAGTAGAATGACGTAGAGTGCATTGATGTGGAGTGCACATGTGTAGAGTGGTGCAGAGTAAAGTGGGGTAGAGTACAAAGGAGTGAATAGAGTGATAGAATGCAGGGACATAGAGTACACTGGCATAGAGTGCATTGATGTAGAGTAGAGTGGTGCAGAGTACAGTTGTTTCCTGACAAAACGTGCAGTGGTGCATAGTACAGTGGAGTGGTGTTGCAGGGATTCTACGCAAACTCAGAACTATGTGTGGGATTGTGGGACCTTGGTATGTAGGGAATGAGTTATACTACAACCTTAGTACTCATGAGCCCAGGACCAACTAGCTATAGAATCTCACTAGCCCTCCTACTCACTCACAGAGGAACAAGTGATTAGACACCCCAGAACAAAATACTCCCGACCCCCTTAGGGATCACAGTTGCAAGACATACCCTTTCACTCACACTCTTATACTCATCCACAATAAAATCTGACAGAAACGCGAACAAGTTCACAATATTTAATTTAACTAACGTGCTCTAGTATGCAGTATACGTGCCACAATCAGCCGAAAACTGCATAACATAAATGCGGTCAGCATAGCAAGTAGTCCATAGATCATAAAAGGAACTGTCATGATAAATGACAGCGTAACCTAACCTTCTTCCCGTACAGAAGCAAGATGAGTATATATTAGAAGATCTCTTGGCGTTATCAGCAGACCCCGTACCTCAGCCTATAGATGGTAGATCTACATCACAGGTGCTGTCATGATCTTCTCCCTGGAAAGATCCTTCTCCAAGTGTCTCCTACCTATCTGTGTATTCCAATAAGACCAAAGTACGTGTTCCCAAACAACAGCTGCATCTGCATGTTTTGTCTAGGTGCTGGGGCCAGACCAGAACAGAATAAAAAGGGGCATTGTTGCTTGACCTTGTTCACAATGTTCAGACTAAATACAAGGAACTTGCAAAGCGTGAAAACAACTGTAGGTTCTATGTGAAAGTTTCAAAATGGCACATGCAAAATAAACTTGTGTATTAACGTGTGCAAGGCAGAGGACAGTCTGCAGTGTGCTCATGCTAACATAGGGAAAACGGCAATGTCCCCATGGCCCATGTGACAGTAGTGTGTACTGGCATAGAGTAGAGTGTTGTAGAGTAGACAGGCGTAGAGTGAAGTGGTGTAGCGTGCAGTGTCATAGAGTGCAGTGGTGCAAAGTAGATTTGAGTGACGTAGAGTGTAGTGGGGTAGAGTCCCTTGGCCTACAGTGCAGTGGAGTAGCAGAAAGTAGAGTGGGGCAGAGTAGAGTGGCATAGAGTTCAGTGAGGGAGAGTGCAGTGTTGCAGCATAGAGTGTCGCAGAGTGTAGTGGTGGAGAGTACAGTTGTGTAGAATGCATTGGTGTAGAGTGCAGTAGCTCAGAATACAGTGGTGTAGAGTTCAGTGGGGCGACGTAGAGTGGAGTGGCATAGAGCGGAATGGGCAGAGTAGAATAGAATGGTGTAGAGTGGAGTGATGTAGAGTAGATTGTTTCAGAGTAGAGTGGAGTGGCGTAAAGTGCAGTAGTGCATAGTAGAGTAAGTGGGGAAGAGTGAATTGGTGTAAAGAGGCATCAAGTAAAGGGCATAGAGTGGAATGGTGGAGAGTACAGGGTGGTGACACAGTGTGGAGTGGCGTAGTGTGGAGTAGTGCAGAATAGAGTGCAGTGACATGGAGCGGTACAGAGTAGAGTGGAGTATGCATGATTTGATAGCACACTGCTATTACAGACAACACATCTTCTATTGAAATGGCCATTACATTTGCACCAACATACAGTTTTACTTATTAAAGTATACAGCGCTCAAACAATATTGTGTGGAAAAGATATCACCTAGTGTATTGATTTGTTTTGATTATATTAAAATATTTGTCTTCACCACACTTCTGAATTACCAAAAATGTGTTTCGTTTGTGCTTTCCATATTCTGAAATATCAGCACAGTTTATTAACAGACATTGAAATTGTGTTTGTGCGAGGAAAAAAATAACATTGTACAGCACACCCCAAGTAGCCAGCATGAATGTCACATAAATCCTCTCACTTTGACATCAAAGTTAGAAAAGTAAACACCAAGCTCCCTGTAAGACAGGGCCTGACATTTGACCTCTGTATTTGAATGTACAGCAAATTCCACAAGATAAGAACAAGATGTAAAGGCATGTTTTCACAAATTTGTTACTGGTGGAGGAATAGAGTAAGTAGGGTTTGGGCAAGGGGAGGGACGAACTAAAGCTGGGCAGCCTAAAACCAATAAAGCCAGCAAATTGAAAGCAAGTATATATGAGTTACAAACCACAAAGCCAGTGGTAAGCAATGAGTGAAATGCATTCCCAGGGAAGTTTTTCTGGATGTCCTCAAGATATTGTTAGCAAACCAGAGAGCTGAATTGTCTGGTAGGGTTTGACCTAAAAAGGGTCAGGCCAAAGTGCCTATCTTCGATCTTTAGGATTTAGATAAACACGTTTGAGGACAAACATGCTTTGGCAGTATATTGTTGCAGATATTTCTTGGGTCAGTGGAGAAAGAAGAAAAGGAAATAAATGTCTGAAAGTCCTAATATGGCCTGGTACTTGCCTAAGACCCCTTTTAACGAAGAAACCCCCAATTCTGCCCTTGGATGGATGGGTACCCCCTGCTCCCCCAGGGCAAGCATTTCAAACCATACTGTTCTTACATTAGGGGGGGGTGACCCCCCGGCCGTATATATTACATATTAAAAACATTGATTATTAATTTTTATTATGTACACCTTACGCAGAAAGTCCAGATACATTAATAGATACATGTCACTTGTCTAACCTTAACATGCTCTAATACAAATTCCACTCCTAACGTAATCTACAAATGTAGATACTTTACTTTCTGCGTGTCCCCTCTAGAGCCTACGGCAAGGTCAATGACTGGCAGCCCCAGATCCCGGTAGAAGTACAAATACTACTCCAGCAGAGTAAGCTTGCGTAGGGGGTACAGCTTATCGGACGGATACTTTCCCCCGGGCCCCCCCCTACGCCCTAAGCCTTAAACTCCATAACGGGGGCTGCAATTCTGCATACTTGCGCCCTGATGCGAGAGTGGCCACTGGCCTACTGGAAAGAGTGACTCCCCTGGCCCCCGCACCCCAACAGCCTACTAACCGGCTGTCTCTGCCCCTGGAGTTACATAGTGCTGGCCGCTAAGGGCCGAAGACTATGCTTACCAATCATGACCTTACCGCTGACCAGGGACACACTACTAAAATACGACAAAATTACTTGCAATATGTGAGGGTCCTTCCCTTTTCTCAGACTCTATAGATGGCCCTTCTTCCACCAACATATCATCAGCTGACCAATTAGAAAAGTGCAAAAAGAAACAAGTACGCCTCCAACTCATGACCCGTATGCTCACCGAATGTCTTAAAGCAGAAACCATCCCAACTGGGTTACAAGTACGTAATATTCCTGGAATCTTCACTGATAATCCAAAGTATATTAACAGCTTTAGCTACATAGGCACCACCTGCTCTAGACACTGGTTGGTGCTTGGCATTGACACCGCCACAGAAGCCCTTAAAAAATTAGCAGAAGATATCGAAGAGATTGAAAAACAAATTAGGGAAACATGCCCAATCGCTGAGAGTAAGAAATTATTAGAACAAATACAAAAGACAGTCGACGACTTCTACAGAATAGAGCAAAACAAAAAAACAGTTAAAGTAAGAAAAGACATCAGATCATACAATATTGAGCGTACTTACCCGTATTTGCAAAAAGATTTCTATACTAACAGGACATACTCCAACCCACAAAACAGCAGACCCTGGGGCCGCTTCAACAGACGCAACAATCTAGTTGGTTTTTCAGACACATCAGCTGAGTCTTCAGATAACTCCGACGCAGGTGAAGGTACTAGCACATCCAACCGTACCCCTGGTCCCAATTTCCCAGTCCCAAGCAGTAATTTTTTAGGACGAGGCCAGAACGAACCACCCAGACGAGGCCACGTAAAACAGGCCCAGAGATGGTACAACCCACCGGGGGAGCGCCAAACTCGTCAAAAATTTTACCAATGGTAACTGATGACAATTTGCAACGCATACCCATATTTAATCTCTCACTACACAAACTTTCAGACCCTGAGTTATCTCTATTCAGTAAAGGATTATCCTTTGTCCCCACTACCCATCCCAATTTTCTGGAACTTCACACGGAACTGCTCAGATTCATCAGACGACCACGTCTACATACATTTTTTCTTTTGAATCCATCCCCTCCCTCCATCTACAACACTCCTTTCAGACCTCCATCCATTTTCTCCCCCTCCACCAACATGATTCCTGGTGAAATAACCACCTTTGACAAACTGGTTTTGAATGATTTATCCGTTTGGAATCCAAAAAACGTTTCATTCCCTACAACATTTCCCTTCCTGAAAAGAAAGCTATCACTTCCCTGAAAAGGAATGATTCCTTAGTCATCAAATCAGCCGACAAGGGTGGAGGCATTGTACTTCAAGAAAAAGTTGCGTACAAAGGAGAAATTCAACGCCAATTATCCAATACAGATCATTACTGTAGACTACCCACGAATCCAACAAAAGAGCTACAGACACTTATCTTACAAATCACTACAGAAGCTAAATTGGAGGGCTTTCTTAGTCAGAAAGAATTCCTATTCCTCAACGTGAAATCACCCCGTACACCAGTTATTTACACCTTGCCAAAGGTCCACAAAAATCAGACCAACCCCCCAGGACGACCCATAGTTTCTGGTTGTGGCTCCATTTAAGAGCCTTTGGGTCAATATATTGACCACTTTATTAAAGACTTCGTACCACTCACTCAGTGCTATATCAGAGATAGCATGGCGATGATCAATCTCATCGAGCATCACCCCTTTGATCCCACCCATGAAATACTTTGCACAATGGATGTAGAATCACTCTACACTAATATTCCACAAATCCCAGCACTTCTCGTGATCCAAGGGATCTTGGACTCTAGACCCCGCCCCCACTCTGTCCCCACACTTTTCATTATTCAGTTGCTTGAACTCTGTCTGACCCGTAACTTTTTCACTTTTGAGAATGAATATTACCAACAAATCAAAGGCACGTCGATGGGCGCAGTTTATGCGCCCAATCTAGCTATCCTCTACATGGATCATCTAGAAATGACTACTATCCTTGATACCGCCAACCCATTCCTTTCAGGTATAATTATGTGGCGGCGCTACATAGATGATATTTTCCTAATATGGCATCAAAATGAGGTTACACTTTCCCAATTCAATCACTGGCTCAATAATAATTGTTCTGGCCTCAGCTTCACCAACACACATGACAGATCACATATCCCATTTCTTGATTTAACCATATACCATTCCGATGGTGAACTACTCACCAAACTATACAGAAAAAGTACAGAGAGAAATACATTACTCAGATATGAAAGTCACCACCCCCGAGCACTCAGAGACTCTTTACCGGACTCCCAATTTCTCCGTATTAGACGTAATTGTTTCTCCAAGGATGACTATTTCTCTGAGGCCCTCACTCTCACCAACAAACTCAGAGCCCGTGGCTACCCTAAAAGACTGGTACGAAATGCACAAAAACGTGCTTGGTATTGCCCAAGGGAAGTCCTTCTGTCACCCAAAGTTAAAACCAACTCTAATCGCCTAGTCTGCGTCACCACCTTTTCTCCTGCCTCAAACCAAATTCGCAAATCCATTCTGCAACATTGGCCTGTGGTTAATGCAGGTAATCTCTCAATAGAGCGACCTATTTTTGCCTTCCGAAAGAACCGGAACCTAAAGGACCGTTTAGTAAGAGCCGCCTTACCTTCCCCCCGTCCAATGGCTACTCTTGATGCACATTGAGGGTTAGATCCTCTCACTGGACATGCCACATGCGGCAACTGCAATGTGTGTAGCACTACCATGGAAGGAAAAGACTTTGTATTCAACAATGTTTCTATCACCCTAAATTCCTTCTCTTACTGTAATACGAGCAATGTTATTTATTTAATCTCTTGCCCATGCAACAAGATCTACATCGGCCAGACAACACAGAAGGTGAAATTGCGCATTGGCCAACACAGAAGCAGAGTGCGTTGTAAAACCCCAAATGCCCCCCTTGTTGTACATTTCATTGAAATGGGGCACAAAGAAGATGTCATTAAATGGACACTGCTCAAATGCATCAAACAGCCGCCAAGAGGTGGGGACATTGCTAAAATCTTGAACAAAGAAGAACTCAGAATGATCATCCGCACTAACAGCATCAGGCAAGGCCTGAATCGCAGCGAGGATTGGACTAACCTCATCTGATACCACGAACTCTGATGTAAATGCCATTTCTTTTTCGCTTCACTTTTTATAATTCGTTTTTACCCTTACATCTCCTTGTATCAGTATGTTTTTTTGTTTACTTCCCTTTATAACCTTTATTACGCAACTTACAATTTTTCCCTCCCTGAACAATTATGTGCATAACTACATTAACGGAACTTTCCGGTACGTGCTGTGGCGAGTTGTTAATTCCTCTCTCACACTCTTATTGCAGTTTTATTGGCTACCTGTTTTTCCTACCCTTGGTTCTCAAATTGTCCTGTTATAATACTGCTTGGCTCGTTGTCATTTTAACTCTCCAATTGCAATTGAACTGGTCATCACACGTAATCATGCGTTTCTGTAAATTGTACAAATTTATTGTGCGTTGCTCCTTACGACACAACTTGCCTATCAGAAGCATAAGTAGGCCGCAGAAACATCCTTCCCTTCCTTGTGACCTAAACTCTCAAATTGTCCTTCTTAGATTTGCTTGGTCAGTTCCTTTATATGTTCTCTTTTTTATCCCTTCTGTATACTCCCCAAGTCTATCTTCACTTTCCACTTTCTTCTCCCAAGATGGCGCCGCTCCCACCCGCTCTAGTCCCCTACACACTTCCTCAGTATTTAACCACGCCCAATGCGCCTTCACTCCGTCACTCGGTTCACCGTAACCTAAGGACCTGGCTGGATCCTGGTAAGCGCAATTCACTACCTTTTCTTTTCTTGTCCCTCGTTCACGCACCAACACCGTGCTTATACCGTGCTCTTCCTTCCCTAGTGCATTGTCACGCCGCCTCAACTTTTCGAAGCATCGCTTGGACCATTAACTGCTGGATACTTCCTCCACCAATCTAGGTAAATTGGCTCCCCTTTAGCCTGCTTTCTTCACCACACTCACTGTCCACTAATTTAACGCCGCAATTGTCTCCGTTTTAGTGAACCTTCACTTAACCTGGCTTACATTGTTGCCCTTGGCTCCGGTCGGATCGTGCATTCGCCTTCAGCTAAAACTAGGTACATCGGTTGTCCTTCCACCGATGTTCACCATTACACTCTCCATCCACTCACCTAATGCGGTACCTTTTTTCCTCTCCAGTGAACCTTCACTGCACCTGATTACCGTTGTTGCCCTCGGCACTGGACGGCTCGTGCATTCTCACGATTCCAGGTGAGAACACTGCTCATTGTAGTTACGCGCTCTTCACATCCACCCCCAAACACTCCGCTCGGTATTCTTCCACTCGGCACTGGACGGCTCGTGTATTCTCACGATTCCAGGTGAGAACACTGCTCATTGTAGTTACGCGCTCTTCACATCCACCCCCAAACACTCCGCTCGCTATTCTTCCACTCCGTGACAGGTTGCTCTACAGCACTACCACCTTGCAAGGCTTCCTCCCCCACCGATTGATGCCGCCTATCCACCGAGCCCGGTTACCTCCTTTCACTGCTCCTCATCACGCACCTCGCCCCCTTCTAGTACACGACAACTGCAGACGCATGTCTTCTTATCACGCGCTCCTTCTCCGCTCCTATTCTTCATTAGTCAGCCATCCACCGTGAACGGTTTTCTGTCTGTTTGCTCACCACGTATACGGCTTGTTTGCGCCCGCCACTTATCCATCAGTACTTGGCTCTTGTACCTGACGCATGCCTACACACCCGCATGCCTCCTTGGTACCACACCTGTATCTTTTGCGCGATTATATCTTGTTCAACATGCCATGAGTGGACCGTCCTAAATCCTCTCTTTCATTTTTTCCTCATTTTCTCCTCTGATCATAACTTATCCTTCCCCCTTTCTATATCACCCCTGTTTGTTTCCCCACAGGCAATTTCGTTCACAATCAGGCATGTACACATTAATGTCCTGATGATGATCCTAGTACCCTCTTAACAGGATCGAAACGTCGTCGACCCCTTCTAAAATAGCATGCACGTTAATCCATTGTGTTAAAAAAGTGCAACTGCTGTTTTGAAAAAGCTTATAACATTGGATAATGAAAAAAGCTCCTATTGTCTTGCCTGAAATGCCTTTGTTTGTTTTGTAATGTTATTGTTCTAATCGGATTCAGGATTGTGTCCCACAAGTACTATGTTCCTATATGTGTGCATTTTTTTATTGAAAAATTAAATCGGTTGTCCGGCTGGACTTCCAGAATATAGTATCGATTCTGAACTATATTTATCTAACCATTATGCTTACCTTTTGAGGATCATTGTTGTTTGTACCCCTCTAGAGCCTACGGCAAGGTCAATGACTGGCAGCCTCAGATCCCGGTAAACTACAAATACTATTCCACCCGAGTAAGCTTGCGTAGGGGGTACAGCTTATCGGACGGATACTTTCCCCAGGGCCCCCCCTATGCCCTAAGCCTTAAACTACATAACAGGAACACTGGCAGCCCCATATCCCGGTAGAAGTACAAATACTACTCCAGCAGAGTAAGCTTGCTTAGGGGGTACAGCTTATCGGACGGATACTTTCCCCCGGGCCCCCCCTACGCCCTAAACTCCATAACGGGGGCTGCAATTCTGCATACTTGCGCCCTGATGCGAGAGTGGCCACTGGCCTACTGGAAAGAGGGACTCCCCTGGCCCCCGCACCCCGACAGCCTACTGACCGGCTGTCACTGCCCCTGGAGTTACATAGTGCTGGCCGCTAAGGGCCGAAGACTATGCTTACCAATCATGACCTTACCGCTGACCAGGGACACACTACTAAAATACGACAAAATTACTTGCAACATTGACCTATAAATTTCACATATTACTACGATATTGAACTGATATTTCATTACATATTAACAAATGCATTCCACTAAAATTACCTGTAACAAAAAATCATCGTATAACACACACGTTTATTACCAAATTGCCAAACACATCACAATTTACTTTGAAACATATCACAGATACCTGCAACAAAAAATTAAGCACAACACTTATTACTGTAATGCACATTCAAACTGCCTGCCCTAGGTGATGGTGGTTGGGGCAAACAAGTTACGGGCAGTCGATGGCCTGGGTGCGCACCTGGTGGGGGGGCGAGGAACAAGAGACAGTTCCTGCGCCCACCGCCCCCTTTTAAGAGGGGGCAGTGAGACCACCAGGCAGGCTGGTCCAAACCAGTCTTCCACAAACGCAACCGGCGTTCATGTGAACCGGAAGCACTTAAAGTGCTTCCGGTTCACTGCCGGGGTCTGGCGCGACCGCCATAATGGCGGCGCACGCTAGATAGCGCGTTGCCTTGCTCATATGGCCTGGTACTTGCCTAAGACCCCTTTTAACGAAGAAACCCCAGAATCCGCCCTTGGATGGATGGGTACCCCCTCTCTCCCTCAAGGCTAGCATTTCAAACCACACTGTTCTTGGATTAGGGGGAGTGACCCCCCCAGCCGTATTTATTACATATTAAAAACATTGATTATTAATTTTTATTATGTACACTTTACACAGAAAGTCCAGATACATTGATAGATACATGTCACTTGTCTAACCTTAACATGCTCTAATACAAATTCCACTCCTAACGTAATCTACAAATGTAGATACTTTACTTTCTGCGTGCCCCTCTAGAGCCTACGGCAAGGTTGACTGGCAGCCCCAGATCCCGGTAAACGACAAATACTACTCCACCGGAGTAATGTTGCGTAGGGGGTAAAGCTTATTGGACGGATACTTTCCCCCGGGCCCCCCACTACGCCCTAAGCCTTAAACTCCATAGCGGGGGCACTGGCAGCCCCAGATCCCGGTAGAACTACAAATACTACTCCACCAGAGTAAGCTCGCGTAGAGGGTACAGCTTATCGGACGGATACATTCACCCGGGCCCCCCCTACGCCCTAAGCTTTAAACTCCATAACAGGGGCTGCAATTCTGCATACTTGCGCCCTAATGCACATGCGCGTGCAAGGGTGGCAACTGGCCTACTGGAAAGAGTGACTTCCCTGGCCCCCGCACCCCGACAGCCTACTGACCGGCTGTCACTGCCCCTGGAGTTACATGGTGCTGGCTGCTAAGGGCCGAAGACTATGCTTACCAATCATGACCTTACCGCCACAGGCCAGCATAGTTGCCCGACTATCTGACCTCCCCCTGCGCTCACTAGGAGGTCATGCCCTGTGTCTCGTGCCCTCCAACCATGCTAAGATGTCTTCCATACATGCCTGATTCCCTTTGGATGATAAGTGAAACCCCATTTTGCAAAAAAGAAAATGCTCCCCCCAGATGTACCCATGCCCTATTGACTTCAGTTTCGGATCCCTAACAGCTTATCGATCCTGTTGTTGATCCACTTTACTGCGTGATTGCCAACCAACCCAACTCATTGAGGAGCTCCTCCATCCGAACCCTATGTCCCAGGCGAGATAAGTCGTTCCCCCCTAGGTGCAGGATCCAGATTGCTGGTGGTCCCATACTTTCTCATAAAGTGCTGTTCACCAGCTCCCTGAATTGCCCCACGCACAGTCCACCCTATCCATGAAACACTATTTTTGTTCCTAACTTACATGCCCTGGCCTCGCGGGCTTCTCAAAAGACATTTTCTTTAAACGACGGACATATGAGTGACCAACTACCCAGATTTCCTGCTGTTCTGGGGCCCAGGAATGCACTTGGGCCATCACCTGAGCTTTTTGTTCTTGGACTGTTGACCGCCGTCCATCTGTGTGACAAGGTGACTTCCTCCTGTCATGATGATGGACCGATACAGACTTCTCCCATGAGTCACAGGGCGGGGAAACTGCAGGCAAACGTGAAAAGAACAATCGTCACTGCACTGCCCAACTGGCGGGCTAACACATACACAACAGCACATAGCACTAAGTAACCGTGTACCTGCGCAAGCTTCTCTCTGAGACGCTGAATGAAGAACTTGCAGTTAAATGTGCAACGGAACCGATGGGTTAAAGCATGTGCAGCCACATGCAGCGCTTGTAGCAGTTAGAGGACCACCTGCCGATCCTCTTGACTTGCTCCTCCCTTAGACCCCTTGCCACCGCCTCGGTGGCCGCCCTAGTTCTAAAGGAGTGGGTCCCAAAGTTAGCTGAATCCAGACCGGTGTCTTGGGTGGCCAAAACCCATGACTATTTTGAAGTGATAGTGAGGAGTGACCCATCACCATGTAGCAGGAGTGGCCCTGATGTGGCCCACGTCCGCTGAGCCCTAAAGGCCTCTAGTCTGGCAACGGGGCAGCATGTATTACCACCGCTTGCCACACCCATTCCGTTTCTTCCGGTCCCCACCTCTTGTCCACATATTGCCATCATTACGGTGTGGATCACCTAACAGGTATCACATTCATGGATCCACCATACATAAAGGAACATAAAAACACAAATGATTAGTGCTCGTGGCCTTTGGATCAGAGATACAGTTTGCAAGCCAGGTCCGTTGACTACATCATGAGATTGTACCCCCCCTTACCTCCCACAACCTCCACCCAGGGTGCATAGTTACTGTATGACACAACACGGACATCGAATGCGCAAGCGAACGGATGCATAGGTACTGTGTGACACCACATACGTATCTAGTGCAAAAGTTTACAAGCACAGGGTGCATAGGTACTGTATGATACGACCTAGGTATCTAATGCAGAAATTTGCCCAAGCACACAGGGAATAGGTACAGTGTGACACAACACAGGAATATAATGCTTAATTGTACAGGCTTAAGGGTGCATAGGTACAGTGACACAACACGGACATCCAATGCATAAGCGTTCAGGCACAAAGGCGCAGATGTACTGTGTGATACAATACATTAATAGAACGAAGTGTTCGAGCACAAGAGTGCGTAGGTATCGTGTGATGAACGACAGGCATATAAAGCTTGATTGCACAAGCACAGGGGTGCATACGTACCATGTGACACCACACGGACATCCACTGCCTAAGCCTTCAGGCACAAGGGTGCAGAGGTACTGCGTGATACAATACATCACTTATTATAAATGTACGAGCATAAGGGTGCATCGGTACTGTGTGACAATCCACAGGCATATATTGCATACGTGTACACGCACACAGGTGCAGAGGTAGAGCGTGACACAGCCCGCTTCCAATGCATACGTGTACCTGCGATGGGTGCATAGATGCTGTTTGACACAGACTCCCAATTCATATGTGTAACAGCACACAC
Source organism: Triturus cristatus (assembly GCF_964204655.1). Classification (NCBI taxonomy): domain Eukaryota; kingdom Metazoa; phylum Chordata; class Amphibia; order Caudata; family Salamandridae; genus Triturus; species Triturus cristatus. The sequence goes on from NC_140588.1 coordinate 696,962,402, forward strand.
GTGCATATGGCACTCTCGAAGGTGTGACAACAAGGCCTGGGATGTATTTTCGTGACATCTCCAGTACTGATAATGACATCAAAGACTTGGAATATATTGATGTGACATCACCACTGCTTGGAATGTCTTGCTGTGATGCCAACAGTAGGGCAGTCCTGTTTCAAACTGAAAAAACAATGGTTTGACCTTTCCGTTGGCACATAATTGTCGCTCCATGGATGCGTAGCATCACGTTCTTCACGCTCAGATTGACCGGACACATTCTCACTCCACGAGTAAGTTCTACCCCAAAATGTGGCATGAAATTAGAGCGAGCTAACCAGGCTGCCATCACTCTTTAGCAAGAAGGATATGTTTGCTTCCGCAAGGATTTGTTTGTGGAACTACAATAAGAATAACGGGTAATATACCGTATATATACCTTGTTGGCTGACCCGAAGCAGGGCTTTTAAAACTTTACATTGGAATCAGACTTTCATTTCTGACCGCTTAGTATATCCCCGGTTGCATTACATAGGAACATTGAAATCAGACTTTCAATGAGAGCGCCTAGCATAACACCAATTGCATCAATTGAGGAACATTGAAATCAAACTTCCAATTAACAGCGCCTAGCATAGTACATGTTGCATTCACATGAGGAACATTGAAATCAGACTTTCAACTGAGAGCGCCTAGCATAGCACCAGTTCCATTAAATGAGGAACATTGAAATCCAAAGTCCAATTAAGAGCACCTAGCATTGCCCCAGTTGCATTACATGAAGAATATTGAAATCATACTTTCAGAGAGACTTTGAGAGCGCTAAGCATAGTAGCAGTTTCATTACATAAGGAACCTTGCAATCGTACTTTCAAATGAGAGCGCTTAGCATAGCACCAGTTGCGTTATCTGCTTAACATTGAAATCGGGCCATGGCAGGCTGAAATCCCCTCGCGCCCGATGCAAACTTGGGCCAGATCACAGGATCCGTGCCGCATCGCACAGTGTGCATTCTGACTGCTACCTTGTACGCTTGTTGTTTTGACTAGCATACATATCCTCATTAAAATCACAATCAGACACTTTGTCACGGAATGGCATCTCATATATCGGGACCTTAGTTTGCTATGCATTATCACCAATGAATTATAACAGCCCTCTAGCTGGGTGAAATTCTAATTTCCATGTTTTTGTTATTAGTTACTCTCGGCGTTACGATTAGTGTAATAGTGTGTCGGCTCATTTCAGGGCTGGCTGACCCGAAGCTGAGAGACTCGGAGCATTTTAATAGCGTTTTAATACATTATGTTGAGAGCACTTAACATAGCCCAATCGCATTACATGAGGACACATTCATAGTTGTTAGGCACGGGAAGATTAAGTGAACTCCTGCCTTACTCCTGCGTATCATGCGATGTAGTCATGCTAAGACGGACATGATAATACGTGGTAACCACCTCACGGTAACACACGCTGTAACACGTGGTAACACCCATGCGGTAATACCAATCACTGCAGCCACCTCCATGCGGTAACAGCCACTTTGATAACACACGGTAATACTCACACAGTAACAACCACTTGTTAAGACCTACGTGGTAATACACGGTAACAGTCACGCTGTAACATTCACGCAGTCACACCTTCGCGGTAACCCCCCACGATAAAAACACCCCACGCGGTAAACCTTCCACGTGGTAAACCCCCACGTGGAACACTCTCCATAAATTACCCAGTTATTCCCAAGCAGGACTGCTACTGAGGTAAGAGCTGAATAGCAAATGATTGCAGATAAGGACCCCCGAAGCAAATCCCGTGCTGAAGGTTGAAAATCAAAAACCTCTGCCGGTCACACGAGGTCAAGGGCGAAAGGCAGAGAGCTTGGGATGCATATTTACAAGGAGGCAGACTAGACTGATGACTGCGAGTAGACCAGACAGAGAGAGGGAAAGAGGCTTCCAGGGAGCAATACACAAAAATTTGCAGTTCCACCTGCACACGGTGTATATGTACAACTCGTGAGAATTCATAAACGTTCCCATTAGTACTTCCGGAAAAGATGCAGCTGTAACACAGTACACTGGGATAGCCAGTTCCCTTCTGTGATAAAGTTATAAGATATAAGAACGGTGCACTTGTCGCACGAATCTCAGTTTACCCAACAGCTGAGTCCCCGTGCGTGCGCTGCAGTCGGGAACCACAACAAGCCACTGCACCTGCTGCAGCAACATTACTACACCATAAACTCGATCCTTCTGCCCCACGAGAAACTCAGCCACCCGCACTGCACTGTATTAAAGAACAGCTGATCTTGATAGTGTAAACAGGCTTGCTGTTTTGTTTTTCTTAAAATTTGAATTGCCAACTTCTTTAATCGAAGAAACAGATACATTTAAACACCAGAAATTGAACACTTAACCTTGAGAGCAAGAGTCTAAGACCTTAACCATTAGGCCACAGTGACCCTTTAACAACCCCCCCGCTTCAGGCTCACACGCACACACCCGTGAGGCAGCCCCCATTCACCACTCACCGATACTCGGGCTCAAACTCAGCCCACCCAAGTGCTAATCTCTGACCCAGAGGCGCCTTCACCTGGGTACTGCTCGTTGCTCGTTCCCGCAGCTCTCTCACGACACGCCGATTACCGCTACCCGCCGCGGCTGATCCTCTGGCTTGGCGACAAGCAGCTGATTTTTCTCAGCCTGCCCCAGCAGTTACATATGTCGCGCCGCCCTTTCCACTGCGCTGATCACAGCAACCCTGCCGCAACAAGTCGCTTTGCTTCTTCCAGGTCGTCAGCTCCTCTGCCCCTAGAAGAAAAAATAGAAAACAAGTTATGGGCCGCCGATTGCCCGGGTGTGCTCCTGGAGGGGGCGCGAGGAACAAGAGACAGTCCCTGCGCCCACTGACCCCTTTTAAGAGGGGGCAGTAAGACCACCACGCAGGCTGGTCTAAACCAGTCTTCCACAAACGACCGGTGTTCGTGTGAACCGGAAGCACTTAAAGGGCTTTCGGTTCACTGCCAGGGTCTGGCGCGACCACCATAATGACGGCACACGCTAGATAGCGTGTTGCCTTGCCCAGAATTGATGGTAAAGGCCAGAGCTTTGTAAACTACGCATGAGAAATCCTGAAGTACACCAATCTGAATATAAAAAGTAAGACAAGGTTGCCCTGCTCTGGAGACAGATGGGAATGGTGTTGTGAGTAGGACGTGAAAAAGGCCAAAACCTCTATACTATAACACCTTGTTTTTGTTTACATTACATGAGATGAAACCTTTGATGTATAGTAATTATTCACCCTCTTTTAAATGCGAGAAAATGTATACCTCAGCTTTTTCAAAGGGGCAGGACTCACAGGTCTTGTCTGGAAACACTGGCTTGATGATCAACACTCATTTTAAAAGTATATTTTTATGATGTGAAACTCTGCTGGGGTATAACACACAGAATATGCCCCAGGTGGATCTCTGTTTTCTGCTCAACATGTACAGTTAGAACTTCAAATAAGAGAGAATAAAAAGCCACGTGGTGCAGGCAGTGCGAATTTTGTAATCTTGTATCTTGTGTGCAATCTGTGTTTTTTTTAACAATATTTTTGTGTTTGTAGCCCGAATGCTTTTTCCTTTTAACATTCATTTGCATATGGCAATTCCTTGTCTCAATAGTAGAAAATTATAGAAAAGCAGTCCGAATTTTCCTCTCCCATGTCGGTTCTTCAGATACATGGTGCAAAGAGAGCATAGGGAGACCTTTACATTCCAGGTCTCCGGGGCATCACCACTGGGCAATCAAGCCATCTGCTCCATCTTTTTAAGGGCTACTCATTGCGTATACCAGTAAGTCAGCTGAAGTCATAAGTCATTAGCATCCACCCACCTATGGTATGGTATTGTCGCCTCAGAGACTTAAAAAGAATAAGTGTACGTCTGACTGGCTTTCATTTCAAGCACTGCCCTGTGAGTGTGTCCCTCTCAGCTAAGCTTGTCCTGTGCCTCTTGTCACTCACACCAGCGCAAGGTGCAGACAGGACTTATCTGGAAGATGGACTGTCCCGGATACCACAACCAATTACACGTGCCTGGGCGCCTCAGCCATTGGTCAGGAGCAGAGCAGGAGGCTGAGCTGCACTTATATTTATTTATTTATTTATATTTATAGTATCCTCTTTTGGACGCCCAAAGACACGCAGCATCAATGGAAGACCTACGGCAACAGCAGGGGACGCATTGGCAACATTATGGGGCATGTGTAGTGGCGACCATGTTATGGAGTTAAACCGTCAGTTATTAGTTACTTGCAATTTCCAATCTATATGGAATTGGAGGGGCCCAAGCATATGGTCAGCTCTCGCAGCAGTTCTGTGAGCCCCAGAGCTTAGGTAACGTGTGATGACAGCATGCTGTTTGTGGCTCATAAAGGGTACATATACGTGCAAAGTAATTTACGAACCGCACAATCTTGGGAGTCCGCAGAAATTTTTCCAGGGGGGGGGGCATAATGTTACCGTCATCACCATCCTCCAACATGATGTGTGCCAGGTGGGGCACAAGAAACACTGGGGCGCAGGAGGAGCCATGGGGGGCAGAAAGCAGGCCGCATATGATCTAATACACCATAGGGTTGTTGTGCCACAGCTATCTCTTTCTTTTGTGCCACTCCAAAATCCATTCCCACCCTGGCCCCTAAAATTACCCCCTAGCACTCCAAAATCCATACCCACCCTGAAGCCTAAAATTACCCCTGCCCCCCCAAAACTCATATCCGACCTGAACCCTAAATTTACGCCCCTGGCACCCCAAAACCCATACCCACCCTGAACCGTAAAAATACCCCCTTGCACCCCAAAACCCATACCCACCCTGAACCCTAAAATTACCCCGCCCCCGAAAAAATCATACCCGCCCTGAACCCTAAAATTACCCCCTGGCACCCATAACCCATACCCGCCCTGACCCCTAAAATTGTCCCCCTGGCACACCAAAACCCATACCCACCCTGAACCCTAAAATTACCCCCCTGGCACCCCAAAACCCATACCCATCCTGACCCCTAAAATTGTACCCCTGGCACCCCAAAACCCATACTCGCCCTGAACCGTAAAATTTCCCCCCCCTTGCGCCCCAAAACCAATACCCGCCCTGAACCCTAAAATTACCCCCCTGGTACCCCTAAACCCATACCCACCCTAAACCCTAAAGTTATCCCCCTGACACCCCAATCCCTAACCTACTGTGAACCTTAAAATTACTCCCAGGCACCCTAAAACCCACTCCCACTCCCACCCTGAACCCTAAAGGTACCCCCTGGCACCCCAAAAGCTGAATACTACATTCTGATTGTGCATCGCGTCATCTCCCTGCTCAGGAGGATCTGCTGGTCCGGATCTGCTCACCCTGGTCCGGTTCTGCTCGCCATTCGCTGGAGCTGTTCTGCCTGCCCTGCCCCTTTTCCGGACCCACTGTGCCTGCCTCCGTGCACACTGCCTGGACCTACTCTTTCTGGCCTGGTTCTTTCTACTTTGGACCTGCTGTCTTCACTGGCGGAGTTAGGACACAGGTCTCACTTCTCTGAAGCTGCTCTCCCTCACCCAGGTCCCCCCCACCCCTCCTCCACTTGCTCTCTCATCTTCCTTCCTCCCTATTTCTCAGTTTCTCTTCCCCACTGCTTCTCTCTATCTTTCTCTCCCCCCCCTCTTAGTTCACTCTCACCCCCCACCGTATCCATCTCACCGACCCCACCAAGTCTTCCTCTGTCCTCCCTCTCGCTTCCTCCTCCTCATGTCGGTGATAGGGAGTCCTGGGCCCTCTCTGAAAATGCGAGCTGGAGGTGACGTTGAGTGTGAAAGCACCAAGGTGTGAACCGGGAGAAGAGGAGGGGGAGGGAGTGGGCGGCAAGGAGAGGGTCAAAGGGGGCACTGGCTCTCAGAGAGGTGAAAAGGGGCGGGGAGCAGCCTGAGGACAAAAACAACACCAGAGCAAGAAGCAGACACTCCGCGGGGAGCCCGATGTTGTAAAATAAAGAAACGCACACTTCTTAGCACAACAAAGCTATGGGAAAACAGCAGCTCCTACCTGGGGGTGACTCTGGACTCTAAACTCACATGGAGAAACCACATAGAGAAGACCTGCCAGAAAGCAGCAACAAAACTGTCTGCATTATACCCACTCCTGAAGACCAAGTCGATGCCCTTGCAGAGCAAGGTGCGAGTAATCACAGCAATAATTCGACCAACCATGACGTACGCTTCACCAGTTTGGAGCGGCTGCCGCCCGCAGCATCGGAAAGACCTGCAGAGACTACAGAGCACGGCCTTTCGGATTGCAGCAGGTGCTCCAATCTTCACAAGAACAGCAGACCTCCACAGAGACCTAGGCGTTGAGATGTTGGACGACCATCTCCACAAACTCAACAGGACATTATACAAAGGACTGGATCAAAAAGATAACCCATTCATCAGGAAACTTGCAGACATTTCTACAAACTCATTTGACCGCTACCCGAGGCCCATCAAAGCGCTAACCTTGTGAAACTGAAACAGCAACACAGCATCCAAAAACTCATCACTGCCTGAGGGCAAATCGCCCCGGCAGGTACCCAAAAGTCATCACTGTCAGAAGGCAACCGCCGCGCCAGCCATCAAAAGCTCATCACCACCAGAAGACATTTGGCAGACGAATACAAGACTCTGCGATAAAACTTGCTGACACTTCCGCAAACCAAATTGACCGCAACCCGCGGTCTATCACAGCGCTGACCTTGTGATTCAACCTCAACCGTGACAAAGCGTCACACATCAATAAGACAACCTAAACAGCGACTAAAAAATTCAAAGTGAATGTGGAGTAATGAGGCTATCGCCACGGTATCCAAAAACTCACCACTGTCAGATGGTATCTGACAGACGAAAACAAGACACACGGATGAGCACAACAAAGCAGCCGAAGGGCGCCTTTCACTAGAGTCAAGAACCAGACCCATCGCGAACAAACAGCAGCCACCAGAGAAACCAGCGGTGTCACGGTATCATTAAAACAACAAAGGACAGAGACAGACGACAGCCGCCGAAAACCTGGAAGTACAACTTACACCTTTAACAAAAGGCAATTCCTGATGCAAGCACCACACGCCAGAACACTATAAATATATAAATCTCCTATCAATGCACACCTGAGAGTGAATAAAAAGATGGGCAGCAAACTAAGGCAGTGACTGGACATCCGCAGGGGTTGGGAAAGAAGGGGCGCTCCCCCCCGCCCCCGCGGATGCCCATGCCCACAATACAGAAAAAAAAGAAAACAAGGATGGTAAATTAAATGAGGTTTGAGGAGGAAATAGTGGTTAGTTGCTAACCAAGAGATGGGAGTTCCAATTCAATAGACCGACTGTGTGATCTTAGTCAAGCCATCAGGTTACCGAAATAAAAACACATAAAAAAATCACAATCTAAACTACAATGAAAACATGCTCACACTGATCGTGTGAGCAGTATATGTAGCAGGTATAAACAGTGAAACAAAGCTTACCTGCCAAAAACACCCGGAGTCACTCATTAAGTTCTTTAATCCAAGAGGGGCTCAGGGCTGAAAATGAGGCTTGAAGACCAATGCGTTCCAAGCCTTGTGTAAAACAATTCTTTGCTGATAACATGTAAAGTCAAACTTTTGTCTGCATTGTATAAGCAGCAGACAGTAACAACGTTTACCATCGAGCAAAAGCTTGCAAGGGAGCCAGAGCTAAACTACAAGGGAAACATGTTCACACTGATCGTGTGAGCACTCTGTGTAGTAGAAATAAGGAAGGGGAAGTGAAACAAACCTTACCTGGCAAAAACACCCGGAGTCATGTGTCATATGTCTGTCTGTAACAACTGATGCTCATATAGAGCGCTCTGATACCTCAGGTCAGGGGCAAGTTTGCGCTATTTAAAACTCAAAACAGAAAAAAATGGCAAATGACTGAGGCTTTTTGGGTTGTAAGTGGATGCGTTCCAAGCCTCGCGTAATAATGAATTAAAGACTTGAAATACTGCAGCCAGGGAGAGAACAATTACTTAAACGCAAATATGTTGAAAACAAATGAAATTTAAGAAGGAGAAAGTAAAACCAGCAATAGAGGAAGGGGAATGATGGTGTGAGTGCAAAGAAAATAGTTCCAGAAACGAGGATGGAAATAGTACTTCACCACGAAAAACGGATAAGAGAAACACAAGGGATTCAAACATTGGTAAGTGCAGGAAACAGTATGCTGTAGCAGTCAGTAGAAATGGAGGAAAAGTAAGTAGCAAGCACAGGAGCCAATGAAAAGCAAGGAAAACAAGGAGGCGGAATATAAGTCCCTTTTAAGATCTTATATTAAATACAATATATTTCACAAGCACAGCGCAAGCACTGTGTAAGCGGAAACCTAAAAATTGTACATAAAATAATTTAACTCTGGTATGGACCCACAGTGACTAGCCTCCGAAAAAGCATATGTTGAATAAAAATCCTACTTAACAATAATCCACATAACACTCAATAATGCTTATACCACTTTTTCAAAATTGCACACTGGCATAAATTATATCACCCTAAATAGAAGTTTTTAATAAATATATATACTTTTTTTGCTGTTTTTTAATGTTTCTTTTAACCTACTTTGTAATAGTTTTCATTAGCCATGCAATAAAAGAATTGAACTGGGATGTCAACGTTTTTATTTTTAAAAAGTGGCAAAGTCCCTTTCTGAAATGGGATGCTATCAAATTTTTACGGACAGACTTTTCCCGGTACCAAACAACTTGGTGTATCCAACCCAGGCCCCATCGCAGCCAGCCTGAAATTACACATTGCTTCCTATGTACCTCAACCATTGATTTACATTAGGCACTTTATTTTTCCTGGTGCTTTTTCCACTTAAATCTTTGAAAAATCATTTCTCTGGTTCCTTATTGGATCTTTTGTTTGCTTAGATGTCATTTTCTTTGTTAAATGTTTCTCTAATTTCTAAATTGAAGTGGGATTTCTATTGTGTGAGTCTTTGACTTCTTATATGTTAGGGCACTTCTAAACACTTTGCATATTTTCTTTAGGTTAAGCCTGTATGCTCTGTGTCATGGATACAAGGAGTTGAGATCAGGTGTTAGTTACTAAAACCTTTGACTCAAACAAGTTAGTGACTTTATTACTTGTGGGTGGACTATGATTTACCCCTATTCATAGTTCACTTCCTTACAGTTTGCCCATAGGATATCTCTCCTTATTCTTTAGGTAGTGTCCAGCAGTTTCCACCACAGGCTAGTAAGTCCTAGAAAAGTGACATCTTACTCACAGCTCATCAGAATGCTTTCTGGACAAGCAGAACAACAGAAGAGACCTAGACCTGTTGTTTGAGACATGTGTGGACCAGAAGGGCTGGACCTTCTCCCCTTTGTACCCAGAGCTAAGAAGGGGTCTCCAAGTGTAGGTTGGCTGACCTCCTTTGTGGCTACAATACCACTGGAATCAAGCTATCCTGGCTGAAGAGGGGTGAAACCCTGAAACCGGTCCTAGGATGCTTGTTTCCAGTCCAGGGAGGACCTGGCTTGGCAGTTCGGGCTGGACCGTTCGTATGAGGCACAGGGTCAAGACTGATTTGCATATGGCTGGGTTCAAACTGGAATGGCATGGTGAGCAAAAAAACGATGGATTTAGGCCCAGATCTCTGTACTGGGGTGAATGTATGACATTGTTCTGCATTCTGTCCATCAACTGTTGTTTTTGCATTTGTCACCCTGAGTGGGACGGGTATGCCCAGACATGGGTCCCGTGCTCTCCATACCACTGGAATCAAGCTATCCTGGCTGAAGAGGGTGCAACCCCGAAACCGGTCCTAGGATGCTTGTTTCCAGTCCAGGGAGGACCTGGCTTGGCAGTTCGGGCTCGACTGTTCCAATGAGGCACAGGGTCAAGGCTGATTTGCATATGGCTGGGTTCAAACTGGAATGGCATGGTGAGGAAAAAAACGATGGATTTATGACGAGATCTCTGTACTGGGGTGAATGTATGACATTGTTCTGCATTCTGTCCATCAACTGTTGTTGCATTTGTCACCCCGAGTGGGACGGGTATGCCCAGACGTGGGTCCGGTGCTCTCCATGCCACTGGAATCAAGCTATCCTGGCTAAAGAGGGGGGAAACCCCAAAACCGGTCCTAGGATGCTTGTTTCCAGTCCAGGGAGGACCTGGCTTGGCAGTTCGGGCTGGACTGTTGCCATGAGGCACAGGGTCAAGCCTGATTTGCATATGGCTGGGTTCAAACAGGAATGGCATGGTGAGCAAAAAAACGATGGATTTAGGCCCAGATCTCTGTACTAGAGTGAATGTATGACATTGTCGTGCATTCTGTCCATCAACTGTTGTTTTTGCAAGGACACAACAAGCTGCAAGATCCCTTTTTCCTGAGATGCCCAGCTGGCCAGTTGCAACTCAACCTCGACTGGACTCTGTAGGTGGCCTCTGCTGGAGTGAGTGCTAGCCCCTAAGTGCTGTCCCTGAGGTCCTAGGGGCATTAGAGTAGAAGTGACCAAGAGGAGCTGCTCCAGAAACTGAAAAGTTGGGTCTTGGAAAATGTTTGGTCTGCAAGACGTTTGGAGGGTCAATGGGTCCTTGTATTAGCAGTGTTTAATTTGAGACTGTTTCATTTTATACAGGTTTGCCATGCTGGAGGATTTGAGCTCCATAAAAAAGACTACCTCCAAAGGTAGAAATATTGACAACGTGTAGCTGCAAAAAGTTTCTGGCTGATAAGAGACCTTTGCAAGACCCACAATTTCAATTTCTGCAATCTGAGCTTTTCCTGTCAAAACCAAAAGCTTTAACAGGACATTGTCCAACAGCTTTTTGGCTTTGAGAGGTCAGCTACAGGCTCAAACCTAGCCAGCTCTGGAGGATTTAGACTTCCCTTTTAGAGACTAAGGGGCCGATTACCATCTCACTAGGAAAGGCCTCTGTACGACTCAAATCCGGAGGGCTATACTAGCGAATTGCGCTCCGCGAGTCCAAGTGACCGATTCCGATGCACCCATATGGTGACGGACTCGGCTCACTCGGACTCCCATTGAACTCTATGGGAGCCTGTATGCTGAACGCGTACACAGGCTCCCATAGCAAAAAGGGGTGGGTGGGGAAAAGCATACACCCTGTGGTGGGCACCCCATGGTGCCTGCTACACACTGCATGCATGGAAAGGGCGACCCATGGTACCCCACAGGACCAATTCGGAGGCCCCGGGGGAAAGGGGGCCTGCTACAGCCCCCCGAAGTCCGATTCCCACAGCCGCTTCATCTAGCTGAGACTGAGTCGATGCAGCTGTCTGAATCATGCATCGTACTCGCTCGTTCAGAAGCTGGCTCCATTGCGCGGCACGATTCGGCTGCAAACGAGTTGGACAGACAGGTTCGGGTTCAGAAACGATGCGGTTGACGCAGACGAGATCTTCGCATAGTACTTGGTCGTTCGGAACGGGGGAAGATTCGGTCTGAAACATAGGCTCCGAATCAGATTTGCTGATTCCGAGACCCGTCTGGAGGCCTTCCTAATGAGATTGTAATTGGCCCCTAAGTCAGAAGATCAAATTTTTTACCCTGATGACCTGCTTGGTGGATCGGACCCACACGCTCCTTCATGGTCAGCCTAAAATCATGCCTAGCTACAGGTCAACCCCAAACAGTGACTACCGAATGGTGCTTTACTTTTTCCTGGTTCCTTTTCCCTTAAATATTTAGAAAATCATATCTCCTGTTCCCCTTTTTGGATTTTTGTCATTTTGGTGTCGGTTTGCTTGTTGGACATGGCCCTTTTTGCCGGGTCACTCCAGATTTTTGAATTCTGTTGCTTAACCAGTTTCTATTAGCATTAGGAGTCTGTGCACTTTTTTCCTGCTAACCAGTGGTAAATTGCTTGTACACTCTCCCTAAAAAAATGGTACAATTGGCATACACCTGATTAGTACATTTAATCTAGATGTAAGTCCATAGTAATTGGTACTACATGTGCCCAGGGCCTGTATATTAAATGCTACTAGTGGGCTGCAGCAGTCATTGTGCCATGCGCTAGAGTAGCTGTTTAAAACATGTCTCAGGCCTGCCATTGCAGCCTGTAGGGCACTTTTAAACTGCCCTTTCGACCTGGAAAATTAAACCTTTTGCCATTGCTAAACCTTCCTTTTTAATACTTATTAGTCATCCCTAAGGTAGGCCCTAACGGTTCATAGGGTAAGGTGCATGATATTTAAAAAGTAGGACTTGTGAATTTACGTTTTATATGTCCTGGGAATGAAAAACTCCTAAAGTCATTTTTCACTACTGTAAGGCTACCTCCAAGGCCGGACTGGGAACTGAAACCGGCCCTTGCAAACTCCTCAGTGGCCCCCCAGGGGGGTGCGGCCAGGCTGTTTGCTAGGGTTTCAACCGATTTTGTTACAGGGGGCCGATATTGCCGGATCCCGGTAATCAAAACGGTACCCCAGGGGCCCAAAACGGCCCCCACCCTGGCAGACCACTGGGGAAACGCCGGGTGCCTGCTAAGACCAGTCCGGCCCTGGCTACCTCTCCCATAGGCTACCATTGGGGTGCCATATTTCAATTAATAATTACTGACTTCCTATTTGGGAACACATATAGCAATTATTTTCACTCTCAAATTAATTGTCATTTAAAATCCTCTTTAATGGTAAAGTTGGATTTCAGATTATAATTTTGAAAATGTACCTTTAGGAAGTTGGCATTTTCCTGCTCAAAGTTTCTGAGGCCTTTCTAGGAGTTTCCAGTTGCCTGGCTGTTAATGATTCCCTATCAAGAATATGCATTGGGTAGCCCAACAGTGAACAATGGGACCTGGGCATAGCTGGGAGAGCACCTTCCTGGCAGGATGGCTGGGGACGAGATGTTCCCTGCCCTGATTACATTTCAAAGGACCTTGCACACAGCACACACAAGGAACTGACTCCATACCTGCAGTGCCTTTCATCACTGTAGCTAGTTTGGAGCCAAACCCAGTGGAGGGGGTAAGAACTGACCAGGTCCAGTTTTGGTGGTAGGTCAGGGAGTATCCCCAACACAAAGGCTGGCACCAGGTATAAATATTGGACCATCAGAACCATGCATCCTGGCCCTGTGGAAGATTCAGAAGAAGGACTGCCCTGCTGCCAAAACGACTGCCCTGCTGTTTAAAGGACTGCCTTGCTGTCTGAAGAAAGAAGACTGGACCTGCTTATCATGATCTCAGGCTACCCAGAGGGACTACAAGTTTCAGTTGGCTGACCTCCTGTGTGTGTTACAGGGACACAATTAGCTTCCAGAGGCCTTCTTGAAACTGACCAGCTGCCTGTAACTGCCTGAGCCCTGCTGCTGGCACCTGCTATCCATTCCTGGACTCTTGGCATGCATCAGTGAGAGCTACTCCTAAAGCAAAAGGTGAGAATTCTGACGTTTTGGGGTCCTCACACCTACAAACAGGCCCGTTCAGGCCCTAACTCTAGCATCTGTGACGGCCTTCAATGCAAAACTCATATGAGACCTGCTCTTCATGCTGACGCTACCCTCTGCAGCGACCGGCAACAGGAGACCTGCACTTTGTACAACATCAATTACAGCTCACCCTGACTGCCAACTTGAAGTTCCAGAGATGACAGCGATGCTCAACATACTTGTCACACGAAAGCCTCTTCCTCCAACGCGAACAGAACTCTTTGCGCCAGGACTTGAGAAGCTAACTTTTCAGCGGTACTAAAATGGTGCCTGTATCTGGCCCATGCTCCTCCACTGTTGGCCTCAACTTGTGACTTTCCCCCAGTCCAGTTAGAGTGGCGCTTTCTGGTTCTTCACTCTATTTCCCTTAAAAATGTAAAATTCCATAGCTCTGATTCTACTGATTGCATATTAGTTGTTCTTGTATCATTTTATTTATAAAATCAACAATGTTTTTCTAAATTGGTTTGGGATTTTTCTTGTGCTGTGTTTTCACTTTATTAGTATGTGTGTGCTGCTTAAGTACTTTACACATTGCCTCTAAGTTAAACCTGGCTGCTTTTGTGCCACACTACCAGAGGGCTAAGTGCAGATTAATTTAGTGACTTTTGTGGTTCACCCTGACAAGGATTGTGGTCAATGCCTGAGTGAGGTTTCCAATCCCCTCAACCAATAATCAAATTTCTTAATTTGCTCATTACATTTTTCTACTTTCAGAAATCTTTGCTTTACCTTGACAGGTCTCTGGTCTTTTTCCTTATGGTGGACTCACATCCACCCGAATTAACAACCCACTCTCCTACAGACTGCTTTCCTTCCACCACTGCACTTAAATAGCAGGGAAACTATGTACCAGAGGTGACAAACGCTACACCCCCTCAAAAATAAGAAACAGCATGAAATTTACCTCAGTCCTTGGTATGGCTGTGTCTTGCAGGTGGCCTGATACTTTGGAGAGAGAGGAAGAGTCAAGCTGTAGAGTTGACTCAACTCAGAGGGAAACAGATTTGGAGAGATTAGGGGCAAAGTCATCAGTAGGTGTGTCATCTTCTGAAAATCCTTTGGAGTCAGTCTCCATTCTCCTACAGACTGCTTTCCTTCCACCACTGCACTTACAGAGCATGTGACAGAGAAACTATGTACCAGAGGTGACAAACACTACACCCCCTCAAAAATAAGAAACAGCATGGAATTTACCTCAGTCCTTGATATGGCTGTGTCTTGCAGGTGGCCTGATACTTTGGAGAGGGAGGAAGAGTCAAGGAGTAGAGTTGACTGAACTCAGAGGGAAACAGATTTGGAGAGATTAGGGGCAAAGTCATCAGTAGGTGTGTCATCTTCTGAAAATCCTTTGGAGTCAGTGTCTTCACCCTTTAAAAAGAGACTTGACAGGGATCATCATTGAGCAATTGAAGTAAGAGAATTCAGTTTCGGGGTGTGCCTCTGTTTCCAAATGATGAACATAGACCACAGACGTATCCAACAATGTATGGATCTGGCTCAATAGTCGAGTTGGCTTTCTATGAACCTTTTACTTTCTTTGGCCGGTACCCAGTACCCTTTGGAGAAACCCTTAAGCTTTGGCTCTCCTCCTTGGATCCACATAAGATTTCATCTTCATTTTCTGTTCCTTACTGTCAAATCTCCATATGTGCAGCGGGTGAGGGTCTCTCACCATAAGGATGCTCAGTTTGTATTTTCCTTCTGAACATCAATTTTACGGGCAATTTCCTAGTGGCGCTGTGTGGACTGTCACAGTCGTTTCTTATTGCCTAGAGAAGTACCTTAGATATGTATGTTTTGTGAGATTGGCAACTTGCATCACTTTTTTTTAAGTTGCCATGAAGTGAGCACAAATGCCATTCGTCTGAGGGTAGGGATGAGATATTTGTCTTTGATGGAAGCTTGCACCTGGCAAAGTCATTAAGTTATCTTCCTTTATTGATTGGTCAAATATCAGATTTCATAAAGTCCAGTAATCCAAATCTTGAGAGCATTTTGATGTGGGCTGGAACTATGAGATCAGCAAATGTAGAGGGAATAGCCATGACTTCAGAAAATGTGAACTATTCATCCATAAACACCAAACGGTGGTGCAGTGTGGGTATTGGATTGGCCCAAATGCTCAATGGCAACCTCTTTTCAAATGCCCTGTGGCAGTTGTGTCATTTGTGATGATTCAGTAGAGGTGAGCATCATAAGATTCTGGCACACATGAGAGTCCTTTCATATCACAGCAGGCCTTCGTTGGAAAAATGCTTACACTAATTTGTTTAATAAACATTGCATTTCAGAAACAAAAAGATATAGGGAACGCTGTGATATACCACATTTTATACCCATGATCCTATTGTGACCTAATGCACCAATGCCACAAGTTGTTATCTAATGATTCTTGAAAATGACATCATATTATTAGCCTGATGAGCTGACATGCAAAGTCACTATGGATATGCCAGAACATGCAGGCATACTTGAGGGCGCATTGGTGGTGCACCCTCCTGATTTAGTTTACATCTCTGATGATTCTAGGATGCCCTCAAGTGTTGGATCTGCCATGTAGTCTGTACAAGGTAAGATTTCTGTAATGTCTCAGTCATGTCTTGTTTTATTATATAATTTTTAATATTCTTCTGCAATCAATGTTCAAGAGGTAGCATTGCTTGCAGAAGACTTAAGATAAAGTCAACGTTTGGAAAATATGATGACAGATTGTGATATGGACCTATTGACCATCAACAAGTAATACACAGAAATATTACAGGCCAAAAAGATTTTTTCTACATTATTCTATCATTTACATGTATGCTGTGTCAGATTCTGTCAGAATCTTATTGGCATCGGCAATGATGCATCTCAGTGAGTCTTGATTTAACTCATTTTGAATTAGAATAGCAGCCTATACTACTAGGTTGGTATACAGACCCAATTCTGTTTGCACAGCAGAGTTGGAATCAGTATTGGCAGTATTGAGAACACACATATGGCTGTCCTTTCTTGGTGAGGTCTCTCCAGGGTGTATTAGTTAATGCAAAGTCTTAAATGAAACAGGTACAGTAACTTGCCATGTTCAGATTGACCTCAGTGATAAAATACCCAATCAAGCAGGTGCGCAAGTAATCAAAAGATAGGACAACAGACATTCAGCGCTGAACTAGATTAGTCACATTTAGCCTTATTGAAAGTGAGACTTGGGTCAGCAAGTGCAGAACAGGCCTCACCCAGTTTACCTGCTGGGCGGTGCTTAGTTTGTAAAAAAAACAAAAAAACAAAACAGTCACAGCAAAAGATATTTCTTAGATGCCCACTACAACTGGCACTATCCACTTTCCCTGGCAGTGCTGCAAAATACCAGTACAAACGCTATCTAAAAATCATCACACGCCTTCAAAGTGACAGTTTGGTTTATTCCATGGCCCAAACCTGTAAGAATAGCCTGGGCCCTCTTCTGTTGCTTTTTTATAATGTATGTTAATTTGTTAATGCTGCTGTTGTTGTACTGTTACAGACAGCACCACCATCCAGTGTTCCACTGGAATTTCGGGTAGTATGGTGATGCCAGATGTACCAGCTGGGCAGGAGAGAGTGTGGGCCATTTTTTTAGGTTTCGCCTGCAGAGCACTTGAGCTGTGCTTGTGAAATCTGTTGTATTTAATATAAATCTTAAAATGGGCTTACATCCCACCCTTGCTTTTCATTGGTTCCTGTGCTTGCTACTTACCTTTCCTCAGTTTCTATTGGCTGTTGCATACTATTTCCTGTTCTTCCTCGTGTGTTTCTCTTATCAGTGTCCCGCGACCCAAGTACTGTCTTCATCCGCTTTTGTGGGATTCTTTTTTAATGTTCTGGCTGCACAGTGCTTGCGCTGTGCTTGTTTTGTTTGTCTTCCGCTCTTTACGTAATCTCTTTGTGGCTGTCTTGTTGCCAACAAAGGTCAGCATTCTAGTGTGCTTTCTGTGCAGAGTGCATCTCATTCTCTTGTTTGTATAACTTATCCAAGTCTCACTTTCATCCCTGAACCCCACCACCGGTTATGCTATTGTAGTGATACACAGATTACATTAAGACTGAGCACAGTGTCCCGGTTGTCAGTCTTCCTGTCCACATCGGCTGTGCTCAGGAGCTGGGAAGATCGTCCTCAGCTGGACAGGATATGTAAGCCTCACTCAGCTGCTGCATGGAAAGCTCTGTTCCCATTCTGTGAGAAGTTGGCCTGGCATATGCTGTTCCTAGTTATAGGAACACCTTGCACCAGTCCAATTCGACTCTTATTGATGATAGGTTTAAGACAACCTTTAAAGAAAGCTATCCTAGTGGTAGCTGTGGAGAGCAGCCTTCAGGCTAAGTCTTGAAGGAGTGTTAAGCTTATTGTTTTACCATAATAACCTCTTGAATAACCAAATGAAAGAGTAGTCCACACAGGTATATATATAATATATATGTATTTATTCTAGACAGAATCCCACAGTCACTTTATGTGACTAGTGGCAAAGTTACACTTCAAACAAGCATTTATAAACACAATAAATAGCACAGAAATCAATGGGCCCCAGGGGGGACCAAACCATATACTAAAATAGTGGTATAAGAACCACGACAATTCTACAGGCAATGCCTAGGGCATTCAGGATCGCTTGCCCCTTCAGAATCCACCCACAGTTATGAGGAAGGGGACCCACGGGAGACGCGTGCAGTGCAAAGAGCTGCTATCGGGATCGCAATGTTAGCCTATGGAGAATGTCGTGGTTGAATATTTAAAGATTAAAGACACTTCTAGCAGTAGTACAAAGTTAAGGCTTGAGACTTAAGGCTTTGGAGAGCCCACCACCACGGGAGTACCGAAGTACCACTGTTACCTGCCCCAGGGAAGCCGGGTGCATAGGTCGATTCTGGTGTCGGGTCGCGGGCTGATTTTCAATGGAAAAGTAGTCCAAACTGCTGCTAGCTGAAAGCGTCGATGAAGTCGTGAAGATCTAAGATGTAGAAAACATAGAGAAGAACCTGAAAGCAGAGGGGACAGAGTCTGGGTCACGGCACAGTGACCAGGGGGCTCAAAGCAAGGAGCCCTTCGATGTCGGGTGCTTCAGGTGAAGAAGATGCAGCTTGGCTCTGCAGTCACGGGCTCCGGGAGGCTTCAAGGAAGGCCAGCTTCTGGAGGGCGACTGTCCCACGTCGGATGAGGGTCGCTGCGGTGTTAGTGTCCCGATTGGATCCACTAAGCCTTGGCAACCGCAACCCACGCAAGATAAACAAAGCAGCTGCTGGTGCAGACCCACGAGGTCTGAGGGTGCTCTCCTTTGGAGAGAGCGCAGAGCAGGCCTGGAGCAACCAGGGGAACTCTTGGATGTGAAGATTGTCCTCCGCCAGGGCCCACAAGTCGAGAGACAAGGGACCGCGGAAGGCAGCAAAATGGAGTGCGTAAAAGGGCTCCCACGGGCCACCGGAGCGGGCTAGGGAGCTGAGATTTGGCACGGATGCTGCTTGAAGTTTGGCTCAGAAATGGGCCAAAGCACAACTTCCCCACTGGTTGGCGTCGTGTGCTATGCAAGAGGTGGCCGGTGTCTCAGGGTATGCAGGGATCTCGGCACCCACGTGGTCCACGGTGCTCAGACTTGCTGGGCACGCTCACAGGACTCTGGGATGCTCTAGAGACCCACCTCAAGGTTGCTGGAAGACGTCGAAGTTCATGAGAGCAGCGACGTTCCAACCGGGTATCTTGCAGTCTTTCAGGTGCCTGCCAAGCAGGGGGATAACTCCTTTATCCCAAGGGAGATTTCTTCAGTCAGCTGGGCAGCAGCTCGTCGAAGGTCAGTTCAGTAAAGTTCTGGATTAATCTGAGGCTCTGGGGCCACGTTATTCACATATATCCCCAAGATTAGGGGATGGTCCCAACCAGAGCCTACCAATCAGAGTAGAGGCGAGAAAGGGTGGCTACACCCACTCCCCTTTGTGTGTTTCCCGCCTGGGCGAGGGGCAGGATGCCCCTGAACCGGTTCCAGGCGGTGTATGCAGAATTGGGGCTCTGCAGCTGCCTACGTGCAACTCTGAAAGGACATTTGGTGCACCCACCCTGTTCCAATCCACATATCCTGTCTGGGGAGGTGCTGGCACCTCCCTGCCACAGGAGCCCTATTGTCCAGATGGCGAGGCTGGGGTTTTCCCCAGCAACAGCCAGCCAGAGTCGTGTAGGTGGCGGACAGTAGCCATTCTGTGGTACATGTGCACTTTTAAATT
Source organism: Triturus cristatus (assembly GCF_964204655.1). NCBI lineage: Eukaryota > Metazoa > Chordata > Amphibia > Caudata > Salamandridae > Triturus > Triturus cristatus. The sequence continues at coordinate 696,982,112 of NC_140588.1, forward strand.
GGTGTCTAAATTCTACAGCGTTTCCCATATCGCCCTTCTAGCAAGGGGGAATCGTACCCTCATGCCCATGGCTGGACTGGGGGTATGATTCCTTCATGTTTGACACCAAACACGATATGGTTCTGTGTAGCCATTCTCAAGTTATTGCGATGACGCGATTCACTTATAATGCGGTTAAGAGTATATGTTATGGCTACACTACAAACAACCCAGTAACGATTCTATGAAGGTTGCAGAGAGGCCCTACTCACGTAGGGGTCCCCCCTCACACATACCTCAGCACCCAGCCCTGTAGGATTACCAGGGCCTGTCATAGGGGTGACATATGAGAGTATATGTGTTGTAATGGTGTGGGATATAGGGTACCTACATCCCTGTAAGGGGTGCTAGCACCACCTTACCCAGACTACAGTAGTGGTCTGGTGGTGTCAGTTTGTGTGGCTGTCCCAGGGTGGCACAATAAGTGCTGCAGCCCTGGTAGGCCTACTGGGGGACCCATGCCCTGGGGACCTAGGGTACCATCTACAAGGGACTGGTAGGGTATGCCCAGCATCCAATTGGTTGGTACCTAGGGTACTCACATCATTTAACAGAGGAAGCAGATAGGCTGGGGTCCTGGATAGCAGGGCCACAGCCTGGCTAAAGTCATAAAAACAGTCAAAACATCAGCAAAAAGTTGGGGACAACTATGCAGTCGATGCCACTCTCCTACACATTCCCAGTGCAGTTAAATGCAGCTTTCTTGTGAATTTTAACCACGTGGCTTGAAAAGCATGGTTCTCCAAGCCTCGCTTTCATCCCTGAGCCCCGCCCTGGTTATGCTATAATGGTGATAGATTACATTATGACTAAGCACACTGTCCTAGCTGTCAGTCTGCCTGTCCTGATCGGCTGTGCTGCGGAGCTGGGAGTATCGTCCTCTGCTGGACAGGATATATGTGTTGCCATAGGTTCAGTAATGGTTGTACTTTTTCAGGTTCTCACAATTTAGCCTTCGCAGGCAGTTGCTGTAGAGGCGGGCAGCTGCAGGTAAGCAACAGGACTCAAAAACCGCAGCAGCCCACTTTCTGAATGCTTCAGAGCATATGTTCTTAACAAGTGACTAAACCAGGTACGTGGTGTTTGGAGTTCATCAGCAGTTGAGATGAGAAGGTACATGCTCCTCAGCTACTTAAAGACAGCATCTGTGCCCTCCTATACCTCCCTCTACCGTGCAATGTGCCGGCCGGGAGTGGCGGTATGCCTGCGCTGATGGTGCCAGGAGAGAGCTACCCTCGCCATGGAGGAGGTCTTGCCCTCGACCATGCTAAAGGTCTATGTCCTGCTGGGCACCCCAGCAGAAAGCATCGCACAGAGTTTTCAGGTAAGAACAGGAGACTCACTGGGCTGCCCGCTGGCATGTGTGTTCTTTGTAGCACTTACCATATCAACCCCCCTCACCTGCTGCATGTAAAGCTCTGTTTCCATTCCAAATGCAGCTTTCTTGTGAATTTTAACCAACAGAAGTTTTCACTTTATCCACCCAGCCTGAGCCTGTCAAATGTTAATCACACGTGGCAATTTTTGAGAAAACCTAAGATGGATATTTTGCTTCACATGACTGAGATATTTTGTTTCACTTTCTCTTTGGAACATTTTAAGAAAGGGAGCAAACAATATAAAAGGCAAGCCTTCTTTGACTCGAAACGGGGGCTATTATTCTAATTGGGTGAAGTTCTTTTTAATGTCAACGGACTAGTTTTCTTTCTCACGGTACTGACCTCTCAAGAGGCATCGCAATGGAAGCTTTGAAGTTCTTTTTTGCCACTTCTCAGAAGATGGCCACTTTATTGATGAGATCGCAAACAATATGTAGCCTGGCAAATAGATTTTGGCAAAAAGTTCATATTGCAACAGCATCAGTGTTATGTAAGTTATAAACTGGGGGTCGAGGCGTAGCAGAGGAAAGACAATAAACTAGTCATAACAGTTTTATGGAGTTTCAGTAACTTATACTGCACAACTACTCACCAAGCTAAAACTTACAACAACAACAAAAAATATTATTAATCACATAGACGAAACCTATTGCATTTACCAGTGCTTGTTATTCTTGTGGGCCATGACAGGAAAAAAAGCAACAACAACAAAAAACTCAATAATTACTGTTTCAGGCAAGCCCATCTGCCATTGACAGACTATCAGGCTGCCTGAAATTCCAGTCCAACACTGCCACCATGAGTTGGAATGTCATAAAAATGTGCCGGTGTTAAGAAATAAGTGCTGGTGCCAAGCCCTGGGAAGGACTGGCACAAATTAACCACTATTTCTAGTTGCTCCTAACTAGGGAATGCTGCAAATCACTTTACTTGTTTCTCCTGAAATTCATGAGCATCTCACAAAACTCCAAGCTGAGGAGCTGTACCTGTAAACGCAATAGTTAGTGATAACAATTCTGATCTAGTGCTAGGATTCCACTAGTTCTACTAACGAACGATAGCTTTTTATAAGGGAGCAGTTTGAGAATTGAGATCCACTGAGCTAGTGAATCATGTTTTTAATAGAAGTTGCCAAAGGTAAGTTTCGCTAGATGGCAAACTGGGTATTGTAATACCCATTCAGATCTTAATTTAGCCCCTGGACTCCCCGTTGGACAAATGGTGAAACCGATTTTCAAGTTTCGCAGCAGGCTCAATAATGTTTTGCCAAAATAGACTGCTGATTTCTGACTCACATGTAGAATATTGAAGGGAACATCTCAATATTTCTGAGCCACATTTTTCTGTTCTTCAACTTGCCAGTGCCCTAAACAGTTGAGGAAATAGCTGTGCGATGTTGTGTGCAGATGACACGATATTGTGCTTGTACCAAGCCTATTCTGACATTCGAACAGGAGCTCAAGCGACTGCTAATGGTCAGTGGCAACTTCCATTACATGCATCTCAAAGTCCACATGGACACTCTCATGAACTAAAAAGAATGAAAATATCCATTGCAAGTGAATGGTGCGTGAAAGCCATAGCCATAGACTTTCAATGGTGGATTTCGGTGTCTCGGAGAACCTTAGCAAACTCAGTGAACATGATAATGGTGACTACAGTATCAACATGTTTATGTTGTATGTTTTAATGCTTGTATAGCGCTCGAATGCCGAAGAGTCTTGGCGCTGGGGTGGGAGGGCAGAAAAATACGATTGTAAAGGGTGGCCTATGCGGCTGTAAAAAGCCGGGTTCTCAAACTCTAAAGGATTTTCACACTATGTACATCTTCACAGAGTACATTGTAGTATTGAATTTGTGAAGTTACCATACTGAGCACCGCTTCTGAAAGAGACTATCTTTTCACATGACGGAGCATACTCCTCAGATGGGTATTCTTCCAACGTTTCACTGTTACTCGTTACTTTTGTTGGCTAGGCTTTGATTTAGCACTGAGACTTGTGGGTACAGATTTGCACCATTGTCAGGAAGTGGGCACTTTTATCAGTTCAGCTGTTTTTTACTCACTTTCGTGGATGTTTTATTAAAGTGATCAGGCAAGCCATATCCTCAACAGATGCTACCTAAAGCAGCACATACACCTTCATGAGGAAAAGATTAGCTGCACCAAAAACACTTCCTGCTTACTGTTGTTAGCACATGAATCAATTCCCATACAAATGGTGCCCCACACACTCTCAAATTGATGGGACAGTCCATCACTTTAGCCTGGAATGCAGGAGTCTGAGATGCTCATGTTACCACCAAGATGTGCTCCTTGTTTCAAGCTTCTGCAGCAGTGTATCCTAAATGTTTACTTCATTGGGAGCCACCTCACAGATGCTTTGGGCAAATTCACTATGGAATGAAGAAGATTTTAGTTTCTTTAATCATTTTTCTCCACTGCAGCACCAGATTGTTGGTCTCACCCACATCAGAGGGTGATCGCATCCTGACTGCTTGGTCCACCCTGGACTCAGCCACAGCTTAGCAGTGGAGCTTGGCAACCCAGATGATTTTATCTCGCTTTTGGTACTCAGGTCACCTACACCTTTGTTAGATGAGGCCATGCCAGGAGGAGAAGCAAACTACTACAGGCCACTAGAAACGTGAGGCAACAAGTGTTTGGCAACAGAGATGCACCTGGAAAAGATGTACCACGGTAGAAGATTGTGGGACAGGACCCAATTGAAGCCGTACATGGCTATCTGGTGATCCAGGGTGTCTTGATTCAAGGTGCTGCTCGTTGTATTCAGCTGCTGACAACTGTAGAAATTACCGTTTTTTCTACCACATTTAATGAGTGCTTGTGAGAATCCACCGCAGGTTCGCGGTACGGTGTCGAACTCTGAGATGTCTAAGAATGCCATTATGGGACGTTCTAACTGAAACATATCTACAATTGACCGTGCTGATTTACTGTTACTTTGATTGGTTTAAAAATTGTTTCTGGGCCTCATGATTGGGTGGAGATTCGGTGGACTTACAATGCAGCCAAGATGAAACCTTTGTAAGGCGAAACGCGTCGGCTGCGTGTTTGTAGTGTGGGTGAAGAAATTTAAATAAAGATGAAGAATCTACCACATTGACGAGAACCTACGAGTTTTGATTTATTCTAACTGCTTTTCTATATTCAATTGTGGTTGTTGCCTCTCTTTCTTGTGTAAATAAAGAAGTACCCTGTCACCAGCGAAATGTGGCAGAGATTCTGACACAAACTCATCAGCAACATGCTTTTTGCAGCTGCAGGAATAACTTTCAGCAATGTAATCAGAACCACGCGGACATGGTAGCAGGTGGTGGAGTGGGGCCGAAATAATAAGAAGTTACCATGGAATGCATGTTATACTATGCGGGAACCAGGGGTAATGCAGGTATCAGAAAGACAATGGTTCGCTGTAGACTTATTTCAACACTTATAGTTTTTCAATCACCAGATGCATAATGTATCCACCATAAACTATATTCATAATTACTTGTTCAATTATATACAACTCAATGTAGTTGCGCACAAAAACTAAAGAAACAAACACGTACTAAATACATATGTATCAATAACAGGAAATCAAACCAATAAATCAATTGATGTACTCAAATGGTGATCACAAAGTACAGAAAGGGTGAACAAGACACATGAGTCTAGACTCCAAGAAATATTCATTATTGAGTTGAAAAGAGTCTATATCTCGTCTGTTTCCGAAGGCGTTTCAACATCAGGGTTACTACGAGGTCATCATCAGGACAAGTGAGTGTTAGTTGAGCATGTGGTCTGGAATGGAAGTTAAAAAAATTATAGAAAAAAAATAAAATAGGTTGGAGTGCGACATGGGATGGAATAAATCCAGCAATTTACAAGGGCCAAGGCTTCAGGAGATGGGAGCTCGAGTTCAGTTGGTAACCCACAGAGAAGAACATCTGGAGAGATAGAGCATTAAACCAATTAGATGTAGCCAGTCAATAGCAGGCCTGTTCTCTTTCTTGCCTTCAGTCCTAGTCTCTTTTCCACCCGCTCTTGTGCTCCCAAAGCATATGTAGCATAGAGCAGGTACAAGGCGTACCAGCACTACATGTGCGAATTCTGGGACAAACACTTAACCCTACACATCTCCACCAATGCCTGTGTCTCATATAATTACTTAAAACAAGAAAACACATCTTTCTCGTAAATGATCTGCCCAACCATAAATCTATGACTTTCTGCGCACTTTGCTACCGATTGTGTCTCATTGATAATTGTTTATAAGTCTCATCACCGACACTGAAAGCTTTTGGAATGCTTTCTCGAGCTGCACCAGAGTCCCCATTAAATACACATCCACAACCAACAAGCTCGGGCGTGCGGTCAATCAATGCAAAATTGTCTCAATTAGAACCACATTTCTCAGTTCCAAAATGTCATTGCACAGTACATTGCGCATAAAAGTCAAAATAATACTAGAAACTGTAGAGCATTGAAGGCACACTGCAATTTAATTACTATGTACTTTACGTGATGCACAGGCTACTAACCGCAAAATCCATTTGCTTACTTGTGGTAGAATATCCTAATGTAAAATACTTGCACAATATAATACACAATTACATAAATCCTTTTATTTCTTTCCCCGGATCAATAGTTTGTTAAAAAAAATGAAAGAACACTTATAACGTACACCTTTGTATTTTAAAAAGAATTGAGCTTAAATAAATCTCTACAACACTTTATTTACAAAAATAATATTTAAACCATATGCTGATTTAAGTTGTTGTGATATTTGTCCATTATTTTCTGAATGACTCTTGATTAGCCATGATGGACATTTTTTTATTCAAATTGCTTTAATTCAGATGCTTGCTTACAAGCATTGCAGCAAATAAGACAACTTTAAAGGGTCACTCCAGTAACGGGTTTCAAAATGTACGGCAAATAAGTACATTTTTGGTGCTATTTATTAGCATGTTTTTTTGACTCATTGCTTTGTTTTCCTTCTAGACCTAAAAAGTGTGCACAGCAAACTTAGGGGCATATTTACAAGGAAATCTTGGAGCGCAGAGCTGCACCAAATTTGGCAGCGTCACGCTCCGTCATTTGCAAAACGCAGGGATGCGTAGTATTTAGAACATTACGGCGCACCCCTGTGTTTTCCCTGGCGCTGGCACTGCAAATAGCTGCCTATGCAGGCACCCTTACACCATAGCGCAAAGGTGCCTGCTTTGCATAGAATTATTGCTTAGGTGCAGGAAGGTCTCCCTTCCTGCACTTAAACAATCAATAATGACAATGTATTACTTCTATGTGTGCTGTAGAATGCAGCACAGATAGAAGTAGCAAATCGTCATTACTTAATGATTGTTTATGTGCGAGAAGGGACCCCTTCCTGCACATAAACTATCATTAATGGTGTTTTGCTCTTTCTGTGTGTGTTGCAGAAAGCAGCACACATAGAAAAAGCAAAAAGGAGGCCAAATAAAAGTATTTCTCCTCGTTTCGCCATTCTAACGCCAGCTATTCCATTGCTATTGCATTGCATTAGTTTTTGGCGCTGCCTCAGATTTACACATCCTTGTCAGCATCAAAAAGCAATGGGTGTTGCGGTGGAACTCCCACAGCAACACCCATTGCACGCACCTTTCACATGGCTGTATTTTTCGAAGTAATCAGATTCTTTCATGTAATTTCAGAGCAAGAAATGGTAAAGATCAGTACCAAACAGCATTTTCCAGATTTGTGCAGGACCTTCCATACTTGATCATTATAATGTTAAAATCAAGGTTTTCAATTGATAGATCTTTCTTCTTAAATTTCCAACAGTGTGTCCTACTGGTATCTTTCAACATAGGGAAACATTTTGTGCATGATTCAAATGTATTAAGAAAATGTCCTCGTCTCTTATTTAGATTTCACCATTTTAGTCTTGTTTACCCATTTTGTCCGTGGTAAGCAAGTTTTTTTCTGATCTCACGTGCTTTATTTCATAGATTGCACAATAGTGCATCCATGTGTGCATAGCCGGTCAAGGGCAGAAACTTCATTTACATTATTTGACCATTGTCAGAGCAACTTTTCAGACAAGCCTGTTGGTGCAAATGCTAGAGGATCATCAGTTGAAAACTGCCCACTAGTAGGGTAATCTAGGTAGCAAGGATCTATATGAAATCTTCCATGTTAGTTGTGGCGTATGAGCACTGTCAGAGCGTAGAATGTTATGAAAGGCAGTTGAATGACAAAAGTGTTTGAACATCCACTTCAATTTGTGAAGACAAAACGCCAGCGAAGCATCAATGAAATCATATATTTACTTTAGATGCAATGGATTGTGATTGAAAATAGTTAACTATTCCACAAAGAGACTCTTACCTCCATTCCATAAAGAAATAGATTGCCTGTAAAATAAAGCTATGATCACGTTGATGAGTGATACAGGGACACTGATGTAGCCCAAAATGACACTTTCTAACAACTCTATATAAGGATCTGAATTTAACTGAGGAATATAGGATTAATGTGTCGACACATTGAATTGGCAGAGAGTTCAGCATGTTCTTGTACAGTGCTACACACATCTGCACCTTAGCATAATTAAAGACATTTTCTCGCTAGCTGTGCTAGAACTATCAGGGAGCTCTGAGTCCAAAGATGTTGGTATATACGTCTGTTATATTATGTGTAGTTATCCTTAGCCGAGTAGGTGTGTGCCTAGCCCTGCCTGTGTTAGGTTGGTTAATTGAAAAGTCAGGTCTTCAGGTTCGTACTGAATTCAAGACGAGAGGAGGTGGCTCTGATGTGAAATGGGAGGTCGTTCCACTCTTTAGGAGCAATATAAGAGAATGCCTGCACTGATCTGGCTCTGCTTATGCGTGTGCTGTGTGCAAGTAGGAGTCCTGCAGAGCAGAGGTGTCTGTCTGGTTGAAGGAATCCGGACTGTTCAGGTAGGTGAGGCCTGAGTTGTGTAGTTCTTTTAATGTATGTGTGATGAGTGTGAATAGAGCTCATTTGTCTATCAGGTGCCGGTATATTTCCCTGAGGTGTGGTGTGATGTGAGTTCTGTGTGGCAGGTTGTGGATGAATCTGGCTGCCAAGTTCTGGATGGTTTGTAGTCTTTAAGAGAGTTGCTTGGTGATCATGGCGTAGAGGGTGTTCCCATGTTCTAACTTGCTGGTGACTTAGACTTGAGTGATAGTTTTTCTAGTGTTGCTTGAGAGCCATTTGAAGATTTTCCTCACCATATTCAGGATGTGGAAGACATCCATGTTGACTGCTCCAATGTTGCTCCAATTTAAGAAAGAGTTGCAGACTCACCTCTTTGAAAGAACACTACATCAGAATGCATTACATTTCGACAACTCAGTTTCCTCTTCTATGACTCACTGACTTTAAGCTTGTCTTTGACCATGTACAGTGCTCCTCTGCCTTTTGGCTAGGTTCATGCTATATAACTACCATATACATGCATACACACATACCTATATACATACATGCATACATACATGCATACATACATACATAACTATATCCTCAAGCAAAAACAGTAAGTAATGGGACTTCTGCAGGGCACAAGTAAACCTCTGTACCCATGGCAACCCTCAGCAATTGGCAGATCCATTGTAGCAAGCACTGCAATAAATTGAAGCATAGTTTATGGCTAGAGCGTTTCTGATTCACAAGTTTATTAGTGACAAGGGCCTTGAGAGTGCAAGAAGTACAAGTCAGAAGATAATGGAAAAAGGGAGGCGGCATGAATTTTCCTGGCTTGGTATGTAGATAAATGGAGAATGCTCAGGGCAAAGGTGACAGTATATTTCACCTCAACAATTGCTTTCAATAAATAGTAACCATGCAGACATACCTTTCTTTAGAGATCTATTGAATATCTTATCCTTGGTGGTTAGAAAGCAACGATAAGACAATGAGATAAGGGCAGTACAACTCACCAAAGCAGGCAGTCTCGCATTGGCAGCAGAGAACTTTATAATTTATGTGAACCCATGATGGGAACTTTGAGAAAGTGCCTATTTTGTGTGGTCATCCCCATTTTTGTGGACTGTTGCAGTTAGTTTATTTTACTCTGTGCACTGACATATTTAACTTCCCTATAAGTCCATAGGGTTGTATGACTGAACAACGCAGGGAAATACTCAGCATGCCTTTACCACACATTTTTTACCCAGCATTTTTTTAGATCACATATGTTTTTACAATGTATGCCTTTACCACGCGTTGTTTATGTATATATTTATATATATACAAATGTATTTGTGGGGGGAGACCCCCACACCTCCAAGCCTACCTAAAATGCATGGTAAAAGCATATGTTGTAAAAACATATGCGTTTTAAATACATATGTGGTAAAGAATGAGTGGTAAGGTACAACGTGGTAAAAACCTTGTTGTAAAGACTGTTTCACGTCCATAGTATGTTGGCATTGAGAGTCAAAAGTCACTTATGGATTACAGAGGTACTGTGTCATCCACTAGTGTGACCAGGCAAACATGACTCATTGCCTGCCACAGCAGTATGGCAGCTGCAGCTCAACCCTGCAGCTTGGCCTGTCAAAATAAACTCTTTTTAAAAGGAAAAAAACCTTCCTTTTAACTATTAATAAGTCACCCCTATGTAGGCCTTGTGGTCCACAAGGCAGGGTGCATGGTATGTAAAAGTAATGTAATAAGTTTAACGTTAAAATGTTCTTACAGTGACTGGACCCATAAGGTATTTTCACTGTTCGAAGATTGGATGGCCCATAGAAATATACTCTGTGGCAATATTAATTCAGTTTTTTCAGCTTACAAATATAATACAAGGACTGTCTTAATATTTATTAAAAGGCCAACTGGGGTTATTGACGTAGAGGGATTTGAAAAGTAATGCAGCTGATCTTTAAGATGATCTGGACTTGCAAGGAAGCCCGTGTAGATCCTTTAGTGCAAGAACGATGTGGTTGGATTGCTTCAGACCCTTGTTGAACTACACAAAGGATTCCTTTCAGGGGCACAACTGTGGTCTCTGGGATGTGGATTGTCATGGTGCTGCCTACATTTTCATGGGAGAGGACAAGGGCTGGAACTGTCATTCTGACACCATTCGAAAATTCACTTTTTTCAGAAGGGAGAGTTGGAACCACACTGTTTTGGTCTTCTTGGCACTGTTTCAGGTGATCCCAATTGAGGGTAGTCTTCACCTCTTCCAGGTCTTTTGGAACATATGGAATGACTAAAGAGTGACAGTATTCCTGTTCCACAAATCTTATTGGGTGGGTGTATCTTCACCCCCAGTGGTTTCAGTTGCCTTTTTAGCACTGTGGTGCCTGATTTGAACACAAGAGCATTGCTTCAGGGGTGGTACAGTGACCTACTTCCTGGAGAAAAAAAAAATCATAGTATTCATTCAGATCACATTCTAACCCAGAAGACATGGTGAACATGCAAAGGATGTCTTTGAGGTGTCTATTTCTTCTCGGTCTTTATTGTACACAAAAAAGGATTGCGGTACCCCTGTACTTCGACTTTTGGATGACAAATGCTGCTAGTTGGAGACAAAAACCTGACAAATAGAAGATCTGCAGAGTACTGAAATCCCAAGATGTCTCCTACTTGTAAAACATTCAGCAGGTGAGTGCCTGACAGGGTCTCTGGCATTTGTGTTAAACTCCTAATCATCTTCGCTATAGATGTCCTTAAGTGGACAGCTCTGTAATAGTAATCCAGGCCTCTGCAGCTGCTTCAAGAAAATTGTCTCCTACTTGAGCAGTGCATAGAGTGTAGCATGCAAAAATGGCATCAATGTTTGTGAGGGCATGAAGAGGCTTCTCCTGGGTCCATTTTGTATACTGAACCTTTGGAAATCTGTCTCCACATGTATCAACTCCACAGTCTAGAGTCCCTGCTCTGAGGAGAAAGCCACATTGGTTTTACCTCAGTACCAGTTCAAGAGTGTCCCTATGCCTTTTTTGCTCCTGTGATCTGGTCAAGCTAGACCTCACGGAGTGTCAAATATTCCGTGGAGTAAACACTCATGCATTTGCACTGGAGTGATTTACCAACAATCCACCATGACCAGTAAAGGTGGTGTGAAGGGTGAGGGGCCAAGGAGTGGTAATGCAAACGATAATGGGGCCTCCAGGATATGTTTCTAAACCATGCTGTAAGTGGTGGCTCAGGTCAGCTCTGTGAAAGGGATGGAATGCATTTTTTGTAAGCAGGACTTGGTAGGTAAATGAACAAAGAACTGGTTGCTAATTCTAACAAAGTTTGCATTTTCCCAAGAATGTTCACTCTTGCAAAAGAATTCTGACATTTTTTAGGACTTCCAGGAATTAAAGACTTCTTTGCAGGGATGGAGAATGGCTTGCTTTCTCTCTTCTACTGCTGGCTTCATATGGTGTAGACTTCTCTTGTGTGCTTCCATGTTTCTCTGGCCTCTTGGACCTTGTCCAGAATCGAGTAAGAGAAAGTCTCTGTGATCATTTTCAGCTTGATGCATTGTTTTTTTTACTAATAAGTCAGACAGAGTGGCACTTGAATGGGTAGCTTTTGCAGTATTTTGTCAGTGAATTGTTTTTTAATATCTTGTCAGAAATGCCTCCTTTCAACATATTGGCAGGGGTTTGAGCATCATGGATGACTCGAGATCCAGATGTTTTTTTCATGTATGTGGCATAAAATACATGGCGGTCCTCTTTTTATGGCCTGCTACAAGGGGACTTCTTTTTTGTTGCAAGACTGTGACTTCTCACAGAGGATTATTTCCATCTAAGTAGGTTTTGGAGTAGAGATGTCCTAATTCGCCCAAGGAGTTTGATGGCCAAGCATGAGACTAGTTAGAGAACGGGTAGAAGGCTTTGCTTTTCAACTATAGAGGGGCTTCCTTGGTTCTTCGCACTTATTTTGCCAGTTATCATGTATCAACCGCTTCACCTATTTCTGGATCTTCTGAGACATGACCGAGGTCTCATCCTTAAGATAGGTCTTCATTTCACAGGAATTAAGAGAACACTCATCCAAACATCTGTCTAGGTCTGTCCTCCTCAGAGGAGTAATAGTTTTTTAAACTTGATGTCCATCCTTGGCAACTCCTATCTTGACTTGTGCTTGCATCATTTGACACTCAGATAGAAATGTGCTTTCCTATACCTAGAACGGCTTACAAACGAAAGGATCGTCTGTATAGTGCTTGTTGTAGGATCACTTATTGCACATCCACATTGCTGTATGGTGTTTCATATCAAAGGGAGGTGGACCTCTTGGACACCTGCAAACCTTTCTTGCTTGAATCATGCATTCTGGCTTATTTTGTCAGTGAGCGCACATGGCACCAAGATGACTCTTGTATAGGAATTGGATGAGGAAGTTGTTGAGGAGGAACTATTAGGATTTCTTATAAGAAGTTTAATTTTTCTGTTTTATTCTTCCTTATTCTAGCACTTCCGAAGTAAGGTCTTATTGCTTATTACTCATATCATGGAGATTTCATAACATAATGAGGAGGACAAACTTAGAACTTTATATATTTGTGTTTGCAGCATAGTACCGGCTTCTGAAGAAGAGACAGCCTCACTTCTGTAATAACTTTTAACCACATTCAGCAGTCTGTATGCTATAATAACATGTTGAAAATAGCCCCAGTTCAGTTGAAGCAAATGTTTTCTTAGGATATGCCTGCACAAAGTAACATAATGCAAAATAAATATTTTGAAAACGTTTATAAAGGTCTCAAGATGCAATTTCTATTTGGTTTTAGTTATGCTTTGTATCTTTTTTTTTTCTAGGATGTGCAATGGGGTTTCCAAATACACATCTTTCTGAAGAAGGGATGATAAGGAACTGTACCTCATTGCCCCCGGTAAGAAATTCTGTATTGAGCTCATTACAAACTACAAATAAATACAGTTTCTAGATTTCTTTATTTTCACAGTATAGATAAGTGCTGTATAATTCACATCTTCCTGAAATTTCAGGTTTGTGTAGAAAATTTACATTTATGTGTTTGCTATAAACTTTTGGGAGAGGCTAGACATATGGTAACCAACTTGATAGATTGCATCTTCTTGCCTAGCACTACTTCCCTATTAGCCTCAGTTAAGAAACAAAAGGAAAAGGTAAACATTGCGCCAAATTCTAACCACCAGCCAGTTCAGCTAGGACCTTCGGGTTTCTTTATGTATATCCCTACTCCTACTGCCCGGTTTGCCTACTTATAAATAAACATATATTTCCTTCCCAAATAATAGAAATACTTTAATGTGCTTTATCTACAGGATTGGGCTGTATCTGAGTTTATGACCTTCCTAGCATAAGCCTTGTCTGTTTTCCTTTGCTCCCCCTTATACGCCATGTCCAAATGAAGTTCAATTGTACCTGTGAAAAAAATGCAATCGTGAATAAGTAACATACCATTTGAACAAATGTAGTGGTACATGTAAGATTTATATTTTTCCATGATCTAAACGTTAAATGCAATGAAAGCATAGCAGTTGAGAGCTAGTGCAGTTAAAGTCAGGCAAAGTGGCCTTACTCTATCATTATGACCACACCAGCCACTTAGAGCACAGAGAAATGTAATTCGTCATCATCATTACCTCTGCCACAGCCTTTAGTCTGCCTTCTCCTATGATCTTCTTTGCAGACTGTCTGAAGTAAAGAGAACACAAAGAATATGGTAACTTCTGCTTAATCTGGTTAGAAAAGGCTATGGGCCAAACTCCCTGATTAGAATGTCCCGGTTAGGTCACTATTATGTTCTCAGGCCCAGGGGGTACCAAACCCAACCCCTAGAATTGTTTCGCAAGCACATCAAGCATCTCAGGTATGCATGCCCTCCTAACCACACCAACCTCTTCAACGTGCCCCTCGTTACCACAAATAAGCCACCAAAAGAATTATTACACTGCTACACATTATGCATATTAGTTCTAAACCAAATGCCACAATTGCCACACATCTTACAAGAAGCAAACCTTTGATATTCACAGCTTTGATGTGCTCTTTATCACTGAAACAGGGCTAACACCTCCTCAGTGTCCTTGTCCCAAAGTATTCTGCATTTAACATCTTCATTGAAACACAAACATGAAGGAGGGACTAACAGTTATCCACAGAACACCTTGGCCGAGAACGTTCTATATCATCTACTTTCCTCACCAAGGATCCCTTTACTTGCCCCATTCCCATATCAACTTCCAAACGATCATCTCGAACATGACTCATATTTCTTCAGAACACAGCAACACCTTCACCTATGAAATCACTAACCTCATCACGAATACATTCATCATTCAAACTAACATCTATCTCAGGGACACTCACCTCAAAGGCAGCCTGGCCAAGATAACATTGTATCTGCACTCACTAATCTAGTAAATATTTTTAACATCAAATATGTCAGCAAACACAATTACTGCACAAATGTCTGGACATTGTACCTCAGTTGCCTCACCCCACTACTACTGGTGTGGAGAAACCATTAACACCATCCTTTTCACGCTTCACCACATACTGACTATCCATCAGAGCTAGGTAAACAACAGATTCACCCCTTAAAAGACTTCTTCTCTGACCAACTCATGAAAGAATTAGTCACCTGTTCACCATCATTCCACATTTTCAAAACCAGTGTCGATAAACTAAACAATATATACCCTCTAACTATCTGACAGCAAACCCCTGAGCTGTAAACAAGAGAGACATGTTGCAAATGTTAATCTCATGATGATACAAGACATCTATAAATCTTCACATTATCCTTCAAACACTTCAAACACTTCTTATCATCAGTCAAACCTGCCTACTACTCTTCTACCATGAAAGACACATCCAATGGGAGCAAAAACATATCTAAAGTATTTAAACATCATCTCTTAGTACCACTTACCGATACAACACTCCACAAAAGCATCTCCATCAAATCACTCATAAAAGTAAGGTTAGGCTTCAAATATTGGGTTAAATGAATCCGCTTTATGTCGTGCAGGTGCATAAAACAGAATCTCAACTTGGCGCTACGCTGCACCAGTGACGCCTTTCTTGATATGGCCCAAAATCAGTTTACAGTCCAAAATACCAGTTGAAATCAACAAAGCACTGCTGTGTCTATTTAGTATATTAAATATGAAATGAAATACCAGTATTTGTAAAGCGCACAGCTACCTCCGAAGTGGTGTCCCGGCGCTGGGGGCCCTCGGGAAGATTAAGCGAGCTATTGCCCAGAGTCACATGGTGCTGGGCTAACCTGCTGCCAGCACCGTAGATCAAACCGTGAACCCTGTGGTCCGGAGCCAGGCACCCTGGCCACTGCGCCACACCTCTTCCACCCCTGGTCGCTGCGCCCCACCTCTATTTGTGTTGCACAGTAAATCCTGGTATGTGTGTAATCAATTAATGTATCAGTTTGTAGGCATATTTATTGGTTTGCCCTCAAAAAGAATCGGTTCATATGCCTAAAATTGTGGTTCGCATGCACACCCTAACCCTGTGCATGTACATTGGTCCAGATGTGTAACATATTGGTTGAGATGCAACTATGTCAGGGGCGGCTCGTCCCCCTTCTGAAAGCCAGCAGAGGCAAAGGGCAAAAATAAAATGGTAATACAACATTTTTATTATCTTTTTATTTTTAGCCCTGCAGGCTGCGAGGAAGGGGCGTGGCCTCCCATTCTTATGCTGCAGCTGCAGCACCAGGGTGGATGGGGAAATGATGAGCACTGCCAAGTGTTCATGACGGTTTGGCCGGCCCTCTGGGGCGGCCACACCGTTATGTGCACTTAACCTTTCTCCACCTAGCTGAATTGTACAGCTGGGTGGAGAAACAAACACAGGCTCCCACTCTATGTCTGAGCACCGAATCGAGACACTCAGACTAATCCCGGCGCAGCTCACATGCTGGGAATAGCATTGCCAGCATGTGAGCAGCACTGGAATAGGGAGCTGGGAGTCTGCGCAGTGTGCAGCAGGCTCCTGGCAAGGACGCAATGATCGGGAGCGAGTCATGGTCCATCAGAGTAGCTAAGTTTTATTTATTTATTTATTCTTGCTTGTTTATTTTTTGTGTTTACCTCCCCCCCCACCCCACCCCACCACTTCGTACTACGAGTGGCCGCTACTGAAATATGTATTTATGATATACTGGTGAATGCAAGCCTACTGATTCACATCCATATCATATTGATTTGTAAGAGTAACATGAGGTTAGGCATGTGAACCAGTACACCATGCTTTCAAACCAGCATGTAAAGGTCTCAAACCATTTTGTGTGTTACAACCAAATTTTACAAGTACAAACCTGTACATTAGAAGAGTAAACCAATAGATTATATATTGAAAGCAAGCAATTATGCATGTCTGCCAGTACATTGTGAATTAAAACCAACATATAATGCTTTGAAATCAATAGGTTACAGATATCAACCAATACATTATGTGCCCAAACCAGTACATTACAAGAGAGAGTCAATTTACCAGGTATGCTAGCTAACAGGTACATTCAACAACTACACCTACCTGTTAATCTTGGAAAGTAGTATGATATGAATCAGTAAGTTTTGCATACAACTAGTAAATAAGGGAACCCCAATCTATTATGCTTTCAACTAAAATGTTAAATGTCCGGACTAATGTGTCATACATAAACAGCAGTTGGGTATGCATACAACCCATAATATTATGACTAAGACTTGATTCATTATGCGGGCAAATTAGTAAAGCACCTCTACAAACCAACACATTGTGCCAGCACAGCATTGTGGCATACACACACAGGTATTTACTGTGCATGCATCAATGCACTAAGCAGACAGCCATGTTCTGTTGATATACACCAGTATTTTGAGAACAGAAACCGATATGTTCTGTTAGAAAGGCACACCTTAAACCCTGTGCTTTATCTTCATTAGTGTTCAAAACATTTACCTCCCCAATAAATACCATATCGATTCCTAAAGCCAATGTTACTAAATTCCAACCAACACAACGAATGCAGATAAATAAAATGTATGAATCGAGTAGTATGCAGAGAGACATATCCAGTGTGATTCAGATGTAAACCAAAGTAATTGCTAATTGAACTACTTCGATTGATATCAAGGTGCTTCTTTCGCCTACTGCATTGGTCTGCAGTTCCTCAGATAGATGAGATCTTCAGGGCTTAAACTTTTTAAAATCCTGCTTCTTATTTTAATACACTACCTGGCACATGCATCAAGCTAAAAGCAGGTCGCAAAAATAGGGAATCGGTAATTGCGAGCGCATACAAGCGAATCCCCATGCATCAAGGAAAAACAGGAAAATCGCAAAATTACCGACTCGCAAATACCGGGATCCCAGATATAGCAATTCGAAATCAGCGGCTCCCAGATTAGCGGGAGCAAATAAGGAATCGCAGAATCTACCCGCAAATGGATGCATCAAAAATCGCTAATAGCGATTTTCTCAAAAATCGCTATTTAGCAAGAGCAGAATAAGGAGAAATATAAGCAGGTGGTAAACAATTTTTTCCAAAAATAAGTGGAATACAATACATGGAGCTGGTGAGGGTCATTGCAACCAACGAATTAGTCCATAGAGGACGCTCACAAAGGCATCACTCTACTTGTGTGATAGGAGGATGAAGACCCATGCAGCAGGCCAGGGCAGGAGGAGAGTCCAGGAGATGTGCTTCTGCCTGAGCATCAGTCAGATGTGACACACCCAAGAGGACATATATGAGTAGTACTTGAGCAACGCTGCAATGCAACTCAACCACATTGCCTAATTGGAAACAACAATGCTGCGCCAAACACAGAGGACCCCTGAACACCGTCCCCGTGTCCAGGTGTAATGTTGCTTGCACCTACTTGCATCCAAAGGTGTCCAGGGGGTAGTGGCAGTAGTGGGAGGGGTATCACTAGGCTCCCACTCACGTGTTCAGATGACCTCCTTGGCTGCCATGATGACTCAGACCCACGACCACAGCAGCCTCCCCAAAACCCAAATGGATTGCAATCCACCCAGACTCCATTCATATAGGATTGCACAGTTCCCTATTGCGATATGAATGGCTGGATAGCACACACGACCCATATGTCCACCATCAGGCAATGAGTAGAGCTTTCGTAACCGGACGTGTTATCACTCCATCAACGTCCAACCAATGTGCAATGTGGATGACATCATGTCGGACATCGCAGCGCAACCTCCTTGGAGCATTAATGATCCACACATATTCCGATACATTGGCATTCACACACGCCTGCTCAGGGGGGGACATGGCGAGGGACACCTGCTAGGTCAGACAATATACTCATGCACACTAAAGCATACTGTAAAGGCAATGCAAACCTGACACATACACATTCCACACTACCCTGTAGGTGACTGTGCATGCTCTGTGAGGTACAATTTCATGACTCCATTGTTGAACCCAGGCGCCTAACTGTAGCTGCGGTACAACGCACCACCCACCAGGACAGGTAATGTGATTGAAAGGACATTTGGATAGGTCAAGAGTAGGCTCCACATCCTGCACAAACCTGGTGATGCGATGCTGGACCAGCCGGTGACCTGCTGTCGGATAGTGGCAGCATGTGCACTGTAGCCCATCGTAGCTCCCAGGATACGCATACCCATAGATGACCACGGCACTGCGGACAATCAGCCCCCTGTACACCCACCACACCCGCATCCTGCAAGCTATGCGGAGGGGCAGTTGATACGTGCCCACATCACCCAACATATCGTCAAATGTACGTAATCATGAGACAGGAACGATCATCAATCACAAGGCAAGTTTTATTGACACTTGCACATGGACTCTTGTGAGTCTAAACATACATTTAGCCAACGGATACATTCACGTCATGTACCGGGGCACTATGCAGAGTGAGGTATTGTACTCCATTGGCAGGCCCTCTGTATGTCCTGTCCATGGTTACGCCACCATGGGCAATTGTCCGGAGGTATGTGACTGCTCAGCGCTTCCTCCCACGCACACCGAGGCGCCTATCTCCTGCCGCGCCATCCTCACCCATTGGTGGAATCAGAGGTGTTGAACGGCATGCACTACACCTTCTGCCGGTGCTGACTGGCGCAGACATGCTGCTCACGCTGGATGCGCCCTCACTCCCCTCTTCTCCAGTGGCATTGCTGAGCCCACCTACACCAGCCTGGATCTGCTCTACAGCAGTTGTGACTTGGCCAAGGGCCCTGGCCACGTCCCCACAACAATGCCCCATGTCGATCTGCATTGCCACCGACCGACGTGACAGCAGTGCAGTGGCGTTGCACAGCTTGTGGTTGGAGCGTGTCAATCCAGCCAGGCGCCCCATGAATTGGCGATGCCTCCTCCGGTCGGTATTCTGCCGCTCCTGCATCACACGCATGATCTCGAGCAATGTGGCATTGGTGTCCCTGTTGCCCTCCACAACTGCTTGAGTGAGGTCACTCATGCGCTCTGCCATGGTTGCAAGGTTCTTGTTCAATTTGCCCATTTGCATACTGATGGATCCCATGTGGCGTGCCTGCAGGTGCTGCACCCTTGTCATCTGCAGCTCCACGGGTCCACAGACATTTGGAGTGGATGGCTCCTGCGCTGTTGTGTGGCTCCTTGCCCTGCGTCTTTGCATCGTCGGGACGGGTGTCTGCACGGTGGTGGTGGTGGACCTCACTCGAGGCGGCCCTTCTGCAGTTGCCCTTTCAGGTTCAGGTGTGCTCTCCATTGGCTGCATGGGAGGGACTGTAGCCCTGCGTCGTGTGGGTGCATGGGATGTGCTGGGAGGTGTGACTGGTCTTGCTACGGCTGGCTCTGCGGTGGACTGGGCGCTCTCCCTGCATTCACTCCCTTCACTGTCTCCTTCCTCAGCACCTGTGGTGTGAAACAGTGCATGTTTAAAATTTCATTGGATAATATTTTGCAACATGGTGCTTATGTCTGCTCTTACGTTCTCACTCTCTGTATTCCCTGTCTGCAATGCATGTTGGGCACAATGGTCACACTAACTGATATGTGACTCACTAATTGGTTCATGGGACTACAACTCCCAGGATGCATCAGTAACTGTATGTGGACTGTGGACTGGGGTTTACAGCTTCCTGCCTTCTTATTTCTGTGTGGGCGCTATTATAATGTACATTGCTGGGTATATCATAGTGCCTCTTACCTTCAGTACTGCAGGCTGCGCCGGATGTATCCATCGGTGTGACCCCCACAGCAGCTTCTGGAAGGATTGTGCCCTCCACCAGGTCCTCCAGGGCTGTGTTGTCCGGGACTGTCGATGGACCTCCTCCGGTGCTCTTAGCCTCCCTCACCCTCTGGGCAATTCGGTCCTTGGCACGGCTGCGCAAATCGTACCAGCGTTTTTTTAAATCGTCTATACTGCGGTGTGTCACTCCCACAGCATTGACCCTTGACTTTATCTTGTTCCAGAGGCGTCTTTTCTCTGCCTCTGGGACTTTAAGGGAGAGCTTCCCGAAGATCTTGTCATGGCTCTTCACCACATCCTCAATAAGGTACTCAAGTTCCCTCTCACTGAACTTCAGTTTTCGTTTTCTGGCACCTGCACCCTCCTCAGCTGCTGTATTTGCCATTTCCCTGGTTTGCAGTGGTCTGGATGCTCAATAGTCCTCTTCACAGCTCCTTCCAGGCACTCAGCTTCCTGCTCTGGCTTCCTCTGGACACAGAATGCACCATGGGAAGAGTTACTTCCTGGTTCTGATGTCATCAGGCTGTTCCCAATGCGACTCTCGCAATTTGCAATCTCGCAAATAGCGATCTCGCTAATAGCGATCTCGCTATTAGCGAGATCGCTAATTGAGTGTTTTTAGCTATTAGCGAGTTTTGGGTGCTTTTTCGCTAACGCGGTTAGCGATATTTACCGATTCGGTGATTTTCCGCTATCTGCATCATGCATAGGGAATAGCGAGTCTTTATTTGCGATTCCTTATTTTTCGCAAATGCCGACTCGCTATTTCTTTGCTTGAAGCATGTGTACCTTAATACTTCCAGTACTCGGACTCGTGAAGCTGCTATGCAGTACAGAAGCAGTGAACAATCTCCCAGCTGAGAGAAAACGAATTCTACTCATGCAGGATAAACTGCATGTTTTCTCATTTACTGTTTAAACAAAGAGCCAATACAGGCAGAATGGTGCCAATAAAAGTACAGCCTGTGGCCCAGTTTCTTTATTAATTGCCCCAAGCAATCAATGCTGCACCTACCAAGGGACTAATGAGTTTCTCAATTTACAAGTCAATGGCATCATAACACAGTTACTCTCTTGCAACCTCCTGCCCTTTAAAAAGTACTTTTGTACTTTTCAAATCCGTAATATCATATTGTTAGAAGGTCTCTAGTTGGCAATGGTTTGCACCTTTTTCCCAGAAGGGAAACTTCTTCCTAGTCAGGGTAAAGGGGATACACGTAAAATAACCCCTGCTCACCCCCTTGGTAACTTGGCACAAGCAGACAGGCTTATCTCAGAGGCAGTGTGTAAAGTATTTTTGCAAACATACATTAACACAGTGAAAACACTAGATATAGACACCACACCAGTTTAGAAAAATAAGTAATCTTTATCTAAACCAAAGAAGACCACAACAACAAAAATCCACAATACAGTACTCAAAATGTACTTTGTAGAAGGTAAAAACAGTTCTGTCCATAGCAAACTAAAGATGCAACACTTTCAACACAAAGTAACTTGGATGCGTCACAATCCTAAACAAAAACTGCCGCATGGAAGGTGATTCGTCGGTTCCTTAAGCGCAGGGAAGGTGATGAGCTGATTCCTTACAGCCACAGAGGGGAGGTGATGCATCGGCTCCTTACAGAAGGGGAGGTGATGTGTTGCTTTCTTACTGTGCGGGAAGGTGATGCGTCAGTTTCTTACTGTGGCCCGGAGTCCTTGTAGATTTAGGGCCCCATTGCGAGGCGTGAGAATTGGGGATGCGTCGGTTCTTGAAACAGTGGCAGCGGCAATGGCTCTGCATTGGTCTCTGCATGATCCACGATGCCTTGGTTCTTGCAGCCACACAGCAGGGCCTGCATCAGAATCGGTGTGGTGATCTCGGACTTCGTAGATAGGTGCACACGATTCAGCGTGCGGCCTTTATCTAGCTGCGGCAGGCGCTGCATTGGTTACTTTTGTGGCACATTGGAGATGCGTGGAAATTCTTCCTGCACGGTGGTGATGCGTTGGAAACAGGTGCGGATGCAAAGTGCTTCTCGTAATTGCGTCTCTTTTCCAGCTCCCAACAAGAGGAACAGCCTACAGAGTCACAAATCAGCAACAGTCACCTCTTGGCAGATCAGAACTCCCAGTAAGTAAGTTCAGGGGAGCTGGTGGTGAAGTCTTCGTGTCCCTGAATCTACTTCAAGCAGGATACACAGCACGCAACAAAGTATTTGTCCTCTCCTTGGCTGAAACAGCTACTGCAGCCCAACCCCAAACAGCACACAGCAAAGGGGCTGTACTTCTCCTTCAGCTTTCCCAGCTCTTCTACTTGGCAGAGGTTTCTCTTGAGTCCAGAAGTATTCTAAAGTTCTGAGGTCTGGGCTCCAATATTTATACAGCCTTTCACTTTGTTCTCTTGTGACAGAGTGGCTCTGTGCTCAGTCAAAACCAGTTCTGTCCTCTGTGGTCCAGCTTCCTATCAGAAGGTGGAGACAGCATTGTGTAAGGCAGACCAGGCCCATTCAGGTGAAAGGAAATCTCCTCCCCCTACTCGAAATGCAGCCCAGGTCTATTCAGCCCAGCCCTGACTCATCCAGGAAATGCAGAACACACCTTAAACCCCAAGTGGCTGTCTAAAGTGAATGAACTTCACCAGCCCCTCTCACTCTGAAGCCAGACAGTCAATCCACAACCCAGCAGAGGCACACAGGATAGCTGAGCAAGAAAATACCCACTTTATAAAAGTGTTATTTTCAAAAATGGAATGTAAAAATCATCCTTATTAAAGATTCATCTTTATATTCAGAGTTCAGGCATACTAAACTTTACCTTCCCAGCTGGTCCCAATGGGAAGTTATCTTTATAAGATGTTATAAATAAACTCCCATTCTATTCTATGGGACAGATAGCCTTTCAATAGTGAAAAACAAATTTCAGTGTAGTTCACATTCAGGGCATGTTACACACATCAGTACATGTCCTACCTTTCACATACACTGCACCCTGCCCACAGGAGTACCTTGGGCCTACCTTAGGGGTGACTCACATGTAAGAAAAGGGAAGGTTATAGCCTGGCAAGTGGGTGCACTTTCCAGGTCGACATGGCAGTAGAGACGGTGCGCAGACACTGCAGTGGCAGATCTGGGAACCTGTTGCAAGGCTGCTTGTGTGGGTGGCACAATCAGTGCTGCAGGCCCACTAGCAGCCTTTGCCTAAGAGGCCCTGGACACACACAGTGCACTGTACTAGGGACTTAGTAGTAAGTCAAACAAGCCAATCATGGAAACAGCAATCCATATTCATAACTTACAGAGGGACCACTTGCACTTTGGCACTGATCAGCAGTGGCAATGTGCCCAAAGCATCTAGACACACATCAAAAACAAGAGGCAGAGGCAGAGGCAAAAATACAGTGGAAAACCAAGCCAAGGATGGGAGGTCTAACACATAGCAAAAATATCAACAACACAAATATCATATAGGTAGGGATAGATTTACTATTCTTAACTCCACATCTACATGCCTTGACAATATGTATATTGTCAAAGTACATAGATCTGGAGTTAAGTATAGCATACTTTCACACACTTAATTGTTGGTAATTTGTTCATTGATATTTTTGCTACAACTTTATGGTTGCCGGATGTCAAAGTCTTGAGTTTCTGGGAGCATGCAATATCAGTTAATAGTCTCAGTGCATGTAAGGTACCAAAACCAGAAATTACTAAAATTATAGATCTGGACAGACAACAATTATAATGTTATCACTCATAAATGGACATGAAACAGGTAGCTGAATCATTTAACAGTCATAGTGTTTAACAGTGAGAAACTGACGGACATCACAAAAAATCTGGGCAGAGAATCGTTGTTGGAGCAGTACCTGGGGCAAGCAGCGAGCAAATCAGGCAAGTGATAGACACCAACATGAGGACAATAAGGATGGAAAAGAGAGAGGGGAAAGATGGCAGAGCAGAAAGGAAAATGAAAGGAGGGACGGGAAGAGCAGAAGAGAACAGAGTAAAAGGGGGCAGATTTAATAGGGCAAGAATGAATGAGGAGGTGGGGGGGTGTAGCAGCAGTGGGAAACTACAGAAGAAAAATTGTGAGACCCCTAGGGGCAACAATGAGGTGCTGGCACCCAAGGGGGAAGGGAAGGGGAGGGACGGAGCAAGACCCTGCTGAAACACAAATACGTGGTCCCTTTATTTGCTAAAAGTCAAATGCAATAGAAAAACAAGCATTGGAAATGCAATAGGTCTCGCATTTGTTGGAGCTGGAGCTATTGGTATTGTAAATGGCAATGTTTTGTACTTTGAAAAAGGTCTTGTGTTTGTTGGAGATATTCACATTGTAAATGGCAATGTTTTTTATTTATCCTTAGGGTTCTATATAGCACGAACTTAACAGCCTCTGTTGTGAATTTCGATTCATCAAAGTTTTGTGAGCCCTGAAATTTGCACAAGTAAAGTGCTAACAGTATAAATATGGGCACTGTTTAATAAACGAAGCCACTGCAATACAAGAGCAAAGGTGACCGAGTGACTGCTTCTGGGTTTACGGAGTTGCTTACACTCACTGCCCGTTAAAGCTAGCTAGCCCGCTACTATGAGTTTATCAAACTTAATGCTATGTTTTCTTATGTTATGTTATGCTCTGCTAGGCTATATTTTGTTATGCTATGCTATGTTTTGTGTATGCTATGCTATGTTTTGTTATGCTATGCTTTGTTTTGTTATGTTATGCTATGTTTTGTTATGCTATGTTTTGTTTTGTTATGCTATGTTTTGTTGTGCTATGCTATGTGTTGTTTTGTTAGGCTATGCTATGTTTTGTTAGGCTATGCTATGTTTTGTTATGCTATGCTATGTTTTGTTGTGTTTTGTTATGCTATGCTTTGTTATGCTATGTTTTGTTTTGCTATGCTATGCTTTGCTATGTTTTGTTATGTTCTGTTATGCTATGCTATGTTTTGTTGTGTTTTGTTATGCTATGTTTTGTTATGCTATGTTTTGTTTAGCTATGCTTTGTTATTCTATGCTATGTTTTGTTATGCTATGCTATGTTTTGTTATGCTATGTTTTGTTATGCTATGTTTTGTTATGCTATGTTTTGTTATGCTATGCGTCGTTATGCTATGTTTTGTTATGCTATGCTATGTTTTGTTTTGTTATGCTATGCTATGTTTTGTTCAGTTATGCTATGCTACGTTTTGTTGTGTTTTGTTATGTTATGCTTTGTTATGCTATGTTTTGTTTTGTTATGTTATTTTTTGTTATGCTATGCTATGTTGTGTTTTGTTATGCTATGCTATATTTTGTGATGCTATGCTATGTTTTGTTGTGTTTTGTTATGCTATGCTTTGTTTTGTTATACTATGTTTTGTTTTGCTATGCTATGTTTTGTTGTGGTTTGTTATGCTATGCTTTGTTATGCTATGCTGTGATGTGTTGTGTTGTGTTAAGCTATGCTATGTTGTGCTGTGTTTTGCTATGCTATGCTTTGTTATGCTATGCTATGTTTTGCTATGCTATGCTTTTTTATGCTATGTTTTGTTTTGATATGCTATGCTATTCCATGTTTTTTATGCTATGCTATGTTTTGTTTAGCTATGCTATGCTATGTTTTGTTGTGTTTTGTTATGCTATGCTGTGTTTTGTTGTGTTTTGTTATGCTATGCCATGTTTTGCTATCCTATGCTATGTTTTGTTATGCTATGCTATGTTTTGCGATGCTATGCTATGTTTTGTTGTTTTTTTGTTATGCTATGCTTTGTTTTGTTATGCTATGTTTTGTTTTGCTATGCTATGTTTTGTTATGCTATGCTTTGTTATGCTATGCTGTGATTTGTTGTGTTTTGTTATGCTATGCTATGCTATGTTTTGTTGTGTTTTGTTATGCTATGCTATGTTTTGCTATCCTATGCTATGTTTTGTTATGCTATGCTATGTTTTGCGATGCTATGCTATGTTTTGTTGTTTTTTTGTTATGCTATGCTTTGTTTTGTTATGCTATGTTTTGTTTTGCTATGCTATGTTTTGTTATGCTATGCTTTGTTATGCTATGCTGTGATTTGTTGTGTTGTCTTATGCTATGCTATGTTTAGTTGTGTTTTGCTATGCTATGCTTTGTTATGCTATGCTATGCTATTTTATGCTATGTTTTGTTTTGATATGCTATGCTTTTCTATGTTTTTTATGCTAAGCTATGTTTTGTTTAGCTATGCTATGCTATGTTTTGTTGTGTTTTGTTATGCTATGCTGTGTTTTGTTGTGTTTTGTTATGCTATGCCATGTTTTGCTATGCTATGTTTTGTTATGCTATGCTATGTTTTGTTGTGTTTTGCTATGCTATGCTTTTTTTTGTTATGTTATGCTATGTTTTGCGATGCTATGCTATGTTTTGTTGTGTTTTGTTATGCTATGCTTTGTTTTGTTATGCTATGTTTTGTTTTGCTATGGTATGTTTTGTTATGCTATGCTATGCTGTGATTTGTTGTGTTGTGTTATGCTATGCTTTGTTGTGTTTTGCTATGCTATGCTTTGTTATGCTATGCTATGTTTTGTTATGCTATGCTATGATTTGTTATGCTATGTTTTGTTTTGATATGCTATGCTATGTTTTTTTATGCTATGCTGTGTTTTGTTTAGTTATGCTATGCTATGTTTTGTTGTATTTTGTTATGCTATGCTATGTTTTGTTATGCTATGTTATGTTTTGTTATGCTATACTTTGTTATGCTATTCTATGCTATGTATTTTTTTGTTATGCCATTTTTTGTTATGCTATGCTGTTTTGTTGTGTTTTGTTATGCTATGCTATTTTGTGTTTAGTTATGCTACGTTTTGTTTTGTTATGTTATGCTATGTGTTGTTATGCTATATTTTGTTATGCTATGCTATGTTGTGTTTTGTTATGCTCTGCTATGTTTTGTTATGCTATGCTGTTTTGTTGTGTTTTGTTATGCTATGCTTTGTTTTGTTATGCTATGTTTTGTTATGCTATGCTATGTTTTGTGATGCTATGCTATGTTTTGTTGTGTTTTGTTATGCTATGTTTTGTTTTGCTATGCTATGCTATGTTTTGTTATGCTATGCGTTGTTATGGTATGTTTTGTTTTGTTATGCTATGTTTTATGCTATGCTCTGTTTTGTTATGCTGTGCTATGTTTTGTTTAGTTATGCTATGCTATGTTTTATTGTGTTTTGTTATGCTATGCTTTGTTGTGCTATGTTTTGTTTTGTTATGTTATTTTTTGTTATGCTATGCTATGTTGTGTTTTGTTATGCTATGTTTGTGATGCTATGCTATGTTTTGTTGTGTTTTGTTATGCTATGCTTTGTTTTGTTATGCTATGTTTTGTTTTGCTATGCTATGTTTTGTTGTGTTTTGTTATGCTATGCTGTGATTTATTATGTTGTGTTAAGCTATGCTATGTTTTGTTGTGTTTTGCTATGCTATGCTACGCTTTTTTATGCTATGTTTTGTTTTGATATGGTATGCTATTCCATGTTTTTTATGCTATGCTATGTTTTGTTTAGTTATGCTATGCTATGTTTTGTTGTGTTTTGTTATGCTATGCTATGTTTTGTTGTGTTTTGCTATGCTATGCTTTGTTTTGTTATGCTATGCTATGTTTTGCGATGCTATGCTATGTTTTGTTGTTTTTTGTTATGCTATGCTTTGTTTTGTTATGCTATGTTTTGTTTTGCTATGCTATGTTTTGTTATGCTATGCTATGCTATGCTTTGTTATGCTATGCTGTGATTTGTTGTGTTGTCTTATGCTATGCTATGTTTTGTTGTGTTTTGCTATGCTATGGTATGCTATGCTATGTTTTGTTTTGATATGCTATGCTATTCTATGATTTTTATGCTATGCTATGTTTTGTTTAATTATGCTATGCTATGTTTTGGTGCGTTTTGTTATGCTATGCTATGTTTTGTTGTGTTTTGTTATGCTATGCTATGTTTTGCTATGCTAGGTTTTGTTATGCTATGTTTTGTTATGCTATGCTATGTTTTGTTGTGTTTTGCTATGCTATGCTTTCTTTTGTTATGCTATGCTGTTTTGCGATGCTATGCTATGTTTTGTTGTGTTTTGTTATGCTTTGCTTTGTTTTGTTATGCTATGTTTTGTTTTGCTATGCTATGTTTTGTTATGCTATGCTTTGTTATGCTATGCCGTGATTTGTTGTGTTGTGTTATGCTATGCTTTGTTGTGTTTTGCTATGCCATGCTATGTTTTGTTATGCTATGCTATGTTTTGTTATGCTATGCTATGTTTTGTTTTGATATGCTATGCTATTCTATGTTTTTTATGCTATGCTATGTTTTGTTTAGTTATGCTATCCTATGTTTTGTTCTGTTTTCGTTGTATTTTATTATGCTATGCTATGTTTTGTTATGCTATGTTATGTTTTGTTTTGTTATGCTATGCTATGCTATGCTTTGTTATGCTATGCTATGTTTTGTTTTGTTATGCCATTTTTTGTTAAGCTATGCTGTTTTGTTCTGTTTTGTTATGCTATGCTATGTTGTGTTTAGTTATGCTACGTTTTGTTGTGTTTTGTTATGTTATGCTATGTTTTGTTATGCTATATTTTGTTATGCTATGCTATGTTTTATGCTATGCTGTTTTGTTGTGTTTTGTTATGCTATGCTTTGTTTTGTTATGCTATGTTTTGTTATGCTATGTTTTGTGATGCTATGCTATGTTTTGTTGTGTTTTGTTATGCTATGTTTTGTTTTGCTATGCTATGCTATGTTTTGTTATGCTATGCTATGTTTTGTTATGCTATGCTACGTTTTGTTGTGTTTTGTTATGCAATGCTTTGCTTTGTTTTGCTATGTATTTTTATGCTATGCTATTTTTTCTTATGCTATGCTATGTTTTGTTATGCTATGCTATGTTTTGTTATGCTATGCTATGCTTTGTTTTGTTATGCTATGCTTTGTTATGCTATGCTATGTTTTGTTTTGATACTTTTGGTATGTTATGCTATTTTTTGTTGTGTTTGTTATGCTATACTAGGTTTTGTTATGCTATGCTGTGTTTTGTTGGGTTTTTCTATGCTAGGCTTTGTTTTTTTATGCTATGCTATGTTTTGTGATGCTATGCTATGTTTTGTTATGTTTTGTTATGCTATACTATGTTATGTTATGCTATACTATGTTATGTTTTGCTATGCTATGTTATGATTTGTTATGGTATGTTATGTTAGGCGAGGCTATGTTTTGTGATGTTATGTTATGTTATGTTTTGTTAAGTTATGGTATGCTATGCAATGGTTGTGTTTTGCTATGCTAGGCTTTGTTTTGTTATGCTATGCTATGTTTTGTGATGCTATGCTATGTTTTGTGATGCTATGCTATGTTTGTTATGCTATGCTTTGTTTTGTTATGCTATACTATGTTATGTTATGCTATACTATGTTATGTTTTGTTATGCTATGTTATGATTTGTTATGTTATGTTATGTTAGGCGAGGCTATGTTTTGTTATGTTATGTTTTGTTAAGTTATGGTATGCTATGCAATGGTATGCAACGCTAGGCTATGTTTTATTATGTTATGTAATGGTATGTTTTGTTATGTTAGGCTATGTTCTGTTATGTTATGCTGTTATTTTATGTCAGGCTAGGCTATGTTTTATTATGTTATGTTTTGTTAAGTTATGGTATGCTATGCAATGGTATGCAACGCTAGGCTATGTTTTAATATGTTATGTAATGGTATGTTTTGTTATGTTAGGCTATGTTCTGTTATGTTATGCTGTTATTTTATGTCAGGCTAGGCTATGTTTTATTATGTTATGTTTTGTTAAGTTATGGTATGCTATGCAATGGTATGCAACGCTAGGCTATATTTTAATATGTTATGTAATGGTATGTTTTGTTATGTTAGGCTATGTTCTGTTATGTTATGCTGTTATTTTATGTCAGGCTAGGCTATGTTTTGTTTTGTTATGCCATGTGTTGTTGAGTTTTGTTATGTAATGCTATTTTTTCTTATGCTATGCTATGTTTTGTTATGCTATGCTTTGTTTTGTTATGCTATGCTTTGTTATGCTATGCTATGTTTTGTTTTGATATTTTTTGTTATGCTATGCTATTTTTTGTTATGCTATGCTATTTTTTGTTGTGTTGTTTTATGCTATACTATTTTTTGTTATGCTATGCTATGTTTTGTTGTGTTTTGCTATGCTAGGCTTTGTTTTGTTATGCTATGCTATGTTTTGTGATGCTATGCTATGTTTTGTTATGTTTTGTTATGCTATGCTTTGTTTTGTTATGCTATACTATGTTATGTTATGGTATGCTATGTTATGCTATGCTATAGTATGTTATGTTTTGTTATGTTATGTTAGGCGAGGCTATGTTTTGTTATGTTATGTTTTGTTAAGTTATGGTATGCTATGCAATGGTATGCAACGCTAGGCTATGTTTTATTATGTTATGTAATGGTATGTTTTGTTATGTTAGGCTATGTTCTGTTATGTTATGCTGTTATTTTATGTCAGGCTAGGCTATGTTTTGTTATGTTATGCTATGTTATGGTGTATTAAACTACTGTGGATTTTATAACATCCAAAAGCTGATGAATGGAGCGGGCTTGCACGTCGTTGGGCTTGTGCGCGCTCCCCTCCCTCCCCCACCACAGTACTTTGCATTTTGCCCTGTGTCTGTGTTTAGTTATGCTACGTTTTGTTGTGTTTTGTTAAGTTATGCTATGTTTTGTTATGCTATATTTTGTAATGCTATGCTATGTTGTGTTATGCTATGCTATGTTTTATGGTATGCTGTTTTGTTGTGTTTTGTTATGCTATGCTTTGTTTTGTTATGCTATGTTTTGTTATGCTATGTTTTGTGATGCTATGCTATGTTTTGTTTTTTGTTATGCTATGTTTTGTTTTGCTATGCTATGCTATGTTTTGTTATGCTATGCTATGTTTTGTTATGCTATGCTATGTTTTGTTGTGTTTTGGTATGCAATGCTTTGCTTTGTTTTGCTGTTTTGTTATGCTATGTGTTGTTGAGTTTTGTTATGCTATGCTATTTTTTCTTGTGCTATGCTATGTTTTGTTATGCTATGCTATGCTTTGTTTTGTTATGCTATGCTTTGTTATGCTATGCTATGTTTTGTTTTGATATTTTTTGTTATGCTATGCTATTTTTGGTTATGCTATGCTATTTTTTGTTGTGTTGTTTTATGCTATACTATTTTTTGTTATGCTATGCTATGTTTTGTTGTGTTTTGCTATGCTAGGCTTTGTTTTGTTATGCTATGCTATGTTTTGTGATGCTATGCTATGTTTTGTTATGTTTTGTTATGCTATGCTTTGTTTTGTTATGCTATACTATGTTATGTTATGGTATGCTATGTTATGTTATGCTATAGTATGTTATGTTTTGTTATGTTATGTTAGGCGAGGCTATGTTTTGTTATGTTATGTTTTGTTAAGTTATGGTATGCTATGCAATGGTATGCAACGCTAGGCTATGTTTTATTATGTTATGTAATGGTATGTTTTGTTATGTTAGGCTATGTTCTGTTATGTTATGCTGTTATTTTATGTTAGGTTAGGCTATGTTTTGTTATGTTATGCTATGTTATGGTGTATTAAACTACTGTGGATTTTATAACATCCAAAAGCTGATGAATGGAGCGGGCTTGCACGTCTTTGGGCTTGTGCGCGCTCCCTTCCCTCCCCCACCACAGTACTTTGCATTTTGCCCTGTGTTTGTAAGTGTGTTTCCATGTGGAACTAAGGTGCCTTGTGACAGGGCACTATCCAGCGCAGCAGTGGGATTAGTGTTTTAATACTGAAAAGTAGCTGTGAATTGTGGAAACCTCAGATTTTTGTGCATGAAGTAAATAGCTTGCAGGAAGCAAAAGGGCTTGTGTATGTTGCCTGTTGGGGGGACAGGGAAAAAGCAAGTAAAGCTGATGTGTAGGAAGCAATGAATGAGGCAGACAGAAGGCAGCAACAGCTCGAGGGCTGGGACAGTTTTGTAGGATGCTTGGCGGGGGAGCGGACCTTGTTGTTGTTAGTGGGGGCTGGGGTGGTTGAAAGAGTGGCGCTCACATTTGGTTGCTGGGATTAAGAAGCCCGGCGGAGCGTGGCGCGCGCGCTTGGCGGGGGCGGGGGAGCGGACCCTTTGAAGTGCTCCCAAAAAGCGGATTGCATGGTGGCACGATGTGCGTGAGTGTGCGCGTGCTAGCCATGCAATCCGCTTTTTGGGAGCACTTTTCAAACCCCACAATAGTCTCGCTTTGCGATCGCTTACGCGATAGCAAGGCGAGACCTAATGAAAAGTAAACATAGTTCCCTGATCACAGCAATGGACAGCTCAGCTAATCAAAAATAGAGAGAGAGAGACTGAAATACTCTTTTGGGGAAACAAACATACGACTGGGAGGAAAACCATAGCATTGCGAACCCAGTGCTGTGATAGATAAGAAAGCCATTGTATCCTGAGAAAGAGCCAAAGCCCACTCTAGGTGTATGTTGAAGTAATGGTTACAATGCTGTCTGTGACGCACAGTTACGGCTGTCTGTAGTGGGACAGCAAAAATTGAAGTGAACATTGGAGAAACTGAATAAATAATGACAACCTCGTAATATTTATACACAAAGCATAGTGGTCTGTTGTTAAAAAAAATAACTTTTGTGGTCTTGGGCAAAATACTGTTATTCGTCCACATAATATTGAATAGTAATTATATGTCTGTGGCAGTCCATTGAATTCGGATAAGGTAAACACACCAATCTACCCCAATTTGTCCTGACCATGCTGTAAACTTAAAGATCAGATGCACTAACGCTGCTGTGCTAGATTATAAAGCTGCCAGTCCTCTTAGGAGGAGTGCATTGGTCTTTCCAGTCACCTTAGAAGTAACTCTTTACCTCCATATGGCTCCTGGTGTCCTACTATGTGTGCGCTTCTATTTTCACTCTGTGCTTCTTTGCATTCTGGGAGTGGTTGAATTTTGGGTCAATCTCAAACTCATGGAAGCTTCTTCCATTCTCAGTTTGGAACGTTACAGAATGAAGTGAAGGTGCATGCTCACTCAGTTCCACCCCACAGTGTTTATCGTATGTCTATAGTTAGTTTCCCGTGCCTTTAAAAGCCTATTAACGAGACCCTGTATTTTTCTTTGAGGGCAGTATCTGCCACCTACAGCAGTAAATACTACACAACGCCTGAGGTCTCTTCGACGAGAGATGGTGGAGTCTAACCTCGAAGCCTACATCATTCCCGCTACAGACGCTCATATGGTAAGTCTTTCAGTGTATTGTAGCAGGACTTCTCTTACTCTGACGGCTTTTCATGCATGTTCTGTCCCCATGTCCCATGACTGTGTCACTCATTTCTCAGATAAGTAGATTTTAAGATTGTAGAACATGCGCTCCTATAGGATGATTGTA
The DNA here is from genome assembly GCF_964204655.1 of Triturus cristatus. Taxonomy (NCBI): domain Eukaryota; kingdom Metazoa; phylum Chordata; class Amphibia; order Caudata; family Salamandridae; genus Triturus; species Triturus cristatus. The sequence goes on from NC_140588.1 coordinate 697,016,115, forward strand.
AATCTCTTCTTCATTGCATATATCACAGATTGCTGGGAAAGCATGGCAGCTGATATGTTGAACGGATTGGCTATTGGTAACCGGCTGAAGCTTTGTAGTTTGGGATGGGGAGCAGCAATGGGTCTCTTGATCTTGGTGAGGGTCATCACATGGGTGGCAGATTGTCATGGTTTGACTTAAAGCAGCTAAGGGGCATATTTACAAGGGAATTGGCGGAGTGAGACGTTAACCTTCCTGGCTTAATGCCTCACTCCACCACTTCAGAAACGCAGGGCTGCACCATATTTACAAGAATATGGTGCATTCCGGCCTTTCCCCCTGTGAATGCGCTACACTTAGCAGCATAGCACCAATGCAGCACCCTTTCGCCATAGTGCAAGGGTGTCTGCGTGCAGGGGAAGATTGTTTATGTGCAGGAAGGTCTCCCGTCCCGCACATAAACAATCTTTAAATGCTGTTTTATAACTTCTATGTGAGCAGCTTTATGCAGCACACACAGAAGTTTCAAAACTGCATTTAAAAAAAGTATTGTTTATGTGCAGTAAGGCGGACCTTCCTGCACATAAACAATCATTAGTCTTTTGCTGTTTTCATGTGTCCTGCACAAGGGGGCACACATGGAAACAGCAAAAATTTGTACAAATGAAACATTACTCCTAGTTGCGCCAGGGTAAGACAAGGTTTTCCCTGGTCACAATTCTGGGGCTGCATCCTATTTATGTCTCCTTTGTAAATAGGAGGCAGCGTCAGAATCAACAGGTGTTAAGATGGAACGTCCACTGCAACACCCACTGCCCTCCCCTTTCACGCTAAACATAGCGTGAAAGGGGGCCTTATTTACAAGGCAGCGTTAAGCCACGTTGAGTGGCTTAATGCTGCCTTGTAAATGAGGCAAAGCCCCCATCGCCAGGGGAGTGTCATAAAAAAAGTGACGTTGCCATGGCAATAGGTGCTTGTAAATATGCTCCCGAGTCTTGGCAGTTCTTGTGATAGGCAGGCAAGGATCTCAGGCCAATGGGCACATTTTCTTTTTCACCTCAGGTCCTATCAGCAGTAGAATGCTTTGTTGGTCCTGCAGTTCGGTACAGTCACCTATCAACAATTTCTGCTCCTGGCCAAGTGCATCCCAAAGGCAAAAGGTGAACTTGCTGCCTGACTCAAATGGGTAGCTTATATCCCTAAACAGTGCCAGATGATGTTGGGGCACTCACACATGGTGCAGTGCTTGAAATGTAGGAGGGAAGCAATCAAGTTAACATGTTTCTTTCTTTGGATACAGTCCAGAGCCATGCTAACAAGCATCCCATAATTCTTAGAGCTATTCTGCTTCTCTGGTGATAGCAGGAATCTCATAATGCTTCCAGATGATATATACCCTTTCAGACAGCACCCAGTTAAGGGTGATGTCTGGGACACTAGTTTTCTCCCCAGAGTTGTAAGCAGGATGTGGGAAATGGGCAGGCTACACACTCCTTTGTTCAGGTGACAACAGTGATCATGCCCTCAGGCAATTTCTTTGTCAAGGGTTGCAATTTGATGGGCAAAGTTTGACCCATCTGATGAACATGTTTCATCACTGTGCCGAGCATAAAGGGCCCCTCTCACTTCTATTTATTATTCGGTGGACTGAACCAAACAAACAGCCTTTCTACCATGTCCCATGTAGGAAAGACAAACACTTCTAGGGAGCAACATACCGAAATCACTTGGATCAGCTGCAATGGGACTCAGGCTACAAGTCTCCTGTGTCAGGAAACATACTGGTTGGGTCAGAAATAGTAAATTTGACACCGAAGCTATAAAGGTTTACTGTGTTGGGGACTATCGAACCAACAGATGGCATTTGGACCTCGATTGTGGTTCTCGAATGTCGGTCCTGGAGAGCTTCTCCAGCATATCTACATTTGGAGTAATGTAATGAAAAATCTGGCCTGGATCCGGCCTTCCAGGACCGACATTGGAAAACCCTGACCTGGGTAAAAGTGACACATCATCACTATGTATGACCTCCCACTGTGAGGATTTGATCTCCCATAACACAAGCAGGATGCCAGCAGCTGCATCTGACTCCCCGACAAACAATCACTTGGATCATCACCGACAGCAGGTGAATCTTCTTATACTAGTCCACACTGGTAAGTAGGATGAAGTGTGGCTGGGCAGCCTAAATTATGGAACATAGCCTTCATGGTGGGAGGTATCTATGCAGCCATGCCAGTTGTTCTACATGCAGTCTCGTGATTGTGAGCATGCTTTGTTTTCACAGTGGAGAGGGAGTGGTATGGTTGCATACAATCCTGAGGAGGGCTTGGTTGTGCCATGGAGCTGCACATACATGCTCAGCATCTCATAGTTATTCCAATCTGGCATCTCGACCTGGGCATTTCATTATAGTTTGTCCAGGCTTGAAATATTTACATAAGTTTGGGTATTTCTGGACTTCCCTACTCATTCATTCATGTGGTGCACATCACACCAGAGTGTGTGGTCAGTGTAATGTGTGGAGCCGGGGAGACTGCTTGGGGCCTTGGTGCGCTTTTGCCGACGCGCAGCAGGAATAATTGGACACCCACACACTGCTCGGGTCTGCAGCGGACTGCCTAACGCGGTCACGCCCCGTTTATTTAACTACGCGCTCCGCCTTCCAGCACAAGCGCTGGGGCTGGACATTTCCGGAGCGTGCGACAGCACCAAAAGCTGGCACGCTAACTCACCACATCCCATCTCAACTCAGTCCTTGACTGGATCCCAAGTGTCTCATAGTTCACTTACTTGGCAGGCAAAGTCCCTCAGGCGAGTGCTTGGCTGGGGGTTGCTTCTCAGAGCATACCTTTGCTGGCCACAGCTGGACCTGGGTTCTGCGGCTGATTCGCTGGGCTAGGGTGGTGTCTCTAGGGGCCTTTGGGTCACTTCTGGGGCTCTTGGTGGGGAGGCAGACTCTGGGTTGTAGTCCACTGCCTCTCCCGGTTCCGCTGGTGCCGCCCTCGGCTCCCCAGGATTGCTGGTTGCTTCAGTACAGTGTTCGGGGTTGACTACCTGTTTGAACCAGGAGATGTTGTGGGTTATGACTTCCCCTTCCTTGTTGACTGTCACCATGGTTCCCTTCACGTCGGTCACAATCCAGTAGCCCTGTTCATAGCGGGTTCGGAACTTACCCCCTGGCATCCGGTCCCTCATGATGATGGAGTCCCCTCGTTGCAGCTGACGTGACACAGCTCTTCTGGTTTGGCTGGCCGTGATGTTGCGTTGTTTCCTCCTCTGGAGGGCGCCTTCTTCATCAAAGGGAGGGGGTGTCCACCCTGGGGCGATAGGGAGGCCATCGCGGCAGGACCCATTGAATATTAGCACCCATTGTGCCTGACGCGTGGAGCTTTGAGGGGTGCTCCGGTATTCCCGCAGGAACTTCTGCAGGTGATGTTCCGTATCGGCCTACTCGGCCACGTTGATGCGTAGGGCTTTGTTGATTGTCCTCATAAATTGTTCGATCTCGCCGTTAACTGGGGCCACTGCGGGTTGATGCGTCTGTGCTGGATGCCATGGCGTTGCATGAACTCCTGGAACTCATGCCCTTGGAACGGGTGCCCGTTGTCACTTCGGAGCTCTTCAGGGCATCCAAACATGGCGAATATCTTTTCAAGCACAGGGCAGATGTGGGAGAAGGCCATTGAGGGGACAACCTCTACAATTGGGTACTTTGAGTAGCTGTCGATCAGAGTTAGGGTAACTCGGCCATCCGGGAAGCTTACGAAGTCCACGCTCAGCTTCTCCCATGGGTTCTTTCCGTGCTCTTCAGGGTGGATGGGCATGGGTCTTTCGTGGCCACTTGTCGCCTGACAGGAGGGACACCTCCAGACTGTCTCGTCGACATGGGCATCCATACCCGGGAACCAGACTTTCTCCCGCATGCAGGCCTTCATCTTCTCTACCCCTTGGTGTCCTCCGTGGGCGAGTTGAGTCGCTCGCGACTGGAGTGACGTTGGGATCCCAATCCGAAAGCCTCTCAGCAGGATTCCTTGTTGGGTAACGTTCAGTTTGTCCTGACCCTCCACATGTGTATTAGATTCTGCTTCTCTGGGCCCGCCCATAAGTTGGCTGATTATAGGAACTGATGCCAGTGCACTCCCTGGACGGCTGCTCGGACCTTGGCAATGACTGGGTCTGCCTCCGCTGCAGATGCCACCTCCGCAAGGGTCAGTGCTTGAGGGCATGTGAGTGCAGAGATCATGTTCAAGTGGGCCTCCGTGGGGCAGTGCCCAGTTCTCACATCCGTCTTCCGCTGGCTCAGGGTGTCTTGAGAGGAAATCGGCAGGGTTCTGGGCACCTAGCCGGCATGCCACGTCCATCTCGTACTGCTGGAATCCATTGGCCCATCGTTCGATACATGGTGGGGGGTGAAGCGCCGATCCCTTAAACAACGGTACTAAGGGTTGGTGGTCCGTAATGATCTTGAATGGGTGGCCACATATGTACAAATGAAAATGCCGGCATGCCCAGCGGATGGCTAGGGCTTCCCTCTCAATCTAGACATATCGTTTCTCAGTCAGGGAGAGCGCCTTGCTGGCATATGCCAGGGCAGCCCACCGTCCCAGGTCTTGATCCTGGGTAAGGACGTCCCCTAGGCCTACAGGGCTGGCGTCTACTAGTATTTCAGTCCATTTGGTGGGGTTGAAATACACCAGCGTGGTGTGATTGAGGAGAGAACTCTTGACTGCTTGAAACGCTGCTTCTTCGCCTGGGCCCCACTGCCACATGGCATCGGCTCACGTGAGATTTCAGAGTGGCTCCGCGATGGTGGCTAGGTCCGGGATGAAGTGGCCACAGTAGGTAGCCATCCCAAGGAAGCTGCGAACTTCAGCTACCGTGAGGGGTGCAGCTGCGTTTTGGATGGCCTGGGATTTCCGGGGGTCGACCTGGATTCCATCCTGCGTGAACGTGTAGCCGAAGAATTCTATTAGTTGCTGGAACAGCAGACACTTCTCCCGATGTAGTGTGACCCCATGGTCCTGGAGTCTTTACAGCGTGGCTCTCTGGTGCCGGTGGTGTTCCTCGGCTGTCTGCGAGTGGATGAGGATGTTATCATTCACGTTTAGTACGCCCGGTAGCCCGACCAGGATCTCTTTGACTGCATTCTGGAAGATTTTGGTGGCTGAAGATATGCTGAAATTCAGGCGCTTGTACCTTCTGAGTCCTAGGTGCTTGCTGAAAGTTGGTATGCACCGGCTTTCTTTCGCAAGCACCAGCTGGTGATAGCCCGCATTCAGGTCTAATTAAAACCACCTGGACCCATTCAGGTCGGCAACAATGTCATCCATGGTTGGCGTAATGTGGCATTCACGCCGAATGGCCTTGTTGGGAAGGCGCATGTCAATGCAGAGTCTTATTTTCCCTGGATGGCGAGGCTTTTCAGCGATCACCATGGGGGACACCCATGGTGTGGGCCCTGAGACCTTCTCTATGACCCCTTAGTCTTATAGCTTCTGAAGCTCTTCTTCCACCAGCGGTCGGAGGTGGAAGAGAATCCTCATCGGCATGACGGTTGGGTCTATGTGCAGTTTGATTGGAGCTTTTTTTATCCGTCTCAGTCCTTCAAACAGACCCTTAAATTGGCTGAGTAGTTCTTTGGTCTGGTCGTCTTGCACGCTTCTGTCAAACTTCACTAGTCCTAGGTCTTCGACTGCATGGCTGCTCAGCAGTGTGTCTGCCTCTTGCTTGATGACATGGATGTCAACCGTGATTTCGGGGTCTTCTGACCGCACAGGCACGGTCATTTTGCCTCAGAGGGGTAATGTCGAATCAATCCTATAGGCGAAGATCTTTGTCTTTGAGGGTCGCAGCTCTGGCTTGGGCTTCAGTTTGTTGTATTGTTGGATTCCCGTGACGATGACGGATGCTCCCATGTCTATCACTGCATTGATTTCTGACCCTGCTATCCGCACCGTGCATCGGGGTTGGGAACGTCTCCGTTTTTTCAGGGCTTGGGTGAAAGGGACTAGGTACGTCTCTCCTTCCTCATCTGACGACATGTCGTCTGGTAGGTAGACGGTTGTGCCCGTCGCCTTTCTTCCTGGTGAAGATGATAGCGAGACGCTCGATAGTTGACGGACCATTCTCCGCATCGGCTTGGGTTGTTTGCTTTCTTTCCGTAGTGCTTTCTTTCTGCATACTGAGGCGAAATGGTTCGCAATTCCGCAGTTGGTGCATGTCTTCCCTTGTGCTGGACATGACTGCGGGGGATGTTCCTCGTAACCACAGTACCCAAATTGGCCTTTCGGTCAGCCTGGATATTGAAAGCCTTTACACCAGCATCCCTCAGGATGCGACTCTAAACGTGCTTGAGCAGTCACTCGAGAATTCAGAATGGTCCCATAGAACCCCCAAGGGGTTTCTCATCGATTGCGCCACCCTAGCCCTGAAACAGAATTTTTTTGAGGAGTTCGAGGGTACCCTGTATTTACAAACGGGCGGAACTTGTATGGGTAGTACCTTCGCCCCGAGTGTGGCAGGACTCTATGTCTACGACTTTGAGAAGAAATTCATCCTGACAACATCCAACCCCTTCTCTAGTAACATAACACTATGGCGCAGGTACATTGATGATGTACTCCTAATATGGAATGGACCTCAGAATGTTCTAAATGAATTTTTCTTATGGATAAATACATGTGATGACCATCTTAGATTTACTCACTGCAGTGACACCCAGTCCTTAGTCTTTCTGGATGTTGTGATCACCATAGAGAACGGGGCCCTTGAAACCCGCACACACTACAAACCAACTGCGAAAAACAATCTACTTAGGTTTGATAGCTTCCATCCCAGGCCCCTCAGGGAAAACGTCCCCTTCGGACAATATCTCAGAATTAGGAGAAATTGTAGCAAGAGCTCTGACTTCCGCTCCCAAGCTAATGACCTGTCACTCAAATCGTCAGACAGAGGATATTCCGAAAAGATATTAGCAACTTGCAAAAAACGGGCTGCCAATCAGAACCGTGAGGCACTGTTGGAACCCAATCTGAAACAAGTGACGGACACGCCTCTTACGTGCGTCACCACATACAGTACTATCTCTAACCAGGTCACAAGGACAATTAACAAACACTGGAACATCTTGAATACAGGCAATCTAAAACGGGATAAACCCTTGTTCTCTTTTAAGAGAGCAAGGAGTATTAAGGATGCATTGGTACACACCAGACCAAAACAACCAGAAATACCAACAAGATGTACTGTCCTTAATTCATGGAGACTACCTAACATTACAGGTCATTTTCCATGCGGTGACTGTAGCGTGTGCCACCTCACCACAGCCACGAAAATACTATCCCTAGAACCTGGCAGAGAATGGTCACAAAGAAAACACACAAACTGTAATACCACCAATGCAGTATATTTAATTACCTGCCCGTGTAAACTTCGTTACATAGGGATGACAACAAGGAAAGTGAAGCAGAGAATCTGTGAGCACAGGAGCACTATTAGATGCAAAAAACAAACTACACGTCTAACAGAACACTTTCTTCAACACCATCATACACTTAACGACATGCGTTGGACGATAATTGAAACTGTGACTGGTACCAACATACAGAAATATCTGTATGAGAAAGAACAACGCTGGATACACAGATTGTCCACCCACAAACATGGTATGAACGATTGCATACCCTGGAACTCTGTGCAGAACAAGTAACCTCAATGTGCCATGTAATTTTAGTTGAACTACTGTTTTCCTTTTTGGAGCATTCCTCCTACGTGTGGAATGTCCTATTCCATGTAAAAAAATATGTATTTTTTAACAATCACTCTTGACTCCTTTTTATCGTCCCACCTTTGACTAGCCATTCACCGGTAAAACCGACCTGTCCCTTTAAGAATTGTCTCCTCACTCCAGGCCACGCCCACTAGTCATGTGACGTTTAACCAGGAAGTGAGGAGTATTTAGTTGAAGCTTTGCAGCCCATTCAGTAACATCCGGGCGCCTGGGGGAAGTACCGCAGGTTTGTGGCAGGTAGTCGGTGAGCTGAGGTAAGAGTGTGGAGGGAAGAGCTGGTGGCCATACACACGTGAGGCACTTAGAGTTGAGTGTTCTGACCAGTGCCGCCCGTGTTTTGTGTTTTTTGTCCAACAGTAACGCAGCACCGTCTGCCTCCCTTATGAGCCCATGATACGATTCGATTAAGAATCACAAGTGAGTTTTGAGTCTTTTCCTCATTTTCACCGTGTTCTGTTTTTAAATAATTTCCTTAGCGCACGCATGTCACAAATAGAGTCGTTTTCACGTGCGTCTGGCCGCTCTGTAGAATTACACATCAAGTATGCTCACCATTGCTGTGTAGCCGTAAGACACCCACGACTTCCACAACGATTTAGTGGGTTGATGCTAATTTCGCATAATATGGAACGGATGTTCAGTTCCAATAATCACTGGCAATTACCGGGGCGTATAACTCAGAATGTGGTGATTATATGCGCAAAAATGAGAGTTCACACGGAAATGGGCACTGTTCACTCTAATTTTAAATAGATTATTTTCTGACTGCCCAGTACTGTATGTTCTTTTTTCAGGTTCATCTGTACGCAGAGGACTCCCTGAACCCTTTTACCACCTCCGCAAGTATATGTAGGTGGCACACAGACGCTCCAGGGTTGGATGCACCTTAGTGTGTGTAGACCGCCCGGTGTGTCGATAGGTCCTGACGAAAACCTGTGACTACACTCAAAGGTTGAAACATGTAGACCATCAATTTTTGGATAAAACTTTAGGTCAAATCAAACCTACATTAGTATTACACCTCACCACTTTTTTAACTGTGATCCTGCTGCTCCATATTAAATTCATTAGGGAGTACAGTAGGATTACTTTTAACTTTATTTCACTCACTCACACACGTCACTTACACGTACTGACATAATAACAAACCTGCTCCGCTGTAATCAGGCGTTGAAGCACACCCGGGTGGTATTCGGCTGCCCGGGTGGACCCCGATGATGAAGCACGTCACCAACTAGGTTGGTGAGTGAGGGGTTTCATAAAAAATAAATATTTTCTCTTTTTACTTCTCTGTGAACTCTCTAACAGATAGAAGGTTTTTACCTTCTCTCATTTAAGGATACCCCCTTCTTTGTTTATTTTGTATACCTTAGGGGACTGGGAGTACCCCTTACAACTTAGTTGTGAAATCCCTTTCTCTCTCTTTTGTTATATTGTCCTTCTGGGTAGGTCAAGGAGTCCTGCTGTTGTGTTCTGTATTGTCTGTAGTCTCTTCAGGAGGCGTGTCATGATTCCTACGTAAAGAGTGTGATGGTCCTTCTGGTGTTGACTTGAAGATCTTGGGAGGTGAGGAAGCTGGGTTTCACATTCTAGGTTCACCCTGGAACCCCTGGCTGAAGGGTCTTTGGTGCCTGCTTGTAAGTGTGGAGGGGAGGGGAAATCATTAGCCAGTTATTCATTACCATTTCCCAGGACACTAAAGAAATACAGACTCCTGATCAAAATTTAGAATATTTACTATAAATCCAAGATAAGTTGGACATACAATCACCTCAAGACGAGAATGTGAAGGTACATGGGCACTAATACATAACCAAACCTACGAGTGGAATTTAGGCGGTGCAACATGCACAAAATGATCAATTCAAGAAGCAGCACACAGATAATTATTGCCAACATCAAGAGTCCCATTCATTTGCGATTCGTAAACAAAAAGTATTAGTCTGTCCCTACACTATTGCTAATGTGACATCCCTACTTAACATTTCTCCAGGCAAGTCCTCAGGAAGGTGTTAGCATGGGAAGTCTTCCTAAGAAGCACACTCACGTTGAATGGGTTGAGTAGCATAAAGCTACGGAGCAGGTTCTAAGATGCTCCCCTCTCTCCAGGCAGAAGTCCCCAGACTCTGTCCCTAACACCAATACAAAAGTTGAAAATCAGACCCCTAAACACATAATGAGACCTCTTCATCCTTTCAAACCCCTCCTTGCAGGTAACTTTCCATGAGGCAATGGTGCTTCCAGGCTCTTGCTCTATGACCTTGGTTTCCAGGCCTTCTCCGACGAGAAAGAACATCACCTACATTATCTGTGCCGCTGTTCAAAGGCATCCTCTTCTGCCTATGTCTGCCTGGCTCCTGAAACAAAGACGTTACTCTAGCTAATGAGGTCGAATTCTTGCATCTGCAACAGAGATGTGAAGAGAGAATAATTCCACATGCACATGAATTCTATAAGCAACCTTCAATGTGAGAGCAAACAGGGAGAAGGGAAAGTTAGGCCTTCTAAGTTTGGCTAACAAAGGAACAATACACACGTTTAGAATACATGTATATATGGGTCATTAATATGCACACGTTAAGTGAACATTAGTATTAAAACATTCATTAGTTAAGAATATACTTTTACATATCTATGATTTATTCTAAGCACATACAATTATAACATTAATTATTTGCCCCACATAAAGAAAATACTACATCAATTCACTTTCACGTTATTATAATACACAATCTAATGACCTAATGCAGTGGTTCCCAAACTTTTGGGACCTGTGGCTCCCTTGACCTAATTGGCAGTTGGCCGTGGCTCCCCATCATGTCACTTCTTTTTTACCGGTGGGGGAATGTAAGCCCTACCTTGGGAGTACTTCCAGTTTTCTCCCTGAAAGTAATTGGGATGATGCAGATGAAGGTATTATAATCATATTTGTAACAAAATTAAAATATAAGAGTCGTTTAATAAAAACTATAATTGGTTAAGTGAGAAATGATACAAAGCTCTTGCTTACTATGAGTTGTGAGATAATACTCATCATAATGTAAAAAAGACAAACGACAAGCCCCAGAATGCACTGTCTTAAACGCTAAAAAGAGCCAAAGAGCAGCCATAGGCGTGCCAGTTCTGTGCATTAAAGGAAGCTTGCATTGTTGCAACCCCTGCTGTATCTGTTTATGATCAGATAATGATGCTTTGAGAAATTTTCAATTATGAAAAAGCTAAAGCGTCTTCTATTCCCTCATCCTTTTTGTTTCTCAACATCTTGTTGCTGCCTTTCCTCTTCAGACATTCTTTTTCTCCCCTTCCTTTGCTTTTATGTCCTGCTTTCCTTCTCTTCCCCTTTGATTCTTTCACACTTTGTTCTACCCCCGTGTATTCCTTCTTCCACCTGCTGCTTGCCTTTATTTTCAGAGATTGAAAGTCTTGGTGTCACTTTTAGTTCCCTGTACTTCTCTCATCCCAGAAATAAAACACAGATGGCCGTCCCAGTCTGGGGTGAGTTAACAGCCTCTCCGATGCCCAGGTTGCTGCAGTTTGAGCTGCAATGTTTCATCCGAGGTAGTAAGCGCTTTATCCATGCAATTACAATACAATTCCAGAGACCATATTAAAGGTTTTATAATACTTACTCATTTAATTTGAGAGGCCTTACTCTTCTGGTCACTAACACCGAGAAACATACGGAGGGAAGAATGAGGAACTTTTACGGAGGCTGAGAAGAATACAGGTTATTAGAGTGACGGGGTTATTACATGCTTCCTGCCGAGCCTTACTGAGGGTCAGACTGGGGCCGGGAAACTAATCCTGTTTGCAATGCGACCTATTTCCACAGCGAGTTTGCCGGATTTTACAAGTCAGAAATGTCATTGGGCACAGTGTTTCCCTCACACGAACAAAGTGCAGGAACAGCAGCCAGCATATAAATACACGGGCTGCTTAGGGCTCACGAGTTTGACATGTTCCCCTTCTTTACAGAACATGTAACTTAAAGCAGGGAGTATTAGTGTGAAACCAACCTACTTGTCTCTTGAGAAGAGGGTCACCAGAAGCACGACAGAACACGCTCAACATTCATGGCTGCGAATATAGGCAGAGGCTACGTGAAAGCACATAGCTGTGCGTATGGCGGCTGTGCGGTCTTGGGTCATTCATGATCATACAGTTGGCATTTGTAACACCCGTGTGTAATTTAAATAAGCTCTGCTTGCTGCCTTCAGGCTGACGGTAGGGTAGTGCGTCAAAAGACGCATCATTTTTTAATTGCTTACATTCTCACATGATTACAAGCTTCCTCGGCACAAGCTCTTTCCCACATCATGCGCGGCGCCCCTGGCAACTCACCAGGGAGCTGCGGCGCACAGTTTGGGAACCTCTGGCCTAATGTCAATACAACAACAGATTATATGTGGATGTGAACTATTTATGATTATAATGCACCCCTACAAGTGGAAGAACAAAATTGCGCTCCATCAGCCACATATGGAGTGTGTAAAAACAGGCCAATGAGACTGCGTTGACTTGTTTTTCCATCGAGAGTTTGCGGTCCAGGATGATGCCGAGTTTGCGGGCATAGTCTGTTGGTGCCGGTGGTGAGCCAAGATGTGCTGGCCACCTTGTGCCATTCCAGATCAAGGTGTTGTTGCCAAAGACGAGGACTTCTGTCTTGTCAGTGTTGAGCTTCAGACAGTTGTCTCTCATGCATTCGGTGACGTCCATCATGCAGGTGTGGAAGTTGGTTCTGGTGGTGGAAGGGTCTTCGGTCAGCGAGATGAAGACCTTGGTGTCATTGGTATATGAGATGATGTTGAGTGTGTGTGATCTGACAGTGTGAGCCAGGGGCGTCATGTTGGTTTTGAAGAGGGTGGGGCTGAGTGATAACCCTTGGGGAACTTCACAGATGATCTTCTTAAGGTCTGACGTGAATGGCGGAAGACAGACCCTCTGCGTCCTTCTGGAGAGGAATGATGCTATCCATTTAAGGGCATTTACCTGGATCCCGACATGATGGAGTCTGTTGATCAGTGTGTGATGGGAGATGGTGTTGAAAGCAGCTGATAGGTTCAGAAGGATGAGGGCTGCCATTTCGCTGCAGTACAGGAGGGTTCTGATGTAATCAGTGGCTGCTACCCGGGCCATCTCGGTGCTGTGGTTGGCTCAAAATCCAGGTTGGGAGGGGTCCAGCAGGTTGAGGTGCTCCAGGTCGTGGATAAGTTGCTTGAGGATCGCTTTCTCAAGGAGGTTCGCTGGAAATGGGAGAAGAGAGATGGGGCGATAGTTCTTAGGCTTGCTGGAGTCGGCGGAGGGTTTCTTCAGGCCGGGCCTCACTCCTGCCTGTTTCCAGTCTTCATAGAAGGAGGCCTATGTGATTGAGGTGATCAGGACCTTTCTGAGTTAGTCTCCGATAGTCTTGTTTCTAAGGTTAAAGATGTGGTGGGGAAGGGGCCTGTGTGTACTCCTGAGTGCACGGAGTTCATGATGGAGATGGTGTCTTGCGTAGCGAGAGGGTTTCGGGTTTGTGTTCATGGGTGTTGGTTGGTTGATATTGTCATCAACCGAGGGTTGATATTTGAAGTTCTAGTAGACGGTGGAGATTATGTTGTGGAAGAAGTCCGCCAGCATGTTGCACAGTTCCTGTGATGGTGTGATGTCGCTCTCGCTGGCAGTGGGGTTGGAGCACTCCTTCATGATGGTGAAGAGTTCCTTGCGGCAGTTGGAGCTGTCCTCAATGCAGTTTGCTAAGGTGTTCTTTTTTGTTTCTTTCGGGAGCTGGTGGTACTGTTTGAGCGCTGTCTTGAAGGTGGTGCAGTCTTCTTTTTTTCTGCTGCAGAGCCCTTTCCTTTCTAGTTGCTGGCTGATGCACTTGGAGGCTTTCAGTTCTTTGGTGAACCAGCTGGCTCGTTTGGTTGGTCCCTTGGCATTGCCTATCTTGGTGGGGTTGGCACATTTTGTGATCCATTGGGAGAAGTACTTTTCTGCTTGATCAGGGTCATTGTTGGGTTTGAGAGGCGGGCTCTGAGAGTGTTGTTCCATAGGTCTTCAGATATATTTTTCCAGTCTCTGCGTGTGGATCTGTGGTGTACGCTGCTTGTGTTGGTGGGTCGTGAGATGGTGAAGTGGATGCTGTGATGATCGGTCAAGGGAAGCTGTGTGGCATGGCTGTATTTGACTCTGTCCGTGGAAGTGAAAATGGATTTGATAGTGTGTCCTGCAATGTGAGTGGGGTCCGTGACCTTCTGCTTGAGGCCGATGTTGTTCGCACTCTCCAGGAGCTGTTGCCATTGGTGGGATCATTGAGGTGGAAGTTGATATCTCCTACGAGGATATAGTGCTCTGAGTCGATGTTGATGAGGTTGCAGAAGCTGGGGTGTGGTCTGGGTGGTCTGTAGGCAAGAATGCCTCTGATGGTACTCTTCCCATCTGTGTGTAGTTGAAAGATGAGGTGTTCCGTAATCAGAGTTGGGTAGTCGGGGGAGGTCAGGAATCGAATGGTGTCCTTGTAGATGATGGCAACTCCATGTCCATGTTTGTTGGTCCTGTCTTAGTGTGTTATTTTGTATCCCTTGGTGCTTGCAACACCGATGTCTGGTGCAGAGGTGGGGCTCAGCCAGGTTTCTGTGAGGAAGATGACATCTGGATGATGGATGAGATAGTATCCCAAATCTCTGTTGCTTGTTTTCAGAGAGAACATGTGATTAGTAGGATACACTGGAGGTTGTTTGTGGTGGGAGTGGTGGTGTTTCCTGTATTCCTGGTGTTACTAGCTTCAATGCTGCAGGTGAAACAACAGTGTAGGCAGGATAGTAGTTGTTTAGTGGTGCGTATGGATGTGCAGCAGCAGATGTTGTTGAGGTGTACAGGACTAGGTGGTCAGCGACAGTGTGGCTGCGTGGGTTGTAAAGGCCAGGGTTCCTGTGCTGAGCATTGTCCAGGCATGGATGGGCGCAGACGTGATTGCTTTAGGCATGCCTTGGGTGTGCCAGGGGCACGGCCACACAGGGGCCGCCATAAGTAGTCATGGGAGGTGGGAAGGGCTGATTGGGAGGCAGGAAGGCACAGGGTAGGGAAGCGGTGACGAAACAGGCACAGGGAGAACAGGTTTAAACAAAAAGTTTAATAAATGAGGATACAGTCAAACAAATGTGGGCAAAAAAGAAAATCCACTAGGGAAATGCAGGTGCCAAAGGGAATCAGATTCACAATGCAGGCTAATACAATCCAAAAAATTTGGGCACAACACAAGGGAGACAGATAATGCATGCATAAAGAACTGCAGAAATTAGAAAAAGCAGTGGGGAGACCTGGGACTGAACCGTGGTTCATGGCGAGCTCGATGCTGTGGTAGTGTCTCTGAGCTACAAGGAGCTACAGCAGGGGAGCAGCTATCTGGACCTCAGAGAAGGTCGAGGGCCGTACTAAGAGTCAAGTCATCTGTGCCATACATTTGGCATAGCTTATTACTGTATGGGGCAACTCTATAGTCTGTCATGGGGTATTTTTGTACAGTGCACACCCTGAGCTCAAGCATTTAAAGGTGCCATTATGTCTGATAATAAAGGAAAAATGGCATGAAGTAATAAAATAATTGTTTTCAACATTTATATAGTGCTTATTATCAACCCTTTGTGTGGCACTGAAGCGCTTACCTACATGGTCAGCAAGCTATGCAATGTAGGGTGTATGGTTGGAATGGTGTTGTCATTGTTTTGTGATCCCATGTGGGAAGTGTTTCCATGTCATGAGTGATGATCACTGAGATGCATTTTCTGTGTTATGGGACGTAGCAGTGTGGCGGATGACACAGTGTAGGAGACAGATGTGCAGCTTATGATTTTTAGTATGTTGGTAGCTTTGCACAGCTCTGTAGGTCCCTATCATTTCTCATGATTGTAGTCTACTGGTGACTGCATAGGTCAGGTTCACACATTGTGTTGAAGAGGAAAGTCAAGACTAATGCCAGGTTTTCTTGTTTCATGTTGTGCATTGCTTACACTGAATGGGTAGCTCTTTCTCTGTAGAGGCCCTTTTGTCAATGAAGTTGGGTGTGGGGGTACTCTGGGAACAATTTGCTAGTTGTTCGGCCTTTAGTAGCTCACAATGATTTTCAATAATCAGAAGTAGCTCTCACTACAGAAGAGGTTGGAGACCCCTAAGCTATCTGGACCTCAGGGAAAGTTGAGGGTTGAACTAAGAGTCAAGTCATGTGTACCATACATTTGGCATAGCTTATTACTACATGGAGCAACTTTATAGTCTGTCAGGGGATATTTTTGTACAGTGCACACCCTGAACTCAAGTATTTCAAGGTGCCATTATGTGTGATGATAAAGAAAAGAGGCATGATGTAATATAATAAATGTATTTCAACATTTCTATAGTGCTTATTACCTACCCCTTTGTGTGGCACTGAAGCGCTTACCTCCATGGTCAGCAAGCTATGTAATGTAGGGTGTATGTTTGGAATGGTGTTGTTATTGTTTTTTGATACCATATAGGAAGTGTTTCCATGTCATGAGTGATGACCAGTGAGGTGCATTTTCCATGTTATGGGACGTAGCAGTGTGGTGGATGACATAGTGTAAGAGACAGATGAGCAGATTATGGTTTTTAGTATGTTGGTAGCTTTGCACACTCTGTAGGTCCCTATAATTTATCTGGAATGTAGTCTACTGGTGACTGCATAGATCAGGATCACACATTGTGTTGAAGATGGAAGGTGAGACTAATGCCAGGTTTTCTTTTTTCATGTTGTGCATTCCATACACTGAATGGGTAGCTCTTTCTCCGTAGAGGCCCTTTAGTCAATGACGTTGGGTGTGGGGGACTCTGGGAACACTTTGCAAGTTGTATGGCCTTTAGTAGCTCACAATGATTTTCACTTATAAGAAGTAGCTCTCACTACAGAAAAGGTTGGATACCCCTGCTATAAAGTGATCTATTTTTACCTAAGTGCTCTTATTGTTGAGGCCAACATTTTAGTGCCATAAGATTTGGGAATGTTCTCTTATTTTAGATGTTTTTTTGTGTGAACTTCAAAGGTCTAATCTAGAATTTGGCGGGCGTCCCACCACCCCACTGGACTGCTCACCATATTTTGAGATCCCTGACAGGCAACTCACTGTCACAGTGCATCTGGTGATGAGGTGGATGCACTGTAGACACAGCTGAATGCCAAGTGGTTCACCATGTTGTTTCAGCCAGCTTTGCTTACTCTTTTGTTTTTCTCAAGCAGACTCCAAAGGCAGGAGTTTGTTTGAGAAAATCAAAAAACTCAGCAGCTGTGACGTGCGTGGAGTTTTGGTCTTGTGTGTCAGAACTATGATCTGTTTGATACCATGCCTTTCATTTAAGACCTGGACATGAAAAATCAAAGGCTGTAACCCCCTTTTAAATATGGCAAGGCTGTCACCACTGTAACTCGATGGTCCTGTGGCAGATGGGTGAGGGATTTCCACAGTGAAGACTGCTGAGGCTCTGCCACTGTAAACCCAGCAGCCTCACACCTCTAAATAAGGTATGGAGCTTTGCAATGGACAAAGCGCAGGCACCGCCAATTTTTGTCAGTCCCCCTGACCCACCCAAATCCTAAATGACCCCATTACTTCTTTATCACTGGACAGGTCAGTTGACTTGTTGACTCCTGCACTTTCCAGCTCCTATTACATGTTCAACCCTTGAACTTGACCAAGTACCCAAAGGGAGAGCTTTTTAACCTGCTTCATCCTGTGAACAACTGGATCACATTGCTGCTACATTGGTTAGGTTGCAATAAACCTCAAACAAATCTTTTATATTTACCTTGATAGGATATTTCCCAAAGAGAATGCTGAGCTCTTTGTAAGATTTGGGAGAATACCAGTATCAGGGGTATCAAATGCGCGAACCTCTCAGTATCCAATGTAGATTTAGAATAATATTACGGTGCTCCAAGGGGAAAGGGTAGCCACTTACACCCTCAAATGTGAAGTGGACAAAGTCCACAATATGAGCTAAAATATATACAGACCCTGAGCAACACAGCATTCAAACATCAATACAAAAATAGTTCTGGTTCTTTAGTTGTAATCCTTTGTATTTTTTATTCTTCCATCTTTACAGACAGTTTTAGGTCACCTCTGGAATTCAGTATTCATTCCAGTCAAAACTGTAGCCACAGTGCTGTGTTGCTCAAAGGCTGTATAAATGTTTGCTCTGTGTATGATTGTGTGTATAATGAATTCAAGAGGTTTTTCCAAGTGTTCCTTTTATAATTGTGACTGCTATTATTTTTTAAGAGTGAATACATTGCAGATCGAGATGCAAGGAGGGCATGGATGACAGGATTTACAGGTTCAGCAGGTGAGAAAAAATATGACTTTTGAATGAAGAGTTGGTCGGTCTCGGGCTGACCAAAAAATGTGACTTGTCCAGAAAAACATTTGTACCAATCACCTAACACACGGATAGATATCCATACATAGTGTGCATTTCAGAAAAGATGAAATCATAGAGTGATTGCCCATCTAACAGTAAGAGTAATTAGAAGCAGCACGTTTCTCAGTGCTCTTTTGTTGTCTCAAACTAATTCTAGTAAGATTACCAAATAATAGTTATGTGCACGTTATTGCTGTTTATCTGGAAAAAAATGTGATGAAATAATATTTATCTTCCGATCGATGGACCACTAAAACGTCTTCTCCCCATTATTAAAGAATTGTGCCGAAAACATTAGTGGTTTCACTTTGAAAATGGTGTCCGAAATATAAACGTTTGGGTTATTACATAGCAGAGTAACTTTTTTGTAGTATTGTTTAGATGCTCAAGCAGGACTGCTTATTTGAGGGCACAGCCAAAGTAAGTTGTTTGATAGTTCCCCTCTGTGATTGCACAGAATAGCTTTAAAACTATGGATGGAATGCTAAGAAGAGGACATCCATCAATTATGTCATTTGAGATGTCATCGGTGATGTCATAAATTATGTCATACAACATGTCATGAGTAATGTAATATCTGAGGTTATCAGCAATGCATTGCGGGGGCACAGATTATAGATAGCTCTACTAACTATAACTAGTGAATTTCTGTGTTTTCTTTAGTTCAAATCGTTATAATGGTACTAACATATTTACTTAACTATAACATCACTTTGACCTTTGGATTTTTCAGTGAATTTGTAAGTTTTTTTTCTGTATAGTAACATATAATAACAATTCCTAACTATAACGTTACTTAAGCCTTTGTTTTTTTCAGTGAATTTATAGTTTTTTTACTTAAAGTAATATTTTATTACCATATATAAAGCCAACCTCCCGCCATGTATGGCCTTTGGTCGTGCGTGGTGGGGGTTGCCTGCAAGGCCGAAAGGAGGCAGCCAACCCCACACTGCACATGGCCTTTGGTTGTACACGGCATGGGGTTGGACCTAGGACCTCCCACCATGAATGGCCTTTGGTCATGCACAGCAGGGGGTTGTCTGCAGGGCTTGCAGCCAACCACCTCTAGAGGCAGCAAATGCCTTACCGCCCACAGCCTTTGGTCATGCGCGATGTGGGGTTGGACATAGGGTCTGGCTTGGGGCCAGACCCTGTGTTGAGACCCCCGTAGACAGCCAACACCAAACGGCACATAGCCTTATGCCGTGCACAGTGGGGCATTGCCCACAGAGCCTGGCCGTGCCCAACACCCCCACAGGCAGTCAACCCCAAGCTGCACACAGCCGTTAGCATGCATAGCGTAGGGTTGGGCCACAGCGACCTCATACCCCAGGGCATTTTCTTTTTAAACAAGAGGTGCCACATGACCATCCTCTCCTGAGGGAAAGTTTGCTTCCAGCCGGCAGGATATTTAAAGTTGCTCCCACCGGGTGGGCCCAGGCAACTGTTCTGTTTCCCTGCCTGCACTGCTGTGGGCAGGGAGACAAATATTGCTACTGCCGGAGAGGGATCAAGAATTGATAGCTGATTCCTCCGGGCGGAAACAGAGCCAGCTCTCCCACTATGCGGGAAGCCAGCTGGGGTCACAGGGCCCTGCTGGAGCATCCCCCCCCCAGGGACCCCAATATTTTGGTGGAGCACTGAGGCACCCATCTATAATAAAGGTAGGACCGGGGGATGGGTCCCGAGGGCCCAAGAAGGCTTAGGTAGGGGGGTTATTTTATTACCACATGTAATTATGCCAACTTTCTGCCAAAGGCCAAGAGTGGTGTGGGGTTGGCCACCCCCCCCCCGGGGGCATCCAATCCTTTGCCCACACGGCCTTCGGAATGAGTCCTTATGCCCATTAATGGAGGCTGCAACATTTCTCTTCATTGTCCAATCAGATTTTTCTATTATTTGAAGTTGCCTGCCCACAGGACTCCCATGAGAATCCTGAGAACTCAACCATCTAGATATCTATAAACAACCATCTAGATATCTATACATTTTGAGCCTTCATTTCTCAGAAATTACTGAACAGATTTAAACCAAACAAAAAAAGCACACTTTCCGGGTCAAGATGTAGCTGTCTTCCAAATCTGATTCAATTCTGTTTATTGTTTGTTCTGTCTGTAACTGTCTTTAAAGTTCCCAATTAAAATTACATTGGAAAATTGCTTTTAAGATCACCTCGAAACTTTCAAAGAAGGAACTGAGGTGGACGAACCTTTTGTTTTTGGAACATCTTGTGAAGATTTGTCAAATAATGCCAAAGTTATTAGCAAACCAGAAAATCTATTTGCCATGGTGGGTGCAAGAAGCAACCTGAAATACACCAGACAGGATTTTTTAGTAACAATAATCAAAAGAAGGAAGAGCCACTGATTGACTGTTGTCCAATAGAAAGCAGCCCAACCAGTACAGAACATGTTCAATTATACAAGTATGGGCAAGTATGGGGAAGGTGGCTCAGTAAGACAGTATGATCAATGGTGTCAAAAGTGGCTAAGATTCAGACAATAGATACCCCTTGAATCCATTATCCTCTTGCGTTCCTTCCAGGCGACTACTGGTATAGATTCTCTTTCCCTGCCAGGTTGAAAGACTATTTTTCATTGGTCATTGGTTTCCATAAATGTCCAAAATGGAATAATAGCTTTAAGCTCTAACATCTTCGCAGTGAAGAAAGTTTGGAGATTGACTGCCAGTTGACTATGTCTGAGCCATCCAGCAATAGTTCCTCAATAACACCCATGCAGCTGCTTGTGTGTGGTTAACTGCTTGAGGCAAAGAAAGAATCTGGCATGTTGCTTAGATCTTCCTTCACAATACTGATAAATGTTTCCATGGAAAATATTAATGTTAATGTTAATTAAACTTGTTGAGTGCACGAATACCTGGGGGTGTCTTGACGCTATTGACTGCCATAATTCCTCCTAGTTACTCAGTTCTGGAAAAGCCAGGTTTTCAACTTTCTCCTAAAAATGGTGAGGGAAGCCACTCCTCTTAACTCAGCTGGAAGTGTGTTCCACAGCTTTGCGGTACCATAAGAGAGACTCGGCTGCCCCAACCCGAAGTGCATATTCTAGGTACCTTCATCAGTCTTGTCCCTGAGGACTGCAGCTGTCTAGCCGGCTGGTACCAAACAAATTGCTTTTTGAGCAACAGAGGTCCTGTGTCGTTCAAAGCCTTGAACGCTAAACAGAGGGCCTTGAACTCAACTTGTTTGGCAACTGGGAGCCAATGGAGTCGGCGAATTTCCTTGGTGATGGAATCGTATTTGGGGATATTGCTCAACATTCAAGCAGCTGTATTTTGAATGGATTGAAGCTTTTTAAGAAAATGTTTACGCATGCCCAAATAGAGACTATTACAGTAGTCCAATTTAGTCTGGACCAACGTGGTAACCACTAGCTTTCTAGAATCGATGGGGATGTAAGGCATGATTTTCCTAAGTTTTTTTAATCATAAAATGGGAGGCGGTGACAAAAGCATTAGTCTGATGAGATAGTGCTAGCTTGTTATCGATCCACACGCCTAAATGTTTTGCCTTTAGCACAGTCTTAGGTGCTTCACCTATCTCTTCTGGCTACCAGAGATTGTCCCATCTAGGTTTTAACTCACCGAAGATAATAATCTCCGTTTTTTTTTAGTTAAGTTTCAGGCAGTGCAGGCTCATCCATCTGTCGACTTCTCTCATACAGTTCTAGAACTGTAGAGAGGGAGCAGTTTGTTTATTATATGCTGCCACAACTATCTGGGTGTCGTCCTTGTAGGACGTTAAATTAAACCCAAACCTCCGGATCAGAGGGGCAAGTTCTGCAACATATATATTACAAGGAGTTGGGCTTAAGTATGATCCCTGGGGGACTCCACAGGGCAGAGCATAAGACTCTGATTGAAAACCGTCCATGGTAACAGTTAATCTCCTTTCTTTCAGAAAGGAGGCCAATAGAGTCAGTGCCATTCCCTGAACCCCCATTGATTCCAGCCAACAAATTGTGGTCGACCTTATCAAAATCGTCTGATAGATCGAGGAGGATCAGGGCCGCTGGCCCTCCTCCATCCATCACCGTTCTGATTTCTTCTGTGGCATTATTCAATGCAGTCTTGGTACTGTGTTCCCTGTGGAAACCGTACAGAGTGTGGTCAAGAAGATCGTTATCCAGAATGAACTGAGATAGTTGCTTATTCATAATCTTTTCAACCATCTTGGCTGGAAGTGGTAGATGGGCAATGGGTCGATAGCTGGCCGGATTGGTTGCGCCCATGTTTGGCTTCTTCAACAAAGGGAGAATGGAGCAATCTTTTCATATGGAAGGGAACTTGCCTAAATTGAACATTGTATTAAAAATCTGAGTGAGAATAGGGCTAACCACTTCTATTATCTTTTTAAGGACAGCCGAGGGACAGGGATCATTTGGCGAACCGGATTTAGCCTCTATTATGTGTTTAACTACCACTTCTGAAGGAATTGGGGCAAATGAACTAAAAGAATCTTGCAGCGATTCATCATATATGGTTGGCTCTAAGGGATCATAGTCAGGTGTGGTAAAAAAACGTTATAAATGTTCATGACTTTAGATTTTAAAGCTGGTGCAATAGAATCACAAAATGTTTGATCCCATTCTATTGCATCAGACTTCGGCAGTGAAGCTAAATTATTAACTAATTCGAATAGCTCTTTGGAGGTGTGTTTAGTTGTCTCAATTTGTTGGGTGAAGTAATCCTTCTTAGCGTTTTTTAGTACATTTTTGTAGTTGCTTAATATGGTTTTATATAACTCTTTTTCTGTTTTGTCGTAATTGGCTCTCCAGCGCCTTTCTGTTCTACGGCACAATTGTTTTTCCTTACATAGAGTTTCCGAGAGTTTCCGAGAATCAGGGAGCCGACAGCATACCCCGGTTCCCTGAGATCTTTCTGATACGTAATGATGTTTTTATAGCTTCATTTAGCCATTCAGTATACTTGACTGCATTCAAATCTACACACAGATTAAATTTAGGGTGTGTTTCCTCCAAAAAAGAATGAAATAAAGCCAAATCTATTTTGCTCCACGCAATGCAGGTTGATAGGGTTTTTTTGTCATCTTAATTGACTGGGCTATAGGGGTTACAAGACTACATTTCATTAAAAAATGGGCAGTCCAGGTCAGGGGAAGGACTTTTTTCACTGACAACCCGGCTAAGGAGCTGAAAATCCCATCAAGCGTATGTCCTGCATATGCGTAGGGGCTGAGACAATCTGAGAAAGGCCTAACGGCCTTAGAGCATCTAATAGAATTGCCATCTCTTTATCTTCCAAATCTTCTCAATACATATTTAAATCCCCAAGGACGGTGAAATCATTACTAGACAGTGCGGGTTCAAGGAGTCCTTCTAAATTCTGCACAAATGTGCTCCTGACACTGGGAGGGCTGTAAAGGGATGTATGACGTTACAACGCATACCTTTATATCGTGGTACACTACATCGCGGTTTTGACAACCCAAGTCGTTACAACGACTTGCGCTAGATGGCGCTCTAGGACAAGGAATAGGACTTAGGAGTAATATAATTTACTATTCCAACTCCAGTCTACGTACAGTAGGGAAGGTGTTGGATAGTAAATTATACTATTCCGTGTCCTAGAGCGCCATCTAGCGCAAGTCATTGTAACGACTTGCGTTGTTAAAACCGCAATGTAATGGCATCGCGATGTAATCCCCGCGTTGTAAATGATGTTTCCCGCTGTAAAGTAATATGCCTTTAAACGTTATCTTAGAGGCTATTTCGATAGAAAAGTGAAGTGCTTCGAAGAGAGGAGTGGAGGCTGGGGCAAACTTGGCTACAAACTGCTCTCTCAAAATAATTGCTACTCCCCCTCCTCTTTTTTGTGGTCTATCTATTCTGAACGACTGGAAACCCATGGGCGTTGCAGTGACAAAATCTAGATCGGAAGCTGCATCAGCCCATGTTTCTGTAATGAAAAGCACATCAATTTTATGAGTGTTTATCATCTCAGCTATTTCATATTTATGTTTAATCAAGGACCTGACATTGATGAGTCCACAAGTTATATTCTGTTTTCTATCATCTACCTAAAGTTTTTGTTCAATACTTCTTGTGGAGAGCGAAGCTCCTTAATCTTCTGCTCTGGTGGAAGTGTAAAACCGCATGGGCAAACTAAGTTGTTATCAGATGTAGCTAGGCATATTCACTTGGAATATGTTCCATTAGTGTTAAAATTTAGCAGTTCCTCCTTAGAGTATTGCTGGGTTACAATGGAGATTGAGCCAGGGGTTCTGGCCCTAGGCCCAGGCCAGGCGCGGACGAGCGCAGACGGGCTTGCCTTAGGTGCGCCTCCAGTGCGCCAGCTGCACGCGTCCGCTGCGCATCCACGGTATTGGCATTTAAATAGATTCCCCTTCCACCTGCCGCGTAGCGTCTGACATCATGGGGTGTGCCGTGCTGTGTGGACCGCCCTCCACTCAAACAGCAACAGCTTCGGTGGACCGGGGCCGGTGCAACACGCGCACGTGAGTGCAAAGCCTAATGCCCAAGTAAAGTGCTGCTAGTAAAAAAAAACGGGGTGCGGGGAAGCGGGTAAGTTAAAAACACAAGCAATGGATTAAAATAAATGAAACCAGCAAAGACACCAGCAGAACTCACAGCAGTTCGCTGCACTTCCACGGTATCGGCATTTAAATAGATTCGCCTGCCGCCTAGCGTCTGACGTCACGGGGTGTGCCGTGCCGTGTGGACTGCCCTCCACTCAAACAGCAACATCTGCGGTGGACCGGGGTTGGTGCAACACGCGCACGTGAGTGCAAAGCCTAATGTCCCAAGTAAAGTGCTGTCGGGATGCAGGGTGCAGGGGAGCGGGGAAGTTAAAAACACAAGCAATAGATTAAAATAAATGAAACCAGCAAAGACGCCAGCAGAACTCACAGCAGTCCCTGATAACTGTTCTCACAATGAACAGGTGGAGGGGAATATTAGAAGAACCTACAATCTGCAGTACTTCCCCAAATTTTGAGACAGTGTATCTGAGAGGAAGACAAAGGGGATAGAGGTAATGTAAACACCTGCAGCATTGATGAATGTGTGATGTAAATTGTTGGTTTGACAAAAGAATGGGTTAAAGAGCCCCATTAGCATAAATGGATTGTGTTACATGCAATTGGTTTATTTTAGGAACTGCTGTTGTGACAATGACAAAGTCAGCACTGTGGACAGATAGTCGATATTGGACGCAAGCAGAGCGGCAACTGGACTGCAACTGGGAGCTTCAAAAAACAAGTTAGTATACATTGTCCATGCCAGAGATTATTAACCATGACATTCAATATTAGAAAACAATCTATCATACATGTGCTTGTGCTTTGGAGTTCCAATCACTTTATGAAGGATGCTAACATTCATGTATTAAGAGAAGCAATGCTAAAGTAACGCTGGGCATAAAATAATGTATTAGTCTACACAAAGTGTCATCTGTAAGCAAAGATTACTGCCATGATACATTAAATGAAAATTTGTGAATTTTTACGCCCTTGTTTGACAACACAGCAGCATAATTACATTTTGGCTGGATTGTGTTCATCTTCAGTGTGGGTTTGAAGCCAGGATATAAGTTTTCTTTTCAAACTTCCATGGGAGGTCGCACAGTCAGTGTGGTATTTTGTACCTCTGCGTCTATAAATACAAAGATGTGCAGTGTCTGTTATTCCACTCATAGATCTTTTTTTTCCAGCAAGACTGTCCTTCACCTGCATCAATTACCATTCTCTTCTACCAGATATTGTTCAATAAGCATTTATAACTTTATAAGGGTATATTTCCCTTTAAGTGTTTTGACCATAAACTTGATTTTAAACTATCTTCTCTTTTGCAGCTAGGGTCAATTCCATTGTTGAGTGGATCATCAATGAGGTTCGACCTGGACAGCAAATTGGATTTGATCCTTTCCTCTTCTCCATGGGTATGCCAATTTGATCAGAATATGTAGTTCTATACATAGAGAATTATTGCCTGTTTCTACAACACGTTGCTTGTCACATGGTCTGCTAGTCAATGCAATACAGTATTAGGCAAGAAGGCATATAATTCACTGTGCTGTGTTACAAAATAGTGCTGAAATCCGAGCACTTTGACATCCATGCATGGTATTCCTCCATCTCCCAGTGGATCTTTTCTAGAAGGAAAAAGAGCAAGATGTGATGTTTGCCAAGGTATCAGCTCTCCTCCAGGCAGATCTCTCATGGCACAGAGATTTTGGAGACAGTCTGAGAGCTTGCAAGTAAGAGAGAACAGACAGGGTTCTTACTAAACCACCAATCAGTTATATTTTGGGATAGAGAAGTGTCAAGACTGTCCAGAGCCAACAGAGACAGAAGCAAGGTTATTTTTGATGGGGACACAACTTTAGTTCTGAGAAGTCAAAGAACCCAATAATGTCTACAAATGTTTTTATTCTCCTCTCTAATAAAAGCATTAGCACAGGCTAAAAATAATAAAGAGAACTCCATGAAAATAACTAACGTCTTATCAAACGCAGTCTAACAGAATCCTCTTTTATGTTCTACCTTTGTGAAAAAATAACTTCATGTGAAATCTTCTATGAGTGAAGCCCTCATATTTTCCCCCAAGCCCATGTCCCTGGGGAGAGGATTCATATCTGTTGCTCGTCCTTCAGAATATGCCCCAGTATACTGATACTCCTTTTTAGCTATAAGCCAAAGGGTGTGCTATTTCTACTGTGTTACACTGAGTATAAACATGTGAACAGATAGTACTTATTTCCCAAGATGTTCCTGAGAAAAGGGTGTGAAAATTGCACACAATTAAGGCACAATGCAAGCAATGACATTCAGTGGGGTGAGTACAAATTGGGGACCGCTCATCAAGGGATGGTGAGGGGGAATCTGGCAATACCCATACATTCGAGCTGACAAGCTGAGGGGACCCCCTTATGCATAGAAGACTGGGGGCCTCCCACACAGCTGGTGCTGCAAGGTTGTCCATTACACTTCTGATGACAATTTTGATTTGCAAGGGCCTCAACATACTATTGCTAAACAAATCATAATGAACAATATATAAACTATCGAAGCACAACTAAAAATGAACCTGCAAGACTTGGGGACAGATTTACGACCCTTTCATTTAGCGCCTCGCAATTTGCGACACATTGCGAGTCGCAAATTGTGAGGCGCTAATAGAAATGTACAACAGTGTGTTTACACTGTTTTGCGATACCCAATGGGGTTGCAAATTGCGAGGCTCATTAATTTTAATGAGCCTCTCTCAATTTGCGAGCTCATTGTGAATGCCAGCCCTCCCAGGGATGGTGGCCTGATGGGCTCAGCAGACCACCATGTGTGGGACTGCTTTTTAATAAAACAGCTTTTTTTTTCAATGCAGCCCGTTTTCCTGAAAGGAAAACGGGATGCATTGAAGAAAAAAAAAATGAAACGTTTTCGTTTTATATTTGAAGGGCAGGCAGTGGTCCCTGGGACCACTGGCTGCCGTTAAAAAAATATTTTGCATGCATTTGCAAAGGGTAAGGGGTCCCAGGGAGACCCCTTCCCCTTTGCAAATGCATTACTACCTACTTGAAGTAGGTGGTAATTGCAAGTGTTTTGCGACCACAATTGCGGTCGCAAAACATTAGTACATTGTTTTGAGACTCGCTATTTGAAAGGGAACGCCCCTTCGAAATAGCGAGTCTCAAAACCTATTTAGCGAGTCGCAAAACAATTGCGACTCGCTAAATAGGCTATGTACATGGCCCAATATGTTTTTGCATGCGCAAACGGGTTCGCAAACCCGTTTGCACATGCAAAAAGGGTTGTATATCTGGCCCAGTAATGGCTTAATAACATTACACATTAATGGCTGAAGATCATAAGACTGAAGTGTGGAGCTGGCTGTGGCCAACTGTATTGAGATCGTCAGTGGTTGTCATAGCAGCTCCAACATAATTTTAAGGGTGGAACTGTAGTTATAAGTGTTAATCTGTCTTAGAATGTCCATGGTCTGCGATCAATGGTCGATACATATAGAGCACAATATTTGCTTAAGCCTCTTGGATCTACTCAGTAAATCAGCACTAAAAAGTGTCAGCAATTATTGCAGGTCGAAGAAACTTGGGACTTCAAGAGCTTTCTAAATAGAGTGATATCAGATTCAGAATGGAGACGGAGAAGCGAAGAATCTCAGGTCTTGGCCACAGCCACTGAAGAGGCGAAGCAACACTGTAAACTGTAGCTTGGTTGGGCTCAATGAGAATGAACCTTGTTTCCCTGTCCACCTTAGTTGCGACCTCCCTGGACAAGTCTCAGACTCTTATTCTTGTCCTTTGTAGATGGAAAAATGACTCCCACTTTTCACCAAATGCTTGTAAAGTTCCTTCTTGTCAGTTCTGCAACCCCTGGCTCCTAGGAATCAGGTCTCTCTCCAGCCAGGTCTCCTTCAGGGTCCACTCCACTGATGTTAGGTGGGCGCTTAGACGTTCTTCTGCTAATGGAAGGTTGCTGAAGCAGTGCGTATGTGGATCTAATGGATGTATGAGGGTTTAATGAGTGGGCAGCTCTAATATTTCCAGTTCTTGTATTACAGATGACTGGAAGAGTTACTCTGAAGCTTTGGCAGATTATGGTAGAAACTTCACATCCATAGAAACAAACCTTGTCGACCTAATCTGGACGGAGCAGAGGCCCACTCCCAGCAGCAACATCTATCGACTCCAAGACAACTTCTCAGGTAGTTATTTGTTGAAGCAGAAGCACATACAGATTATTTTGGAACAGTGAAGGCTATCAATCAATCAATCAATCAAGGTATTTATAGAGCGCACTACTCACCCGGAGGGTCTCAAGGCGCTTGGGGGGGGGGGGGGGGGGGAGCCGCAACTGCTCAATCAGCCAGGTCTTGAGCTTCTTCCTGAAGGACAGGTGGTCTTGGGTCAGGCGCAGGTCGGTTGGGAGGGAGTTCCAGGTCTTGGCGGCCAGGTAGGAGAAGGACCTTCCTCCTGTTGTCGCTCTTCGGATGCGGGGGACGGCGGCGAGGGCGTGACTGGTCGATCGGAGGTGGCGTTTGGGAGCGTAGAAGTTGAGGCGGTTGTTGAGGTAGCTCGAGCCTTGGTCGTGTAGGGCTTTGTGTGCGTGGGTCAGGAGGCGGAAGGTGATTCTCTTGTTGACGGGGAGCCAGTGCAGGTCTCTCAGATGTCCGGAGATGTGGCTGCGTCAGGAGATGTCGAGGATGAATTTTGGTGAGGCGTTCTGGATCGGCTGGAGTCTCTTCTGGAGCTTGGCGGTGGTTCCGGCGTAGAGGGAGTTGCCGTAGTCCAGTCGGCTGGTGACGAGGGCCTGGGTGACCGTCTTCCTGGTCTCGGTGGGGATCCACCGGAAGATCTTGCGTAGCATGCGTAGGATGTTGAAGCATGATGAGGAGACGGCGTTGACTTGTCTGGTCATGGAGAGGGAGGAGTCCAGGATGAAGCCCAGGTTGCGTGCGTGGTCTGTCGGTTTGGGTGCGGTGCCCAGGGCGGGGGGCCACCAGGAGTCGTCCCAGGCGGAGGGCGAGGAGCCCAGGATGAGGACTTCCGTCTTGTCTGAGTTCAGTTTCAGGCGGCTGGTCGTCATCCACTCGGCTACGTCTTTCATCCCTTCGTGGAGGTTGGTTCTGGCGGCGGCGGGGTCGTTGGTCAGGGAGAGGATCAGCTGGGTGTCGTCGGCGTAGGAGATGATGTTGAGGTTGTGTTGGCGTGCGATGGCCGCGAGGGGGCTCATGTAGACGTTGAAGAGGGTGGGGCTGAGCGAGGATCCTTGAGGGACGCCGCAGATGACTTCGGTGGCCTCTGACTTGTACGGTGGTAGGCGGACTCTCTGTGTCCTTCCGCTGAGGAAGGAGATGATCCATTCCAGTGCCTTCTCCTGGATTCCGACGTTGCTGAGGCGCTGCACTAGGGTGCGGTGGCAGACAGTGTCGAATGCTGCGGAGAGGTCTAGGAGGATGAGGGCCGCCGTTTCTCCGTTGTCCAGCAGGGCTCGGATGTCATCGGTGGCAGCGATGAGGGCGGTCTCGGTGCTGTGGTTGGCTCGGAAGCCAGACTGTGAGGGGTCGAGGGATCCATTCGTCTCGAGGAAGGCGGCCAGCTGCTTGTTGACGGTCTTCTCGATGACTTTGGCTGGAAACGGGAGGAGCGAGATGGGGCGGTAGTTTTTGAGTTCGGTGGGGTCCGCTGTTGGCTTCTTCAGTAGAGCGCTGAGTTCGGCGTGCTTCCAGCTCTCAGGGAAGGTGGCAGAGTCAAAGGAGGTGTTGATGATGTCCCGCAGGTGGGGAGCGATGACAGCGTCGGCCTTGTTGAAGATGTGGTGAGGGCAGGGGTTGGTCGGAGATCCGGAGTGGATGGTGTTCATCGTGCGGGTGGTGTCTTCTGTGTTGATCGGGGTCCAGGCGTTGAGGGTGGTGGTGGGGGGCGTTGGTGCGGTCGTGGGGAGCGTTGGTTGTGTGCTGAAGCTGTTGTGTATGTCTGCGATCTTGTTGTGGAAGTAGGAGGCGAGGGAGTTGCAGAGGTCTTGCGATGGGGTGATGTCGTTGGTTCCGGCGTTGGGGTTTGGAGAGCTCTTTCACGATGTTGAAGAGTTCCTTGCAGTTGTGTGCGTTGTTGTCCAGCCGGTCCTTGAATGCTGTTTTCTTGGTGGCGTGGATCAGTTGATGGTGCTTCCGGGTGGCAAGCTTGAGGGCAGTCATGTTGTCCGGTGTTGGCTCCCTTCTCCAGGCTTTCTCGAGGGCTCGGCAGTTCTTCTTGGAGCTCTTGAGTTTGTCGGTGAACCATGGGGCCTTCTTGCTGCCGGGTCTGCTAGGCGGGGTCCTCAGTGGGGCGAGTTCATCTGCGCATTTGCTGATCCACTTCGTGAGGTTGTCGGCGGCCTGGCTGGGGTTCGCTGAGCTGGCGGGAGGGTGCTGGCTCAGGGAAGCAGCGAGCTGGTCTGCTGTGATCTTGTTCCAGCTTCTACGAGCAGCCTGTTGCTGGTGGTGGTGGGTCGTGGTTCTTCTGAAGGTGAAGTGGACGCAGCTGTGGTCCGTCCAGTGGAGTCCGGTGGCATGGCTGAAGACGATGTCCTTGCTGGATGAGAAGACAGCGTCGAGTGTGTGTCCGGCGAGGTGGGTGGGGGTGGTCACCAGCTGCTTGAGTCCGAGGTTGGCGAGGTTGTCAAGCAGGGTGGTGGTGTTGCGGTCGTTGTTGTTCTCCAGGTGGAAGTTGATGTCCCCCAGGAGGATGTAGTCAGCGGAGGGGAGGGCGTGCGGGCTGATGAAGTCGGCGATGTCGTCGCTGAATTGTGTGCGTGGTCCCGGGGGTCGGTAGATGAGGATGCCTCTGAGGGTGGTCTTGGGGTCTGTGTGGATCTGGAAGTGCAGGTGTTCGTCGGATGTCAGGGTGTCGTCGGTGTTGGTCGTGATGCGGATGGTTTCCCTGTAGATGATGGCGATGCCTCCTCCCATGTGGTTGACGCGGTCCCTTCGGGTGATCTTGTATCCGTCCGGGATGGCGATGGCGATGTCGGGTGCTGAGGAGTCGTTCATCCAGGTTTCCGTGAGGAAGGCGACGTCAGGGGCTGTGGTGTCGAGGAGGCTCCAGAGTTGAACGGCGTGTCTGTGGACGGAGCGGGTGTTGAGCAGGATGCACTTCAGGTGGTTCCTGCTGGTGTTCGGCTTGGTGGGTGGTGGTGTAGAGCCGGTCCGGGTGCAGGTGAACATGCAGGCGCGGCAGCTGAAGGGTCCGTGGGTGCGTCTCGGGGTGGCTCGGTAGCATCCAGGGGATCGGCCGGTGTTGAGTGCGTTGAGGGTGGCGGCGTCGTACGTCCGGCGGGTGGGGTGGGCACTGCGGGGGCCAGGGGTCCTGGCACTGGGCGCGGTCCAGGCGCGGACGGGCGCAGACGGGCTTACCTTTGGCGTGCCTTCGGCGCGCTTAGGGCGCGCCCGCTGCGCGTCAACGCTGCGCGTTTGCCACTCTGCCATAAGTGGAGAGTGGGGGGGCGGAGCGAGGGAGGAGCAGCTGGGAGGCGGGAGCGGGGCGGCGAATGGGTAGGGCTGTATAGGGAAGGGGGCGGGGCCGCAGGGGGCAGTGGCGGGGAGCAGGGAGGTGGCGGGAAGCGCGGCAGGGGCCGGGAGAGACAGGAGGGCAACAAAAACACAGAGGAATAAAAAATAAACTACACGGGGCACAAGAGAAAACAAGGAGCAGAATTACACAGACAATCGGATTCGCAATACAATACAAACGCGGCGCAGGCGGGGTCTGAGCACCAATCAGCGGTGCACAGGAACACAGCTGCTGGCAGCGGCGGCGCTGGTGGCAACGAGGGGCAGCCTGGGCTCAGTCAGCGGTGCGCAGGGTCACAGCTGCTGGCAGCGGCGGCACTGGCGGGAACGAGGGGCAGCCTGTGCTCACTCCTGAGGAGTGTGCACGGTGCGAGGGGGTGACCGGCCCAATGGGACAGAGGTCACTGCTCTCCACCGTGTACACTACGCCCTATATGGTCCAGTGGGAGGGAGGAGCAGCTGGGAGGCGGGAGCGGGGCGGCGAATGGGTAGGGCTGTATAGGGAAGGGGGCGGTGCCGCAGGGGGCAGCGGCGGGGAGCGGGGAGGTGGCGGGAAGCGCGGCAGGGGCCGGGAGAGACAGGAGGGGAACAAAAACACAGTGGAACAAAAAATAAACTACACGGGGCACAAGAGAAAACAAGGAGCAGAATTACACAGACAATCGGATTCGCAATACAATACAAACGCGGCGCAGGCGGGGTCTGAGCACCAATCAGCGGTGCACAGGAACACAGCTGCTGGCAGCGGCGGCGCTGGTGGCAACGAGGGGCAGCCTGGGCTCAGTCAGCGGTGCGCAGGGTCACAGCTGCTGGCAGCGGCGGCACTGGCGGGAACGAGGGGCAGCCTGAGCTCACTCCTGAGGAGTGTGCACGGTGCGAGGGGGTGACCGGCCCAATGGGACAGAGGTCACTGCTCTCCACCGTGTACACTACGCCCTATATGGTCCAGTGGGAGGGAGGAGCAGCTGGGAGGCGGGAGCGGGGCGGCGAATGGGTAGGGCTGTATAGGGAAGGGGGCGGGGCTGCAGGGGGCAGCGGCGGGGAGCGGGGAGGTGGCGGGAAGCGCGGCAGGGGCCGGGAGAGACAGGAGGGGAACAAAAACACAGAGGAACAAAAAATAAACTACACGGGGCACAAGAGAAAACAAGGAACAGAATTACACAGACAATCGGATTCGCAATACAATACAAACGCGGCGCAGGCGGGGTCTGAGCACCAATCAGCGGTGCACAGGAACACAGCTGCTGGCAGCGGCGGAGCTGGTGGCAACGAGGGGCAGCCTGGGCTCAGTCAGCGGTGCGCAGGGTCACAGCTGCTGGCAGCGGCGGCACTGGCGGGAACGAGGGGCAGCGTGAGCTCACTCCTGAGGAGTGTGCACGGTGCGAGGGGGTGACCGGCCCAATGGGACAGAGGTCCCATTGGGCCGTTTCCTTTTTTCTAAAACGTAAATTTGGCAATGGTTTAAGACTTAGTCCTGTCAAGGGAATGGGTAAATCAGTTTGCAAGATGGGAAAAACAACTGAACACCCTTAAAATTGATGATCGTGTGTCAGAGGATGTTTCCTTATAGGGGATGGGGATAATTTACCCATGGAGACAATGAGAGTTTCAGTGACTTTTTTTGTATGCCGACTGTTGACTATGTATTATTTAGAATGCAGAAAACTGTTGCATTAGTTAGCGTAAGTGAAATTAATCTGGGAATTCTCTCCTGGATAACCCTGACTTTAGCAGTTTCAATGCTCTTGAAAACTTTGTGAATTCCAAAAAAACGCATTATACTCCAAACGTAGGACGAAATCTACGATTTGGGCTTTTTTTGTGATTCGGGACCTCAGTACTTTGTAACCCTTTCAAAATTACAGGGTTAGTTGCCCGAGTGCACAAGGTATTTCCAATATTCATTGTTGAAATATCAGCAAGGCTTAGATGAACAAGGAAGGCGAAGTATACCAGACTACAGACCATTGTACGTGACAGCTAAATGCACACACGTGTGGCCACATGCTCAGTCTTTTGAAAGTTGTTTGCTTAGTTTTAGATCAAATGACGAGCTGGCTATACACTCATAAGTACAATAAGGAAATGCAAGTGAAGTAAACACTTGAACAAAGAATGAAAGTTGTGTTTCGGTTGTTAAATCCGTATCATGGTATTGGAATATTTCTACTTTGGCTCTTAATAGAACATTATGTAATAACTAAGCGTATGAAGCTGCTCGTTCACTTTAATGGGCTTTCCTGCCCCTCAGGACGTGTCTGATATATTTGGCATGTGTAATATTTTAAAGAAAGGGCTCAGCCTCGAGAGGAGATATTATTTATAAGAGTATGGTTTTCATCTGTCAACTAGGCCTGGGCGAAAATTTCGTTCCGTTCGCGGAAATTGCGATAATTTGACATTTTCGCGTTCCGCGGAGAGCGCGAAAATGTCAAAAATTCCGGTTTCCGCAGCTTGGCGATAATTTGTTTCGTGCTCGCGCTATAAAATAATACATTCTCGCGCGCGCGTGATC
The DNA here is from genome assembly GCF_964204655.1 of Triturus cristatus. Lineage (NCBI taxonomy): Eukaryota > Metazoa > Chordata > Amphibia > Caudata > Salamandridae > Triturus > Triturus cristatus. Next base: position 697,050,880 of record NC_140588.1, read on the forward strand.
GCCTTACCTGAATCCCTGCGTTCGCCGACAAGTTTTCTTGATCCGGTCGCGTTCTCCATGAGATGTTGTATTGTTTTTAGCCATTTGCGCTGTCTCGCACAGTTCGCGCCCGCAGTGACGTCATGCGTCGCGCGATCACGTCTTTCTTCTCGCGATCATGCACCGCGAGAAAACTCAAAACAAGATGGCCGCGCCCGCAAGCAACCACATGGGTAAGTTGGCGACCTGCAACCATGCAGAAAATCTCGCGAACATGCCGGAAAAAAACGTCCGCATCTTCGCGATATTTCCGCTTGTTTGCGATAATTTTAAACATTTTCGCGATAATTTGCGAAAGTTAATTTCGCAAATTCCGTCCACCCCTACTGTCAACCCGAGTCTGGCACACTTCTTCATTTTAGGCCCACAAATACTACAATTTTTAAACTCAGGATGTCCAACAAAATGGATATCAGAAATAGAAATTCCCTTCATCCATATTTCTTTGAACAAGAATAAACCCAGGTTTTGGCTGTGAATACATCTTGCACTTACATCACAGTCTATAACGAGATATCTTACATTAAGGAGGCCTGCATATAACTGCTTAGTTGTACTCCCAGCAGAGGTTCCTCAAACGTGTTTATGTAAATTAACCAGTGTAGCATTTCGCTCACCTAAACTGCAGTCTGCTGATGGGGCTGGACAAGACATATGACCTCTGGAGTAGATCTTTCCCTCTGATGAGCAAACTCCAAAGTTTGCTTAGGGATTCTGGCTGCCTTTGTGGCACAGACAACACAAACAGACTTGCCATTTGCATGCCTCTATTGTGTCGCAAGAACGCTCGCTGTGCATGGCCATGCAAACTGGCAATGCATATGCCCTGCATACTCTATTATGCAGTTACACATGCTCATTCAGTCCACAGCCACAAGAGCACAAGAGAATAGAAAGAATCAAAGCAGCCAGCAACAGACTCACACATTCAGACTATAAAAAACGGTATGAAACAGCTTTCCACAGTAGAAGCGTCTTCCTTAAGTATAACAACTCTCATAATGACCACAACACAAACATGAAAAATGTCACAACATTTTTTTTTAGACAGTAATATTAGAGCAAAACAAAAAGTTTAGCATTCTTCGTGTTTCGGGAGCTTTTAAGTGTATTGCCCTAGCAGATTTTAAAAGATGGATTAATTTCCTGACACTCATTGGATTAAATATTTGATTTAGAGGTATTTTTGTCAGATTGCCTTATCTACTTGTCATTTAGTCCTGCCGCATAGTTTTGGTAATTTCTTTGAGCTGTGGTAAGCCGTGGCCTCAGTTTACCTCTCTTTGCCACTGCTCAGGAGTCAAGCTCAAACCCTCTAATATTAACACCAAAGATTTTAGCTCCATGTTTAAATCCTCCCACTGCAGATTTCAGGAGAATGTACAGGTCAATAATGAGAATTTTAACTCTTGGATATCATCTGCTTTATTTTTCATCATTCCTGTTGTTTCTCACCACAGCACCTCCTGCCATTTCCTGTAGACCGGCCTTTGCATCAACCAGAAAGGCATGGAAGCTTCTGCAGAGGAAAAGGCACCAAGTAGTCGTACTTCCCAAAAGATTTTAAAATTGTAAATTAGTTCTCCAACCTGATTAGTGCACAGCATGCCAGTCTCCCCATCACCTTGTCTTTGGAAATCTACATAGACGAGGTCCAGTATATTTATCACAGTTCAGGTCCTCGTCCATTCCATTATTTTGATATGGTAGGGCCCATTTCAGCTTGTTCAATTCATTTAGTTGGCAGACTTCCAGCAAAAACGCCCCACAGTGATTTACTCTGATGTAATAATCACCCACTGTACTCTGGGCATTCCTGGTGACACACTATCAAACCTTTTATACAAAATATTGAAGGTTGGATTGCTTGAATTAATCTCAGCCACTGTTAATTGCCGCGTCTTAGTCCATTGTTATTTTGCACACCTTGACACCTCCGTTTGGACCCAGCCATATGCAAATCAGTCTTAACCCTTCTCCAGTGGGAACAGTCCAAGCTGAAAATGATGGACTGGGATGCAGCTTTGAGTGAATGATGGTGAAAGAGATTAATTGAAGCATTCCTTCCATCACCTTGTTGTTGTTGCAGGAGATGCCCTAAGTGTGACTGGTATGCCCAGACGTGAGTCCTGTGCTGACTGTCCCACTGGAATCAAGATATACTGGACTGATGAGCCTTATTCAGGGTGATACCGGTCCTGGGTTGCTTGTGTTGCTTGTGTTCTGGTTCAGGTAGCACCTTGTCTGACAGTTCAGGATTGACAGTTCCCTTTGGAGAACTATCAAGACTGATTTGCATATGTCTGGGCCCAAACTGAGGAGGTATGGTGAGGAAAAAACAAAGGACTGGGATCCGGCCGGAAGAGAAGGAATGTCAGATGCTGAGATTAATTCAAGCATTCCGACCATCTCCTTGTTGAAGTTGACACACTATAGAATAATGCTTGTTGGAAACGGCCCTTTTTGCAGGGTTATCCCCAATCTTTTTGCTTCTTCCTCCTTTATTTTTTCTGACCCGTGGTTGTTGGCATAGGACTCTGGGCACTTTACCACTGCTGATCAGTGCTAAAGTGCATATGCTCTCTGTATAAATTGTTATATTGATTGGTTATCCATGATTGGTATATTTGTTTCACCTGTTAGCCCCTAGTAAAGTGCACTACGTGTGCCAGGGCTGGTGATTCAAATGCTACTAGTGGGCTGCAGCACTGATTGTGCCACCCACAGGAGTAGCCCTAAAATGATGTCTTAGGCCTGCTTGCAGTGCCTATGTGCAGTCCAGGACTGCCATGTCGACCTGGCCAGTGCACCCACTGACCAGGCCTTATCCTTCCCTTTCTGTACATGTCAGGCATCCCTATGGTGGCCCTAGGTACCCCCCTGGGCTGGGTGCAGTGTATCTGAAAGGTAGGGCATGTACTGAGGTGGGTAACATGCCCTGGTAGTGAATTACAGCCATTTTCGTTTTTCACTGCTGAGAGGCTATCTTGCCCATAGGATAGAATGGGGGAGGCTGTTTACATGCCTATCTTCCCATAAGGGCAAGATAGAAAATCCAAGTTTGGTATCTTTGCGTTCAGAATTTAATTATACATCTTTTTAGCAAGATGGTTTTTAAATTCACTGTGTGAGGATAGCACTTTTTAGAAAGTAGCTATTCTCCTGTTTAACCTTCCTGTGTGCCTGTGTGCTGGTTGGCTGACTGGTGTCATGTGATGGGCTAGGTGGCTCCAGGAGCCTGGATGAGTCAGCAGCAGGGTGAATAGGGAGATCTGCTTTAGATGGGTGGGAGGAGTAGTCCCTGGGTTTGAATAGGGCTGCCTCTGCCAGCACAATGCTGGCTCCACCCCCTGCTGACCAGGCTGAGGACTCTGCCTCTGCTGGAACAAAGAAGGCTCCACCTCCTGCTGAGTGTCTAACGACCCTGCCCCTCACTCTGAAAGGAACCAGGTGCTCCAGAACGGAGCACACCCAGGAACCGGTTTGAGCAGGGGAATCCCCCCACTGGAGCAAAGAGAGACAAAGACTTGGAGGGGTATAAGAAGAGGACCCCAGACACCTAAACTTTAGATCACTTTGGAACTAAGAAGAAACCTCTGCCAAGGAGAAAGCTGTAAAGGACTGAAGAGGAGAAGACTGCCTGCTTGCTGTTTTGCTTTGCTGCCAAGGAGAGGGGAAGGACTTTGCTGTGTCCCCTTCTTTTGATTCTGATCTCCAAGGGCCTGAGAAGAGCTGGCTCCCTGTTAAGAAGTCCCAGGAACAAAAGGACTTCACCACCAGCTCCCCTGGAACTCTGCTGAAGGAGTTCTGACCTGCCTTGGAGTGCTTGCCCAGTCTTGGGGCCTCAGGAGGTCGTTTTGCTGTGTTTTGGGAGCTGGGAAGCAGAAGCGTGAAAAAGAGTAACTGGTACCCAACGCATCATCCGATTGCGTGTCGCAAGAACGAGAGTGCGAGGAGAATTTCATTGCGGCGTCATCGCAGCACCCGGAGTCCCCGCATCGCCGAGTGCGTCGAGCATCGTCCCGGTGCGAGAAGATTCCTGACACTGCGAGGGTCGTCGCAGAACCAGTTTGCGGGCCGCACCACTGCCGGTGCGTGAAAGTATCCAGTCGCTGCGTGTGTCGACGCAGAGTCCCGTTCCATGGCGCATCGAGAGTTGCGGCGCCGGAAGTCAACGCTGCGCCGCGCATCGTGCCACATCGAAGAGTGTCGCATCGAACCTGTGCGTGAAGCTTCCCCCTAAGAAACCTACGCAACGAAGGCCAAAGTCATCGCATCCTCCCCCTACAGATCAGAGCAGGCGCATCCACCTCTGCTGCGTGAAGCAGGGCTGCTGCAAAGCCTCCCCAGGATCTCAGGAGTATTGCATCGCCTTTGCCATCTTCCTTGTTATAGCTTTTGGGAACCTTATCGCAACTACAGGTACTGTTGGGCACGAGAGTGTCGCATTTTGTGCATTGAGAGTCGCATTGTGCAGGACACTGATTTTGACATCCTGGAGTACTTTCTGCAAACTCTTGAACTATTTTTAAAGTAACCTTTTTAATTATATGTCGGTTTGTCTGTAGTATTTGGTCTTGTGAAGTTTTTAGTAAAGATACCTTATATTTCTAAAACTGGTGTGGAGCAAATCTGTGGTGTTTTCACTGTGTTACTGTGAGTGTTGGTACAAATACTTTACACATTGCCTTTGATAGCCTAGACTGCTCAGGCCAAGCTACCTAGAGGGTGAGCAGGGGTTATCTTAACAGTGTATCCCCCTTTCCCTGACTAGAAGCAAGGGTCCCTACTTGGACAGTGGTACCTACCCTGCCAACTAGAGACCCCCAGATCTAACAATGCTATGTTTGTGTCATACAGTAGGCATTCTTGGGGCATGCTTTTCAACCCCGCCATGATGGCCTAGCCTATCACTGACATATTTGTGTACTCACAGGAATATTCTAGCTACCCTGGAATAGCAGTGGCCATTCTTTGCCACACCCTGGCTACTCTTGACAAAATGTAAGCTGTCCATGGCATGGTAGTGGCTCGTCTTAGTTTATTGCTTCCCTTTTTGACACAAATCTGGAAATCTCTGGCAAAATGGAAGTGAAACTCATTGCCATGTGTTGGAGAACCCTGACGGTTGACAATGATAAATGAATATGAAAGGCTGAATTTGCCAATGCAGGAAGTGCTGACCAACTAACTATGTACTCCAAATGAAAGTCTGCAATATCTAGTCAAAAGAAAATCATGGACATGACACGTTCTCTTAGAGGGAATCAAGCATTTTTATCCAAATTGAAAATGTTGTATGTCCTGGAGCAATGACTGTATGTTCAGAAACTGACAATCTGACAATCTGATGTTTTAAACAAAGTGACTGCTAAATATATTGAAAGCTTGTTGTTTTATGGTTTTGTGGATGCATGTTGTGATCTCTTATTATGATATTGCTACTGCTGTTTGAGACATGGACATGCAAGATGGTGCTGATTTATCCTGCAGTCTCAGTTGAGCAGTAGCTTTGCCGCGTGCACATTTAAGATGTCTGTAGCTCTTCTAGTCTATGGCTTCTGATAGCAGGGTTTCATAACCATTGCTTTGTTCATCACTCCCCTTCCATTCATAACCTCAGACATAATACACGGCTTGGATATACTTAAAAGAGTCTATCAGGGAGAATAAAGCACAAAAAAAATGCAATATACAAGTTTGAAAATTGATAGGTCGCCTGCCCTACCTAAACACGTTTTCGTAGCGGCTTGTAAAGTACAAAGCTATTAACAAACTTCAAGGGGCATAAGTTGAGAAATGTATAATTTTGCTAAATATTTTCAAAGCTTTCTTGGAGAGGTGACACACAGCACCCATGGGAAGGTTTGCCTGACCCACTATAAAAGTACTGCAATTTTTTATTAGTGTCACTTCAGGTGTGAAAATTGTGTTTAAAATGCATCACTTCTTCCTGTTTATTATTTTCTCTAGGAAGGAGGCCCGTTGCCCCCATTACGGAGGTCGAACGCGCTCAGTTCGCTTGCTTGTGCACTCAAAATCGATCGACAAAAGACAGTTTTTAGGTCACAGCACAGGGTGAAATATTAAAGGTGTCTGCAGTCATATTTGTACATTTAGATATCTCCATATGTCATGAATTGTATGCTTGCTGTGACCTTTTCTGTGCTGCTAATTGTGCGATTTGTATTTAACCTGGTTTTCCTTTTTTATCATTGATTTTAGGAAGTACATGGCAGGCAAAAGTCTCTGATATCAGGGACCAGATGGAAAGACATTCTCAAAAACCGACAGCAGTGCTACTGTCAGCGCTGGATGAAACTGCCTGTAAGGAGCAACATATAAAAAAAGATATTAATTTACTGGAAAGCAGTTGGAACAGCATTGAGGATTTCTTCAATATTATAAGTGCTATAAGGAATTTTGATGAGAAATATCTTCAGTGCTCTTAAATTCATGTGGCCGATCTTCAGTTAGAAATATCACATGCTACAATCTTACAAGAGTGCATAACATAAAACAAGTTTGCTGAAAACTCTACTTTAATATGTTTGAGTGACAGTTATGTTAAAATAATGAATAGTGCCTGCAACCTTCCAAACAGAAATCTGCAAGAGCTGTAAAAACACTACTCAACGCAACCAACTCAACATGCTAAATAAGCTGTTGAAAATGTGCTTAGCAATTAAAGCTTCCTCAGATTTATTGGAGCAGAATATTTTGCAATGTCAGAACGACTCTCTCCTGTACTTCTCTCATAAAGATAATAGTACATTATCAATAGTAAATTAAATCAAAATACTTAATTCCAAAATAGCAAATATACAATTAGTATTTAATTTGGAATCATAGAGAATATTCTAAAACAAGATTTCCACAAGAAATATTGTTTTTAAAAACATTGTTTTTTCCTTTCAAAACTTTTTATTGAGCATTACAAGATGTCACATAATAGCCGCTCTTGATTATGAAAGAATCAACAACACAAAAGGTTTTTAAGTTATGAGGCCCATGTATATCAAAGATGGAGTTGTGACATGACTGTATTAATATAAGTGAATGAAGGCTCAAGAGACACGTGAGCAAAGTGAACGACAAATTTAAAAACGTGTGTAGGGAGGTTTTGTACCAGGGCTGGACTGGCCGTAGCAGGCACCAGGAATTTCCCCGGTGGGCTGCCAGGGTGGGGACCGGTTTTGGGCCCCTGGGGGGCCGTTTTTGTTACAGTGATGTTTTTGAAGCATAGCTGCAATATCGGCCCCTGTAACAAAATCGGCTGAAACCGGCCCTAGCAAACATCTCGGCCGCATCCCCAACCCCCCGGGGAGCTGGCCGAGCACTTTGTCAGGGCCGGTTTTGGTTCCCAGTCCGGCCCTGCCATATACTTTAAACAAATGCTACTTTTTTTTAAAACTAAGAAAGGAATAGATTTAGCTTAGAGGAAGGAGAAAGAGGGGTAGGACATCACGTTTATGTTTAATAATTGCTTGTGGATAATTATGTTTCTCTCTCCTGCAAGAGGTGTGACGTAAAATGATGCCTCCACCCCCTTCCATGCTGAATGTGATATAGGCTCCTGAGACTTCCATATTTCTGTGATATTTATTGGTCTTGAACTGTATGGGGACTCCCTTAAAGGACTGAGGGTCCCCTGAAGGATTGCCCACTCCCCCACCGTTCAGGGCCTGAGGGGTCTGCCTTATGCCCCTTTCTCCTTCCCTTAGTTCTATTATATTAAGGACCTCATTTATGGCATTTTGGCATAGGGCAGCAGAGCAAGGTACCTCGGGAGGCATACAGAATTGACGTTTCCCCTCGTTTACATCACTGTGTAAATCTGGGACAGCGCCAAATCCCATGGGTGTTGCATGGGAAAACCCACCACAACGCCCATTGAACCCCACCCGGGCGCCGAATAAGGTGACGCCGTGATTTGCGCTGCATTGATTTACTCATGATTTATGAGTCCGCTCGAAGCCACACAAGGTGGCTTTGCGTGGCTTTAAAAATCTTGATGAGAGCCATGCATCACACATGTACCACTTTAAGTGGTGCAAAGGTGATGCAGGACTCTCAAAAATCACTTCCTAAGTGTGCAGAAGGAACAACTTTTCACCTTTTATTTCTCCACTCTTGGATCATTCTATTTATTGTGGGTTTTGCTCCCCTCATTTTACTTTCTGCCTATGCAGCAAGAGTCTGATGGAACTAATCTATTGTTGCAATACTCGATCCATTTCTTTTTTTCAAAAAGCAAACACTAAATAGCCTAACTCATCACAAAGGACATGGTGATGTTTTATTTCGGTTTATTTAAATTTTCACTGTTATTTTTTCAGATATATTGCAGTGTATCCATAAAATAGTAAATGCCATTATTCATTTAATTAACAAATAACACTTTAAAATGTTCTATCGGCATGAAATGTATTATTGAATCACTTTAAAATGAAACGCCTCAAATGTTCTCCTTTGCACTTCAACATGCTCCCAAACTGTCAAAAAGAAACATTGTTTTACTTGATCGATATTTGCAATTTGTCTGTGCGTTCATACACAGTAACTAATGTTGCAAATGTCATGCAGGGGGACTTCAAATTGATTTATATACTATTCTTTCAACTGTTTTAATCGGAATGGAAACTGAGACACAATGAAGGGCACAATTGTATTTAAAATGCTTTTTTTCTTTCGTTACACATCGGCACACTGTTTAGGATCGTTTGCAAAGTGAAATTAGGAAAGACAGTCATGCGATAGGTATAAGTTATATTCTTACAAGTTAGCTTTTTTTCCTAAAATGTATATCGTAAATGTCCTGTAAAAGAATTATTAATGTATTTTTGCTTTAAATAGTAGATTTGTTGCAGCAGATAGTAGAGTTCTCTTCGTTTCTCTTTGCAGTTCACTAAGTTATCTTGTTTATGTGACACATAAAGAGAGCACCTGTTTACTATGCACGTCTCTTTCTGTGTTGCAGCACCTTAGCTGCCCTTTTTTATTCTCATCATTTCTGCACCCATTACGTCTTTTTGACAGATAAGCTATTTGCATCCCCCTTCTGTCCATGAGATCTGCTCAATCATAATTTCATGCACAATGTACTTCTAGCACTCCTCCACTGCATACAAACACAGACCACAACTGCTATGTTGCATCGACATTGGATAAACGTCAATAGCACAAATGCTACCTCACTGGTCACGCTAATCGAAACCCTGCTTATCGCTGTAAATCATTTCCTATGTTAATCATGTCTACCATGATTTACCTTCAGGCCTTGATATACAACTTCCAGGTATGCTCTGAAGTTTTGATGTTACCTAAATTCCTATCACCCTACTCCCTAGTCAAACTCCATTAAAGATGTTCCAGTCTTGAAAAGCTACAAAAAAATTGATTATTGAGCTCATTCTAAAATGTTGGTTTCATTTTCCACAGGGCTGTTTAACCTTCGAGCCAAGGACATTCCATACAATCCCTATTTCTATTCTTACACCTTACTTAGTAAGAACTTTATCAGGTGAGTGAAAGCACATGTTGCCAACCTAATGGAACTGAAGATGTGTACTCTGCATTCTTGATATGAATCATAATATAGTATGCTGTAATATAAACAAGACGGAAATGGTAACTACTGCATCATAAAGTTGCAAAAAACGTCAGGTGAATGTACTTATTCATTTATTACAGGGTGTTATAAAGTTGTAGTCTATTATATGTGGAGGGACATCCCGAGCCAATAGTTAGCGAAGATCACTAGATAAAGGTTATCTTGTGCAGTAAAGTTGGATTACCTATATAGTGTGACAATGTTTATATGATGGGTGTAGCTTGGTGCAATGTAAGATGTGTTGAGGTTCAGGTGACTAAACCACACTAAATATTCTTCTTTTAAGGAACTTCTTGAACTGATCTAGGCTGGGACTGCAAGTGGCTATTACACCATGCTAAGAAGGATCTGTTCTATGGGTTCGCTAGTTTGCTCTGTGGGATACTGAAAAGATTTATATTTAGGGAGAGAGTGGATTTTCGCTTAACTTAGATGATCTTAGAGTGTATTGGACGTCACGTTTTGTGGCTTATTCGGTTTCATGTGTATGTGGGCTCTGGAAAGCAACATTGGCCGTGCAGCTGGGTGTTATGTCTTCGATTTGGTTGACACATCAAGCTAAATTGGCATGTATGTCCTTTATTGCAGCCAACAAACGCAGGGTTTTGAGCTGGTGATTCCATAGTCTATGGAGAACAGAAATAGGGACTTTGTAGCTTCTCAGCTATGTAGGTCGAGATGTGATTGGTTTAGGCTAGTCACCTGATCTTGTTTGTAGTTTTCTTTGTGGTAATTGCTATGTGGCATTCAGCAAGGTGTTTATATAAAGGAGTACAACAGATTTGATTTCAGATGGTAAGTAATACTAATTTTCCATCCTCATGTTCTGCAATGATGGCATTGTATAATCAGTATTGCATCATTGTACTTAGTTTTTTTTGGTTGGGTGTCTGAAAGATGTATAACATTAATCACTCCAGGCCTATTAGGCGGGCCTTAGGCCTTTCATGCCCAATACAGAGGCCCATGTTCGGCCTATGTAGAGATGGGGTCTCTGTCTCGGAGAATGCACTGTAACATGAGCAACAGCATTAGAGCAGTGAAATGAATTGTAGATCTTTAAGAAGATGAACATGCAGGCACATTTCCAGCAATAATAATTTGAGATACTCCAGAGCATTGAATGTAGTGCATTTGGAGAAGAGCCCTGTGGAGAAAGATGTCACTGACAGAATAACAATAACAAAAATATTGTGTGGACAGAATTTTATGTGAAAAATATCGAGGACCAAAATATTAAGAAGATCCCAGTTGCATATAATTATTACTCTGCTAAACGGATGCTGGGGATGGTGCCTTTTAGTGCAAGATCAACCTGGAGAAGAATCCCGTGAAGTAAATTTGACAATATAATCAACATTTGTTACCCACAGCAGTTGTCAAGCAAATTATTTCATAAAATGTATAAAATCATATTACACTTGCTTTTCTACACATATCTATACAATTCAGGAATGAAAGGTTTTGATTATTTTAAGAAAATATCCTAAACTAATATCAAACATGTACAGTAAGAAGAAAACTAATTTAAGAGTGCATGTTAGAAATGAAGTCCCTAGTTGACAGAGTTATGCACCCTGTCCAAGTAGGGACCACCACACAAGCCAGATAGACACCCTAAATTAACCTTTTTTTTTTTTGCAGAGTTTTATATAGCGCAACCTAGACCCAAATCGGGTATCAGAGCGCTTTACATAGCACCAGTTACATTACATGAGGACACACATTCATTTTTGTTTGGCACGGGGAGATTAAGTGATTTGCCCAGAATCACAGGATGTTCAGCGTCATTGCTGAGACTTGAACCCAGTTCCCCAGATTCAAGGTCGACCGCCCTAGCCGTTAGGTCAACTCCTCATCTCTCCCACTCCTCTTCCTCCAGTAGCATGCCACAGAGCAGGCAGGCTTAACTTATAAGGCAATGCTTAATACAGTAAAACAGTGAAAACACCACACAACAATAGAGCTTAATTTAATGAGCAAAACACCACCAAAATGAAAAAATGAAAAAAATCCAATACCAGAACTGCAGGTATGATTTTGTAAAGAAAATCTTGAATTATAGTGCTTAGAGTCATAAAGCACTAGTCAGGGCTATCTGGTAATTCAGGCCACACTGAAAACAGTACCTTTCTTGAGGATGCGTTGATGGCAAGAACACTATGCATTGGCCCTGAGTCATACAGTTGGGTCCCGCGTCATTATTGAGTTCCTTACCATAAAGGCGCTACGTCATCATTGAGCATCACAGTCGGGTCCCCACATCAACATCGAACCCTTACAATGAGGGCACTGCATCATCATCAAGCCTCGCAGTCGGGTCCTGAGTCATCGTTGAACCCCTACGATGAAGGCGCTGTGTTGTAGTTGTACCCCGCTGTCAACGCTGTTGAGTCTTCGCAGTGGCGCTGCATCGGCTTCAATGTGTCAGTTCCTACCGGTGCAAAGCAGGTGATGCATGGATTCTTGCAGAACAGCACAGGAAAACCCACCTCCAAAGGCCCAGGACTACATTGGCACCACTTGACAAGATGTCAGAGTCCAGGAGCTGGTTGGAAGGTTGCAGGCAGTCTTTGAATGAATGAATGAATGAATGAAGTAGCATTTATAAAGCGCATGGCTACCCGGAGGCATCCCAGCGCTAAGGTATGAACCGCAATGGACTTCCGCACTCACTGTGGGAAAAGCCAGGTCTTGAGCCTTTTACGAAAGATGGAGTGATCAGATTCTTTACGCAAGCACCGCGGCAAGGTGTTCCAAAGTTTGGGAGCATTGTAGGAAAAAAGACGGCCTCCGCTTCTGGACCTCTTGATTCTAGGAACAAATGCCAGAAGCAGATCACTGGAGCGTAGCTGTCTTTGAGTTTTATAGGGTAGAACAAAAGATGAGATAATGTCAGGGCCTTTACCTCGAAGTATCTTGTGTGTGGTGCACAGGGCTTTAAAGTGAACCCTTTCCCGAATAGGAAGCCAATGTAGAGATCTAAGAGCGGATTTAACTGATTGGCGATAAGGAACACCCTCCAACAATCGAGCGGCACAATTTTGCATAGTTTGGAGTTTTTCAAAGACTGCACCGGGAGCACCAAGGTAGAGAGCATTCCCATAGTCAAGGTGAGATAGAATCAACACCTGAACTACAAGCTTCCTTGCTGAAAAAGGGAGCAGAGGCAAAACTTTATGCAAAAGTTTCAAAACGCAGAAGCAGGAAGCAACTGCCTTTATGGCTTGAGTTTTGAAATTAAGTTCAGAGTCAAGCCAAAAGCCCAGACTCTTTATTACCGATTTAGAAGCTGGCATAGGGCCCATAGTTGCTGGGCAGATGGTGGCAACCTCGAGGGGAGAAGGATTGCCAAGCAACATCAGCTCAGTCTTATCACCGTTAAGTTTGAGATGGGATTCAAACATCCACCTCATCACCTCCCCGAGACTAGATGAAGGGCCACTTTTATTATTAAATGCCACCACTAACTGGGTGTCGTCTGCGTATGTAATTATATGCACCCCAAAGGGCAAGACAATCTCCGCCAGAGAGGACATATAAATATTAAAGAGGGTGGGGCTCAGGGACGAGCCCTGAGGCACTCCACAATGTAAGAATCTAGGGCTAGAAATGGCCTCGCCCCCAGAGACCTGAAAAGATCTATCGTCTAGGAAAGAACACAGCCAATTGAGTGCTGGACCTGTTACACCCAACCCCTTGAGTCGGTGGATTAAAATACGGTGGTTAACCGTATCGAATGCTGCACTAAGGTCTAGCAAGATCACGGCTAGAGACCCTCCTAAATCAAGTATTTACCTTGCATCCTCAACCACAGCCATTAAGGCGGTCTCAGTCCTTTGCATGGGACAAACCCCTGTTTGGGTCGGATGTAAGAACTTACCCTCCTCCAAATGTTTGGAGAGGACCGTATTTGCAGACTTCTCCGCAATTTTGCCAATCCATGGCAAAAGCGAGATGGGACGGTAGTTGGCAAGACAGTCTGGATCTAAGCCAGGCTTCTTCAGAAGTGCCTTGACCAACGCCTTCTTCCATAAGGGCGGAACTATTCCAGAGGAGAAGGAAGAATTAATCAAGCCCATCAAAAATGGGCTAACCGAGGCCATAACTGACGTGAGAATTTTTGGAGGAACAGGATCTCGAGGTGATCCACTCCTGATAAGGGCGGAGATATTATAGAAAGTGTCTATAGTCAGGGGAGGAAATATCTCCAGCAGGGGCGATTCCCTCCTAACAGTGGTTGCTTCAGCTAGAGAACTGAGGTCGGGTTCAGTGAATGCCTTTTGAATTAATTGAATTTTATTAAAAAAGAAGTCCGCCAGCTCATTACAACGTTCAGTAGTAAGTTCCGAAGAGTCACAGGCCGTAATGCCTGAGGTAAGTTCCTTGACAATACGGAAGGATTCCCGAGAAGAATTAGATGCACCGGAAATTTTTCCGCTGTAATAGCTGACTTGTGTTTTTTTGATTTCGGTCTTATAAGTCTTGAGCGTATCTTTATATTCTTTTTTTCTGGAAGGAGAAAAATCCTTTCTCCAGACTCTTTCCGCCTTTTTACAAGTTTGTTTAAGTTTCCGGAGCAGAGGGGTGAACCAGGCTGATTTATTCGAACCCAGCTTCACTTTACAGATCTTTTTAGGGGGGACTAGATCTAAAGAGTCTTCCATCCAGTGATTAAATTGCTCATTGGCTATCTCAGGGTTTGGATTCATTCGAGGAGTACTGTTTTCTAAAGCGAGGGTCCAATCCTCTAGGTGTGACCTGTTCTCAGGACACCCCCGCGCCGCACGGCCACCAGCTGTGTGTGTGCCCCTTGCCTCACTGCTGCCCGTAGCCTCGCTGTGACTGCCTCCGTGCTCCCCGCCCCTACGTCGCATTTTGCATGTGTGTGTTTCTGCCTTCTGTATTTAACCTTGATTTTGTTTTTTAACTGTTTCCCTCCTCGTGCGTGTGTCACTGCATTACTGTATTGAACCTTGATTTGTTTTAACTGTCTCCTTCCTCATGCGTGTGTTTTTGCCTCTGAGTATATCGCTTCATTTCTGCTCAGCCCCCTGTGCCCGCCCCGCTCCCCGCTTTCCGCCGCCGTCCATCGGCCACGTCCCCTTTCTGTTCTGTGCCCTCCCTGCTCCCGCCTCCCAGCTGCTCCTCCCTCCCTCCCACTTCGCCATAAATGGCGACCGTGCGTACGCGCAGCGGTCACGCGCAGCGGGCGCGCCGATTGTGCTCCGAAGGCGCGCCAAAGGTAAGCCCGTCTGCGCCCGTCCGCGCCTGGCCCGCGCCCAGCGCCAGGACCCCTGGCCCCCACCGACGCAAGACGACCCGACAGACCTACGACGCCGCCGCCCTCAACGCACTGAAGGCCGGCCGGAACCCCGCCTGCTGCCGGGCCGCCCCGAAACGCTTCCACGGACCCTTCACCTGCACAACCTGCAAGTTCACCTGCCTCCGAACATGCACCGCGCCCGCCAAGCCAAACCCCAGCAGCGACCTCAAATGCATCCTGCTCAACACCCGCTCCGTCCACAGACACGCCGTCAAACTCTGGAACCTGCTCGACACTACTTCACCAGACGTCGCGTTCCTCACTGAAACTTGGATGAACGCCTCTTCTGCCCCTGACATCGCCATCGCCATCCCGGATGGATACAAGATCATCAGGAGGGACCGCGTCAACCAGACTGGGGGAGGCATCGCCATCGTCCACAAGAGCACCGTCCGCATCACGACCGACGCCGACGGCACCTACGCCGCCGCCGAACACCTCCACTTCCAGATTCACGACCCTCAGAGGCACCCTCATCTACAGACCCCCGGGACCACGCACACAATTCAGCGAAGACATCGCAGACTTCATCAGCCCGCACGCCCTCCCCTCCGCCGACTACATCCTCCTAGGGGACCTCAACTTCCACCTGGAAAACAACAAGGACCGCAAAACCATCACCCTGCTGGACAACCTCGCCAACCTCGGACTCAAGCAACTGGTCAACACCCCCACCCACTACGCCGGCCACACGCTTGACCCCGTCTTCTCATCCAGCAAGCACATCGCCTTCAGCCACTCCGCCGGACTTCACTGGACAGACCACAGCTGAGTCCACTTCAGCTTCAGAAAAACCACAACCCACCACCACCCACAACAGGTTCCTCACAGAAGCTGGAGCAAGATCACCGCCGACCAGCTCACCTCCTCCCTCAGCCAGAACCCACCTGCGAGCACACCGGACCCCAACGAAGCAGCCCGCAACCTCGCACAGTGGCTGACCGCCTGCGCCGATGACCTCGCACCACTGAAGAACCCTCCCAGCAAACCCAGAAGCAATAAGGCCCCCTGGTTCACCGACGAACTCAAGGACTCCAAGAAGACCTGCCGCACCCTAGAGAAAGCCTGGCTCCTCGACCGGACCACTGACAACATGACCGCCCTCAAACACGCGACCTGCAAGCACCACCAGCTGATCCGCACCACCAAGAAGAAATCACTGAAGGATCGACTGGACAACAACGCCCTTGACAGCAAGGAACTCTTCACCATCGTCAAGGAGTTCTCCAACTCCAGCACTGGCAACAACGAATTCACAAGATCTCTGCGACTCCCTCGCCTCATTCTTCCACCGTAAGATCGCCGACATCCACAACAGCTTCGGCGCACCATCCTCACACCCAACCGTCAAACCAACGCACCCCACCGCCACACTCCGCACCTGGACCGCAGTGACCACCGAAGACACAGCCTGCACGATGAACACCATCCACTCTGGATCTCCGACTGCCCCCTGCCCCCACTACCTCTTCAACAAGGCCGACTCCACCATCGCACCCCAACTCCGAGACGTCATCAACACCTCCTTCGACACCGCCACCTTCCCGGAGAGCTGGAAGCATGCCGAGCTCAGAGCCCTACTGAAGAAACCAACAGCGGACCCCACCGACCTCAAAAACTTCCGCCCCATCTCGCTCCTCCCTTTTCCTGCCAAAGTCATCGAGAAGATCGCCAACAGACAGCTTGCCGCCTTCCTCGAGACGAATGGATCCCTCGACCCCTCGCAGTCCGGTTTCAGAGCCAACCACAGCACCGAGACCGCCCTCATCGCAGCCACCGACGACATCCGAGCCCTTCTCGACAACGGGGAAACAGCGGCACTCATCCTCCTGGACCTCTCCGCCGCGTTTGACACTGTCTGCCACCGCACCCTAGTCCAACGCCTCAGCAACACCGGCGTCCAAGAGAAGGCATTGAAGTGGATCACCTCGTTCCTCGCTGGAAGAACACAAAGAGTCCGCCTCCCCCCGTTTCGCTCCGAGGCCACCGAAGTCATCTGCGGCGTCCCGCAAGGATCATCACTCAGCCGCACCCTCTTCAACGTCTACATGAGACCCCTCGCAACCATCGCGCGCCAACACAACCTCAACATCATCTACTACGCCGACAACACCCAGCTGATCCTCTCCCTCACCAGAGACCCCGACACCGCCAGAACCAGCCTCCACGAAGGGATGAAAGACGTCGCCGAGTGGATGAAGAACAGCCGCCTGAAACTGAACTCAGACAAGACGGATGTCCTCATCCTCGGAACATCACCCTCCGCCTGGAACGACTCCTGGTGGCCCCCAGCCCTGGGCACCGCCCCCAAGCCGACAGACCACGCACGCAACCTGGGATTCATCCTGGACTCCTCCCTCTCGATGACAAGACAAGTCAACGCCGTCTCCTCCTCATGCTTCCACACCCTCCGCATGCTCCGCAAGATCTTCCGATGGATCCCGATCGAAACCAGGAAGACGGTCACCCAGGCCCTCGTCACCAGCCTTCTGGACCACGGAAACACCCTCTACGCCGGAACCACAGCCAAACTACAGAAAAGACTACAACGCATCCAGAACGCCGTCGCCCGACTCATCCTGGACATCCCTCGACGCAGCCACATCTCCGGCCACCTGAGGAACCTGCACTGGCTCCCCGTCAACAAGAGGATCATGTTCAGGCTCCTCACCCACGCACACAAGTCTCTCCACAACCTGGGTCCCAAGTACCTCAACGATCGCCTGACCTTCCACACGCCCACCCGCCAGCTGCGGTCCGCTAGCCTCGCCCTCGCCGCCGTACCACGCATCCGAAGAGCCACCGCCGGAGGCAGATCCTTCTCCTACCTGGCGGCCAAGACATGGAACTCCCTCCCCATCCACCTTCGGCTGACCCAGGACCACCTCGCCTTCCGGAGACAACTCAAAACCTGGCTGTTCGAGCAGTAGCGGCCCCCTTCCCCTAAGCGCCTTGAGACCCTTCCGGGTGAGTAGCGCGCTATACAAGTGTTTTGATTGATTGATTGATTAGGTGTAGAGTCCGCCAAAAGCGGGCAGTTTTCTTTACCGGCCGAGTGTGGGGACTAGACACCTTGGGAGACCAGTCAAGGGAGATCAAATAATGGTCGTACCGTGGGATGGGTATGGGATTGCTACAATATAGCTCCTGCTGATTCGAAAAAACAGGGTCCAGAAGGTGACCTTTCACATGGGTAGCATAATGAAAAAAATCCAATACCAGAACTGCAGGTATGATTTTGTAAAGAAAATCTTGAATTATAGTGCTTAGAGTCATAAAGCACTAGTCAGGGCTATCTGGTAATTCAGGCCACACTGAAAACAGTACCTTTCTTGAGGATGCGTTGATGGCAAGAACACTATGCATTGGCCCTGAGTCATACAGTTGGGTCCCGCGTCATTATTGAGTTCCTTACCATAAAGGCGCTACGTCATCATTGAGCATCACAGTCGGGTCCCCACATCAACATCGAACCCTTACAATGAGGGCACTGCATCATCATCAAGCCTCGCAGTCGGGTCCTGAGTCATCGTTGAACCCCTACGATGAAGGCGCTGTGTTGTAGTTGTACCCCGCTGTCAACGCTGTTGAGTCTTCGCAGTGGCGCTGCATCGGCTTCAATGTGTCAGTTCCTACCGGTGCAAAGCAGGTGATGCATGGATTCTTGCAGAACAGCACAGGAAAACCCACCTCCAAAGGCCCAGGACTACATTGGCACCACTTGACAAGATGTCAGAGTCCAGGAGCTGGTTGGAAGGTTGCAGGCAGTCTTTGAATGAATGAATGAATGAATGAAGTAGCATTTATAAAGCGCATGGCTACCCGGAGGCATCCCAGCGCTAAGGTATGAACCGCAATGGACTTCCGCACTCACTGTGGGAAAAGCCAGGTCTTGAGCCTTTTACCAAAGATGGAGTGATCAGATTCTTTACGCAAGCACAGCGGCAAGGTGTTCCAAAGTTTGGGAGCATTGTAGGAAAAAAGACGGCCTCCGCTTCTGGACCTCTTGATTCTAGGAACAAATGCCAGAAGCAGATCACTGGAGCGTAGCTGTCTTTGAGTTTTATAGGGTAGAACAAAAGATGAGATAATGTCAGGGCCTTTACCTCGAAGTATCTTGTGTGTGGTGCACAGGGCTTTAAAGTGAACCCTTTCCCGAATAGGAAGCCAATGTAGAGATCTAAGAGCGGATTTAACTGATTGGCGATAAGGAACACCCTCCAACAATCGAGTGGCACAATTTTGCATAGTTTGGAGTTTTTCAAAGACTGCACCGGGAGCACCAAGGTAGAGAGCATTCCCATAGTCAAGGTGAGATAGAATCAACACCTGAACTACAAGCTTCCTTGCTGAAAAAGGGAGCAGAGGCAAAACTTTATGCAAAAGTTTCAAAACGCAGAAGCAGGAAGCAACTGCCTTTATGGCTTGAGTTTTGAAATTAAGTTCAGAGTCAAGCCAAAAGCCCAGACTCTTTATTACCGATTTAGAAGCTGGCATAGGGCCCATAGTTGCTGGCCAGATGGTGGCAACCTCGAGGGGAGAAGGATTGCCAAGCAACATCAGCTCAGTCTTATCACCGTTAAGTTTGAGATGGGATTCAAACATCCACCTCATCACCTCCCCGAGACTAGATGAAGGGCCACTTTTATTATTAAATGCCACCACTAACTGGGTGTCGTCTGCGTATGTAATTATATGCACCCCAAAGGGCAAGACAATCTCCGCCAGAGAGGACATATAAACATTAAAGAGGGTGGGGATCAGGGACGAGCCCTGAGGCACTCCACAATGTAAGAATCTAGGGCTAGAAATGGCCTCGCCCCCAGAGACCTGAAAAGATCTATCGTCTAGGAAAGAACACAGCCAATTGAGTGCTGGACCTGTTACACCCAACCCCTTGAGTCGGTGGATTAAAATACGGTGGTTAACCGTATCGAATGCTGCACTAAGGTCTAGCAAGATCACGGCTAGAGACCCTCCTAAATCAAGTATTTACCTTGCATCCTCAACCACAGCCATTAAGGCGGTCTCAGTCCTTTGCATGGGACAAACCCCTGTTTGGGTCGGATGTAAGAACTTACCCTCCTCCAAATGTTTGGAGAGGACCGTATTTGCAGACTTCTCCGCAATTTTGCCAATCCATGGCAAAAGCGAGATGGGACGGTAGTTGGCAAGACAGTCTGGATCTAAGCCAGGCTTCTTCAGAAGTGCCTTGACCAACGCCTTCTTCCATAAGGGCGGAACTATTCCAGAGGAGAAGGAAGAATTAATCAAGCCCATCAAAAATGGGCTAACCGAGGCCATAACTGACGTGAGAATTTTTGGAGGAACAGGATCTCGAGGTGATCCACTCCTGATAAGGGCGGAGATATTATAGAAAGTGTCTATAGTCAGGGGAGGAAATATCTCCAGCAGGGGCGATTCCCTCCTAACAGTGGTTGCTTCAGCTAGAGAATTGAGGTCGGGTTCAGTGAATGCCTTTTGAATTAATTGAATTTTATTAAAAAAGAAGTCTGCCAGCTCATTACAACGTTCAGTAGTAAGTTCCGAAGAGTCACAGGCCGTAATGCCTGAGGTAAGTTCCTTGACAATACGGAAGGATTCCCGAGAAGAATTAGATGCACCGGAAATTTTTCCGCTGTAATAGCTGACTTGTGTTTTTTTGATTTCGGTCTTATAAGTCTTGAGCGTATCTTTATATTCTTTTTTTCTGGAAGGAGAAAAATCCTTTCTCCAGACTCTTTCCGCCTTTTTACAAGTTTGTTTAAGTTTCCGGAGCAGAGGGGTGAACCAGGCTGATTTATTCGAACCCAGCTTCACTTTACAGATCTTTTTAGGGAGGACTAGATCTAAAGAGTCTTCCATCCAGTGATTAAATTGCTCATTGGCTATCTCAGGGTTTGGATTCATTCGAGGAGTACTGTTTTCTAAAGCGAGGGTCCAATCCTCTAGGTGTGACCTGTTCTCAGGACACCCCCGCGCCGCACGGCCACCAGCTGTGTGTGTGCCCCTTGCCTCACTGCTGCCCGTAGCCTCGCTGTGACTGCCTCCGTGCTCCCCGCCCCTACGTCGCATTTTGCATGCGTGTGTTTCTGCCTTCTGTATTTAACCTTGATTTTGTTTTTTAACTGTTTCCCTCCTCGTGCGTGTGTCACTGCATTACTGTATTGAACCTTGATTTGTTTTAACTGTCTCCTTCCTCATGCGTGTGTTTTTGCCTCTGAGTATATCGCTTCATTTCTGCTCAGCCCCCTGTGCCCGCCCCGCTCCCCGCTTTCCGCCGCCGTCCATCGGCCACGTCCCCTTTCTGTTCTGTGCCCTCCCTGCTCCCGCCTCCCAGCTGCTCCTCCCTCCCTCCCACTTCGCCATAAATGGCGACCGTGCGTACGCGCAGCGGTCACGCGCAGCGGGCGCGCCGATTGTGCTCCGAAGGCGCGCCAAAGGTAAGCCCGTCTGCGCCCGTCCGCGCCTGGCCCGCGCCCAGCGCCAGGACCCCTGGCCCCCACTGACGCAAGACGACCCGACAGACCTACGACGCCGCCGCCCTCAAGGCACTGAAGGCCGGCCGGAACCCCGCCTGCTGCCGGGCCGCCCCGAAACGCTTCCACGGACCCTTCACCTGCACAACCTGCAAGTTCACCTGCCTCCGAACATGCACCGCGCCCGCCAAGCCAAACCCCAGCAGCGACCTCAAATGCATCCTGCTCAACACCCGCTCCGTCCACAGACACGCTGTCAAACTCTGGAACCTGCTCGACACTACTTCACCAGACGTCGCGTTCCTCACTGAAACTTGGATGAACGCCTCTTCTGCCCCTGACATCGCCATCGCCATCCCGGATGGATACAAGATCATCAGGAGGGACCGCGTCAACCAGACTGGGGGAGGCATCGCCATCGTCCTCAAGAGCACCGTCCGCATCACGACCGACGCCGACGGCACCTACGCCGCCGCCGAACACCTCCACTTCCAGATTCACGACCCTCAGAGGGACCCTCATCTACAGACCCCCGGGACCACGCACACAATTCAGCGAAGACATCGCAGACTTCATCAGCCCACACGCCCTCCCCTCCGCCGACTACATCCTCCTAGGGGACCTCAACTTCCACCTGGAAAACAACAAGGACCGCAAAACCATCACCCTGCTGGACAACCTCGCCAACCTCGGACTCAAGCAACTGGTCAACACCCCCACCCACTACGCCGGCCACACGCTTGACCCCGTCTTCTCATCCAGCAAGCACATCGCCTTCAGCCACCCCGCCGGACTTCACTGGACAGACTACAGCTGCGTCCACTTCAGCTTCAGAAAAACCACAACCCACCACCACCCACAACAGGTTCCTCACAGAAGCTGGAGCAAGATCACCGCCGACCAGCTCACCTCCTCCCTCAGCCAGAACCCACCTGCGAGCACACCGGACCCCAACGAAGCAGCCCGCAACCTCGCGCAGTGGCTGACCGCCTGCGCCGATGACCTCGCACCACTGAAGAACCCTCCCAGCAAACCCAGAAGCAATAAGGCCCCCTGGTTCACCGACGAACTCAAGGACTCCAAGAAGACCTGCCGCACCCTAGAGAAAGCCTGGCTCCTCGACCGGACCACTGACAACATGACCGCCCTCAAACACGCGACCCGCAAGCACCACCAGCTGATCCGCACCACCAAGAAGAAATCACTGAAGGATCGACTGGACAACAACGCCCTTGACAGCAAGGAACTCTTCACCATCGTCAAGGAGTTCTCCAACTCCAGCACTGGCAACAACGAATTCACAAGATCTCTGCGACTCCCTCGCCTCATTCTTCCACCGCAAGATCGCCGACATCCACAACAGCTTCGGCGCACCATCCTCACACCCAACCGTCAAACCAACGCACCCCACCGCCACACTCCGCACCTGGACCGCAGTGACCACCGAAGACACAGCCTGCACGATGAACACCATCCACTCTGGATCTCCGACTGCCCCCTGCCCCCACTACCTCTTCAACAAGGCCGACTCCACCATCGCACCCCAACTCCGAGACGTCATCAACACCTCCTTCGACACCGCCACCTTCCCGGAGAGCTGGAAGCATGCCGAGCTCAGAGCCCTACTGAAGAAACCAACAGCGGACCCCACCGACCTCAAAAACTTCCGCCCCATCTCGCTCCTCCCTTTTCCTGCCAAAGTCATCGAGAAGATCGCCAACAGACAGCTTGCCGCCTTCCTCGAGACGAATGGATCCCTCGACCCCTCGCAGTCCGGTTTCAGAGCCAACCACAGCACCGAGACCGCCCTCATCGCAGCCACCGACGACATCCGAGCCCTTCTCGACAACGGGGAAACAGCGGCACTCATCCTCCTGGACCTCTCCGCCGCGTTCGACACTGTCTGCCACCGCACCCTAGTCCAACGCCTCAGCAACACCGGCGTCCAAGAGAAGGCACTGAAGTGGATCACCTCGTTCCTCGCTGGAAGAACACAAAGAGTCCGCCTCCCCCCGTTTCGCTCCGAGGCCACCGAAGTCATCTGCGGCGTCCCGCAAGGATCATCACTCAGCCGCACCCTCTTCAACGTCTACATGAGACCCCTCGCAACCATCGCGCGCCAACACAACCTCAACATCATCTACTACGCCGACAACACCCAGCTGATCCTCTCCCTCACCAGAGACCCCGACACCACCAGAACCAGCCTCCACGAAGGGATGAAAGACGTCGCCGAGTGGATGAAGAACAGCTGCCTGAAACTGAACTCAGACAAGACGGAAGTCCTCATCCTCGGACCATCACCCTCCGCCTGGAACGACTCCTGGTGGCCCCCAGCCCTGGGCACCGCCCCCAAGCCGACAGACCACGCACGCAACCTGGGCTTCATCCTGGACTCCTCCCTCTCGATGACAAGACAAGTCAACGCCGTCTCCTCCTCATGCTTCCACACCCTCCGCATGCTCCGCAAGATCTTCCGATGGATCCCGATCGAAACCAGGAAGACGGTCACCCAGGCCCTCGTCACCAGCCGGCTGGACCACGGAAACACCCTCTACGCCGGAACCACAGCCAAACTACAGAAAAGACTACAACGCATCCAGAACGCCGCCGCCCGACTCATCCTGGACATCCCTCGACGCAGCCACATCTCCGGCCACCTGAGGAACCTGCACTGGCTCCCCGTCAACAAGAGGATCATGTTCAGGCTCCTCACCCACGCACACAAGTCTCTCCACAACCTGGGTCCCAAGTACCTCAACGATCGCCTGACCTTCCACACGCCCACCCGCCAGCTGCGGTCCGCTAGCCTCGCCCTCGCCGCCGTACCACGCATCCGAAGAGCCACCGCCGGAGGCAGATCCTTCTCCTACCTGGCGGCCAAGACATGGAACTCCCTCCCCATCCACCTTCGGCTGACCCAGGACCACCTCGCCTTCCGGAGACAACTCAAAACCTGGCTGTTCGAGCAGTAGCGGCCCCCTTCCCCTAAGCGCCTTGAGACCCTTCCGGGTGAGTAGCGCGCTATACAAGTGTTTTGATTGATTGATTGATTAGGTGTAGAGTCCGCCAAAAGCGGGCAGTTTTCTTTACCGGCCGAGTGTGGGGACTAGACACCTTGGGAGACCAGTCAAGGGAGATCAAATAATGGTCGTACCGTGGGATGGGTATGGGATTGCTACAATATAGCTCCTGCTGATTCGAAAAAACAGGGTCCAGAAGGTGACCTTTCACATGGGTAGCATAGGGTACCCTTTGTGAAAGTTGAAGAGCAGCGAGATCCTCAGCAAATTCTGTCACACTAGTGGAATCCCGGTTATCTAGATGGATATTCAGATCCCCTAAAATCATAAAGTTGGACGCTGTAGAGACCAAATTAGTAATTGCTTCAGGTAAGAAAGAGAGAAATTGGGCTGAAGGTCCAGGAGTCCGGTAAATAAGAATACCTGAAAGCGAAAGCAAGGGGGTAAAACCCATAGAGAAATGAAGATTTTCGCACAGGGTTAAGGGACTGCCAAAGGTACGACAAGTCAAATACATTTTATAAACAATGGCTAGTCCACCACCAACCCCGGTGGCCTATCCACTCTTTGAATTAAATAATCCTGCGGGAGAGTCTGAATAATGTTGGGGCCTGAATTGGAATTCATCCAAGTTTCAGTGAGAAATAGCAGGTCAGGTCTTTCAGTAGAAAGTAAAATATTAAGTTCAGTAGCATGCTTAGGTAGGGATCTACAATTGAGCAACAGTATCTTAAATGTAGTCACAGTCGGTTCCATGTAATGTGAGGGAAGTGATATCTTGGTCCCAAAGGAGCAATGCTGGCATGTAAAAACAGAGATAAGGGGGTCAAGTGAGTGGAGACAGTTCAACTCAGGGATGAAATTAAGAGCAGGAAGCTGATCCGAATTATAACAATACCTGTCTGGAGCGAAGGGACAAGGGCTCAAGGCCCCTAGCCCCGGTCGGCCACGGACAGGCGCAGACGGGCTTGCCTTAGGCGCGACAGCGGCGCACCCGCTGCGCGCGTCCGCTGCGCGGGCGCTTCATCCTTCAATTTATCCCCTGCTTCGGGTACAGCCACTAGAGCGCTGACCCGAGAAAATGGCCGCCAAGAAATTGAGCCAAATAGTACTAGAATCCCGGCAGTCTTTGATGTCCCTGAGACTGCCGAACAGGTGGCAAGCAGGCAAGCCCTTTGAGTCACTTGGTTCTGGGGATGTAGATTCAGGTCCAGTCCTTCTCACTACAAGGCAAGGGGAAACAGGCAGCGGGGCAGGCACAGCTGAGCAGGAGTCCAGCAAATCCAGCAGAGTCCACCAGAGTGTCAATCTTTCAGCAGCACAGTATTCCTTCATTCTGGCATAGTGTCCTCAGATCCAGAGTCTACTGTGCTGGTAGTGTCAGGGGTCCAGTACTTATACCCAGTTTTGCCTTTGAAGTAGGGGAGACTTCAGAGAGAGGCCTTAGAAGTACACAAGGCCCCTGCCCTTCCTGCCCTGGCTCCAGACTCACTGCAGGGGGGTATACAGCTCTTTGTGTGGAGACAGGCACATCCCTATTCAGATGCAAGTGTCAGCTCCACCCTCCCATCTAACCCAGGAAAACCCATCAGCCAGGAGATAGGCCATTAGAATATGAGTGACATACCTCAGCTCCCTTTGTGTGTGACTGTCTAGAGGAAATGCACAAAGCCTAGCTGTCACCCACGGCAGATGTGTATTCATAGACAGGCAGAAGCACGGAATGGTTGAAAGTAAGAAAACAGCAACTTTCTAAAAGTGGTATTTTCAGACTTACAATTTAAAATACAACTTCGATATAAGTTGTGATTATAAATTGTGAGTCCAGACACCATACTCAAAATTTCTATCTTGTCCCAATTCGAAATTACACTTATAAAATGGAATAAGGTAATCCCGATGTTAACCAATGGGTAAGATAGGCCTTGCAGTAGTGACAAACGAATTGAAGAGTTTTTCACTACCTGTACATGCGAAACTTAAAAGTACATCTCCAGCTTTTTAAATACACTGCACCCTGCCCTTGGAGCTGTCTAGGACCTACCTTAGGGGTGACGTATATGCATTAAAAATGAAGGTGTTGGCATGGCAAGTGAGTTATCTTACCAAGTCGACATGGTAGTTTAAAACTGCACACACAGGCTCTGCAACGGCAGGCCTGAGACATGTTTAAATGGCTACTGAAGGGGGTGACACACTCAGTGCTGCAGGTCTACAAGTAGCATTTGATTTAAAATTCATGGGTACATTTAGCGCAATTTACTAGAGACGTAGAAGTAAATTAAATATGCCAATTGTGGATAAGCAAATGTTACCATATTGTAAGCAGAGAGCACAAGCACTTTAGCACTGGTTAGCAGTGGTAAAGTGCCCAGAGTTGTAAAGCCAACAAAAATGAATTCAGCACAAAGGGGAGGAGGAAGGCACAAAGTCTGAGTGTCACCCTGCAAAAAGCGACATTTCCAACAGTGTATATATTGATTAATCAGTGAATTAAATACAGATTGAGAAGTTCCATTTGCTTGTACTTGGGCTAGTGAGACAGAAAATATTATAGAGAAAGTACAAAGGGAAGGAGGACTGGGAATTGAACAGGAGATGCTTTACAGAGGGTTCAAAAGAAGTCGAAAGTGTGCATTTGTATATGACAACCATTTATTCACAATTAAAGCACAGTTTTGTATTTTGTGTTTCCTGCATGTATTGCATTTCTTGCAGATGTTACATTTTGTGTTTACTCACATAGCATTCAAGCAGAAAGTGAACCTTGAGTCTTGAAGTGATTACAGTATTTATAGACTCTATTCTGTTCAATAAGATGGGAGGGTAAAAGTGGCAATATGACCCAGATACCAGTTATGGATGTGCACCTAAAGGCTGGAATTCATTTCTGCCAAGCCTACAAGGGACCATGGAATACTAGCCCGAAAAAACTGATGCCCGAAGCCTGATCCCAAATGATTATCTATTAACGAAACACTGCATATCTGGGGAACACCATGGTCCAAGCCTTGCCCATCTGTATGGAAAAGTCTATTAATCCTACGCTAGGCTCTGTTGTTAATTCATAGGTAATAGAAAGGCTACCATTGTTAAGGAATTGAATACAACTGCTGAACAATCCCAGAAATGTGATCAAGGTAACTAGATGACTATGAACATTTGTCCTCAAGGGGAGATTGTTTTAACGGCTTGTCAAAAGCCTGTCCCATCAAGAAAGTTTTCACAGGGTATCAGTACATGAACTTGTTGTGGCAGAAGCAGCCCCTGGATTTATCAACACCTTAAGTCCATGAAACATTTATCTGTTGAAGAGGAACTTGTTAGGTTCTGTGTTAGAACCTAGAGCAGGTGTTGCCTTGACAACTGCATCTAAGGTGGAACCTGGAATGTGGGGAATTTTCCAGTTGCTGGCTGCTGTCTGTCCTGTCGGTTGCATGTAACTTCTCTGCAATAAATACCTCCAATTTCTTTCTGGTTTCATTGACTTTTTATTGGCGACAACTGGAAAATAACCTGATGTTGAAATTGTCCCTTTCTGGCTGGCTGAGGCAATACCCCAGCCAAGCAGAACCTACCACTCCCCCCAGGAGCAGGTGATTATATGCACTGTATAACCTGCGCTCACACTTGGGTAGCTTGGCACTGAGCAGTCAGGCTTACCCCAGAAGCAATGTGTAAAACATTGGCACAGGACTCACTCACGATAAATATCTTGAGCATCAAAAAAGACACTTCACATGTGATGAATGTAAATACTATTTGTATTCAACACACATAATAATCAACACAACATGAAAATCATGTATTTCTGGCGGGGGCGTGGCCTGATATTAATGGAGTGAGCAGCGTTGCTCAGGAGCTCCGATCAGCCGGCAGCCATCCAGCTCCATCCTGACTGCCCCTTGGATGGCTACTTGACTCTGAGGGGGGATCCTACCCTGCCCTGGTCCGAAGGTCCCAACAGGTCCGAGAGACAGTGGAGCTGAAGGGCACATAACCCCGAAGACAAGAACCGTCCGCCAACGCCACAAGCGTCCCAAGCTGGTGGCGGCTCATTGAAAGAACTGGAAGCCGAGCTGCGGGGTGGACCTTGAGACCAGCGGCGCTGCTGAGCGCTCCAGGGGAGGAATTGCCTGTTCCCAGTGTTGCCTGGGGCTGGCTGCAGAGGCATTTCTGGAGGCCAGAAACTGAGAGAGAAGAAGAGCCCTTTTGGTGCCGGAGGCAGACGAGGAGGCCAACGGCTGCCTTTGATCCCAGGTGAAACCGCTAGAGCTGGGGGACTGCCTTGATCCCAAGGCAACATAACAGCAGGCGGGAGCCACTGTGAGAGGCCATCTGCACTGGAGGAGGTGCCTGCACTGGAGTGAAACCGGAGCGGAACCGGAGCGGAGCACCCACAGCCCAGGGATGACCGGCCTCGAGAGTACTGAACCTGAGGCCCGAGGAGGCGAGGACTATGCCCATTGCCTGAGCAGAGCAGCCGGTGCCCACGAGAGTCTGGACCTGAGCGTGGACCCATTAGAGGCTGATGCGTGCCTGTGGGGAGTTGTTGGACTGACCGTGGCCTGCTGAGTGGGAAAGACTGCACTAGTCCTGGTGGTGCGCCGCAAAATGCCGCCCTTGACCACACAGGGCCAGTCTGATGGGGGCTGGCGACCAGGAGAGGGTGGGGGATCAGGCGTCGGCCATTGACCCCTGGTAAGACCTGCTGCACTGCGAGACTGCTTTGCTGCTAGTGCACTGAGACAGCAGGGGGATCCTCTGAGGGAGCATACCAGCTCTAGAGGAAGCACTTATCCCAGAGAGACACCTAGGACCTAGTGACATGCAGCCCTGAGGGCGTGAGAGCGGTGACCAGGAGAGGTAAAACTTCTGCCTACCTAAAGCAGTGGTCAGCTAGTGCACACAAGACTCAGAGCCTGGGTGGGAAGTGCATGGTGTCTGCAGGACATCTACTAGGGAGTGCTGAGTTCACCGGGCCTGCACAGAAGGGTCTGGTTGACTGAAATACCACAGAGGCCCTGGCCTAGGGGTCTGAGGTCTGGACACCTGGGACTGCGTTGACTCCTATGAGGTGAGGCCAAGCACTGCCCTGGGCTCTATTGGGGCAGGCCTCCACAGAACACTCACAAGTGTCCTATGCTGTTGCACATGACTCCAGAGGGCTGGAGGAGTACATGGCCCTGAGGACACCTTACTGAGATAGACCGGGTCGTAGACTGGCACACTACAGTGAGCCTTTGTTGGACTGTACTGCCAGTGTGCTCCTTGAGACACCCACCCTGGCTGGAATGAGGATAATCTGCACTCATCTTGAAGTGCCTATCGAGGAGGAGTGTGACGGCTCCCCAGGGGGTGACAGACAACGAGACCTTGAGGACACACAGTAGGGGCACAGGAGATGAGGCCTCCCTGCGACTGCAAAAGGGAAAATGACCATGAAGCGCAATCAAGACAGGTTTCTAGTAGAGAGCTCTCAAGAGTGGAGTGAGAGTCCTGCCTCACAAGTGGAACCCCCCCAAGGACCCGACACTAGAAGACATCCTACAGGCAATAACTGTCTGCAGTGAGTGGCTGGAGGTAAAGATAGACTCCATAGGTACAAATCTGGGCATTCTGAGGGATGACCACAGACGTCTGACTGAGAGAGTCTCAGTAAATGAGCGCCAACTGTCCAGAATCCACCCCTGCTCTCACAACAATGAAATATCAACTAACTGTGATTGAGGCGAAAGTGCACGCACTAGAACTCCACGCAGAAGATGCGTAAAACCGCTCCCGCAGGAACAACATCAGAGTGGTGGGCCTGTCAGAAAAGGTGTTAAAGGTCAACATGGTGGTTTACCTGGAGAACTGGCTGCATGCAGAGGTGGCACCGGAGGGACTGTCCGCCTGCTACACCCTTGAGAGATCCCACTGGGTGCCAGTGAGGTGGCCCCTGCCTGGGGCCCCCCATGCTCTGTGGTGGCGAGGCTCCCACACCATAAGGACAGGGACCACTTACTGGCACAAACAAGATCCCAAGGAGACATTCAAGTAAACAATTTGGTGGTGCGCATATATACTTATTTTTCCGAGGGGTGCAGAGGCAGCAGGCCTCTTTTTAGAGCATAAAGCAGAAGCTCCGTCAACTCAACTACAAGTATACAATGCTATACCAGGCCAGACTGCAAGTGATCACCGTGGGAGGATTAAGTTCTTTCTCTCCCCGCAGAATTCCTGGGACTGGCTGGAGGATCATCGAAGTGAGGCACCTCCCTGGAAGCAAGGATGGCGGAGAAAATGCAGTGCCAGATCCCGCAGCAGAGCAGCCAAATGAGATGCACTGGCCCCCACGCAGGAAGAGGTACAATTGGAGGTAAAGAGTGCAATGAAGGTGAGTGGCACTGATAAGTAGAAAACAAGTGGAACATGCCGCCGCGGAGAGCAGTGTGTTAGTGCTGGAATCGGACTCAGAACATGCGCGATTGTGTCTGAGGCCCAAGCATCCAACTGCCGAAGGGGACACCGAGAATGGCTGATGATATCATCTGGCAGACCCGGCGTAGTGGTAAAAAGGGCAGGGCCTGAGGGAAGCTACAATGATGCTACCCTGGAAAAGAGGTACTGTGATCACTGAGGGGTTAGTACCTGTTGCATTAATTGTTCCTCTGAGCTGGGTGGTTGTCCTGCTGGCTGGAGGAGCTGCGGGGCACCTTCCCCTGATTGGATGTTCCATGGGCAGACTTTTCACAGACTTAGATAAATAGTTTGGATGAGAGGTGACCAACTACTTGTCCTGGGAAGTGGACGTTGGGGAAAGTTGATTTTGGCTCATATGCTGGGGAGCTTTGAGTCATGTCGCTTCACATGTTCTTTTTGGGGTAATTAGAGTAGCACTACAGACTGGGGGGTAACTGGGAAGGGGGACGCACACAAGTCTTATGTTCCAATAACAGATGGCAGGGACACTAACGTATAAATGTATCTCATGGAACATGAGGGGAATGCACACCATGTCCAAGAGATGTAAAGTGTTCTCCTACCTTAATAGAAGGGGAGTACAAATAGCTCTACTCCAAGAAACACACCTTATGGTGAATGAGGCACAGGTGCTGCAGAGACGCTGGTGAGGCCAGGCATTCTGCACCACATACTCTGCTTATGGTAGAGGGATGCTGATTTGGATGAGGGAAGGAGTTCCATTCTAACTCATGGATACTTTAGTAAACCCAGAAGGCCGCTACATAGTGGTGCAAATATGACTAGAGGAACACGCACTGCATATAGTAAGTGTATACGTCCCTAACACTGACCAAGCCACCTTCTTCACTCACCTGACCCACTACATGGCCCATACCTGACGTTCCCTACACTCATTGGGGGAGATTTCAACAGTGTGGCTGACGTGCACCTGGACAGATCCCATCCTCCGTTGCGAGAATCCCAGACAGTGCGCACAGCCCAGGCATTTGGTTATTTGTGGTGTCACTAGGGGCTGATAGACCCCTGGAGAACCCTGCACCCCCATGATGAGACAACTTCTACTTCTCAGCTATGCACAAAGTCCATGTCCAATTAGATGCATTTTTATGTACCGCAGACTTAAAATGTCTGATACAAACGGGTGAATACCTATCCCGAACATTATCGGCCCACAATCCGGTTCTCCTCGGACTGAAGTGGACCCACCCCAAGCCCACAATCCCTACCTAGAGGCTTTGCCCTCACACATTAGAGGAAAAGGTATTTAGAGAGGTGATCCGGGAGAAGATAACCCAATACTTTAATGACAATGAGGGTTCGACCTCTTCCCTGCTGGTGGAGTGGGATGCCTTCACGGTGGTCCCAAGGGCCAATGTATAGTGGAGACTACGGGAATCAGACGCATTCTCTTGACTGAGGTACTGACCTCTGAACGAGACCTTAGAGAGCTTGAGCAGAAGCGGCCAGGATAACCGGAACTCCGGGATTGCAGGACGCTAATTAAGAAGTGGTGAAGCAGACCGAAAGGCTTAGATGCCGTGATTATAAACTATAATTGGACTGCACACATGCGGAGAAGGACAAATCCGGATCCCTTCTGGCGTGGCTGGTAAACCCAGCAAACAGGGTATCCCCCGTAGTCGAGATGGAGAGTGAAGAGGGTAACAGACAAAATACACAGGAGGGGATCAATGGCATCTTTGCTCAGTACTATGTTGGGATGTACTGTGGTGCCAGGTCACAAGATGACACCGCAATCTGGGACTACCTAGAGGGGTTCCAACTGCCACAACTAGGAGCAGGTGAGGCAGAGATGATGGGTGCGGATATCATCCCCCAGGAATTGAGAGCGGCCATCAGACACATGGCATACAAAAAAAAAACAGAAACCGATGCCTTTCCGGCCAAGTTCTACACGACCTACTCGAGGGAAATGGTCCCCCGGCTGGTCTTGTTTTATGCCCCAGATGTGGGGACACAACCCGAAAGCATCAGGAAAGCACTTATTATCCCATTGCTGAAACCAGGGAAGCCGGCACACAACTGCACACCTATAGGGCGCTGTCAATGCTGAACATCGACTATAAAATACTGATTAAGATCCTAGCGGCCAGACTCCTACCAAACATGCCAAAAGAATGCTTTCGATAGCCTGGAACGGCAATTCCTCTGGGAGGTGCTAGACAGGATGGGTCTGGGGGATGGTTTCTTAATGTGGGCGAAACTATTGTATGCAAACCCGACAGCCAGGGTGTGTATGGGGAGAGTTTTCTCTCTGGGTCAGGAAGTGGAGAGGGGCATGTGACAGGAATGCCCCCTGTCTCCTCTACTAATCTCCTGATATTTCTCTGGGACATGGGAGAGGTCTTGAGAGGGACACAGACTATGCTAGAACGCTTTGGCCTGGTTTTAGGTATGATGGTGAACTGGAAAAAATTGTGAGTCTTCCCCATGACACCCAATAGGCCCCCACCCAGATGAGCTGGGCTGCCTTCAATGGGAACCCAGCTGCCTGGCATACCTAGGGGTAAAAATATATCATAGAACTGCTGACCACATGGAAGGCAATATGGGTAGAGGGATACACTCCCTTTGCTCTTCCATGGAATTTTGGAAATCTCTACCATTATCAGTGGCAGGCAGAGTGTCTCTCCTGAAGATGGTGGCATTACCAGGTTTATTGTATTTCTTTAATGCACTTCCAGTGTGCATCCCCGTACAA
Organism: Triturus cristatus; assembly: GCF_964204655.1. Lineage (NCBI taxonomy): Eukaryota > Metazoa > Chordata > Amphibia > Caudata > Salamandridae > Triturus > Triturus cristatus. The sequence continues at coordinate 697,084,550 of NC_140588.1, forward strand.
TGTTTTGCGATCTGGACTTGTTCATAGCATACATGTGGGGATCGGGCCGCAGGCGAGTGGCCCTACCCATTATGCTCTGCTCCACAGCGCCTAGAGGGCTAGCGGTCTCGGACTTTGAAGCATACTACATTGATGTGCAGCTCGACTGGCTGATCCAGTGGATGGTGACCAGGAGGAACCCGGAGAGGGCCCTGAACCCGTTCACTCCAGCGTCCTCGGTGCTGGCGAAAATATTGCTGCACATACAGCAGAGACCCACTGGGCACACTGAAGAGACCAGAGTAAGTAACCCGGTGTTGGTTAAGAGATCTGCAACGTCCCTGGTGCAGAATTCCCTACTCTCTTGACCTATCCCTCACCCTCCTTCGACACTTACAGCACGATGGGAACTGAGCAGGCCTAGATGCCTGGATGGAGGCGGAGGGTCTTTTTCGAGATTTTGTGTCACTCTCCTTTGATGACTTCGGCACAGAATTCGACTGACCCCAAAGCCCCTTTCTCCAACACAGGGCCCTCACTTCGGCATTTCAGAGGCACCGCGAGCACTGGGCTGCTGCTGATACGTGACTTTATCGGCAAGTAGTATCAAAACAGTTTAATGCCTCTACAGGGCGATACGTCACAACATCCAGAAGTCTGTGGAGTGGTTGTGACTGCAGTGGGAAGGGGACTTGGGAATACTGACAGTCGCCATCTTACCTCATTTGTTACCTTTGCTGCTGCATTAAGGTTCAAAAGAATGCCTTTTGGGCTGACATCAGCTGTCTTTCAGAGAGTGGTGGAAGCTATGTTCAAGGGGGTTGCCAACGTGAAACTTTGCAGCATGATATTTTAGTGCATGGAAAAAATATGGAAAGTCACAATAAAGCATTAAGGCAAGTTTTTAACCATTTTAACTGAAAAAGGGTTTACTTTGAGAGAAGCTAAATGTAAATCCACTGTGGATTTGGTGGACTATTTAGGTTACGATTTGCCTTCCCAAGGAGTAGAGCCTAAAGAAAGTTTGGTTAGAACAATCTAATATTTTCTGGTGCCACAGGGCAAGGATCAGCTTCATTTATTATTTGGTATGTTAGAGTTTTGCGGCCATTTTCTTCCCAATTGTAGTGGGAGAATGCATCACATAAGAGCCCACATAAAAACCTTTGCAATTTGTGTGGACTGAGAATTAACATCAGAAGTTTGAGATCATAAAGAACGAGTTAGCCAATGCTATTCCTTTACTACCGTTTGACACATGTGATTCTTCAGTGGTGGTGACAGATGCTAGTCAGCATGGTTTGGAGGCACTTCTTTTACAGAAAAGCGATGATAGAGAAGCAGTAGCGGTGTTTGCCTCAGGGGTACTGTGAGGTGCGAAATCCACCTATTCAGTCATCGAACACAAAGCCCTAGCATGTTGGTGGGGTGTTGGCCATTTCAGGAATTATTTGTAGGGCACAGAGTTTGTTATTTATATGGATCACAAACCCTTGATTGGTGTGTTTACCATGTTGGGTGCTGGTAAGACTACGCCTCGCACGCCAAATGGCATTACACGATGTTGAGATTCCTGTTCCATTTGGAATACTTTTCAGGTGCCAAAAGTATCTTTGCGGACTGCTTATCCAGGTTGCCACTCAAAAATTGAGGATGGATTGAAAGAAGATTTTTGTGTGGTGGCTGCATTGCAGGGTTCTGATTAAGAGTGCATTTTGGGGGAGGAGTGGAAGAATGCTGTGGAAAAGGATGAAATCATTCAACAAGTGGTGTGCATGTTACGTAAACAAATTGTATAATCTTTAAACATCTTTTTTCGTTAATAAGCATGAAGGACGCTGTGATGAGGGGAATGGAGTTACTCATGGTTCCACGTGCCATGCAGAACAAAGTGTTGACCTTAGTGCATGAGGGACACGTGGAAATGTGAGCCATGAAATGAAGTATCGGGTAAATGTTCTGGTGGCCGGGTATGGACCGATCAGTGGAACACTTTGTAAGGGAGTGCATGGAGAATGGGCAGTAAGCGATAAAACACAGGTGGCCTTTCCCAGTCCTGTGGCGTCTATACCTATTCCGGAAAAAACATGTTCCAAATACAGGTACAGGTAAGGTCTTGTATTGGTGGATTATGGAACTAGATCTTGAGGTGAAATTTGTAAAAATGGCTAACACTGAGGAAGTGGCGACGTTTTTGCGAACCATTTTCTTGAGAGAGAGTGACCCAAGAGAGTTGTTCACGGATAAATCGGTGCAATTCATATTGAGATCATTTCAGGGATTGCTGTCTTATCGAGTCATAAAGCATGCCAAGACTTTTTTGTCTCACCCACGCAGTGATGGCTCAGTTGACTGCATCAATAGAATAAAGATGGATAACATACAGTTGTCTGTGGTGAGTGGTTTGTATTGGAAAACAGAGTTAAGGAATTTGTTAAGGACATTACGAACCACTCCCAATGCCACCACCAATATTTCACCATTTGCATTATTGAAAGGCAGGGTGGCTACCAACAAGTTGGTCAGACTGTGGATGGGTAATTTAAAAGTGTCTGATGTGAAATGTGAGCAGGTCAAGCTTCGTAGTGGGAAAGCTCAATGAAAATATGTGAGCGAGGAGAAAACCAAAGGGAGGTGCCAAGCAAATTTCAAAGTGGGGGATTGGGTGAGCGTGAAACTGTCTGGTAAAATCTCTAAGGAGAACCCAAGTTTTCTGAGCTGGTAAAAATCAAAACTGTCAAAAACAGAGCGGTTCCACTTGACAAGGGCAAATGGTGGAATAAAGTAAAATTGTCCCTGCAAAGTGAAAAGGGGGTGTGTCCATGGCTCAGGACACTTTGACGTCTTCTCAGGAGGAGAAGAGGTTGTTGAGAACTGGATATGAAAGAACACCATTTGTGCGGCACAAGAATGATCTCTAAGCATCTGTGAATTACTTATATAGTGTTAACCTTGTGTTCTTCAATTTACTGAATGAGAAGTATTTATTGTCTTTTATTTGCTATTGCTTGTGTTTTCATTATCAGTTAAGTTTACTTTGATAGGTCATGTTACTTATTTGTTTAGTAACTTTCTATTTGAATGTTTTGCAAACTCATTATGGGGTATAGTTGTTTGTTTCATTTCCTTTGATACAGGGCTAGTTGTAATGAGAGGGGTAAGTTTCTTTGTCAACATGAGGGACAAGATGTGTTAGTTTTTGTGTTAAAACCTAGAGCAGGGGCTACCTTGAAAACTGCAGCTAAGGTGGAACCTGGAATGTGGGGGATTTGACAGTTGTTGGCTGCTGCCTGTCCTGTCGGTCTGCTTAGCAGTTCACTACGTAGGTCGAACTAGGAAAACAATTGCTTTAACACTCCCTGAAAATTGCAGATATTAATACCCACAGATGAAACTTACAACTGTGCACAAAATGCAGTCATATTGTCAGTTTCAAAAAGACATGTCGGTTATTTTTGTGGGCCCAGGTCAACTATTTCTTGTGGGGCCCTCAAGTATTTGCAGGACCTAGTGGAAAAGAAAATATGAAATTAAAAAACAGTAGCTTCAGCACCTGGTGCCATCTAGTGGTGAAGCTGTATTAACTGCCTCATCATTAATAAAACAAATAGAACAGGCTTGTTTCAAAATCTTTAAATACATGTTCAGTACAAGCGTGTTGAAAGCAATAAAACTGCAGCCTAAGGAATAGTGTCTCAACAACCCCATTCTGCTTTATGGTTGCACTGGTCCCAGTGGAATGGGCAAAGAGGTGGCAAATGTGAATTTGCATACACAAAGGAATAATTTTGTGGATCACAAGTATTCAAAATATTTTTCACATCCAATTAGCACTGATAATAAAAAGCAAGTGTGAAAAATAGGTGCACAAGAAAACACATACAAGTTTTGGAGGAGTAGGCCACAAACTTTTCTCACCTGGAAAATAATTCTAGGTCAAGAAAAAAAGAAGAAAAATATAGTTTTGCAAATCCTGCATAGCATTTACTTCTTAGATCCAGAATAGGCCTAGCAGGGTAGGAATGTGGAAGGCAATCTACTACTTGCATAGACTTCATGTATACGCTTGGGGACTTTATTTAGTTCTTTAAAATTCAGAAATCTACAGAGATCACTGGAGAAAGCCTGTGTTGCATACTCCTTACTTGATTATTCTTTGTATATCTGTCCCAATTTAGGTGGGTTGTGAAGTTTGTTATTCTGAGACGGATTCTGATGGAACGATTGAGCTGTAGCGTGGCAAAGTGTTTCTTTTTGCGTAGTCAACCCCTTTTTATTGGTTGACTGGCACTTCTGGTTTTTTAACTGTGCACACTGGGGCATTGCTGTGCAGTCCCTTAATGTATGTGCTGTAACCCCTAAAACATGGTAAGATTGGCTATCCCCAAACTAGCATTTTTAACATTCTAGTAAGCCCATGTTATATAGTGGAGAAGATGCACTGATGGCATTGAAAAGTTAAATGTCAACTGTGGACTTTAGCATGTGTTGTCATCTACTTGTCCGAAAAAGGAAACATGGCTCCAGGCCTACTACTGTAGCCTGACAGGGTGAACTTGTCACCCTGTCAGCCCCCAAAAGCCATTTTCACTTTGAAGTGCTGTAGCTGTCCTATGAAAAAAAATCACAATTTGGAATAAAATCAAGACTCTTATCTCTGGATTGGGCCAAGCTACTGGAGTAATTCAAATAATATTTTTAATGTTTATTAAAAATCCAATTCACTGGTAAAATCAGATTGTTAATAAACATTTATGAAAGTTTTTTTTAAAAGCTAGACTTTGTTTGCCTGAACCTTCAATCAGCTAATTAGTATCAGCTTGCTAGCAGATGGCCCTGCCAGTGCTTCTCCTTAATAAGGTGTGATAGAGAAGAGTAGTGACAATGGTTTTGGCCTTTTGGAAGAAAGACTTGGATATCAGGTATTTAACTCATATCAACTTCGAAGAGTAGTTGAGGAGGGCTGGGAAACTTCATTAACTTAAAAGGGTTCAAAGTGATGCCTGTCTATTCATATTTAAGTGTAAAGGGATACCTGGGCAAAGGAAGTCTTTATTTCCCTGGCTCTCTGTAGCCAAACTGGCATGAGCCTAGTTGGAGTGGGAGCTATGCCCACTACCAATCTGGTGTTGCTGAGGTGGACAGGGGTCTGCTCATTTCCCGAAACACCACCTTGGCTGGCACCCCAATCATGTCCAAGGTCAGAAAGGTTGAATCATCTTCGATTTTACTTAGAATAGTGCACTGTGGTATAGTTTGCAGTAAGACAAACAGGGTGTGCTGAAAAAGTTGAAATGGTTAACCCTGAAAACTTTTTTCTCATTGGTTAGCAAGAGTCCAGGAGTCAGCTCCTCCCCTCCCCCCATTGGCTACAGAACCCTACATAAGGGGTACTTCGCTCATCAGAAAACTCTCTCTCTGCACCTATGTCAGAACAGAAGAAGACTTGACTAGCTGTTTGAGGCCCGGGTGAAGACCTAAGCTGAAGTGCTTTACCTGCTCCCACATGTACCCAATACTATGTAGCAGACAGCAAGGGTCAGTTGGCTGAGCTCCTGTGTGACTACAATGATACAACAAGTTTTAAGAGTCCTTTTTCCTGAAGTGCCCAGCTGACCAGTAGCATCTAGACCTGGACTGGACCCTGCTGGTAGATTATACAGAGTTAGTCCTGTTCCCTAAGTGGTGTCTATTAAGTCCTTAGAATCATAGATGTGACCTAGAGGAGCCGCTCCAGAGCTCTGAAAAGTTTGGACTTAGACATTTTTTGGGACATCTAGGGCCCCAGATCATCAGCTCGATCTCGCAGCACAGATGTCCAATGTCAAAGGGACTTCTTCTGGTATTGCTTCTGGCTTACTCCTCTGTAGGATTTTGAGCTCAATAAAAAGAGTCCGAAGTTAGAACTGGTTGTGCCAAGGCGTGAAATGTAGCCACCCGATGCAAGAAATCGGCAACCACAAATTTTAACTTTACCCACTCTGATCTTCCCCACCAAAACAAATGTCTTTAGCGGAACCTCGTCCAGCTATCTGACGTCGAGAGGCCTTCAGCAGGTACAACTGGCAACATTGCCTGCTGGAGGATTTTGACTTCTACTTCAGAGAATAAGTCAGCAGATAACCTCTTTAACTGGGATGACTTCCTTAGTTTATCCGGACCACTCTTCATCATAGTCAGCCTGAAATTATGCCCAGGTCACGATCAACTGTAAACAGTGACTACTAAATTGCACTTTACTTTTTCTTTGCACTTTTTGCCTTAAATCTTTAAAAACTCAAATTTCCAGTTCCCTTTTTGTATTGTAATCTTCTTATTTTCATTTTATTCATTATAATGTTTTCTAGTTGTATAAATTGTTGTGGAAATTGTTTTGCATGCTGTTTTTACTTCTGAACTGTTTTGTTACTACTGAACATTTTTCCAAAATAAGCCTGTCTGCTCTATGCCATTGCTGCCAGGGGGTTTGGCTCAGGTTTAAAATATTGAAGCAGTGTTTTACCCTGATAAATTTGGGGTCGTATTCTTTGTGGTGGGCTCACATCCACCGTGATTAATAATCCACTATCTTGCCCTTAGTATTCGAAAAAGGAAGCTTCTATCTCCATGGCCCACAAATTTGAAAGTAAACATTTGTCAAACAAAATAAGATAGTGGAATAGTGCATTATTTCGGAGTTGGCTCTAATATATCAGAAATAAATGCCGTGTTTTATGCAAATCTGTGTCATCTGAAAATCTTATATTATTCACCAGATATTGACTTAAATATGAAAGGGGAGGCTTTCAGATCCATTCCCTCATATAAAGTGTTTGTTCTGGAGGAAGGGCACTGATGACCCTTCAAAGCATGGCTCACTGCAAGATTGTGTTCACTTGTATTGATCACATGATGGTTTAGTGCACTTGCTCTTTTATAAAACATTGCATAACTGGTGTAGTACTCAACGTTTGTGAGAACCCTTTGCTACTCTGCACATGAATAATTGTTCATGGATCTTTGTAATGTTCTATCTGCGTCTATTTGTTTGAATGATACACTTGACAGCCTAATACTAAATTTACAATTTATTGAGGATCAGAACCCTTTGCCTGCATCAAAATGCTGGGAATTTAAACAAAATTATTTAAAATGTACGTATTAATTGATGGAGAAATGTTCTTAATTAATCAAAAACACAAGCCTTACAACCTAGAGATACTGACATTAGTAAAAATAAATTATACAAATAAAAAATATATTGCCTTAGTGACAACAAATAGCTGCACTTTGTGGCTACACTTGGTTGTGTTTAATCCAGTTCAGGACAACTAGGAGGCATATTTGCAATAACGTGGTGAAGCGTGTCGTTAAGCCGAGAAGGCTAACAACACGTTTAGTCACTTTAGAAACTCAGGGCTGCACCATATTTACTAATATATGGTGCAGCCCTGCATATTCCCCTGCGCCGGCACTAACTTTAGCTGTCTAGCACCAACTCAGGCACCCTTTCACCATAATGCAAGGATGCATGGGTTGAGGGGAAGATTGTTTATGTGCAGGAAGGTCCTCCTGCCTGCACATACACAATCTTTTAATGCCATTTTGTAACTTCTATGTGTGCTACTTAATGCAGCATACATAGAAGTTGCAAAACGGCATTTTTTAAAAAAGTGATTGTTTATGTACAGGAAGGGGGATCTTCCTGCACATAAACAATCATAGGCAATTTGCTGTTTCTATGTGTGCTTCACAAGGCAGTACACAATGAAACTGAAAAAATAAGGAGAAATAAAGCATCTCTTCTCGTTTCAACTGTTCAATTGTTTAAGACCAGGTTTTCCCATGCCTTAATTTTGGCATTGTCTCCTATTTATGCTGCTCTTTTAAATAGGGGCAGCGTCAAAATCATTGGGTTTTGCGGTGGAACGCCCACCGCAAAACCCATTGTCCTCCCCTTTCACGCTAAACACAACTTAAAAGGGTCCTTATTTACAAGGCAGCGTTAAGCCATGATAAGTGGTTTAATGCTGCCTTGTAAATAAGGTGAAGCCCCTATTGCTATCACAACGTCACTGAAAGTGACGCTGTGGTGGTGATAGGGGCTTATAAATATGCCCCTAGGTAGCTTTGTTACACTGTGCCCTCATATTGTAAGGTTAGTACATATTGGCAACCTACCGTGTTTAATATGAGCCGGTGGTTAGCCAGGGTGCCCACCGGCACTCATTTTATGGGGACTGGTGCTTTTTTCTGCATCACACATTTCCCGAGAGCAAGAGAGGGAAAACCAAATAAAGGGGAAAGCCGGAACCTGCAGGAGTGAGATAAAGGGGAAGGAAGTGTCTGGTAGTCAATTATGGAGTCAAGAGGTGGATTCAAAACTATGCAGCCATGGTATTCTGTGCACTGATATGTAATTTCACCAGCTGTAGCCTTATGAGCAGAGTTTGGGCACCAGCACTCATTCTTTTCCAAATTAACCACTGGCTCCCTGTGAAAGTCTCATGGAAATTCCTGCTTCTCATTTGCAAGGCCTTTCTGTATCAATTGTCAGCACATTGGTAAGATCTGTTTGTCAAACAACATTTTTTCATCCTTCTTAGGTTGTTTGTAAATGAAAGCCGCATCACGCCTGAAATTCATGAATACCTCCTCACGGACTGCTCAACACCTACCTGTGTTCAACTCATAGACTACAGACTAGTCCGGGAAAATGTGCAAAATTATACTAAAGGTGATGTGAAAGTTTGGATTGGAACGGAATACACCAATTATGGGATCTATGAAGTCATGCCCCTGGTAAGAGCCTCAGGAGAATTATCATGCAATTGGTTTGGACTACATCATGGCATAATATCTGTTATTTGCTTTTGGGGAACACCTGTATGTTTTTTGCAGTGTCTCCTTTCTGTCTCACGTCTACGCTGCTAGATTCTGGGAAAGTTATAGTGTAGACCTGACGTGTCATGTCTCAGTCAGCAAAATTTGTTTCACCTAAGGGGCAATTATGCTCTGTATGACCTGAAATGGTAATATCCATTCAACTTAAGGATAGCCCAGCCTTAAGAGGCCATGGCCTCTTGGGACTCTTTAAATTAAGAATAGACCCGCTGTGTTAGGCTCAAACCTCTAGGATTAGTTCATCCTGAAGGGTATGGCTTCATAGGTTGAGGTATGACCTTTTAAGATCTCTTCCACATAAGGGAAACGGACAAACCATAATATATTCCGCCTTTAAAATCTCATTAATGTAAAGAATAGCCTGGCTACAAGTCCTGTGGCCAGATGTACAGCCCCTTTTTGCGCTCGCAAACGGGAGATCGGCCTGTTTGCGACCGCAAAAAAGGGTAATGGCATGTGCGAGATTGACTGCCATGTACTATTGTTTTGCAACCGCATTTGTGGCCGCAAAACACTTGCAGTTTACCACATACTTCTAGTAGGTGGTAAGCCACTCGTAAACGGGAAGGAATCCCCAGGGGACCCTTCCCTTTTGCAAGTGTGTGAGAAAGTATTTTTTACGAGCAGGCAGTGGTCGCAGGGACCACTGCCTGCCCTTAAAAAATGAAACTGAAAAGTTTCATTTTTCTTCTTTAAATGCATCTAATTTTCCAATAAGGAAAACGGGCTGCGTTTTTTTTTTAAAACTGCTTAATTTCACAAGCAGTCCCAGACATGGTGGTCTGCTGACCCCAGCAGGCCACCATCCCTGGGAGTGCTAGCCGTTCCCAATGGGTTCGCAAATTGCGCTTGCCTCATAAATATTGATGGGGCATGCAATTTACGACCCCTTTGAGAATCGCTAACAGTGTCTGTGACACTGTTGTACATCGCAAATTGCGGGTCGCAAAGCGACGCAATTTGCGAGTCGCAAAATGTCAGGTTCGTACATCTGGCTCCTGATTCTGTAAGACCTGTTTAACCTCAAGGATAAACCTACTGTAGGAGTAGGCTCTGGCCTTTGAGACCTTTTTAGACACAGAGATTACTTGGCTGTAAAGCTTGATTCTGTCAGATATGTGTTAATTCAGGGACATCTCTGCTGTGTGAGGCATGAATCTGTAACATCTCTAAAATATGACAGAAACCAATAGTTTTTCTATCTGATGCATGGCACATGCACATTCTGGGTAAACTGAGAAATAAATATTTCTGAAGTCCTAGCATGCAGACACTGATTAATCTGAGGCATGGTTCTGGCATGGGAAGCCTTATAAACCCTAACAAGCATTGGCATATCCAACAGGTCTCGCTTTTGGGACCTTATAAGTATTTAGTTATGCAGCACAATATCCTTTGTGCAACAACATCAACTGTTGCATGGCTAAACACCTATAAGGTACAAGGTTTAGCCATGCAACAGCTGATGTTGTTGCACCAAGGATATTGTGCTGCAAAACTAAATACTTATAAGGTCCCAAAAGCGAGACCTATTGGCTATGCCAGGATACATGGAAAGAAAGATAGAGAGGGGTAGGAAGTTTGTGCACAAAGTGGTGAATAAACTCTAGAAAGCAGAGCAGGAAAAGTGTGTGAGAATAAGAGAATGAAGGGGAGAGCAGGCTATAGTCAAATAAATAGGGAGTGCTTGTGTATGCAGAAGAGAGCTTAAGAAGAGGAGGAGAGCATGGCTTTGAGGGACGGAAATGTTGATGAGGCACAGAAAAGAAATTGTGCTTGAAGACCAGAAATGAACTAATACGAGAGAGTGTCAGGAAGAGTGTGTAAGACAGTGAGAGAGGTGTGAGAGAGTCTATGAGAGAGAGAGAGAGAGAGAGAGAGAGAGAGCGAGAGAGAGAGAGCACCCAGAGCATGGAGGGTGAGAGGTGTACTTTTGCACAGCACAAGGTGGTACAAGAAGGTGGTATGTGTGACCAGGCATTATAGAGAGGAGACACATAGTGTGAGGGAGGGATGAGACGGGATAGTGGAATTGTGAGATAAGAGTGGGTAGTGGCACGTAAGTTGGGACGGATGCCTGCACGCGGAGAGTGTGGACAGGTACATTTCAGGTCTGACTGGGTCGCACGGGTAGGGGGCATTCAGAGAGTGAATGTGTAACGCAAGGTTGTATGCTGACTGAATGCGGGAGGGTGCTACCGCTGGTTGTGTCTAGACAGTGGGACTGAGGACATGGGCATATAGGGAAGGGTGACAGGAGGAGACAGTAAACGTGCGACGGGTGGGGTGGGTGGTTGGGGTTAGTGATAAGACTGGAACCTACAGGGGCTACGTCAGATTTGCAGGCTCCGGTGGATAATTTTATGCTTCTAATTCATAACCGTATGCTGTAACATGGACTGGGGGCTAGTGTAATCTCCAGTCGAAGTTGTGATCACGATTGGGTTTTTGTATGTAATGGGTTATTGAGACGCCGCCGGTCCTTCGGGATGTCGGCTAAATGGCCGTGTAAGAGATACCTTGACTGCCCAACTGAATGGCTGAGCCCTCTCATTGCGATGAGGCTAGTAGGCGGTTTGTCCTGCACAACTCCTTTAAGTCAATAAAGGTTTTTGAAAAGTAAAAAAAAAAAAAAAAGAGTGGGTAGTGGCAGTGCGAGAGAGATGAGAGGGGTAGTGGGTGTGTAGGGTAGAGACGATAGGGTTGGTGGAAGTGCAAGTTTGATATGTGCTGTTTTGGAATTATTTGTTGTTGTATTGCGGAGTTGAGTAGTGGAAATATGTAGTATGATATGCTTTGGAAGTATGTGGATAGTATTTAAATGGCATTAATTGTAAAGGAATTATGTATAGTGTGGTTTTGTGTTATGGAGTTTATTATGTGGAAATGTATTGTGTGTTGTGTAGTGGCATGTTGTGGGCTAGAATTATGTGGTGTTCTGTTGAATTTTGTGGTATATGGTGGGAATTTGTGGTGTGTATTGTAGGTATGTAGTGTGGTGCGGAATTATGTGGTATGTGGAAAGCGTAAACATATTGCGAAACTATTGTAACCTCATTTACATAGAAACACAAAAGCCACACTTATTAGCATCCAAAACAATTCCAAAGTATGGGCCAAACAATAACATTAATGAGAAATGAGAAAAAAAGTCAACAGACAGCAAAGTAACCTTCAGCAAACCAAGAAGCCTCCACCCCAGCAGAGTCTCCAAGTGAAGAGCACGCATGAGGTCCAACTCACGTGCACAAAGCTCCACAGACTGAACCCCTGTGAATGTGTTGTTGAAACTATTTGATGGTGTTTGGAAACCAGCACTCCGTGTTGAGTTGTGGGCTCGTCTGAGCCAACAATTCCACGAAGTGGGACTGCAGCTCATCGCAAAACATGCACAAGCTGCTCTGCAAGCAATCATTCATGGTAGGTAAGAATATTCCAGGCGACCTAGGACAAAACACATACAAAAACCTCCTACACAATCCTGCATGCACCCAAGGAGAAGTGACAATAAATGCTTCAAGTGCAAAGCCCTACAAACCAGAAAATATACAACAACAAATCTAATAATGGAAGATGAACACCACATATAGGAGATGCACACCACCTAAAGAAGCGAAAAAAACATCAATCAAAATAATGAATCATTTATTGAACTAAATAAAAATACACCATATATTGAAAAGCCCCAATATGGACAGTGAACAAGATGAAATGATACAAGCTACTGAGCACAATATGTTGTAGTTAAGTAGCGAAGATGCTTCTGGGTTGATAAACAGTCCAGTGCGTGGCTCTCTGTGAGGAAGTCCTGCTGTGCAGTGGTAGGCTCTCATGTACTTCCTGGGTCCTGCGAGGCCTGCTTGCACTGCCCCCCAGATTTAGGACGCACTCACCTGTTCGCACCTGCGGCCTCCCACCAACACTGTGGACTCCGGTCCACGCATGAAGCGGACCAAGCAGAGCCACACCAGGGTCCAAAGCAAAGCACACACCCTCCTCTGCATTGGGGGCAATGTAGGGCAAGGGCAATGCAAGGAGAGGCAAGGTAACACAGAGTGAGTGGACCAACCTGCCACAGGGGGTGGGAGAGGAAGAGGGCAAGGTACAACAACTGCACGGGATGGGAGGGGGAAGGAGGAGAAATGGGAAGCACGCAAAATGGAAAGTGGGAGAGAGAAACTGGAGAAGTCGGAGGAGAAAGAGGAAGGACTGCAGAAGGAAAGGGTAGAAATTTGAGAAAACCGTATGAACTGGATGGGTGAGGGGGAAACAGGAGAGAGACGAGGAATAATTGTAGAGGAGAAAAGGAGGCGGAGTGAAATAAGAGTATAACAACAGGGCAGGGTGAAAGTGAAATAGGTAAACAGCGGACCAGGGCGGAAGAACAAGGATGTAACAGAGGAAAGCCAAACACAGCAGAAACATATGGATGAAATTTTGAGAGGGGAAGGGGATCGTAGTACGAAGGAGCTGAGAGGAGGGGAGAGAATACTAGATGAAAGAAGGAAAGGGGATTGAGCAGGGTTGTTTGGGCAATGGTCCACAACAGCAGGACATCATCATCATATGAAAGTCAGGCGCTGAACCACCATCTTGAGTGGGACATTATGACGCCTCCATGGAAATAAAAGACAAGTGCTAAAATACAAGCGCCGCCACACGAGTGGACAAAAAGAAAACAAGCACGCGAGTGGTGCGTGCATGCAGAAATATTAAAAAACCCCACAAACAAGCGCTAAAACACAAGCACAGCCCCGCGAGTGGACAAAAAGAAAACAAGCACGCGAGTGGTGCGTGCGTGCCCATGCACCATGACGAGAGAGGAAAGCCAGATGGTGCCTCTGCTCGTCATTGTGCGCGTAACCGCACGCTCCATGCCACCCAAAAAGCTGTGGTCGGACTTTTAAAAGCCCACTCACTAAATGTCTCGCCAGAGCAGCGCATGCGCTGACTCCGGAAAGACCTAAAAGAGGTTCTCCTCTCTAAATATATTTCTCAGAAAATCAGTATCCAAGTTTACTCAAACAATGTGTTAAAAAATCAGCTATGAAGATTCCTGTATGTTATGTTTTTGACTGTGCTAATTAGTTATCCCAGTTCACCACGGTCTGTTGAGGAAATAATATGGCTACAGTACACACACACACATTTCTAATGTAAGAAGAGAAAAAAGATGTTCCAAAGACATTCAAAAGTCTATGGGGCAGATTTATGAGGCCCTTGCGCCACTTTTGCGTCACTTTTCCCATGTTAAAAGTGACGCAAAAGTGGCGCAAGGGGCTCATAAATCTGCCCCTATTTATTTTAATCGTCACACAACGTAAGTCTACAGAGCAAGCCTTGGAGATGCCTGGATACCCTCCCTGGTAATAGTGCGCCCTACAAATCTGCATAACATAACATAATATAACAGATGCCTTAACGTAGTATATAAATGAGCTTTTGCTAACGATTTATCATAAAATTTCTGTTAATTACCCGGACACACTTGATCAAAAGCAGTCACTCAGAGGGAGAGGGGAAACAAATGAGCCAACAGATAAATACCAAAAACACAAAACAAAAGGTAAACCTTACAGTTAGACCTGGCATCCTTGGTGTGGTTTTCCCCACCATTTTGCCTTCAATCCTTCTGTTTTTGCTGCCCTTAGTACTCTGTGCACTTTACTGCTGTTAAGTGTTTGTGCTCTCTTCCTTAAACATGGGAACATTGGCTTCCACCCAGTTGGCACATTTAATTTACTTGTAGGTCCCTAGTAAAGTGGTACCACATATGCCCAGGGTCAAATGCTACTAGTGGGCTTGCGGCAGTCATTGTGCCACCCATTTAAGTAGCACCCTTAATCATGTTTCAGGCCTCCACTGCAGCCTGTGTGTGCAATATTAAACTGCTATTTTAACCTGCTATTTTAACCTAGCATACTTATACATCACAAAGGCTCTGCCTCAGCACCCTCACACAGGGTTTTACACTTGTCTTTTGTGCCCCCAGACAATCTGGAGCCAGGACAGGGAGACAGGAAATTCCAGGCACTTCTGCAGGGCAAGGACTCCAGACGTTTTTCCCACTTCAAAGGTATAAATAGCGGACCCTTTGGCCCAACACTTCAGTACACATCTGGACCTGTGGAAGACTTACAAGAAGGACAGCTGTGCTGCTCTGCTGCAAGGACTGCTATTCCACTGTCCTGCTGCTTGAGTGAGAAGGACTCGACCTGTATCTTGAACCCAGGACCACCAGAGTGACTTCAAGGGCTAGCTGGCAGACCTCCTGATTAGAGCTTCAGTGACAGCAAACGCTTCAACCACCCTGAAACCTGGACTCTGCCTGCTGTGAGTCCTGCCCACCAAGTGGTCCGATCCAAGTCCTGGAGCCTAGGAAGTGGGCTGGAAGGTGCTCTACCATTGAGCTGTGGACTTTTGGGCACAACTGACGCAGCACAATGCATCTCCTGCAGCTAGGCATTGGAACTGACACAGGGCCCCACAGCTCTTCAGATCCGCTGTTACGTGACGCATCATCGGCGTATGACCTCGCAGTCCACAGCTCCTCAGAACCGCCACTGTGTGATGCAACCTGGGCACAGGACCTCACATCACAAACCTGCAGCTCTTCGTAACAGCTGATGCACGACATACCCCCAACCCGGGATCTCGCATCCACCTGCAACCAGTATTTAAGGTACATTGTTCTGCATTATTGAGCCCACGCTCCATCGTAGTCGGCTTGAACTTGTGATCTTGTTCCGGTTCAGCACGACAAGATAGCCA
Organism: Triturus cristatus; assembly: GCF_964204655.1. Taxonomy (NCBI): domain Eukaryota; kingdom Metazoa; phylum Chordata; class Amphibia; order Caudata; family Salamandridae; genus Triturus; species Triturus cristatus. Next base: position 697,100,183 of record NC_140588.1, read on the forward strand.
CAGTTGGTGCTTTGTGCTTTTAAGCACTATTTTCACTTAAATCTTTAAAATGGTATATCTCCGGTTTTACTAATTGGGTTTAAGTCATTTTTGTGTCAAAACATTTATTAAAATATACTTCATGGTATCAGGGTATCAGATGTTAGTCCTTACTACATGGTTTCAGAACTAAAAAGGTAAAAGGAAAGCAAAAAATAAACCTGGAGAACCCTCCTCTAAAATATTTTTGGGCCATTATTAAGAGGTGGACAGAGTTATGTGTGTGGATACAGTGTGTGGGAATAACATGCAGACCTGGAATTACTAGGTCCAGATCTGCATGTTGTATCCCCATTCCTGGTTAGAGAGAAGCGTTTGTGAGGGTGCCATGGGGCAGTGGAGGCTGTGGGCTGGCAGAATGGCACATTCTGTGCCCCCCTGTGCGATGGGAGGGAGTGGGGCAAGGCCCTAGGCATAATGTAACTGTAACAGAACAATCTTTGCATTGTATGATCAGGTCCAGAGTCCCCATACCCGAGAAAACCCAGTGCGTAACACTGGGCCAGTTATAATTGTCCCACCCGACTTAACATCAGATTTTTACATTTCTATGAGATAAAAAAACAAATTGGCCACTGCCTGGGATTATCGGCAGCCTGGACATTTCTATTCAGTCTGTGCACTAAATTCTGTTCTTAACAGTAGACAGTACTAAACACCATCTTTGGCAGAGATTCGTGAAGATGCCCACAACAGATATAAAAACATATGAGGTATCCCATGTTCTATTCAGATTTATAACATTTACAATTGATTTTAATATGTATCTGGGGTTTTCTATTATCCGAAATCTACTACTTGTTTGATTATTTCAACTGATGGGTTCCATGAGATGATCTACAAGAATTCATCCAGTATTTCCTGTAATGGAAGATTGATGAAAAATCACAATTTGCACATAGTTGCAATCTTAAAGAACTGCCAATTCTACTGACTTCTCAAAGCACTGAGAAAAAATCATATTCCACTTTAATCAGAATAATCAACCCAAACCTTTGCCAGATATTCAGTAAACTATAGATTAAGAGTCTGTTTACTCAGCTATATTTGCTATATCTCCTCCCCATTCTTCTCCCTGGAATGTAAAAGTTCCACATATTTTAAAGCTTTTACCACAGTTGAGGCTGAATTATTCTGAAATAACTACTTTTTCCTAATAGCTTCAGAAAGATGAGATTTGAACAGTTTCATAGACAAGCTGGAGCATCAACGATAGCAGTCTGTATTCTGACACTAAGGGGTCAATTCTGATGTCGTTCGGAAGGGCTCCGAATCGGATTTGTGTTTGCCGATTCCGATCGCATACAGAATGCCTCCGCACGCCTCATCCTGGACATCCCCCGCCACAGCCACATTCCCGCCCACCTGAGAGACCTGCACTTTCTCCCCGTCAACAAGAGGATCACGTTCAAGCTCCTCACCCACGCACACAAAGCGCTCCGCAACGCCGGACCCGAATACCTCAACAAACGCCTCTCGTTCTACGCCCGACTCGCCAACTCCGCTCAGCCAGCCTCGCCCTCGCCACCGTACCACGCACCAGAAGAACAACAACAGGTGGCAGATCCTTCTCCTACCTCGCCACCAAGCCTGGAACTCCCTCCCCACCCACCTCCGACTGACCCAAGACCTTCTCACCTTCAGGAGACACCTCAAGACCTGGCTGTTCGAGCAGTAGCAGCACCCCCCCCACCCTCAGCGCCTTGAAACCCTCGCGGGTGAGTAGTGCACTCTATAAATGTACTGATTGATTGATTGTTTCTGACAGAATCGTACATACTTCCCAGCGACCAAGTACGATGCCTGGAAACCAGTAGGGCGGTCTGAATTGGCTCCGAAAGGTCACGTCTTTCGGAGCCGAATAGTTCAGCTCTATGGACTCAGTTTCCGAGCAGGCAAGTACGATGACCAATTCGGACAGCTGCTCCAATTCGGTTCCCCCCCGGAACAAATCAGCTGCTGAAATCTGTCTCTGGGGGGCAATAGCAGGCCCCCCTTCACCGGGGGCTCTCTGAATCGGGCCTGTGGGGGTACCAATGCGACCCCCCTTTCCAACCATGCACAATGTGACAGGCACCATGGGGTGCCTGCCACAGGGTGCACGATTTTCCCCAGCCACTCCTTTCTTTAATGGGCGCCTGTGTTCTCATTCGGAACGCAGGCTCCCATTGAAGTCAATGACAGTCCAACCGAATTGTATCTGGAAGCATCCGGAAGCATCCGAATCGCTCGGCCGGACTCCCTCGATCTAAGTCGTCCGGAAAGCATTCCGGAACCGATTCAATAGGAATGTTTTCCGAACAAGATCGGAATCGGGCCCAAAATGTAAAAGATGAAATGCATAAACTCAAATTAATTTCCATATTTTCTTGGGAGTAGTAAAACCTCCTTATGACAAATAATATTTTGGATGAAGTAGGAAATATAAGTGAAAAATATGGGGCTCTCAGAGAAATAGCTGTTGTAATTTTCTGATGCTTGAAAGAGGGAGGGCATGTACCCTATTAGTCAGGATCGGACTTTGTGATAATGTACGTATACCACCTGTTGTCCATGAGGTAAAGGGGCTCTAGATAACCTCATAAAAAAATCTAGTTTTACCCATTTATCCTCCACAATCTACAAGAGAAAAAGTATTTTATGCAAGAAGAACCTAATGTTCTGTCTACCTTGCTAACATGTTTAGGAAAAAAGAGGTACCGAGATGGAAAATATAAAATAAATTTCCCAAAATGGACAGAGATCTATGAGAGGATATCAAATGTGAAGAAGTGAAGAGACAATATCCTCAAACTGAACAATTTAAAATGTCCTGTCTATCAAGTTGTGGTCCTGACTAGTGTAAGTTTATGAACATGTAAAAGGACATCGTTTTATTAAAGTGAATGTTGTCTTTGCACTTTTAGACCTATGTGGCTCCACCCCTGGGGCATATGATTGTTGCCCCCTTCAACCTCCAGACCCCCTCCCCACCAGCAGTGAGGGACTAGCGAGTAATAAAAAATAATACCAGCAGCTGGTGTTCAGATGCAGTGTCCTTCCTCAAGTTGGCCTGCGGGGCGGTGTTAGCATTAAGGCAGGGCATTGCCTATCGCAGTGACTGGCAATACAGCCTTAACTATAAGTCCATTGCGCATGTCAGTTTGGACAGGTCTCGGACTGCATCCAACCCGACATGCGCACTTTAGGCCTCAAAAACATATTCTGTTAAGGTGTCAGGGGGGAATACGGCACAGCTTCCCTGGTCTCCTTTGGGGCACTGGGTTTATATGACCCAACCAATCCTTGCTTTGCTCTCGTGAAGTATTTAATATAAAACGCATGAGAGCAAAGCCTGGATTGGTGCATGGCAGGGGTGCATACAAGACAGCGCAGGGGTGGGATGATTAAAGGGCATTACCAATCACGCTGCTTTTGTAACTTTAAATCCTGTGATCAGTCATGCTTCCACGCTGTTGATGCAATGCAGATCCTTTTCCCAATTTTTTTTTAAATTAATTTTGTTCAGACAGAGATAAACAAAACAGATCAGTATACAAACACTGCACGGTCAATTGCAGAATAGACATCTTCCATGAGATATTTGAAGCAACCATACGTTGTAAAGGTCAATTACATTGCTTTGGTGCATTCTTTATGTTTAAAAGCAACTCCACATACATTTACGCAATCTACATGATTGTGGTGATTAAGACATGATAGTAATAACTGTGGTCAAGGCAAGCTTAGAGGTTGTCGGGCGTTTTAGTCCAGGGGAAGTGGAACGATGGCCTCCGGATCAGGTGCGCATTATAGGGAAAGTGGCCAACCTATGTGGAAGGGTGGTTTGCGCAGAAAGATAGATGTTAGTGCAGCTATTGGGGTGTGTTTGGCGGGGTTACAGCTGCCCCTGGTCTGGGGTCATTGGAGAGGGACACGTCGCTCTCCCTGACCCAGGCTGTGAAGGCCGCCCAAATATCTTTCGGGCGGGATGCCATTTGCATGAGGTCCCAGAATGCTGCCAGCTGCTCTTGACAATAAGCTATATCGCGTATCCACTCTGCAACACGTGAGTTTCTGGGGACTACTCAATGTATAACAAGTCTACGCTTTGCGAGCAGTAGCATCATAGCTGTAAAGCGGCGTTTCTCAGACAGGATCCCCTCCATGCATCCCAGCAATGCTACCAATGAGGAACGTGCCAGCGACAGCCCAGTGACGGACTGTATGGTGTTATGTATTTCCTCCCAGAATCTAGATATAACTGGGCAATGCCACGCAATATGTAGAAAAAGTGGCAGCTTCACGTCCGCATTTCCAGCAATGCGAATCTGTGCGTAGCTTCAGTTTGTATAACTGTATGGGGGTGAATAGTACCTGTGTAGAAATTTAAAATGTATAAGCCTCAACTTGTACTTCGGGGATAAATGTCTTAGCTGTGAGCAACAGAACCCTCATTGTTTGTCTGTAGGCAGATCCTCAAACTCATTTCTCCACTGCACCAGGGCCCTTGAGACAACCCATGTGGTATTTGTTTGCGTGAGATTATATAGCCTGGTTATCAGTTTTCGAGGTGATGGTGTGGTAATAAGTGTTCTAGTGGCTTCATGATAGCTGGGGAAATTGGAAATGTAGGGTGTATTTTTTTGCAGGTGGCACAGAGTTGATAATATAGGAGTATATCCAAAATTGGAGCCTGTGTGTCCCCTTGACCTGTTGGTGACTCCAAAAAAGTGTCTTGGGGATATAGGTCCCCTAGTGTAGAGATGCCCATATCCCGGGCACGTGTTATTGAGCCCTTGTCATGTAAGAAGGAGAATTGTGGGTGAAACGCAAGTGGTGTGGAGGATGCGTAGAGCAGTGGAGATTCGGTATGCCTCCTCAGACCCTCCCAAGCCCAACGAAGGGTTTCTACTGTGTTGATTTCGTTAGCTCTTCTACGATAGGGGTGATAAATAGCCCTGTGTAGGGGGGTTGGGTCAGCTACATCTTTCTCAGTGGCCACATGCGAATGAAACAGGATCGGATGTACTCAAAAATGAAGATATTGTGCTTTCGCGCATACCGCATAAAATTCGAAATCAGGAGCTCCCATTCCTCCCCTTGAAAGTGGACGTGTCATCAATTCCCAGCTCACCCGGGGCTGACCACCGGCCCAAACCAAGCCAATCATGGTGGACCTCAGAGATTTATAAAAAATGCCTGGGTTAAGGGTATTGGTATATTAACGAATAGGTATAGGAATTTAGGGAGAAGTATCATCTTGACTATGGCAATCCTACCGGCTAATGTCAGAGGCAGAGCAGCCCGGAACTTCAACTTGCGCTCCTGCTAGTCCAATAGTTTGCCAAAATTGATGCGCCATGTGTCTTGTAGGTCTTTGCTTATCCACACGCCAAGGTACTTAATGGCACCTTCCGCCTATTTAAGTGGAAATTCCAATTCGGTATCTAGTGGAGCTTCTGTTAGAGGTAAAATAGAGGACTTTAACCAATTGATTTTTATGCCAGACATTCCTCCATAGCGGAGGACTTCTCTTAGTATTGGGTTTAAGTTGTCGCCTGGTCTGCGAATGTAAAATGTAGTATCGTCGGCATACATTGAGGTTGTAAGGTTTTTATCTGTGAAAACTGGGCCTCGAGTGGAGTGATGTTGGTGAATTCTAGCATCTAAGGGCTCCTTTGCTACCGTGAAAAGTAGCGGTGAAAGGGGGCATCCCTGCCTAGTGCCACGGGTAATAGGAACCGGTTCCGAAATTAAACCATTCGCTTTCAGCCCGGCTGTAGGTTTGGTGTATAGCAAGCTAATCAATTTAATAAAGTTAAGGCTGAATCCCAGCATGGGTAGGATGGTAAACAAGAAGGGCCACTCCAAAGAGTCAAACGCTTTAGTTGGGTCCAGAAACACTGCAATGGCCGGAAGTTGAGGATTGATTTGATGGGCTGCAGCAAAGAATGTGCGCAGATTGTGAGCTGTTGACCTGCCTGGAATAAATTCAGATTGGTCTGGCCTGGCGATGAGTGGCAAGAGCGGCTGTAATCTATTGGCGATCAGTTTGGCCAGAATCTTTGCATCTACCTTAATTAACGAAAGGGGCCTGTATGAGTCATAGAGATTTATCTCTTTGTCTGGTTTTAAAAGGGAAATAATGACTGCCTCATGCATAGTTGGCGGCAGTATGTCTGTTTCCAATGATTCTTGATGTACATCTAGCAGTTGGGGTGCAAGCTCCTCCACGTATGTCTTATAGAATATGTTACTCAGCCCATCCAGCCCGGGTGTATTTTCGCCTGGTAGACTGGCTTGTGTGATGTCCTCAACTGTAAAGGGTTCATCTAAATAGTCTCTGTGATCTGCGCTGAGGCAGAGTAGTTCGATTGAGTCTAAGTATTCGCCAAGTTCAGGGTTGGGTGCATTTTGCGTGACTTTGTATAATGAGGAATAAAATTTAGTTAGATACTCAGGTGTGGCTATTTGCCCTCTGATGGGGGATGAGTTTTCACCTAGTAGCTCGGCTATAACATTAGGGGATGTATGTTGTTTGAGTGCATTAGCTAAGGTCCTGCCTGGCCTGTCACCCACCCCATATCTCCGTGCTTCGCATTTTTTCCCAAGAATCTGGTCTCCCTTTCCACCTCTTCTTCAAATTTCGATATTTTGCTCTGTATAGAAGCCAAGTGCCTGGGGACTCTGGATTGAAAGAACAGAACCTCAATAGACTTGATTTCCTGCTCCAATGTTGTTAGAGTAGAACGGATAGATCTAAGTACACCGGACTGCTTAGAGAAACAGGCCCCTCTAATTATCACTTTGAAGGCCTCCCATAACGTAGAGGGAGAGTCCACTGATCCCTCATTCGTGGAAAAATACTGTGTGAGGTCAGTTCTAATTTCTTCTTTAAATGCTGCGTCTAAGATGGCGTGTGGGGAGAGTCACCAGCTGAATGCGTGTGGAGATGTATGTGGAATAGTAGTCTGGGTGTGCCCGATAAGAAATGGAACAGATATCAAATATTTCTTGTTTTCGAAATTATGAAGGTCGACATCAGGTGTATTGCAAGCAAAGATTTCTTTATATGCGTTAATTCAGACCAATACAGAGTGAAAACAAATCAACCGACACGTGTTTCGTCACAACGTGTTAAAGTTGTGACTCTTCAGGGCTGGGAAGGACACAAAACAAAAGGAATAAGGAAAAAGAAAAAACCAAAAGTAAAACAAAGGGATCAAATGGGCCATTATAATGCTAAATGTATTGAGAAGAAACATGTGGAGTTAAGTGACTTATCTTAAAGAGACACACCAAAAGAAAGGTACAGTAGCCGTGTGGACAGAAAACTAAGACCAAAAAATGAGCGCAGAGAGAAGATAAATGGACCGAGTTCAGATGTAGAATAAGGAAGAAAAAAAACAATTTACGAAGAGGAAAAACGCAAAAGAACATGTCAACAACGCTCTTCGAAAGGAATACACGAAGAGCATATCGTTCAAAACACAAACAAAAGATTCGGAGGGTATAATGTGATGAAAACAACACGGCAGAAGCTAATTGACAAAAGTCGTGGTGAGTCTGATATACATGTGATTAGATGAGTAAAAAATGTTGCTGTTAACAATTATGGAAAAGGTATCTATGGCGTAACAGTTGCAAAACAGCAAACCTCTTGAAGACCATAAAATAGAAAGGCGAATCAGGCATGTCAATTTGTAGAGTATCAGGGTCTCGAAAAGCAATAAAGTTCACAATTGTGAAAAGGTGTATATAGCGAAACAGTCGCAAAACAGCAAAACTCTGGAAGACCATACATTAAGAGAGATGAATCAGGCATGTCAAATTGTAGAGTTTCAGGGTCTCAAAACGCAAATCTGGCAACAAAACGCGGTAATGGAAATATCATCAAGACAAAACCAAACACCCTGTACTGAAGCATGTCAGTCAACAATAACATCCAGGCATATGATATGAACTCTAGCATTCCGGTTATTAAGAGATAATCACGTAACATACAATTAAAAAAACAAGTGAAGATCTGCGGCTGTATGAAGAGCAAAAGATGCTTGTGACAGCAGAAATTGAAGTAAGGAGAAAAGAAAAGAAAGATTCGCTATAAAAAACTACCTGTTTAAATGCGTGGCGATTCAGTAGGCATAAAGTCGGGTCGCGGCACGGGTATAATCAAAAGGGGGCGGAAGGATGTGTGGGAGCCTTCCAGCAGTCCCAACCAGTGGGCGGGGAACCAAAGCCGGACGGGTACGTTAGGCTTCAAAGGGTCTGAAAAAGGAGTAAAATTAAAATAAAGGCGGTCCTGTGAGGTGAAAAGGGGAGAAAGATAAGTCGTATGTGTCGCCGGGAGGGTAGGGCAGATGGCTTACCTGAGTAACAAGGATCTCGTGTACGGGATCGGCATGTTCTCCAGTGTGAGGGAAACGAACTAGAACGAACGAACTAGAACGACAGCCGGAAGGTAAATAAGGAAAGCGTGTGACGGAGGCAGGAAAACTAGAGCGAGTAGCGGTAGTGTAATAAGGAAAACCCATAGTCAATGGGTATGGACATGAAAAACTTAAAAGAAGAAAAAAAAAAAAACGAACAATACAAAAAGAAATTGAGGTCTGGGGACGGAAAGAAACAATAGCAGACAACACAGACATACAAGTAGTCAATCTCTCTTCTTTGCCTCTTAACAACAATATGATCTCTCTTCTAAACAAAGGCCTGAGCTTCAATCTATACGAAGCAAGTGACTTATGCAGATCTAAGATAGATCTCTTCAAATTCATCAGAGGCTTGAAACTGAAGAAACATTTTGAACTCATGCCCCTTCCCATCAATAAAGCTGGGAATACTCACAACATCAACTCCATGGATTCCCAAACCATTAAAGATGTTAATGACACACACTTACTCTTGTCCATCACCGAGACTGACGATCCACCACGCAGTCTAGAATTACTGCTACAAGACTTAGAAATTGATTCCTATGGAACCATCCCGAGCGGCCTAAAGACCAAGTCCAAATGGACACCGACCCTCCCTGGTGGAAATACCATTGATGTCTTTCACAACTTAGTACTGGAAGACCTGGATAAATATGAAAAGAGATTCAAGATCAAAACCCACAGAACCAAAGACAATCTGACCAGAGGTGAAAGAATGGCTCTGAAAACGCTCAGCGCTGAACACAACATCATCATAAAAGAGGCGGACAAGGGTGGAAATGTGATTGTCATGAACCGCGTGGACTATCACAATGAGATAATGAGTCAATTACAAGATGAGACTTGTTACGAACATCTCAGCCACAACCCTATTGGTCCCCTGACCAGTCTCATAAACAAAAAACTCCAGACATGGCAGACTATAGGTCTCATTGATGAAGATGAGGCCCTATACATGAAAGTAGCCAAACCTACCTATTCTTGGCTATATACCCTACCCAAAGTTCACAAACAAGCACCCTTTCCCCCTAGACGCCCGATAATCTCAGGCATAGGGGGTCCTACAGAAAGACTAGCACAGTATGTGGACCTATTTCTTAACCCTATGGTTAAGAATCTGCCATCCTACATACAAGATACCAAACATATACTGGGTATCCTTACAGACATACAGTGGCAACCCAACATGATTATGGCCACTCAGGATGTGGTCTCTCTCTATACGTCTATCAAACCTGACCTAGGTCTAGAGGTGGTGACTAAGTCTCTTCCTCACAGATCAGCATCATTATGGGAACACACCAATATGGTGATCAGTATGATGGAGATTATACTGAACAATAACAATTTTTTGTATGACCACCAATGGTACAGACAGATAAAGGGAGTGGCTATGGGTTCAAGGTTCTCACCGTCTTTTGCTAATCTGTATATGGGTGCCCTGGAAACAGAATGGCTATGGGGTAGGAAAGCATCTCAATGGACGGACTACATCATCTACTGGGGGACGGTACATCGATGACTGCCTACTCTTTTGGTCAGGCTCACAAGAAAATCTGGACTCTTTTTGTGAATACTTGAACTCCAATGACATGGATATAAAATTCACATGTGAATCTAGCACGACCTGTGTTTCTTTTCTTGACATTGAACTATATATCAAGGATGACTCTCTACACAGCAAGCTATACCGTAAGGAGACCTCATGCAATGCGATTCTCCATGCCAACAGCGCACATCCCCTGCACCAGATACAAACAATTCCCTACGGAGAATTTACCAGGGCCAGGAGGAATTGCAATGAGGATGCAGAATTTGAGAGTTGCATAAACGACATGAAACACAGACTTATCCAACGTGGCTACAAACCACAGATTATCAAGAAAGCCACCAAGAGATTAAACAATATCAAAGAAGAACCACTCTACAACCCAAAACCAACAAAGAAACAGACAAACAAACTGTGAGACTCATCACGGATTACAATGCAATCAGTGTTACCATGCGAAAGAGCTTCAATAAACATTGGGGAACTTTACTAGGGGACAAATCATTGAAAGACAACATAACTGCTCGACCTCAGATCACCTTCAGAAGAGGTAGAACCCTAAGGAGCAGACTCTGTCCCACAGTACCACGCTCCATATCTGTCACGTCGTGGCTGACAACCCACACAGTGGGTTTTTTCAAATGTGGATGCTGCGGAATCTGCAAATGGGCTATGAATGGAACGAAAGAATTCAGGAGCTGGAATGGCAACAAATACAATATTACCCATAACATCAACTGTAACTCCACCTTCGTTGTGTACATCCTACAATGCACATGCAAACAGCAATATGTAGGCAGTAAGATCAGATCTCTCAAAGAACGCATTAGCGAACATGTCAGAGCAATGCACAATGAAGATGCTAGGTATCCGATGGCCTCCCACATAGCGACATGTAACACACAAGGACCACGGAAGAGCCTATCTTTCTTCGGAATAGACATCACCAGGAACAACATTAGAGGAGGCCATCGCGAATTGAGACTGAAAAGAAAAGAGGCATCATGGATCATGCGTCTACAGTCGGTAAAACATGGTCTCAACATCGACCATGAGCTACAGTACTTTTAGGGATCCTAGATCTGTTCCCATATACAGTTTCTTTTTCTCCTATTACTGTATTAACTTTGTTTTTCTTTAGATCTACATGATTACAATCTTATTGATTGCTTATTGATAATGCCTGTGTTTTTTCACGCATAATTAATTTTGATCTTAAGCACTGCCATTCTGAATGAAACCGTTTTGTTGAATATGCTGTACACACCGTATCTTAATATTTTGACTTGACGCCTTGTACATAATTGTTATTGAATACTCATTATGATGAAGTTGCTATACATGCTTTCTTAGTTCTATACATACACTACACCGCCTTTTTTGGCAATTAATATATCTTTTGAGTTGTCTGTACTCGTCACAATTTTTTCTCCAATACCTCATACTCTATCCTACTCATTCTGTAGTGCTCCACGCTGTGAGCAATTCATCCTAGTGCACTTTTGTTTTTATTTTTTATTCTTTACCGTTACTCCTGCTAGTATCCCTCACTCTGCACTCTTTTTTCTAGATTCTTTTGGCTATCCCACTGTATTTCTTAGGCTCCATACTGGGAGCTTTTTCTGCCTCCATAAGATCTATTTCCACTGTCCTTATTATTCCCTGACACTCGCGGTCCTTCTTCCCCTCTTTTTCGTGTTAGCCCATAACCTTAGGTTCTCCTCACGTTTTTTCACTTGCTTTAGATTGCCCCCTTACGCACTCGTTCAATTTATTTTCTACATGCAGCTCACTGAATTTTTCTTTTCAGTTTTTCATGTCCATACCCATTGACTATGTCAATTTTGTCCTCATTTCCGGTTTTCCTTATTACACTACCGCTACTCGCTCTAGTTTTCCTGCCTCCGTCACACGCTTTCCTTATTTAACTTCCGCCGTCGTTCTAGTTCGTTTCCCTCACACTGGAGAACATGCCGATCCTGTACAAAAGATCCTTGTTACTCAGGTAAGCCATCTGCCCTACCCTCCCGGCGACACATGCGACTTATCTTTCTCCCCTTTTCGCCTCACAGGACCGCCTTTATTTTCATTTTACTCCTTTTTCAGACCCTTTGAAGCCTAATGTACCCGTCCGGCTTTGGTTCCCCGCCCACTGGTTGGGACTGCTGGAAGGCTCCCACCCATCCTTCCGCCCCCTTTTGATTATCCCGTGCTGCGACCCGGCTTTATGCCTACTGAATCGCCACGCATTTAAACAGGTAGTTTTTTATAGCGAACCTTTATTTTATTTTCTCCTTACTTCAATTTCTGCTGTCACAAGCATCTTTCGCTCTTCATACAGCCGCAGATCTTCACTTGTTTTTTTAATTGTATGTTACGTGATTATCTCTTAACCCCTTCAGTGCCCATGACGAGATAGTCTCGTCATGGAGCGCGGTTGCACTGTGCCCATGACGAGACTATCTCGTCATGAACCCCGCCCGCTAATGAAACGCCCGGCACAGGGCGTGGAAAGGGCGGGGCACTGAAGAGATTAATAACCGCAATGCTAGAGTTCATATCATATGCCTGGATGTTATTGTTGACTGACATGCTTCAGTACAGGGTGTTTGGTTTTGTCTTGATGATATTTCCATTACCGCGTTTTGTTGCCAGGTTTGCGTTTTGAGACCCTGAAACTCTACAATTTGACATGCCTGATTAATCTCTCTTAATGTATGGTCTTCCAGAGTTTTGCTGTTTTGCGACTGTTTCGCTATATACACCTTTTCACAATTGTGAACTTTATTGCTTTTCGAGACCTTGATACTCTACAAATTGACATGCCTGATTCGCCTTTCTATTTTATGGTCTTCAAGAGGTTTGCTGTTTTGCGACTGCTACGCCATAGATACCTTTTCCATAATTGTTAACAGCAACATTTTTACTCATCTAATCACATGTATATCAGACTCACCACGACTTTTGTCAATTAGCTTCTGCTGTGTTGTTTTCATCACATTATACCCTCCGAATCTTTTGTTTGTGTTTTGAACGATATGCTCTTCGTGTATTCCTTTCGAAGAGCGTTGTTGACATGTTCTTTTGCGTTTTTCCTCTTCGTAAATTGTTTTTTTTCTTCCTTATTCTACATCTCAACTTGGTCCATTTATCTTCTCTCTACGCTCGTCTCCACATGTTTCTTCTCAATACATTTTGCATTATAATGGCCCATTTGAACCCTTTGTTTTTCTTTTGTTTTTTTCTTTTTCCTTATTCCTTTTGTTTTGTGTCCTTCCCAGCCCTGAAGAGTCACAACTTTAACACGTTGTGACGAAACACGTGTCGGCTGATTTGTTTTCACTCTGTATTGGTCTGAATTAACGCATATAAAGAAATCTTTGCTTGCAATACACCTGATGTCAAACTTCATAATTTCGAAAACAAGAAATATTTGATATCTGTTCCATTTCTTATCAGGCACACCCAGACTACTATCCTAACACGTGTGCACGGGACCTCACTTCCAGTTGTTGGTGTGGGTCTCGACCCACACAGTTGCAGGGGTTGTTTCTTTGGGTTTGTTTCCCCTGACATGTTAGCACCATACCTACCCAATCTCTAGTGACACCCACGTCGCACACGCCTGAGCGCCATTTCTTCCTCAATTCCTAACGAAACCCTCCACTATTGTGACTAATGTATGTGGAATACTCCAGCGCAGTACAACCGGGGCATGGTCAGACAACGTGCACAAATGATGTAGCACATCCACTGTTCAAGCAGCGGCATCACATGTGACACGCCAGTAGTCCAGTCTGGACCAGGCACTGTGGTATGAGGTGATGCAAGTGCCCTCTCTGGTGTTGGGATGTCTGCTAAGCCAGATATCAGTAAGCCTGTGTTCAAGCATAATATTGTTTAGCTGCAGGGTTACCCTGAGAATGATGTGGATTGCGAGGGGTGCTGACCCTATCCCAGTCCTTGTTTAAAGTAGCGTTAAAATCCCCACCCCCATATGATCGTGTCACCACCTGCTGCCATTATCTTAGCCCATACAGTAAGAAAGAATTGTGGGTCGTCAACATTTGGACCGTAGATGGCCACTAAGGTGACATGTGTTGTCATGAGGGTGCCAGTTAGAATGACATAACGCCCGTCTGGATCTATATGTGCGTGTGTGGTTGTCCAGCCGAGACCTCGTCCAATGAGCATTGCGACCCCTCTGGCGAAGTTGGAGTATGGGGTGAGTGTATCTCCCCCCAGTATCTATGTTTCAGTTTAGCGTCAGTAGCTTGCTTCAAGTGAGTCTCTTGGAGGCAACATACATCTATGTGGTGCCTGCTTTAAAAGGCATATATCAGTCGTGCCTTTCTGAAATCATTGAGCCCTCTCACATTTCATGTGAGGAATTTAGTCACAGTCATGTTTTAGTATGAAAATTGTATGATGCTTTTCCTGCATTGGGAGTGCGTACTGTGGAGCGTTAATAACGGAGTAAGAGGATGTCCGTACTTAGTTCTTCATTGTTCATAGATTGGAGTTTGCCCTGACTATATCAAAACCTAACTTGCTATATAACCTGTGCAGATGCAGCGCCGTTGATGACCTTGTGTCGGTATATTCTATGAACACCGTGTCCCACCCTCCTCCCACAACAACCTCGCAATTAGGTTGTGACTTATAACCACCCACCGTCCCTTGAGATGCCCCTTTAACAAAACAGGAATATAAGCACGTGAGAGATCTCCCTGTGGGGCCTGCAACATCAGCTTTTACCTGCCATGTGGCAGGGTGGCCAGGCTTTGGCATGTGATACGGAATCTGCCAAATAAGAGGCTAGTTCCTAACGAACATCATGAACAGTGCCTTACATATTAGTGTGGCCAATATACCTAATGTTATTATCATACCTAATGCAAATGTATAAAAACGGGCGTAACTAGTTCCGCAATTATTGAGTAAACATGACAATTATAGACACTCAAGTTCTTTTTTTAAATGATTTGCTGTGAGGAAAAGGCAGCAACTTTCTTTCAGTCATTACCGCTCAAATTCTGTTCAGGTGCGGATTGCTGTGAAGAGCGAGGAGGCGACTTCCTGGAGCATATCTGCATAGTGAATTTTAGTGCTGACTTAGCGTCCATGAAGAATTGGGTTTGTTCATCATACGTGATTTTTAGCTTGGCTGGGTATAAAATGGCGTATGGGATGGAGGCGATTTGTAGAATGCTTTTTGCTGGTATGAACTCCCTGTGTGTGGCCTGAACAGCGGGGGTGTAGTCTGGAAAAGATGAGAGTGTGTTACCTTGATGTGTTATAGGGCTGTTGGTTCTGGCCTCTCGGAGAATTGCGTCTCTGTCTCTATAATTCAAGAGGCGTGCAATTATTGGGCTTGGTAGTGCGCCCTGTGGAGGTCTAGGGCCCAGTGAGCGCGCTCTACAATCATGACCCGCGAGAGTGCTGGCCCGAATAGTTCACGCAGCAGATTTTTTATAAATGGCTCCATATTCGGCATTGCAGTGGATTCTGGAAGGCCAGTAATTCTAAGGTTGTTGCTCCTAGAGCGCGCCTCCAAATCCTCATTTTTAACCTTAATCACAGCCAGGACTTTCGCCATGTTAAGTATTTGTGTTCTGGATTCAACATGAGAGCCGTGAGTGTCTGATGAACTATTCTCTAGTGTGACTAAGCGACATTCGTGAACATTCACTCGTTCCTTTACTGTTTCCAGGCTAGAAGCGAGTGCGTCTATCTTATTATCGATTGTTTTTATACTGGAGTGCACATCTAGCAGGATGGTTGTAAGTCTTCCTCCTGTTGTTCCATTGCGTCTTTAGTGCCCTGGGCAGTGTCCGGCTTAGACACTGCATCAGTTGTGCGAGTTTGGCAATTGTTTTCAAAGAGGAGCTTTGCCTGTTTAGGGTTTGTTTTACCCATGGATGCAAATGGCGCGGGACTATCCCAGGGCAACACAGTCGAGGCACCACACTACTCAAGAGTTACTTATTAGGCGTGCACTGTGCCCGCCAGTGACGCAGGCGATTATGTGGCCAGTCTATGTGCAGAACTGTAGTTGTTTTGCTAGATGCAACGTTTATTTCGAGACCTGAAGGGCGCTGGGCTGCTCACAAAAGTGGGGGGAACCAGAGTTAATATCTGTGGGCAAGGGGGGAGCGCACGGCACTGGCAGACAAGCGAGTGGGAGAGGCCCATGGGCCCGACGCTATCAATCCCGCACCTCCACAGTACAACACGGGAGGGGTGGAAAGGAAGGCGGAGGCCCACACGGACCCTCTACAAACTTGCGTGCAAGCCTTAGCCGGCCTCGCCCTGCTGTGGCAGCACGGCCGGAGATTTCCACAGCTCGGGTCCGAACACACCCTACATCCGCTTTGGCCCATTCCCAACGAGCGCAGTGTGTAGTAGTCGCCTCTTGTGAGATGTGTACTGCAAGCCCATTACTCTATGTATGTCGTAACAGGCCTGCCTGCTGTTTGTGGCCATCCAGGCATGTGCTCGAAAGACTCGGTGCCGCGTCATGATTTTTAGGACGGCCTCAAAATTGCGAGGGTCACAGTGAGTTTTGAGATGTTGTTTATTCCTTCCATGGGGGTCTTAATTAAAGAACAGTGATGTTCCCTTTGTAGAGCCAGCTATTAAATCAGCACTACCAATGTCTTTCTCTGTAACTTCAAACAGGGATTCCTAGGGGAGTGTAAAGATCAGCAGCTTGTTTGGCATTATTACCGCCAGAGAATTGTGTGTTCCTTCCTATGTGGGCTTCAGCTTTTGTCAGCAGCAAGTTCTTACTGAGCAGGCCCTGACACTGAGAAGAACAGAGCACAGAGGCCCTCCTAAACTGGAGAAACATTAGTTGTGCCACTCCAAGAGACGAGGGTAGCCTTCAGAAAGAGGGTCTGCCCCCATGCACTGCTGTTTGTTGTAACGCTTTTCGCCCTAAGTGGGATGGGTATTCCCAGACGTGGGACCCGTGCTCACTACGCCACTGGAGTCAAGCTATCCTGGCTGATGACGGCTGATAGCCAGAAACCGGTCCTAGGATGCTTGATTCCGGTCCAGGGAAGACATGGCTTGGCAGTTCGGGCTGGACTGTTCCCATGAGGCACAGGGTCAAGACTGATTTGCATATGGCCATGTCTGAACTGGGGTGGTGTAGTGGGCAAAAGAACGATGGATTTAACCCAGATCTCTTGACTGAGGGAGAATGTATGCATTGTCAGCATTCCGTCCATCATTTGTTTGTTGTAACGCTTTTCGCCCTAAGTGGGATGGGTATTCCCAGACGTGGGACCCGTGCTCACTACGCCACTGGAGTCAAGCTATCCTGGCTGATGACGGCTGATAGCCAGAAACCGGTCCTAGGATGCTTGATTCCGGTCCAGGGAAGACATGGCTTGGCAGTTCGGGCTGGACTGTTCCCATGAGGCACAGGGTCAAGACTGATTTGCATATGGCCATGTCTGAACTGGGGTGGTGTAGTGCGCAAAAGAACGATGGATTTAACCCAGATCTCTTGACTGGGGGAGAATGTATGCATTGTCAGCATTCCGTCCATCATTTGTTTGTTGTAACGCTTTTCGCCCTAAGTGGGATGGGTATTCCCAGACGTGGGACCCGTGCTCACTACGCCACTGGAGTCAAGCTATCCTGGCTGATGACGGCTGATAGCCAGAAATAGGTCCTAGAATGCTTGATTCCGGTCCAGGGAAGACATGGCTTGGCAGTTCGGGCTGGACTGTTCCCATGAGGCACAGGGTCAAGACTGATTTGCATATGGCCATGTCTGAACTGGGGTGGTGTAGTGGGCAAAAGAACGATGGATTTAACCCAGATCTCTTGACTGGGGGAGAATGTATGCATTGTCAGCATTCCGTCCATCATTTGTTTGTTGTAACGCTTTTCGCCCTAAGTGGGATGGGTATTCCCAGACGTGGGACCCGTGCTCACTACGCCACTGGAGTCAAGCTATCCTGGCTGATGACGGCTGATAGCCAGAAACCGGTCCTAGGATGCTTGATTCCGGTCCAGGGAAGACATGGCTTGGCAGTTCGGGCTGGACTGTTCCCATGAGGCACAGGGTCAAGACTGATTTGCATATGGCCATGTCTGAACTGGGGTGGTGTAGTGGGCAAAAGAACGATGGATTTAACCCAGATCTCTTGACTGGGGGAGAATATATGCATTGTCAGCATTCCGTCCATCATTTGTTTGTTGTAACGCTTTTCGCCCTAAGTGGGATGGGTATTCCCAGACGTGGGACCCGTGCTCACTACGCCACTGGAGTCAAGCTATCCTGGCTGATGACGGCTGATAGCCAGAAACCGGTCCTAGGATGCTTGATTCCGGTCCAGGGAAGACATGGCTTGGCAGTTCGGGCTGGACTGTTCCCATGAGGCACAGGGTCAAGACTGATTTGCATATGGCCATGTCTGAACTGGGGTGGTGTAGTGGGCAAAAGAACGATGGATTTAACCCAGATCTCTTGACTGGGGGAGAATGTATGCATTGTCAGCATTCCGTCCATCATTTGTTTGTTGTAACGCTTTTCGCCCTAAGTAGTATGGGTATTCCCAGACGTGGGACCCGTGCTCACTACGCCACTGGAGTCAAGCTATCCTGGCTGATGACGGCTGATAGCCAGAAACCGGTCCTAGGATGCTTGATTCCGGTCCAGGGAAGACATGGCTTGGCAGTTCGGGCTGGACTGTTCCCATGAGGCACAGGGTCAAGACTGATTTGCATATGGCCATGTCTGAACTGGGGTGGTGTAGTGGGCAAAAGAACAATGGATTTAACCCAGATCTCTTGACTGGGGGAGAATGTATGCATTGTCAGCATTCCGTCCATCATTTGTTTGTTGTAACGCTTTTCGCCCTAAGTGGGATGGGTATTCCCAGACGTGGGACCCGTGCTCACTACGCCACTGGAGTCAAGCTATCCTGGCTGATGACGGCTGATAGCCAGAAACCGGTCCTAGGATGCTTGATTCCGGTCCAGGGAAGACATGGCTTGGCAGTTCGGGCTGGACTGTTCCCATGAGGCTCAGGGTCAAGACTGATTTGCATATGGCCATGTCTGAACTGGGGTGGTGTAGTGGGCAAAAGAACGATGGATTTAACCCAGATCTCTTTACTGGGGGAGAATGTATGCATTGTCAGCATTCCGTCCATCATTTGTTTTTTGTAACGCTTTTCGCCCTAAGTGGGATGGGTATTCCCAGACGTGGGACCCGTGCTCACTACGCCACTGGAGTCAAGCTATCCTGGCTGATGACGGCTGATAGCCAGAAACCGGTCCTAGGATGCTTGATTCCGGTCCAGGGAAGACATGGCTTGGCAGTTCGGGCTGGACTGTTCCCATGAGGCACAGGGTCAAGACTGATTTGCATATGGCCATGTCTGAACTGGGGTGGTGTAGTGGGCAAAAGAACGATGGATTTAACCCAGATCTCTTGACTGGGGGAGAATGTATGCATTGTCAGCATTCTGTCCATCATTTGCTTGTTGTAACGCTTTTCGCCCTAAGTGGGATGGGTATTCCCAGACGTGGGACCCGTGCTCACTACGCCACTGGAGTCAAGCTATCCTGGCTGATGACGGCTGATAGCCAGAAACCGGTCCTAGGATGCTTGATGCCGGTCCAGGGAAGACATGGCTTGGCAGTTCGGGCTGGACTCTTCCCATGAGGCACAGGGTCAAGACTGATTTGCATATGGCCATGTCTGAACTGGGGTGGTGTAGTGGGCAAAAGAACGATGGATTTAACCCAGATCTCTTGACTGGGGGAGAATGTATGCATTGTCAGCATTCCGTCCATCATTTGTTTGTTGTAACGCTTTTCGCCCTAAGTGGGATGGGTATTCCCAGACGTGGGACCCGTGCTCACTACGCCACTGGAGTCAAGCTATCCTGGCTGATGACGGCTGATAGCCAGAAACCGGTCCTAGGATGCTTGATTCCGGTCCAGGGAAGACATGGCTTGGCAGTTTGGGCTGGACTGTTCCCATGAGGCACAGGGTCAAGACTGATTTGCATATGGCCATGTCTGAACTGGGGTGGTGTAGTGGGCAAAAGAACGATGGATTTAACCCAGATCTCTTGACTGGGGGAGAATGTATGCATTGTCAGCATTCCGTCCATCATTTGTTTGTTGTAACGCTTTTCGCCCTAAGTGGGATGGGTATTCCCAGACGTGGGACCCGTGCTCACTACGCCACTGGAGTCAAGCTATCCTGGCTGATGATGGCTGATAGCCAGAAACCGGTCCTAGGATGCTTGATTCCGGTCCAGGGAAGACATGGCTTGGCAGTTCGGGCTGGACTGTTCCCATGAGGCACAGGGTCAAGACTGATTTGCATATGGCCATGTCTGAACTGGGGTGGTGTAGTGGGCAAAAGAACGATGGATTTAACCCAGATCTCTTGACTGGGGGAGAATGTATGCATTGTCAGCATTCCGTACATCATTTGTTTGTTGTAACGCTCAGAGCCCAGAGAGAGCATGCTGAAGGGACAGACTTTGGAACCTGAACACGGTCCCTGCCAGCAGCAAACCAGAGCGTGGTCTTTCATGCTCGGTAACAGTGCAAGGTGTTCTAATCGAGTGTGTGAAATTCTTTTTCGTTAGTGATTAGTGCATTATTCTGACAGTTGATACTGTTTTCGAGCATTAATCATCCTGCTTTTTCTCCTTGGAATAGAAAGAATGGTCCAGTGTATTTTTAAGACAAGTCGTGAAATCTGGCGAAAAGGGTTCATAGAGCAATTATTTGAGTTTGAAAGTATTCATTGCTCACTAAAACTATAACGCAGACAAATAAGACCTCAATCACACAGAGTTTTCACTCACATTACGTGACAATGTCAGCAAACAGTGAAAACATGTAGCGCTTCAAGGCTGCCTCCTACGGTGCTTTAGGAAGATGTTGAGGGATTACTTTTAAAAAAACTCAAAGTACTGCACAGAGGAAGGATAGCAGAAGAGCAGCAGCTGGGAGGAATGGTATTGGAGGAAAGGTTAATGAGAAGCACAGAGGCACATTGCATTGAGAAAGGATTGCTCGGAGATGAGAGGGGGGAGCCTGATTACAGAGATGATGGATAGCAGAGAAGCAATAGCTGGAAGGAATAGTAGTGGAGAGAAAGGTTAGCTGTGCAGCACTGAGATAGAATGTATTGAGAAAGGACTGAGTGGTGACAGGGCTAGTGACTGCAGAAAGCATGGGATGCAGAGTAGAGGAGAGACGGCAAAGAGGAAGGTCAGAACATGAAAGACTGGACATCAGAGCAATATTAACAGCATAGATGACGAATAGCACAGGAGAGACAGGCAGCAGAGAGGAATGATAACCGAGAAAAAACCATTTGCAATGCAACAGGTCTCGCATTACTGAAGGTTTGAGCTATTGGCGTTGCTAATAATGCAACACCAGTAGCTCAAACTTTTCAGTAATGCGAGACCTATTGCATTGCAAATGCTTGTTTCTTTCATTGCAAAAAACTCTGAATGCCATGCTTTGACATACTTACACTTTTTCCCACTTTCTATGTGTGCTGTACAATGCAGCACGCGACCAAAGTTTGAAAAGTTTGAGACATGTAAACAATGCTCCAAACTTGCACCTGCCTGAAGGAGCTGTCATTGTTTGCGAGACCTATTGCATTGCGTTTTATGTTGAGGTAACACTGCACATGGCAAATACCGATACCAGTTGTGCAATATTTAAGGGGTTTAAAAATGGCTCGTCTTAGTGCTGTGGTTCGGAAGAGCGCATAATGCGGTAATACAGTGTATTTCTTGCCCACTCCACAGTTTTGAGGTGAGACACTCAAGAATGAAGCATATGTCCCGGCGCAGATCATGCAAAGTGAAAATCATGTGGGGAAATACACACATAATGCTTAGCAAGGCTTTTGGAATCTTGACTTATGCACAAATATCTGTTTGTGTGTGGTTTCACTACTGTGGCCCACACGCACACCCAGTGGTCCCGGGTGAAGTGTCAGAGTCGACACACAGGCGCCGGATCTTGCTCTGACCAGCATGGTCATCCTTTGGGCGACTGACCCATGGCTGGCTGTGTATTGGATCACTGCAGGCAGTCCCTTCCCTGTTAAACACAGAGGCCTCCAGAATGGTGGAGTAAACTCTGCTAACCCACCCTCTGTTCCCTCAGCTGGAGTCGACGAACACAAGAGAAATCAGATTCTCAGCCGATGGTTGCTGTGCTTGAAGAAGGAGAGCACAGTGTGACTAGACCTCTGTAAGATTGCACAAGGCAGCAGGCAGTCTAGAGATGATGTGTGTGTGGGTACATGACTTATGTATGGGCGCAAGGCAGCAGATAAATGAAATGCAGAAGATAAAGCAGGCGGGACTCCATATTTAAAAGTGTAAGTGTGTCGCGTTGTGTAGACGCAAACTGCTGTTTAAACATGATGGGGGCATAAAACTGGTAGACAGGTTAATTCAGGATTAGGGAGGGGCCCGGCTGAAGTGTTGCAGGAGGGGTTAGAGGGGTCGGAGGTTAACTATGAAGCCTATTTTATATTAAAAGGTAAAAAAAAACTCTTGGCAATAGCAAATTAATCTCCTGCCCCCAATCCACTAATTTAAATTAAACAACCAAAAAAAAAAACAGGTATGCAGCCCTGTTTGCATTGGTGATAAACAAATGTCTGTTTAGCGACAGCAAAGAAGAGACAGCTGGAGAAAACAAGGAAGGGGCAGGAAGAATCGTGTTGCAGACTCTATGGTCAGGGATGAAAAGATATCAACACAAGAGGAGCCTTCAAGTGACAGGCTGCTTGGAAAGTGAAAGCGCACATGGCACGCTGAATGTTACAGAAAAGCATGTTATGCCTGCAGTAGGACAAACTTATTAAAGAAAGTAGTGCTTACAGACTAAATAAGACATACCGTGTAAAAACAGCGGTAAAAGGGCCAGTAGCCATGGGAGGATACAAATGAAGGCAAGGCCGTACTAAGGAGAGACTAGCAAGCCGATTAAGGAATCAAAAGTCAGCATTTACGAAGGACAAAGACACAAGCCAATGAAAAATATAGGCGGAGAGTGGGCAGAGCTTCAAGTCCATACTCTAATACTATATGCCTAGTATTAGATGCGCTGACTCTAAGCTCGATATAAAAACTGTGAAACACTGCAGGGAGGGACGAACAGTAGCAGAGTAAAGACACAAGAAAGAGATGAAGGTTCTGCAGAAAAGAAGGGTAGCAGAGTTAAGATCAAGAGACAGACAAAAGAGAGAAAGTTTAGAAGAAAGACAAACTGCTGAGAGGAAAGATAGAATAGGCAGACTGAGAAATCATAGAAAAGACACATATCAGAAATAGATTATAGCAGTGAAGCGATAGAGCCAAACAACAGAGAAGAAGAATGGGGAAGAAATGGAGCGAGAGAGACAGACTGCAAATAGCACCACAACACTCTTTTGAGGGTAACTGTGTTGTTTATAAGCCTCTTGTATTATTTATGGTAATATGTGAAAATTGTGCTGGAAAATGCACCATTTCTTCAAAGCATTCTCCCCCAAGGGAGTCACACTTGTTTCCTTCACTTACCCACGTGATCTATGCTACACTTAGTTATTTATGCCCTATCACCTTCATAGTCCACCAGCCGCCACTGCCTGGTATACCCCTGACTTCCACTATTAATCTAATTATAATACAAGAGTAAGTCACACCTACTCATGGTAACATCTTTGTGCCTTCAATATTCAAATCCTTTCAAATTTTGGATTGGATATTTTACTTTTAGTGTTTTTATGACCCATTTTACAGCATGGTGAAATTATACATCCTTAAAAATGTATTTGCCATGTATTTGACAATATGCATTTAACATATATTTAGATGATTCAAAGTGAAACACTTTCATTTTCAATTGCTTTGAACTAAAGTCTGTCTCAAAGCATGAAAGAGCTCAAATTAAACGTGATCTCTTTCCAGCTTTTTTTGGATGCCCCATCTTCTCTTCTACTTTGAGACCCTCATTTACTAAAGTATTGAGCATGCATCCACATTCCATAATGCAACACAAAAATATCAATTTACTTACAGGCTTAAAGGCCAACAAATGCTGTGGTAAATTGCATTGGATTGCACCAGGGGCTACACATCTTCTACCACGACCTTCTTGTCATCTGTAATGGTGGCCATTAGTTCTGAGCATTGCTTAATTTGTGAAATATTAAGTGCCGGGCCCTTACCAGGAGGCCACTGCAGCTTGCACCACCCATCACCCCGGTCATCGCTGCTAAAAGAACTACTAATCTCCCTCGCCTCCAAGAGCGACAGTTCACATTATTTCAGGTCCCCAAAGCAAAAGGAATGGCTGGGGAGGCAGGTTGAAGTAGTTTTTTATGTATATTGTATTCATAAACAACTGTCGTTCTGCTCATCTCTAAATTAGATGAGCAGTGCCACCATGTGTCAGACTCTCATATGTGGGGAGCTGACACATAAGTGCCACTGCCAAGCACCAGAATCCAATTAAGCGTTGGTGCTGAGCACCGGAAAATACCGGCTCAAATTAAGCACTGGTTCTGCGATTAAAAAGTTGAAGAGCGAAATGAGGCAGTGCAGTGTTTGTCCAAGCAAACCCATTAGATCCATCAGTCACGCTGGTAAATGATGAAGGCCGTTTATTGGGAGGAGAGGCTACAGCAATAACTCTACTTAATGAGGGGAAAAGGTGCGCTGGTAGCTCAAGCCCAAAAAAGTCCCCTATTGAGGAAGGAAATACCATCTTGGACCTCGCCCCCAAATAAAAAAAAAAAATGGGAGACAGCACTTGTGTCTGCAGGAAGCTTCCCAAAAACTTTCATTCCTGTGACGTTCGAACAAGGGGTCATTATAATAATGCACAAAGTAGTCACCCTTCGGTTGTGGTGGATGCAATAAAAGCCACAGACAAGGAGCTGATGAACCATTGTAGTATTTTGTTTACAAAGTTGCAAAACGTAATGTTGTCTCGAGTCAGAAATTTGGAGTTGAAATTGTCTTTGTTGATAGAAAAATCAGTCACACAACATCAGTTTACCTCCCCAGAGACAATACTGCCTCCTACCCTAGTGCTGAAAGCTAGCCCCTAATCACAGCAGGGCATAGCAATTCGAAATCATGATGAAAGCAATAACATTGGATGTACCGACCCGGACATTATTGGGCCTTGGGTCTGCTGTGAGGGAAAAAAGGTTTCTTACCACTTAGGCTATCTGGCCCATCATGTGAATACTGTAGCTTCACACGGCTTCCCTCCTTGTAAAGACATTTTACAGTTACCCCCACAATGTACTCCCTATTTATTGTTTAAGAGCCCTAATAGACAGCCACTGGGACAGCGAGCTATATACAATGTGGCAACCTACAACATATTTGATCCCTTCACACCCTTAAATGAAGTACAGGAGCCCAACATTGGACCCTCACCCTGAGTCAACAACCTACAGGGTCCACCCACAAGCATGTCATTTGAGAATCCTCTCATGGGACATTGCTGGTGCCCGCCCAAAATTATTAAATACAGATTGGTTGGTATTTATCAAAAATTCTGAAATTCTTTTTTTACAGAAAACATGGATGAAGGATAACCTAGAAGCAGAAGGTTATTCTTCTATTCACCCAGCCGTAGATTCATCATCAGGTAGAGCAAAAGAAGAATTGGCAACGCTTATTTTAAATAAACTCTTTTCAGCTCATGCTAGGAAACTATGGTATTCTCCCTATTTTTTAGCAGTTAGCCTTTTTTTCTAAATGTTCTTTTGATATTTTATATGTAAATTTTTATAACAATAGTTTTAATCAGAAATATTTTTTGATGTTACCAATTTTGCTAACTTTTTAGAGACTTTTTAGAAACGTTCTTTTCGGCTTGTAAGCATAACACGTATATATTTTGTTGTGGGGATTTTAACTGTGAGATTTGCAATAAATCAGTATGCGGATTCCAATGCATAAATTCAGTGGATATGACCCACTTCCGGCACTCTCTGTGTGGCATTAAATGATTTAATCTTAAAATACAATTTATTATTTATTAGTGACTATGGGCCCAATAAAATCCCACCCGTCCCAAACTATATTGGAAATGGGAAAGGTAGTAAAATTGATCAGGTCTTAGTTTCTGCAAATTGCTTTACTAAGCTTTTGAACTTTTCAGTCATTAGTAATTGCATTAGCGATCATAACCCTTTTGGCATCACTCTTGCGGCACAGGTGTCTCACAATATAAAAAAGTCTGGACCAATTAGATTCTCTTCCAACAAGGAAGTAAGGATAAGGTGGGACAAAGTTAACCCTGACCTCTTTTTTCACAAATTAGTTACAAACAACCTTTCGGCTTTATTGTTTTGCCTAGATTCTGATGCTAATTTGTGCATTATTTTGGATAGTTCTGCTTCCTTATCTCACTTTGTATCCACTAAATTATCAGTTAAAACATAAGGCACCTCTACCCCTTTACACAGATTTTTCAATTCAGCCTCCTCAGCAGCTCATAGAAATTTGAAAAAGGTTTTACAATCCTACCCTAGATTGATATCAGAGGTGAAAATTGCACAAAATGAAAACAAAAAATTTGTCTAAGAGCGGACAACAGAAATAAGGGCCAGTCTCCGAATTAACTCATGGAGGCCGCAAACTAAAAGTATAGTTCAAAGTGCTCGAAAGTTATTAACAGGCTCTCTTTTCACAGATTCTTCTATATCGAATATAGAGCCCCTAATTTTCATGGAAGACTGGGTAAAACACTCTCTGGAAATCATCTCCCCTGATCAGCGTGAGGTGCACCCAATCCATCTAGACGAAGACTTTGTACTAGTCTCAGAATCAACATGGGAGCTCAATAATTCTATTTCAATCTTTGAGATCAAAATGTGATCAAACAGTGCACCATAGACAAGGCCCCAGGAGCCAATGGGGTTCCTGTAGTCATTTTTAAAGGTAAACACAAATTATAACCGCCCTGATTATTGATTTATTAAGAACAGCTGTAGTGGGTCCCATATCGAACTCATGGAAGGAAACAACAATAGTCCCAATTTTTAGAAAAAGGTGATAGGTCCCACCCTTCTTGTTATTGCCCCATCTCTCTTTTAAACTTGACCATTAAGATCCTTGGGCGCATGTTATTATCCCACCTGGAATTGTGGGTGGAAGAACAGACTATAATATCAGAAGTCCAGCTTCTGCTCAGGAATAGCACAGTGGAACAATGTTTTTACATATATTTACTAACTGGTAGATATGTTATGTCCAGGAGAGTGCCTTTTCACATAGCCTTTATGGGCCTCTCATGTGCCTTTGACTTTGGTAACCGAGCTGAATTATAGGATTTAATGGAGAATGTGGGTAGAGATGGAACTTCTGAATTTGGTCATGGACTACATTAGGACACCTTCTCGAGGGTGCGTTTTTGCCCGAGGGAGTGTACCCCACCTATCCCCTCTCAATGAGGTGTGAGAAAGGGATGCCTAATGGGCCTGGCCCCCTTTTTATTTTTACGATACATTAACAAGGTTGAGAGTTTTTTATTGTCTAAAGGTAAGGATTTGCCCAAGATCGGGAATCGCCATATATCAATTTTGTTATACGCTAGTGATGCTGTCCTTATTGCAAGGACAGGTAATGGTCTTCAATTGCTTTTAGATTTGTTTGTTGCAATTATGGAAGACTTGGATTTAAAGGTTCATTTTTCTAAATCTTTTATTATGACTTGTGGCCCTTGCAAAGAAAAATCTAAAACTTGTTTATAGGGGAAACCTCAAAAGATAAAATAAAATCTTTTAACTACCTGGGTATTCTTTTTAACTTTGAGCTAAGGTGGGAACCACTTTTAAAGTTAAGATCCTAACAATTTGAAAGTGCTACTAAGGCTCCTTTTTGTTTTGCCTCTAGATTGGGGCCAAAACAGTGCGTGAGCTGGTACAGGTTTCTATAAGCAAATGTGTATCAATGGGGCTTTATCGCGCAGGAATCTGGGGCGACAGCAATTCAGCAAAAGATTGAGAAAATAATTATTTGTAGACTCCTCTCAATCCTGTGCAGCACAATAACCTTTATTGGCCAAACACACGCCTAACATGTATCGCTGATATGGTGGCTGTGGCACCTTTGCTTTGGGAAAAAGGGGGTGGTGATGGACAGAGTTTCTGAATGATGCAGAATACTCTTACCAAGTCAAGAGATCATGGTTTTAATCCATCACCGTTTTTTAGCTCACTGCACCATCCCAGCTCAGAACCTGGCTACATGCAAATTAGTCTGTACCTGTCCCAGTGCATGATGGGAACAGGGCAAACCAAACTACCAAGCCAATTCTTATACTGGGAAGGAAACAAGCTTCCGGGGACCGGTTTCTGGCATCACAGCCTTCGTCAGCCCGGCTTGCCTGAATCCTGATGGTGCAATGAGCAAGGGACTCACGTCTGAGCATACCCTCCCACACTGAGTGTGGATAAAATCGATTTGGGAAAAAGGGGGTGGTGATGGACAGAGTTTCTGAATGATGCAGAATACTCTTACCAAGTCAAGAGATCATGGTTTTAATCCATCACCGTTTTTTAGCTCACTGCACCATCCCAGCTCAGAACCTGGCTACATGCAAATTAGTCTGTACCTGTCCCAGTGCATGATGGGAACAGGGCAAACCAAACTACCAAGCCAATTCTTATACTGGGAAGGAAACAAGCTTCCGGGGACCGGTTTCTGGCATCACAGCCTTCGTCAGCCCGGCTTGCCTGAATCCTGATGGTGCAATGAGCAAGGGACTCACGTCTGAGCATACCCTCCCACACTGAGTGTGGATAAAATCGATTTGGGAAAAAGGGGGTGGTGATGGACAGAGTTTCTGAATGATGCAGAATACTCTTACCAAGTCAAGAGATCATGGTTTTAATCCATCACCGTTTTTTAGCTCACTGCACCATCCCAGCTCAGAACCTGGCTACATGCAAATTAGTCTGTACCTGTCCCAGTGCATGATGGGAACAGGGCAAACCAAACTACCAAGCCAATTCTTATACTGGGAAGGAAACAAGCTTCCGGGGACCGGTTTCTGGCATCACAGCCTTCGTCGGCCCGGCTTGCCTGAATCCTGATGGTGCAATGAGCAAGGGACTCACGTCTGAGCATACCCTCCCACACTGAGTGTGGATAAAATCGATTTGGGAAAAAGGGGGTGGTGATGGACAGAGTTTCTGAATGATGCAGAATACTCTTACCAAGTCAAGAGATCATGGTTTTAATCCATCACCGTTTTTTAGCTCACTGCACCATCCCAGCTCAGAACCTGGCTACATGCAAATTAGTCTGTACCTGTCCCAGTGCATGATGGGAACAGGGCAAACCAAACTACCAAGCCAATTCTTATACTGGGAAGGAAACAAGCTTCCGGGGACCGGTTTCTGGCATCACAGCCTTCGTCGGCCCGGCTTGCCTGAATCCTGATGGTTCAATGAGCAAGGGACTCACGTCTGAGCATACCCTCCCACACTGAGTGTGGATAAAATCGATTTGGGAAAAAGGGGGTGGTGATGGACAGAGTTTCTGAATGATGCAGAATACTCTTACCAAGTCAAGAGATCATGGTTTTAATCCATCACCGTTTTTTAGCTCACTGCACCATCCCAGCTCAGAACCTGGCTACATGCAAATTAGTCTGTACCTGTCCCAGTGCATGATGGGAACAGGGCAAACCAAACTACCAAGCCAATTCTTATACTGGGAAGGAAACAAGCTTCCGGGGACCGGTTTCTGGCATCACAGCCTTCGTCGGCCCGGCTTGCCTGAATCCTGATGGTGCAATGAGCAAGGGACTCACGTCTGAGCATACCCTCCCACACTGAGTGTGGATAAAATCGATTTGGGAAAAAGGGGGTGGTGATGGACAGAGTTTCTGAATGATGCAGAATACTCTTACCAAGTCAAGAGATCATGGTTTTAATCCATCACCGTTTTTTAGCTCACTGCACCATCCCAGCTCAGAACCTGGCTACATGCAAATTAGTCTGTACCTGTCCCAGTGCATGATGGGAACAGGGCAAACCAAACTACCAAGCCAATTCTTATACTGGGAAGGAAACAAGCTTCCGGGGACCGGTTTCTGGCATCACAGCCTTCGTCGGCCCGGCTTGCCTGAATCCTGATGGTGCAATGAGCAAGG
Source organism: Triturus cristatus (assembly GCF_964204655.1). Lineage (NCBI taxonomy): Eukaryota > Metazoa > Chordata > Amphibia > Caudata > Salamandridae > Triturus > Triturus cristatus. The sequence continues at coordinate 697,130,375 of NC_140588.1, forward strand.
GACTCACGTCTGAGCATACCCTCCCACACGTGAGTCCCTTGCTCATTGCACCATCAGGATTCAGGCAAGCCGGGCCGACGAAGGCTGTGATGCCAGAAACCGGTCCCCGGAAGCTTGTTTCCTTCCCAGTATAAGAATTGGCTTGGTAGTTTGGTTTGCCCTGTTCCCATCATGCACTGGGACAGGTACAGACTAATTTGCATGTAGCCAGGTTCTGAGCTGGGATGGTGCAGTGAGCTAAAAAACGGTGATGGATTAAAACCATGATCTCTTGACTTGGTAGGAGTATTCTGCATCATTCAGAAACTCTGTCCATCACCACCCCCTTTTTCCCAAATCGATTTTATCCACACTCAGTGTGGGAGGGTATGCTCAGACGTGAGTCCCTTGCTCATTGCACCATCAGGATTCAGGCAAGCCGGGCCGACGAAGGCTGTGATGCCAGAAACCGGTCCCCGGAAGCTTGTTTCCTTCCCAGTATAAGAATTGGCTTGGTAGTTTGGTTTGCCCTGTTCCCATCATGCACTGGGACAGGTACAGACTAATTTGCATGTAGCCAGGTTCTGAGCTGGGATGGTGCAGTGAGCTAAAAAACGGTGATGGATTAAAACCATGATCTCTTGACTTGGTAGGAGTATTCTGCATCATTCAGAAACTCTGTCCATCACCACCCCCTTTTTCCCAAATCGATTTTATCCACACTCAGTGTGGGAGGGTATGCTCAGACGTGAGTCCCTTGCTCATTGCACCATCAGGATTCAGGCAAGCCGGGCCGACGAAGGCTGTGATGCCAGAAACCGGTCCCCGGAAGCTTGTTTCCTTCCCAGTATAAGAATTGGCTTGGTAGTTTGGTTTGCCCTGTTCCCATCATGCACTGGGACAGGTACAGACTAATTTGCATGTAGCCAGGTTCTGAGCTGGGATGGTGCAGTGAGCTAAAAAACGGTGATGGATTAAAACCATGATCTCTTGACTTGGTAAGAGTATTCTGCATCATTCAGAAACTCTGTCCATCACCACCCCCTTTTTCCCAAATCGATTTTATCCACACTCAGTGTGGGAGGGTATGCTCAGACGTGAGTCCCTTGCTCATTGCACCATCAGGATTCAGGCAAGCCGGGCCGACGAAGGCTGTGATGCCAGAAACCGGTCCCCGGAAGCTTGTTTCCTTCCCAGTATAAGAATTGGCTTGGTAGTTTGGTTTGCCCTGTTCCCATCATGCACTGGGACAGGTACAGACTAATTTGCATGTAGCCAGGTTCTGAGCTGGGATGGTGCAGTGAGCTAAAAAACGGTGATGGATTAAAACCATGATCTCTTGACTTGGTAGGAGTATTCTGCATCATTCAGAAACTCTGTCCATCACCACCCCCTTTTTCCCAAATCGATTTTATCCACACTCAGTGTGGGAGGGTATGCTCAGACGTGCGTCCCTTGCTCATTGCACCATCAGGATTCAGGCAAGCCGGGCCGACGAAGGCTGTGATGCCAGAAACCGGTCCCCGGAAGCTTGTTTCCTTCCCAGTATAAGAATTGGCTTGGTAGTTTGGTTTGCCCTGTTCCCATCATGCACTGGGACAGGTACAGACTAATTTGCATGTAGCCAGGTTCTGAGCTGGGATGGTGCAGTGAGCTAAAAAACGGTGATGGATTAAAACCATGATCTCTTGACTTGGTAGGAGTATTCTGCATCATTCAGAAACTCTGTCCATCACCACCCCCTTTTTCCCAAATCGATTTTATCCACACTCAGTGTGGGAGGGTATGCTCAGACGTGAGTCCCTTGCTCATTGCACCATCAGGATTCAGGCAAGCCGGGCCGACGAAGGCTGTGATGCCAGAAACCGGTCCCCGGAAGCTTGTTTCCTTCCCAGTATAAGAATTGGCTTGGTAGTTTGGTTTGCCCTGTTCCCATCATGCACTGGGACAGGTACAGACTAATTTGCATGTAGCCAGGTTCTGAGCTGGGATGGTGCAGTGAGCTAAAAAACGGTGATGGATTAAAACCATGATCTCTTGACTTGGTAGGAGTATTCTGCATCATTCAGAAACTCTGTCCATCACCACCCCCTTTTTCCCAAATGTGGCACCTTTGCTGCGATGAATTAACATAGTGAGCCGTTTTACAGAGAGAGCACCAGTTTTGCGCAATCCCGAGGCACTTTGGTATTACAGAAGGGACCGCAGATGCTTGTGTGGCCCCTTCTGTAATACCGATGGCACTGGCACACATAAAGCGCCAGTGGTATCTGCAGAGGACATTCCCTCATTTGCATGGGGTGTGTCCAATACAAATGAGGGAATCCCTTTTCCTCTGTGCCCACGCCATATCACAGATACAGGGGCAGAGGTAAAGAAGCTGTCAGGAAGCTCACTGACAGTGCACAGCCTATACAGTAGTGCACTGTCAGTGCACCCCCTGAGAGCAGCTCTCTGCAGGGGGTAAAAGGGGTTCTATGGACCCACCGGACATCCCCTACCAGGTAGGTGCAGTCACTGACTCTTAACCCCTTTAAAAGTGCCAGTGGGCTGTCGCCTGCACAGTGAAACATGGAGCGGCTGCTTCAAAGCCGCTCCGTATTTCACTTGAATGCACTGCCCCCAGGGCAGCACAAGTTTGCGGCTGCCTTGGGGGCAGTACAGTCTATGTGATACTGCGCACTTTCTCTATTTGCGCCCGGCGCACCTGTTTTACGGTGTAAGCCTCAGAGCAGGCTTAGTTTGCCTATTTTTGACTGACTCCTTGTGCCTAGACATACAGGATTGCCTGCCCTGGATAGTCTATGTAAAACAAACGTTTTTCAAATTGGGCATACCCAAACATTTCCAGTATTGATGCCAACTCTAAGGAACTTGTAGAAACACTTTAGAATAAGCTGTGTTACCATGAACCCATCAAGAACGTACAAATCATGACATCTGTTTCCAGTTCCTTCCCTGTTTCATTGGGATCAGACCTTTCCTGATTTTTATATCTAATCCCATCAATAGATCTTACTCGTTTACATTTGGGCACCCTACAGGTCGAGGTACTATTTCCTGTCTAGAAATCATTGTAAAATACACTCCCAAAATGTTCTCAGACCAAAGCAATGTGCACTTTATATTGTTCTGTCCTTTATTCACTGCCCCCCAGAAATCATTTGTAGTCCCCTAATTACGCACCTTCAACTCTAGGCAGTACCAGCTGTCAATAACTCATATACAGCTTTTATGTTCCCCACTTATCTGCAACTCCTTAATTAACTTTATTAGAGTGGCTATTAGCACCAGGAAGCGCTATGGAGATTCATAATCCAATAGTATATTTAAAGAATGGTGATTGCAACATTATTAGGAAATTGCTGCATGTATTTTATGATGTTTTATGCTGGCTTTTATGATTTTTTTGATTTTATCGATGTATTTATTGGTTCTCTTTCATGACATATTTGCCGCATAAAGATTAATTGACTGGCTTTGCAATGTTGTAGCATCAGAACATCCTTTCCTGGGGAAGCTGGTTAAACATTATTTTGTTACATGCAAATAGAGACCATGGTTAGCAGCCGAATTGAAAAGATTTCCTGAAAGCAAAATGAAGCCCCTTCACAGCAAAATAAGCATGTACTCTTTTGTAATGTGGCTTATGCTAAATAAATCAAATTAGGCAATTTTGTTTTAATACAAAAATAGACTCTCACATAACTGAAAGCATCAACCTATAACGATATATAGAAAGTGTGAGAGAATAAAAACTGCACTGAAATACCTATTTACTGAACTTTCCTCTAACTTGAAATCCCCTGTTCTCTCCCTAACTCCAGGATAAACTCTTAGTGGACAACTTCTCGCCAGTGATGAAGACGAAGGCAGTCAAAAATTCTGAGGAACAGAACCTACTTCGGAATGCCCATGTAATTACATCTTTACAGCTGAATTTCTTTGATTTAGCATTTAAAGAGTTTTATTAAAACAGCAAAGTGTTCTGTGTACATGCACTTTTGATATACCTCTACTCTGTTATTGTAGGAAATCCGTCTTTTCTTTCACCAGCAGCATAGCAAACGTGCAATGGGTTTTAAGGCATGCAAGGAAAATGGCCTTCCAGTTTGGCCTGTAGGGAAGTAAAAGAAAAACACAATTGAGAAATCTCTGGGGCACAGTGCATAGCACCCGTTGCACTAATGTTAGATGTGCCCCTGCTATTCACATCTGTTAGAACATTTTCACCTTTTCTCTTTTCTTTGTGATTGGAGCAAAGGCACCAACCTCTTTAGAAATAAATGCGCCTGCCATTATGATTGCCTCACACTATTCCGAGGGTTCATACATCCTACTTGAAAGGGTAGCCCAAACTTTAGTTGTTCATTCACTTATTCAAAATGATGAAACACAAATATATTTTCATTTTGTGTTACGTGGCTGGGGCAAACGACTCATCTCAAGGCATTTCTTGAAAGGAGAAGTAAGTGCATGGGTACAGTAAAGTATATTAGTTTTAATCTGCTGCAGTGTATTTCTGCTACTTAGGGGCCGATTCCGATCCTGGTCGAAGGGCACCGACCGCGATCCGTCTGGAAAAACTACGCGCCGTACGCGTGTTTTCCGCCCGACTCGTACAGCTGTACGAGCAAGCAAGTACGATGCGAGCTACATGAAATTCACCGACCGACTCGTTTCTGGGCCCAAACCGCTCCGTATGTCTCGGTCGTAAGCTAACCGTGGCGTGCAATGGATGCGATTCACTACTGAGCCAGTACGATGCACGCGTCGAACAGCCTGTGCGAGCCAGAGTGCCCAGCTCGCAAATTGTCCGGGTGGTTGCCTTTGGGGGTCCGCGTCGGACCCCCTGTCACCCGCAGCCCTACGACTCAGACACAGGGGGAGATCCATGGGTCTCCCCAACACAGGCATGTACAGTGCGGATGGCACCGATGCAAACTCACTGTAGGGGGCGCACTTGTCCGCGACGTACCCATTCAGTCAATGGGAGCCCATGTACGTGTTGTACGACCGGCTCCCATTGACTACTATGGGAGTCCGACCGAACCGAGTCTGACAGCATACGGCCGCATCATACTCGCTCGGTCGGACTGCAGGACTCCGGCTCGGTCGGAAAACACTCCGGATCCGGCTCGGTCGAAGTGCTTTCCTACCCGGATCGGAATCGGCCCCTTAGGATGTATACAGGGGGCAGGTCATAGTCTTTGTGGTCAATGGAGCTATCTAAGTTTACCAAAGATTTTCAATTCTGTGGGCCTAACAGGCAAAAATGTTACTATAAATCAGTGGGTGACATACTCTCGTAGTGCTAATGCTTACTCCTGAAATTCAAGAATGAGTCAGGATTATTGTAAAAGTAAGTCACAACAAATTCTTTGTGCTTGTGTGTCTGTGGTGTCCCTGTAAGGAAGAATTATTTTCTTCTCCTCCGCATTTCTTGGTTGTTAATGTTTTGTGGGAATTTTGAGAACATAACATTTCAGGGTATGCTGAGTATACAGCCGTTGTTATAGATTACCACCCCATTCTCCTTTCCTTTTATCTTTTGATAGGGCAGTCTGCATTCTTTTAAGGGGTTTCAATTTTGTTGCATTCAAGCTGGGATATCATAGTCAGAGCCCCTTCGTTTGTATCTTGTTGCAAATTATTTTTGTACATGGTGAGGAATATTCTTTCCATTGAGCACAGATCTAGCTCAGTGGAAGAGCAGTGCAATTTACCGAACACCTCTTTGTAGTGCAAGGAGCATCTGAATCAGGACCAGAGAGGCATTTCTTTCCACTGGGCATTACCCTGATGAATTTTAGGGCAGGTGGCACTCCTGGTGCCTCTGTCACTCTTCCCAGCTACACAGTTAATTGTAGCAGGCACAGGGAGGCTTCTCGAGGAAGAAAGGGAGGCGGAGAGCGGGAGGTAGAGAGAAGGTGAACAAAGAGGGAGAAGAAGAAAGGACAGAAGGAGAGAGAGAAAGAAAAGAAAGAGAAAAATGTTGTCAGGAGTTGAAGGGAAGGGACTGGTTTGAGTATTTTTGCCAGGCCTACTTTGGTTCCCATCATGTAAATTTATCAAATTACATTTATTTTTCAGAAGTTTAAATTAAAAACTAAATTGCCACCTAAAGTGAAAGATGTATTATTGCATTATGCATTAATAATTATTAAAAGTGATGTATAGAATGAACTAAAATTAATGTAATTATATTTTAATAAAAGGTATTGCTACATTTGTTTTTAAATTAAAAAGGTTATTAAAATATGTTATGAGTAAAAAATAAATATATCATATTTTTGTTTATTTTTACCATTAAGTTATAATTATTTATATTATTATATAGCCTAAACAATTTAAGTTATTTAGCAATATTTCCTATGAAGTCTAAACTTAAGCCCCTGCATCCATTATTTTCTATTGGAAGGAATTGCAGTCCTATGGGTTGGCCATATGTGGTGCTGGATTTACTCCCATTTTTTTCAGTAATAAATTACGTTTGTAAGCTTGGCTCCAGCCCCTTTGTCAGGCGATGGAGGCATGTAAGTTTACACTTTTGAGTAACTTTTCACTCAGATTTCGCGAATAGCCAAAAGTAGTACAATTATTTAAAAGTGGAAGAGTAAATTACATGTGCAAACAACTTAAAAGTGTAATGTATCCTTTGTGAATAGCCCCCACTGGCTTTGCATTGCTTATTTTTACAATCTACCAAACGGTGGAATGAGAATCAGAGAAATCTCAAATGCAATGTTCTGACCTCTGTTGAAACCCTACTTGAGTAAGAGTTCCTAGGCATCAAGTGTTTTATTGCTCTATTAGGGACCCAGTCATGAGTCTGTGTAGCTTGACTGCATACTTCTGCCACTGATAGTAACCAATAGCAGGGGTGTGGTGTTACTGAGTATCATGTGCGGGACTCCACATGTGTCCTGAGAAATAAGGAATTACTAAAATAATCTGTAATTCAGTCCAGATTCCACTGATTATTCCTAATTGCATCCCCTGTATTTCGCCTGGAGACTCCACTTGCAAGACCGGCAGTTACTGAACAACTCGTAATTCTGATGGGGCAAGCAACTCCTGCTGACACAGCTTATGTCAGTTTTCTTGAGTCTGTGGCCACTGCAACAAATTTCAGCCAGGAGAAAGGCAACAGTTATACCCATACAGATGTCTGAGGATCGATTGAATTTGAACAGCAAAAGCTCAGTTAATCTTACTGTATAAAAGTTAAAAAACAGTGGAATTAACGCTGACCTCTGAGACGTGCCTATTTGGATTAAGTTGATCCGGTTCTCCTCTCATGCAGCAGGCAATGCTCAGAGTTGCGGTGTGTCACAGCTTTTCCCACTTTTTCTAAGGTCCTTTGCTGCTTGTGTCCCAGTCCTCCTCCTCAAGCCCGGCTGCTCATGTTCTGCTGCCTTAATGCAGTCCTGCTGCCAGCGTTTGAACAAAATGTTATTTTCATGCCTATTGTCTTTTTCTATGATCTAACCCCACACTTGAGAGGGTATCCTTCAACCATACCTCTGAACATCCAAGAATTAAGTAAGGAAAGCTCACTGATTCAATCACTTGAAATTAACTATTCTCTCTTGTTGCCATACTATCATCACATGAGCTCTCTAAAGTCCAATGTCTTCTATTAGTGTGATGCACTGGTTCACAAGATCTCAAGTACATATAAAGAGGTCATCTCTTCCCTGTACACAAATGGGGCACTATGTGTGAAATTGGTTAGGAGTAAGCAAAATTCTAGTTCAAGCAGTGAGTTCAGATTCCTCTGTTTGGATCCTCTTAATCAGAAATTAACAGAAATGTTTTGCATTTACATGTCAGGCACTCAGTGTAAAGCACTGGCTACCTACTGATCTTTCTCTTTTTGCATGTTCTCTAGATCCGGGACGCCGTAGCAGTAATCCAGTACTTTGTGTGGTTGGAGAAGAATGTCCCACAAGGAGCAGTAGATGAGTTATCTGGAGCACATCATGTAGATGAGCTGAGAAGGTTAAATAATAGACCTTTCATCCATGCAGAATGAGATATTAACAATTCACATTGAAGCCATTGTTGTTCTTTATAACTGTACTTCAAGCAGGAGCATGCACTTTGCACTTTGTTGAGCTATTTAACATTAAGTGTAAAATGTGCGTGCACTTCCAGGTAACGGTCACATGTCCTCCATGCTGTCATAGTGAACTCCACATGACGCATAACATACCTTCCATGCATTGCTACTCTGGTGTCAGTCTGAGCACTTTGCACTAAAACTAACCAGACATGAATGGGGTAAATTGCCTGCTCATGAACAAAAAGCAAGTCTGCTATGTTAAGTTATCTTATGATCTGTTATGTGAAGAGAAAACATAACCTGAACCTTTTCTAAATGTGGTTCACAACTTTCATTGATTGAATGCCTTCAAACATGGCTTATCTGAACAGGGTAGGTGAACAGCAAGGCCTTGTTGATTATTTCAAAGCAGGGCATGGAAGCATGAATGGGCTGGTTCTACAGTGTTGCTGCTATGAAACCGAAATGTTCCTGAATATACAAAATGACTGTTAGGGCATGGTTCAAAATGAACAATTGTCTCTGGTGCATACAATTCAGGAATGTCAGGAGCCTGAGATCATACCAACACACTGAAACATCTTTGTAAATTAGAACCACATACTCGATTAAAGAAGCGGAAACTAAGCCAGCATGATTCTTGTGATCATCCACCAATGTTTGTGCCAGACTCCTAGATCCTTTAAACAACGCGATTAAAAACATTTTTCCAGCAGAAATCAGACACATATAGTCTCAACATAATAGTCAAAAGAGACCTGTTACATTTTCAGAAATTAATAGCTTTAGGATACTCATCCAAACATACTGTCTCATTCTCATTTGGTGTCATCAAGCCTATTAGCCTTTGATTAGGACCTGATTAATAGACATGAACAAAGTTTGCACCTGTCATGTCGATCAAGCATGGGTGATGGCACCTCTCTTTCCTCTTAATTGTAACAGCTGCTATAATTGATCTTGGTTAAGATTTGCTAGTCATCATAGTAGATCAAGAAGATCATATCTGCCATTATTGGGCAAACAGTGACACTGGAGAGGCGCCTATTAAAGGGAAGACTTGGGTTGCAAAGAATATTGTAGAGGCAGTTGAAAGTAAGGATGGCTGAACTATAACAGATTCTTAACAGGAGGAGGAGTTTTAAAATACTGCTGCTGACCAAATTGAGTTATGAACAACTGTGAAGCATAGAAAGAAAAAATACTGTCCCTATGTAACAAGAAATAGGTAATGTTCTTTGCACATTTTTCATTTTGTTCAGTGCCCATGATGTGGCATGTCCTACATACACACGACATGTTCATTCCCATGCCCTAGGCAATCAAGCAAGAAAAGTGTTTTGATACTTCTCCACTTGTCTCTCCTTTATTAACAACGCAGTAGCACAAATGATACTTCTATGAAATCCCAAAAAACAGCCCACTGTCTCCTGGTAGATGCAAGCATACAGTTAAGGATTCTCTGCATCATTCACAATGCTTACTGGTCTTGGGCCTAGGAAATGTTAAAAAAAACTAGCTCTTCACTTTGGAGCGGATTTAGGGTTTGATAGGCAGATGAAAGTCCATCGGTGTGATGGAGTACTTCATAACTGCAATACCAAGAGTTGTCTACCTGCCAAATTTAGAGTTGTCCGTCAGCCCTGCGGATAACTCTAAAAATTGTCAAGAGCCACCACCACAGCGGTTCCTTTCAATGCATTGAACGTTTGATGTATCGTACTGTCAAAATCATAGTGCCATCCATCAAACTTTTAACATTTTTCAGTTTTTTCAAAAACAAAATCCCAAACCGGGGTTTTGTCTTTGAAAAAACAAAAACTAATGACCCCTCCACCATAGGAATTTCTCCCATGATGTTGGGGTAATTTAAATGTTTTTACTGTCCCTTAGCATCATGTTTTTCACGGTGGTATGGAAGAGTGAAAACATTAAACGGGCAGCCGGTCAAATGGCCAAACCTCCAACGACCCTTACTCAAATGAACTATCAGAGGAGTATCTCAGTGACAGTGATGGAGTAGTGACAGATATCACCCATGAGTAAACACCCACACTCAAAATATTTTCATTTTCGTTCTTTCTTGCTTTAACACTGAAGCCTGCAAAATCCCAGCACTCTGAAGGGACTAAAATGTGATATGAAGCATTGCATAAAACTACAAAATAAATAGGAAAACATACAGTACACATTCTCTTTGAACATGCAACATCCCTTTTTTTTTGGAGGAACCACAAATATTTGGTGGGGCAGCACATGGCATTGTGAGAACATTTGTATAGATGTGCAATGTTTAAGCATTGTTATTACTGTAAATTGCGACTGATGAGCGGTTAACATTTAAACAAGCAAGACTAAGGTTAGGATTTAAAAACACTAATGATGCCTCCTAACTTAAATCAACAGGAGAAGTGTTCCGTACGTGCATCCTATGATGCACAAACAGCGTCTACCGTTTCTTTGCAGATATTAAAGATTCTCAGTGAACAGACTTTTGTCCTAAATAGGATGGACTCTTGTTCAAGTATAAGGAATCATCTTCTTTTGTAGACCTGCAAACAATTCAAGATGATCATAGTTTTGAACTTTACCTTAACTTCACCAGGGCATCAATGAGTTCTTCTGTCCCTCAGATATGGACTCCTAATGTGAGCCCTCAAGCAAGCCAAATCCTAGCATGTTATGCTTTTTTGAACTTGCCCACATATTTTCAGAGATGAGCACATTTGTGAATCTACAAAAAAATTGAGCATTGCCCCAATACATTTGTTTTACAATTCACTAGCACCATATTGATAACACTCCTGAGGCACAGCCAATAGAACAATATATTCCTCATGGTATAGTCACCTTGGGGACTCTGATATTGATATAGAAGAAGATTGAAACATTTTTACTTTTTTCACAAGTTTTTCATAGTAAAAGTCTGCACCTTCCAAGTAGAAGTGTGTTAAGCCTAGAACATGCTGCATAGCATATTAACACAAATTTGTTCTCCATTTATTTGAGGCCAGCATTGGCTCAACCATGATTCCACTGCTTTTTGGCATAAGAGAATGTTGGTGTCAGAAATGGAAAATAGATACCACCCAATGAAATCAAAATGTAAAGTTTTTTGGTATAATGTATATTCATTCCATAAGCAACCCCCACAATAACAACATTGTAAAAAATATACAAACATTCAGTGGGCAGGTCGGTCAGCAAGAGTGGTGACACATGAAGGGTTTTTCTTCTCATTGGTAGTGCAAAGGGAGGCACTGAACATGCAGTGCCAGTTTTCAAGCAACACCTTTTAACGTTAGTGATATTCAAAACCAAATCAGGTAGGAGTCACTTAATGCATTTCATCCAGTGCCAAAATTATGTTGCCATGGATTGCACATTGTGACACATTATGCACGACATCACTGACTTTTATTAATCTCTTTTTCAAAGGACATGCACCACTTCATTCCGCAGCATTGTGTCTCTAGGTGTGGGGTGCCAGGGCTCCTCATTACTGAACTACGTCATGACAAACAATCGACACCCCCAAGGCTTGCATTTGGGCAAGTGAAGGTGTAGCATCACTATCAGAATTATTTCCCTTCCAAATGCATCAGATAAACTGGAATCCATTTCACACCAGCATTTAATTGCTTGCCCAAACAGTGTGGAAAATAACCCCTGTTCTCTTTTACAGTTGAGGTTGAAGATCAGCATCATGTACAGGTGAAAGCTCTGAATAATACTGCTGACTCTTACTTCAAGCATGCCATTAAGAAAGATTGGGATCTGCCATTTGGTGGCATTGGAATTAAGTTGACTTTCATTAGGGTGGTGCGATCCAGACATTGAAGAGTGCTAAACCATATTTATTGCATAGTAGACAGAAGAAAAGCACAGGAGGTTCATCGAAACCTTCAAAAACAAAATGTAAATTCACATTATAACAGATATTACTTGAATATTCTTTTTTGGATCCAGGAAGCAGAAGAATAGTGATGGTCCCAGTTTTCAGACGATTTCTGCCAGTGGTTTGAATGCAGCACTTGCCCACTACAGGTATGAAGGGATCTGTCATGATTAGATTGCTTATGATTTTTACTACCTGTTTCAGTGGAGTTCAAGCCAGAGTTTAAATATTTCTTTCAAAGAGATTTTCTTTGTTTTCATTAAATCAACAACACAAACAATATCAACAGCATAGATTATATCCCTTGCTTCATCCCATTCCCAGTATGGCTGCGGCAACACCCCCCTAACCCTCCCAGCTCCCAGGGGTCCATGCTGATGACACGCAGTACTAGACAGCCCAGGAGGCGTTCTACAGGAGCTCAGTTATTTGTTGCTTGGCTGCAGTGGTCTTCCCACACCCCTGTTATCATGTAGTGAGGTGCAGGGATCGCATTGATTTAGGGCAGCCGTAAAGAAAGTCTTTCACTATTAAGTAGTTCAGCAAGCACCCCCACATCTCCTCCAACCAATGCCCTATTTCCAGTAGCCCACAAGACAGTTTTTCCATCCCCAGTGATGTTGATAGTCTACCCCCAGGGGATCTGGCTAGTTTTCCATTTCAGTGCAAGCAATTGTTTGGCCGCAAGAGACATATTCATAATCAAACACCAATCTCTCAGTGATAGGCTTGTTATCTCCAGCAGTCTTACATTCAGGATCAGTGTTGTCGGGTTTGGTCGCAGTGGGTATTCGACTACCCCCTAATATGCCTAAGAATTTCTTTCCAAAAGAACTGGAGTTTCAGACAAGCCCAACACACATGTATCATATCTCCCTCCTGACAGTACCCTCTCCAGCATAATCCATCTGCCGTGTCATAGATATTTTGCAGTTTCTCAGATGCCACATACCAGCCCATCATTATTTTAGACAGTATATTTTAGACACTATAGTATAAGTATTAGAGATAAGGCCCTTCGGGCCGCTACATGGCACAAATAGTTTATCCCACGCTGTCAGGGGCCTAAGAGATACTGCTTTGTATTCTGGATGGAGGGCCCAATGCTGCAGCTGGAAGTAGAGAAGCCGATTGGATTCCAGAAGGCAGTACTTCTGTTTGCATTTGATGAAAGGATTAATATTCCCTCCAGGAAACAGGTCTCTGAGCATCCTACAACCCCCTTCTTCCCAGTGGCCAAATTCTCAGACCTGGGATAAAGTCTTGGCTGTCCAGGAGTGGAGTATAGGGGTAGGGGAAGGACGTGAGGGTCATAGTTCCCGTGAGAGTCCCACACCCATATTACTGGCTTTAGGAACTCAGAGAAGTAACAGACTGATGACCTTGCATGTTTGGGCAGATAGGCATGGCTTACAGTGCACGGTTCATCACCTCTACATCCATAAAAATCCATTAGAGTTTCATCTCATATAGGGACTATTAGAAAAATGGTCAGAGCTGGGCTGCTCGTGGTATTTTTTAACATCTGGCAGCCCACCCTCCCCCGAGCGTTGGTTGATTTGTAGGACCCTTTTGGATACCCTTGCCCCTTTCCCTCTCCATATAAATGAGTCTATCTCTTTTTGGAGGGCCTGCATGGTATCCTCTGAGGACACCACCAGCACGGCCTGGAAGACGTACAGCAAGCATATTAGGATGATTTTTTTTACATTCGCTACCCTGCCCAGCCACAACAGGAGAGACGCTTAGATATACGCAAGTCACTACTGATAGCGAGGATGACTCAAGGGTAGTTTCCTGCATAAAGGAAGCGGTGCAATGGTGTAATGTAGATCCCTGGGTATTTAACTTTCTTCTCCGCTCAGCGCGAGGGAAGGGCCACAAGAATTTTCAGTTTGGAGACTGCAGGGATCACGACGCTGAGCATTTCAGACTGGTTAAGATTAAGTTAAAAGCCAGATACTTTACCATAGGCTTCCAGGGCCCCTATTGCACAAGGAATGGATTATTCAGGGTCCTTCAGGGTCAACAGGACATCATCCACAAATTAATTAATCTTATGGTGATCGTCCCCAACAGGCATGTCCCTAATATACCAGCATCAGTGTATCGTGGCCGACAGGGGCTCAATGGAGAAGGCAAAAAGAATAAGTGAGAGGGGGCATCCCTTCTGCATCCCTCTCTTCAGCAAGATCATGGTGGAGCATAAGCCATTTACCTAGATGGACACAGTTGGGTCTTTGCAGCAAACCGCCATCCAGTTTTGCATGTTCATCCCCAGTCCAATCACTGCGAGCATGTGAAAGAGGTAGACCCAGTTGACCCTGTCAAAGGCTTTTTCCGCATCCAATTACAGGATCGCCATAGGGATTCCGATTATTGGCCTTATTAATTAAGTTCAATACCCATCGGATATTGGCTGCTGCCTGACTCTGAAGAACAAACCCCAAATGGATTGAGTAGGTACGGGAGGTGCAGCAAGATCCTGTTAGCTAAAAATCTCGAAAACATTTTGAGATCTGAGTTCAGAAGCACTATAGGCCACCTGTGCTTGGGCTTGTTCTCCTTGCAAATTAAGGTAATGTGCACTTGCTGCATCGAGGGTGTAGCTGTCCTCATTAGCAGGAAGCAATTGAATAGTGTTGTCAATCTCAGGACCACCTCTGAAGCAAAATATTTATAGAAATGATTCAGCAGTACGACTGGCCCCAGAGCTTTATCAGATGCAGGTCTTTTATCACTTTCAGGACCTCCTCTGGCAAGAGGTATGCATGTACTTCTTCCATGGTCACCGGCTCTTCAGCATACATTTCCCAGCCCTGTCGTTTTCAAGGTTACTTCCTCTGCCCAAAAATAATAGACGGACACCCGCCGATCTGCCATGCCTTAGGCGCCTAGCCAGCAGGGCTCCTGTTGTATTGGCTCATTCATAGAACGACGGCCTCAGGTAAAGTGGTGCCTTTTGTGCCATCTCCATGGCCTCTAAGTTGATTTGTCACTGAAGCGCCACCATCCGATGCTAGGCTTTTAAGGATTCTGTCTGTATGTGCTGACCAGTTGCCTTCTTACGTTCTGCCTCCAGAACATTCCGACTAGGCGATCCTATAGGACAGAAATGCACTTTCCCTGCTATGCATTGGCCCCTGAAGACCGTCTTGAAGACGTCCCAGATCAGAGCACGGGGCTTTTCATCTACCTGTTTCTCTGAAAGTAGTTCCCTATAGATTCCCTGAGTGCCTGTCTGCAGTTATAGTCCCTAGGTAAGATTTGATCGGACCGCCATAAAGATGTTCCCTGCCCCTTCTCTGTTGACCAGCTCGCTGGTCGCAGTCGCCTCAAGAAAGAACTGGGACCCCACATCAAGTTGATCCTGGAGTAGGCCCTATGAACATAGGAGAAGAAAATCTAATCCTGCTTCCCTGGGTGCTGCACCCTCCAGAGGTCCACCACCCCCAAATCAGCCTGGAAGTGCATCAGCTCACGGGGAAAGTCTACCTGTGCGCATCTATCCTAGGAATGCCTATCTAACTGCGCATATGGAGACAGATTAAAATCTCCCACCCAGAGGAGATGTATCAGTGCCTACATCTTTACCTTATCTACCAAGCTCCAGATGTACTGTGACTGTCCCTGTTTTGAAACATAGGCATTGAATATAACCAGTGTACACTCTTGTATCCTCCTCTCTACATTAATATAGCACCACTCTTGTGTATCTCTCTTGACTCCCACCAATTCAAAGAGTTAGTCCATATGTACGCCCATCATCACCGCTCCCTCCTAGTGGAAGCGGCTGCGAAATATTGAGTGGTGTACAGTAAATGCCCTGGTATCTCAAGTGCATCTCCTGGAGACACATTATATACGGGAGCAGCCCCCTGACTTCCCTCCACATTTAAGGGCTCTTCAAATTCCATGCAAGTATCTTAACGATAGGGAGGGGCATATGAGGAATCGCATGCCTCTCTGGTGCCCCCATAACCTCTGGGGTGTCATTCATCAGTCCCCAGCCCCCTCATCTAACCATAGTGTGTATGGCATCAAGCTGGTGTTCATGGTCCCCTCCAAAGTAACCATAAATTCCCCTCCCTTTTCCCCTCTCTATATCAATTCCCCCCAAACTACCCAACACTAAGGGGGAAGAAACCCAAACAAGGTGCCCGGACCCTCAGCTACACAAAAATGCCCCAGCTAGTCCATGACAAACGTTCAGCCTCGGCTAAGTCATTCAACCAATCTCTCCGCTCTCAGGGAAGCATGAACTATCCATGTGTCTCTCTCTTGCAGCGGGAGATGCACCCAATACCCCCATAAACATGCAGTGGAGAATATCATGCAGGATGAAACAGCCCTTAAACATATAATGTCAATGAGCTTTGAAGAAGTCAGCTACATTATCCCCTTCTTCTCATTCTGGGATGTTCCAGATCTGCACATTGTCTCTCTTCGAGCAGTCTTCGATGTCCGCGCATTTGTCCCACAATGCTCTGATGTCTTGCTCCAGCTTTAAGTGCGACTCCTAGAGCTTATCCACCTCTTGGCTTATGACCAATGTATAGTCCTTATTGGTTGCCACCCTGTCACCCAGGTGCTGAAGGTCCTTCATCACCTCTGAGAGACCCGGAGCCAGATCCGCTTTCAAGGTCTGCAGCTCCATCAGCACCATACTGGAGATCAGGTTTTGTGATGGGCTCCCCGCGTCACCTTTATTCACTGGCATGGCTGCTTGCCGCTCCGGCAGTCCAATCTCTCCAGTTCAGTCGCTCCCTGAAGGCGCTTGTCATTGGTGATCCCATAAATCCCCATGTCACTTCTGTTTTCCCAGCCTGTGGGGCACGTAGTAGTGGTGCACAGTGCCCGGAGGCAGCAGCCACCCTAGACCCGCTCTCTGCTGCACACTGTATGGGTCCAGGGCGGCAAGTGTCCACTCATGGTCCTGTACTGTAGTTGATATCTTCCAGCAAACAGTCAGATTTCACATCTGTTGTTTTCATTGTCTCCCAGACTGTTAGGCCTCACCGCATGAAGAGCCACACACCCTCCACCCCCCCCATCCACAAAGAGTCTGCTAGGTGCAGACAATCCTTCAGGGGGCCAGTCTCCGGGGGACCTCCCGACCGCCAGCTTTAGTTAGTGGCCACCTCTAGGGACTCCTACACCCGGTCCTCCCATGCCTCAGGAGCCGCATGGGCCGGATACTGCTTCCTCTCCTGATGGGGTCCAGCGCAGCGCTCCAAGCAGCTGATGTCAGGGGCAGGATCAGCAGGAGATCGACATTCACCTGAGGCGCTCCAGCACCCACCCCTCAAAGCTGCATGTCTTCCAGCACTTCCTGTCTACTCGAGGGTCGGCTTCGCTTCCATGCTCCGAAGTTGGCCGATGGCCATAATGTGGCCGCTGACCACACCTCTTGGCGCTGCACACAGAACTGGCCCTGTAGCCGGTCTCGTCCGGGCCGCTGCGGCTGCTGCTTCACACTCCTCCAGGCCTCCACCGCCCACTCCTGCTACCAGGGTGAACCAGAGAGTGCCCGATCCATGCCTGGAGAGGGCCTGGCCAGGATCACACCACCAACATCCACTTGGCTCAGGCCACGCCCCCCAGTTTCAATATTTCAAGAAAATGTACACAAAGCACACTGTTTAAACTGAATTCTTCTACGTGCTCCAGAGTTTAAGTTACATTGTTTCAACATACATGACATTTCATTTATTTGTATGACAAATGATGTAGCAAATGTGTTTTTATTACATTTAGGATAATTAAAAAAGCATGTCTTACACTTTTGTTTGGAATGGAAAAGAACGTACATGAAACAGCTCCTACCTTCTATTTGTGGAAACTATGTATCTGATAGGTCAATGTTCCTTGGAGAGGAATATTTCTGTTTCAAAATATTTCACATATGTAGCATCTTCAGGGAATCATTTCCACGTCTAGGGCTGAGGACAGCTTCCATTCAAAAGTGATTCAACAAAGGAATCCTACTGATGTCACAACATGCTTTGGAGAAATATTGCATTTTTTAGAGGAATAAATGTAATATTCTGCTTGCTGAATCTAATTGGATACAGTGAAAATCTGGATCAATGAATGTTATGAGCGAAGTTACGCATTAAGTCTATATAGATTCTACAAACAGTTGTATTAGGAAAAATGTAGATCGTTTGTCCATGTTAAAAGCATCATTTCAAATCTGGCAAGTGGACAATGTTGATGCCAAGATTATTTTGTGAACCTTTCTGATCATGCTGCTAAAGCATGAATGCCCAGTGTCTTGTCTTGCACAAGAATGTTATCAAGCATGAAATTATATTACTGAAGGACATGTTGGTTCCCGTTCTGGTATAATTTGTGAGGAGTCTGTTGCGCACTCACTGCCAAACTAATTTCATTTTGTAGAATAGGATTGTATGCGAACACAAGAATTCTGTAAACTCCACATACATTAGTCACAAATACAGAAAAAAACATTGTCAATGAGCAAAATGGTTCAAAAACAAATTTTAGCATAAAATTATATAAGCACGACTGGATATTAGGGGCAAATTTTATATTTTTACATAGTTTGAACTAAAGAGTAGTACATCTATTCTTCCGAATAAGCATATTAATTGCCATAGTGATGAATCAGGCACATATTGCTGACATAAGGGACACACTATTAGTGAGTTCTGCCTGTACAAGTACAACCGAGAACGTGGTATCAATATTGCATAGTGGAGGGTTAAGTATTCAGAATATGAGCTCTAGTCTATACACACAGGCAGGCAGCAAGAACCTAGCGTAGCAATACATAAAGAAAATACTCGAATAGCCACACCCTCTCAATTACTGGCTGTAATTCAAAGGCTCATAGTTATTAGTGATGATTAGTTTAACGGTTTTTCAATAGAACCAATTCCAGGGGTTAATTCTGTTTCAATAGAACCAATTCCAGGGGTTAATTCTGTGTGACCACTAGCAATGGTAATTAACTGGGTATGGTTGCCAGCATATGGATTTCATGGCATATGGATTTTTATAGCTGGCAAGCCAGCTAATTCTTGGAAAGTATTATTGGAGTTAAATAGTGTCTCTTGGTTTTAGCAGGTATATTTATTTAAGAAATAATATTTTGTTAGCGCTGGCAATAGTTCAATATTTCCAAACCCAGATGATACCACGTGATCAAGAACAAAACCCTGCATTTCTAGGATTATCTTCATCTTTATCCAAGGTGTGACAATTTCGAAGACTAAAGATCCAATTTACAGTTTGGCAAACAGGGTACTCTGTCACAAATGCTGCAGAATATCCTGCCCGAAAAAACCCTCAGGCCACCCACCTAATTTAGAGACAGGGGAACCTTATTATTTCCATAGACGGAGCCCTTACGTTTCTCTATTTCTTTCTTTATTTCATTTGCTCTCTTGCTCTCTATCCATCTCTCTTTGTCTCTCCCACCTACCTCTATTTCTGTACCTATCTCTTGCTTGAATTTAAACAGTCAGATATAACAGTCGACTGCTTTCCTAGTCTATTTGTGATAGACCTTTTGCCATTTAGGAAATCCTTGAAAACCTGGCTATTTGCACAAAGTTAGATCCTATGTTCCTCTTCGACAGCATTTGAAGCCTTTTAGCTCCATGAAGCCACCCGGCGTATGTGCGCTCTATAAATTCTTATTAACATTAACATTAACATTTCTCTAACCTGAATATGAAATACACAACTGAACACTGGTGGTTACGCTTAGGCCTACACTATGAGTTGGCCATAATCACGTGTGACAACTATCCCACCCAATAAACCCAAAACCAAGGGGTTTGGTACTAATAGGGGGAATATCAGGAGTTTTTGGGGAATAACATGGAGATTTTGGTGGCTGCCGCTCCAAAATCTAAATGTTCTAGAATTTACCTGGCATTTCCCCCGACAAATAATAGTCGTTTTTACCTGCCCTAATTTGCTTTTTGTTGACCTTAGTACTAGAATGATGATACATTGGAATGTAGTGCCCCTTTAGTTCTGAAGGACTAAGTGAGTTGGTGTATGTGTGTGTGTTTTAACAATTTATTTTCTTTTTCAGTCCATCCAATGACACTGTGCGCAAGCTTTCGGTGAATGAAATGTATCTTGTCGACTCCGGCGGACAATACCTGTAAGTATGTATTGATGCTACCTAGCAGTAATAATATCACTCATTGGCTAAGAGATTTTTATTCCGTAGGATTGCAATTTGTATGTGATTAATGTTCAACATAGATTTATTTAAAGGTTAATATTAAACAATCTAGGGCCATTTGTATGAATAATTTTTGCAGTCGGAAAACTGCCTGATTCTGTGGATCGGGCTGTTTTTCAACTACAAAAATGCTTTTACATATGTACAGAATCGGGCCATTTTCTGATGGCAAAAATGGTTTAATATTTGTACAAATCACAAATTGTGATTCGGTAATATGCACAATTTCAGTTTGCAATTTGGTATTTGGAAGATGTGTGTTAAGGGCGTCCCTTCCAAATACAGAATCGCAGTAGTATGTATGAATGTTTTGCTTTGAGAGAGAATTACAGATGCAAATAATTCCTTTTTTTTACCAACACCTCAAAAGAGGTGGTAACCATTCGCAAATGGGAAGGGGGTCCCTCTTTTTAAAAAAAAGAACAGATTTTATTCGTCAAATGACCCATATATTGCAGAGCACTCTAACCCAGCAACTCATGCATATAGACTGGGCAATAAGTTGACTTTGACAATTTCAATTAGAATAGAGGACAAATGAAGAGCAATACAATTGAAATATTTTAACAAACAAAAAAAAAGATCAAACAATCCCCAAAACCCACCCCCATTGCACTCACGCCTACCCCAAATAGCACCATATATGAATAGACTCGTTCACCCATTCACACTGTATCTGTAACTAAAGAGCAATGTTGCATGTCACACCGGGGAGGCCACCAATCCCGCCCTCCAGAGCCTGACCCTGGTGAAATGGACTCGGTGGAGATATTTAAATTGAATGAGACGAAGACTGACGGCGATAGATGACCCTCGCGGAGAGGCCAGGGCCTCCACCCAGTCCTCCTGCTCCAGTGGGCCTATGTCTCCCTCCCAAGCCTCCCGAAGTCGCTGCAGTGTGGGGGAACTGTGAATAACCAGGGACTGATAAGTCTTGGAATTCTTGTGGTCGTGGAGGTCTCCCATGAATACCTTTGCCTCTATGGGACTAAACTCAGCCACGGGCCCCAACCCCTCAATGTAAGGAGTGATGGCATGGCGGAGCTGTAGGTATCGGAAAAATTGAGTTTTAGGCATATGGAAGTCTTTCTGTAGCTCCTGAAAGGACTTTAGAACTGGTCCCCGCATGACGTCCACGAGAGTAGAGACACCAATGCGGTCCCACCCCCGGAAACCGGACGGCTTCGCCACCTGCGGAAGTCATCCATTCGACCAAAGGGGAGTCTCCCGAGTCAACCTATTCCACCACCCTGTCCGTCACAACGCCTATCGCCATATTTGCAATACCAGTTTCGTAGCTGGTGGCAGGGAGTCGCGCAATGACGCGAAATACAATGTGGTGTGTAGAGTGTTATCCCCCATACAACGCCTCTCGACCGCATAGGCTGGATCAGCCCTATCATCATACCACCACCCATTGAGGACCAGAAGATGGGAGGCTAAATAATAAGATAAGATATCAGAGGTTGCTAATCCCCCGCAATACGTGGACTGGAAGCAAGTCCGTAGAGCTACCCTTGCCATTCCACCAGCCCATAGAAACTGACTCAAGGCTGTATTGACACATCTGAACCAGCCGAGAGAAATCGGATAGGGATCGTTTTGTAGTTGATATAGGAGGCAGGGAAGGGACACCATTTTAAAGATGGCCGATCGGCCATATATTGATAGAGGCATGTGGGTCCAAGTTTTAAGATCTTCCCACACCCACTCCCACACAGGGGCCAGATTCCGTTCCCAAGAGACGCTCGGAGAATCAGATAAAAACACTCCCAGGTACTTCAACCCCCCAGTGGCTACCTGAACGGAGGAGGCCCAGGGACCGCCCCTCCCCCCAGGACCCACAGTGTAGATTTACGAGGGTTCATGAACAGACCCAACGTCTCCCCGAATATTTGCATAATGCGTAGTAGACGTGGTGCTGTCTTATTGATATTAGTAAGAAAAGAGAGTACATCATCCGCATACAGGACAATGTGATCCGATAGGCCCACTGTCCATTCCAGTCTGGTAACCTGGGCGTCGATGCGCACCCAGGACGCCAGTGGCTCCATAGCTAGGGCAAACAAGTAAGGGGGCAGCGGGCAACCCTGCCTAGTGCTCCAACCAATCGAGAACGAGGGAGAAATGGCACCAGCCACTCGTACGGATGCTGTCAGGTCAGTATTGAGAAGGGTCAGGTTGGACAAGAATCGTGGCCCAAAGTTTAATCTACTGAGAAGTGTGAATAAATATACCCAGCTTAAGGAGTCAAAGGCTCTGTCCAAAGCGCGGCCTGCACCCCCAACCCATGGACAGTTGCCACTGCCACATGTGCGCGCCTTATATTGTGCCGGGTCGCCCTATGGGGCATACACCCAGCCTAGTAGGGATGCACTAAAGATGTAATATGGGCACGGAGGCGATTGGCCAATGGGATGTATGACGTTACAACGCATGCTTTTACAACGCATGCCGTTACAACGCATTTTTTTCAACGCAAAATCTGTTACAACGCATGCCATTACAACGCAAGTCTTTACATCGACTTGCAGTAGATGGCGTGCTAACATTAAAAAAGGGTAATTTACTATTCTAACTCCAGTCCACGTTGCAGTAGGGAAGGTGTTTGGATAGTAAACTACTCTATTTTTAATGTTAGCACGCCATCTAGTGCAAGTCGATGTAAAGACTTGCGTTGTAATGGCATGCGTTGTAACAGATTTTGCGTTGTAATAGTTTCGTTGTAATGGTAGTGCGTTGTAAAAGTTGCGTTGTAAAGGTTGTTCCCCTGGCCAATGCCTTGGCCAGCACCTTGGCCTCCACATTAAGGAGGGATATAGGGCGATAAGATGCATGTTGTTCCAGGGGTCTTCCCGGCTTGTGGAACACGACAATCTCCACGTGACTCCAGTCACGAGGCATGCAACCCCGCTCCCTGGCCTCCTCAACCGCTCTACAGAAATGAGGTCCCAATTGCAGAAAATAATGTTTAAAGAACTCGCAGGGGAAGCCATTAGGCCCTGGGGCCTTTCCAGGCTGCATCTCTCCCAGCACCGCACCAAGCTCCTCCTCGGTGAGCGGGAGATCCAGCTCCTCACGCACCTCGTCAGAGAGGTCATTGGGTGGTAGATCATCGAGAAATTGGCCCACCATTGCTGCGGGGAGCCACTCCCTAGGGGCATAGAGGTCCGCATTATATGTGGCAAAGCTGTCAGCAATCATAGAGGGGTCAGTGAGAGCGGACCCGTCTGGGCCCAAAACACCCGGCAGGACGTGGGAGTACAATGACCGCTGGCACAACCCATGTAACAATTTGCTGGATTTGTCCACCCATTGATAGATTCTACTGCGGGTCGCCAGCCATGCCTGCTGGGCTTCATCAAGTAGTATATGTGCATATTCCTGCTGCATCAAAAGAAGTTGGCGGCGAGCACGGTGGTCTGCGCCATCCCTGCTGCGGGATTCCAATGACAGAAGCTTAGCCTCCGCCTGAACAAGAGTCTCCCTACGTAATCTGTGGGCCGCTGCGCAATATGAGATATCCACCCCTCGACTCGTGGGCTTCATTCCCTCCCACAGGCAATCA
Source organism: Triturus cristatus (assembly GCF_964204655.1). Classification (NCBI taxonomy): domain Eukaryota; kingdom Metazoa; phylum Chordata; class Amphibia; order Caudata; family Salamandridae; genus Triturus; species Triturus cristatus. The sequence continues at coordinate 697,154,115 of NC_140588.1, forward strand.
GCCCCCTCCACCGTCCCCACATTAAGTTACAAAAATTGATCAATGGCGTCTCCCATATGTTCTCGATAGTCCTCCCTCTGGAGAGGGGGTCCCTTTTTGAATGATAAAACAAATATTTTTTACGAGCAGGCAGAGGTCCCATGAACCATTTCCTACACTTCAAAAATTTAACTTAAAAGTTTAATTTTCTGTTTTTTCAAATGAATCCCGTTTTAAAATGGGATGCATTTAAAAAAATAGCTTTATTAAAAAACAATCACAGACATAGTGGTCTGCACACCTCAGCAGGCCACCATCCTTGTGATGGCAGCAGTTCCTAATGGGTTGCAAATTTCAACCTACCTCATTAATATTCATGTAGTAGATCTACTTGCAAACCCATTAGGAATTGCTATTTTGGAAATTATTATTTTGTACATCAGGAATTGCGATTTCATAACTGCAATTCGGAAAGAATTTCAAATAGGAAATTACAATTCCTATTTTCTGTGTATTTAGCCCCTAGTTCTTACTGAGAGACACCCCTGTCAGCAAGGTCTCATTCTCATTCTATCACACACATTGACACATTTGAAGATGAGCTTATTGCCTTTTCTAATGAAGACTAATTATCATGAAATTGGACTTGTAAGCACATATCATTTGCATCCCCTTGCTTTAAACTTGATTACAAGTGCTAAATCTAAGACATGCTCATAGATAAACTGTGGCCAAAGCTTTCAGCCAGGGCCAGCTTTGGTGAGGGTGGCGCCCGATGCGACAATCATTTTTGGTGCCCCCACACTCCATGACGGCCTCCCCGAATTCTCTCACTACCACAGGGCGAAAGTGCCTCGTATCTTTCCAATAATAAGTTATTGATAAACACAGCGGCCTCCTCCACTGAGGTCAGCACCCCTCCACAGGTCAGCGCCCAATGCGGCCGCACCAGTCGCACTGCCCTAAAGCCGGCCCTGCTTTCATCACTTAGGAGAGAAGGCCCTTGACCTGAGTGCTTCCGAGTCAATCTGTGTTCAAATGAAACATCGTAATCTTAAAGAAAGCAAGTATTACCAAATCATATAGGCTTGTTTTTTCATAAGTGAAAACGTTTTATCATTGTATTAATGGCTGCGTATGTGGGTGGAGGCCTAAAGGTGAAGGATGTATGAATGTGTACTGTTTAAATAAATGACTGAACAAGACTAGAAATGTATGTATCAATAAGGGAATTTTGAGGGGTGACTGAATGAGAGTGAGGGTGGATGAATGATTATTCAACATATGAGTGCGTGGATCAGTGCCTAATTTGAGCTGGTGGTTGCCTGCAAAACTGCCACAAAGGGAGAAAGCTGGAACCTGCAAGAGAAAGGGGCAGGGAGTGACTGGTAGTGGACTAAAGACTACCAGCCTTAGTATTTGGTGCACCAGTGCTTTATTGCACTGGCTGCTGACTTTTGAGCAAAGTTTCTGGTACAGGACTCTTTCTTGCACAAATTAAGCCCTGGTGGGAATGAATGATAGACTAGAAAGGTTGCTGAATGAATACATGAGAGTGGTTGATTAAATGAATAAGCATAACTGATAGATGTAATTCTGATGATGGATGTGTATATGAATGATTTAATCTTGTAGGGGGATTAGTGGATGCAAAGATTGCTGGATGGATTAAAGTGAGGATGGATAAATGAGTGAGGATGGGCAGACAGAGGGATAAATAACTAGGTGGACAGATGCTTCAGGAAATGGATAGGTAAGAAGGATGATGATTGACTCTTGACAGTATTTGCAAAGTGAAAGTTGTTTGTTTTTATCAATATGATATATTGCGCTGGAATTAATTATTTGCCAATACTGATAATCCTTTTAGTTTTTTCTTTAGTTGGTGCCTAGAACAAATCTACAGCAGCCTTGAGCGGTCTTTTGCTTAATTTTAATTTTATTCAAACTAATTTACCAATTTGAAGTTCCGAGTTACTTCATTATTTAAAAAACATCAAACCAATATCTATAAAAAACAACTGAAAAAAATTCATCAACTAACTACACTCATTTCAACAGTCTCACTTCCTACTTTCATGTCACAATCAATCCACATTTATAACCCATTCTAAACTACAATCACACTCAGAAAAAAACAGAGAAAATCCTGGCCACAATATTTTTTAAATTCAAATGCCAGGGTTCAACAACAGATATCGCCTTAATACAAACACTAATCAGTTATAATGCACAAATCAAATCATTGTCAATTTATTCACTGTAAATCATAATATACAAAACTGATGGGTACATTAACCCTAAGATTGTCTGGTGAACAATACATAAGGTTGACGCGTTTCGAGCCCACTTGATATGGGGCTCTCTTCAGGACCAAGATAACTTTAAAGACAAACAACAAAACCTTATTGACTGACCATTCCTTGCTTATATTTTCAAACTTACTAACAACATTGAAAACCAAACAGAACATCTCAAGCGCCTGAAAGCTCACCTCTTAGCGCGGGGAAAACCTCGTATAAATCATGCTGGGCAGATAACCACTACCAACTCTGTCTGCAAAATCAGAAAAGAACAAATTTTTCAGGAAAAAGCCTGAAAAAGAAGAGATTTCTCAGGAGAGAACTCTTCATACGTTGTGTTTTTTAAAAAGAAAAAAACAAAGTTATGATTATGGGAGAAAGAAACGGAAAGGAAAAAGGAGAAAGAGGAGGAGGCTGGGTGAAAGGTTAAACTAATTTAAATTAATTTAAACCCATTGGCTGTTCACTTACATGTAAAGTTGCAGAAGTTATCCAAATAGAGATCAATCCAATGTTGCTGTGTAGAACTATACAACCGTGGGCAAGAAATAACATTGCCTCAATTTCCCATCTCAATAAATGCCTTAGATAGACGAAGAAGGAAAGACGACGATCTTTACCTTTCGGAGTTGAACCGTGTTGCTTTAAATAGATGCAAAGACGGTGAAACTTTTTGAAGATAAAATCGTTCCGCAGAGTGTGTGCCTTATATTACCCTTTTTAGAATCTGCTTCTGCAAGATAACCATCCACAAATTAACGTGGGTAACATTTAAAAGTCAAAAGCTAGCACTTCAGTGAATTAGCTAAGTTGGAAGTCGCGTACCTGAAGCCAACTTCACTTCATCTTCGTACAAGCGTCCAAAATCTTTTCAAGTTTGTTAGCAGGGACGCACCGTCGTAAACATAAACGACGGGGCAGACAGGAAATCAGCTCGCCCATTGCATGTAGGGAATCGCAAAATGCTTCTGGAAGCTGTAGTTTTTGAAAAAAATCGCCACGAAGCAGCGTTCTCAGCCACTGATATAAATCGCTTGTTGCATATCTTTATTAACACCAATGTTAATAAATAGAGTGTGGCTCCCGAGGGGTGACGGAGTCACCCCTCGGGAGCCACACTCTCGGTCACCGGGGCAGAGACCGGACTTCCTCTTGTGACGGCCGCCATCTTGGTGGTAAAAGGGGGAGGCGGTCTAGTAGCCAACTCCATTGGCATAAATGCTGACACCTGAGCGCACGCGCACCACTTAGTTTCCTGAGGCGGAAGCCGGGAAAGCACGCTAGAGCTGGTATTTCTCGTTTAATTTTACTGTTGCTGTTAAACTTCTTAAAACTTTTAAAACATTGTTATTTTGCACTTACGCTTGCGCAGACGGAGTCACCCCTCGGGAGCCACACTCTCGGTCACCGGGGCAGAGACCGGACTTCCTCTTGGGACGGCCGCCATCTTGGTGGTACAAGGGGGAGGCGGTCTAGTAGCCAACTCCATTGGCATAAATGCTGACACCTGAGCGCACGCGGCGCGCACAAGGCAAGCCCGTCTGCGCCCGTCCGTGCCCTTACAAGCCCCAAGCCCGAAAGCGCTGCCCAAATCTGTTGTCCACCACCTCCTCCGACTCGGATAATCTATCCCCCCAAGGCTCTACTGGACTGTAGAACGGGAAATGTGTCACAGTTCACTACCTTGGCTAACTGCCCAGATACCTTTCCACTCAATCTTGAAGGACCGGTGACATGCAAGACATGCTCCTTCTGCTGCAAAATAAACATCCCGGCTGGCCCAAACGTAAACGTCTTGGCGGATGTAAACCATCCCAGCCCAATATTTATCCTCTGTAACGTCAGGTCCTTAGCCAAACACCCCATTGAAATCTGGGACATGGTCAGCTCATACTCTCCAGATCTATGTTTTTTCACAGAAACATGGCTAAACCCCTCAAATCACCCCCAGATTAACCTAGCAATACCTGACGGCTATAAATGTATCCATTCGGATAGATAGGGAAAACAGGGGGGCGGGATATCAATAGCTTTCAAAGACCACCTAAACGTCCAATGGACTGCCACACGTTGTACGGCCAGCCTAGAATTAGGCTTTTTTAAGCTTACTAGATCACCATCTGATAGCTGGAACAGGGCTCTGATCTATCGGCCCCCGGGGCCCAGGACCGACTTCGCGAACGAACTAGTGGAGTTGATCGCCCTGCAAACCATAGCATCCAGCAATTTCATCCTGCTTGGGGACTTCAATTTTCATGGTGAAGCCTCAGAGAACCCAGAGATGAATAATCTCCTAAACAGCCTAAATCAAATCTGGCTTTCCCTACTTTCAACGGCCCCACGCATAGGGCCACGCTCTTGACCTTATCTTTACAAATATTGTGCACCTACTTGACCTCCCTCCTCTCCCCTTAACATGGTCTGACCACTTCATGGTCCCCTTCTCCATACGACGACAGTATACAAATGTACTACCGGGTTCTGAATCTCGCTCTTCTCAATTCCGCAGACCCTGGAACAACTTATCCTTAGAAGCCTTCGCGGCCGCCTACAATTCCCTGCCTCAGGCACCTTCACCGACAGTCCTAGATGCCTCGGGACGGTTGAAGAATTTCACCACCAAACTAACCACAGTTTTCGACTCCCTAATTCCCGCGAAAAAATTCTGTCCCTCTAAACAGCGCCAATCAGCCCCCTGGTATACAGGAGAGCTTAGCGCGGAAAAATCCAGGTGCAAAGCCCTGGAGAGATGCTGGAGAACCAGTCAAACCCCTATGGACCGACTCACCTATAAACATTCCTTATCTAAATACCATCGGAACATAAAAATAGCAAGAAAATCTTTCATATTAAAACAAATTGATCAAGCTACCAATTCTTCAAAAACCTTATTCAACATAGTTAAAGACATGGGGCCCGATTCACAGAACTAACTTAAGACAAAATCCTAAACTTACTACCATTTTGGTATTCACAGAAGGCACTTACTCATTTTGGTATTCACAGAAGGCACTTACTTATTTCGGTATTCACAGAAGTTAGGAGTCCTAACTTTAGGACTCCTAAATGCCTTCTGTGAATACCGAAAGTCTTAAAATTAGGATTTCTCTCAGTTTAGTAGTAGTATAGTTAGGACTCCTAACTTTAGGACTCCTAAATGCCTTCTGTGAATACCGAAAGTCTTAAAATTAGGATTTTTCTCAATTTAGTAGTCCTAAGTCTAAATTTAGGACTACTAAATTGAGAAAAATCCTAATTTTAAGACTTTCGGTATCCACAGAAGGCATTTAGGAGTCCTAAAGTTAGGAGTCCTAACTACACTGCTACTAAACTGAGAAAAATCCTAATTTTAAGACTTTCGGTATTCACAGAAGGCATTTAGGAGTCCTAAACTTAGGAGTCCTAAATTTAGGACTACTAAATTGAGAAAAATCCTAATTTTAAGACTTTCGGTATTCACAGAAGGCATTTAGGAGTCCTAAAGTTAGGAGTCCTAACTATACTACTACTAAACTGAGAAAAATCCTAATTTTAAGACTTTCAGTATTCACAGAAGGCATTTAGGAGTCCTAAAGTTAGGACTCCTAACTTCTGTGAATACCGAAATGAGTAAGTGCCTTCTGTGAATACCAAAATGAGTAAGTGCCTTCTGTGAATACCAAAATGGTAGTACGTTTAGGATTTTGTCTTAAGTTAGTTCTGTGAATCGGGCCCTTTGTCTCTCCCCAAGCCTGTAGATTTCCTCATATGGAGTCGCAGGACCTCTGCAACTCCCTTGCAACCCACTTTGAGGAAAAAATTAATTTGATTTACGCTAATTTTCCATCTCCATTAGCGCAGACCACAACTACCCTCACGAGCTCCGCTGAAATTAACCAAAAGACACCTGGCAAGCTCAAACAATTTAAACCCCTCTCCATAACGGAAGTCAACACTTTTCTCTCATCGGCAAAATCTGGTTCCCCTAGTGACACGTGCCCCCCGAGAACTATGGCCCTCAAAGCCTCATGCTGTGCCCCGGAAGTCCAAGCAATCTTCAACAGCTCCATTAGGTCGGGTGTTATCCCCTCCATCTGGAAGGAAGCGTTTGTTCGCCCCATTCTGAAAAAAACGACGGCAGACCCCCTTGTGCTCGGTAACTATCGGCCCATATCACTATTACCCTTGTTGGGCAAATCACTTGAATCAGCCATAAATAAACAGCTGAGTCACTACCTCGAATTAAACGATTTTCTAGACCCGTCGCAATCAGGTTTTCGTCCAGGCTTCAGTACTGAAACTGCAATCCTGGCAGTTACCGACTCACTGAGGCTAGAAATGGACGCTGGAGGATCAGCTATCCTGGTTCTCCTGGATCTCTCCGCAGCATTCGACACTATCGCCCATTCTAAGCTGTCTGAGAGATTGCGCTCCTGTGGCATACAAGATCAAGCTCTGAAATGGCTACAAAACTTCCTTGCAGATAGAAACCAAACAATCATGCTAGGACCCTTTCGGTCAGACAAACGTTGTCTGTACAAAGGTGTCCCCCAGGGTTCATGTCTCAGCCCCACCTTATTTAATCTGTACATGTCCCCTTTAGCTAAAATAGCTGAATCATGCAGGTTTGAGATTATCTCATACGCGGACGACACCCAGCTTATCTTTAAAATCAACCCAAAAGCAACGTCAGAACACCTACGTTTTGCAGCCGGAATGTTCACCATCTCGAATTGGATGACCGAGAATTTTCTCCAGTTGAACCCGAGTAAAACAGAGATCCTGTTAGTGGGGAAAGCTTCTCTTTCTTGGTCCAAGGACTGGTGGCCACGAGAGCTGGGTATTGCACCAGCTCCCAAACAAGTGGTGAAAAATTTGGGGTTTACACTTGACCAGGCACTCTCTATGAAAGAACATGTAGCTGCAATCGCCAGCTTCTGTTATTTTAGCCTGCGGCTTTTACGGAAGATTCTCCCTTACCTCCCCATTAAGCACCGTAGAACACTAGTCCAGGCAATGGTGATCTGTCGCCTCGATTACGGCGACGCTATGTTGGCCGAACTTGGCCCGTCACTGTTAAAGAAGCTACAGGTCATTCAGAATACCGCTGCCCGAATGATCCTAAATCGCCCGGCAGGCTCGCCTTCAGCCCCTCTACTTTTAGACCTCCACTGGCTCCCGATCTCGAAACGATCTCACTTTAAGACCTGCTGCCTTACGTACAAGGCCTTGAACGGTAAAGGCCCCAAATATCTGGCAAACAAATTAACTAAAAAGGACCTCTACCCTCAACTTAAGGTCTAATGCTATGGAACTCCTGAAGACCCCCAGAATCCGCCTTACCTGTTCCGGGGCGAGGGCTTTCTCATATCTTGGACCACGTTATTGGAACTCGCTTCCCATTTCCATACGTAATTGTCCCTCCCTTACAATCTTTAGGAAAAAATTGAAAACCTTTCTGTCTCTGACTTCTCAGTGTTAGTGGCTGTGTCTTTTTCTTCTTTCTTACTTCCCTTTCAGCGAATTACTAAGTATAGCGCCGAGATGCCCCCGGGTGAGTCGCGCGCTCTAGAAGTGCACCTAGCATAACATAACATAACAATGTGAACGGCAATTTTTTATAACCAATGTGGCAGAATTTAATAGTCTTTTTACTCAACCATAAAAATGGCTAATAGGTCACAGATCTGTCAATTAAAAACAATGTTGGACCGAGACCTTATATATACTGAAGTAAAAATCCCAACAAGGGGATGACCTGCATTGTACTCATAGACCAATATCGGAAAACTACCAGGATAATTTTTAAATGATATTAACCAGCTATATTCAAATACTTATGAGTACTGATGGATGGAACAGGTGGAGGAGACTGCGTTGACTTGTTTGGTCATGGAGAGTTTTGAGTCGAGGATGACTCTCAGGTTGCGTGCGTGTTCGGTGGTGGCCGGGGGGGACCCCAGTGATGTGGGCCACCAGGAGTCGTCCCATGCGGAGGGGTTGGATCCGAGGATCAGGATTTCTGTTTTGTCTGTGTTCAGTTTGAGGCGGCTGTCCTCCATCCAGTCAGCGACGGCCTTCATTCCCTGGTGGAGGTTGGATTTGGCGGTGAGGGGGTCCTTAGTGAGGGAGAGGATCAGCTGAGTGTCGTCGGCATAGGAGATTATGTTGAGGTCGTGCTGTCGGGCGATGCGTGCTAGTGGTGCCATGTAGACATTGAACAGTGTCAGGCTGAGGGAGGATCCTTGAGGGACACCACAGATGATCTCGGATGCCTTGGATCGAAACGGGGGGAGGCAGACTCTCTGCATTCTGCCGGAGAGGAAGGAGGTGGTCCAGTCCAGGGCCTTGTTACGGATCCCTGCGTCGTGAAGGCGTGTGCGTATTGTGAGGTGGCAGACGGTGTCGAAGGTGGTGGAGAGGTCCAAGAGGATGAGGGCCACCGTCTCGCCGTTGTCCAGCAGGATCCTGATGTCGTCTATGGTGGCGATGAGGGCGGTCTCGGTGCTGTGGTTGCTGCGGAATCCTGATTGGGATGGGTCAAGGATGTTGTTGTCTTCAAGATGCCGGGTGAGCTGGGTATTTACTATCTTCTCGATGACCTTAGCCGGGAACAGAAGCAGGAAGATGGGCCGGAAGTTCTTGAGGTCGCTCGGGTCCGCCTTGGGTTTCTTCAGTAGGGTGTTGATCTCTGCGTGCTTCCAGATCTCAGGGAAGGTGGCGGTCTCGAAGGAGAGGTTGATGATTTTTTGCAGGTGGGGAGCGATGGACTTGCTGGCTTTGTTGGAGATGTGGTGTGGGAGAGGGTCGGATGGGGATCCGGAGTGGACTGTTCCCATGGTTTTGATTGTGTCCTCGATGCTCACGTTGGCCCAGGTTTTCAGGGTGTCATGGGCGGTGGGTTCGGTGCGGTGTGGTCAGTAGGGGTCGTCCGGGGTCTGAAGCTGTCATGGATGTTGGTGATTTTCTGGTGAAAGAAGGTGGCGAGGGAGTTGCACAGGGCTTGCGATGGTGGGGTGTCATTCGCGTTGGAGCTGGGGTTGGAGAGTTCCTTCACGATGGTGAAGAGCTCCTTGCTGTTGTGTGCGTTGTTGTCAAGGCGGTCTGTGAAGGAGGTTCTTTTGGCGGACCTGATGAGGTGGTGGTGGTTGCGGATGGCGTCTTTGTGGGCGGTGCGGCTGTCTGGTGTCTTTTCGTTGTGCCATATGTTTTCCAGTTTTCGGCAGGTGCGTTTGGAGTTGAGGAGTTCCGGGGTGAACCAGCTGACTCTTCTGCTGGTGTCTGCATTGGGGGGGTTTTCAGAGGAGCGATGGTGTTGGCGCAATCGTTCATCCAGCGTTCGAGGGCGAGTGCCCCTTCATCCGGGTTGGTTGGGGTCGTCGGGGGGTTGAGTGCGAGGTTTGTCTGTAGTTGTTTTTCAGTGATTTTGCCCCAGCGGCGGCGGGGGGTCTGTAGGGTGCGGTGGTGTGTGGGTGGTTTTCAGAAGGAGAAGTGGATGCAGTGGTGGTCTGTCCAGGTGAGTTTGGAGGCGTGGCTGAAGGGGAGGTGGGGGCTTGAGGAGAAGATGACAGCTAGCATGTGGCCGGCGTTGTGGGTCGGCGTTGTGACGAGCTGTTTCAGTCCGAGGTTGGCGAGATTGTCGATCAGGGTGGAGGAGTTGCTGTCGTTGTTGTTCTCCAGGTGAAAGTTCAGGTCTCCGAGGAGGATGTAGTCGGTGGAGGTCAGCACGTGTGTGCTGATGAGGTCTGCGATGGAGTTGCAGAATTGAGGCCGGGGTCCTGGAGGTCTGTAGACGAGGGTGCCTCTTAAGGTGGTCTTTGGGTTTGTGTGGATCTGGAAGTGCATGTGTTCGGCGGTGCTGAGGGTGTTGGTGGTGTTTGTTGAGATCTTGATGGTGTTTTTGTGGACGATGGCGATTCCTCCTCCGGCTCTGTTGGTGCGGTCTCTGCGGGTGATCTTGTACCCGTCTGGGATGGCTATGGCGATGTCTGGCGAGGAGGCTTCGTTCATCCAGGTCTCGGTTAGGAAGGCGACGTCCGGTGATGTGGTGTCGAGTAGGTACCAGAGTTGGACGGCGTGTTTGTGCGCGGAGTGGGTGTTGATCAGGATGCATCTTAGCTGGTTGGCTTCCGTTGTGGTGGGTGTCTTGGCGCTTTCGTGGCAGGAGAAGCTGCAGTTTTGGCAGGTGAAGGGACAGTGGGTGCGCCTCGGGGCGGCCTTGTAGCAGGTGTGAGTTCTTCCTGGGTTGAGAGCGATGAGGGTCTTGGCGTCGTAGAGGAGGTGGTCGTTCTGGCAGGTGCGGGGGCTAGGGGTTCTGGCGCTGGGCGCGGTCCAGGCGCGGACGGGCGCAGACGGGCTTGCCTTAGGTGCGCTTTCGGCACGCCAACGGCGCGGCCGCGCAGCGACCGCCTTATATGGGGAGGTGGGGAGGGAGGAGCAGCTGGGAGGCGGGAGGTGCGGGACGGGTGTGGCGAATGGGCGCGGGGCGGGGACGCAGGGGAGGCAGCGGCGGGGGCTGAAAACAAAATGCAAAATACAAGGGGCACAAGCAGAGCGTCGATCAGGATACAGAAAATAAAGTAGGAGGGGCACAAAGCAGAGCGGCGAGCGGGGGGCAGGGGGCACAGAGCAGAGCGGCGATCGGGATGCACAATATAAAATAGGAGGGGCACAAAGCAGAGCGGCGAGCGGGGAGCAGGGGGCACAGAGCAGAGCGGCGATCAGGATACAAGGCAACAGGCAGCAATGGCCACCACTGGCCACCAGGGATGAGGTGCAGGTGGAAGCCTGCGGGTGGTGGAGGGCCTCGAATTCCACCGGCGGCAGCAGACAGCGGGGGTGCAGGTGGCGCTGCAGCGGGGGGGAGTGACCTACCAGAAGGTCAAGGGTTCACCAGACAATCTTAGGGTTAATGTACACATCAGTTTTGTATATTATGATTTACAGTGAATAAATTGACAATGATGTGATTTGTGCATTATAACAGATTAGTGTTTGTATTAAGGTGATGTCTGGTGTTGACCCCTGGCATTTGAATTTGAAAAATATTGTGGCCAGGATTTTCTCTGTTTTTTTCTGAGTGTGATTGTAGTTTAGTATGGGTTATAAATGTGGATTGATTGTGACATAAAAGTAGGAAGTGAGACTGTTGAAATGAGTGTAGTTATTTGATGAATTTTTTTCAGTTGTTTTTTATAGATATTGGCTTGATGTTTTTCAAATAATTAAGTAACTCGGAACTTCAAATTGGTAAATTAGTTTGAATAAAATTAAAATTAAGCAAAAGACCGCTCAAGGCTGCTGTAGATTTGTTCTAGGCACCAACTAAAGAAAAAACTAAATGGATTATCAGTATTGCCACTTTCTTGTTGTTTTTGTTTGATTAGGCTCAGCCTTACTGATTGGAGCCTAGATCCTGTATATGTATTTGTGGAATTAATTATTTGCCATCGCTACAAAACTTCCCATTATAAATTTGATACTCTGTGCTAGGAAAAACAATACAACTTTGAATTAAAAAAGTCAAGTGAGCAACCTATCACTAAAAGGTACAGTGTGTCCATATTAACAGACTTGTTGGATGAAGGAGATATTGGTTTTCTCATCTTTCTTGATTTCTCAATGGCCTACACATGATTAATCAGTACTGGGGTACCCATGCTCCGAAACCCCACCTGGGTTTCCATGGAAACATCCTCAGCTGGATCTCCTCTTTTCTGACCAACTGATAACCTGTTGTGAAGAGGGAGAGTTTCATCTTGGGAACAACCACAATGTATAGTGGTCTCCCTCAGAACGCAATCATAACTTCTGCTTTGTGCAACCTGTATGTGGATATCTACGGAGTCAGATCTTTACGATACATTTATATGCACAAATTGAAATGCATTTGGCATACATGATGTTTTGGGACAGTCTTACTCTCTGTTCAACACTCAAAGAAACTCCACAAATGATATATGAAAATTGATCATTGATCAAGCCACATTAAACTGGATTTCTCCTCATTTTATCTAAACACAGAAATAAATTCAACCATACACTCCAGGATCATGTGAAAATGAAAGTCATTTCCCGTTTCTCGTGCTCACAGCAAACTCCTTGGGTTTCACATCTACCTTTACTTTCATACTTCACATTAACAAAGTGGAAAACTCTATAAACTTCTATCTCCTCTCACTCAAAATATTGAGCATCTATTTTGCCATGACCAACCAAAAACAGCTGTGCAAGCTCTTGTCGTCTCCAGACGTGACTTCAAAAAAGGCATTTTAGTGACTTTCCACAATTATGACTTGCCCCGCTCAAGGCTACATTGCAACAAGACTCTTCATTGCCTCTTCATTGCCTCAGAAGACACCTACCACATCACACCAATTCTACATCACCAACATTAGCATTCTTTAACAACAGGAATGCAATTTAAAAAATGCTGACTCAGCCACAAAAACCTTACAATTGAACAAACTCACATATTTATCTAAGCTACTTATCATCCTGACCAGCCAAAGAGAACCAAGAAGCCTCAACTCCATTCAACATCAGGTGCTTCATTTTGAAATCTCTTTTTGCCAGTAAACTGGAGCTGCATCATCTGCTTGGAACTCTCTGCTTCTTAGCTAAAGCCACCCTTTTCATGTTTCAAGGACACCCAGAAGCTCACCTCCTCTGCGTCTTTTTAAGCCAATTCTTAGTTCTTCTTTTCCCATAACTATACGATCCTTGTGACCTATTGTTAAACCACTTATGATGTCATCTTCTTATGAGTTAAGGCAATTGCAACAACTAAATGTTACTGTATCCAACTATTTTTCATACACCGCCCTTGTTGTACTACAATTCAACTGATTTCTGTGTGAAGCAACTTAACATTCTTGTCATGTAAAATCACTCTATATTAATGTGAAAGAATTCTAATGAATATGTGAACAATTTTCCATTTTTGTTAACTATTCTGCCCACACAGTGTGGTAACTCTTGGTAATTATAGGTGATATTAGGTGTTTTAGTCCATTCCACTCCCCTCATTAGGAAGCTAACTGCTGGTACTTGGTTTTATTCAGTAGCTCATCCAATTTAGCATGGTGTTATGCGAATCTTACTCTATTGGCATAGACAGATTTGTGCATCGTTTTTCTTTGATGACATGGGGTTTTGGCATGATCCTCAGAACTTTGTATTTGATTGAATATTTCTTTGTCTTCAGATGTGGCTAATGTGGTTATTCAACCAAGAATTACATAATTGGGTCAAATGAGAAATGCGGTTAGAAGCTTGATAATACATACTGAGAGGCAACAGTGTAGCCACTAGACATCAGATTAGATTAGATCAGATTTGTTTTTATTGATCATGCTGTTACTTTAGATAGGATCATACTGTCGGATAAGTGCCAGAAAGTCTGACCTAGACTACAGAGTAAAGTTTTTAAGTGTTTTGAAAAATATGAAGATTGGGTTGTTGGCAAAGGCCTAGTAGAATGTGATTCCGATGATCAGTGGTACAATTTCAAGAATGACCAAGCCCCAATGCAAAATCTGTGAATCTTGGAGAGAATGGAAAAGTTTGGTCTTAGAAGAGTGTGGGTAATGAGCTGCTCTATATGAGAAAATAATATTTTGCCGCTAGAGAGATTTTTGTGCCTGGAGGATTTGACCAGGTAATTAATTGACCATAAAGTACAGAATTTGTAAATTCAGTATAATTCCTAGTTGTTTTTAGCAAGTCTTTTAGTCACATTTGGGCATTACCAGGTGAACAAAATTAAAATCGAATTGAATTGAATTGAAAGGCATTTCTAGAGCGAACGGCGTCCTCCGCTTCGTGCTCTTTTTATTATTGAAACTATAGCTAGCTGCTTTTTGTCAGATCTAAGTGACCTGGAAGGGCGGTAGGGCCGAATAAGGGATCTGATAATGGGGGGACCTTTATCAGAAAGGGCTTTGTGTGTAATACACAATGCCTTAAAATGAACTCTTTGATAAATCGGCAACCAATGAAGCGCCGAGAGCGAAGGTTTAGCTGACCTGCGCTTTGAAGAGTTGGTGAGTAACCGTGCTGCACAGTTTTGAACAAACTGAGCTTTTTGATAGTAGACAGGGGAGCTCCTAGATAGAGAGCATTAGCATAGTCCAGGCGAGAGAGGATGAGTGCCTGGACCAGTACTCTTCTTACAGTTAGTGGGAGCAGGGGAAGGATCTTTCTGAGCATTCCTAGTATTCCATAACAGCAGGCTGTTACCTTGCCTGCCTGCTTCTTGAAGTCCAGGTTATGATCCACCCACACTCCAAGACGCTTAATTTCAGCTTTGGGAGCAGACGGGTGGCCGAGACAGTTAGGCCAGGAAGTGGCTATTGTGCGAGAAGAATAGTTTCCTAAAAGCATTAGTTCAGTCTTGTCTCCGTTGAGTTTCAAATAAGAATTGTCCATCCATCTGGAGACTTTTTGCAAACATAGAGCCAGATTTGGAGCTGAGTTATCCTCTTGACTAAGTCATACCACTAACTGGGTATCATCCGCATACGTAACAATCTGGATGCCAAAAGGTGTTAGTAATTCTGCCAAGCAGCTCATGTACACATTAAAAAGAGTGGGGCTCAGGGACGAACCCTGAGGAACCCCACATCTAAGAGGCATTGGCTTAGAGGTAAAATTTTCTTCGAAGAATACAAAAGTAAAAGTCTTCTAAGAGATATTGTAGCCATTTCAGTGCAGATCCGGTGATTCCAGCCTTCCTAAGCCTTTGAATAAGTAGCTGGTGGTTAACCGTATCAAAGGCTGCGCTAAGATCAAGCAGGATTATTGCAGCGCACCCCCCGCTATCCAAAATTTTCCTTAAATTATCCACCACAAGTGCGGACTCAGTACTCTGTTGGGCTCTAAATCCGGTTTGAGTAGGGTGAAAGCAATTATTATTTTCCAGAAATGTAGAAATAGTGGTGTTTACATACTTCTCTGCCAGTTTCCCTATTACTGGGAGCAACGAAATAGGGCGATAATTGGCTAATATCTCTGGGTCAAGGTGCTTTTTTTTTTAAAGAGTTCTGACCATAGCCTGTTTCCATAGGGGAGGTACTATTCCCTTTTCTAAAGAAGCGTTGATTACTTCTAGAAACACTGGGGCTGCGGTCTCAGAGACTCGATTTAAAATACTAGGGGGGGCAACATCGGAAGGTGCTCCAGATTTCAGTTGGTTCAGAATCTCCTGAAGAGAGGCAAGATTCAGAAGGGGAATTGATTCCAACAGATAGGTGGCGGGGCATATGGGGGGTACTGTCTGTGGATCAGGAGCTGCGGGGAAAGATTTATAAATAGATTGTATTTTGTCATTAAAATGTTTTGCAATTAGGTTGCACCGTAGAGCAATGTCAGTAATAACAATAGGGGGGAAGGTGGAATAAAAAAGCGCTTTAGTAATTTTAAAAATTTCACGAGGGCGGTTTGCTGCTGAAGTAATTTTCTTTTCAAAGTAGGCAGATTTAGCCAATTTTATTTCAAGCTTATAAGTCCTAATTACAGTTCTATATTTCATTTTATTATCAACTATAGGATCTTTCCTCCAGCTTCTCTCTAGCTTCTTAGCAGCCTGCCGGAAAGCTCGTAATTTGAGCGTATACCAGAGATTATGATGGGTTCCTATTTTATTATGCGTGAGTTTCTTTGGCAGAATCGTATCAAGAGATAATTCTAGCCATTTGTTAATCATTCGCAGTTACTGGGTTAGAATCTACTATAGGGACCGTATCTTTCAAATAAGTAGTCCATGAATCAAACGACAATTTTGCCCAGGGGCGTGTGAGCCTAATACTTTTCTCAACCAGAGGAGGAGCCTCTTGAACTGTCCAAGTAAAAGGGATAAGGTAATGATCGGACCATGGAAGAGGGATTGGATCATTCACCAAGAGGCTAGGGGCATTAGAAAAGATAGGGTCGAGAGTATGACCCTTATTGTGAGTAGCTTTATTGCTTAATTGTTTAAGTTCAAGCATTTCAAAACCATCAATAACTTCCACTACCGATGAGAGTAAAGCCTCATCAAAGTGTAAATTAAGATCCCCGAGAAGAGTAAAATTGGGGAGACGGTTAGCCAGACTAGCAACAGTGTCCAAGAGTAATTTATAAAAACTGGCTGAGGGGCCTGGAGGGCGATAAACTAAAATGCCAGAAAACGTACTGACGTGAGATATGCTAATCATAAAAAAAAGGCTTTCACAGTCTTGTAGGGGGTTCCATGTAATACAACAACTAAATTTGTCTTTATAGATGATGGCTAATCCACCTCCCCTCCCTGTTCCCCTATCAAGCCTAGATATCTTTTCCAATATTCCTTCCCTCCAGGTCAAACCCCCCTGCCCGGTCTGCTGGTCTGACCATTACCTTATCACTATTTTTCTCCCACAGGTGGCAACCACACCCAGAGTTGCGTCTAGGGCCACGTTTAAACACAGCTGGCACAAACTTAAGCTGGAGGATTTTCTGGCCCTCCTGTCTTCCGGCCCTCCTACCCTTGACAACTTCGACCCAGGACAAGCCTATAACGCCATCTGTGAGTGGATATATGCAGCACTTGACTCCCTTATTCCGGCAAAATGGTCCAAGGGCCGTGACTCTGGCTCCAATCCCTGGTACACGGATTCCCTTGCCGCTATGCGGAGTGCTTGTAAACAACGCGAACGAGCCTGGCGTAATGACTATTGTCCCTTAGTGAAGAAACAATATCAGGCTGCTATCAAAAGCTACCACAAAGCCACTAAGCTAGCGCGTACTGCCTTCTTTACTAATCAGATTGCATCTAGCAATAATCCTACAAAATGTATATTTAAGATCCTCAATGACCTGAAAAAGAGGAAAGATCCACCTACCTCTCACATCACCTCCAGAAAACAATGCGAAGAACTTGCTACTTATTTCATTCAAAAAGTTGAAACTATATATAAGTCCCTCTCCAACTGCCCCTGGGTGTCAGAACGCCTTTCAATTCCTATATCTTATGCCTCCTTGGAGAGCATTCCCCCCATCTCTCAGGAGGAGTTCCTTGTTCTCAGCACCAAAGTTATATCAGGGTCTCCTCTTGACCCCATGAGACCAGCTCAATTCCGAGAGTGCCTTCCGGTTCTTCTTATGCCATTACTCTTGACCATTAACTCTTCATTTAGTAAGGCGCGGGTTCCCCCAGCTTGGAAACAGGCTAAGGTGCTTCCACTGCTGAAAAAACCTCTTTTGGACCCCACCAAACCCGAGAACTTCCGTCCGATCTCTCTCTTGCCGTGGGTGGCTAAAGTGGCGGAGGCACATGCCAATAAAGTTCTCTCTGACCATATAATTAAAAATAAGATCCTAGACCGATCTCAGAATGGATTCCGTGTGGGTTACAACACCGAAACAGCACTTCTAGCGGTGAGTGAAAACCTGCGTTCCATCCTAGACGAAGGTCAAACAGCGGCACTCGTATTGCTCGATCTGAGCGCCGCGTTTGACACGGTCTCCCATCGGATCCTCCTGCGTCGGATTGCTCGTTGGCGCGGCCATCTTGTTTTCACTTGTCTCGCGGTGCATGATCGCGAGAAGAAAGACGTGATCGCGCGACGCATGACGTTACTGCGGGCGCGAACTGTCACGAGACAGCGCAAATGGCTACCAACAATCCAAGATCTCGTGGAGAACGCGACCGGATCGGGAAAACTTGTCGGCGAACGCGGGGATTCAGGTAAGGCGATCGCGCGCACGCGAGAATGTATTATTTTACAGCGCGAGCATGAAACAAATTATCGCTAAGCTGCGGAATGCGGAAATTTTGACATTTTCGTGCTTTCCGCGGATCGCGAAAATGCCAAATTATCGCAATTTCCGCGAACGGAACGGAATTTTGGCCCAGGCCTATTTTGTTCCCAGAAAGGGAAACTCCCTAATGCCAAACGAAGGCTGTGGATAAGTTGTAAACTTTTGAAGCAGTTGTTGTCAGTAAATATAGCAATAAAAGTAGAACCAAATGAAGGTTTCAGAAAAGGAATGTGTGTACTTGCTTTAGAAAGTAAATCTTATATAGCATTGAAAGTAGAACCAAAAGAAAGGTCCAGGTTCAAGAAAAGAGGAAGTTCAGTTTCTCTAGAAAGTAAATCTATGAACAGAATTATAAGGATCCATCAGGTGAAGAGAGGAAGGGCCGTCCACCTGCAAAGGTGGACAGGGACAAATGCTAACTAACTAAAACAGTCTAACATATTTTAAAACATGAAATCACATATATTCTACAGGTTCTCACCAAGTAAGAACCAATCAAAAATCAATGACTGGGTGTCGGCCTCCTTCTCACAGATAATACAATGCCAGATTAATCTATCAGCGTGGCCTTCACAATGTCCCATAAAGAAGTATTCATCTGATCCTGCCCCCCATCCTGTTCAGGTGCTAAGAAACATTGTCCAACTAATTAGTTTCAACAATATGACATACTTACAGTAAGCTAACAGACAATAACCCTTTTAATCAAAACTTGGTTATTCTGCAAAAGAACAAAAATCATGCACAGCAAGCAAAAATACAATGTTTCAAAATAGAGTATGGCACATAGGCCCACTTATGTCAATGATAAGATATACATATCCCAACTACTGTCAATCAAAGCATATAATAATTGTTTTACTAAGTCTAAGTGTAAAATAATGTGTGCACACATATAAGTAATGGTTAAGCATGTGGCAAATTAACATTTTATTAAGCGCAAATAAATGAAAATGACTTTGCTTCACCAATTTCCTCCCTCTGATCGCTTGTAGAACCATCACATGAAATATCCACCGTTTTCCATCATGATAACTGAAGAACCATTTACTGACCGTGGTTGCTTACGTCTAGATTCCTCTAGCTCTTTCAGCTCATCATAGACCCAACATTGTCTCTCTTCCATTTGTATTTCTTCCCTTGTTCTTTTCGAACCTTTCGCTACAGTTAATTTCTTTCCACCTTTCTGTTCTGTATTCTTATCCCCTTTCATCAGGTTGAATCTTTCTATCATCAAAAAGAAACAAACTGCCCAAACTCCAATAATCAATATAGGCCTCAACATAGCACCTAACAGCTTACAACCTACTCCACTAGACCAACTATCTGTAGCAGAAAAGGCTTTTCCAATTGTTTCCCAAACACCTGTCTCTTCCAACTCCTCCAGATCTTTAGATAGACTTATAATATTTTTCACGGCTTGTTGCTTTCCTTACTCTCATTTGCCACATAAGGGAAGCATTGTCTAATGCACAAAACTTTGGAAACTCATCTTCTTTTGCAAGCAAAATATATAAAGCTAATCTATTTTGAAGAACCATGACACTCATTGCTACCAACTCTGAATTAATGGCCCTAAATGCTCCAGTTATTTCAGCTAGAAGGTTAGACAACTTTCCAATTTTCACATCGTTCAAAACTACAACTACAGAAGAATTTAGAGCTCATAAAATATCACACGCTTATTGTGATGCACTAGCAACAGATCTCCCATGAGTGACTTTACTCTTGTCTTCTAATTCAACTACCTGAATGATATACTTTTGTAAACACTAGCCCCATATAACAGCTACCCACCTGTTAGACCTGACAGCCTTAGGGTGGTCTTCCCCCCAACGTTTTACCTTCTTCCGCCACTTTTCTGACTTTGTTTTTGCTAGCATTAGCACTCTGTGCACTTTACCACTATTGACAAGTGCTAAAGAGCTTGTGCTGTTTCCCAAAACATGGTAATATTGGTTCATCCTCAATTAACATATTTAATGTACTTTTTATGTCCCTAGTAAAGTGGTATTACATGTACCCAGATTCTGTCAATGTAATGCTACTAGTGGGCCTGAAGCACTGGTTGTGCCACCCACTTATGTAGCCTTTAGCCATGTCTCAGGCCTGCCATTGAAGAGCCTGTTCTTGCCGTTATCACTACCATGTCTACCTGGCAAAATAAACCTTTGGCCATGCCTAAACCTTCCCTTTTTATACATATGTTATCCTTAAGGTAGGCCCTGGACAACCTAGATGGCAGCGTGGAATGTATTTAAAAGGTAGGACATTTACTTTTAAGTTTTACATGTCCTGGTAGTGAAAAACTCTTACATTCATCTTTCACTACAGCAAGACTTATATCTCCCATAGGATAACACTGAGATTAACTTCTTACTTTCTATAAATGTAATTTCCAAATGGGAAAAAATACCGGATTCAAGTTTAGTGTCTCTGGAATCCTACTTTAAAATCCTAACTTATGGTAAATTTGGATTCGAAACTACAATTCTGAAAATGCCAGTTTTAGAAAGTCGTCATTGTTTTTGCTTTAGCGATTCGGTGCCTGTATCCTGTCTCTGAACACATGACTGGTTGTAGTTGGCAGTTGGGCTTTGTGTTTTCCTCCTAGACAGCCACACAGAATGGGAGCTTAGGTGTGTCTCAATGGGATGTAGCTGGCTGGATGGGTGGGAGGAGCTGGGCACAGCCTCATTTGCACCTGAATAGGCTGTGTCCTCTCCAGACACAAAGGGCTTCATACCCCCCTGTAGTGAATCCGTAGCCAGGGCAGGAAGGGAGAACCTCTGTGCACTTCAAAGGCATGTCTTTGAAGCCGTCCCCACTTCAAAGGCACCACTTGGTACAGGTACTGAACCTCAGACACTACCACTCCAGTACACTTCTGGACCTGTGGATACTCTGCCAGGAAGAAGGACTGCTAAGCAGTTGAAGGACACTCTACTGGACAGCACTCGGCTGGACTCCTGCTTTGCTGTGCTAATCCACTTCCTGCTGCCCTCTTGCCTGGGTGAGAAGGACTGTACTTGCATCTCTTGACTCCAGAACACAGAGTGACTTAGTTGCCTGGCTTCCTGATCTGAATTCTCAGGCACATAAAAGGCTTTCAAACCCCTGCAGCTGGACTCTGCCATCTGACAGTCTACGCTAACAAGTGGTGCCACACTAGTCCTGGACCCTTCTCAGTGGGTCTTCGGAGCTTCCCAGTGGAACTGATGCATTGTCTCTGCTGAGCGATGCATCCCCAAGTAGACTCAAAGTCAACTCCTCCGCTGAGAGGCGCATTCCTGAGCAGAACTGACACATTGCGGCTGCTGCCTGTATTGGACTTGTCGCAAAGACTCGCATCCCCACCGCCTCCTGCATCTTGGGATCCACACATCAACGTCAGAACTGCACTATGGCACTTTTCCTGGTGCAAGCTCCTGACATTCCTAATTGATTGCAACCTCCAAGAAGACAATGAAACTACGCATCGCCTCAGCTGCGCCTCACATCCTCTACACCGGACTTTGCATCGCAAGTCCTGTCAACAGATTCCTCGAAGTCGAAGCCTCAGCACCACGCCTCGACTGCGCAATGAATCTTTGACGCAGCTCTACGCGATGCTCTGCAACCAGGTTTTAACGTACTTTGTTCAGCTGTCTTCCCCCTAGCCACCCCATGCTTCATCGCAGCCGGCCTGAGCTTGCGACTTTGTCCCAGTCTGGCATGACCAGACATCCTCATTAGCAATTTGTGCTTTTTGGCTCTAATTTTCAATATAGACTTTAAAATTTAAAAGTAAATATCTACGGTTCTACTAATTGTAATTTAGTCATTTTGGTCTTGTTTTATATATTTTTCTAACCTGGTGTGGGATCTTTCTGTGTGGTGTTTTCACTGTTTTACTGTTTGAAGAATTGCACAAATACTTTACTCACAGCCTCTTAGTTAATCCTGACTGTTCTGTGCCATGCTACCAGAGGGTGGGCACGGTTAATTTTGGGTTTACCTTCTGTTCCCTTTTTCCCCATAAAATCCTTTGGTGTAGGACAGCGAGGTATCACCACCCAAAAAGTATCACATTTCTTTTACAGTTTTAACTGAAACATACAGTTTCAGTCATCTACACATAGATACTGCACGTATGCACGTATTCAAAAAATGATAACCCTAAACTAACTTGCCTGTAAAACACACTCATGGTAACTGTTGGACTTGGCCCTTCTGGCAGGTTCACCCCTGAACTTTTTTTGCTTTTTACTGGTGACTTGGTGTGGTGATCTTTCGTTTCTGCGCACTTTCCCTGTGTCCCAGGGTAAAGTGCGTGCGCACTCTGAGTGCATGTGGTGAGAGGGGCCTGCCCTCCCATAGGAATGCATTGGGAGTGTATGTGTCCCTAGTAGTTCCTGATGCGTGGGGTGTGCAGGCCCGAGTTTGGTATGTGCGGACTCGTGTGATTGAATGCTGCGCGATGATGTGTGCGGCGTGCATGTACCTAGTGTGGAAGTGCCACTTCTAGAAGTGGGCACTTCGGTGTGCAGTGTGAAATGTGTGCCTTGTCGCGTGATTGGCTGGTTGAGGTCATGTGACGGGCTAGGGATTCCCCAGAGTCAGGATGAGTCACCCAGTGGTGAATGGGGAGATCAGCAGCTAGATGGGTGGGAGGAGTACACCTGGGTCCTGAATAGGGCAGGGTTTTCCCCACACAATGCTGGCTCCGCCCCCTGTGGTGCGACTGATGACCCTAGCCCTGCCAGTGAATAGAATGAGGGGCTGAGCACATCAAGGGTGCTCCCCAACCAGCTGCAACTGGTTTTCCCCCTCACCCTGAACCCAGAACAAAGGGAAAAGATGTATAAAAATGGGGCTGTGTCCCCACAGAAGTTGTTCTCTGCCAGGATCTTACCTGAGGGGGGCTACTGCTGCTGCTGGACCAGAGGACCGCCACTTGGATTACCTCCCTGCCTGGAGGCTCAGTGAGCTGGCTCTGGGTCCAGCCTTGCCCCCCACCCCTGCCCTGCTGCATGCAGGGAAGAACTTTGCTGGACTTTGGGGTTCTTTTGCCCCTAAAGCGCTGGGAGAGCTTTAGTTGTATCCCGGAGCGCCTGAAAGCGCTTGTTCTGGACTCATAGCGCTAGGAGCGCTTTATTGGGGCCCCCAGCATCAAGAAAGCGCTGTCCCGGAAAAGCGCCTGCCTGGGAGCCCGTAGCCCGGCGCTACGATAATCCAGGAGGGAACCCCGACATAGGGATTCCCCCGTTTTTGCCGTGCACTTCGCGGGTGCCTACCCCGCTTATTTTATTATTTAATTAGCGGGTGCCCACCCCGCTGTGGTGCCGCATTGTTATTAGTGAATTTACGTTGCGGGTGCCCACCCCGCGACGCGAAACTATTTCCGAAATCACCGCCGCGGCCCTGGGACAGGAAGTCAGGCTGTCCTGGTTGGGACGTGGGCGGGGCCTTAGGCCGGAAGGAGCAACGCGGAAGTGACCGGGGCTCCCGTGAGCTGAGGGAGCCCCGCGCGGTTGCCGCTGGTTCAAAGAGTCGAAGATCCAGGCGGGAGCCCACCCCGCGCTGGACCTTGCACGAGGAGTGCGGACGGAGCTTCTGCGGAGAGGGCACGAGGCACAGTGTTGGTGCCTGCCCCTCCGCGTTACGAAGAGTCTGGAGTCCTCCCTTCAGCCGGTGAGTGGGGGCCGCAGGAGGGCGATCCTTGTTTGTGAGGCTCCAAGGGCTCTACGGAGTTGCTCAGAGCGCCCAGAGCGCTCCAACGAACGGGGGCAATTTGTTTGAGTCCATGAGAAGGACTCCACCGTTGGGGGCTATGTTTTGAAGAGCCGGCGAGGGCTCCAATGCACACGGGGGCATTTCCTTTGGTACGCAGAGCGGCCCTGGAAGGCAGCGGGCCGCTCCAACGAGGAGGGCAATCGTTGTTCTAGAGCGCTAGAACGCTCTAGGGGGCACATCATTGAAAGAGCCTAGAAGGCTCCCAAAAAGGCACATTATTCATTTCAGAGCCTAGGAGGCTCCAACCCCTGCAATATTTGTTTAGGAAGGCACAGTGGTGCCCCAGCATCTCTCCAGTTGCCCAGCACTTAGTGGGCAACTGCTATGTGTAGGTTGTGACTTGTGCGCCTGGTTTGCGCAGCCTGCGCAGCCGTGCCCTGACTTTTCTGGACGCAGGGTGTCCTTGCCCCTTCAAGGCCAGTTGGCCTAGGGACTGCCACAGGTTGTGGCTAATGTGAGTTTGGCGCTATTCTTCCTAATCTACACCGCTGAATGTCTTTTATGCATCATGTGTTTTCCTTCCCTACACACCTGAATGTGATGCATCATGTGTAATGTGCGTTTACCCCTACAGGTATTGTGATACTTAGGTGGTTGTTTGTTTTCTCCTAGTACAGGTGGTGCTAGTGAGGTCCTAGATCCCTGCGCAATATTTTCCTAAGGTGGTTAGGGTTGCGTAGGTGGTACTTACCTGTTACCAGTAGTACTGGTTGTGTGCTACATGTTCTATTTTTAGTGCTACAGTGATTGTATGTGCTATGTTCTAAAAGTATTATTCCTACGTTCTAAGTGCTATTTCCTACAAAGTGCTAATTCCTGACAGTGGTCCATGTGGCCCTGTCCCCTGTATATATGATCCCTTGTAAATTCTGCCCGTGCCTGTTGGCACATTGTAAAGTGTGTGTTTTTATCTAATGTGTTTTGGTATAACACAAAGGTTATTTTTATATAATACCTTGTGTGGAGTTTCTTTTGTGGTGGGCATTGGGTGTTGTTGCTGGGTGCGCGCGCAAACGCTTTACACATCGCCTCAGGGATAAGCCTGACTGCTCGTGCCAAGCTACCAAGGGGGTGAGCAGGGGTTATCTTTGGCGTGTAACTCCCCAGCCCTGACTAGAGTGGTGGTTTCAGCCTGGCTTTGGCGCAAGCCCTAGCCAACCAGAAATCCCATTTCTAACAGTAACGCTACAGGTTAAAGGGCAAGCTAGTGGAATATGGTGATAGTTCATACGACCAGCAAGAGCCATATTGCAAATAAATACACACATAACACTCTTTGGCCTCTATTAATTTTGATTAACCATGCAACAGCATGAAGAAAACAAAATGTGAAAAATTGTACTCTTACCCTTTCCATGCAAAAGCTTTAAATTAAACTAATGCTGCTCTTCTGCAAGTGTTATAGCAAACAAATGACGGACGGAATGCTGACAATGCAAACACTCTCCCCCAGTCAAAAGATCTGGGTTAAATCCATCGGTTTTTTGCCCACTACACCACCCCAGTTTGGACCCAGCCATATGCAAATCAGTCTTGACTCTGTGCCCCATGGGAACAGTCCAGACCGAACTACCACTGGAATCAAGCTATCCTGGCTGAGGAGGGGTGAAACCACGAAACCGGTACTAGGATGCTTGTTTCCGGTCCAGGGAGGATCTGGCTTGGCAGTTCGGGCTGGACTGTTCCCATGAGGCACAGGGTCAAGACTGATTTGCATACGGCCAGGTCGAAACTGGGGTGGCATGGTTAGCAAAATAATGATGGATTTAACACAGATTTCTTGACTGGGAGTGAATGTTTTGATTTGTTCTGCATTCCGTCCATCAATTGTGTGTCTTCTGCTCTTCTATAAGGGCAGGAGTTGGTTCAGCTTCAGGAGTTTCTGGGTCTGCAGGGAAGGCAATGTGTAAAGTATTTTGCAATACTTCAAACAGTAAAAAAAGTGAAAACACCACACAAAAAGGGTCCTACAACAAATTAGAAAACAAGAGTAATATTTAATAATTAAACAGGACCAAAACGACAAAAATCCAATTAGTAGAACCGGATTAAGCAATTTTAAAGATTACAGTAAAAATAGTGCCAAAAAGCACAAAGTGCCAACTGTGGATATCTCATTGTGCCGGACTGGGACAAAGTCACAAGTTCAGGCCGATCACAATAGATCGCAGGTCAGCTATAGGGACTCAGTCAGGCCTGCTGAACAACGTACCCTAAATCCTGGTTTACAGAGCATTGCAAGGATCCATGTCAACGCTGCATCAGGCAGCCAAGGCAATACATTTGTTCTGAGGTGCGGCGAGGGCCTGCATTGTCATTGAGGATCCCGTCAATGAGGTCTTGCGATGTGAAGTCCAGTGTCCAGGATGCACTGCGCAGTCAGGGAGTTGCATCAGTTCTGAGGAGATAGGAGGCAACAATGTGGTGTTGCCACTGAGGCTGCCGCCAGTACTGAGTGCGAGGATCTGCTGCAAGGATGCATTGCGCAGTGGCAGTTCTGAAAAGGTTGTGGAGGTGCTGCGTGTCTTAGTATCATGTCAGTTCCAGGCAGCAGCAGCAGTGATGCTTCAGTTCTGCTTGAGGTTGCACCAGGCATCAGAGGAGATACATTGGTTCCACTGCAGAGCACCACCAGCCCACTTCCAAAGGTCCGGGACTGTAGTGATACCACTTGTCATGATAGACACATAGATGGTAAAGTCCAGGTACTGGGTTCACGGTTGTTTGAGCTTTCTTTCCCTGAGGCACATGTCAGGGGCCCAGCCAACAAGCCCTTATAGTCACTCTGAGATCCTGGATTCAACAGCTGCCAGTCCAGTCCTTTTCACCAAGGCAAGAGGGCAGCAGGCAGCCGGGCAGCAGTCCTTCAGAGCAGCAGTCCAGCAGAGCGGCAGTCCTTCCAGCAGCACAGCAGTCCTTCTTCCTGGCAGAGTATCCATGTGCCCTAGATGTTTACAGAGGAACTGGTGTCTGAGGTCCAATATTTATACTTAGTTGTGCTTTTGAAGTATGGAGAAGCTTCTAGAGGCTTGCCTTTCAAGTGCACAGGTGCCCTGCCAGTATGCAGCCCTTTGTGTGGTTGCAGGACACAGCCTATTCAAGTGTAGGTTGGGCTGTGCCCAGCTCCTCGCTCCCTGCCTGTGATGGCCCATCCAGTCACACCTAAGCTCCCTATAGTATGTGACTGCATAGGAGAAATACACAAAACGTCAACTACACCCTGTTCTGTGACCCAGAGACAGGCTGCAGGCACCAAACGGCTAAGGTAGGAAAATCGCAACTTTAGAACAGTTACAATTTCAAAATTGTAACATAAAATCTATCCATAAGTTAGGATTTTTCATTACAATTCCTAAGACTTGCATCCCCACTGCCTCCTGCATCTTGGGATCCACACATTAACGTCGGAACTGCACTGTGGCACTTTTCCTGGTGCAAGCTCCTGACATTCCTCATTGATTGCAACCTCCAAGAAGACAATGAAACTACGCATCGCCTCAGCTGCGCCTCACATCCTCAACACCGGACTTTGCATCGCAAGCCCTGTCAACAGATTCCTCGAAGTCGAAGCCTCAGCACCACGCCTCGAATGCGCAATGAATCTTTGACGCAGCTCTACGCGCATTCTACTGTTAGCATGTAACACATCTGTGACATAGTTCACCTTCAACAATACAAAATTTGAGGCTAAACAGTATGTTATATACAAAGATAGGGACAAGGAACGCATACAGGTCTAGCATACGTGCTCCTCAGTAAGTCAAGCATCACAACAAAGGGGTATACAGTTCATTTAAAGAGATCAAAAACAGACAGGTCAGTAGTGAACTGAGAAATCAGCAAGTACAGAGTCTGATTGCTCAGGAGCAACAGCCCTCACACACACAGGTGGACCCACCTACATACTAAACATTGAGCTGACAAAGATAATTTTCTCTGCTGACAGCCATCACCATTTTTAACCAGACAAGAGGACTCACCATTTAAACTGTTAAGGAACAACTTAGTCAATTTTAAACACACTTTTACTCAAACCAATCTAAACAAGCAGCTCCACACTTATACCCACACGTCACATACGGCAAAAAACAAAAGAGCCACCTTGCTCACTGCAGCACTGTCCTGATGAAGAGCATGGCCAATGATGAAGCATGACACTCTTCTGGGTGTGTGAGGATTCCTGCTCCTGTACAATCAGACTCCCTCCTTACTGATTCCTCAGTTCACTACTGATTCGCCTCTTTTTCATCTCTTTAAAGGAACTTCATACCGCTTTGTTGTTATGTTAAAATAATATGTGTAAAAGAGACGAACAATTGTGTCTTGGCCTATGTGTGATAGCACCATGGTAATAATGTGCCATAGGGTACAGCATAGAGTCAGGCAATACAGGTCGAACATCTACATAAACCTAAATCCCATCATTCTTAGTACACTCTGCTTTTATCCACCTTTCCTGCTTGCACTCTGGTGTTTCTTCTTGCAATCTCTTCACCTCTTCGCACGCATCATCAATGGTCAGCAACAGATTCATAGATGTCTCATACTTAGATGAATTTGAAAAATCTCCACTGAACGTACACGACCAAAGAGCTCTATATCTGGAAATCTCATCCGCATGGCAGTTGCTAGTGGTCACAAAAAATGTTCTGCTCTTGTGATTACAGCATCCACTTCATCCAGCATTTGCAATGCATCAAGAGGTTCCATAGCATAAGGCCATTTCTGACAGGGGATCCAGAAGAACCTGCCTGGGGCCATAACTGCCCATAGTTGTGCACCACACCAAACCCATAATGGCCATCAGTGGAAATGGTGACTCTTAAATTGTCAGAGACCGACAACAGGCTCTAGTAAGAGTGTCCAGTTCAGCCGCCTGTGCAGAGGTTATATTACACAAACAGGAGGCTTCCACTACATCCTCTAAAGTCCAAACAACAATCTGTTGCTTTCAAATCCCCCCATTCATCTCTTAAACAAGAGCTGTCCACAAACAACATATAATCATGCTCTATCAGAGGGACATCTCGAATATTGGGTCGTGACTTGGTACAGAATTCTGTTACATTGAGGCAGTCATGGTCTACTCATCATCATCTTCATCGACAACAGGCAATAGAAACAATGTGGCAGGATTGAGATATAAACACCTTTTCAATGTAATGTTCTCTGTCGCAAGACTAACCTGCTCATAATTTGTAAGTCGACTGTTGGTCATGTGTTCGGTTTGAGTGCAGGACAGTAAGATGTCTACGGAATGAGGAACCATAACTGTGAGAAGGTAGCCAATAACAATTCCCTGACACTGTTCCATGCAGATAACAATTACAGCCACTTCCTTTAGGCAACCTGGTATTGTTGCGGCTACTAGGAAAGGGTGGCTGAAAGGTAGGTTACGGGGCATTTGGAATTTCCATGAATTTGGGTTAACACTGATAAGGAGCCCCCTTCCCTCCCAAAACAGTAAATGATACAAAGCTTCTCATAATCAGGCATTCCTAGAGTCAGGGTGAGGTAAAAATTTCTCTCAGCTCAATGAAGGCTTTTTCTTATTTGTTGTTCCATTATTGTGGATCTGATACATCCTTGTGTGTAAGCCTCTGTAGAGGCTCGGCCACTAGGGAAAAGTTGGGAATCCAAAGACAGCAGTGGCCCTTCATTCCCAGGAACATCCTAACTTCTCATTGCATTTTCGGAGGGTTCATTTGCAATATAGCAGATATTCTCTCTTGAGACACTTTCCTTGCTTCTTTTTCAATGTGATGTTCAATATACAAAACTTCTTTCAGAGAGTACGGAGTTTGGCTGGGGGCACCTTATGCCCATTCTCAGCTAAGTTATTCAACAGGGCTATAGTATCTTGCCTGCATGCATCCGTGTTGTCAAAGTCATCAATAGGTCATCATGTTTTTGGATCAGGACTGAATGACATGGCAGCTTTAGAGGGGCCAGATTATTTTTCAAGATATGGTTGAAGATCGAGGGCTCTCTTCCCTTGAGGAACTCATCACCATGCCAAAACTTTATACTGGAATGAAACAACAAGTAGGAACTCACTGTCTTTATGTAATAGAATCCAAAACAATACTTGGCTTCCCAAAGTGTTCAAGTGGCTTCCGTTCAGCACCAGGAAACCGGTAACGCATGCCCTCATCACCGGTCTGCTGGACTATGGCAAACCCCTCTATCCAGGCACCATCTCTGAACTCATGAAAAGACTCCAGACTATCCAGAACCCAGCAACTAGACTGATCCTAACCTACCCAAAAGGACCCACATCACCCAGCACCTGAAGGACCTCCACTAGCTCCCTATCCAGGAAGAGATGGCAATTCAAGCTTCTGACCTACACCGACAAAGCTCTTCATGATCAAGGGCACGCTTACATGAACCACTGCCTAAATTTCCACTGATCTCCCAGAAATTTCCGCTCCGCCGTGCTCACTTCGCCCTCGCACAGACACCACGCACCACGATGGACACTGTTTCTCGCATCTCACCACCAAATTCTGGAACTCTCTCCACCTCCGCACTTCACCTTGCTGACCCATTTCAGGAAGGGACTCAAGGCCTGGCTGTTCAACTAAGACCCTCAGCACAGCACCCCTCGGGTGATACGCCACCCTATATAAACACCTGATTGATTAAATGATGTTTACTTGTGGGAAAACATCTTCCTATGGACCTTTTCCGTTTGGGAGGGGTTTCCAACTCAAGTAAATCTACAGTTTCCGTTGACAAACCCATAACTGCAAGTGTTTGCAAGACTGGATATAACCTGTAAATTTATTGTGAATACCAACAAATATATACGTTTGTATGGGTTCAACAGCGTTTATGGCAGAACCCACACATCATCTTAAACAAATGGGCCCTCTGAGTATGCAAATAACATTGTTGAAGGTAAAATTAAAACATTCTTTGATCTGTGAATCAGGAATAGGATTTTGCTAAAGGAAATTAAATGTTTTAATTGAATATCGAATTAGTGATTTGACTTGGTAGGGGCAAGATGGCCGCTGTAGCTCTGTAGAGGAAAGTCGCTAATTCACCTCTCTCCTATCTTAATGCTATCGGACTTCTGACAACGGGGATGCGGGTCTTTGGTGGACTCCTTTCTAATTTCTCGGAGCGAGCATTCAGGTCGGACTTATTGAACGGAATCCTAAACAAGGCAAGGAAAACTTTCCCTGGTTACTGGGGAAGTATAATTAACAGTTTGAAAGTTTCGCTTAGAATGTCGCAAAGAAACTTGGACAAGGACAGGGACAGGGACAAGGAGAAAAACAAAGAGAAAGCTGCAGTAACTGGGCCATCTGAAGGTTTGATGAAAAGAGAAGAAAATCGCCTTGGAGCGATTTCAAAAGCACCGGCACCAGCACCGGCTACTGCTGCTAAAAGACAAACGGAGCAATTCAATCGCACCACAAAGAGTGCCTTGAGAGGGAGAAAAACCGAAAGACAGGAAAGACAAGAAAGGAAAACGGAGCCAAAACCGGAGACCCGCTCAGCAGCTAGCAAAGCGGCGAGGGAGCTGGCACTCGAGCCAGGAGGGGAAACACAGCGTTTACAAATGCCGACATCAAAAGAACAGATGCGACAGTCAACGTTACCTGAATCCTTCGCGTCAAAAGTAGCCCCGCCGGCTCAGAAGCAAGTGGAGGATCCGCAGCAGCCCGGAATACTAGGAGGACCCCCGCGTCTGTCAATTGCGCTGAATGCGGGCGTCGGTGAAACAGCAGACCGCGAGGACGCAGACGCTGTTACCCTGGTTGCTGGGCAACCATTGAATCCGGTAGAAAACATCACGCATCAAGCGGTGCCGAGTACCGGAGAGAAGAAGGTGAGCAAGGGGGGAGAGCAGAAAACGGATGAAGATTGTAAAGTGCTAGACCAGATGGAAAAGCTTAACAATGCCCAAATGCTAGACGCTCTGGCAAACGTGGAAGCAGGGCTGATTAAACCTACAGGCCTAAGGTGGGGGAGCACCCAGAGCCTCGAGGGGTATCAAGACTTTGGATATGATCGGGACAGCGTTAAGGGTGGTAGTGAAGATAGAGATTTGAGGGGTGGTTCCCCTGAATTCTTTTCAGTAAATGAGGGCTCGGATACAACAGATATTAGCGAGCCCGAGAATGAGGAGGAGCAGAGCTGTTCAGACCACACTGCTGAATCAGACACAAGCAAGGATTCCACTGAGCTGGTGACCCAGAAGAAAAGGAGATCAGGATACAGAAGAGATGGTGGAGGGTCTAGAAGCAGTATGGATAAAAAACTGTCATGGGATTACTCTGCTACATCAGCGACTTACCTGGAAAAAGATCAGGGAGAAAAAGATCAGGGAGAAGGAGATACTACTGGGAGACCAGAGCCTCAAAACGTAACTCTCGAATTGTTGTTTGGAACTTTGAAGCAGATGCAATCAGAGGCCAGAGCAGAAAGTCGAAGGGCAAAAAGAGACACAAAAAAGCTACAAGCTGAGAAGAGTAAATAGAAGATATGAAGAGGTTGAGGAGAGAGTTACCCAGGTGGAGGAAAGGACTGGCAGAGTAGAAGATGAGGTAGCAGAATGGCAGACTTTTAAAACGGAACAAGGGAAAGTAGTGGAAGACCTTCAATGGAAACTAGAAGATTTCGAAAACCGCCAAAGGCGGAACAATGTAAGACTTTTGGGACTTGCGGAAGGGCGGGAAGGGCAGGACCCGAGAGGTTATGTGATTAAGGTGTTAAAAGAAGCCTTTCCAGAGTCAAAATGGCAATGGGATCTAGAAGTGCAAAGAGCCCACAGATATCCTTTGTTTGTAAGGAAGAATCGAGGGGGTCAGGAGAATGCATTACCAAGAGCAATGTTGGTCTTTCTAGGGAATTACTTGGCGAGGCAAGAAATAATTGATAAAGCTAGACCAGATTCAAGAAAGTTAGCCGACGGGAATACATTCTTTGCCAGGCCAGACTTCTGCCACGTCACTGTGGAAAGAAGATGGAAGCTAAGGCAGATGATAGCACCCTTCCAAAAGCAAGCTGTAGAAGCTTATTTGCTGTTTCCAGCAAGATTGAAAGTCATTAGGAAGGGGTACACCAAGATATTCACGTCCGAGATAAAAGCAGGAGAATACTTGACGGAGATCACGGAGTTGGAGAAAGGAAAGGAAAGTAGAGGGAAAACTCCAGCGGTAACACCACCAAATGGCCCTTCAAAGACATAGTAAGAGAAAATCCCCAAAGTACACATAGGTATAAGTACATGAGAGACTAGGATAGGAGAGAGTAGCGACACTACAGTCTATAGGGGACACACATAGGTCAGGATTGACCTATTTGCCTGTAGCAAGGGGGGTGGGGATCCAAAGGGGAGGGGGGAAGAGGGGGGAAAGGGGGAGGTGGTGGGGAAGGGGAAACTCATGCACTCAGGAGGTGGTTTTAAGCACAGTAAAGGTAGTGAAGGTTTGCGAGGTAGGAGGTACAGTATACTAGTAAATAGAATCGTAGGTAAGAAAATACTAAGGTTTGATGAAAAACGGCAGGCATGCATACTTACAGAGGGTAAAAATTTTGAACCACAATGACATGTAGGATAGCCTCAATAAATATCTGTGGTTTAAATGAGGTAAATAAAAGGCTAAAGACGGCTGCCCTGTTAAAATGGCTAAATCTCGATTTAGTGTGCCTGCAAGAAACACATATTGAAGGCACTAAGGCTTATTTACTGGAACAGCTTGGCTATAACACGCTGGCAAAAACGAACCAAAATACAAAGACGAGAGGGGTGGCAATTTTAGGTAGGAGTCAGGATACGTTGGTTAAGAGAAAGAAAGAGGATCAGTGGGGAAGATGGGCTATAGCAGAGATAAGTTTTAGGGGGGAGACAATCACGATTGTCTCGGTCTATGGCTCTACAGGAGATGATCCGGATATTTTTCAATTTTTGGATACAGAATTGGCACAATGGCCGGAGCCCATTATACTCTGTGGTGACCTGAATTTGCACGATCCAGACAGTAGTTTTTTAGACCCCGGTAGAAAATACTTGGGGAGGAAAAGGAGGACTTATAGAGCCTTAGCAGATATGGCAATACATAACTTGTTGGAAGACCCTTGGATAAAATGTCACCCAAATCTAGATGGGAGTACTTTCTTTTCAGCCCCTCATCAGATAATGGTTAGGTTGGATTATTTTTTAATTACAAGAGGACTGCTGGATTATGCAAGAATAGATAGGGAACCAAGGATCATCTCAGACCATAGCCCATTAGTCCTAACTATAGCAATTGGGCAAAGGAGAAATAAAGAGCTAAGACAATGGACATTTGATAGAAAGTTGCTACAGGATCAGCGGTATAGGCAAAGATTGAGTAACTGGATCAAAGAATATTGGGAGATAAATAGGGGTACTTCAACACCAGGGATAGTGTGGGATGCTTTTAAAGCTGGAATAAGAGGCGAAACCTTGAGTTATGTAATTAAGGAACAAAGAATTTTGAAGGTAAAAGCTGAACAAATTAATAAATCAATCACTAAAGCAGAGGAAGCACTTATTACAGC
Organism: Triturus cristatus; assembly: GCF_964204655.1. Lineage (NCBI taxonomy): Eukaryota > Metazoa > Chordata > Amphibia > Caudata > Salamandridae > Triturus > Triturus cristatus. The sequence goes on from NC_140588.1 coordinate 697,188,473, forward strand.
TTTACATACACACTCCCCAATTGACCAGATCTTATTGAAAATAGTTGCGCTTAAAGCCGAAGCTATGAAGGAGATGGGGAAGGAAACAGTAGAGAAGTATCTGGTAAATAAGGAATAGGTATACCAACTAAGTGAAAGAGTTGGCCACATACTGGCTGTGCGTGCTAGGCAAAGGGTCGGGATGGCCGATATAAAGGAGATTAAAAATTCTCAGGGAATTAGGGTGAAGGAAGCTGAACAGATCCGAGAGGTCTTCAAGCAATTTTATACAGAACTCTATACAAAGGATGGTCGAGAGAAAGTGGAGGATATAAGGACTTATTTAAGCGAGATAGAGCCCTCAGGGCTAGCAGAGGAGGACAAGAAAGGGCTGGAGGAGATACTGCAGCTGAAGGAACTGGTTGAGGCTATGAGGGATCTACCATCAGGGAAGGCAGCTGGCCCGGATCAGATTCCGATAGAATTCTACAAAACCTTTCAACCCTTTCTCATAAAAGAAATGTTTAATGTTATGCTGCTGGCACAAAAGGGTGAGTCGGTACCAGAGTCCTGGGGCGGGGCAGACATCATCGTAATACCGAAGAAGGGTAAACCCCCAGACATCCCGGGGTCGTATCGTCCTATTACTTTAATGAACGCAGATATTAAGGTGTTTTCTAAAATTTTGGCGAAAAGGTTGTCTAGGGTAGTTGAATCACTGGTAACTCCTTGGATTTATCCCGGGTAAAGGGACAACTCAACATACTAGACAAGTAATTACAGCATTTGATGCAGCAAGCATTTTAGAAGACCCCATGGCAGCCCTGTTCCTAGATGCTGAGAAGGCATTCAACAGGGTTTCTTGGAGGTATATGTGGGAAGTTCTGAGATGGAATGGTATAGGGGGAGGATTTATTAAAGCTCTACAGACCCTATATATAAACCCGACGGCCAAGATAAGAGTTAATAGAGGACAAACATCCGCAGTCTATATCCAGAGAGGAACAAGGCAGGGATGCCCCTCTTCGCCCTTACTTTTTGCTCTTTACCTAGATCCCTATATACGAAAGCTGGAAAGAAATGTTCTGATTCCACCGCTAATATTAAACGGTTGTAGATTTAAAACGCTAGCATACGCTGACGACGTGGCCGTCCTGACGACAAAGCCCTCGGACGCTATCAGGGTAATCGAAGAAGAAGCTGTGCGATTTGGGCAGTTCTCAGGATATAGCCTGAATAAAGAGAAAACTCAGATAGTTAAAAATCAGTGGGTAATGTGTAATGATGATAGAGTGGTGGGAGTGGCAAACTATCTGGGGGTCCAGATTACAGCAGAAGTAGATAAGATTGTTAAAATCAATATCGCACCCTTAACAGCTCAAGTTAAAAAGGATCTGGAAAAAATGAATAACCTACACTTGTCATTGGTAGGCTGTACAAACATCATTAAGATGTTGGTTTTACCTAAATTTTTATATTTTTTTAGGGCTATACCCTTGTTGTTTGAAGCCAACTGGTTTAAGGGCCTAGAGGCCATATGTAGCAGGTTTATCTGGGCACATGGTAAGACCCGGAGGGCCTATAGGTTTATGACACTTCCTAGGGAAAAAGGGGGATGGGGAGCACCAGACTTTCGTTTATATTATATGGCAACTGTTTTGCAATATATACAAGGATTAATTGGGGGGAATATTGATGATGTAAGAATGCATAAGATGTCTACTGAGATTTATGCAGTTGTGTTAGGGGCAAATACCTATAACTGTTTTTTAAAATGTATAGATTCTAGCTATTTTAAGAGAACCAGGTTTAAAACTGTTAAGGCGGCTGTTGTGGTATGGAATGCTTTCTTAAAAAAAGTCAAGATGGGGAGGTATAACAGATATGTGTCCATATGCAATAATAGATCACTCCCAGCGGAAATATTTGCTGATCAGACAATGGCGGAGTGGGCAACAAGGGGGATTACGCAAATAGGAGACTTGATCTCTCAGGATGGTTTTATGCAATTCTCAGATCTGCGAGCTTTATATAACTTAGATAATAGGGGTTTTTTCAAGTATTTACAGATTAGAAGTTTCTTCAGAAACAAAGTGGGAGGTCCTGCAGGCTTTACCAAGATAGAAATAATGGAGAAAATCAAGCTGATGGGGGACTGTACGATAAGATCGTTTTATGCAATATTGTTGAAAGAAAATCAGGATGATTTAGAGAAATTTAGTACAAAATGGGCAGATAAAATAGGAGTTAAAAGTAATTTGTTTTTGGAATCTCTGAATTATGGACGCACAATATTAAGTTCAGACCCTTTGCAGTCTCAGCACTATAAAACATTATATTTTTTCTATTTTACGCCAGCAAGGATAGCAAGATGGGGTGGGACTGTAGGAATTAACTGCCCTCGATGTGATGCGTTAGAGGCAGATAGCATACATATCTTTGCAACATGTCCCCAACTTCAATTTTTGATTAAAGAGATAGAGGGGTTCCTTGCAAGGTCCTTGTGTATAGGGATCTCTCTTTCACCATCTTGGATTATGTTAGGAGTGGCAGAAGGAGAGCAGGAGCACGCAGAAGTCCTGTTTGCTATAATGGCCGTTTACAGATTGACAATAGCTAGGGCTTGGTTGGATAAAAATCCCCCAGAATTTCAAACTTGGTTGTCAAATACGTTGTATGTACATAATATGGAGGAAAATATTTCTGCTCGGAAAGGAAGGAGAGGAAGATGTTTGGGGAGAAGGATTTGGGAGACATTAAGTAAATGGAAGGAGAGACAAAAGTCCCGCACTGCTTAAACAAAGTATTGAAATAACTTGGTGGAATTGCTGGAATTTAAATAATAGAAATTATTGAAAGTATTGTAACTGTTAATGGGTATTCAACGTAAGTTAAAACTGTGCTTATATTTGTTGTTATTTTTCTTTGTTTTTGGGAGAAAATAAAAAATATTTAAAAAAAAAAAAAAAATGAATATCGAATTAGAGATGGCTCATTGTAATGACACTTAAGTGGCTCAGTGAAGGGGAGGGGCTGTGTGGAGGTGCCTGAATTAAGAGCCATAGTTTAAACTACCACCTCATCCTTGGTAAACAACTGCAGTGTGCCTAATTTAAGTCATATAGTGGGTGATGGAAGTTGTTGTGGTGAGTAAGGGTTTAGGTGGCTGGGAGCCCTGGGACACTCCAGTAGTGACGGCCAGCAAGTGGAGTCTACTAGGGGACAACTGACAGGGAACCATCTTGAGCTCTGTTGTCACTAGAACCAGACATGGAACTTTTGAGATGATGTTTTCGATTTGAGATGCATGGTGTAGAAGAGAAGAGCAATTGTTGGTACAGGACAAGTATTGGAAAGCGAATGTAAGCAGATAAGAGGGCCCTTACCAAATATCGCCATCCACTCTTCCCGCACTCAGCCTACTGAAATGAAAAGGCCATTCCTAAAACAAAAGCCTTTTCGCCTTATGGAGGATCTGTGGAGCACTGAGTGGATGGGGTATTCTATGAACCAGGCAAATTACTCGTACTTATGAGTGCTCTTTTCCCCTATCTAGCCCCACCCTGCCACAACAATTCTACCATAGCTTTTTGGTTGAACTTAGGCCACATGATTCATGCTACAAATATCTGGCTGCTTATTATGGATTTCTGCCTAATCTCTATTGCCAACTATAGTGTGCGCCTTATCCTAGTGATCCTAATGCTGTGAGATTTGTCTATGCCCCTCATTTCCCACCAGCCTCACCACCCCATTTTCTTTCACAGACTTTGATCTGGGTTAAGCCAATGGCCCTGCTCCCAGTCAGATTTAGGAATGGTGCTGATGCTGATGACTGTTGATGTGCTACAAAGACTCCCTCTCCCACAGAAGCTGCTTGTATTTTTCCTAGCCACTGCTGATGCCCTGGGCATGATAAATGCCTTGCATGTCTTTGAAGACATCTTGAAATACGTGCTAATTAGCAATATTTTCAGAGTCAAAGTTGTAGAAGTTGTACAGTATCAGTGAAAACAGTAATTTTCAAATTTGCCCTGAATACATGAGACTCAGAGCAGCTAGAGTGCCTGGCTGTGCCCCACATTGTCTGCATTCATCTTCCATCACAGACCTAGTGCACTAGTGTGTGGATCATAGTCTCTGCCTTTGTTATGAACAGCATCGCTGTGACACACTCAGGGGTTGGTATTTTCCTTGAGAAAAATATCGGTTTAAGTTAAAATTGTGTTGTTGATATTTACGAGTAAGATGCATTTAAAGTCTCAGAGACCCTGCAGTACAACCCTTGAAACTTCCCGTGGAATTTCATCTATTTAGGATCTGCCAACATATCTGCTGTTATTGCTTGTGTATGTGCAGTCAATAGCCTATTCTGAAACTGGCATGCTGCGAAAGGACCAGACACGCCATTGCCTATGTTGAGTTTGTGCAAATAACATGCATAATAAATTAATTTACATTTATGACAGCAGCATCTCACAGATGAACCTGATGCTTAATTTAGGCTGGTGGCCTCCATGAATATGTTGTTGTAGGCTAGTCCTGAATCTACAGAGAACAAAGACATTTAGGGCTTGATTTAGAGCCTGGCGGACGGATATCCGGCCGCTTTATTACAAGTTCATTATATCCTTGTGATAAGGAGGACAGGATGTCCACCAGGCTGTGACGGGTAGCCCGTCTGACACATCTAAATAAGGCCCTAAACCATTTTGCTCGGTAACTAAAACGTTTTAGAGTGGCATGTGTTAATATTTACAAACTACATCTGTTTGGAATGAAATAAATATACTTAATATTTGCAATGTTTTATCGCATATGGTAAAATAGCATCCCTATTGTATCATTGCACTCCATTACCTGACCAGTAAATCAACTATTTTAGCTGTGAAGTATATACAGGCCTGACTGATCTGATGTTGCATTTTACAAAAAGGAGATGGTTTTTATTTAGAATTTGCTTGCCATACTTTTGATGCAGGGATGGAACAACAGACATCACCAGGACTCTGCACTGGGGAACTCCCACAGCGTTTGAGAAGGTAAATAGATATCTCTTCTACCCATTCTCAGGAGAACAGCTCGACGAGCTAATGCCATTGCTGCAGAGATGTTTCTGGAAATGCATGGGGTTGCTAAAAAACTTGCAGTAATAATGTGGTCTCCTTTATAATACAAGCATTTTTTTCACTGGGGTTTGTTTTCCCAAAGGCGCTTTAAACCTATCAAGTGACTGAGGTTATTGTGCATTGTTCGATCAGTTCTCAATAGTTCAGTGAGCTGAGTTCATGTTATTTCTATTGACATTTTCTCACATGTTGATTACATGATCCAAATATGATCGCTGAGGGGGTTCAGCGTTTGTCATAATGATCTTTACTTACCCCCTGGGGCACAAGTTCTAATAGCAGTTTTATAGCTAGAGTTGGTACTGTAAATGTTTTACATGTGTGTGTGTGTGCACATGTGTGTGGCATGTAATGATGCTATTCTATGAGTGAGAGGACTTTGGCTGCCTCCCTTCATAAGGTACCTGCTCAAAAGTGCTTTTGGGGAGAATCTAGGTCATCCCTCAACTCACTTTTAAGAAGGCCTTTGATGCATATCCATTATTAATATTTGTTAAAGACCTCGCATAGTTTAAGATCCACCATTGTGCAGGAATGCTGAAGAAAATAATGGACGGTACTTCTAATCTCCTGTATAATTGTCTTTCTATTTTAACAAGTTTTGACCAAGGTTGCTGGCTGCTTTCATTTTATACTTGAATATTGTATTGTACTGTTTTGTAATTGCATTTATATAGCGCTTGCTACCCCTGACAAGGAGTCGAAGAGCTTTTTCGGAAAGTAGCACGCCACTCCAGAACCCAAAATGGTTGATGGTAAATTAGTATAGTGAAATATGAAATTAATTTGTGGTGGATATGTTAGTCTGTTATTTGGAATGAGAATGATAGTGGAGGAATAGAAGAGGGAAAGGTTTGCATTTATATGGCGCTTGCTACCCCTGATGAGGCGTTGAAGCGCTTTTTGACGAGGAGCACACGACTCCGGAACCAAAAAAGGATCGGTGGTGAATTGGTCTAGGGAAATATGAAAGTAATTTGAACGGTGGACATTCTAGTCTTTTATTTGGATTGAAAAGGATAGTGAAGGGATGGAAGAGGGAAGGGTTTGCATTTATATAGCGCTTGCCACCCCTGATGAGGTGTTGAAGCACTTTTCTGCGAGTAGCTCGCTATTGGATGTGAAAACTGTGCACCTACTACGCAAAATGACTGAAGGAGACTTATCTGCTTTCTGTCCCTTGGCTGCCAGCAGACAGATATGAAGTCCTTGATGGTCTCAGTGTAAACACAAGTATGAAGGAGGCTTAATACAATACATAAGGAGTCCACCTTCCGCTACTTGCAGAGACAATCCATAAAAATGCCTTCTTGTTGCCTTTCCTCAGGCCAGAGTCAAGAATAGCGTATGGCTACTTATTGCAGAAGATGTGCAAATCGGGGAAATCTTCATGACATTTATCATTATAAAAGGTAGATGGTCCTCCTACAATACAGTCACTGGAGAAATGAACAGTGTGCTTGCTGAAAAGTGATTTAGTGGTGGAAGCCCCCCGCTCAATCAGGCATGTCTCTCCACACTGCAATTAACTCATTCAGAATAGTGGCAGCAACTGCTGCAGTTAACCATGAAATGTATCAAATCGGAAGGTGCCCGATAGGACCAAAGCATACATGAGCTTTATAAGGAAAGACAGAGAACCCAGACAAATGACTAACAGTGGTGTACCCTTGACAGGTCGCAAGAACGAAAAGAACAAGACTTGGATTTATAGCTCATTCGGATGCGACAAGTGGGCATAAATGACTGACATGGAACCACGCAGAACAGTCAATGCCACACATAAAGATCACCTGGCTCAGGACGCCCAGCATGCTTGCAACTAGTGGCTGTATTCCATGGGGGGCCAAATACCTCATTTACTTGTAAACGAAGGTAGCCTAGAAGTGCCATTGACGAGTTTACAGGCTGTCTTCATTTACATTCCACAGTTGAAGTGTAAAAGTGTGGGCACTCTAATACTTAAGTGTCGTGGGTCAGTGAGTGTGGAGACAGGATCAAAGAAATAACTTAAAAATAACAATTCTGCATTTTGGTCTTTTCATCCTTCAGTGCATATGAAACAGGCACACCGAAGTGAAAAATAAATGGAAGTGTAACTAATAGATGAGAAATGTACGCTTTAGTTAAGGGTTCCCTTATTACAAAATTCAATCTTACACACTTGTCACACAAAGTTTTGGAATCAACATCTTCTAAATCATAGACAACAAACAGTAGAAACCTTTTATAGGATTTTACAAAATGAATAGTGGTTATCAATTTCCCTGCACATTGAATGGCTATGGAAAATAAATATGGTCAGTCACTCAAAGAAAGCCACACGTTTTCTGTTTCGGGTGGGATTGTGGCATTTGGTACAAAAACTCATGCAATCAGTGAGCCCACAGTGAACTTGCACGCAGTGGTGGGCACTCTTATTGCTTAGTGGTGGGGCGGGGGTGGAATACATTACAACAAAAAGCACAACAAAAAAATAATTAAAATCCCACTTACCTGCCGCTCCAACGGCTGCCGCCTTTCTTCCCTCCTCCGATCCTGGACTCCAACTGCTCAGGCTCCTAGATGCAAAATGCCAGCGCTTCTCTCATGCTGCACGAGAAAAGTGCTGGCATTGGTCTGAGCAGCTTTGTTTGCCGCTCAGACGGTGCATTGGAGCCTGGGGTGTTTTTCCAACCTGGCTGTGCAACAGAGCGAAGTTGGAACAACTTAAGTGTGCGTGTGTGTAGGACGGCTGGCCAAACACACATGCCCACTTAAAAAGTGCTCACCATTCCTCCCCCTGCCATGCCTCTCCAACAGGATTGCCTTTCCCCGCCCCACTGAAGACTCGGTCATCAGCAGTTAGGCAAGAATAAAATTATAATAAAATGCTTTTATTATCATTTTATTTTTCTTCTTTTAGCAGGGGGTGGTGCTCCTATGCCATTACGGACGAGCCGCTCCTGCTTACACGCACCCCAAAACAGAACCAAGGATGTGAACTTTATGACTAAACTTCTTTTCATATAACTAGGACGTTCCATGTCAAATGCAAACAAAATTAAATGAGAAAGCCATAGCGGGATTTATATTAAAGTTACGAATACATAGGTTACAACAAGAAACATGGACATAAAAATGAGAAGGAAAGCTATAGAAAGGCTTGGGCTACGCACATAGACCTTAGGCATTAACTCACAACGAAATGAATAAAAAGAATACATATTCAAGTGACTTTACTCTTTCATATCCAACAACATGCATCGTAAGGAAGATCAAATATATTTATTAGTGGGGGTAGATATTGCTTTTTAATAAAAACCACATACCAGATCATGGTTATGACATTGTTATGTATATTTTAAAAGATTGTATCTATTTGGGCGTCATGTGTGCAGCCAGCTTTATTCAACTCTGACATTGCCTCCCCTTCAGGAAGCCTATACTAGAGTGTTGATGGGGAACATTGACCTGACGACGCTTGTTTTCCCTGCAGAATACTCAGGTGAGTCTGAATCTTTACTTCATACACTTCATACAGGAACAATAAATCCTTAATTTGTTCACTAATTCTACAGTAATGCTTCATTGCAATGTTAACATCTGGATAAGGAATGTAGAAAGTGTTAGCGAAACAATATATTTTTTTATTTTATACATTTACATTTAACAAAATGTCTCTTTAGTAATGATAACTTAGTGGAGTTTACTACAATTCTTTTTATGGAAAATCTTTTTTGAAAATGTACACGTTTTCTGAAACAAGAGCATATTACAGCATAGAGTTGATATGATCTTACATTTTAGAGCCATGTTCTGGTCCCCATGCCGGGGCATTCCTTGAAGGCAATTCATGGGTCACAGGATTCGTGGATCAACCGAAATGAACTGGAAGAGATTGAATCCATTAGGACACACTCCGCTCTCATTGCTAGATTCATAGATCAATTATTTTTTGTTAATCATGTTTTAGCACATAACAGAATCCAATATAAAAATAATGACTGATTAGGCAGCCAAGATAAATATGATAGGCCATGACTTTGGTCATGGATCTATAAACTTACTTTTGGGTTCCCTTCTTTGGCAATATAGCACTGATCCTACCATTATGAGCATCTGAGAAGTGCTGCTCCCACACAAACACCAGAGCACACCTAGTTTCTGGTTCTACCTGACTGTGGCATTCAGCACTGTGTGCCAGTACATACCGATCCATCATTTCCATGATTTACTGTGAATCGTGGGAGTTGACCTATGTTGCCTCAAAATATTCCTAATTTCCGCACCCACAATGGAAAAGCTCAGCTTTTTACTGTCATTCTTGTCTTCTTCAAATGCAGGGTGTCTCAAGGAGGTGACATCAAATACAAGGCCCCTCTTTGCTATTTCTAGACATCAACCAATTTGGCAACCAGATGCATGCAGAGGACAGGCCCATCCACTGATATTAGAAATTTGTGAAGAGAAAGTCAGAAGCTGTCCCCAATTCACAGACTGGCTTTGTACACCCTCAAAGTGTAAAGACTGTGATGTGCAAAATAGATGATGTTGTAATAAATGGACTACATTATTGATCATCTTCAGTGTTATTCTGAGCCCGAGTTTTCCTCATAAGAGTCCTGCTAGACTGCCACCACGTCTCTGCGGTTTCTTCCCAAACTTTCAAAGTTTACGCATTTTATATGAATCAGGCAGGAGGAGGAGGGCTCATAGCATCTTTTAAAGAAGAGGATGGGAATTGTCAAAATATAAAAAAGAGACAGGGAAATTAGTTATTAGTGATGCAATGCCATTTTAATTTAAATGGCCTAGGCACGCCACATCCAAAGCACACCTCTCTAAATTAGCTATGGTTTTTCAGTTTACCTACTAAGGAAATCAACTACTTTCACTTAATACATATTTGTAAGAGATTTCACAATAAATAGTTACATCATGTAATCATAACAATGTTTAATGGTTATTTGATATAGATGTGGCATTGCTCCTGAGCCTACATTGCAGATATGTAATGTTTCACACCATAGATAGAATCCACATCTGATTAATCTGATGAGAAATCAGTTTCTTTAATTAACTAAATATAACGTTATTTTTACTTTTATAATGTGAAAACAATTGTTACCATTGCATATTAGATAATAGTCATTGCACTAATTTTCCATTTTGTTTCTGGTTACAGGAAGAAGCCTGGAGGCCTTTGCCCGAAGACCTTTGTGGAGTGCTGGACTAGACTACGGGCATGGAACCGGCCATGGAATTGGGAATTTCCTGTCAGTCCATGAGTGTATGTTAATTTAATGAGGAAGTAAACTGACCCAATATGTTTATGCAGCTCACCGACAGGGAAGTATTTGGAGCAGTTGAAATACCGAATATATAAAATGAAACCTGTTGCTTTCTAAATTTTGCTTAAAAAACGATATGATCACATGATCAAAGAGCATTTGTCTACACTTTGCCTTGTACATTCAATGAAATCCGAAGGAAATCGAAGTGAAATGATGCAATGATGTTATCTTCTTTGGAGAAACAAAATATATCATTCCACTACTTTTGTCTTCACACTTCAACATTATAGTCCAGGCCTATCACCTCCATTCCCATGTTTTACTTAAAAATAGATTTATATATTCGCAGAGATAAGGTGTTTACTCCTGCAGCTGTTGAGGCAGTCATCCATTAGTCATGACCCAGTCATGAGGCTAGTCACAGTGCGCACAAAAGGTTGGAAACTATTTCCCTCATTCAAAGAATTAACTTTATTAATAAAGAAAATCACTCATGATGTAAAGTTGCCTAGTCCCCATGCCTAATACTAGCATTATTTCATCACTTTCCTCATGGTGTGAAGTATCTGAAGCACATTACTGCTGATCCAATACCTTACCCCATGCCTTTACCTAATCCATACACAAAACCGATTCCTCATCCTATCTCGAATCCGAGAACTAATGCAAACCCTTATGGTAAATCTAACAATAATCTGATTCCAAACAGTGACCCTTACCCTTAACCCATTCTCTTAACTTTAACCATAACCCATTCTCTTACCTTTACCCCACCCTTTAGGTCAGAGGGTGGTGGGGCTGTTGGAGGTCTTGTGCAATCAATGTTTTTGTGTGCACAGTACTTGTGCCCCCTCCTTGTCTGGAAGGGTTAAGGCTGTTTACTGATGGTGGGCCTTAGCTTTTTCAATATGGATATTAAAAGAAATCAAAGTGATCGGGCACAAGATGGGGCTGGCGACAAGATCGGGTATGATCGGAACTTCCACACCAGGGTGACCGGTAGCCCTCCTCTGGCAGGGGTAATGTACACAGGATGGATAGAGGAAAATCATTTGTGATATAGTTTCCATTTAGTGATACCCTTTCATTGCTTCTGCTTGTTGATTCTCCTACAAGATGGGATCAGCTCGCAGTGGACTTTAATACAAAGAGCATACACTTTTCACCAATATTACTCATTATACAATGTAATGCCATCTGTGAGCTTGGTTTATATCAATTGGTGTTGGTAGTGATTCAAAATCTTCAATGTTACATTCTATTCTCTGGCCATGCTCGCATGTCTCCCTTGTACAGGACTGACGACTCACACATATACATTAGATTTCACCTACAGAACACCTATTTTGGGGATGCACATTCCAACCAAAACCCGTATTCTCCACACATTTCCCCGATCCCTACATCAAAGTTAGTCCTTACTACAAACATTCAACCCACCCACCTCCAATATCCAATACTTGAGCAGTCACCCGACATCCAACACTGCTCTCCACACTATCATTCCAATCTCCCCTAAAAATGGTTATAGTAATGCATTGCATGCAAGACAAAATGGTGTCAACATAATGAGCACAACATGGATTAAAACCCATATATTTAGGTACTGACAAGTCAGTCTTACTGTTGTCACTTACACACCACAAAACCAAACAGCAGATAAAAATGTAGATAAACCAAGAATCAACTCCATACTCTTATGTGCACAGCATCACATCATGAAACACCAACTTGAATTCTGATACATATATAGATACACTATACTGAAGTGGATCGATGAACAATCAACCTCCAATTGTGAGAACAACTGAAATGTTGTCCAGCAAAATTGCCCTACTCATAAAACACCACAAAATTCTTGATAGAGTAAACACATTTTACTTTTACAACCACTAATAGAAACTTAAGACTGAACAAACTCTCTATTTACTTCGCACTATATCCATCAAAATAACTGCCACTACCAAACGATTGTTTCTTCTGTGCGATTTATGACCTTCACACAAAAGTTTGCCCTTATATAGAATGCGCTTTAATGTCTAACAATAGTGGTTAGCGCTATCCAAATCATTATTATCATTATTGTTACTATTTGTTAAGCCTTAATGCACTGAGGAATTTTAGTGCTAGGAACCAGAATAAAATGAATAAAAAAGACAAACAGATAGACGAAGGACAATAGCCAAGAGATGGGGAAGAAATAAGGCAAGAGACCAAGCCAGGCAAACATCAGATGACAGCTAAAACTGTGAAAATAGATAGGTTTATTAGAACATGTTGAAGACTTGGAAGCTGGACATAGGACACAGAACTTAGAGGAGATCAGTGCAAACCTTGCACCCAGTCTAGATTAAGCAATGACACCCGAGTAAGTCGGCTTAATTCAGACGATGTGCACAAGGGACTCAGCACTTAAACATTTGTCACTGAGCAGGCTAAGGGGACATTAGGCAAGATAGAAATAAATGGCCATCTTGTGGAAGGCTTTATGGGACAAGCAAAGTGCATGGAAATATATCCTTTTTAGGTCTCGCCTTGCTATCGCGTAAGCTATCGCGTAAGCGATCGCAAGGCGAGACTATAGAGAGCGGGTTTGAAAAGTGCTCCCAAAAAGCGGATTGCCTTGATAGCACGCGCACAATCACGCGCATCGTGCCGCCATGCAATCCGCCTTTTGGGAGCACTTCAGAGGGTCCGCTCCCCCGCCCCCAAGCGCGCGCGCGCCACGCTCCGCCGGGCTTGTTAAGGATGCGTCTTTGCATTCTCAACAGCCCCCTCTCCCCTCCGAGTGTATAAATCCCTCCCCAGGCACTGCGTGCTGATGTTCTGCTCCCTCAGGTCGCACCAGGTGAATAACACAGTCATTAGCTGACGCAGGATGCGCGCTGTTGTTTCAAACGAAGACAAGACCTGCGAAGGAGCCCTTGAAGTTTACCGCTAAATACAATCTTACCTAAGACATCATCAGAACCGCTCAGACATATCAGTGGGGGTGTCGGCGCGTGTTTGCTGTGTGCTTGAGAGATGGCGCATTAACCAGAACACCGCGGTTTGGAAGCTGGTGGGTATGCTTCACTCTGAGAGTTTTTAATTTGGCAAATATGCAAACTCTCCCAGCATGGCCTGACTGACTATAAACTGGTATCTCTGATTCATTTTTCACGTTACCATACCAAACTACTAAAAGTCAGTTTGGAACTCCGGCTGCAACACAGAAGCTAACAGCGGTGCGTGTGCAAGATTTTTGGCGCCTTAGACACAGTGCAGACGGTGGTTGTTAAAATGTACATTTGTGTGTAGAAAACCTAACCGTAAACATCTGTTCTTCCAGTCCTTAAGCATCACAGAACACACAGCACCTCTCCCGCTTGGTGAATGGGTCTCTCGAGGAGGGAGCGCCGCTAGTGACGTGGAAAGCGTGATTGTTTCTGTCTGACAAGAGCTTCAGGCCTGGAGTGTACACGTGTGCCTAATTTCTCGAGGGGCCCTCGGTGCTACGGTAGCCGCGCAGGCCTGGCTGCTGGTAGCTAACAAGAAGCAGACCGGTGTCGATGACGGAACACGGGGAACACCACATCTGCCTTCCGGAAAAGGCTTGTACTACGGACGAGGATGCAGAATTGATTGCCCTAATTGGCAAACTTTCGGTTATATTGACGTTTTAGTTCTCCAAATGTCCGAAGTATTCTCTCCCCTCAAAAAACAAAACAAAATAATCAACAGATGACAAAAATGGTAGCGCCAGGACCTTTGGGTCACCAGGTGCACCAATTGTTAAAGTTCAATAAAGCTTTTTGAAATAAAAAAAAAAAAAAAAAAAGTTCAATTGGAATCTCCTCAGCAGTTACGTCTGACTAAACTCTCCCAACACAATTACCGTTGACGTCTAAATCCAAAGAAAGTGATTCACGATAACACATCGGTCATGCAGGCTGAATTAGCTACCTTAAGCATTTAATATTCTACTGTAAAGCCACATAGGATCATGTGAAAAAGTGGTGAAAAAGACACATTTACTCCTTGTTTTCCATGTAAAGCACTGCCAGAGACATCAGCAGCAAAGAGCATCAAATTACTAAAACGTTTCCAAACAACGTCACAGTGTACTGTGGCTAGGCACCACCTCCGGAATCATGAAAATTATTTCTAGCTCGTTCGCTTTGTAAGTCCTGGCAACGCGTGATGTCCCCCCCCCCCATCCCCAAGCTGCGCCTTTCCGGGGTCGGTTTGGACATACCCCAGGCTATTTTGTGAAAATATCCAAAACTAACTTTAGTTGTAAATATTTAGCCCATTAAAACATTAAGCAGTGTTAAATCACGCAGCTAACCATTCGCCTCGTTCGGCTTAACTACTAAATGTAAACGCCTAATACATAAATGCAATATCAACGAAACCTAGTTTTCTCTCTGCAAACGGTGACTGTTCGTATTTCGTGCTGAAAGGTTTTTGGCCCAGCCCTCTTCTTGCAGAGGCCGGCCTCTCTTCCCGTATCCTTCGGCGTCTCTGCGGCAGACAGCGGCCTCCGGAACAGTAGGTTCCCCAGCCGGCTCCGGCACAGCCAGCCATGCTCTCTCGCCTCCTGAAGGAGCACCAGGCCAAGCAGAGCGAACGCCGGGACCTTCAGGGTAGGTCCACCGGCGCGGGGCCTAATGTGTCCACAGCATCCCCGGCCTCGAGTAGCCTTGTCTTAGGGTTCCGTGTGGCACTATTCTTGGCAGCGTTCTGTGCTTTGCCTCCTTCGCAGAGGCCTGTCACGGGCAGGACCCGTGACTTGATCTGAGCATTGAGGACCTTAACTGCGAGTCCACTAAGAAACGACTGTATTACGTGGCTGGCGAGAGTTGTTTTTACCCATTATGGTGATTTTCGTCCCTTGGTTGTCTTCTGTTCACCCCTGTGATGTTTATTTTGATTGCATGACCCCATTGAAAAAAAAACGTAAAAATCAATAAAAACTACACTGAGTTAAAAGTATATTTCAGTTGGGGAGCAGAGGGGTGGGAGATTCGGTTTGTCATCCTCACAGTATCCGCGTCCTCTGAGGTTTTATCACCCCTGTCATAGACAAACAAGCATTTGCAATGCAATAGGTCTCGCATTTACACGAGTTTGAGCTATTGGCTTTGTAGATTACAATGCCTTTTATTAATGTGTTGTTTTTTTAAACAAATAAATAAAAGGCATTGTCATTTACAATGCCAATAGCATAAACTCTCGCAAATGCGAGACCTATTGCATTGCAAATGCTTGTTATGGTAGGTAGCTGAGATTTTTCTTTTGCCTGAGATGCAGGGTCGGAATTCTTGAAACCTTGAACTAGTTACATGGCCATGGTCTAAAGCTGTTACAACTCTGAGATGGACTGCTCCCAGAGGCCCAGACAGAGGGCATAATCTAAAAGGGATACAATGCAAGGCCCTACCACCTCTCAAGCCTCAACAAGGGGACAAAGGGATTAATATTTCTCAAGGTCTTTAGCTGGGCAAATCCTATGGACAAGCCTTTCTGGATTTGATTTAAGAATAAAATACACATTTTGATAAAAAATATAACAAAGCCATAATTCCAACCATTTCGTTAACTTGTATCCTAACCCTAAACTTCCTCGTGAACTACGTCATCACCATTTCTCTAACTAAAGCTAAACATGCTAATGTGTTTTAATATTTTAATATATATTTTTAAAGATTTCCTAACTGTTCAATGATTGCTTTCACACTAATATTTATTTAAGATTTTTAGGTTGTGATAAGGGATGAATTTCAGTTTTATTTAAATAAGTAGTATTGGTCATTTATCTTTATTAAGGTCTCATATGATTCTGATGTGATAGACAGTAATAATAGATCATTATCCACATATTTTGAAAATCTTTGATGTGTAATCCCCTATTCACAAATCACATAAACGCATATTATTGTTTAGTTTTTCCACAATAGCTTCTAATGCCGGAAAGAACACTCTCTAAACAAGAGCATGTCTCTTTAATCTCTGATTGTTCACAATGATATATAAGCATCTATTCTGAGTTTTTTTTTGTTGCCTTGGTCATTTCAAGAATATTTAAAAGGCCTATATCTGCACTGATCTCACTGTGAAAATTGGCTTTGTAAAAATATCAAATTAATTTTAAATGATTACTTTTTTAAGTTTATATATTGTGCCATTGTCATCAGCATCACAGAGAGAATTATGAAAGGTTTATATATTTACTTACTTACTCAACAGTAAATGGCCATCCCAGAGTGCATGGAGTATACAATGCACAGCAACAACACAATTACAACATCCAGAGGTATGTGGTCCTCTATCTGTTAGCAAAATTGTGATGAAAAGGAACTAGCTCAATCCAGGTGGGATAGCAGATGATAGTCAGAAAAGTGGGAGATAACCTAATAGTCAAGGGAGTCAACAGTGGGCTAAAATGTGCCTACGTTTAGATTCATGGATGCTGATTGAAAGTCAGATGGCAAGCCGTGATGGAAAATCGAGAATAAATAAAAAATGTAAGTTGGCTAGGATTGCTTGGCTTATCTAAGGCATCTCTCTCTACAGCAAAGGACATTACCTTTATATGACTGTATATCAGTTGATCGTGAGTAGCAATGGCTTTCAATCGTGGGGCAATGTCTCTCTGTGGCACCAGAGTTGCAATGCCTACCAAGTTCCTATCCCCCGAAGACAAAAAATGTCCTCCATAACCCCCAACAACGACAGTTTGGAGTTCACCTTCATCGGGGAATTTATAACAGCCAAAAGTGTTTGTTCAATTGCGGACCAATATCTGGTTCTAGAGTAGTGGGACATGGCCATACCATGTGGAAGAAGTCAGCTTGGAGGGACCTGCACCTCCCACAATTGGAGTTAGGGAGAGACCAGCCACCTGGAAGAGCTAAGGGGACATGTATGTGTGATGGGGATAGTATAGCTGTACCAGGCGTAGACGCACCAATATTACAAGTTCATGCAGGGCCATGCAAGTCTCCAGTCAGTCAGCCTCATCAAGTTCCCCATTCCAGCCCAACCAAGTCTGGCAGAGGCGTTCTAACATTTCAGGACCATTGTTAATCAAAGGGCGGTACAGTTGGGAGAATATGCCCCACCTGATCCACTCCATCAACAGTTTTGCTTCAAGAGGATTAAACTCTGGCACCTCCTGGAGTCGTAACAAGTAGCAACCCAAGGCATGTCGCACTTGAAGATATTTGTGAAATTGTATGTGATAGACTGAGAAATGAGCTTGTAAGGTGACAAATGAGCATATGGTCAAACCGCGCCATAGGTCAGCTAGTGTTGAGATTCCCAGTAGGCCCCATTTAAGAAAGCCCTCCAATGTCGACCCCGCCAGAGAGGGTTTTGGCCCATCAGATGGTCCCCCCAACTCGTGATGGGGAGGGCCCTCCTAGATATTAGAGGATTACCCTGGTGACCTGCGGAAGAGCTTCGGGTATCGGAAGACCACAGAGATGGTCAAGCACTCATTCCAGCCTGAGACCGTCAAGTTTCAGGCAATATGTGGGGTCATTACTGCCACCCGTCAGCCAATCGTTTACCACCAGGAGATGAAACGCCAAGTAATAAAGCTGGAAATCTACAGCGGCAATCTGGCCATCATAGATCGATCTCTGACATATAGTATAGGCAATCCCAGAGATGCCACTTCCAAAGAAAAGCCCATAGCAGCGATGTCACTTCTTGAAACCAAGCCTCAGAAATATAGTGTGGATGGTTCTGAAGTGTGTACAGAAATTGAGGCAACACCATCATCTGTTAGAGTTTTAATAGTCACCTTAATTTCTTTAATGGTAAATAGAGGGATTAGGATTGTCGTATCTAGTGTACCCTTTTATAAAATGAGGCACACCGGAAAACAATTTAGTAAAAATTCAAAAATAAAAATTAGATGTGTATAGTTATTTATAGTATTCTGTGGAAATATTTAAAGATGTTTAAAGTAATCTGATCTCACCTAAAGGGTGTGTGTTTCTTATTTTTTTACTACACACTCTTTTTCAATGTTTGGGTAGTGATCTGGTATTTGCCCTGCTTAACCTCACCATGTGTATAATTTGAGTTCACATGATGACGAGCAGGCAAGGGGGGGATTCATTGCATTTTTAATAACCTCAATTCCTGCTTAATTGCTTTATCAAACGTTGCTTGGGATTTGATTTCTAGAAATAATCTTTAGGTCCGCACTACTTTTCAGTGGTATTTTCAAAATAATAACTTTTATAACTCATTGCCTACATTTATGTGATGGTAAACCTGGGCCTACGTTTGTAATATCTTATACATTTACTAAACTAAATAATTTATTTTCAGGTTTATTTATCCATGTGTCATTAATGTCTGAAGCGTGTGAGTTTATTTCCTTTACGAATAACCACTCTGGGCCTAATTTAGAGTTTGGCAGATGGCTATTCTGTCACAAATATAGTAGCTATCCTGTCTTCCTTATGAAATGTGCCACAAGATGTAATGCACTAAAAATAATGTGGGCGGGAAATCTGTCACGTTTATGACAGAGTGACACGTCCGCCAAATTCTAAATCAGGCCCTCTGTTCTTCTTACAATTGGTTTGTGAATTAACAACTTCCAAAAGTAAATTAGGTAACTCCTATATGTAAAAAGTGTAATTCCTCAAACACTAGGAAACATGCTGTGCGTGATTACTCATTTCTCACTAGTGTCCAAATACTCACACAGCACCTTCAAACCTTTCTATAAATAGTAACTCTTGCATATCCTGGAGTCTTGAGCCTGTGCTGGCAGGTCTTTGACAACTGTGGTACTATTTCCTCAACTTAGTCGTCCTACTCCCTAGCAAAGATGTACTGGGAAGAGGTGGCAAGTTGAATGAAAGACCTGATGGTTCTGTCTCTTGTACTTGTGCCTGATGTTTTGTTGCTTGGGGCCCCTATTCCAGAACTGGGTGACCGACCCTCTTTCTCTGATTACGTGTCCTATGATTGCCGCCAGGCTGTTCCTCGCATTGAGGTAGAAGGATGTTTGCTTTCAAAATTATTGAGGCTGATGAATTTAGGAGAGTTTTGTTTCCATGCACCTCCCACTCCCCCCTGTTCCCAAACTCATTGCTAGCTGTCCAGTTGCACGTATTCTTGAGGCAAAGGGAGTGAATAAGGGCTTATCCTGAAGAATTGGCTGCCTTGTCTTCCTATTATACATGATTTGCGCCCTTATGGAATTGAAGATGCTTGATCAATGATTTTTTTTTCTGGACTTCATACGTGTCCTACCAGTCCACAAATTAAATTAAAATGTAGTAAATATACATTGCACTTTTGACTTGCACAGTACTTACTTATTCATTTAAGGTTCTAACACTTCTTCATTTTCCTTCTTTGAGCTTCTGATGTTTTGCTGTGTCTCTATTATGCTAGGATACTGTGATTCTTTTGTGATGATATGAGAGTAAATGCTATTGATTTACAAGTAAAAGGTCAGTAAAGTTATATAGAAAAAATACTTTAACATGAGACTCTACTGAGAAACCGCAAAATTATACTGTGCACCACTATGGACTGCTCATTCTCCTGCCAAAAAATGGCACAATCTATGGTGATTCGTGTTAAAAAATCCCAACATAGACACAGTAAATTTTGAAGATGCTAACTTTCAGTGAACCGTATCGAAAGCATCTATAGCTAATTTCATGATGCTTGTGGTCCAGTACATGTAAGATTTTGGCACCTAAATCTCAAGATCTAGTGCTGAAGGTTACAAAATTCGAACTCCAATAGTCTCTTGGTAAAGCTAGAACACCATGTTTAGTAGTCATATATTATATATACTGTATTTCTTGAGACATTTTTCACAGTCAAGCTCAAGAACCAGGTGGTTATCTTCTGGTTCAGGATTATGGCTGCAGGGGGTCATTTAAATTTACCACCTCTAGTAAGTGCTGGTGATACTGGATCAATGGCTTTAAGCAAGGACGGTGCAATCTTACAGATGAAGGGGGTCAAGTTAGTCTCTATCGACGGGGATAGAAAGACATACAAAGGGCCTTATATGTCCAATCTTTAAGGTCCGGGTCGAGTAGTACTCCGGCTAGATGGGTGCTGGGTCTCTGCACAACTAGGCATGTCTAGCTGGCAACATTATGTGTCAGGCACACTTTTTCTGACACTCATTCCACAAGCCTTTTGATGGACCTGTGTTCATAACATGCAGAGCAGAGACTTGAGGGTACATGGCATTGGCAAGGTAAGACAGTTTGAACAAAATTATTTTGGTTCAGAGGAGTGTTCTTGCCAGGCACAGTTACTGCCAGAGGAGACTCGCCCCCACTTGTCGAGTAAACTCCTAGGCAAACTCCCTTGATTTAGGATATCTGATAGAAGAGGCTGTGGGTCAGTTTATTTTCCTCCTAGGTCTGGTTAGGTCCTTCCACACAAGTAAGGCAGTAGCAGAATCAGATGCCAAATTTAACGGGGTTCTGTGCTTATTACTAACTTTTTTCCTAACCTTAGAACTCCTACATCCAGGAAAGCACCGGAAGGGACCACGGAGGACTGATTAAGATGATGTTCAAGACGAAGTACAGCTCCAGCATATGCCCACATCCCTTGGCAGTATGCTGCCATTGAGTTCAAGTGCCTTTTGAAGTTTAGATAAGCAGCCACTCCGGTTAAGGATTGGTTCACTGATTTTTTCCTGTGAAAGGAGTGTTGGTGGGTAGAGTGAGTGTGTTGCAGACCTTGATGGCTAATTGATATTAGAACTATAATACTCCATAAGTTCTGTACTCATTGAAACTGTCCCTCAAGAAAGAGAGGAAACATAATTGCGATATTCACTGTCTCTTGAACATACATCATTACTATAAGGCTAACATTCTCACAAAGCGAGGTTCACTATCATCGATGGGTAAAACAAAAAGGGATTCCCGAGAGCAATCATCACCATTGCTTACATAGACTCTATGTTCCCTGCGACAAGCACTTATTTATTTTGTTGTTTGCAGTAACTTTGGAGGAGAACACATTGATGTCAGATATGGGGGGTCTTTTTTCGACAGAATGACAGTAGGTCTCCCCCCCCTTACAATGCAGCTATGCTATATATACCTGCCTCTAACCAAGGCCTAGCAGCATGGTTGTATCTCCCTGATGCTAATGGAACAGTAAGTCCACCAATCGTATTCTTGTGGCGCCTTGGAATTGTTGTGTGAGGGGTTTCTTCAATTAGAAGGACTTCGAAAAGCTTCAAAAGATGGAAAAAAAATTGACAAATGTCATGAATGGTCACATGCGTGGTACATCTGTGAAGTTCCGTCTTTACAGGTATTGATAAATGGAATATATTTTAACATATTGCAAAAATCCGAGAAAATGAATACATAGTTTTCAAAGGTGTTACACATTTATCGTTTATAAAGATTTAGGTTATACATTTCCAAAGATCAACCAATAGTCAAGGAATGTGTCACCCACATTATAGTACAGGATGCAAAAAAAAATTACTATTCTTTTAGTGTTTGCTTTTCAGAAACATAGAAACAGAGCTAACTTTGTAATGTTCTATTCCAAATTCCTTTGAACAAAATTACATTTGTAACGTTTTGATTTACACAACATTTACTATGATAATTTATGTAAAGCTAAGTTTCAAGACTAATGGTTACTGTTTTGCAATGGGTAAGAAATACCTCTGTGTTTGAATGTGTTCACTTATACTTCGACATAGATCAGACTCTTTTGGAAAAGGTTGCCATATGGGGACTTACAATTATCATGAACGCGTGCGCTTAACACGGGTATTCTAGGAGCAGGTATATGAGCTGTAGGCAGTACATGAAGGAGGGGCAACCACTGGTCCCTGTTTTCTTGCTGAGGTCTTTAAAGCTCAGCCCCTGAGTCAGTCAGTGCAACGTCATAAAAATAGGCGCATAGCAGTCCTCTGTGTTACTGTTACCGCACCATTTCATGATATGGCCACCTCTGCTGTTTGTGACGTAGCTCGTCCCTGTTCAACATGATTGCTTGCTGCACTTGGAGCAAAACGAGAGGATTGGACCATTTTTACTGCGTGCTTGTATGTGTAAGACATACTGGTCATAGCAAGAACAGGTGCGCTGCTGAATAGATGAGAGCCTGTTTTATTATGCGATTGGAATGTCTAAAACGCATACATTTAACACAGCCATTCTAGTGCATTAGCACAGCTCGAAAACAGAGAAGAACTCCCCTTCCTGTTCCCTGTTTCCAAACCGTGCTGTCGGCAGCTAATGCACTAGCTCAGGTAATTAGGGGTTAAATCTATGCTCATTCCTCACAGCAAGTCCCTGAAAAACAGGCGCTAAACTCCGTCTGAGCCAGCGCAGCTGTTCATGATATCGCCCCTGGTGTTATTAAGGGGTTGTTCAATTCTGCAGCATGCTGCAGTTTTGAATAGTAGAACGATAGAACATTGCCTATGCTGCAAGAATCTAACCAGCTGGAGAATTGCTTGCCTGTTAGCCCAATGGTAATGTTATGTAGGTGGTAGCGGTGATTGGACTTGACTAACAACAAAATACGGTTAATGTCTCTGAACTTCATTTTCATTTTCTTTGCAGGGCCGGTCGGATTTCAGTCCAACAATATACCACTGACAAAAGGAATGTTCACCTCGATAGGTAAGTATGCCAAACACGGCAAAAGCCCCGTAAGCAGAATTTCCTGCATTAAACGAAAACAGTGTGTTGTGATCTCTGTAGAAAGACACCTGGAGCCAGGAGGTATTCTTAAGCCATCTTTATTCAGTCTCCAGTTCAGGTTACATCTGTCTCTACTCCAGCCAGCCTAGTGTGGTACCAGCCCCACCAGGAGCAGCCTCCCTAGCTGCTCAGCCCATCTTCAACTGCCAACACTCATCCACTCAGACACCCAGGCATTCCATGCATCACAGGCACACCAACATTCTATGACCATCTCACGCTCTGGCTGAGCAGCTAGTGGCAGCAGGGCTGGACTACAATGTTATACAATTAAGTAGGATATAACATTATCCCTTTTTCTTCAACGAAAACGAAACTTGCAAATGATAAAACATGAAGGAAGAACTATCAACAAGAAAAATACATAATAGTACAAGTCCCACGGATGCAAACATAAATCAAACATCGCAGGAGCATCAAGAAGAAAAAATGAATAATAGTTCAAGTCCCACGGATACAAACTTAAATCAAACATCGCAGGAGCAAGAACCATTAAAGCAAGAAAGAACGGATAAGATACATACATTTGAACAGCAATATCTCCCATCCCTCCCTAAAAAGAATTAAAAAGATTATGAAGCAAGCATAACATTCCCTGAAATACATTTGAAGCATTTTGCATCAACCACTGTGACGTGATGCACTACAACGAAAAAGGGTAAAAGACCCCACAACCAATGCCCCAAAAGTATAACTAAAAGTAGCTCTAAAGATAGCATACCCTACAACTACAATCCCAAGAGAAAGGGAAACAAACAAGTATATGGGTCGTCACCCATAGAAACTCCCGTGAAGGGGATGTACATTAGTACTGTGCACAACGTTTTATGGACTAAACCATAACCCAACCCAGTGTGAGGGTTAACCTAGGTACAAACTATTTATGGACTAAACCAGAACCCAACCCAGTGTGAGGGTTAACCTAGGTACTCCAAACCCCTTGTAGAGGTTACATACCCCCATGTAGGAGTAACCAAACATTAATACAAAAAGAGCTCTTGACCTCCTTGTGGGGGTTACGTACCCCATATGGGAGTAACACACATAACTTAACACAGGGCTATTACCCACAACCTTCCCTTATGTATGGGAACCGTGTGATGACCACCCACGGGACCTTAGACGCCCCATGCAAAATAAAACAAAAATCTGAGGCATCATGACAATAGATGTACTAATCTCACTATCATAACCTGAGAACTTTGTGGCTTAATAAACAATACACTATACAAATGCCTCTAAAGAGAGTATTATGCCCATGTAAAACATGCTGGTGAGCGCCCACACACCCGAGTTCTGCTTGTACAAAACTTCTCCACCATAAGCGAACAAATACATAACCTGTGAGAGTCACAGGACACCTTTGTACCAAAAACATAGTCAGCAAAAACAAACTGTGTGCAGAAAACTGGTTCTTCACCCTTCCTCACGGTGTGTTCCTCAACTTATCCTGCCGAATTCCAAGCAGGTTCAACACCATTTCTCACGGTGGATTCCAAGCAGTCAGACGACCCTTCAGCAAGTATAGTCACAACAAACATCGCGTTGTCGCCGGCCGTCCAATCGGTCTTCAGAAAAACTTTATCAACATCACACAGGTCGGCAAAATATCGCATGGTTGGCAAAGCGGATAGCTGCAATACTGCATGGAACTCTGACATCAGAGACCAAACACAAAATGGCCGCACGTAATCCCACGTCCAGCCGGATGGCTCACGGCACGTCAAGGCTCCAAATGGGTACAGACCAAAGCTTGTGAGTCACAGAGGATCCCACGGAGAGAGACGCGTCATGCAGGATTCCACACGAAGACATGAGGTAAATCAGCGCGCGCTGTTAGTGACTCGCGCCACGTTTTTTTGAATTTTCAAAATGCAACTGCAGATAAATCAACAGTAAAGCGCTCCCATGTTTTTTCCTTGATATCTCCGCAGAACGAATTGACTCGGCCAATACACATAACTGTAGAAGTATGCAGTACACCCACTCGGCATTCACGATGCCCGAAAGAGAAAAGCATGTTGTCTGCTCCCCGCTGGACAGTATATACTCTCCAAAACACTCCTACAACAGTGCGACAACTTCAACACACCTGCCCGTGCTGGGCCTGCAAACACTTGCACAAATTCCGATAGAAGTGGATCTCCGCCCCAACACAGACAAAAGTTAAAAGTCACACGACCCAGAGAGCCCCATGCGTAAACATCCTCAAAGTTGGAGAAAACAGGCACAACCATAGTTCCTTTTAGCTGATTGTCGCATCGTAGAACTCAGCATGAAACCCAGGACAGGAACAACTTCACATCCTTACTTGCTACAACTGCACGCCAACCATCGTTGCACATCCATTGCTTGTGAGACCTTAAATGAGCATAATACAAGACCTCTATGCCCAAAACTCGTGATTCTCCAACAGTGTACCACCATATATGCCTTTTTCCTTAATACCACTGTGGTCCAAGTAAAACGAAGTGAGACACTGTGGTTTTGGAAGCCCCTTAAATCGCTGCAACTGTCAATTAAGGACCCTTTTGAACAAGATGTACACCATGTGTACAGCCACTGCACACTTTCCGTTTTTACATCTTTTAAATTGACTTTTTCTTCTTTCTGTGGCTGGAACACCATATTAATTAATAGTTTGACTACTCCTCCAACTCACTGTAATCCTTTTGTGGCTAACGTTGTGGCTGGAACACCAGATGCGGCTGTAGCTTAGCTACTCCTCCAACTCACTGTAGTTCTTTAGGTGAAAGTAGTATTCCCAGGCTGTAGTGTCCTTTTGATGACACTTCTCTGTGGGCTGTCCAATGGAAAGGACACTGGTGGGGCTGGGGCTGGCGCTGGCTTTCCTGGGAATTCTTTATTTGTAGATGTAGTTACTTGTAAGATCTCTTAGTTTCTCCTTTTTTTCTTTGTAGTTCCTTTGTTTCAGTGGTTCACCAAGAGTCTCTAGGGTTCAAGTCCGCTCGTCGCCAAAATAAATGTTGTGATCTCTGTAGAAAGACACCTGGAGCCAGGAGGTATTCTTAAGCCATCTTTATTCAGTCTCCAGTTCAGGTTACATCTGTCTCTACTCCAGCCAGCCTAGTGTGGTACCAGCCCCACCAGGAGCAGCCTCCCTAGCTGCTCAGCCCATCTTCAACTGCCAACACTCATCCACTCAGACACCCAGGCATTCCATGCATCACAGGCACACCAACATTCTATGACCATCTCACGCTCTGGCTGAGCAGCTAGTGGCAGCAGGGCTGGACTACAATGTTATACAATTAAGTAGGATATAACACAGTGGTGCTTCACATCCCTGCTTTTGCCGGATGAAGCAGGATTGTGGCAGGATTGGGCACACCAATTTCCCACTAGGTAGACTGTCTCTTCGTATTTTAGTATCAAACAGCTGTAACTGTATGTGGCCTAGACACAGTTTCTCTGTAAATCATAGAAGTTAAAGGGAACTTGGTGGTTGATCCAGTGAAATAGAACTCTCAGCCTAATTATGACTTGGTGCATTTCTTCCCGTGCAGGAACGTGCTTCAGCGGTCCCACTGCACTGCCTTTCTTTGGCTCTCCTTTGAGCCTTAGAAAGGCACCGCCATTGGACCACCACAGTACACACCGGTCTCCAGGATTAAAATCGTCCGGCGGGCAGTCTGACTTTGAGTTTGGCAGTCTTCCTGCAGGGCACTGGATTGGCGGCCCGCAGGAAGACTACAAAACTCGTAATCAGGCCCTCTGTGTACAATACAAGTTACCAATTTTAATTTCACTATAGTTATTTTTCTTCCATAATCTGCCTATAAAGTTTGAATCTAGAAGCGGATTAACACAGTCTTCCACAGTGTATACAATATGCAGGTATGAATTGGGAAAATAGTTTGAAGTTCTAGAAGGAAAGGCTCGCCATTTGATATTTCTGAAAAGTACCCAAGGTTCATTTGACCAGTAACAAAACATTTTTTTATCACTGGATGGGGAATGGGAGCAGGTGGAGGGAGGTGGGAGTGTTAAGGGGAAGGAAAGTGGCAGAGGACATGGCAGGCTGTGGACTGACAACAGGAATTGTTCCTTGTTCCTCCATACATAAAAGGTGTTCGGGCAGGGGCGAAACGAGTCTGCAATGGCTGAATTTTCTGGCCTGTAAAATCTGGCCTGTGAAATTCAGGTGCAGGAACACTGGGCTATTTGTCATTGGGCAGAAGGGTATCTCAATCAGTCAATCAATCACGGTGTTTATAAAGCGCACTACATACCCGTGACGGTCTCAAGGCACTGGGGGGGGGGCAGCGCCGCTGCCGGTCGAAGAGCCAGGTCTTGAGGAGTTTTCTGAAGGTGAGCAGGTCTTGGGTCTGCCGCAGGTGGGTGGGGAGGGAGTTCCAGGTCTTGGCGGCGAGGAAGGAGAAGGATCTTCCGCCGGTGGTTGTGCACTGGATGCGGGGGATGGCGGCAAGGACGAGGCTGGCGGAGTGGAGCTGGCGGGTGGGGGTGTAGAAGCTGAGTCTGCTGTTGAGGTAGGCTGGTCCGGTGTTGTGGAGTGCCTTGTGTGCGTGGGTGAGCAGCTTGAAAGTGATCCTCTTGTCGACGGGGAGCCAGTGTAGGTCCCTCAGGTGTGGAGTGATATGGCTGCGGCGGGGGACGTCGAGGATCAGTCGGGCGGAGGCGTTTTGGATACGTTGTAGGCGTTGCAGGTGCTTGGCCGGGATGCCTCCGTAGAGAGCGTTGCCGTAGTCCAGCCTACTGCTGACGAGGGCCTGTGTCACCGTCCGTCTTGTTTCAGTGGGGATCCACTTGTAGATCCTGCGAAGCATGCAGAGGGTGTTGTAGCAGGAGGAGGAGACGGCGTTGACATGCTTTGACATGGAGAGGGAGGAGTTGAGGATGAATCCTAGGTTGCGTGCATGGTCGGTGGGTGTTGGTGGTGTTCCCAGTGTGGCTGGCCACCAGGAGTCGTCCCAGGCTGAGGGGCTCACCTAGAGATACCTTTCTGCCGACTCGTAATCGTCTTTTTCTCGTCAACATTCTTAAAATTAGTAGCATTGATTTTGGTGATAAATGACCTACCATTAACATTGACTTGGCAAGTTAAAATCAGGGAATATAAGCTTAAAACATTTTTCTTCTGAAATGGATACCATAAGCAGGAATTAGCTGGTTACAAATAATATCTTATAATAATCTGTGTCATTGATTCACACTAAAACAACTAGATGAGAAGAGTCCATTAAGTTAGGCAATTATAATAAGAAATGTTTTTACCCTGCAGTTTATTGGCAGGTCCAACACAGCATGTCTGATTTTACAGACAAGGTGAAAATAATGAAGGTCTTACTTACATAAGTAGCACTTACACCAATATGACTATTACTAACACTAATGCTGCGAACAATAATATTATTGTGATTGTCACTATGCATAACATTGTTTGTCTCTATACAGCAACTGTTACTGCTTTTTGGCATTTTGCAATTGAATAGATCTCACTTAAGCAACATGAGAAAGATAAAAGTCTGAGTTGGCTTTGCCAGTATTCGAACACACAGGGGACTATTCACAAGCTGCTGTTTGTAGTACATCTAGTAGTACTACAGTAGTGCTACTAAAGTACTACAAACTGCTTCTCACAAACCTTGTAGTGTAAATTCCTCCTCCACCTCTCCAATCGTTTCTATAGGGAGATCCTCACACAAGTAAGTTTACTACTTAGGGGCCGATTCCAATGTCGGTCGGAAAGCACTTCGACCGACCCGGATCCGAGGTGTTTCCCGACCGATCTGGACTCCTGCAGTCCAACCGAGCGAGTACGATACGGCCATATGCTGTCGGACTCGATTCGGTCGGACTCCCATAGAAGTCAATGGGAGCCGGTCGTACGACGCGTACATGGGCTCCCATTGACTGAATGGGTACGTCGCGGACAAGTGAGTCCCCTACAGTTGGTACGCGTTGGTGCCATCTGCACCATACATGCCTGTGTTGGGGAGACCCATGGGTCTCCCCCTGTGTCCGAGTCGTAAGGCTGCGGGTGACGGGGGGTCCGACGCGGACCCCTGAAGTCCAACTCCGGGAGGTATTGCAAGCCGGGCGCTCCGACTCGATCCGGCTGTCTGAATCGAGCATCGTACTAGCTCGGACGTGAAACGTCTCCATTGCGTGCCACAGTTTGCTTGTTCGCATCACGACGTCCGGACCCGTGCACGACTCGGACGGAAAATCAGCCTCCGAATCAGATCCGCTAATGCCGAACCCGATTCGGTGCCTTTCCGACCGAGATCGGAATCGGCCCCTTAGTAGCAAAGGTGGGTGGTGAATGGGAGAGTGGGTTGAAAAACTTACTACTAAATGGGAAGGTTTTAGGGAGATGTAAGAAGGGAAGGAGGGGTAGGGAAGGCTTCACGGATGGCCATGCACCCACCCACAAAAGAGTAAGCCTACTCCTACTTACAAACTGCACTTCTCAAGTTACTATAGCCAAAAAAACAACTCAAAACAGTAGTAAATCACTGGAGCTGGAGTAAGTCTAGCACCACACATGGCCAACCACTGATTCTCCAACACCCTCTCATAGAAACAAATGGAAGTAGGGACTTAAAATAAAACCCCATAGGAAATAATGTTAAATTAAATTAAATTATTTTATTTAAAACTGTTAAAAATGTAAATGAATGTAACTTAATGTTAACAGAAAGATCTAAAAATAGAATATATTTATTATTTAATGATAAAATATTTGTAAAATATTTTTTGAATTTGAAAATTAATGTAACATTATTTTTTATTAAAATATAATTACATCACTTTTAATGAATTCTATACATCACTTTTAATGCATAATGTTTTTTTAAGTTTTAGTGAGAATTTATTTTTCAATTTAGACTTCTGAAAGTACATTTTCATTAATTTGAATATATATAAATTAATTAAAGAGTAATTTAAAAAAAAAGTAGTCTTGTAGCATTTTTCTTTTTTTGCTAAGTTTAAAATATTATATAAAACAAGTTTATATTAATATTTAACAAAAATATATTTTTTACATTTTTTGAGTAAAACAAACGTATTTACTTTTCCTTACACTTTGCCCTAAGAACACTTTGCATAAAATTGTATTTCTCACAAGTTTCAATTAAAAAAAAAATTCTCACCTACAGTTAAAAATATACATTTTAACATTTTAAAATTAGAATTACTTTAATTATATGTTGTTAAAATTCAATTTTCAATATCATAAATATAGTAAATATTTCAATCCTTTAAATTAATCTAACACTTTTTCCTATGTCTCTTTTCTGTCCCTACCTCCATAGTTTTCTATAAGAGGGTGGTACAGTATCAGTGCTGCTGGACGTATTACTGTTTCTGTTTTGGCAGTCATAACTCACATTCCGAAGTGTACACTTTTGATTAGCTTTGCATACAAATTTTGTGAATAGCCAAAAGTAGTAAAGTTACTCAAAAGCGCAAGAGTAAATTACATGTGTAAATTACTCAAAAGTGTATGTTACGTTTGTGAACAGCCCCACAGAGATGATTAGATTTAATATCAATAGCTGATCTTAAAATTATTAAGAGTCAATTGATAGCTTTCAGTCTGAAATGTAAAGATGAGGCCTGCAGGCTGTACGTGAATTGTTTGCAGCAGGTCTTCAATCATGAGGGCTGTATTTTCCCAAAAATAGAGAGCCAAAATAATTTTGTAGCAGACTGCCAGTAGGACAGATAACATCATTTAACGAGATGTTTTTTGCAGTCCTCAGAGCTAAAACAGTCCTGGGTCAGCAGAAAGACAATACTCTATTCTATGGGCCCATGTTTACAAAAAGCCCCTGCTTACCAGGATTTGTGTTACAAGTGGGCCATTAACATCATTATTTACCTTGCCAGCAGTCAGATTTCGCTGTGAGATCTCACTGATTAAAACATTATTTATGTTTTCCAGCAGGATATGCCATTAGATTGGCTATGGCTTTCCCATCAGCCGCTTCATAACAACTGTGTTTTAGGGCTTTCTTATTATTTAAACGTTCTCTGGTGAATACAGAAGTTGTTTTAGTATTTGCTGAATTGTTCACTAGTTTTAAATGTATTTATTTATTTGGAAGTATTGCTGCATGTCGGTTAATGGACTCTTAAGAGTGTTGTGCATTTCCCACTAAGAGTGCAATAGTTTATAGTAGCAGGAGTCCAATCATCTATAGGGCATGGCTGATGACATGTATTCTTCCCTTGCTGCCATCAGTTCTGTGGTCTAGTCAACAATTGTTATGTATAGCTCTGTTTTTAGAAGCTTCCTGAAGCATAAATAGTTGGCCTTTTGTCCCATGGTCGCATTCAGAGTTTTCCACGGCTTTGATCCTTGAACTCATAGGGGTATATTCACAAGGAAATGGCGCAGTGTGGCGACAACATTTGCAGCGTTGCGCTGCATCACTTAAAAAACGCAGGGATGCACCGTATTCTCAAGACTACGACACCACCCTGTGTTTTCCCTTGCGCTTGAGCTATAACTAGCTGCCTAGCGCCAACACAGACGCTCATGCGCATTAGTGCAAGGCTGTCCATGTTGCCGGGAATGATTGGTTATGTGCAGGAAGGGATACCTACCTGCACATAAACAATCTTTAAAGTTGATTTTTTCTTTCTATGTGTGCTGCAGAATGCACTACACATAGAAAGACCAAAAACTATGAGAAATAAAAGCATTTCTCCTTATTGCGCCAATCTAACGCCTGCTTTTTCATGGCATTCATTTTTGGCACTGCTTCAGATTTACGCATCTTTGTGAATTTGGGGCAGCATCAAAAAGTAATCGGAGTTGCGGTGGAACGCCAACAGCAACACCCATTGCATGCCCCTTTCATACAGGTATCTGCGTGAAAGGGTACCATATTTACAAAGCGGCCTTAAGTCATTCAAAGTGGTGTTCCGGTGGTGCAGTCCCCTTGTAAATATGACCTGTAGTGTTCTGGCTCAATCTTTTTGCCTCATTTCGGTTGGTTCAGTGTTCCAATGTGGTGTAGCTCAAAGGAGATTCCTGATTACGATTAGCGTGGGGCATGATTTTGGATGCTTCTCGAGCATCACTTGTCTAATGTACAATTTAGATAACTTTAAATGTGGTTCTCGCTTCTAAAAGCAGCCCCTGAAGTGTATCCATGCTGGTTTTGTGTGGTTTTGGCACAGCCTGGCTACATAATGGTGCAGGCATTTCCTTTTTGGTTCAATTGATCTGGAAGTCTGTTATTTACCACACAACAGTAGCACAGCCATAGAAAAGAGTACATTAAACACCAGCCTTGAAGTGTAGGCTAAAACGTAGGCAGCATCTTTCATTGTAAACAGCAAAAACAAGCCATTAATTAAATATGATAAGCAGGTTTGGAATCTATGCTTTTAATCCATGAGTAGGATTAGGGCAACCAGCCATTGTAACTGCACAGAATGAGGATATGCAGAGTTCATTCCCGACACCCGCCACATACGCCCTTTCTTTTGTTTATTTCGAGTTCAAGCCTATGCTTGTTCATCCAGTGTTGGAAACTGTGGTATGCCGCACAAATATGTTATCTGTAGACTTCAGCCATGGTCCAGAGAAAGGATTTTTGGGTGTCATCAACTTAGTAGTCAAATCTGTAGGTTCAATAGCAAGTTCTAGGTGTTAAATTAGGCCTTGGAACCCCTATACATCAGAGTTCTTGTAATTAAAAAGGGAAAAAATCAGACTGAATGGGATCTATCGGTTACGAAATACTAGAAGTAAAACAGGTTACGCCTTTGTTTTGAGTTCTGAGAGGGAACGGAGTTAAAAAAAAAAACGGAGCAATGTAAATCCACAAATGGGTGAAGCAGAATTGAACAAGTAGTTGAAAAGGGTACCATATTTGATCCTCCGCACTGGAATACAACATGAAGTTGTCCAATTTAAGCAAGGGGATTTTGAAAATTACTCCAGAGTTTATAATCTGTGCAACCTTGAACAACATGAAGACACCAACAAGACTCTTTTTCTAAACCTTTTTTGATTTCTCATTCAAAACAGCATAACGCCTGCAGCAAATTGGATGTTTGGGGGCTTTATACTTTTCCCTGATATATAAGAAAACTTAGTACGTTTTCATTATTTTTTCTCATTGGCAATGGGGTTACTCTGATAATGTTTTTGCTTACGAAAACTTCCAGATTTATGACAGATATAGAAAGGCATTATTGTTCTAAAGACTGTTTTAAATTAACGCAAGAGTGTGGCAATCTTAGAACGGAGACATTGCAGCAGCTTTAGACCCACCACTCCTCCTCCAAATTGGTTCTTGGGGGCACATTCTTGCAAGGGAAGGGATGAGGGTGTAGATCATGAAACATAGGTGGCCATTGTGTTATTCAGCAGGAGCAAAAAGCAAGGTGAATAGGTTGGGATGTTGTGGAGCAAACAAAAGCGAGCCACCCATCAATATACCAGCAAATCAACAGGATAGTTCTCTTGGAATTTGGAGTCACCTAAGGCAATGCAAAAAAATAAGCCTAAGCATAAACTGAGAATTGTGGTAATGAATGATACTGGTCATTACACTGTGTTATGTGGAGCGGGCCAAAGTCAAAAGTTGTTCTTTAAAACATCCTAATGGTAATTAAAACAGAAAAATACCATTAGATTAATGAGACTGTTCTATCTGTTTTTAGCTGCAGACATGTAGGGGCCTTCATTACTGCCAGGGAAAACTGATGATTAAAAGTAAAGATGCCTGCAGGTCCATTAGTCCTCCTTTAGGGTCTAGGGGAGTAGGAGCTCTTCCATAAATCATTGGTGTTCTCACTCCAGGATATTTGTTGTTGGGACTGGAATGTCCTCTGCATGGTAAACACACATGTACCCCTACACTGAGTGCCTGATTGCACATGAAACTGCCCTGAGTGCATGACTGCATGTTAAACTGGTATCCTGACTTTTAGTCTAGCCCTGGCACCATGCTACTCTAGTGTACGTACAAAACCCTAGAAGGGAAACATCATGTACACTGCATGCAACACAACGCATGCCATTACAGCACGGTCATTACAACGACCGTATTGTAACAACGCATGCCATTACAACGCAAGTCGGAACAGCGACTTGGTCTAGGGGTCAGAAGGTGTTGGATTTAAAATCCAACACCTTCCCTACTGTTGCACAGGCTGGAGTTGGAATGGTAAATTATACTATTCTGACATCTAGCGCACCCCCTAGAGCAAGTCGTTGTTCCGACTTGCGTCCGACTTGCATTGTAATGGCATGGGTTGTTACAACACGGTCGTTGTAATGACCACGTTGTAATGGCATTAAAAAAGCATGCGATGTAACTTGGCATATTCTCCCTAGGACTTTTCCTGGCAATGCAGAGTCTAGAAACCTGTTCTCTGATCCATAAGGACACACAAAGCATGCACTCCTGGCAGGCATAGAACTATTGTCCATTATCTATGAAAGACACATAAAGTGACGGTAGCAGCATACAGAGTTCTATGAAACATTAATGTACTCAGACCGTTTTCTCTGTGTCAAGGAGAGTGTGGGCCACTTACCCCTTTTGTGTTAAATTCTGCTGTTATGTGAACCTACTACCCTTGAACTGACATTTCGTGTGTATGTTGAGTTCACATATGTGCAGCAATTGTGTGGCACATTTATGGTAGAAGGACTCCGTGTTCTACGAGATTATAAGGACTGGGACCAGTGGAATCCAGTGCTTAATTTGTAATAAAATAAGTGCTGGGGCTCTCGTCAGGAGGCCACTGGAGCTGGCACACCAATTGCCCCTGCCAGCACAGCCAAAACAAAAATATTAACCATCACACTCCTAAAAGTGTGACAAGTCAGACCACACCAGGCCCCCAAAGCTGTAAGAATTTTAAATGTATAATTATTAGTAAACATCTGTTTTTGTGCTCATCTCTAAAGCAGACATCATGTGTCAAACTGTCATGTGAACTGGTGCGGAGCACCGGAAACCGCCGGCTCAAATTAAGCACTGGTGGAATCTATTCTGGGTGGACCTCGTTTAGCATGGCACAGGCAGGAGAGTGGAGGCAGGGCTACCCTTAGAAATTCAATGATACCCTTGTTAGCAGAAGGTTGTTGATTCGTTCTTCCTGAGCACTGCCATTTGATTAATGGCTAGGGAGAGGGTGGAAACTGGAGGTTTTGTTGTTCAGGTTGGGAATGTTTCTAGGGTGTGCCCCCTGCCTGGCCCTGATTACTGCCTTAAGATTGTTCATGACAGCCAGGTGCAGAGATCTCATGCTTCCCTTGTTTAGAATACTCCTGCTTTGAGCCAGCATCATTGCCACTTGCTGTGAGAATTGTCACTTTTCACAAAGGCTGTTCCTGAGGAAAAGCCAGAAAATGACATTTGAGACAGTCACAGAACCAACCCAATTGGTGCTGAAACATTAAACTGCTGATCTACATATCCTGTCTGGAAAATGTGTAAAAGAGATAAAAACACCCTACTTTGTTCCAGTTCCAAGATCTTCTTGATTAAGGAAGGAAATGCTGTGCAGAGGACACAAACGACTGCACTGTTACCAGGGCAGGTGTTTGCATGATAGCCACTCTCCCAGAGGGCGTAGGACAGCTTCTGAATTCTGCAGTTCTGGTGGAGGAGCACCAACTTTATGTCAGTGGAGCCTGGGGAGAAAAATAGAACTACTGCAGCCTACTGTTCTGTATATGATGAGAGGGACATTCAGCAGTAGGGAATGTTGGGTGAGTGAAGTGGAACTACACTTTGTACTTGTTCCTGAATGGCAAAGTTCCTCGAATTTGCCCAACTAACATGTTTTCTTAAAACCCTTGCCCTCCACTTGTAGCACTGTATACAATTGCTGATTAGTTAAGGTACGGTTACAGGAATTATCAAGATTACCAGTGGCAAGCATGCATTCAGAGGAGGTAGAGAAAAAGAATATGTATTTGTTTGCGAGTGTGTGTGTGTGTCTGTGTGTGATTTTCCTTTCCACCATATACATTCACTCTATTTTTGAGAAGGGTTCATGGATTTTTAAACAAGCTCAGGTCACGAACCCTCCAGGTACTATCTATTCTATTCCCATTTTTACATTAAAAATGTTATATTTTCTTATATAGTAACTCATAAAACCTTAGATTGGGATGCTTGCTGTAAGCAGTGCTTAGTTTGTGCCTGTAGTTGCAGGCTGTGGGCACCAGCACAATTTTTTTAGGATCAGGACATATTTTACATCATCAGACTTATCCCAGCACAAGGGAGAGAAATGCATACAACAGGGAAAGAAGGAGCAAGAAATTGACTGCAAACAGTGGCAATGGGAGAAAGTATGAATGAAGAAGAACATTTATGAGTAACATATAGAGGAAGAGGAAGGTGGAAGAAAGGGTCATTTTCAGTATCAAGAATAGGCAACCGTGGCATTTGGTAATTCCCGAAAAGGAAAGCGCTGGCAGCAGGATCCTCCTCCCTCAAAAATCTTTGGGCCTTTTTGCTTATGGGTTTTTTTACAAATTAAGCTCTGACTGTAATAGTAGGGAGGGAGCAATCAACCAGCAAATATGTAACTGAATAATATTCTCTTTTTGTGCCCTAGAGCCTGGATACTACCATGATGGGCTTTTTGGAATCCGTATAGAAGATGTCTCCCTGGTAATAGAAGCTCAAACCCAGGTGAATGCTTGGAGTATTAACCAGTCTGATTAAAAATATTTGATTCGATGAATGCCCTACATTTAAATTTAGGACAATCTTCCTATACAGATGTTCAATGATTTATGCACAATAGCAAGAATGTAATTCTAGAATATGGTGTTATTCTAATTAGAGAAATTTGGCACTTACAATGGTTAGGTGGGTCACTTTTATGCCATGAGTTTAGTGTGTCACACTGCTTTACTTTTATTTTGAATTTGTTTCTACATCAGTGATTTCCAACATACAAATGTCTCAAAATACAAGACTCTGCTACATTTCTCCCTTTCTTATTGTGGCGGTCTATATCAATGTAATTTCACCCTGTGGAAATTCCAATACAGCATCTTGCATGTTTTCTCCAAGGAGAAATTCCCAGCAGCGGTGCCCTTCATTAGGGTGTGGGGGTGTTATCCTGCAGTTAGTTTAGTATTTTTTTTTATTTTGCCGCAGTGCATGTCATGGTTTGGGTAAAGTTTGCTTTTCCTGTAAGGCAAACTGAGTCAGTGACCGAGGGTGGGCCGATGTGCGTGGAAACCTCGTTGTATGATTGACAGTGACAGTGCCACAGGTGCTACGAATCTTTGGGTGTAGTGTCCATGTCAGGTTGGACGGGTGCCTTGCTCTGACCTGCCCAACATGCGCAATTGAACCCTTATGTACAATATCAGTTTGCTTTCCAAAACTCAAACTTGTGATCTTTACGTCACTTCAGATGTCAGAGGCGAGAGTTAACTTCGTAAACCATCTTGCAGATGTTCTTTATCACCCAGAATAATTGTTCACAAACAGAGGCAGTCGTGATGTGTACTGCACAATGCCCATCTCCGTCGCCAGGCATATGCCGGGATCCAATGGGTAGCTTGAGACTGAGCCTGGCCAGCGTCCTCCCTTGTCACCCTGGCCCTCGCTGCGACCTGGGAGTTGTATTCATTTCCCTGTGTGTCCCTTGCGGTTACCAGATTGTAAAAACATGTACTAAAGATTATGGAGACCTGAAGGCGCCATCATTTAAAAAAGGGGGGCTTTGAGCAGATGAGGAGGTATCCCCACCTTAGACTATTGGGGAGAGGCTTTTGGTTACCTCATTACACTAACATGCCTTGATACTCATGGAGACCGCACAATTTCCTGAGGGGTTCTTTGTTACTACCAGGTTACACAAAGATTAGAAGAAGCCGGTGGCCCCAAGGTGCTTCCATCTCTTGAGTAATAGGGGAACCCTTCTCTCCCACACTACACAAACACACCACGACTGGTACTGACGAGGGTGGCAGGGCAAGGGGGCTTAAAAAATAAATATCACTCACCTTGTAGGTGCCCACTCTCCCCCATCATCATCTCTTATCTGGTTTGGTCCAGCTGGAGCAGGAAGCACACAGGCTCCCCTAAGCGAATCACAATGCTGCTGTTAGCAGTGTTGTGGTTGGTCTGAGTGCCATGGTTTGGCGCTCAGACAGGCAGTGGGAGCCTGTGCATGTTCCCCACCAGGATATTATGCACAGCCTGGTAAGGAACTTGCTAAGTGCGCATGAATATTTGGTCTGCCCAAGTGCACATATTTCCTCCTCCCCTGCTGGCTGCTATGACAGCCAAGCCCTGCCCTGCCCAAAACGTGCTTCAGGGGAGAAAAATAAAATTATAACAACATTGGGGTCGATTCCGATATCAGTCGGAAGGGCTCCGAATCGGATTCAGCTTTCCCAAAACTGATCCAGAGCTCTTGTTTCCAACCGACTCGTGCCCATTTCCGAACGACCAAGTATGATGCCAGGCAACTCTTAGGGCTGACCGCATCGGTTCCAGAAGGCATTCGGACAAGACAAGCCTTTCCACAGCCGATTCGTACAGCTCTAAGGACTTGGTTTCTGAACAAGCATGTACGATGACAGATTCAGACAGCCTTTCCGATTCGGTTAGTCCGGAACGAAAAGGCTGCCGGAATCGGTCTCTGGGGGCACTCGTCAGGAACTTTTACGCCCACCACTTTCGAATGTCACTAGCCGCGCCACTGGAAATTGCAGCACAATGTTGATCTTTATTTCTCCTGATGATACTGAAATTTCACAATTGCTGTTATCCTGCCTGATTTCCACATACTGTCATCTTTCTAAACAGTTTTTGCAGTGCAAAGTTTGCCAGAAATTGAGGACATTTCAAGGGGCCAACATCAGACATGCAGTAATTCCATGCAAATCTATCCCAATAATCTGATTTGAGGGAAAAAATCTATGAGTACCTGTGTAGGCTGCAGAGCTCGGAGGAAGCAGTAATTCTGGTACTGACTGAGCACATGAAAAATGCACAGACTGCATTTGTACCAGTTCTGCGCAGTAAACGGAATTATGCCCTTGAAATCCAATCGCACACAATTACACAATGTAACAAGGTGCTAAATAGCACCTATATGTGGCTTAGCACCGACCATGAAGTTTTAGAAATCCAGCTATTGTTAACTCTAAACAATGCATTTCTCTGGTAAACTGTGATTCTCTCACTATGGTGAAGGAGGGTTGAAAGGGAAATCCAAGGTTCTCATGGTGTGTTGCACTATTGACTGGGCCTCAGGAGGAAGATGAACTAGTTTATCCACACGTAATGGGCAACCTTGGGGTATGCAAAGAATACTGAAGTAGTGGTATGACTGAAGTCTGTACTTAAGCGGTCTTATCTTAAGGCTTGGACTGGAAGACAAATGGGGTGGCCTCTAAATTGTCTTTAAAAAGATAGTTTGGTCAAGGATTGGATTGACTGTGGAGCCTCCGTGGAAGTGTTAATAATCTGAAACCAGTTCTTTTTACAAATAGAGAACAGGGCGGTAGTATTTATAGTTGCTGAAGAGGGGAAACTCATTCTGGGTATGCTTGATGGACTTGAGAAGGTTGGCTCGACAGAATTAGTAGACTGACTGCTTCAGAGCAGGTAGAAAGAAGGTAATGTAATCCATGACTTCACCTGAAACCTAAGGACTCTAGGTAAGAAGCATATGAAGTTGATTCCTAAGGAATCATTCTTTCAAAACATTTTCTTTTTTGTCCCCCAAAAATAATATTTCTATAATTTATTGCTTAACATCAGACTCACTCTGAAACATTCTTAAACTAAACATTATACAACATTGAACTCATTTGTAAAAGACTGCAT
This sequence comes from Triturus cristatus, assembly GCF_964204655.1. Lineage (NCBI taxonomy): Eukaryota > Metazoa > Chordata > Amphibia > Caudata > Salamandridae > Triturus > Triturus cristatus. Next base: position 697,228,417 of record NC_140588.1, read on the forward strand.
ATTTGTATTTATCTTCAAATAGACAAATACTCCCAAATAAAACATTCAGAAAAAAAGCGCACAGGGCGCAATGCTCTGTGAATACTGACCGGGCACGTGGAACACAGTATGTAATGTGATCTTATTTTGTAAGCATCTTGTGCACTACTGTATGCATCTTCATAGATATAGTTTCAGCCAATGTTGAAGAAAAATCGGGTCTCATTAGGGCAAAAGTGTCATCTGTACCAGTAGTACAGGAGGAACATACACTAGGAAACAACTGATTGGCTCATGTATCAAAAGAAATCTGGCATATAGGCTAACAACTAAAAGTTTGTCATCTCTCCAAACTAGTTTCCTGCAAACAAGAAGTTACATGGAAAGGTGCACTGAAGGAACAATTTAGGCATACCTATGATTACACTTCAAAGACGATCTCTTTACCCTGTTCTGCATCAGTTAAACATCACCAATTTCTCTGGCAGGGATCACAGCAGGCTTTAAAATGAACTCTTGAAATACCCGATCCATTGTAATCTACTGCAGGAATCAAAACATCAGCTCACTTTTGGGAAGCTAAACATCTGTAACAACTGCTCGCCCCTCCCTCTTAATTTAAATGAACAGCAGCTCTTTAAATGTCAGGAATATGGTGACCAACCGTCCGTAAATTTCACGGATTGCCTGTAATTTGGGCCTTTTGTCCGTTGACCGTGAAGAAGTCTTTCACGGACACCTTTTGTCAGTAATTCCAGGCATTGGTGCGAGCTGCCCCCTGCAAGCGGCCTGAGAGTGCTGTAACTCTCACTGCAGGGGCCAGCTCGCGCTCCTGCTGTGATCAGTGGCCTGCAGCAGCCACTCCCCGACCTGGAACAGGCTGCTATCAGGCCCATTATCATTCTGTATGCCGGCCTAATGATCACATTCAGAATGACCAGTGCCAGCATTTGCTGGGCCTCCTCCTACACTCACTGCTCTTTGCAGGGATCGATCATGTGCAGCAGCATTGCTCAGTGGGTGTCACCGGCTGCCACTGCGATACCACTTTCATTTTAAGGGGGTCCATTAATGGCTTCTGTTAATCAGGGGCCAGTGAAGCTTTATATGCTTCTGTTTATGCTGTGCCTCCTACGGGCAAGGTTTATTTAGTCCTTGAGGAGTGTAGTGGAACTACTGCTCATCGGACGACTGGCAGAGCAGAGGACTGAATGAAGACTGAAAGCGTTACCTTGGATTTTGCCACAAAAGCGTACATACATACACTCTTTGAGTCTGATGCGGGGCGTTCCTGTTTATGTCATTAAATGTCCTGCTTTGATATCCGCTGTGTTGTTGGGCACTACTGCCTAGGGAACAGCTTTGGGCTGCAGAAACAGGACTCCTGAGGCCACACACATTGAATTTTGCACAGATTCGATACTAGGTGGGAGCACAGTCCTTTATAAGTGAGTAACAGGAATGACATTGCGTTCCACAACAATAAACAACTGTTATTTGTCAAGAACACCAAGAGGCAGCCTCGAGGGTGGGCATGCAGTACTCAAATAAAGGTAATATTGTATAAACAATATATTGAAGACAATGATAACTATCAGGTGCCTGTGATGGCAGAATTAACCCTCTCAACTGTTCTATGTGAACAGATCTTTATCCTTTGCAAGTGATTTTATCATCTAATCATTTGTTAAGTAAGAGCTTCACAGTTATCATTTTTCGACAGAAACAAACAGTGTTAGTTATCTCCTATATACTCTCCTGTTAATTCTTAACTAATGTATGCAGCTATTTGCTTGATAAGTTGCAATAACTGCAAAATGCAGCCGCTCACATAATTTCTTCCTGTAAGCAAAAGCTATCATTAAAGGAACACACACAATTAAATCACTCTGTATGGTACACATTGCCATATGGGCTCAATTCTTTCCTTTTTTCCACGTTTTAAAATGTATAAATCTCAGTAAGCATTGCAGACCGCAAAAAACGTGTTGTCCTGTGTGTCAAGATTCAGACCAACTAGGCAGAGAGGACATACATTTTAATTTTCTGTGGCCTGGAATGGAATGCCTTTCTGCTGCCTATTAGGGATCTTGGAGTTCTGACTGTGTTGAAAGGTAGGCTCAAAAGCCAGCTCTTTCAGCAAGCATTTCACCTTACTTAATTCTTGTAATACACTGCACCTGTTTAATATCGCTGGTTAAGAATTCATGAGGTCAGTCTCTGAAGTAAGTGCGCTTTATAAGAATCCATGGAGTAACACACTGCGAAAAAGAATAAATAAACTCTAAAAAAGTAGAAAAAATATTACAGGTAATAATCTTCAAAGTTCATGCTGAAAACCAAGAAAACCTGAGACAGAACAAAGTGATACCAATAACTGGATCAATAACATGACCCCACCTACCCGCAAGTGCTTGCCATCTCACTACCATCTTAAAAAAAGCGCCACTTATGGATAGCAAGTTTTGAATCTGCTGCAGATGTAACCATCTCTGTGGTATTGTTAGAGTAAAAAATTTAGAAAGGTAATTAGGCATCAGACTATGCAGTGCTTTCCATACAATGCATAGTGCCATCATCTTATTCTGGGACATCACTAATAGCCAAGAAAAAGTCAGTGGCACATGGTGACATTTGAAAGTGATAGCCTGAAACGAATAGGTTTAACAAAATCTGTTTTGGTTCACTGGATTTCTGATATGGTGTTATATAGCTTGCACCACATATGGAATGGTGTCATGAGCTTTGCACAATAGAGTTTATATTACCCCACTGATCGTCATTTTATGATCCTTGAAAGGGTGAAACGCTGAAAGGCACCAGCAAAGTGTTGGAAGTATTACTTGCAGTTTATTATGTAAATCACTGCAGCATGTGCTCAGCTATCTTACGGAATAGAAGTAACACTGTAGAATGCTTAAGTTGGTATGCGTAATGGGAAGTTAGAGTACTCACTGCCTTCTTTCCTTAATTATGTTGCTTTTACTTATTTTACTCTTCTTTATATGTTGATGTTGTTGTTGCCTACCATTCTGTTGCCTTTCTTTGTGTGGCTACATAAAGAAGACAGACTAACATAAGGAATTATGTAAGGTAGACTATCCCACGGTGCATCTAGCATTTCCCACTAGCAAAAGGTGTGTAAAGGCCTCACATACAAGGCATTTTTACGATCGCAAACCCTGCGAATCACAAAATTGAAAGCGTGTGTGGTGTAAGGAAGTTGTGAACAGAGAACTTTAAGGATAATGTAGATTAATTATGTCACTGTAGGAATGGATCTGCAGGTTTGTGGGATTGACAGTTCTCTGGATAGTTCTTTGCATGTACAAGAGTTAGTGTGCGTTTGTTGTGAACAGAGTATTTTAGAATGATCTGGAGAATTCACTTACCATAATGTTCTGGATCTGAGATTTGAGATTGCAGGAGGCTGGGGGTACAGTGAAAGAGAGAGCACAGGGAGGAGGGATTGCAGCACTAAAGCACTGGAGTCGAAGGATACCACAAGAGGCTGATGGTCTAGAGAGAGAGAGAGGATCAGGAGGAGAGGGAGCATATGAGCAATGTAAAGGTGTCAAATAATAGCACAGGAAACTTCTAGCACACAAACTATGTGGTGGAAACGAGGGAACACAGGCAGCACAAAGGGTTGACTGTCTAGTAACTAGGTGGAGATAAGGGAGAGCACAAAAACAGTAGGGCCTGGCAAGTGGGAAGATGGAGGCTTGGGCTCGAGAGGTGCCAGGGCAGAGAGAGATGGGCAGCCATGTCAGACAAACTAACAGCTGTGTGGCTATACTGAAAAAGCAGCATCCTACGTCATTATGATATGAAATCTCTTTATTGATGTAATAACTACACTTTCACAATTGCTTTATTAACTTTCTTGCTTTCTCAAATATTCTTGAAAAGGCACCAATTGCCCTCTCTTTTTTCAAACTTTTCATCTGGGGAGACCTCCCCCCCCCCCCGAGCCCCTTTAATGACGTTCAGGTTGCTCGCTGCACTCGCCACTGGGCACTCATCACAAACTTTTACAACCCACCACTTTCAAATGTCACCAGGTGCCACTGCTCCTGCAAGAGCCCAGGTCATGACAATATTTTTTTTGTTTGTGCGCTCCTGTCACCTTACCAGGGGCCAAGCTCTGGGGTGGGTGGAGGTTTAATTTTGGCTCATGTCACCCAGGTGCATCCAATATGCAAACAGGTATTTAAGTTTCACTCCGGCACACAACAGATGCAGTGCAAGGTTCTCTCAACCTAATATAAGCTTATTTTGACTTGTGCTTGTGTTGATTGTCTATTTACTTATGTAATATTGGGCAACCTCCTCTGATGTGTCTGTAAAAATGTACTTTTTGTCCCAAATTTTTGTCCTGAATTCTGACCTTCTGTCCTGAATTTTGACCCTTTGTCATGAATTTTTACACTCATTGTCCTGAATTGGTACACATGCCAGTTGGTCATCCTAGTCAGGAGTCTCTGCCTCTTTTGGTTGCTGTTGTTAAAAGCTTCACAGTAACTTGTAACACTGGCTCTGCGTCACTCCAGAGGTCCAGGCGCTGCACAGTTTGATGCGGTCAGAGAAATAAAAGGATACATCTTACGGCTAACCCAGCAAGAAGATGCTGTGGTGTAGCCTGCTATCCAGTCCATGTGCGGCTGGCAATTTCTTCCAGGGCTGTGGGTGTTTATAGTCTGGTGCGGCCTGGTGTGGTACCTGTCAGAGTGGGTTGTCTGTCCATTCAGAGCGGTGATATATTTTTTCAAACCACTTGCAGGCTTTAGCAGAAGAGAAGACTGCCTGCTTTAATGTCTCCTGCCCTCCGGTGCATCATCAAAAGGCAGCAAGCGCACCACCTAGTGGTCACCTGACACAACGCACCCGGCCTGCACTCCAGAGCCCTGTGTAATTCATGATGAACGATGCTCAGCAAATGCGACTGCAGTACCCCTGGATGGTTTTTGCGGTGCAACGGGGAGCGGCACCGCACAGTTTGGGAACTACTGCGCTAACAACATTCCTGACATGGAACATTAGAGGTTCAAATAACCTGCGTAAAACTAAGCAGGTACTAACTTACCTCAATAGACACAAGGTCAAAATCGCCTTCCTGCAGGAAACACATTTACTTCCACACGATACTCCCTCATTTGTGAAAACCTGGGATACCCATAGATACTGTTCTAGTTACAGTAAATCTTCACGTGGCGTGTCCAAACTCATCCACAAAAGCATCTCGTTCTGCCTTATTAGCAGCTACATTGATACAGAAGGCCACTATGTGATATTGGAGGGGAGACTGGCAGATACTCATGTGCTACTGGTGAATATATATGTCCCTAATGTTGACAACCCAGATTTCTTTCATGGCATTTTGGTGCTATTGGACCGCCAACCCACCACCAGCATTATACTAGGAGTGGATTTGAATATGGTGCATGACCCACTTTTAGACACTACTGGCACCTCCACGATCAGCAAGTCACAGGCTGTCAGTATATTCTGTGACATTCGTAACACTTATTGTTTAACAGACATATGGCGTCATACACACCCTTCCACGTCAGAATACACAGTCTACTCTGCGCCCAATGATGTATGGACGCCCATTGATTACTGGTATACAACTTCCGTAGCTCTTGTGTGGTTGTGATATATACAACATTTGCCATAAACACTTTCATATCACTCCTCAGTTAAGATGTCCCTACATATCCTATTTTGAGGGGGGGGGGGGGGGGTTAGATAGGAAATGGAGCTTTCCTAACACCTCTCTCTTCGATGCAGTATTCTGCTCAGAACTTAGAGACTCTATAGTGGAGTGCTTTGATTTAAATATAGGCTCTGTTCCCCATCACGCTACCCTACTGGAAGCATACAAAGTATACATATGGGTAATAAGCATTTCCAAACACTTGGGCGTCCTCCGAGATATCCAAACAATATAGCACAAATAGGAGGGGAGCTAAGGGAATTGGACAAAGTGGCGGCTCGAGGGGTCTAGTCTGGGCCGGCGATCCAGGTTCCTAGATGAGTATCAGTCATTAATAGAATGGTAGACTTTGTTCCTGGGCTAATATGCCCAGGCCTGGCAATATGGAGAGAGTGATCGCCCTTGACCCTACTTTGGCACGACTCTTCCTCCCATCTTGAGACCCCTGATTCATATCTGAGTTACTGCTGGAAAGCAGCGAACAGTTCACCAACACCACCGACGTAACATGCGCCCTACTACGTTATTATGAGCAACTATATTCCACTAGACTTACTGGTGGAGAGGATGTTATAAAGGCCTACCAAGAAGAGGTAGTAATGATGTGGCTCACTGATGCACAGCAACAATTTTTAAGCGAATCTATCTCTGCTGAGAAAGTCACGCAGGTCATCGATGTCTTGACAGCCTGATGGGCGCTTTTTACAAAACATAAAAACACATCCTTGTCCCCCATCTCATAGATATGTACACCGAAAGCCTCGAAATGGGCACGCTACCATATATACTTTGAGAAGCAGTGATTACTTCACTTTTATAACCTGAAAAAGACCCTCAGATTTGTTCATCCTATCACCCACTATCCCTTTTAATTTTGGCAACAAACTTTTAGCCAAAATACTGTCTACCTGATTGATATCTTAACAATGCTTTCGGAGCACACAAACACTTACATAGTTCAATTATATTAATTGAAGATAAAATCTACAGAATTCAGGTGGGCTCTTATTTTCCTCTTTTTTAATATCAACAGAATCCAATCCCATGTGCCAACGCGTTTCGCCGTGATAGGGATAACCTACAGCTTCCTCAGGGCTGGAAATGACACAAATTATGCATTTTACAATCCATCCTATAACATTCTAATTAAGCACCATTGAGCCCATTTTTTGACAACCTTGTGCACAGGACTATTCAAATCTACAATCAGTGCAATAAGTTGCTACATCGACGAAAATTAGTATCTTTGTACTATTTCTTAGTCGTACATATACTTTTCTCCTTTATACATAGAATCTAAAGCCACATATAACATATTCCTTCACGTTTAACAATTCACTTATTATTTACATCCAGTTGATAGTGATATGGTGATCTAATTTGTTAAGCCCCTTGATTCCACCAAGTATTTCTATAACTATATAATCCACGTGAGTAATGAATAACAACACGTCATATAATGTTGGTACCTTCAAATTCCTCAATGTGTTTCTATTGAATCAGAGTTGAACAGAAACCCATATTATTTCGGAGCATACGAGGCAAGAGTTTATCGATGCAATTGCTTAAATAATGACCTCTAAGACAAACTGTAGCTCCTACCTTATTCACGATATTAATCCATCCTCTATCCAAAGAGTTTTTATTTTTATCCTTATTCTCGTGATGTGAATACGCCTCAAATCTAAACAGACAATTTAACGTTTCGTTTAGAATCACATATTAAATGCTTCACTAGCCCGAAAGAGAAAAGAATGCCCCTCAGACTACCAAATTTCATATCCTTACCTTCCAAGGTTATAACTTCCAACATTAATTAATTCCAAATCCTCTAATATGGTATTCTTCAACGGAAATCAACCATGTATTCTCCTATCCACTTGCAATTTATATATTCAAGAATCTGGAATATCAATATAATATAATATTCAATCAGAGACTGCCCTCGCCTTTAAGCTTAAAGCAGTATTCTGTGCAGTTGTATTAAGAACTGAATGATTTGGCGCATCCCTACCTGAGGAAGCCGTAGGTTATCCCTACCACGGCGAAATGCGTTGGCACATGGGATTGGATTCTGTTGATATTAAAGAAGAGGAAAATAAGAGCCCATCTGAATACTGTGGATTTTATCTTCAATGAATATAATTGAACTATATCAGTGTTTGTGTGCTCCGAAAGCATTGTGAAAGTATTATTCAATCAGTGGATTGAGTTTAGGGAAGTAGGGTGTTCTCTTCCCTCCATTTTGGATGCACCTTTAGCTAGTAATTTCCTTTTCTAATTAGGTGTAATACCTATATGAGCACCAGCATACCCTATACACCCAGCAGTATTGTACCTGATTGATATCATTGATGGAACAGATCATCTCTCCTGTCCAGACAGGATTTGTCCCGTACCTGTCCACATGGTATAATATCTGCACTGTATTCACTGTCCTTAACAGATTTTCCTTGGAGTGGCCTTTTCTCCGAGCTGTGCTGTGTATACTTGGGCTTCTCTCTAGCTTTATAGAACTAATTATGCTTGTTTACTCAGAGCCGCTAACATGGCTCCAGGTTAGTGGCACACTTACAGACTCTTTTGGATTTATGAGAGGCACAAGGTAAAGTTGCCTACTGTCTCCGTTCCTCTTCATTATTGCCATGGACCCCTTGGTGTGCCACTTGCAGGAAAATCAAATACACTGCAGCCTCAGATTTTGATCCAGCCCGCTCCTCATAGCTGTGTATGCGGATGATATTTTATTATTCATTCAGGACCCAACCAGTAATCTCATACCAATTATCCTTGAAATTGTCTGATTTGGGGAGTTCTCTAGGCATTTTATTAACAGCGTCAAATCGGGGTTGTTCCCGCTCACCAATGTCACCACACTGGGGCCCTGCAAGTTCCCGCTCCAGTGGTGTAGCGAGTCTACCAAATACCTTGACATTACCAGTCACAGGGACAAATAGAAGGTGATTTGTTCAAATTACGGCCCAGCCTTCGAGAAGTTTAAGATACAAGTTGAGATATGGCTTCGTCGTTCGCTCTCTGTGGCTGGATGTATCTCCATCCTTAAGATGGTAGTGATACCTAAATTCCTGTATCTGTTTTTAAACATTCCTATCCCACTCACCAATGTCTTCTTCTCACCCTTCGGTGCTTATGGTTGTGTGTAGGCCCCGGATACAATGGTATACACTTATCATTCCATATGGCAGAGGCGGGTTTGGGGTCCCAGACTTTCAACTATACTATCCAACAGCACATTGTCAATGTGTATCTTATTTTTACCACCCAGATGCCAGATTACCCTACTCAATACCAGAGCAAGATCAGGCAGAAGACGTCCCTTTATTGTCTATACTACCCACTGGAATTAAACTAGATCCTGCAGATATACAAACGTTAGCAACTACAAGCAGGGCTTGGCAGAAGAGTGATTGTCTACTGGAGAAGGGGCCCTTTTACTCCCCACTAATCCCATTGATCAATATCCCATGCATACCACCATCAAAGGAACTTGTAGTACAACGCACAATGAGGAAGTTACACATGATGGGTGATATTTCCCCTAATGGGCATGTGCTATCCCACTCGGAAGACACGAGATTTGCACATGCGACATCACTGGACCGATTCATAATGCGGCGAATAAATGCTGCTAGTAGCGCATGTATCCCTACATATCCCATTGCCCCAGACATTTTCCCTCCATTAACATTACTAATATCAGACACAGATGGGCATAGGTTGATATCTAAACTCTACAAAGCACATCTAGCTCTGAAACCTACTAGAGATGAGGGAGCATGGGCTAGATGGGACACTGATATGGGTCGGACTATATCGGGCAAGGAATGGCGCTGTTGCTGTGAACAGATCAGCTTGTATCACCTAATCACCACCACAAACTACTACATTTTAAATTCATTCATACATAGGGCATACGTCATCCCCAGTGCACTCGCCAACATAGACCCTGATAGGGTAGACTTTGCCCACATCACGTGGACATGCTTGGATATAAACAAATATTGGGGTGAAATATTCCCACATATTTCACAGATGATTGACACTGAACTGCTTCCGGATCCCTTTGTGGCCCTCCTGGGTTACGCAGCGAATGTTCCCAAATTGTTGCGTAGATAGACAACCATTGCGCTAGTGCTAGCCAAAATGGAGATAGTATTGTGATAATGGAATCAAGGCAACAGTGAAGACGTGAATTACAAGTCTGCAATTCGATGAGTAACATCTATGCTACACTCCAGCCACCCACCTCTAGGCCAAAGGCTGTTTTTGATCATTGAGAGATTACTTATTGAAAAACAATCTAGCCGAAAATACTTCAATGTACCGCAAACAGTTGTAAGCCTTGACACACTTTTATTATCTGTATTGGAAAACACTTAACAGTATTCTTGAAATATTTTAAGCTAATGGTCACACCTATATTTCTTGTACACATGATAACTCTGCATGATGACATCCTAACAGTACCTTTGAGCAATTCATATTTTTCAGGACACTGAAGCCCGCGAATGCAGGCGGTCTTTATGATTCGTTTTGTTTTTGAAAATCAATAAATAAAGTTTTTTTTAAAATAAGTGTAATTTCCAAATGGGAATATACCTGATTCAAGTTTGCTATCTCTGGAATCCCAATTTAAAATTCCAACTTATGGTGAAGTCAGATTCGAAATTATAATTTTGAAAATGCCTCTTTTAGAAAACCAAAACAGCTGGTGGTTGTGTTTCTTTCTGTCTTCTATTCAAACTTTTTCCATATTCCAAAATAAATCACACATTAATAAACAAGATTACACAAATCAAAAATAGCACCAATCAGTGTTCAACCAGAGCGTCCCCTTTTAACGGTCTTGGTGTCAATCATGAGTTCCAGAATCATCAAATATGGAAAACAAAAGAAAAATGATTGCTTTTCATAGAAAGTCCTTAGTCGTCCTACTTTTAGAAGGTTGGCATTTTCTTGCCTTAGCCATTTGGTGCCTGCAGTCTATCTCTGGTCACATGACTGGGTGTAGTTGACAGTTGGGCGTTTGCTGGCCTCCTAGACAGCCACACACAATGTGAGCTTAGGTGTGACTGAGTGGGCCATCATTGGCAGGATGGGAGGGAGGAGCTGGGCCTAGCCTCACATACACCTAAATAGGCTGTGTCCTGTCTTCACACCCCTGTAGTTAGTCTGGAGCAGGGAGGGCAGGGCATCTGCTCACTTCAAAGGCATATCTCCAGAAGCTTCTCCCCACTTTAAAGGCACAACTGTGTATAAAAGAAGGGCCTCAGACACCACCATTTCAGGTCTGGACCTGTGGATACTCTACCAGGAAGAAGGACTGTTGTGCTGCTGAAGGCCTGCCACTCTGCTGGACTGCACTCAGCTGTACAACTGCTTTGCTGTGCTGGTGTGCTGCCTGTTGCCCTCTCTCCTATGTGAAAAGGACTGGACCTGCATCTCTTGAACCCAGAGTGACTCCAAGGGCAAGATGGCTGGCATCCTATTCTGAAGCCTCAGGGACATAAGAGGTTTCCAATAATAATAATAATTCCACATTTGTAAGGCATGACCATACCACCCCTAAGAGTATCAAGGTGCTCAGGGCCGCCAGGGAGATTAAGTGAGCTATTGCCCAGAGCCACATGATGCTGAGCTGAGCTGCTGCCGGTGCCAGGGATCAAACCTTAAGCCTCGCGCTCTGTATTCAGCCACTCTGGCCGCTGCACCACACATCTCCTTGTTTCCAATCATCTTGCACCTGTACCTGGACCTTGCCATCTGTGAGTCTACCCTGCCAAGTGGTGCCACCCCTGTCCGGGACCCTTGGAAGTGGGCCTAAGGTGCTTGCTAGCGGAACCAACATATCTCTGCTGTGCAGCACATCCCCAAACAGAACCAACACATCACCTCAACTGAGTTGTACAGTCTCGAACAGAGCCAACATATCACTTCTGCTGCATGGATTGAACTCATCACAAAGACCCGCACCAACTCAGAAGCTTATCTGAACCGACGCATCACCTGGCAGCGCGGCGCAGCATGTCAGCAGCCCAGGTTCTCACATCTCTCGTTAATGGCAGCCGCGACGATGATGACGGACTCCGCATCTCAGACTCACGGCTCCCTGGAACCATCGCATCACCAGCTGCGTGCCGCATCCCCGACTTCGCATCTCAAGCCCTATTGATGGGATCCTCAACGATGACACAACAGAACCCATCACATCCCGAGATTGACACATCACTTTTGCTGCACGGGGCATCTTTGACCCGGCTTCACGAAACGCTCTGCAACCAAGATTTAAGGTACTTTATTCAGCGGGCCTAACTGGGTTCCTTTAGCCAGCTCACACTTCATCATGGTCTGCCTAAACTTGGAACTGTGTAACAGTCTGGTGCGACAAGATATCCCCAATAGCACTTTGTTCTTTTTGGTGCTATTTTCACTATAACCTTTCAATTTAATATCTCCAGTTCTACTTATTGGATTTTTGTAGTTTTGGACTTGTTTCATTTATTAAATTAAGCTCTATTTTTCTAACCTGGTGTAGGATACTTTTTTGTGTGGTGTGTTCACTGTTTCACTGTTTGAAATGTTGCACAAATATTTTACACATTGCCTCTAAGTTAAGCCTGACTACTCTGTGCCAAGCTACCATGGGGTGAGTACAGGTTAAGTTAGGGTTTGCTTGTGACTTAGTCTGACTAGGATTGTGGTTGCTGTTTAACCAGGACTTCCACCCCAGTCAACCAACAACCCAATTTCTAACACTCGAACAATCCAATAGTTACAGCAGTGATATAAAACCCAATTCCCTGCCATTAACGAGGAAGGCATCTTTGTGTCACAGAGAGCCATTTTACTTAATATAGTTGGGCTTTAGGGTACTTAGAGCAAGTACATTATTCCTTGATCTCATAACAAATAGGTTCTGGAGTATGTGTTATTACATGATTGTGTGTATTTGCCTCATAAGAACTAGAACAATTCAGAAGGGAGAGAGTGTGAAATAAAAACCAAACTCGACAGTGGAGCAGTAAGCAAATAAGGCGATTGAACTCTTCATTCAAAACATTGTCAGCAGTAGAAAACAATTCTTTGCTTTTTTCTCTTCTCTTCTTTCACTCCAGCTAGGTCTTTCACTCTCTCTTTCTATCCATTTTCCTGTCTTTGTCTTTCTCCTTTTACCTCTTTCCATCAATTATTTGCTCTTGTGTTGCTCTCCCTCCCTCGTTCTCTGGCCTTCCATCCACTCATTTCTCTTCCTTGCTTCCTTACTATCTGCATCCCTGGTGCCTATACTATTTCTTCTTTCTGTGAAACCCCAATTCATGTTCATTTACTATACTTCTGTTTTTTTATGTCATGATATTTTTATAGATCCACCTTCTTGCTAATTTGGCCTCCCCTATTGCTTTTATGATCTCTATAAATGTGTCTCTACCTTTTTCTTTCCAGTTTATAATGATACATTCTCCTCTGGGCCCTAATTTTTTAATGTATTTGCACAACTCTCTCTGAGACATTTGAATGCCTTTATTTGTTAGTGCAAACTCATGTCATTGATTCACAAAGCATTATTTATACATATAATTGGACTTAAATCTAAAATTCCCTTAATATAGTAGAACTGTCTGTGTCAGAAAATCTACTCACAAAGGGCAGTTGTAGGGTTCCAGGACCACGGTGCCTGTAAAGCCTAATAGCATACATTTCTGACTGTCCACTCCTAAATTTTGTGAAATGGACTTCTTGTACTTAATTGTCTTCTTTATACATTGCACAGCATTTCATCATATTATATTCTTCTGATCCACAGCACATGTTCGGAGGAAGCCCATACCTCACTTTTGAGCCGGTTTCTCTCGTCCCCTATGAACGGAAGCTCATTGACACACGCCTTTTGTCAGACCAGCATGTGAGTAAATTGAGGCATTACATTCAAATGAAGTGACACATATGAATATATATTGATGATGTGATCAATTAAAATGCAGAAAGTTAAGGGGGTGCATTAGTAGAAATCAGCCCAGTATCCATCTCCAGAGCTACTGATCCCCAGATACCAAGCATTGGAGAGGTGGGGAATACTGTGGGATTATGCATTGATCTGGAGTACAGCACCAAATTCCTTCTGTAATTCCCATTCTTCCAGTTTCACCTGGACATTTCATCTGCTGTCAGAAACAGGTGAAAAACAGCAGACCCACGGTGCTCCTGTATGATTGGTGATTCCGATGGGGCCAGAAACTACCATTTAAAGCCCCTTCGGAATAACACTGGTATTCGTGATGAAGTCCTTATTTAGAATGGTTTCAACATTTACCAAAGTTTTCTAGGTTCGGAAGTATGCCACTGCTCTTCTATCTTATCTCTGCCTATCACGTGCATTTAGATGACTTTGTGCTAATTATTTTCAGGTGAAATATTTGGACAATTACTACCAGACCATCCGCAAACTCATTGGACCAGAGCTCCTGGAGCAGAACCTGAAGGAGGAGCACCTCTGGATGATGAAGAACACCGAGCCCATTTCGGAAGGCACTTTGACCACAGTGGTCGCAGGCACGCTGCCATTGGCCCTGCTGGCAAACATATTTGTGCAGTGGACCTTTGAATAGTACTTGGTCTAGAAAAAAGACAGATAGTGGTGACGTAACCACAGTTACTTCACAAGTAATTTAAAGTCTCCACAGACTAAGGGCCTTGCTTAGATTTTGGTGGATGGGATACTCTGTACAAATGTAGCAGATGTCCCATCCATCTCATTACAATTGCCCTGTAGCCTGGCACTTCAAGCACATCGGGTGGGGCATTGCCACCATTTGACAAAGTATCCTGTCTGCAAAGTCTAAATAAGTCCCTAAACATTTACAGTGGTCTTTTTGAAATCATGGTGCCCCTCTCCAAGGGCAAATATAGCTTACAGGCTCACACCTAATGTTATGCTCCAGTGTACCGTGCCTTACCAAACAATGATATGCAATAAACACACCTTTAAACAAACTATAAAATGATGGAATCTACAGGATGGTTATTTTCACAATATTTCACACAGCTTTTGAAAACCTGACCTTCGATTGGTTGCCCATGCAATTTTTGTTATATTTTACACAACAGTCGGTCTTCCGGCACTGGCTTATGCATTAAATGCAGTGCATAGGTCTTAAACGATGTTGCATGTTTTGCAATGATGTATTCAAAGTAGTGAGCAATGAGAACTGCATGGCATATGGTGATTCAACATGATGGAATTTTAATTGCTGCGATTATTATCACTTAATACCATTATTTAAAAAGCCACAAAAACAACATTTACAGGTTCTCTCTCTGGAGACTTTTCCTGTTTGAATGCATGGATATAAAAATATATAAAAAGCTGCGACCAAGCATTGGTTATTTTCCGGAGCATTTGGGTTGTTTCTTGAATGTTTGTTGGGCTGTTTCTTTGATAACTGTGCAGGTGTCAGCTGGAAAGAAAGCATCCCTCATGAAGCTGTCAAGTCTTTCAATTTGTTTGCAATTAAGAGAAAATTCTGCAAACTAAAGGATACTTTAAGGCCTCTGTTTGCAATTGGCTTAATCACTAACTGATAATCTTCATTACTCCGAGTCCTGCTTGCCCCAGCCCCATTCATTACCAATGTGGTAAATCCACCTCCCAAGACAGAAAAGAGAACAAGGAATGTTTGAAATAGTGCCCCTCCCTCACAGGAACTAACCTATAAGGGTACACTTTACT
Source organism: Triturus cristatus (assembly GCF_964204655.1). Lineage (NCBI taxonomy): Eukaryota > Metazoa > Chordata > Amphibia > Caudata > Salamandridae > Triturus > Triturus cristatus. The sequence continues at coordinate 697,243,863 of NC_140588.1, forward strand.
CAGCATTCCTCCTGGAATACCAAACACCCTTCACAAATTTGAAAGACTTGAATTTCGGGAGGGAGGGAGTGACGTAAGTAATGGGTCGGGGCCAAACAGGACATAAAATTGCCAGTGAGTAATTGAGGCATTACGTCCACGTCTTTATGGCTCCATCCCATTATTACCATTAAGGAATACCAAAACGGTCCAAACAAGAACCTCCGATCATAACCAGAAAAAATAGACACATTCAAACCAGAAATGCTGTAAAAGTCGCAAAGGGTTTAATGAAAAACAAATACAGAACAGCGTAGATCTAGGGCAAGGCCAAATCCAAGACCCCAAGCCGAAAATTCTTATGCACATGCAAAACATTATCAAGCTGATAGTGCCAAACAAACACATTTGGAACTGCCCATGTAGCAGCCCGACATCTCAGCAATGGAATCACCCCGTGTCACGGCCCATAAGGAGGAAAGTAGAGCGACCCTGAGTCCCACTGTGGGTTTGGGGAGGCTAATCAGCTACAGAGTAAGCCAGGGAAATAGCTTGCCTGATCCATCTGCTAATGGTATCCAAGGAAGCCTTCACACCCTTGTTAGATGTACCGAAATTAACAAAGAGGGAGTCAAATTTACAGAAAGGCTCCATCATAGCTAAATAGACCTGCAGCACCCTTTTCACATCCATAAGATGCCATACAATCTTCTGAGAATTATTAAACACATCCAAAACAGCTGGGCGAACCATCTCTTGATCTTGACTGCACATGATGCCCCTAAAAAACATCCTGGAAATGCAACAGAGCCCTCAGAACAGCCATCAGCTCCCTCCCATTGGAGGACCCCCTCTCTCCCGAATTGACCATTGTGCTTTAGTGGAGGCAGCCGCCACAGTTGTTCCCTACCAAATTAACTTGCATCCATAGTCAGTACCCTCGGAGGGTCTAGCTGGAGCTCCACACCTTTGCATAAGGACTCCTGGAGAAATCACCCAGCCAGAACCTCCCTGAGCTCAAGAGTCACTGTGACCAACTTCTCGAGTTCCAAAGAACAAGGTTCCCAGAAGGCATGTACATGAGGCCAAAGAGAATGACGATGCAGTCTGGTCCAAAGCACTGTAAAAACTGTTGCATTCATGTGCCCCTGCAGCCTTAGTCAATGCCTGACCAAAAGAGACTGACTTAGGACCACTTGGACACAAGCTCCTCAGAGATCTTGCATGAGACTCAGGAAGAAAGACTGTTCAAGTTCGTTAGGAAGCCAGCCCCTACGATGGTCCAATCCTGCGCTGGCTGAAGTTTACACTTGTCCCAATTGAGGAGGAACCCATGCTCCTGGATCGGAACCAGAACTATGATGTATGGCTAGCCCCTTATCCTTGTGAGATGGCCATGGCGACAGTCTCACTCAGGATTCTGGAGGAAAATGCACAATCTCTATGCTGTATCCTGATCGAATCGCCTGAAGAAGTCAGAAGTGGATTTGAGCTAGGCCTCTAGAAAAAGACACAACCCTTTGATGGCACATCACCAAAAGTATCCACCACCCCTTATTCTTTGCCTTAATATATGCACATCTGCCTTTTATCAAGAGGTTCACGTGTGCTTAATCTTTATGGACACTCACACAACCTATTAGTGTCAGGCTTCATCATCAGGTTGCACCCTGGTCCCTAAAAACCAGGGTAGGTTCAACCATATTCCATTGAGCACTTTGGATATTGCTCCTAATCTATCAGGGACCATACAAATGTTAAAAATGCCTAGTTGTCACCCAGGTTTCCTTTTATTTTTGGGTGCCACTGGTAGAACTAAAAAAAGCTATTGGTCAGGTATTATCTTAGGGAAGGGTCACCATCCTTGTACCCTACTGCGTGTTGACATGTTTCAGCCCTTCTATACTGCCAAATATAGGTCCAAGGCTTTCAGCAGAACTACTGTCTCCTGCAGTATTTTTGCTGTCCTATCTGCTTTTTTGAGTCACTCAACCATACTTTGTGATAAAATAAACGACATACATTGGAATGTAGGGCAGGCATACTTCTCTGTCCTTTGGCTGGAGTGGCCCCTATTGGTGGCCTCCCCTGTGTATAATCACACCGTATACCGGCTGGTGGGGCACATCCCTGTAGTCACACTTACTCCAAGGGTTGTGAGCTGCTTTTTGCCTGTTCACCCAAGATGGTCCCCTATCTTTTTGGTCCCTAAACCAGATAGATCTATAAGATTTAAATTTATTTTAGAGCAGTCAATCAAATTTCCAAAGTTGACAATTATTCCTTAGCATGTATTGATGAGTTGATTGAGTGGTTAGGAGAGTCCTTGTACATAACCACTACTGACTCCCTGGGGGTTGTTTAATTTTAAGGTAATGCCTTTTGACCTAAATGGGGCTCCGGCTACATTTCAATGGTAAAGAAGCTAGAGGTTGAAAAACCATACCTTTACAGAAAATTCATCCAAAGACATCTTGTGGTGGAAGACAGAGAGGGAAGGTTCAATTCTGCGGCTCCACATATGAAACTTGAACAGATGATCCAGAGATCACAGAAAAGCTCTAAGGGAATTGTTGGCCAGACATGTAAAATTGAATATGTTGCTCAGTGGCAGCTAGTTTACCATGAAGCCCTTTCTTTTTGCAATGTTTTCAAAGAGATGACAAATTCAAAATTAATGGACCACCGTGAACCTGTTCCTTATCATGAACTTGTGGGAAAGAGAGTGAAATGTTTTAATAAACATGTTGACCGCCTTCTTAATTTCATGCAGCAACAAGGAAACCCCTTTAAAATGACTGAGCCTGTGCGCCTACACAACTGCGTGATCAAGCAATATGTGGATAACGACATAAAGACACGTCTACTAGATGTCCTGAAACATTGAACAAAACTGTATGCAGGAGATATTTGCCTTGAAAGAGAAAACGCTGTTTGACATAATCATTAAAGCTAAACATCCACTTTTCTATTTTCATAGTAAAAGTATCATCCAGCCAGCTACTACAAAACAGGTTACAAAAAACAACTTTTGCAAGGGCATAGAGAGATGGATGTACCAAAAGAAACAAGGACATTCTGGTGCATTAACAATTTAACTTGCTTGCATCAAAAATTCGACACCTAGACCTGTTCAACTTGATAAATTCTGGTCATCAGTGTCGTGTTCTACATAGCACAGGAGTCAGGTATGGTGTGTGATGCTTCTTTATTGTTTGCCTGTACGGCGCTCTTGTTCCCACGTCCTCCTCAGTCCCCTCGTTTCCTCGACTGTCCCTTGTTCCCTTTGTCCCCTCCCCTCACCGGACCTGGTGTCCAGTGTCCTCTGGCCTCTGCCCTTTGCCCCAGGGTCTTAGTGCCCCTGGTCTGGTCATGACATCTCCCCCCTTGTTGCAAACACAATATATTTTTTTTTTTTTGTAGTTAGAGAGAGAGAGAGAGAGAGAGAGAGAGAGAGAGAGAGAGAGAGAGAGATAGTTTCTGCAGACTTCTGTCTCCTCACATTTCTTCAATTAGTCTTTTTGTTTTCTTGCATTCTCTTCTTGATCGTTGCGTTCTGATATCTGCTGGAGCTGTCTCCTCGTGTGTCTCTTCCTTCAGCCCATGTATTGCCAGCTCCTCTTCTTTTGATTTCAATTCTCTGAAGTGCGAGCTGTTGCGAGTAATGGGGTATGGCCCTGCTGAAGCCGTTATCATTGGCCCTTTCACTCCTGTCACTGTCAGTGGGTCCCTTGAGAAAACACGGTCTGATTTTCGCACTTGTTTCTGCCGTACTACCATGGTGTCCCCTTCTTCTATCTTTGAGCTTTCCGCGTGTCTTCTCCGATCAGCATATGCCTTCATCTTTTCTTTCGCCTCGGTGTCTCTCGTTGCTATGTCTTGTCGCTCTATGCTTTCCTCTTCTTTCACTTGTGGCAACCTCGTCCTGCTCGATCGCCCAAACACCAGTTCTGCGGGGCACCTTCCTGTGGAGCTGTGAGGGGTGTTTCGATAGTCTCTTAGAACCTGGCACAGAGCTTGTCCTATTGAGATCTGAGTCAACTTTGCTCTTTGTATTGCCTTTTTTATTGTCCCCATGAACCGTTCTACCATCCCATTTGCTTGTGGCCATAGGGGAGTTAATCGTCGATGATTGATCCCAAGGTATTCCATGAACCTTTTGAATTCCTCGCCTGAAAATGGGGGCCCATTGTCCGTCTTCAGTGTCTGTGGTGAGCCCCATGCTGCGAATACGTCATCCAGGACTAGCAGTGTTGCGTTTGCTGACGTTGACGTTACCTGCCTCACTATTGGGAATCTGGAGAATTCATCTATTATTACCAGCAAGTAGTTTCCTGTCTCCAGAGGTCCATAGAAGTCAGCCGCCAGTTCTGTCCACACTGCCTTTGGTAGTTTGGACATTTGCAGTGGCTCCGGCTTTGATGGGGGCCCTGTTACTTGGCAGATGTGGCAGTGCATCACGGTATCTTCCACCATGTTGTCCAGTCCCGGGAACCACACTTTTTCTCGTAGCATTTTTTTTGTTGCCACAATCCCTCGATGTGACTCATGTGCTATTTCTACTGTCTTTCTCCTCAGAGTTCGGGGTATTACAATTCGAGTGCCTCTCATCAATACTCCATTTTCGCTTTCTGAGAGTTCTTCGCTGATCTTTTTGAATGCAAGCAGTTCTTCTTTTCTCACTCCTTCTTCCCAGCTGTTGTTGTTGTTGACGTGCCTCCACCTTTGCTGTTTCGTCACTTTCATTATTGCTTGCATGGTGAGGTCTTTCCTTGTCTCCTGTTCCAGTTCTTCCATTGATATTGTTGCCGGTGTGTTGTGTTTGAGTGCGAAGTTTAGGTATTCCTCCGCCATGGTTGTTACTTGAGATGCTTGTGGCAGGGGGTGCCTTGACACATAATCAGCCGGATTGTGTTCCTTCCCTGGTTTGTGTATTATTTTGAAGTTGTAGTCCATTAGCCGTATCCCCCACCTCTCTATCCTGGGTGGTATTTTTGCATTCGGATTTCCGTATATTGTTATCAGTGCTTGGTGATCTGTTATTATTGTGAAAGGTTTTCCGTAAATGAACATGTGGTAGTGTTCACATGCCCATACTACCGCCAAGCTCTCTTTTTCTGTCTGGGAGTATCCTTTTTCGACAACTGATAGGCTTTTGCTTCCATAGGCTACTACATGTCTTGGGGAGTCTTTTCCTGGTTGATGTTGCGCCAGTATTGCCCCTAGCCCCACTGGGCTAGCATCTACTGTCAGTTCAGTGCACAGCCTCAGATCAAAATATGCTAGGTGATCTACTGCTGTTACGGCGTTTCTTATCTCCTCAAATGCTTTGCTGCATTTTTCAGTCCATGCGAAACTTTGTCCTTGTTTTGTTAATTCCCTCAGCGGTGCACTTACAGTAGCGAAGTCTTGAATGTACCTTGTACAGTAGCTGGCCAGGCCAAGAAATTACCTCACTTCTGCCACATCGCTTGGTTGTTGTGCTCTTTCCAGCGTTTTTACCTTGTCGCGATCCTGCCGCATTCCTTTCTTGGAGAAGATGTGGCCAAAGAATACTAGTTCGTCTCGCTCCAGCTCACATTTCTCTTTATTTAGTGTCAGACCCGCCTGCTCTAAGTGAGAGTTTACCTCTCTTAGCACTTTGTCGTGCTCCTCGTTTGACTTTCCAAACACCAGGATGTCATCGCTGTAATTCAGGCTGTTTTTTACCGGCCGTATTACTTGTCGTATTGTCTCTTGAAATATTTCCGCAGCCGACGATACACCAAAGCTCAAACGTTTGTATCTGAACAGGCCTAAGTGTGTGGAAAACGTCGTGATGTATCGAGAGTGAGGATCTAGTTCTAGCTGGTGGTATCCCTTGCGCAGGTCTAGTTTAGAGAATCTCCTCATGCCTGTTAGACAGCTGATCATATCATCAAGGTGCGGTCCGGGATGCCTCTCGCGTTCAATTGCTTTGTTTGGTATCCTCATGTCAACACAGATTCTTATTTTTGACGTATCTTTCTTTGGTACGGCCACGATCAGTGACACCCACGGCGTTGGTCCTTCTGCTGGTTCTATGATGTCTTGCTTCAGTAATGCATCCAATTCCTCTTCTACCTGCGGCTGCAGGTGTATTGGTACCCTCCGATGATGTTGCGCTACTGGTCTTACTGTTTCATCAATGTGTAGTGTTATTTGCCGCCCCTTTAGCTTCCCTAGTCCTTGCAGTAGTTTGGGGTATTCATTCAGGATGCTTCCCTTATCTGATACATTGTAAGTCATTTCAAAAAGACCCATCATCTGAGCCGTGATGTTGCTCAATAGGCATGGCGCTGGGATGTCGCCCTTTAACACATGCATTTCTTCCATCGTCTTTTTGTCTTTGTATGTCAGTTCTTCTGTAAACTTCCCCATGTTTGTTACTGGCGTCCGGGACCCCCAGGTGAATACTTCAACTCGGGATGGCCTCAAGCTTGGCTTTATTTTCATTTTTTCGTATTCCGACACACACATGATGTTACATGTTGCGCTACTGTCTAGGACAAACTTTGCTTTGTGTGACCCTACACCTATTGTCACCGATTCTGTCCTTTTCATCTTGCTTTTGTCTACCAGACATATGCTTTCTCCACTTTCACCCTCCTCAGCATGTTCGGTAGTGACATCCGACATGAGATATAGTCGTCCCGTCGGTGCCGCTTCTCTTTCTTCTTCTTCTTCAGATTCTATTGAGGAGCTCCTTATTCCTGTTTCAACGTGTTGGACATGTCTGCTTGCTGATGCTCGTGGTCTTCCTGTTCTTCCTCTATCGTTCCTGAATTGCATTCCTTGACACACACTGGCATAGTGATTTCTCCCATTGCATTTCCGACATGTCTGACCAAACGCCGGGCACGGACCTCGATGTGGAAATTCAAGTCCGCACCTGTAGCACGTTCCTTCTGGTCGTCTCTTCACTGTCTGGTCGTTTCTGTCTTTTTTCCATCCACTTGTGCGGTTATTGTTTGTCATTCGGTGCACTTGGTCCACTGATCGTTCCTTTCCTCGTTCCATTTCCTTTGCTTGTGCTGCTGTCGCTCTTGCTTCTGCTCTTGCTAGTGATAGGATGTTTTCTAGCGACGTTGGTTCCTTTAGAATTCTTGCGCGAAATTCCGTGTCACGGCAGCCCTCAATGATGCGCAGTCTGATGGCTTGTTCGTTATTGAATTTGTCAAACTCACAGTGTGTTCCGAGCTTTCGCAGTCTCGTTTCGAAATCATCCAGCGTTTCATCTTGTTGTTGGAAAGCAATCGTGAAGGTGTATCGCTCAAAATCGACATCTCTTTGCGGGTCAAATTTATTTGTCAGGCACGCCTTTAGTTTGTCGTAGGTGGTAGTCTCTTCTTTTGGCAGTGTCACTAGTAGGTCTTCAACCTCATCCCCTACTAGGTTTAGGAATAGGCCTAGTTGCTTCTCTGCTGTCACATCGGTCGCTTCCGTGTACCTTTCAAAACGCCTGATCCATTTCTCCCACCGTATTCCTGCTTGTGGCTCTGATAGGTTAAATGGTAATGGTCTACGATATTGCGCACTTTGTCTTTCTGCCATCCTTCTCTTTTATCGCTGCCTCTTTATTTACCTTTTCCAAAGCTTCTTTTCTACTTCTGGTGTTTCTTTATTTGTCTTTGTCAATGCTTTTTTTTGTCACTTCTGGCCCTCTTTATTTATTTATTTATTTATTTATTGTATTTGCCAATGCTTGTTTTTTCTTCTTTTTTTCACTTCTGGCCCTTTTGTTTGTCTTTGTCAGTGCTTGTTTTCTCCTTTTGGTGTTCTAATTGGCACTTTTTCCTTTGCCTGACCTCAAAATGGCCGCCGCGCTGTTCAGTCTTCTTATTGGTCTGTTTTGCCTGACCTCAAAATGGCCACCGGTGATCTCGTGGTACTTTTTCTCCAATCGGGGCGCTGCCTGACTTAAAAATGGCTGCCCGCTGTTCTTTTCTTCCTATTGGCCCGTTTTGCCTGACTTTAAGATGGCCACCGTAGTCTCGCGAGAGTTTATTTGAATCCCTCTCGCTTTCCCATTCAGTTTCAGTTCTATTCCTGCACGCTTCGGTGCTTCACGCTCTTCGCTTTACAGGCGGTGCGCTTAATTTATTTCTACTATCTTGCTGCTTGCGCCCTTACCGCTCTGCACTTCTTCCGCGGCCGGGGTGGGCTCCCGCGTCGCTTCAGCTTTACTCCCTCAGACCAGGGTGGGCTCCTGGCTTTTCATTTCGGGGGAATCGCCGCGATGATCGCGGATCGTCGCTGTTCCTCTCCAGTCGTCTAGCGGACCAGGGTGGGCTCCTGGTTCGTTGCAGCTGCTTTCAATCTTCGGCGTCTTCCTGTCCTTCATGCATCCCACCTTCGATCGCCAGTTGTCGTGTTCTACATAGCACAGGAGTCAGGTATGGTGTGTGATGCTTCTTTATTGTTTGCCTGTACGGCGCTCTTGTTCCCACGTCCTCCTCAGTCCCCTCGTGTCCTCGACTGTCCCTTGTTCCCTTTGTCCCCTCCCCTCACCGGACCTGGTGTCCAAGTGTCCTCTGGCCTCTGTCCTTTGCCCCAGGGTCCTAGTGCCCCTGGTCTGGTCATGACAATCAGCATCGAGCAAGATGAACTTGGAGATGTTGACTCACCAAAACATTGCTGATGCTGAGGAAATATGAATTTTGTGATCAGTTATGTCCCCTATCGTAGACCCCAACGGCTCCATGTACATGCTACACGTACATGTATGTTCCCTCCTGCTCCAGTTTTGAAGACGCAAATATATGTGCGTCCACCGTCAACATGTCCTCTTTCAGATCCACTATGAATGGGTCAGATATTCCTTTCCTAAGTATGAAAGGCCACCGACTTTATGTGGTTCACTTTCCACATTTTACAGATTCAGGCGAGTAGGCCCGAATTCTGTCATCAAGCCTTTTCCTGCCTTCTGCCTCTGAAAGCTCCAGTCTGAGCCTGCATCTGTGACCATGAACTTTGTCTTACTCCCTGCGCGGCTCACGGTGCCTGATCCAGCCCGTAGCCTGCCAAAAAACTGTATTTCACCTTCAAGATTATCTCCTCCGCCCCTCATCCGATGCATTCCTGTCTAGCAGTTTAGGTAAACATTCCTCCAGCTACCGTGCAAAGGGGCCAGGCCTCGCTGTCCTCATGCAAGTAATTCATAACCCTGTTACCATGGAATATTCCTACCCCCTCGCATTTAGTGTAGACACTTAGACGCTTGTACACGCACTAGTCAGTATAGTCAGTATAGAATAAGATTCTATCCTAAGAGACCTCTCTTTTTGGATAACACAGTTCTTTAAACATAGGATATTAGATATGATTTGGGATTAGGTTGACATAACCCCAGACTTTTGTCTCCACATGTAGAGCTAAATGTCAAGTCCCTTTCTCCCTCTAGTTGCACGTCAATCACACGTCATGCGGCTGCGCACGCATCTCTGCCAAATATTTCTGCTGACATTGCAGGATTCTCTTATGGATACACCCACTTATGACATCATGTATGATAATGTTGTCTAGTTATGCCTATTCTAGTTACGCATGCATAGTTTATTTTTCTTATCAGTTGATACGCCTACTGCATCTGTTTTACTGTAATGCCTTTTCTATAAAAATGATTACCTGTCAATAATATATGCCCTTCCTTCCTGAACTTTCGTGGTGATGGAACAGAACGCAAACAATTCGAATTGTGTTCCTTTGTATAGGAATAAAGCCTTTTTAAACCTCTAATACCACGAATTCTGCCTCTCATTTTACTGAGTTATTTTTAATAGACTTTACCGCATAAAAAATAGTACCGGTAACGAAATATTTACCACATAAATTGGCGCCCGAACAGGGACACTTTCTCATCTCACGCGCCGGCGGTGCGTTGCAGGCCCGGTCTCCTGCCACAGCTGAACGGACAAAAACGCGTACCCGCAGGATTTCCTGTATCTCCCTCCGGCCAAACGGGGACGACTGAGGCTGCGATCAACACCCAGACGAGGCGGTGAGAAGTGCGAAGTATCCCGACCAGAGCCTAGCTGAGAGAGCAAGATCCGAGGTATACAGAGACCCGCCAGGTTCCGAAGTTCCGAGTCCAGTCCAGTTTCAGTTCCGTTCCGAGGCCTTCCGTTCCGAGCTACCCGGTGAGTACCATTACCGGGGAGGCATTTAACGTGCACATAGTCTGTGCCGGTCAAGACGGGTTTGGGTACACAAATCCGGTCTGCACTGTTTTAGCAGTGTATCTGTACTGTTTAGCAGTATATATAGTATGTTGTGCATATAAATAAATATAAATAAGTATTATCTAGTGTCAGTATAATGTCAGTAACTAGTTTTCTATTAGTTATCATTGTTCGTAAAACTGTTAAGTGTTAAATGTTTTAAATACGTTCTATATACTGTGGTGTGAATGACTGTTCATTATTGTGTTTTTGTAAAGTGTGTTCTAGTAATAAGGTCTAAAAATGCCGCTCTTTTCAAAACTAAGACAGATCAAAACTAGAAAAGGTGTACTCGAAGAAGCCGTTCCCATCCCACCTAGGGACACTCCAGGGTACTTTATGTATCATAAGCATGGCCTAGATGCCGTATTATTTCTTGATTTATGGGTGGACTACACCAAAGAATTACCAGAGAGTCAGAGATGGCCCGCAGCGGGGACCTGGGATGCAGATTGCATCATGAGAGTAGAAGAAGAATTATGGAAAAAGAAAGCCAGACAGTCGCAGAAAGATGCCATTGAATTATGGCGTAAAGAATCATATAGACGCACGGAAAAAGCACTCAGACAGGAAGAGAAAGGTAGGGAGAATTCGAATAAAACCCGAGAAAATCTATTACTTGAGGAAGGTACCCGAGTAAAATCAGAACAAGTAGACAGACAAAGAAACGCTCTTATGAATGGTATGTATCCACTTCTGGCCGAAGGGTTACCTAAGGCTACTCCGGAAATACCAAAAGACTTGCCACCTCCATTGTTTCCGATAAAAGCACATCCCAAGGGGCATCCTAGAACCGCAGAAGATGTTTTCCTTTCCTCCTATTTAGATGACGCAGCTCCCGAGTATGCAAATACCGCACCACATAGACCGCTTGCCGATGATGTGCATCGCCAAGATTCTCCGTCTGTACCTCCACAACAACCAGCTCTGGCACACATTCCGACAAGCACATCTGTTTCTACCGCTTTTCCCGCAACGACGGTTGCTGTCTCACCTTCAACAAATCCTTTCATGTCCAGCACCCCAGACGGTGCTATAGGAGGTACGACAGACATTTTTTCTACGCCACCCAGAGGAGATAAGTTTTCCCTTAGAGAAGTAGCACACCAACGTACGCCCAAACTAGCAACCCCCGACATGCTCAAGGAACTTCTAGTAGATTGTAGATATGATCCTGTGCCCGGTAAACGGGACGAAATGCTGCTGTCGTCATTACGTATTCGACGAGCTGCAATATATTTAACGAAGCTACCAGGAATGGCTACACATTTAGAAAATATATATCACTTTGTCCAGTCAGGACGAAGTCCTGAAAGTATTAGCAGAGCCATGGAGTACCAGAAAGCGGAGGTACAGGGACAACTGTTACGTTTCCTCATAAACTGTGTAATCAGAAATCAAGACCGGCCTGGGGTAAATACGGAAGAAATGCAAAAACTTGTCACTTGGGGTAAGAATATATCAGAAGGGAGACATGATAAACTGTTATGTATAGTAGCTATGTACCGAAAGATCCGCAAAGAAGTAGAAAGAATACACGAAGAAAGATTAGAGGTAGACCCCACTGACCTAAACAGAGAGGAGGAGGAGCAAGAATCAGACCAAGTAGATACAATAGCTTATGTAGGTAGAGGAAGATCCCATAATAATACCAGAGGTTTTAACGACCCAATACGTCCAATACGTCCAGAATGTAATAGACATCTTCCAAACCCTATGCTAAATACAAAATCCCCTGAACATTTATTCCAAGCCGCTGATAAATTACTCCGAGATCGAAGGGGATACCACGTGCTTGATTCCATGGACGAACAAGAATTAGCCAGGTCAGCAGTACAATGGGCTGACAGTCCCGGCGAATACAATGACGATGTACTTGCACACACGTTTCTGAATCTAGACCCATATGAACAGCGTTTAGCTAGTATATACATGATTCAACACCTCCTTATATTATATAAAACCCAACACTCCGATCCAGGACCCTTACCTGACATATTGACAGAACTACTCACGAATATATGGAGAGGGTCAGGTACTGATTTGATTAAGGAAATTCTAGAATCCCGAAACCAATATTTAAATTTCGTATGCCCAGAACACGTTCCAGTTCCCATTATGGGAAGAAAAATGTATCACATAGATAGACAGAATCCGTTACGCGAAGTGCACCCAATAAGAGGTGCCGGTGATAATTTTACACGCGTGTTTGTGTACACGCCTATAACTAAACTGGAATTATTAGAAATGAAGAAAGTAGTACCCAGCCATGACAAGGACCCAGCAGGTTTCCACCGTGAGATAAAAGACATGTTACTCATGGGAGAGTATACCTACCCCGATATTATGAAAATATTAAAAGTCCTATTACCCGCCGGTGTTTATGAGAAACTCAAAGAAAAGGAATGGGAGGTGGGAGACCAAAAGATAGATTGGACAGCATTAGAAAACGAAGAAAAGGCCCGAGCTGCAGGAGCAGGGCTTGGTGATAAGACTACAGCATTAGCAGGATTACTAATACAGGTACTGCCACGTTTATTAACTACGAAAAAGGAAGACTGGGGTGCAATCTCAGCCTGTAAACAAAAACCAGATGAAGACACTAGTGATTTCTATTCCAGATTTGAAAAATGTTTTAGTATAAATAGTGGTATAAAAGCCAGTAGTGAGTCATATCCACATCTGTTTGTGACAAAATTAGTTGAAAATTCTCTGCTACAAGTCAAGAATAGAGTATTGAAATTCGAAAGTACCTGGCAAGGTAATACCCCATCACAGATGCTGCAGGGGTTACAATATCACCACAATAGAATTAGAGAAGAACAAGAACACGAACAAAGACGTATGAAAGATACAAAAATGAAAATGCTTGTTGCACAGTCAGTTCCAGCCGATAGTCATCAAAAGGGTGATTCCGCAGGTCCTGCGAAAGGGACATGCAACTATTGTAAACAACCAGGTCATTATATACACGATTGTCCAGTCCTGAAACATAATATTGCCACAGGTAGAACACATGAGAGACCACGTCCACCTAGACAGGATCAGAATCAACAACTAATGCCTCAGCAGGCACAACCTAGGTTAGCTCCGCAACAACTAGCTCCGCAACAGGCAGCTCCACAACAGATCGTAGCACCACCACAAGCGCAGCCTGTCGCTGCAACTCAAGCAACAACACAACAAATGTATCAGTATGCACAAACAGATTATCCCGATTATCAACGATACTCATGAGATAGCCTAGAGAGGGAAGTTGGCTTACCCCTTATAGAGGTTCCTGTAGACCAAGAGGGACCTTATGTACATAGTGAACTATTAGGGGAAGACAGAAAGTTTTTACTTGATACAGGGGCAAGCAGAACAACTATAAGACGCAGTGAAGTTCCAGGGGCACCCCTCTCAGGCTCACAAAATATTTCCCTTGGATTTTCAGGAAAACCTATAATTAATGACGTAACACAACCTCTTCCACTTACAGTCGGTCCATTAACACGTACTACAGATTTATTGCTTACTAAATCATGTCCAGAAAACTTGTTAGGTATAAAAACATTGAAAGCTCTAGGAGCCATAATATGTTGTTCTCCGGAAGGAGTGCGACTATTTTTACGTGACTTTAAAGGTCACTACGTATCCAGAGACATGGATCACCGACTGCAGAATTTACCTACACATTTATGGGCACAAGGCCCCACTGATGTTGGTTGCATGAACATTACACCATATCGAGTCACACTAAAGGCAGGAGTGGTACTACCACGAATGCAACAATACAAGTTACCACCAGATGCTGTAGTGGCTTTACTGCAAATCATTGACGAGCTTATTGCCCAAGGAGTGGTTGTCGAAACTGACTCCAATGTATGTAATTCCCCGATAATTCCGATTCTTAAAAGAACGGATCCAAAAGCTCCGCCAGTATATCGATTGGTTATTGATCTGCGCAAATTAAATAAATGTATTGTACCACAATACCCTGTGGTCCCAGATATCTCCTCATTACTCACAGCTATTGACTCAGAAGCAACGTTTTTCACTGTAATTGATCTCAAGAATGCTTTCTTTAGTGTCCCAATTGATCCAGAAAGTCAATACTTATTCGGTTTTAGTTTAAATGGATGAAGTTTTAAATTCACACGCGCACCTCAAGGATTTACAGAAAGCCCCAGCATCTATAGCCAAGCACTGAAACGAGAACTTGACAGTATCCACATGCCAGTTAACACTGCCTTGCTTCAATATGTTGATGATCTGCTGATCACCGCCCGAAGCGAACATGAATGTGAAACAGCGTCACTGACGGTTTTGAAATTTCTGGCTAACAAGGGGCACAAGGTGTCCCCTTCCAAGCTGCAATTCTGTGTCCAGCGAGTTGTTTATCTTGGGCACTCGCTGTCCAAGGAGGGAAGGCAGCTTACACCCGATCGCATCCAGTTAATTGCTAACATGCCACCACCCAAGACACAAAAGGAGGTGCGGGCTTTCATAGGCCTCACTTCATACTGTAGGCAGTGGATCCCTCAATATGCATTCCTAGCAAAACCACTCATCCAGTTGACAACACAGGAGGCAGCCACATCGACTGTCCTCCCTTGGACTCCAGAACATACACATGCCTTTGAAAGCTTAAAGAAAGCTTTATGTCAAGCACCTGTCCTAGCAACACCATGTTACAGTAAACAGTTTACACTCTTTGTTACAGAACGCGAAGGTACTGCTTTGTCAGTACTCCCTCAGGAACAAGCAGGATCACACAAACCATGTGCTTATTTCTCTAGTACATTAGATCCAGTAGCGCAGGCACTTCCAGCGTGCCTAAAATCAGTGGCAGCAACAGCTTTAGCAATCCGACAAAGCGATGCCATAGTGTTAGGACATCAATTGACAGTACAAGTACCACATGCAGTAGAGGTTCTCTTGAACCGCACACAAACACAACACTTGACTATAGCAAGACTCACCGGTTACGAATTAACATTGTTTCAGCCACACATAGAAATCAGACGTTGTAATACGTTAAATCCTGCCACACTGTTACCAGTAGGCGGAACAGATCCATTGGCACATGATTGTGTCGAAGTCATTACTATCACGACGAAACCCAGACAAGACTTGACAGATATCCCTTTGACAGATCCAGACTTGACATTATATGTAGATGGGTCATGTATGAGAACAAGTACAGGAGAGTTAGTGGCCGCTTACGCAGTCACAACAGACACTGAAGTCATTGAAACAAATTGTATTAACACTTTGTCAGCTCAAGCAGCAGAGCTCATCGCTCTGACACAAGCCTGTATTCAAGCCACAAATAAAAAAGTCAACATATACACAGATTCACGTTATGCATTCGGAGTCGTCCATGACTTCGGCGTACTGTGGCGAGAGAGAGGTTATTTAACTTCTCACGGTGCCCACATCCAACACGGACCCCTCATTCAAGCCCTATTAGACGCGATTCATCTACCTACTGCAATATCAATTATGAAATGCAAAGCCCACACAAAAGTCACCGATATTATTTCTCAGGGTAATGACCTAGCTGACAGAACAGCTAAACAGACTGCTCAGAATCAGACTCACACAACTGACATGACAAAGACAATAGTCCTGACACCAACACATTGCATGACAGTTAAGGATCCCGCCCTTGATGTAATTGACATACAGACACATGCTACACCAGAAGAAATAAAGAAATGGACTGAATTAGGAGGGATCCAAACAGATCAAGGATGGATGACGAAGGAAAAATCTATATGGTTTCTTCCCGACTCAATGGTCCAAGTCATCATTAACACTGTACATAGTCCAGCGCACCTAGGAGAAAAAGCTATGCTAGACAGCATTCAACACATTTGGTTCAACAAACACTTGCGAGCCGCAGCGAAACAAAAAGTTCGTACCTGTATGATATGTTGTCAGTTTAATCCAGGTAAAAGCATCCCCGTAGAGCAGGGTGGATTCCAAACTCCCGATCACCCTTTTGAAGTCCTCCAGATGGATTATATCCAGATGGAACGATGTCGAGGATTCAAATATGTTCTCGTAGTTGTCTGTGCTCTTTCCCGTTGGACAGAGGCATACCCGGTTTCAGATTACACTGCCCCGACTACTGCCAAACAGTTAGTTCGAGAATTCTTCCCACGGTACGGTTTACCACGTGTTGTCTACTCAGATAACGGCCAGCCGTTCTCATCCGAACTAATGAAACACGTTTCCCTTCTATTAGGATACCAATGGAGATTTCACTGTGTCCGACATCCCGAGGCGGCAGGTCTCGTGGAACGCCATAATCAAACTCTGAAAATTAGATTGTCCAAAATATGTAGAGAGAAAGGAGTCGATTGGATAGTAGCCTTACCAGTTGCGCTCTTTTACATGAGAATGGTAGCACATTCTCGAACAGGGCTATCCCCGTATGAGGTGATCTTCGGTAGACCACCAAATATGTGGGGGACGCCTATACCTCGTAAAATAACTGACGTTGACTGTAATATGCTGACAGATTACCTGGCTTCCTTGATGTCTGCACTACAATCTTGTCGTTCACAGGTATCCGCAGCTTTTCCCGACAATACTGAGGTGAAACCCCATGACGTGGTTCCTGGGGATCTGGTTTTAGTCAGGAATTTCGACCGCAAGACCCAACTGGATCCTAGGTGGAAGTCACCGAAGTTGGTTTTACTTACCACAAGGACAGCTGTGAAAATCGAGGGAAGAAAAGGGTGGTTGCACTCGAGTCATATCAAGAAATTTTATGGACTACCATCCAGCGTAGAGACTCAACCCTGTATTCCCTCACAAACAGACTCAAAGCTCCCTTTGGCTGAATCTACGAAACAAGAACTGTATAAACTAAAATTGAGGTCCAGTAAGTCAGACAATTTGATTGTTTAAGTCCTCTCCAAGGTGAATCGGTTGAATTTGTCTCTGACATGTATCCTCTGGACCGGAATAGAGAAAGAAATAATCAAATGCTGCTCAAAAAGCATGCGTATTGTAAATCATTTCGTAGTCATTGTACAGTAACATTATTAATTTTGTTTTTTCTAAGTCTTCTGATCATCATTGTCAGCATCCTATTGCACATGTATTACCCTATTCCTAAGCATGCTTATAATATAACTGCAGAACATTCTTTTAGTGAATTACCTCCACATGAATTGTCCTATAGATTTGCGCTGCGCACTAACACTTTCATTAGTATGCTACATCATTCTCATCAAACCAGCAATGCCACAAATTGTTGGATATGTGGCCGACTCCCTCCCTATCAGAACTATAAGGGAGTTTTGCCCCTCTTTCCCTATCCGTTCACACACAATGGCTCCTGTGGAGCATGGTTTAGTTTGATCAATTCCCTAGATTCGAATTCCGCAGTTTATCAAGACAACTGGGTATGGGGAAACCTGAACTTAGTTTTGCTTAAAGTCTGCTACCCTAACAAGGAGGGACTTCCCAAAAGAACAGGAACTGATCTAGAAAATGAAGTATATGGATTAGGTAATTTTACGCTTAACCTCATGATCCTGAACGTTGAATCTGAAGCTACACCAATCTTGCCCGCCATGTCAGTATTCCCAGTAAAAGGGGAACTATGTATAAGAAAGAATGGCTCCATACACATGGGCCATAGTAAATGCACCACTGTAATAAAATTCAGTGATCAAGGCAAGTCTACATTTAGAGCTTCTCGTCATTCCTACTTTATATGTGGCCAGACCGCATATATACGCCTACCTTTAGATTGGGATGGTACCTGTTACATAGCATTCCTCCTACCACCTGTTTTCCTAGCTCCTCCTGATTATCACAGAAATACCCATTTAGTACACAATAGACAGCAGATCTCCCAATTGTTGATTACACTGAAACAGCATGGGAAAAATACACAGATTTCAATAAAGGTTTCTTTCCCTATATAGGTACAGTCACTAATAGTAAGCTGATACGTAGATTAACCAGAACCCTTGAAGCAGTAGTGAACGAAACTATTTCCGCCTTAGGCAATTTAACAGAAGAGCAGTCTGCTATGCGGATTGTTGTGCTTCAAAATCGTCTTGTCCTTGACGTCATCCTAGCTGATAGGGGCGGAGCTTGTAGGGTCATCGGATCAAGTTGTTGCATTTTCATACCAGAAAATTCGCCGTCAGTATATAAAGCTATAACCCGCCTTCATAAGATTGTAAGCCAGATACACCAGAGTCCAGGCACCTGGACTTGGTCCGGTTGGTTCTGGGGCGTGTTATCAGCCTGGGGATGGAGAATGCTCTCCTTCCTAGGTATTGGCTTTCTCATACTATTCAGTTGCTGCTTATGTTTACAATGTGGGCCAGCGATTTGTGGTCTGTGTGCCACCTCGTGTATCCCACATCCAAGTTTTCGTTCGAGATCCCGGAAGAAGAAAGAAGAACAAATGATGCTATATGAACAGATCGATGGATTGATGAAGATCGATATCTCCTAAGGGTCCGAAGGGGACAAGGAGGGAATGAGGAAATATGAATTTTGTGATCAGTTATGTCCCCTATCGTAGACCCCAACGGCTCCATGTACATGCTACACGTACATGTATGTTCCCTCCTGCTCCAGTTTTGAAGACGCAAATATATGTGCGTCCACCGTCAACATGTCCTCTTTCAGATCCACTATGAATGGGTCAGATATTCCTTTCCTAAGTATGAAAGGCCACCGACTTTATGTGGTTCACTTTCCACGTTTTACAGATTCAGGCGAGTAGGCCCGAATTCTGTCATCAAGCCTTTTCCTGCCTTCTGCCTCTGAAAGCTCCAGTCTGAGCCTGCATCTGTGACCATGAACTTTGTCTTACTCCCTGCGCGGCTCACGGTGCCTGATCCAGCCCGTAGCCTGCCAAAAAACTGTATTTCACTTTCAAGATTATCTCCTCCGCCCCTCATCCGATGCATTCCTGTCTAGCAGTTTAGGTAAACATTCCTCCAGCTACCGTGCAAAGGGGCCAGGCCTCGCTGTCCTCATGCAAGTAATTCATAACCCTGTTACCATGGAATATTCCTACCCCCTCGCATTTAGTGTAGACACTTAGACGCTTGTACACGCACTAGTCAGTATAGTCAGTATAGAATAAGATTCTATCCTAAGAGACCTCTCTTTTTGGATAACACAGTTCTTTAAACATAGGATATTAGATATGATTTGGGATTAGGTTGACATAACCCCAGACTTTTGTCTCCACATGTAGAGCTAAATGTCAAGTCCCTTTCTCCCTCTAGTTGCACGTCAATCACACGTCATGCGGCTGCGCACGCATCTCTGCCAAATATTTCTGCTGACATTGCAGGATTCTCTTATGGATACACCCACTTATGACATCATGTATGATAATGTTGTCTAGTTACGCCTATTCTAGTTACGCATGCATAGTTTATTTTTCTTATCAGTTGATACGCCTACTGCATCTGTTTTACTGTAATGCCTTTTCTATAAAAATGATTACCTGTCAATAATATATGCCCTTCCTTCCTGAACTTTCGTGGTGATGGAACAGAACGCAAACAATTCGAATTGTGTTCCTTTGTATAGGAATAAAGCCTTTTTAAACCTCTAATACCACGAATTCTGCCTCTCATTTTACTGAGTTATTTTTAATAGACTTTACCGCATAAAAAATAGTACCGGTAACGAAATATTTACCACAATGCTTCAGTGAGTACTGAATTTCCAATTCTTGCAAGTGGATGATTGTCAATGAGGAGTTGGGGCCAGATGTACGACCATTCCATTTTGCGAGTAGCAAATTACGACGTTTTTGCGACTCGCAATTTGCGATTTGCAAAATGGAATATACAACAGTGTCTCAGACGCTGGTTGCGATTCCTAATTGGGTCGCTAAAGATCTACCTCATTAGTCAAGTCAAGTCAAGATTAAACTTCAGAGGCAACAATAGCACACAAAAAAAGCAGACCACAAATATTTAAAATATTCGGTCCAATTCATAACATGTCACGAGATTAAAAGTGTTGCCTGCAACAAATTCAGACAGAACAACCTCTTTAAGGTTCATAACCCCTCCTAATGTGAAATGCTGATTTTACAAAATTGAGTACTGCACAACAGACCTAGGTGAACCTAATGCCTGCATCTTGGCTCCTGGTACAAGTGACAAAACAAGAATAAGTGGCTAATGCTTTGAATCGAGATATTATCGCACCTGCTGGAGGGTAGGACTTGTTGAGACCAGGTTCCTGTTGCTGGAGAGGCAAATTCAAAATGCAGAGTACTTAGTCTAAAAAGGCTAAGCCCGAAAACAATGAGTAGGGGATATGTACCAACCCCAGTAAGGCTCTAAGCCAGGGGTTGTTCTTACTTGAGCATAATTTACAATGCTTCGGCTCTTTTGGGCCCCATCTAAGCGGTTGTTTATGCGGTGCTCAAAATACAATTTTTAACACGTGGGCTAAAATGTGGGCCTAGTAAGAAAGGAGAATTGTAAAAATTAGACGGGCCCAAATACTCATAAGAAACCTTCACATGCTTAATCCATGGTATTTGTTCTACCCCATCTAGTAGCAGTCAGTCGGAGATGCAAGATCTTGTTAGTCCAGCTTCTTGTGATGACCAACTTTTTGTCCAGGGTAATAGGGGTGCTAGCCCTAGCACATCTTTGTAAAATGACATGCCAAGTTCTTCATGGCATATTAAAGAGGAAGTACTTCTCGGGACTGATAAAAGTCCACACATAAATTGATTGTCTATGCGTTGTAAGATTTCCACATTGTTATGCCCCAAAGGCCAACAACATAAACGCAGCTGACATACACTTACTCTTGTATATACCCAGCATTACATCAATTGGTTTATTTTGAAGCTTTCTGGTGAATCTAAAGATGGCTTCAATATTTCTCCTAAAAATCTGGCCTCTCAATATTATGAGACTGGTTAAGCAAAATCTCCTGGTAATTAACATTTTTAACGGCGGGCTCACCCATCTTAAAAGACTTTAACTTGGTACCAGGGCTAACACAGGGAGAAATGTAGGACATTGAAAAATTAACTTTAGGTCCTTTATATATGTTAAAAACAAGTCTAAAAGGTGCTGGAGGCAATTTGCAGTTTGGGCTATTAAAACTGCATCATCCTCATATATCAAGATAGGGATAGAAGTATGGCCCATACAGGGGTCATCTTTACTGTTCCTAATCAAAACCTCACAAATTCCATTTATGTATAGCAGGAAAAGGAATGGGGCCAAACTGCACCCCTCCCCAACACCCCTGATTGATCTAATAATATTTGCCTTAGGGGCAGTAGTGGATCTTTACTGTAAGGTCCTCATGGAGGCACATTATAAAACAGTAAATCCTGTTCAACCTGATTTTTCTCATAATCTCCCACAGTTTAGATTAACAAGGTCGAAGGGTCTCATAAATCAATAAAAGCAAGTTGCAAAGAGTCCATCTTGGCTTTCACATACTTTCCCCAAATTAGGTACAAATTCAGGCATTGCTCAGCTGTCCCAATGCTCTGTCTGAACCCCAATTGCACATCTGGCAAAATGTTTTTTGTGATGGCCTGATCTTTGAGGTGGGACAGTAGGATACAGCCTAAGATCTTGGCGCTTGAGTATATCAGGGAAATTGGACGATAACATGTTGTCTGAGACCGATCCTTAACATTAATGAGGTAGATCACAATTTGTGACCCCTTAGGAATCTCACATATCAGAGAGATGGTGGCCTGCTGGGGACAGCAGACAACCATGTCTGTGACTGCTTTTTAATAAATCAACTTTTTAAAAAAAAATGCAGCCTGTTTTCCTTAAAGAAATATTGGTATGCGTTAAAAGAAAAAAATGAAAAGTTTTCTTTTCATTTTACAAGAGCAGGCAGTGGTCCGTGGGTCCACTGCCTGCTCTTAAAAAATATTTTCACATATATTCACAAAGGGGAACGGGTCCCCTGGGGACCTCTTCCGGTTTGTGACTGGCTTACAACCTACTCGAATTAGGTGGTATCTGCGACTGTTTTGTGACCGCATTTGCAGTCGCAATACAATCCTACATACCACTGCAAATCGCTATTAGGAAGGGATGCCCTTGGCATGCCCCTTCCTAAGAGCAACTCTTAAACCCTATGTTGCAAGTCAGTAATAGGTTACTGACTCACAAAATAGTGTTTGTACATACCACAATTTAATGTCGCAAATGGACTGATTCCCCATTTGCAAACTCTAAAAAGTGTCATATATCTGGCCCTTCGTGCCTGCAGAGATATATTCAAAAGGTACGGGCCATATTGTTCATGAACTTTACAGCAAATTGAAGGAAGCTGACCTTCTTGTTGTGCCATACGTTGAGTGGGCTGTTCGAAATTATTCCATTTGAGTCATTGTATTGTCAAATGACACAGATGCTATTATTGTGCTTCTTAGATTTATTGAAATGTTCATTAGTCAAGGATTGTCAGAGTTATGGATACGTTATGGAACAGGCGAGAAAATACACTTAATCCTGCTTAATGTTCTGTGCCAGAAACTTGACTTAGAGCTGTCCAGTGTTCTCATCAAGGCATATATTCTTACGAGTGATGACACTATGAGCAAAATCCGAACAAAGCTTGGAGCTTTAACTGCTGAACCTGTGAAGTTTCCAAACGAAGTTGCTGAGACACATGAAAAATGTGACTTTAAAGACGTAGAAAAATACCTTGTGCATTTGTGGCAAACCAGTACTGACTATCTCACATTTGCCGATCTTCGGTACAGTGAGTTCAAGAGATCAATCCCACTAAGTCACCTTCCACCAATGTCATATTCTGTGCTTGCACACATTAAAAGAGCACTGTACTTGATCAGAAGATGTGTAAATGTTTTGAATCGTGCATATGTGGATAAAGATCCATGTGAATATGGTAGGGAAGATATTGATCGGGTGCTAAAACCTACACAATTTCTTAAACCTCTACTCACAAAACTTACATGCAAATTTACTTGCAAAACCTGTGCTACAAAAAGTTGTCCCTGATGATATTCTCTTCTTGAAAGTTAAACATTCTGCAAATGTACCACAAACGATTGCCGAAACAAATAAATAAAGTTAAATATGAAAATGTGTAAAACAGGAGTGATAAACATCATACTTTTCATATTCAGATTAAACACATTGTTTGGTGTAATCATAAAAAGATTAAAAGTCATTATTTGTTTCATTTCTATAGATGTCTCTTTTTCCTCTATTATATAACCACCGTTTTGGAAAATGGCAGAAGGACTGCTCTGAGGAGTTATTATTTTCTGTCTCTATAAGACTACTTGACTCCAAAATGAAGTATAGAGGTCTCATTGGTCCTGAAATATTACATCATTACTGCAACGCATAAGCCATTTAAAAAAATGTCGCCCAGAAAATTTCAGGTCAGATCAGCAATGTCTACCCAAGCGAAATCTTTTCTCTAATAATTAAAAACACAAATCAAAAATGAAAATCTCTGGACAACAATTTTTTATGGAGGTACATTGTCTTTTGCTTTCTCGCCCAAAGGACCATCTTCCTCAGTGATCTAATGCCATTGTTCGAGCCAAAAATATGTGTGAAGACCCACGTCTATTGCCCTAGTAGGGCCTGGCATACCTTTATAATAGGTACAGTCACATCTCCCCTAATTAAACTTTACAGTGCTTTAAGGAATTTCATTTTCAATCACAAATATGCAAATAACACAAGTGATTGTTCCCCCACTGTTCTGTTTGGCGATCACAATAAATGCTAGTGCAGCTCTCTATGACATATCCAACCAATAACAGTACAGCTCTACAGCAACCAACCAATGCCAGCATGGCACATTGTGACATTCACCCCTTGCAGTGGCCCACCCTCCTTTCCAATTTCCCACAAGCGCATTCTCTGAGCAATTTATACACAAACAAATGCAAGCAATTTCTGCAACTAACTTTGTCTGGTCCTCTAAAGAAATTAAAGATATTCAAGTGCACAAGAACAAGTACTGAGCAACACTGTCAGATCTACCCTAACATTCACTTCAAATTAAACCTCAACCAGCAGAGTCTCACTCAGATGTGTACAGTTCGTCCTGTGTACTGAGATCAACTATACCAACCACACCTCACAATCCCACAAAGATAAAGAGCCTGATTTATATCTTGGCAGATTTGGTACTGTCATTGTATTCCAGTCTGATTTTCTGTCCGCCTCCTGGGTGGTCCACCTTCTCTATTTAGATGGTTGTGGGTTGATGGACGAAAGACTGTCGGAGGCAGCCACCTCAGTCCGATCTTTCTAAATGCGTCGACAGCGCCATAGGCAAAAGCAGCTGTCCCAGGGTGTACATCCAGTTTGCCCACCGGGCCAATCACGATGTGCCTTCCAGCCAATGCAACTGTGGTGGGGAAACCTCCACACCTGAGTTGGTGGATTGGAAGGGATAAAATGCAGAAACTTACCTTCTTCCTGTTTCACACTTTCTTGTCTGTCATGGAACCGATCGTCCACGGCCTGCCATTGCTGCTGCTACTTGATCATAAAGCTACCGAACTCTGTTGTTGCATGAATCGAAGGTAAACTTCTTTTTTATTTCCTAACTTTTTAATTATCTGTCGATATTAGCTCTGGACTCCTGCATTTTCAAATCACTGTTACAAGCAATATTATACAAGTGTGTAAGGAATATGTGTGCAATGTGGTAGATTAAGAAAGTAAAATAAATAAACCTGGATAAATGCGTTATATTTTTATAATTTGATGCAAGCAGATTTCATGATAATGGACAGGTAAACCAACTTTGACACCAATCAATCAAAACATAAGTGTCCATACAGGTGAGTTTCAATTAATGTTTGTAAACTATCAAATCATAAACATATGCATTATATATATTTTCAATTAAATCAAATTTAATATTATGTAGAAATTGCACTAAACAGGCAAAACGTTTGTTTTCCAATAAATGTAAAATAAATGTTAGTTCTAAACTTAAAACTTCTTATATGTATGTTATTATCACATCTCACTGCTTTAGATCTATATAGCACTGTACAGTCCTCAGTTGTTGATTTTTATCAGATCTGACTCGGTTTTTAAATTGGCAATAAAGGATTTTCACTGTGGGCTTAGATGAATTGTCAATTTCATTGAGGATAAGAAAAATATTAAAAAGGCCTATGTCAGTGAAAGACCTTTTGGCATGAGTGAATCAGGGTATTGAAAAAGCTCCATCTTGCCTCAGGTAGTCTTCTATAACAAAGCGAGAGAAGCTAGTGTGTTTTGAGTGCCAGATTTTGAGCCAGGCATGAAGGGGTACTAGCTGGACTAGATCCTCTAAGAATAAAAGTCAGGCCTCCAGGTGGATAATAAGGTTTGTTATGTAAATAAGCTTTTTTCTTTGCTATCATAAATCTCATTAAGAAGATGTATCTCACATTGTCATCATTAACATTGTTAATAATAAATGAATTTGAAATTAATAATGTCAGGACAAACTTTGTCAAAATCAAATAATTGTTGTTAATAAATGAGATACTTCTCTCATATAAAATATCTTTACTTACAGAACATAAAACTGGAAACAAATAGAACTTTTGCAGCACTACAGCTTGTTAGCCTGTTACTCAAAACATGCCTGCTAAATAGACTGCCAAGGGGGAACCTCCTCAGGAAAGGGCATCTAGTGGGTAAAGAACAGGCACCTCAAGGATCTGTCTTAGGAGGGGTTGGTTTGGGTTTCACAGGGGTTAGGGGCAGTAAGCAGTCAATTCCTCCGGAGGAGTAACGGTGGGAGAGATTTGGGTTTGGGAGGTAGATGGAGCTGCAGTGGGTGCTGTCCATGTGTCTGTTGGTTTTGCAGCCATATGTGGGTCTGGTGTATGTTTGGGTGTACATTTCTTGTATGTTCGGTTTGTGTTTGGTGGGTGTTGTTTTGCAGGTGTATTTGGCAGGTGTTATTTTGCACGTAGGTTGGCTTGTGTGTTAGGGTGCTGGTTTAGATGAGTGTGCTGTTGTGGTGTGTTTGTGGTGCGTGTATGTTTTTTGCAGTTGCATGTTGGTTTGGTATATATTTGGATGTGCATGGTTTCTCAGGTGTTTTGTATTTGGTTTAATGTGTGTGTTTGTGTTTGGTTGGTGTTATTTGGCATGTAGGTGTGCATTTGGATGATGGTGCTGTTGAGGTACTTGGTGTGGTTGTGGTGCTTGTGAATGTGGTGGTGCTTGTGGGTGTGGTGGTGGTTATGATACTTGTAGGTGTACTGGTAGTTGTGGTGCTTGTGGGTGTGCTGGTGGTTGTGGGTATGGGGATGGTTGTGATACTTGTGGGTGTTCTGGTGGTTGTGGGTGTGGCGGTGGTTGTGGTGCTTGTGGGTGTGCTGGTGTTGGTTATTGTAGTGGTGGTTATGGGTGTGGTGGTGGTTGTGGGTGCAGTATAATTAGCATCTGTTTGTTGTTTGTGTGTGTGCTGCCTGTGTGTGTCGGATGCCTGCAAAGAAGTGAACTACTAAAACAGGGTATTGAAATATAGGAAGCAATTGGCGCTCAGCAAATTAACGTGTAAAGTAATTACAAATACAAATAGTTATGGTGCTAAACAGGAAGGGGAAACCCTTAAAACCCCTTAATATGTGTAGGAAGGAACCCTACAACAAAATAATTGACAAATAATCCTGTGCACACATATAGCTAAAAAGTCAAGGATGTATTAACTATGCACCAGAATGAGATTAAGGATAGAAAAGCAAGACAATTGAAGCGCGATGAGATTGATTACAAAGTGGGCAGGGTCTTTACCTATGCCCGCAAATATGAATCTCTTTTACAAACGGGTGCTTCACATGACAAATCAGTGAGGGTTGACACGACATCTGTCTCCTCTAGTTCCACGTCATTAAGTGTCCCAGCATCTAGCGATAGTGATATAGAAACTAACTCTAATATTAGACGCAATGAATCTTCTTTTTTACGAGAAGTCAGGACCATTCGGAGAGGAAACAGAACTATGGGTGCGCGTGCAACACACAACGTAAAACCCGTAGAGGAAACAGAGGTAGGCAAAGGAGATTACAGGAGGAAACTGCGGTCCGGCAACGAGCGGAACTAGCAGATGACATAGGATCGAATGTACAAGTGGTCAATCTCTCCTCCAAAGTACTCACTCAAGATATGAATTCGTTGCTAAGTAAGGGCCTTAGCTTTAATCCACAAGATTCTGGTGACATCTGCAGACTTAAGATTGATCTATTTAAGTTCATTAGGGCTCTTAAACGTAAAAAAAATGTTGCTGACAATCCTAATGCCAATAAAAGGGTTACAAATACTTCCTGCGATGATGTGTTTGGTGTTCCTACTATTCATGATATACATGCCACTAAACTCCTTCTGTCCCTTACTGATATTGAAGAATCACCCTATACAATGGTACAACTACTTGAGGAATTATATATAGACACTGATGTGACTCCATCTAGTGGTCTCAGAAATAAGTCCAAGTGGATTCCTACCCTTTCAGGCGGTAATGTTATTGACATTTTTTACAAACGGGTTTTGGAAGATCTGAATACACATGAATCCAAAAGAAACAAAACTAGGACTAAGTTTCATGATAACCTTACACAGGGGGAACGCTTGGCACTTAAAACACTTGCCAGTGATATACTCATTAGAGAAGCGGACAAGGGTGGGAATTTTGTAGTCATGAATCATGCTGATTACAACAACCAGATTTTATCTCAACTTAATGACTATACATGTTATCATCCCATAACACAGAACCCTATGGGACCCCTCACCACACTCATCAACAAGCATCTCTCGGAGTGGCACACTAAGGGCCTTCTTGATGTTGATGAAGTCGCTTATTTGAGAGTTTTCAGACCTACCTTTCCTGTGTTGTACACATTACCTAAAATACACAATCATCTTGAAGAACCAGAACCTTTTGGGTCCGGCGGCGCAGGGTACGCCTTAATCTCCTGGGTTCTCCTGCTCAGCTACACAGAGACACGGGGACACTCCGTCGGCGTAAAAGATCAGATTTTATTAGCTGCAGCTAGTACAGTTGTCCTAGAAGTACACACGGTATGTTCTCAGGAGACTGCCACTTCACTCCGTGGCGCACAATCTTATATAGGTCATATGTGAAATATACATTAACCAAGAACACACCTAAAGCAGATAGAAAGAACCAATAAGAAAAGTTGGAAAACAGATCAGAACCAATAGGAAAGGTTCGAAAACAAAGTATCGGGTAACTCGAAGAGCCTCTCTTCCAACTGTGTTTGTCATCCCTCCCCACGAACTAATTCATTAACAGGTCTGTGGTCGACTCGCAGGTGACGAGATACTTTTGTGTGGTTTAGAGGACAGTTGTGAAATGAGAGAATACGAGCAGAAGACAGCGAAGGCCAGACAATAAGATAAAGTTAGAAGAGAATAGTGTGAACCAACAGATAGTTGAGACAGGGATTAAGAAAACCAGACAGGGATTAGTGTACTCGGCCAGTGCTAACATCAGCTTTGCAAATAGAGACAGAAGGCTTATTTCGACACGAAGCTGCAGAAAAGGCAGAAAAGACTATGTTCGCCGAGATGCCTGAGTGAGGGCAACACAAAATGGCGGCGGATCACAAAATGGCGGATCGATTCGATCACGATCGAAAATCGAATTTCCTCAGACCCTCCTTTTGTCAGAACTCAGGCAAGATACATAGACTCACGTTAGTCTGAGTCAACAAAGGCAACAAGAGAAAATGATGGTCAAAACTACTCCAAGGAATGTCAATACCTTCCAACCCCATTTGGACAGTAGTCCCCAAAACCACTCCAATAATGACCAATCTCCTTCGTCTTGGTGAATCGACTCAGAGATTATATGTAACTTAGAGATAGCTTAGTATACTGTCGGAGCGTCATCAGGTATGAAAATACAGCAACTTGACCCGATCAATTTGCACACTCCACCACGATCCGCAAGAACAAAGTCTAAAGCAACTCGGTTTTGTAACGTCATGAGACGATCTGCCTGTAGTTCTGCCGTGATATTACTTAAGGCTCCTACAGTGATGTCTATAGTGGTTTCTACGACACAAACCAGTTGCCTTAATTTCTGCTGTTGGCCATCGGTCCCCAAAAAGGAAGAATTCCTTTGAGGAAATCTCCTCCCTCTTGTCCTGCTGTGTCTTTTGAGTCAATAATCCCTCTGCCATATCCGTTTCGATGATGATTTGCAGAAGCGGTGTATGTAGGGGGAAGAAGGAAAGCTATATAACAGGTACCAGAAAAACCAGTTGGCAATCACGTGTAAGCCCTATCATGGCAGATAAAATACGTGCCTTGGGATGGTACTAGAGGAGGCGAGTTCTGAGAGGAGTAGACATATGTGTGGGTACAGTTGTTTCTTTGTATGGTATCAGTAGACGGACTATTAATTTGCAGACAGAAATTTCCCTGATGAGGAATGGTCCAAATCGGTGGAGATTTCCCTTGTTTAACCTTATCACTAAAGGCTAATGGGTGACGTTCCAGTTGGTGTACGCTTTTCTTTCGTCAATGGAAATTTTACTATTCTCCATGATTTTAGCCATCGCTACCATTCCCTTTATTAGTGAGCTATGACTAAAATCCGGACCACCGATATATGAACTAATGGGTCGTCTGAATTTGCTTTGGTAGGCATTGGAGAAGATAATAAAATAAGCCCAAGCAGAACCCTCATAAGAAAACGGAAGAACTAAATACGGCATTCCTTTCTCTGTGGTATGTGGCATAAGTCCACACACCCAACAGTCAGTTGTATTGATCACTAATTGGTGTTGATGTAATAACTGGACAAATTAATTGTTGTAATACTAGGTTCTTCTAATGAGTTCATGTTGAGGAAGGGTATGAAATAGATGTGGAGAGACAGTAGAAGAAGACAAAGAGGTAGAAAGAGAGACAACTTTTTGCTGCAGAGCGTAAATAATCCAACTTATACACGCCAAAAGAATACACAATAGTATAATGACACACAAGGTTATACTAAAACGATTGTACATTAATTTACAGAATTCTTTCTTCGTTTTATCCTTTCTCTCTCTTTTCCCTAATGTAGTTTCCATCTTTCTAATGGATGCTCACGGCAATCTTCCTCAATCACTTAATTATGATTATCTGCTGTCCTATGACACTGCAAGTCCTGCTGGCCTATTGCCACTACTCAGGTCACAATCAAGACTCCTACCGTGAGCCTGCAACCGGGATAGAATACTACATAGGAGAGAGAGAATCTTAAGTGTTCTTCAGTCTAGGTCTTAGATTATAGTGTTCCTTATCTGGTACAGTTTGGTCTCGGAACAATGTTCTCGGATTTGTCGTATTCAAACGACGATGTGGTGTTATCGCTTCTTGAAGAATATCGTCATCCTCTTTCTCAGACAATGTTCCATTCAGGCGTGCATCACTGAAAGGTACAAATCGTGGAACCTTCACGCTCTCGGAGTCACTAATGCCCTTACGCATCCACTGATCAAAGGCTAGGGGCAAATGCACTTTCTTACAATGCACGCCGTGAATCCAATTTTTCTTTCCTTCGACCTTTACTGCTGTTCTCGTGGTGAGGAGAACCAACCGAGGCTCCTTCCACCTGGGCTCCAAATTTTTCGTCCTTTGGAAATTCTTTGTGCAGACCCAGTCACCTGGTCGGATGGAATGACCTGGGTCTGTGGAGGCCTCCGGCAAAGCACTCTGAACCTGTTGAACACGCAATTTAGTTGTAAGTTCATGCAAGTAATCAATCAACATTGGATATGGCAAGTCTGAGTATTTCTTGGGGCGAGGGACTCCCCATATATTAGCTGGGCGTCCAAACATCACTTCGTAAGGGCTAAGTCCCAAACGAGAGTGAACAGCAGTTCTGGTGGATAGAAGAGCCAATGGTAAAGCATCGGGCCAATTAAGTCCTGTCCTAGCTTGCACTTTAGCTAGCTTTAGTTTTAATGTTTCATTGTAGCATTCTACTAAACCCGCTGATTGTGGATGGTTTGCCGCATGAAACTTTTGCTTGATACCAAGTCCCGCACAAACTTTTTGCATGACTTGGCCCACAAATGTGCTTCCATTGTCACTCCAGACAATGCGCGGCAAACCAAACCTGGGAAAGAATTCTTTTAGTAGAATTTTGGCTGTGGATAAGGCTGTATTGTCTTTTAGAGGGTATGCCTCAATCCACCTAGAAAAGGCACATACTACCACCAGAACATATTTGAGGTTATTGCATCGCTCCATATGAATTTAATCGATCTGCAATACTTCAAATGGATATGTCGGAGGAGCAAAGTGACCCGCTGGAGTTGGGGTTCCCTTTCCTGGATTGCACATCAAACAAATAATACAATGTTTTACTACATTGTCTGCACACTTTGGGATTCCTTCATTTTGCCACACTGGAGCCAGAAGCTTGCATATACCTCTCGCACTTAAGTGGGCTGGACCATGCGCCATAGTAACTACTGGAAGTACATAGGCGTCTGGTAACAGCCAACGTTGGTGCTCAGATAATTCCACCCAACATCCCATCTCATCTAACATTCCTGTACTTTCATTCCACTTGCTCAATTCTTTCTCTGTAGCCTCTTCCTGAATCGACCTTACACTCTCCACTGTATCCTCATACATTCCTCTCTCTCTAACCCGATTCGCAGGACCCGCAACATACATTCAACTTGTAGCATCTCTCGCTGTCTTTTTCGCTACCTCATCTGCAAACGCATTTCCTTGACCAACATCATCTGTAATCTTCTTGTGTGCACTACACTTCACAATTACAATCTGGGCAGGTAAAGAAAGTTACTCAAGAAGATCAGTCACCAGCTGACCATGTTGTATTTTAGTGCCATGGGAAGTAAGAAATCCCCTCTCTTTCCAAAGACACCCAAAATTGACCGCCACACCGAAGGCGTACTGACTGTCAGTGTACACATTCACTCTCTTTCCTTTTGACAACACAGATGCTCTTGTTAAAGCTATCAGTTCTGCTGCTTGAGCTGATTTGTGTCTGATACGGGCTGTTTCCACAACTGTATGTAAAGTAGTAACAGCATAGGCTGAAACTGTATCTCCATTAGGAAGTTTAAAGCAAGAAGCATCCACCCATAGAATTCCATCTGGATTTTCTAGTGGCGTATCTTTCAAGTCAATTCTTCCTTTTGTCTCTTCCTCAGTACAGAGGAAACAATCATGTTGTATTTCATCGCTTTTATCTACTGGAAGTGGCAACAAAGTAGCTGGATTTGAAGTGTTACATCGTTTGATGTGCACATGACCAGCCATAAGTGTCAACTCATATCCAGACAAACGCGCACTCGTAAAATGCTGCGTTTTCGTTCGCTTTAGTAAGGTATCCACTGCATGCGGCACCATAACAATAAGTGTGTTATCTAACACTACTCCAGCAGACTGTCGAATAGATATTGCTGCTGCTGCTGTCGCTTTAAGGCAACTTGGTAATGCTTTAGCTACTGGATCTAACGTAGCTGAAAAATATGCACATGGTCGCTGTTTGTCTCCAAATCGCTGCGTTAAAACTGACAACGCACAACCTTCTTTTTCATGAACATATAGCGTGAATGGCTTACTGTAATCGGGAGTACCCAATACAGGAGCAGAACCTAGCGCAGTACACAAGTCAGTGAAACTCTTCTGACATTCGTCAGTCCATGGAAGGGGCTGAGGTGTATCTTTCAAGGTGAGTGCCAACAGAGGTTTGGCCAACAGAGAGAAGTTAGGGATCCACTGTCTACAATAGGAAGTAATACCCAAGAAGGCACGTACCTCTCTTTGTGTGGATGGCACAGACATTTGCACAATAGCTTGGATTCGTTCTGGTGTTAACCGGCGTCCCTCCTTTGATAGGAGATGACCCAAGTAGGTAACCTCTCGACGGACATATTGTATTTTGGAAGGTGAAACCTTATGATTCAGATTAAACAAATGGCGTAACAATGCAACAGTCACGTTTTTGCAAATATCTTCTGAATCAGCAGCGATCAACAAGTCATCCATGTATTGGATAAGAGCAGCACCAGACGGCAAATGAAAAGTATCAAGATGGCATTTTAAAGCTTGGCTGTAAATAGAGGGACTTTCACAATAGCCCTGAGGTGCGCGCTTGAACCGGAAGCTTCTGCCTCCAAGAGAAATGCCAAAAATATCTCTACTCTCTTCTGCAATGGGAATGCTAAAGAAAGCATTCTTTAGATCGATAGCAGAAAACCAAACCGCTGTGGAAGGTATCATTGTCAACAGAGCAGTGATATCTGGGACAACAGGAAACTATGGTACAACAATTTTGTTTACCTCCCGAAGATCAATTACAAAACGATATACAGGGGGTTGAGAAGGATCAGTGCGTTTAAGAACAGGAAGAATAGGACTATTGCATATATTTCCTCTCGTTTCTTCAACCACACCCTTTTGAATCAAATCATGAATGATTTCCAAAAGTGCTTTTTCACCTTCAGTGGAAATTCAGTACTGTGGAATACGAGGCAATTCAACATTAGGCTTGAGAGTAACAACATAAGGTGGAATCTCAAGACAGCCTACATCGTTCGGACCCGTGGCCCAAAGCGTTGTCGGAAGAGAAAGCAATTCAGGTGGAAACTGATCTTTGGACAAATACATTGGAGAAATTAATTTCTGACCTAAAGTAAGATGTACACCAGAAGGGGAACAATATATCGTAGCATGCATTCTTTTCAATAAGTCCAAGCCCAATAGATTCTCGCCGCAACCATTCGTCAAAAGAAGCGGAGCTTCCAAATCATAAGGACCAGTTGAAATGGGCAAAGGGCAAGAAACCGGATTGCGAACAGGGGCGCCAGAAAATCCTACAGATACATTTGTTAAGCCAGACAAAGGTGCCCCAGGGAGTTTTGAATGAATGATAGAACTTCTCATCGCACCAGTATCTAAAAGAAATGGCTTTGAAACACCCATTGTAGTGACTTTAACATAAGGTCCATTCTGATCTACTAGGATCGACACAACTCCCTTACTTTGTCCATTGCTGTCCTAGTTAGCATGAAGACTTTCATTCCCGTCTTCAATGTAACAATCCTCATTGTAATATTGTGTAGATCGAACATTTTGCTGATCAAAGTAATTCACGGAATTAGAAGAAGGAAGGGAACGCTGTTCTTGGGTCAACACACCCCGACCTCTACCTCTGTTTGCTGACTGAAGGCCAGC
The DNA here is from genome assembly GCF_964204655.1 of Triturus cristatus. Classification (NCBI taxonomy): domain Eukaryota; kingdom Metazoa; phylum Chordata; class Amphibia; order Caudata; family Salamandridae; genus Triturus; species Triturus cristatus. The sequence continues at coordinate 697,278,295 of NC_140588.1, forward strand.
ACGACCTCGTGAAGCAGATGGTGTCCCATTTTGCTGATATAAAACCGAACAACTATTCTTGAAGTGACCTTCCTCTCTACAATAGGCACATTGATTAGGACCTAACAAAGGTCGCGGAATATATGGCTCAGGCTTTTGATACATCCTCTGAAACTGCGGAGGCTGTTGAAACTGAGGCTGAGCATGACGAGGTGGATAAGCCTGTTGCAAGAGAACCTTCGTTTTTAATTCTTTAGTCTTTTTCTCCTGCTTATCTCTTTCTTCTTTATCTCTATTTTCATAATATTGAGCAGTAGCCAATATCTGAGCTGAGGAAGAAACAGCCTATGAACTTTCGGAGTCTTTCAACTTATGTGATAGCTCGGGAAGCAAATTAAATACAAACTTATCCACAAATAACCGCTGTCCACCTTCCGTAGTCATGTCCTGACCACTTTGATCAATGAATGTCTCCTCGAAACGAGTAAAGAAATCGGAGACACTCTCATCTTTCTTCTGTTTACATGCGGCTAGTTTATCCCAGTTAACTCTCAAGGCAGGCATCATCGTTTTCATTAATGTAATAATCCTACCAGGGAGTTCAGAAATCAAAGCATCAGGCTTCGCACCACCCACTTGGTTTCTATCTGCGGCGATGATAGCATCCCAATTTCCACCTAATTCTTGGGCATGATTTTCTTTACGAATTCTAGCCCATAATGCTTGCGGAACTACATTCCCCATCAACATGTCAATATCTGCTAAATTCATGATGCAGGCTTCAACAGTTTGTGACAATTCTTTATAATAACCTGCAGGGTTCTTACGAGGATCTGGTAGAGACTGTTTAAGGGCTAAAACTTCAGACCTTTTCCAGGGAACATGTACCCATATTCGCTGGAAGTGAGCAGGAATAGCTTGATTACCACCTGCTGCTGGAACCGCTTCTCTCCATAGTGGAGGAACCTCTCTCATTGGATAATTTTTCAGTGTCAACCTAAATGAAGGATCGGAATCTAGAAACGTCTGTGAGGAAAATTAGGTCCTAAAGGCAACAAGTGTCTTTACAGCGTCCTCAACCTTAGAACCCACAATGAGACCCTTATCAAAATTAGCCTGAATGTCTAACAGACCCTGAGGAACCGAACCCAAGTCCATATCCTCCCATCCTTTAATAAGAGTATCGCACATCGCATTGAAAACATATCTCTGTGTAGGTGCATTCCACTGTGAGAAGGTGGGCATAATATCAGGTACACTATACCGAGGACCCTTTTCAATCCATTTACGAGCAAGAGAGTCCAACACTTCCCGTTCTTCGGAATCTGGGAACTGACTACGAGACTGTCTTCGAGAAAATGCCGGAGACACATTTAATGCCTCAAAGAAAGGTGATAAAAGACCAGAGACCGTTTCTGTAAGTCGTTTCGCACAGACGGAGAATTGGACATAAGAATAGGGGACAAAGTATTAGGCGAATTAACTGAAAAAGAATCGGTAATTACCAGAGGAGCAGAAGGCAAAGAAGACGAAGGCAAAGGAGTCGAAGGCAAAGCCGGCAGAGGCGGCAATACTTGAGGGGGCAAATGTGGAAGAGCCAGAGCAGGCGGAGGTGCAACTGGTGGCTGAACAGGCTGTAACAATGGGGGTGCATTAGCACCTTGTGCATAGGGCGGAGGCAATCTCAATAGGTGAGACATCAAGGAATCCTCTTCTAAATCCTTTCTTTTATCAGAGGGGGAAGCTGGCAACATAGGATAGCATTTATCTATTGTCATACGATGTTGTCTCTCTGAAATTTCCATTGCATTATCGACTTCATCATCTTTAAATTGCTGAGCAGCCTGTATAATGGTCATACCCTGTGCTTTCTTATCTCGTTTTTCTTGCTTAATTTTCTTCCGTTTTGCTTCCTTACGCCAAAGGCAGAAAGAGTCAAACATTGCCGGCCGGGCTTTTCTTTTGAATAAAACTGCTTCCAAATTATCTAGTATGTCAGGCTCAAAACTACCATTTTCTGGCCATTTTAAAACACCATCATTCTTCGTGTATCGGATCCATACCTCATTAAAGGCGATGGGGCCAACACCATGTTTAGAATAGAGCTCATAAGTGGGAGTTCCAACCGAAGGAATCGGACAAGAGTCCTCAAGCCCGGAATCCCTATTACAACCAAAGCGACTAATTCTTCCAAACTTAGTCAGACCAGGCATCTCGTGATTTCACCGGACTGTTCTCAAACATCAAGGGGGCAAACTCAGTTTACGCAGCACAAATGCACTTACCCTCGGCTTTGGCTATTGCAATAGTCAAATCTAAGGACCGGAGGAAAACAAAGAACCAAAATTGTGGGCGCGACCCACCAAATACTTAACTAAGGATGTCTTCTTACGCCAACAGAGGCCCCGTCTATCGTCTCGCCTTACCATACATCATCGAAAGAGGGCCAAGGCAGGGCGGCAGTCAGGGCAGCAGTCGTCAGTAGCCGTCAGGAAGGAGTAACCGCGCTGCAAAAGACCTTCGGACCACTTTCGACATACAGGGGTTGCTTAATGTGGCTCGCGATTCCTCCAGAATTTTCTTGCGGGGTTCCTCACGACCTTCAGGCAGAACCGGTACCAATGAAGCCACCCCACGTTGGGCGCCAGTTGAAGAACCAAAACCTTTTGGGTCCGGCGGCGCAGCGTACGCCTTAATCTCCTGGGTTCTCCTGCTCAGCTACACAGAGACACGGGGACACTCCGTCGGCGTAAAAGATCAGATTTTATTAGCTGCAGCTAGTACAGTTGTCCTAGAAGTACACACGGTATGTTCTCAGGAGACTGCCACTTCACTCCGTGGCGCACAATCTTATATAGGTCATATGTGAAATATACATTAACCAAGAACACACCTAAAGCAGATAGAAAGAACCAATAAGAAAAGTTGGAAAACAGATCAGAACCAATAGGAAAGGTTCGAAAACAAAGTATCGGGTAACTCGAAGAGCCTCTCTTCCAACTGTGTTTGTCATCCCTTCCCACGAACTAATTCATGAACAGGTCTGTGGTCGACTCGCAGGTGACGAGATACGTTTCTGTGGTTTAAAGGACAGTTGTGAAACGAGAGAATACGAGCAGAAGACAGCGAAGGCCAGATCATAAGATAAAGTTAGAAGAGAATAGTGTGAACCAACAGATAGTTGAGACAGGGATTAAGAAAACTAGACAGGGATTAGTGTACTCGGCCAGTGCTAACATCAGCTTTGCAAATAGAGGCAGAAGGCTTATTTCGACACAAAGCTGCAGAAAAGGCAGAAAAGACTATGTTCGCCGTGATGCCTGAGTGAGGGCAACACAAAATGGCGGCGGATCACAAAATGGCGCGTCGATTCGATCACGATTGAAAATCGAATTTCATCAATCTTCCTTTCCCCCCGGGTAGACCGATTGTATCGGGTATGGGTGGTCCTACAGAGAAATTATCAGAATATGTGGATCTTTTTTTGGGTCCTTTAGTGCGGAACCTTGCCTCTTATATTCAGGACACTAAACACATTCTGAGCATACTTTCTGACCTACACTGGCAACCCAGCATGATCCTTGCGACTTTGGATGTGGTGTCTTTGTACACCAGCATTGAACCTGATCTAGGTCTCAAAGCAGTTACCAAATTCCTTGACAACAGACCAGCCACTCTATGGCTACATAATGAGATGTTGATCACGATGATGCACCTTATTTTGCATAACAACTTTTTTCTGTTTGAAAATAAGTGGTACAAACAAGTCCAAGGAGTGGCAATGGGTTCGAAATTTTCACCTTCATTTGCAAATTTGTTTATGGGCTATCTGGAAAATGAACGGATTAGGGGTAAGAATGGAGGGCCATGGATTGATTCTATCATCTTTTGGGGTCGCTACATAGACGATTGCCTTTTAATATGGTGCGGTAACGACACGGAATTGGTCCGTTTTTGCTCTTACCTGAATACTAACAACTTGGATATGCAATTTACTGTGGAGCATAGTACCACTAGTGTTACGTTTCTTGATGTAGAACTGTATGTTAGGGATGATAAATTGAACAGTCGTCTGTTCAGGAAAAGCACTTCCTGCAATTCTGTTCTACATGCTAATAGGAATAACCCAATACACCAGGTCAGAGCTATCCCATATGGTGAATTTCTAAGAGCCAGAAGGAATTGCAGTGAGGAACTAGAATTTGCCAACTGTATTGGGGATATGAAACAGAGATTTCAGAGGAGAGTTATTCACCCTTAATTCTTAAAAAATCAGAGAATAGGATTTCTAGGGTGCATCGGGTTGATACTTTACTCCCTAGAAAAAAAAAACAGCTATTAACAAGCAGAGTATACGCATGGTAACAGACTTCAATGACCTTAGTCACACCATCAGAAAAAGCCTCAATAAGCATTGGGGCATCTTACAGACTGACATTTCTCTTAGGGTCTTTCTTACTAGTCACCCACAAATCACCTTTAGACGTGGTAACAATTTACGTACCAGATTGAGTCCCACCGTACCCAGGTCCCAGAGTAGACAGTCATGGCTCACCCCACTTACTCTTGGTTTTCACAAATGTGGCTGTTGTGGGGTTTGTAAATGGGCCAAGCACAAAACCAAGACCTTTCAAGGTCATAACAGCAGGTCATATGTGATCAGGTCTAACATCAACTGTACTACTAAATATGTTGTCTATATTATTGAATGTACATGTGGTAAACAATATGTGGGCAGCACTATCAGGGCACTTAAGGAAAGGATTGGGGAACATGCGAGGGCTATACACCAATGTGATGCAAGATACCCTGTAGCGATACATACAGCCACATGTCCCTCGCAGAGCTCACGTAAGGGCTTCCAATTTTTTGGGATTGAAACCATTGATCAAGGACAACGGGGTGATAAGAGAGAACTGCGATTAAGGAGGTCCGAGGCAATTTGGATCATGTGCCTCCAGACGGTTGAACATGGTCTTAATTATGATTCCGAAATGCAATATTTCCTGGGCTAATGGCTCATGCACTTGTTTGATGAGAGTATTGGTATATTGTGAGCAACTCCAAGTCCTGTTCTACAGGTACAATGGCCTATTCAATTTTCTCTGTACTGTTTTAGCTTTGACTGTGTGCAGGTGGTTTCGAATTGATGGGTCCAACTTCTTGTACCACACCTCAACACTCTGTATGTACTCTGTCTATTAGATGATTGATCGTTCATTTTCGATTTTTGTTAAGTTCATAACTTCAAATCTGTAATATGTGATGTTGTATGTCTGTTACGTTTATTCTTCATGGGCAATATTGAACTGGTATATTGATGCTGTTTGGAATGTCAATTTGGACATTTCAACTCATGTTTTGCTCATCCTTCTATCTATTATTTCTGTATATAAGGTATATTTATTTGTGGTGTTTTTTATATATTAGCTGTCATCTAGGTTGTTATTATTTTTCACTGGTGATGTTTTAAATTGTACTCTAGTTATATCATTTGAGTTTTCCATTGTTCCTGTTTCTTTCTATTATTCATCTGTGTCTAATTTTCTTTTTTGTCTGCCTATTCTGTTTTCTGTCACTTCACCTGGTATTATTTTCATGTTTTCTATCTAGTCTGTCCACTATTTTCATATTCATTTTGATGTTTTGGTTTTATTTTTTGGTTTTTATTTTCGTGTGGTTGTGTCGTATGTATTTTCTTAAATACTGGCCTTTCGTTTTCTTTTGATTTTGAGGTGTTTTTGCTCTGTTTCTACTCTCGTTTGGGCCAGTTTTTTATCGTTACGAATTGTTCGGAATCACTATTTGAATGATTTCCGGCTTTTGACACACGTAGATAGAGACGCGGTCTAGTCTTTGTGACTCGCCATTACTTATACCATTTCCGGGGCTATGCGCACCTGATGACACTCTTTACCTACACGAGCGCCGCTAGGACGTGTGAACTGCTGCTGTGATTGTGAGTTTTTACTCTTGTTTCTTTTTTTATTTTTGGCTTAACTAGTCTTGATTTGAGTGGTGGTGGTGTCACATAGATTGTATTGTGTGGCACTTACATGCGGTTTTAACTTTTGATACCGGGCTTTTTTGTCTGTTTCCTCTCTTTAGATCAAGTCCACGGACACACACTCGTGTCTGGGCTGTTTGTTTCTACTGACGATCAACTTTTGGATATTATATTCATACCTACGTAGTAAGTGAATCTCACATGTTTTTTAGCAGTTTTTATACGTTGACTACTGCCGTAGTGACCTAATGAAGTTTTGGCTTTGATACGTTTTGTTTATATATCCTCTTTTTTTCAGAGATTATTCTCTCGTGATTTTCATATCTTTACTGTCGGCATAACGTTTGGTTATGTGGGTAATCAAGGTGAGACTCAGTACCACACGTATACACGGGTTTTTGATTATGGATGTCAGACCATTGATCTTATATTCTACATTGAAGCTAATGACCTACTTATCTTTCATTTATCCTTGTGGACCGTATTCGTCCCCATTTTTTCTATAAAATTTGTGTTATATGCCGGCCAGTGACTCTTGTAATGGCCTTTTTAGAATTAAGTTTGACACTTCTTCAACACTTTAGTGTCTAATTGTTTTGACATATTCATCACTCCTTGTTTTCCTGGCTTTTTGATGAATTGCCTCTTTGTTGTCTTTATAGATTACCTTTCAACTCACATACCTTGACTGATTATTTCCTTTTCTACTTGTGATTCGCACACCCAGCTGGGTTGGAATTATCACCGGCTGTGGGGTAAGAGTGATTTGATCTCTCATATTTCATAATTGATTTCAGTTTTGAATTGTAATATTCTTGGAGGGATAAGATTTTTTTTTTTCTTATTTGTCTTTATTTTTTATTCTCTCTTTTGTGTAGCATTCACTACGTTCATGCGATTTCTGTCAGGTATTTTTAGATCTACAGTTATTTACTTTCTTTGATTTTCACAGGTTTTTTTTATTCCTCTCTAAACTCTTTTTCTTTTCCTTTTTTCAAATTCTTTCTCTTTTCATCTTTTTTACTTTGAGTGGCAATAACACTTCTATTTTCTATGATGCTTTTTGATACTGCACTATTCCTACATTTTTTCACCTTGTATTTCTCTTTGGACTTAGGTGTATTTAGTTCATGCTCTTTTCACTTTCATATTGACAACAAAAAATCTTTACAACTTACTTTGGTTGTATTCACTTGGATTGAATGATTGATTCACAAATTGTGTCTCATTGTCTTTCTGGTGTTGGTTTGTCACGTTGGTGTCTTTGGATTGTATATTGACAGTATTGAGGGTTGTTCCCTCTTGTTAACATTTTATCTTCTTTTCTGTTGAAACCTTACATTTGTATCATTCCCAGCCCTGAAGAGTTGTGGGTTTATCTTTCCCCGATGAAACACGTGTCGGCTGGTCACGCTTCTCTAAGGATTAAAGAAAACTTATCTTCATTACTATGAATCTCTCATTGTTCTTACTCTTGTCTCCAATGACTTTTTAGCTATATGTGTGCACAGGATTATTCGCCTGCAAAGAAGTGACTGTGCTTGGGATAGGGGTGGGAGTTTGGAAAAGGGATGAGGAAAGACCTGAGTTGCGGCACAAGATTGGGCTGCTTGGAAGACTGCGGTCAGTGAGGAGGCTTTTTACAGACCAGGCATAAAACTATGAATGCCAGCCAGGTATGCTACCATTTTAAGTATTTGGCAACTAGCATTTAGGAGTGTAGTCTGGACTACAGAGATGCTGTGTGAGATGTCAAAAGCCTCCTCATTCAGCACAGCCATGGGAACGGGGCAGGGGGTGCGGTACCTGTAGTGAAGGAGATCCCAGTCTTTATATGGGGCGGGTTTGTCCAAATTGAAGGCCGCAAGAGGGAGGGTGGGGATGGGCCTCTGGATGACAGACGAGGATGCAGGTAGTACAATTCCTGTAAGGCCCGCCAACTCTAGGGACTGCTGGCTTGTGGAGGGCCCTGAAGATGATGATGAGCTGGTTGCCTCTGTTGCAGTCCCCTCACCCTCCATGCCACTGTGTCCATCTGTGTCTTGGTCTCAGCACCTGAAACACAGTGACCAGCAGCTTCCCTGCCTTTGTCCCCATTGTGTCCTTCACCTGCTCCTGAAGATGCTGAAAAGATATATATAATAGCTTCATTGTATCTGGGTAAATTGAACAGATCATGAAGTTCTTTCTCAAAACATTTTCACATTTATCAGAATTCCTCTGCTTCAAGTTTTTCTAAATTTGGTTAATTTATATCATTATCACCTGCATGTAGGGAACATATTCAGAAACCATTTGGTCACAGTTTAGTAATCTCCACATTTAGCTTCTATATCATTTATGATCTTTTCTCTTCCCCTTTTTAAATTCTCCACATGAACTTTTTAACAACTCTGAATAGTTCACATTTGTTGTATGGAATAGTGAACGTTTGTCACAAAAACTCTTACAAAGCAAAACTACCTTTGTACTTTAGGCACAAATTGGTACAACATCACAGTAAATATTTCACACACTGATTCATATATAATTTTCTAATTGAAAAACAAAAATCAAATCACAATATGCAACAGATTAAACCTTGTTACATTTCTACAGTTTCCTCATGAGTCTTGAGTTAGGTCTGATTTTGAGTTTTTCAGCTGTGATACTCCATCATATATGTGACAGAGCCTTTCATCAGTCAGAGTCCCATTAAGTATCCTTTGTTTCATCATTGATCTACCATTTGGACATAACAAAAATATTTTTAAAAGGTTATGGGGTATGTGTTACTCTGCCACCAATGTGTACGCATTCCTGTGTGATTTTTCAAAAAATGTATATCAAAATGTTTTTCCAAATAATGACTGGCTTACATGCTCATTTGTGAAGGAGTAAGACATCATGCAAATTTGTCACTTTAACCATCAATTAAAATGTATTTTTGATGCAAAACATATTTGTGATATGTTCATAATCAAAAATGTTACCTTTTAATCTGATGTTTCTAATAATTGTGGCTCGCATGCTTACTATTGTTTGTCTATAATACCAGCTCACCAATGTGGCTCTTGGAATATCCACTGTATCATAAGTGAATTTTATGCTATGCTCGACCCCCCCATACGCCCCAGGGACCACCACCTACCCGGAGCACTAATTAAGAAAAGGTGGTGTCCGTTGCAGAACCCCGACCCCGGTGACCACCACCTCCCCGGGGCTTTTAACACGATGGGAGGGGGGCCGCGTGGCCCCCCTCCAGGAGCCCTTCATTGCTCCGGGGACCACCACCCCCCAGCAATGTCCCTGGGTGCCCACCACCGGGACATTGCAGTTTGCTATGGGAGGGCGGGAGCACTCTTGGCGCACTGCTGAGGGGCGATGAGGTCCTTTTGTGTCCTGAGGACCTCAAGACTAAAGTGGACTTCATCCCCTGAGCAGCATTGCGCCAGGAGGCGTGTTTACAGAGTGGTGTAAAAAGGGGGTGTGGCCTCAGACCACTCCCAGCAATCCAGATGTGTGGGGCTTACTAGAGATAAAAGGAGAGCTAGATGGCCCCCAGGGACCCTCACGAGGCAAGGGGACTTCATCCCCTAACCAAGAGTGTGCCAGGAGACATGTTTGCAAAGTGTTGGAGAAAGGGGGTGTGGCCTGTGTCCACCTATCAGCAATCCCACTATCTGGGGCTTACTGGAGGTATCAAGAAGGCTAGTTGGCCCCAAACGACCCCCAGCAGCAAAGGAGACTTTAATCCCCATCCAAGCGCACGACAAGGAGCGCTTTTGCAGACTGGTGGGCAAAGGCGCCTGGCCTGCTTTGAACTTACCAATGCTGCTGTGTGGGATTTACTAGGAGGTAAATCCCACACAGTAAGTCCCACACAGTGGGAATGCTAAGAGGTCTTTGGAGGCCACGCCCCCCTTTCTCCACCACTCTACAAATGCCTCCTGGCACACTACGAGTTGGGGGAGGAAGTCCACTTTACTCCTGAGGGACTTTGGGGGCCAAGAAGCCCTTCTGGTACCTCCTGTGAGTCCTACACTGTGGAATTCCTGAGCGCTGGAAACCAGAGGTTTCAGTGACATTATAGTTAGGCTGACATTTCACTCATACAAAAGCAGAGAAATTCAGCCGTTATAGCTAGCTGAACTAACTATAACTCGCAGCCCCGCAATGCCCTGCTGATGACATCTCAAATGACATCACTGATGACATCACTGATGACATTATCCACTTAATATTTGAGGCACCTCCTCACACCCTAATATAACCTTTCTTACACCCACTCTAAAATACAGCCTACCATTTTTGAAACCATATACATGCCAATACTACTTAGTATATACCTACTTACTGATTCATAGGTCTACACACACACCCACTCACTCACCCATGCAATCACTCATTCACGCAGTCACTCATCAATACAGTCACTGATATATGCACTCACACATCCATACAGACACTCACACACCTCTACTCACCGATAGAGTTACTCATACACCTAAAGAATCAATCACACTGCGATTTACTCACCTATACAGTTACACACTTATTCTTACAGCTACTAACACATACTGATTCTTTTCTACAATTACTGACACAGGCACCCACTAATCCATATAGCCACTCTCACACTCACACATACAGTCACTTCTATACTCTAACACTCACATATACTGCCTTTCACATATGTAATTATTTACACATATACCACTGAGACATCCATTCACTCATTAACACAGCCATACACACACTCACTCACCCATACAGCCCCTCGTAGATGCACTCATGAACCCATACACCCAGGGATTCACCCACTCACATCGATGCATGGAGTCACACAGCCCCTCGCCTACCCACACACACACCTAGGTACGTATACAGGTAGTCAGACAAGCAATGAATAACCCATCTAAACACTCATGTACCTACTAACAACCCATGCAGCCACTTATACAACAAGCGACAGACTGATACACACATTTACACAGAGTAGTTATTCACTCATACAGGCTGTCATGCACCGAACAAATCAACAATACAAACACTCATACACCGTCTTATTCTTCCAATACAGCCTGATATATACATATATAACATTCTTAAACTTTTTAGAAACACTCACAGTCACTGGATGATGTCATCAGTGATGCCATCAGTGATGTCATTTGAGATGTCATCAGTGATGTCATGAGTGATGTCACTGACCATGTCATGACTGATGTAATATGTGACGTCATCAGCAGTGCATTGCGGGGGCGTGAGTTATAGTTAGTTCACCTAACTATAATGGCTGAATTTCTCTGCTTTGTATGAAATGTCAGCCTAACTATAACGTTCCTGAAACCTTCGTTTTTTTCCGTGAATATCTAAAGTTTTTTTAATTCTAATTCTGTACAATAATGTCCCTGAAACTTCAGTTTTTTTCAGTGAAAAAAAATAATATATATATATATATATATATATATATATCCCACGTTTGCAGTCTCCAAAAAATCCGTGTCCACGGAAAACAGAAACCACGCAGATCCAAAGTCAGGCACAATAGTTGTTATTTTATTTTAAAGCCGAGTCTTCACAAATATCTGACGCGTTTCGGGCATCCGCCCTTGCTCACAGACAATCAGTTCAATAAAATGAGCCCATTTTATACAACATGACTTTCAATTGGCTGCATTTTTTTCCACCGTTTTTTTGCACCATGTGACATTTAGAAAGTGAAGACACACTACTCCAACCTCGAAAGTCTGTTTTCCAAACAATACATTCAAGACCACATTGAATATGCTGTGCAATTCAGTAACAGGTTAAAATCCAAACAAACTCAGGATCCTTATTCAGTATGAAATACATAAAACTCCATATTCATTGATTCAATAATATCCAAACATAATTGACTGTGCAAAATACGCAATAAAGTGCAAATATATTCGATTAAAATTCAATATATATACAAATAATGTGCAAATTACGCAATGATGTAAACACAAAAAGTTGTGCAAATAACGCAGAAATTGTCAACAATTGAATTTGATTATTGGATACAAGTATCGAACCATGGAGATAAAAATACAAAAAATATCAAAACGCATAAAATGCAATTAGCATAATCGAAATGATGATCATATTGTATTGTTAAACACCTGAGAGTTGAGATATAATTATAAAGCATTGCAAGTGAATTCACTGTTGTTAATCGTATGGTCCAAACAGACATACCTCAGAGTCTATGTCTAATAAATGATGTGAAAGAAAACACATTAATCTATTCCCAAATCATGTAGTTAAACACATTAGGAAAGATAGAATTGTAAGTGTAAAAAGAAAGAAAATGGGATCAAAGAACTGGAAATTCATAATCTATATACGTGGAAGCAGGCAGGGCAATACACTCCATAGAAATTTAACCTAATACAATACAAGATGCAAAGTTAAAGGAAAACATGAAGATCCTCAGTTGCATTAAGCCCATTTGGGAATCTGCTGTCTAGTTTTAAAATATATTCCGATTCTAGTCTTCTAAGCATTTTATCACGGTCACCCCCTCTCTTGATTTTAGGAACTGAGGCAATAACAAAGTAATTGAGGCATTGTAGATTGTTATTATGACAAGCCTTAAAATGCCTCGCCACCGGATATGTTGCATCATTGTTTACAATGGCACGTAAATGCTGGAGAATCCTAACGTGTACTGGTTGCCGGGTGCTCCCGACATATCTTAGATATATATATATATATATATATATATATATATATATATATATATATATATAGTCACTTAAAAAACCATAGGTTTCACACATTTTATAGTTAGCTGGACATTTCACTCGTGAAAAACCATTCAAATTCCCCCGTTATAGTTAGTGCAGGCAACTATAACTCACGCGACCGCAATCCTTATTTAGACACTTATTTACCCAAGTCTTCTTCCATTAATCTTTAGCTATACATATATTACAAATATTTTTTTTTCAGAAAGACACATATGTCATCAGTGATGTAATATATGACTTCATCAGCAGAGGATTGAGGTGGCGTGAGTTATAGTTGCCTGCACTAACTATAACGGGGGAATTTCAATGGTTTTTCACGAGTGAAATGTCCAGCTAACTATAACATGTGTGAAACCTATGGTTTTTTAAGTGAATTTGCAAGGTTTTTTAAATGCTAATTCCTAACTATAACGTGTGTGAAACCTATGGCTTTTTCAGGGAATTTGTACGGTTTTTTAAATGCCAAGTTATGTTTTTTTTTTTTTTAAGGTTTTTCACCGTGCGCGCACCGCGCGCCCACGTTACGCATTTCGCGGAATTTTTCCGTTTCTACCGTACGCGCACACTACGCGTACTCCGCGATTTTTTGCAAAAAAATTAAAGGAAATTTTGGCCCTTGGGACCCCCTGACAAAGGCTAGGGGGTCAGGAACTGTCCACCATGCCCCCTTTCACGTTTTCCACCCTTGTTTTTCACCCCCTCAGACTGCAAGAGACAAAATGGCGGCCGACACTTCCTGGTTTTCGACCGATTCGAATGTTTACTGAGATCTAACAACCAATCAGAATCGCGCTCGCGCACGGCAGCGTGCGCGTACGGTAAGCTTACGGTACGCGCTCGGAGCGCGCCTATAGATATATATATTGATTTAAATGCTATTTTCTCAGGAAATACTGAACAGATTTACACGAGACCTTCAAAAGGCACATCCCTGACCTGAGGGCTACCTCTCTGCCAAATTTCAAGTAATTCTGTTCAGCCGTTCGGGCTGTAGCTCGGACCAAACGGTCCTATGGAAAAATGCTTGGGGAAAACGCGTTTTGGGACCCCCCCTTTTTCTCAGCCCCCGCTTGACGAATCCCACCGAGACTTTCAGGGAAGGAGCGGAGCGCCCCACCTATTTTGAGAATTTCACGAGGATTCGTCAATCGGCGCCAAAGTTATTCCAAATAGAATGTTGCGGATTTCCTATGGAAACACGGTCCTAACTATAACTATCTACTGGCGACCGCCAGTAGGTAATATATATATATATATACATATATATATATATATATATATATTACCTACTGGCAGTCACCAGTAGGTAGCTATAGTTAGGACCTATTTTCCATAGGAAATCCACAATTTTCTATTCCCAATAAGTCTGGCGCCGGTTGCCGAATCTTCGCAAAATTTTCCAAACTTTTGGCCAGCGCCGGTCCGCTCCTATCCTGAAAATTTCACAGTGATTCGTCAAGCGGGGGCGAGAAAAAAGGGGGGTCCCAAAACACGTTTTCTCCATGCATTTTCCCATGGGACCTTTAGCCGCAGCTACAGACCGAACTGCTGAACGGAATTACACCAAATTTGGCAAATAGGTAGTACTCAGTTCAGACTCATGCCCTTTTGCTTAAATGGTGTTAATCTGTTGAGTAGTTTCTGAGAATATTACAGTTAAAAGTACATATATATCTATGGCCTTGGAGGATCAGCGCACCCTCTGCGCACCCTGAGCGCACCCTCTGCGCACCGTGCATGCACCCTCCCGATCACGCGCTGAATGCTAATTGGCTGTCAAGTGGTTGTCAACATTCGAAAACAGGAACTGTTGGCAGCCATTTTGTGCCTCGGTAGAAGCGAGGCTGAAGAAGTAAGGGAAATAAGTGTGTAAAACATATAACGGGGGCATTGTAGAAATACTCTGACTCTCTAGACTTGCATAGGGGGTCCCAGAAGGACTCCCAGGACCCTTTTTTTTTTTTAAATGGCAAAATGCGCGCAGGGTGCGTGGATCTGGCCGTAAAAAAAACGAAGCACGGGCTTCCACGGTTCCTTAATAATTAGCCCCCGGGGGCCAAATCCCGGGGGCAAACACTGTACCAATTATTGGGGGGCCAAAGGGGGCCCCCCAGCCCCGGAGACCGCTACCCTCCGGGGCTACAAAATAAATGGGAGGGGGGGCTGAACGGCCCCCCCCAAGCCCCGGGGACCACCATCCCCCGGGGCTTTATTGTTTGAGGGAGGGGGGCTGTGTGGCCCCCCTCCTTGAGCCCTCGAGGGCCCTGGGGACCGCCACCCCAGGGCTGGCTCCTGCAGTGTCCTGGGGTGCCCACCCCCAGGACACTGTTGTTTCCTATGAGAGGGCAGGAGTCTCCCGCCCTCCCATAGCAAACTTCGTTTGGATTTTGAAAGAGAGACCAGTGAAAACTGCTCTCTCTTTCAAAATCCAAACCATATTGCTTTTCTACACGGGGAGCTGCATGTCAGCAGCTCCCCATGTGGAAAAGCAATGCCGGCTCCCGAAGGACGCGGGGAGGCGGCTGGGACCGTGGGGGTGTTGGGGCTCCACCTGCAGTCCCGAACATTTTTATAAGCCCCGGGGGATGGGGTCCCCGGGGATAATACAAATTAGTGATAGGGGCTATTTTTTTTTACGGTTAAATTAGGAGTCGCACATCCAGCGCGGCTCTCAGCGCGCCCCCTGGTGTGCACACGTTGGGTGCACGACTCCTATCGCATTGGGTGCACAATTTCTCTTGCGTAGGGTGCGTAGTTCCTAACGCGTTGGTTGCGCGACTCCAAGCAAAAAAAAACGGACATTTTTGGGAGATAAACATCAAGTTTATGTGTTTCGTTCTTGAGTGGCTCTAAAAAGAGCCGTTGTGTTCATTGAGAGTTTTTGGTACTTATAAGTAAGTACCAATACAGTGTCTAAAGTTGTTGAGGAAGACTCTGTTTCCTTCATCAGTAAAGTGTACACCATCTCTCCCATACATCTCTTGCATATGAAAACGCAGATTGTTATTGTAAATGGACCCCA
Source organism: Triturus cristatus (assembly GCF_964204655.1). NCBI lineage: Eukaryota > Metazoa > Chordata > Amphibia > Caudata > Salamandridae > Triturus > Triturus cristatus. The sequence goes on from NC_140588.1 coordinate 697,294,061, forward strand.
TTCTATACTCTCGGAGAAAAGCAGAAACAGATTTATTCACATGTTTCCTAGCTTTCTCAATCTGTGGACAAAAATGATTGCACCAGTTCCATTTCTGTCTTTGGCATATGTTAGAATAGACAAAGGCAGTTTGGGGAAAAAGTGAAATCAATTCTGCAAAGGTGTCCTTGATAAGCATTTCCAGAACTACTCCAGTCAAAGTGCCTAGGTCATTGCCACCACAGTGCACAATTATGAGGTCAGGGTGTTGGAGATGCAAAAAGGATTTTACCAATGGCATCAATTGGTGCCACTTTAACCCTCTATGTCCAATCCATTTAATGTCTACATTTGGCAAACCTAGGTTTTTGTGAATGCCTTTGTTTTCTGCATACCTTTGGCTCCAGAAAATATAGCTGTGTCCCACAATCCACACTCTAAGCATCTTGAAAGGAGGTCTGGATGCACTAAGATGGTCTCTGTAAATGAAATGGCAGTTTGAAAAGTAAGATTTTTCTAAAATGGTGGATATGATGCAGTTTTGAAAAAAGAAAAGAAATGATTCGTTGTTTGACAACCTTATACACTGAAAACTAGGGTGCATGTTTCTGTTTTTTAAACGCATGATTCTTATTGGTTAACGAAAACTGATTGAAAGGAACATTATATATGATAAGCTGATATGTTGAAAAGTCAAGCACACTTGCTGTTTTTATTAGCAACATTGTGTACTGAACTTGTGACCTGTGTGCTCAGTTAAGTGTTCCATGAACTGTTTCTATGGTAACAGGCAGAAGGCAGATTGGGAGTAGGGTTCAAATTTATGTCATTTGGAAAGGGTTGAATTTTTTAACCAATAGAAATGTGTGTTAGCTTTTGAATTAATGTGGGAAGGAATGTGATTTGATGTTTACATGTATATGTGTGCATAATGACAGGGAAACTTTGCCATTCTTTGTTTTTGCTGACAGGTGCACAGTGCAGAGATTCTGTATAGGAAAATCTGGTGTGTGACTGACATACTTCTTAATCTACAAAACAACTTGAAAGGTGAGTTATTTAATTGCGAGGGGATGTATGTGGTCTATTTTGATTTTAATCAGACTAATGTATTTCTCCTGCTAAAGTGCATGGAGTACTTTTGTTTGTCTGCAATCTTATTATCAGTGTGTGTGCATGTAGAAACCATTCTGTGATAAGCATTTGTGTTTTTCATGTGTTTGCAGACAGATAACTGTGCTGTTTTCATGTTTTGGTAGAATTAGAAACCAGTCATTGCTTATGTATTTGCGAAATGAGTCACGTTTCTACACTAAAATGTAGTACTCCTTCTAGATTAAGAAGTGTGTTTTGGTACGGTGCAAGGGATAGTGTTGTTTGTCTAGAATTACACAGTGAGTCTGTGTGCATTTAGGAATCATTTTGAGAGAAACATTTTTGTACTAATGTGTAGTAGAACATTTTCTGCAATGTGTGCAGTCACCTTACATCTTGTAGACTAGTAAAAGTATTTTGTAGAAGAGATAGTTTGTTGTCTACAATCACACTGTGCGTCTGTGTGCATTTGAGCATCTATTGTGAGAAAAGCAGTTGGTAACATCATGTATTTGCTGGCAGATAACTGCTTTAAAACCTGTTTTGTTGTCAAGTTTGATTAGCATTAGAGGCAAGTCATTGCTTATGGAATAGCAAAATGAGTCAGGCTTTCACTGTAGTGTGCAGTATTGAAATATGTAGAATGTGTGCAGTCACCTTACCCCTTCTAGACTAGTGATTGTGTCTTGGTAAAGTACAAGGAAGAGTGTTGCTTGTCTAGAATCACACTGTGAGTCTGTATGCATTTGGGAACCACTGTGAGAGAAGGATTTGGGTACTTCATATCTTTGCATACACGTAACTGCTTAAAAACCTTTCCTGTTCTCAAGTTTTGGTAGAATTAGAAGCCAGTCATTGCTTATGTATTCGGAAAATGAGTCAAGCTTTGACACTAAAGTGCACTACTGAAATATGTAGAATGTGTGCAGTTACTTTACTTCTTCCAGAGTAGTGAATGTGTTTTGGTAAAGTACAGGGGATAGTGATGCTTGTCTAGAATCACACTGTGAGTCTGTCTGCATTTGGGTAACCATTGTGAGAGAAGCATTTGGTAACATTGTGTATTTGCTGACAGATAACTGTTTTAAAACCTGTCATGTTGTCAAGTTTTAGTAGCATTAGAAGCCAGTCATTGCTTATGCATTCATAAAATGAGTCAGGCTTTGACACTAAAGTGCAGTACTGAAATATGTAGATTGTGTGCAGTCCCCTTACTGCTTCCAGAGTAGTGAATGTGTTTTGGTAAAGTCCAAGGTATAGTGTTGCTTGTCTAGAATCACACTGTGAGTCTGTGAGCATTTGGGCAACCATTGTGAGAGAAGCATTTGGTTACATTTGGTTACATCATGTATTTGCTGATAGATAACAGCTTAAAAACCTGTCATGTTGTCAAGTTTTAGTAGTATTAGAAGCCAGGCATTCACAAAATGAGTCAGGCTTTCATAGTAGTGTGCAGTATGCAAATATGTAAAATCTCTGCAGTCACTTCAGCCCTTCCACACTAGTGAATGTGTTTTGGTAAAATAGAAGGAATAGTGTTGTTTGTCTAGAATAACACTGTGAGTCTGTGTGCATTTGGGAACTAATGTGTGAGAAGCATTTGGGGGTTTCATGTTTTTGCAGACACATAAGTGCTTAAAAACCTATCCTGTTGTTATATTTTGTTAGAAATAGAATCCATTTATTGTTTATGTGTTTGTAAAATGAGTCAGGTTTATACACTAATGGGCAGTAGTAAAATATGTGGAATGTGTGCACTCAAATTACCTCTTCAAGACTGGTAAATGTGTTTTTGTAAAATTCAAGCTATATTATTTGTTTTCTAGAATCACACTGTGAGTCTGTGTGCATTAAGAAACTGTAGTAAGAGAAGGATTTTATGTGTTTGCAGACATATAACTGGTTAAAAACCTATCCTATTCTCATACTTTGGTAGAATAAGAAACCAGTCATTGGTTAGGTATTTGTAAAAGAGCCAGGGTTCTACAATTATGTGCAGTAGTGTACTCTGTGTGTACTCTGTTTACCAATTCCGGAAAAGAAAATGTGATTTGATAATATGTATGGGATAGTGTTTGTTGTCTAGAATCACACTGAGAGTCTGTATGCATTTAGGAACCATTTAGAGAGAAGGTTTTGGGTACTTTATGTCTTTGCATACATATAAGTACTTAAAAAACTCTAATCATTTAGTCAGTACCCAAGTATTCATACACTGAGCCAGGCCTTAGCTCATGGACTGTTTCAAACGTCTATCCACTATGCATGCAGGCCTCTAACCACCTACACACTTGTCTTTCACTCCTTCAATTGACTAGTCAGTATCTATATACTTCAATAAACACCCTGTCACTCACCTTGCACACCTCCAGTGACTCATCGAGTACCATGTACTAATCTATTCACTGCGCCAAAACCGAAAAACTTAAAAGTTTCACCCAGGCACTCTCCTAGCAGTAGTCTAATGATTCAGTCAGTATCCAGATACTCATGCAGTGAACCATGCATTACCACATGGACTGCTTCAAATGTCTATCCACTATGCATGGAGGCCTCTAACCAACTATACACGTGTCTTTAACACCTTGAATTCCCCAGTCAGTATCCATATACTTCTAGCAAACACCCTGTCACTCCCCTTTCACTCCTCCAGTGACCCATGTAGTAATTCATTTACTGCGCCAAAACCCAAACACTTATAAATTCACCCAGCCACTCTCCTTGCAATACTCTAAACATTTAGTTACTATCTAAGTACTAATGGAGTGAGGCAGGCCTTAGCACATGGATTGATTCAAACACCTATCCACTGTGCATGTAGGCCTCTAACCACCTACACACTTGTCTTTCACACCTTCAATACCCCAGTTGGTATTCATACAGTTCCTGCAAACACCTTGTCACTCTCTTTACACTTCTCCATTGACCGATTCAGCACTATGTAATAATCTATTCACTGCGCCAAAACCCAACCAGTAATACATTTACCCAGGCACTCTCCTTGAAGTACTCTAATGATTGAGTCAGTACTGACGTACCTATGTAGTGAACCCAGCTTTAGTATATGCACTGCTTCAAACGTCTATGCACTATGTATGCAGGCCTCTAACCACCTATACACTTGTCTTTCAGACCTTCAATACCCCAGTCAGTCTTCCTACAGTTTCCGCAAACACCCTGTCAGTCCCCTTACCCCTTATACTCCTCCAGTGACCCATTCAACATCATGTACTAATCGATTGACTAAACCAAAACCGAACCACGTATAAATTCAGCTAGACACTCCTATTGTAGTACTCTAATGATTCAGTCAGTACCCAGGTACTTATGTAGTGAACCCGGCCTTAGCACATGGAGTACTTCAAATATCTATCCACTATGCATGGAGGCCTCAAACCACCTACACAATTGTCTTTCACGCCTTCAATTGACCAGTCAGAATCTATAAACTCCAATAAACACCTTAACCCTCCCCTTGCACACCGCCAGTGACTCATCCGGCACCATGTACGAATCTATTCACTGCGCAAAAACCCAAATCCTTGAAAGATTCATTCAGGCACTCTCCTTGCATTACTCTAATGTTTCAGTCCGTACCCAGGTACTCATGCAGTGAAGCATGCCTTTTCACAAGGACTGTTTGATATAACTATCCACTATGTATGTAGTGGTCTAACCAGTTTCACACTTGTGCATCAGGCCTACATTTCCACAGTCACTATGCATACACTCCAGCAAACACACTGTGACAGCTGTTGCAAACCCATAGTGAGTCTTTCAGTAGCATGTAGTAATCTATTCAGTAAAGTAAAATTCAAACAACTGTGAATTCACCCAGTGTCTCTCCTTATAGTACTGTAATCCTTCAGTCAGTAAGTATGTACTCTTTCAGTGAGGCAGGCTTTAGGGCATTAACTGCTTCAAAGTAGTATGCACTAAGCATGTAGTGGTCTAACCACTGTCACACTTATGCTTCAGGCCTATAATTTCTTAGTCAGTATTTATATAAAATGTGTTTGTTTAGTAATAGAAAAGTATAATTTCTAAAGATATTAATATACATTTATTTGTGATTAATTTTTACAGATACTGTTTATCACCATTAAAATAGAGAAATCATGCCGGATAAAGTAAGGAAAAGAAAAGAACAGAAAAAGGACAGTTACTTGAAGAAAAATCAACCACAAGTATTGAATGAACAACATAATGTGGCTAAAAAGAAAAAATCTTCTGGTAAGATCACAAAGCAATTTATTTAAAATGTTGGTAGGACCAGACAGAATGTACAGAATGCTGAAACCTCTGAGAATGCTTCAACTATAAAAAATATTCAAAATAATAGGAAAAGCAAAAAAGCAAATGGACAGTCAAAGGAGACGAAGTATGGTAAAAGAAGGCAAAATCAGTGCAAAGAAATACGCCAAAATTGTTTTTACAAGATATTAGTACATAATTTGCTGAAAGATGTGAAGAAATATAAAAAGAGAGCTCTATTTTATAAAAAGAAGAAGCATATTGAAACCATTGTTGAAAAGGCTTTTGAAGTAAAAAGGAAACAGAATTCGATCACTAGATAAACCAATCCATTTAATGAAGGCCAAAAGTAGGAGGAAAAGAGTAATTAACAGAACAAAGTTTTGTGATTTTTTTGGGGTGAATGGAAACACAGTTCAAGTTCAGAGCCTTTCTTTAATGAAGAGAGTTATTTACAGAGCAATAATTTATTGCATGCAGTTGACACCAGTGGTCGAGGTTATGAGGTTAGAAATGGTTGTCCAATTGACAAAGAGAAAATGGTTGAAAGAAATGCAGAAGAAGTGACAGCTGATGAAGTTCTAGGGAGAAGTCCTAAAGACCCTGTGTACACTTGGGATTGCAGTAGTATTTGTAGTGTACGACCAGAATCTATTGATAATTTATGCAGTTTCTCACGAGCATATAGTAAAAAAAGTGTTAAACAAAAGATTAAGGTGTTGCAAGGACTAGACCCTTGCAGAGTGAGAAAAAATACTGCAAGGGCATTCTCTGGCTTGTCTTCCTAGGAAAGTTTGTCAAAGTGTTTTTCACCATTTCAGGATGTTGGCAGTACATCATACTCAAATGCGGAAGTTAGTGAGAAGATTGTATTATGCAAAAAGTCCAGCACAAAAGTTAAATGAGTTGAACAGTGCTCCTTTGCGTGGGTCAGTATCAGATGTGAAGAAGGTTTGTGATGATATTGAGTTTTGTTACTTTGGTTCTCAGCAAGAGAGTGCAGAAACTGACACATTAGTAGAACAAAATGTTGAAGACAATGTAGAACCCATGATTACAAATTTTTTTTAAGATTAAATCACAAAGTTTAAGGTAATTTCAGGTGAAAGACCAAATGTTTCTTGTATTTGTTGTCGGCGAACTCACTATAAAAATCAGACTAGGAGTGTCAATCTGTATTTAAAAAGTGAAACAGAAAGTAATGATAAGTGGAAGGAATTTGCAACTTATTTGTTGGTAGAGGATTGTTTTGATTTGGGATCTGAGCAGCGTATTTGCAAATATTGTTATAACAAATTAGATGAGAATAAAATGCCCGCTAGAGCTGTTCATAATAATCTAGAGTTGGTTGCTATTCCTCCAGAGCTGATAGATTTAAATACCTATGAGTCTATTCTCATTCAATGTGTGCACCCGTTTCAGGCTATTGTTCGTATGGAGCCTAAAACAGGTAAATTGCCTCCATCAGACTTACAAAGAGGATTGAAAGGAAGAGTTGTGTATTTACCGTTAGATTTAAAGAAAAACATTGAAACTATTGGTGTAGACCATGCAGAAAATGAACCACTAGTCATTCTAGTTAATGGTGTTCCTACAAAGAACAAGACAATCTGGCAAGAGTTTGTGGATGTTAGAAAAGTGCAAAAGGCAACAATGTATCTGATAAAAAATAATGAGTACTATAGAAATGTGTTTGCAGGAGAACAAGAAATAGATTTAGCAGAAGATACTGAAACATTAAGTGGACATATTGAAAAAGTGGACATGTCCAGATGTGAAGAAATCTATGAACATTACAGTGTACATCCACTTCATTCCAAAGAAGTGATGGGGAATACGATTGAGTTGTTCCAAATGAAAAAAGCAAGAGGAAGTCCCATGAGTGTATGGGAAGAGAGCTTGGAAGCTCATTGTTTCCCGCAGCTGTTTCCAACAGGAAAAGGTGGACGATATGATGAACGTCCTGTGCAGATCCCTGCATCTGAATATCGGACAACAAGATTATATGCAGAAGATCCAAGATTTCGACAATGTATCCCTTATATGTTTCATCATCTGTTTGAAAGTGACTTGTCTGGACTTTCATATGCAGTAAATCACATTTTAAAAAGTGGAATGCATCTGCAAAATATAACTGCAAAGTATTTTATGGATAAAGTGCATCAAAGAGAGGATCATTTAGAATCTCAGTTGATTAATCTGATGGCATGTCAGCGTGGGACTAATGAATATTGGTACCGTCGTCATGGAGAACTGAAATGTATGCTATGGAACTTAGGAACTCCTACATGGTCCGTTACACTAAGCTGTGCTGAGTATGCTTGGGATGATTTACTTGAATTTCTTCGAGAGGCAAATTCCAATATAAAAAATATTGAATACAAGACACCTGGAGAATTGTGCTCTTTGGATCCTGTTAATGTATGCAGATATTTCAATCATAGATTTGAAGCTATGATGTCTTTCATCTGCAATAAAAAGAATCCTCCTCTTGGAGAAGTTGTGGATTTCTTTTGGAGAAAGGAGTATCAAGCAAGAGGTGCTCCTCATATACATATGTTGTTATGGATCAAGGACTCCCCCAAATTTGGAACAGATTCAGATGATACTGTTTTGTCTTTCATTGAAGATTATGCCACATGTGCTGTACCCAATAGCAGAAAAGATAAAAACTTAAAACAACAAGTCTTACGATTCCAAAGCCAAAAATGTGGAAAATACTGTAGACAAAAGTACAAGTCTAAGGATAAGTTCTATACCAAATGTCGTTTTGGATTTCCACGTCCTGTATTATCCAAAGGAAGAGTGAACCGTTTTATGTCAGCTATGCGACATACCATCACAAGATAGTTTCCGAAAAATACCTACAACTTAAGAAGAAGCGAAGAGTCAAAATACATAAATGACTACAATCCAGTTATTTTATCCATGTGGAATGCTAACATGGATATTCAGTATGTTGCCGACAATTCCATTGCTGTTGCTCGATATGTAACGTCCTACATTACTAAATCAGAAAAGACGGAATTTAAAGAAATGTGGGAAGAGGTTTCTCACGAGAATACTCTAAGTAAGAAATTATACAGTTTCATGTTGAAGATGCTATCGCATCGTGAAATTGGAGCATATGAATGCTCAGATCGGTTATCATCTGCAAGTCTATACTCCAAAAGTAGAAGAATCATTTGGGTGAGTCTAGGTCTTGCAGCAATGTGAAATCGGGTACTGAAATCTGTTCAAGAGATTGAACATTTAGCAGAAAAAGAACCAGAAAGTACAGATGTTTTGAAAACGAATATGTTGGACACATATTACCCAAACAGAAGTCATCATCTTGAGAACATGTGTCTCTATGAAGTGCTGCAAAACTACACTTTTAAACGGAATACTACAGAGAACATAAATGATGGAAAATATGCAGTGATTGGTTCCGAAGGATGTTTGGTGAAACAAAGGAAAGGAAATTTAATTAATCACAGGAAACTGAGTTGCAACACTGCTGATAAAAGGGAATTTTACTATTTAGCTCTTTTGCAAATGTTCAAACCGTGGCGTTCAGAACTGGAATTACTTTTAGATTTAATTTAGATTTTCAAAGCTATGAAGATTCATTTAATGCTTGTAAAGATAGCATACAATGCAGTGGTTTTGCAAATTATGTGAAAATGTTGAGTGATGAAATTGATCAAGAAGCTACAATTGCAGCTGAGATTGCTAGAGACAGTTCTCAAGACAGTCAAAGTTCTGCTGCACTGAGTCAAGATCCACTAGGACAACCAATTGTTGAAAATGAAGCAGCAATTGCCATGAGTGAGGTGGAAACAGCAATGCATCAAGCTCAAGAAGATGTAATTTGTATTTGTATTTGTATTTGTAGGGGTATTTGTAAAGCGCGGCGTTCGCTCCGGAAGGAGCATCTTGGCGCTGAGAATCCTTGATGACCGGTCTGGGGACAGTTAGGAAACTTGGAAGAACAACAATGGTGTCGATTCCGATCCTGTAAAACCCGGGTACGAATGGTCGTACGGAGCATTTTCTCTGTCCGACTCGTACCCGGGAAAAACACCTTACAAACTCGCAAGTACGAATCGTAAAGAAACACCATTTCCGTACGAGTCGTAAAAAACACCGACCGGCAAAAAAATACATACAAATCTGAGTCTGGACGGCGCAGACGCGACGTCCGGATGGAGTCAGGCAGCGTTTCACGGACCAGCAAGTACGATTCGTGCCTACGTCACTCCGCACGTAGCATTTTTTACGGGAGCCAAAAACTGCCGGGAAATTGAGGACGACGCGAACAAGGAGCACCGGTACGCGACGGACAGCGATGGACCCCAACCTACGCGTCATCCCGGAACTCATAGCCTACCACCTCGTGTACAGAAACCGACGCAGATGCCGCAGAAGGTCAGAACAACCCCCAGGGGCAAAGGGGGGGAGGGGGGGTAGGGTGCAAGGGGCAGGAAACATAACCCACACCCCACAAAATACAAATATAACCTGCACACTAATTACCTCCATGGTCTGGTCACTTTGGGGGGCGTGTCCACCAATCCCACGTCCCGCCACAACGGAAGTGGACGTGGACGCGTACCCGTCACCACCATAATGGTGTTACGGGACGTACCCACGCCCCCAGAGCGTGGGTACGGTCCGTACACGCGTACCCCTACATCACCACTACAATAGTGGTACAGCCCGCACCCACGCCCCCAGAGCGTGGGTACGGTCCATACCACCATAGTAGTGGTGATGTAGGGGTATGCATGTACGGACCGTACCCACACCCATAGAGCGTGGGTATGGTCCGTACCACCATAGTAGTGGTAATGTAGGGGTACGCGTGTACGGACCGTACCCACGCCCCCAGAGCGTGGGTACGGTCCGTACCACCATAGTAGTGGTGATGTAGGGGTACGCGTGTACGGACCGTACCCACGCCCCCAGAGTGTGGGTACGGTCCGTACACGCGTACCCCTACATCACCACTACTATGGTGGTACGGACCCTACCCACGGCCCCAGAGCGTGGGTACGGTCCGTACACGCGTACTTCTACGTCACCACTACTATGGTGGTACAGACCGTACACACGCTCCCAGAGCGTGGGTACGGTCCGTACCACCATAGTAGTGGTGATGTAGGGGTACGCGTGTACGGACCGTACCCATGCCCCCAGAGCGTGGGTACGGTCCGTACTACCATAGTAGTGGTGATGTAGGGGTACGCGTGTACGGACCGTACACACGCCCCCAGAGCGTGGGTACGGTCCATACACGGGTACCCCTACATCCCCATTACATGATGGACACAAGGCGTACACACGCCACGGATGCAGGCGTACGGCTTGGTGCAGCACATCAGCTGTAAATTGGGGGTGGTGTATGGCCAGGACAGCAGTGTACCACAGCAAGGGCGCAAGTGGGTGGGTGGGTGCCTATCACTTCCAGCAGTGCCCAGACATATGAGGGGTGGGTGCATATCACTCCCAGCAGTGCCCAGACATATGAGGGGTGGGTGCATATCACTCCCAGCAGTGCCCAGACATATGAGGGGTGAGTGCCTATCACTCCCAGCAGTGCCCAGCCATATGAGGGGTGGGTGCCTATCACTCCCAGCAGTGCCCAGACATATGAGGGGTGGGTGCATATCACTCCCAGCAGTGCCCAGACATATGAGGGGTGGGTGCCTATCACTCCCAGCATTGCCCAGACATATGAGAGGTGGGTGGCTATGACTCCCAGCAGTGCCCAGACATATGAGGGGTGGGTGCATATCACTCCCAGCAGTGCCCAGACATATGAGGGGTGGGTGCCTATCACTCCCAGCAGTGCCCAGACATATAGGGGGTGGGTGCCTATCACTCCCAGCAGTGCCCAGACATATGAGGGGTGGGTGGCTATGACTCCCAGCAGTTGCCAGACATATGAGGGGTGGGTGCATATCACTCCCAGCAGTGCCCAGACATATGAGGGGTGGGTGCCTATCACTCCCAGCAGTGCCCAGACATATGAGGGGTAGATGGCTATGAGTCCCAGCAGTGCCCAGACATATGAGTGGTGGGTGCCTATCACTCCCAGCAGTGCCCAGACATATGAGGGGTGGGTGCAGAGGACTCCCAGCAGTGGACAGACATATGGGGGGGTGTACATCATTATCAGATGACCACAGCTCCATGGGTCAATGTACGTATCCATAACTTAGGACAATGATGATAGTGCCATAGCAACACATCACTGACAGCAGTGTCCCACTCCCAGGAGGATGGATGTAATTCCCCCACTGCAAGACACACCACATGTGGGTGTGAGGACAAATAACACATGCATAACCACCCCTGGCAGATGCAGCACAATACACACACTGAGATCATGCCACAAGACTGTATAGTCATGCCACTGCCTAATAAACTAAGAGAGCCAAAGAGAACACACACTGACACGCACATCCCAGGACTGATAGGAATGTTCAGGTGCTGGCCTAGCCACCAAGATGTTGTCTGTCACGGAAGGCATTGGGTGGAGTTCCCACAGATACAAAGGCCACAATTGTGAGTCAGGTGTTCAAATACCCAGCAGGACAAGTACCATATGTGTACTAGGCTGGGATTACACACATGCATTGTGCGGAAAAGGGACAATGTCTCCGTGAAGGCATGGCAAAACACTCTATACATGAGTACAGTGATTACCAAGGATGGCACAGACTATGCAGCCGGACACATTGCTGAGCAGGCATGGCCACAGTTGAAGGGATCCATCACCAGCCAAGGATATGTAGACACAGGGCAACACAACAATTGTGCAACTCTCTGCAGGGGAGATGCCAGGTGACACAGAGGAAAGAACACTTCTTGGGACAATGTCTCCAAACACAAAGAGCAGACACGACAAAGAATCTTTGCAGAGACCTTGTGATGGCACGCAGATACCAGGTTCCACCCCATGAGCAGCAGAGTACAACATGTCCCTGAAACATAACACATGCCCACAACCCCAACTCCTGTAGCATCAGCATCAACATCAATACCTGAAATGCAAGACTTTCCAAACGAAAAAGAAAAGGCTTTATTCAGCAGCAAAATAATAATGTGTAAACGAGACTATTCACAAAGGCCAATGGCCAGTCCATTACATCAGTCCTTGGGGTGGGCCACATGGCCATGCGTCTCCCCTAGCTTGCCTGCACATCACAAGACTGTGTCGTCGACTGGGGGGGGCATCATGTGGGGAAGGACCAGGCACAGCAGGGACAGGAGGGGGAAGGGTAGGTGTGGTGGGTGCAGGGACGGACGACTCCACCACAGGGGGTGGGGCAGCGCCAAAGGAGGAGGCGAGCTCGGCGCTGCACACTTCTGCCAGTTCTTCAAGCGTCTCCCCTGCACCCGGAGAAACAACAGACCCCAAGGAGGGGGGGGGTCGGAGGGATGGGTTGCAGAGCTACTGGGGGAGGAGGCGGACGGGCTGGGGGACTTAACTCCCCTACCCGTGGAGTGCCTTGACCGTTTCTGCCCAGGTGAACTAGTGGGGCTGAGGCCCAGCCCAGCAAAGTAGGCCTCCTTCTCCGAATCTGGGGCAGGGGAGCCAAGGGGAGTGACATCGGAGGGACTGGGGAGTGAGTCATGTGGACGAGGACTGTGGCTGACTGCCTGCCTGTGTGCCCTAGACCCAGTGGGTGTGCCTGCTTCCCCCTGAGTGTGCGTGTCAGGAGGTGTGCGCTTGCCCTTATGTGGTGGTGTGCTGCTACTGTCTGGTGTGGTGCGTGTGTGTGGATGTCTTGGTGTGACTCGGACAGGCATGGTTGTGGGACTTGTGGATGGGGCAGGGGTAGGGGGGGATGCAGCGCTGCAGGGGATTTGCTACTGCTGTCAGTGTTGAGTCCATGGACCTCAGCAACCTCCGTTGGTCATACATCGCTGATGACATGCCCTCCATGTACAACACTATCTGTGTCAGCAGTCTGGTGTGGCCATGGAGGACAGTCAGGATCGATGTCTGCCCAACTTGCAACTGCCGCTGAATGTCCACAGACTCGGCAGCGAGGGCAGTAGGGGGGACAGGGGTAGGGGGTGCGGTGTCTGGCACGAAGGAGACATGTGGGCGCCTAGCCCGGACAGAAGGGACCCGAGCAAGTGGGAGGGCAGTGATGGGAATGGAGGGAGCAGCGAAAGATGTACTGCTGCCTTCAGCTGTGGGAGCAGCCTCCGCCCCCTCTGGGAGCTCAGCCTCGGACCGGTCTGCCTCGTAGTCTGTGTTGGTACTGGGCAGGTCCTCCGCCTCACTCCCCTCGCCCTCCGTGCCACTGGATTCCACCGACTCCTCAGCAGTGGTGACACCACTGCTCGATCCCTCCTCGACGTCCGTGCCGGTGTCTCCCTCGGTGTCCTCAGATGATGCTGTGGGCAAGGTGAAGAGACAGGAAAAAATCAGTCACCTGTATACATCTGACACATGAGTCCAAACAAAATAGGCAACACTGCATATCAGGAAAGGCATCATGAGTAACATCTAGGATACTCCCCACATATGTAAGCCCTGCACTCCCCAGTTGGTTGACCCACCATGCCACTTGGATAAAAATAAAATTAGGACACAACAGCAAATAACTTGAAATCACAAGATCATGAGAAGCTAGTGTCTGGGATCAGTTGAGCACAGCGAGACTATGCAGGCATGCCACCTCTTGTTCACTGTGAAACAAACAGTATTGTTGCAACGAAGGCCAAACATCACATGCCAATGCAGAAGGTGTCCCCACACTCAGAGACCTGTGAGTACTTTTGACACCCCAAAGCAATACATTGTGACTCCTGGAGATTCACAACCCTTTACATAATGGACATGTCTAGCATGTGTGAATGTGGCACTCTGTGAACACAACACACATGTGTCTGTATAGCAGAAGTCACACAAGGAGGTGCACACCAAACTACATGTACACAGTCATTGTCTGAGCTGCCAGACTCATTCAAATCAGCCACTGTTAGGCAGAAATGGCGTATCAGTAAGTACAAATACATGGCGCCAGGGTGGTCTGGATGACTTGACACTCGTAAGTTGGTATCAGCAACAACCAAGGACGAACCCAATTGCTAGCACACTGTGGGAAGATGTATATGTATGAACTCCAAACAAGTTTTCTTCAAACTGTGCCTTACCGTAAAATGTGCCAGCGTGTCCCTGGAAAGTGTAAAGGTGGTGTCTTGTGCACTTCCTTGGGAGACATCTGGCATGCAGGCACATCATTGTCCTTCACAACAAAACAACAAGGTCACGCATATGAAACATTGAGACATGTTGATAGGTGTAGTGAGTGCCAATGGACATTTTCTCTGTGTAACAACTTGAATCATGTCATTTGTCACATGGCTATCCGTCACCTGATCACACAGTTGGCTACACATATGACCTACTGACTGTCATCTGGAGTGGCACACATGTCCACACCCAGGACAATGCATAAGCTAATGGGCCTGCAATTGTGTGGCAAAAAAGCCTAGCTGTCCTGTGGGTTCCTCCTCATGGCAAGGCAGAATGTACCCACAGATGTCAGCACACAAAGTCACAACTGTGTAGCATCTGAACCACACACAGGTGGCAAAAATGTACAAGCAGGATACATGATTGTCAAAAACTGACACTGGCAATGACGCACGAACATTAAGCACTGGCCAACATCACGGGGGCACTGCACGATGACTGTCTGTACTACGACTCATCACACACAAGTCAGAACTGGCAATGAAACATCAGGGTTTAACATGTACGCCCCTCCCGCACACACCCACCCATACCTGAGTCAATGTGACTGATACCGATCAAGAAGTGACACCTCTTATTCAGGGTTACAACTGTGCTTGAAAACTAGCTTCATTAACACGACATCACCTTGTAGGGCTGGCAAAATATATTGGTCTGAAACAAAGATCAACAGATTGTTGTGAATAGCCACACAGGCACTGCCCAGTGTGAGTATGCACAAGCAAACTGGTGTATCCCTGTCCAGTGGACAAATGTATCAAACATGTGAAAAATACAACCTAGGCCAGGGAACAATGCCACAGAGGCAGAGCCATGATGTACCCACAGTGAATGTGCACAGTGTTGGATGACACACATGAGTAGGAGGGCAGGCTGTGTCAGGGGACTGTAGTGTGCACACTGCTCCATGGTCCTGGAATGAGCTGACTGTCACAGGAGCAACCGTCCCGGCACTAAGCATATGTCCCACTCATGCACATCATGTATGAGGCCACAACATTGGTAATGCATGCTGCAAGTCTGTTCATTTGAACCCTCACACTCCTATGTTGAGACTCAGCATCAGTGCCAACAATTAAGCACCCCAAAATGACCAAACAGGACAGGGCACAGGCAGACCACCCCCACATATGATGCTGAAAGCAGTGTGCACCTTGATAAACTGGCAGCCTAGATGACCATGTGCAATAGTGATGGCACACAGACCAGGTAACACATGTCAAGGAGGGGAAGGGAGGAAGAACAGCACAGGTTGACTTTGGGGAACTGGATATGCAATGCACATATATAGCCTGGCAGTGTATCCAGGCGACTGAGCAGATCCAAAAGCTGGCAACACACAACAAACACATGTACCTACCCCCTTCCTGCTGCTGTAACTCCCGTATCCGCCTATCCAGGTCAGGGAAGACCACCGCCAGGACACGCCGCATCTGGTGGGTCAGGCGCCGGTGCCCGCCATGCTTGCGAGGCTCCTCCTCCTTCAGCATGACCCGGGCGATCCTCCGGGTCTAGCACCGGATGTCCTGCCATCTCTTCCTCACTTGTGGCAGGCGCCGCCTGCGACCCTCCACCGATTGGACGGCCTTGACGGCATCCTTCCAGATCTTCCCCTTGTGGTAGGTGGATACCTGTGTGGATGACAAAGTGGGACAACATCACTACACCTGCACCATGTCACAGAGACACACATTTGAACATCTTTGATCTGTTGAACAGGGCATAGTATGCTGGCAAGTAATAGCACCTTAGTCATAGGGACTTTTTCCACTGTGGGCGCACCAATGCACAACATGGCATAGTAAGTGCACAGGTGGCATGAGGGGTGCGAAACAATCCCTGATCATGGCACACACTGTGCATCCCAAGCAACAGAAGGCTGATGGACAGCACCGAAAATCAGTCACATGCCCCAGGCCACTGACAAAACCTCAGCAGAGTACACAGACACACACAGGCACACATCAATCACCTGCCATTGCCAACTGCGGATGCACACCTCACTCTGCACATGTGCCACTTGCCAGGGGGGGGGTCACAGGTGTGGGGTTACCTCAGCAAGTCAGACACACAGCATGGCTTACTTCACACATCATATGGATTGAGCAGTTGCCTCCTCCATGCAGCTGTGGTGCAACGCTCCACATGGACACTCACCCACATGACAAGGAACATTAACACACATCAATGTCCAGGGGGGGTACACATCATTTGGACACTCTCACCACTCTCACCACTGCTCCACTCAACTCTCACACACATCGGTGGGTGCAGTCACCTGTCACACCGGGGTGACCACTGAATCACTGCAGGACAATAGAACAAGAATGCCCAAGAGGATTAGGCTGGCGGAATGTGCCATGCACTATGCAGTGAATGTCACAGTAAGCACAATGCAAGTGAGGAGTGCACACATGAACTACATCAAGCCCTGCATGAGAGACATAAGCCCCCCCCTCCCTGGGGCCCACTCCAACCAACATTGCATGTCTGTCACACCTGGCCACAATGCCAGAAGTGACAGACACAAGAAAGGTGCACAGGCAAAGGCAGTGGAGTCAGCACTCACCTGCTCCCCTGGTCGACCATACAGCATGGGGTACTGTGGGAGGATCAATCCAGCAGGGCCTTGTTCTCCTCCTGGGTGAAAGGCTGGGCCCTCTCCACAGTCCTTGACATGGTGCCAGAGGGAGACAATACAGCAGCAGTGGTATCGAATGACATGTTGTGCAGGCAAGTGCCCTCTCATGGGTTCTGGCTGCCTTATATCTGCCTTGCTGGCCTATTTCATTTACAGGAGGACAGAGTGATTGGTCAGACTCATTTGCATCCTACGTTTCCTCCAATCCCTTTAAACAGACACCAGTGACAGCCTTTGCATCTTTCGACTTTGCAGCATGATGTCAAGTCAACAACCACTTTGCAACATTGTTAAATGTGGCCAACTGATTTTTCCAGACCACATGATGTTCAATTTTGAACGTGAAACTCGGTATCCATGACAACCTGCATGCATTTAGGCCCTAATACTTGTCCCTTTGGTGTCCCCATTGTAATTCTTAACTCCCCACACAGGTACGGCGCGTTTCGCACGTACCCCTAGGGCACCATCACTACAGTGATACGGGCCGTACTCACGCGTGTACGGGCCGTACACGCGTGAGTACGTGCCTATCACTAGGACCTACGGTACCCCCAACTATAGTGATTCGGGCCGTACTCACGCGTGTACGGGCCGTACACGCGTGAGTACGGCCCGTATCACTATAGTTGGGGGTACCATAGGTCCTAGTGATAGGCACGTACTCACGCGTGTATGGCCCGAACACGCGTGAGTACGGGCCCTACACATGCCCTCAGAGCGTGTGTACTGCCTTTCACAGCCTACACTGGTGATAGGAGGCGCACACGAAAGTAATGGAGGCGTCAGACTCGCACAAGGCTGTACATCAAGTCATTGTCAGTGCAGTCCTTCATGTGCAGGGCCTAGGTGTGTCAGGCAGTGATGTGGCACATGTCTCCTCATGTTGTGGCGCAATAGATGTGTGATGAACTGTTTACACATGTCATGTGTGATGGGGCACTACGTGGCACACTTCCCATTCACACTTTGCACATGTGTGCATGTAGGACACACGTGTCAAGCACTGCATCACTGGTATGGCACAGTCAGCAACACCCGCAACTGTCCCCTGATGCCAGGTACACAGATAATTACACCTCACATGTGACTCCCAGCGTGCCACGATGTGACTATGTCAAGTGTGTGTCATGTGTTCCCATGAGCTTTCTGTTGGTGTTCCGTCAAATCCATCTGCTGTTGCAGCATCCAACATGTGTCTGTGTGCATATGTGCATGACACACATATACGCACACCATGCCACATGTGGACTCACATGTTACATGTGTCATGATGGTTCGAAGATGACTCCCTGACATGAGGCAATATCTGCATTCTCTCAATGTCTGTGTCATCAGTTTTTGACATGTACCCCTTCATGGTAATGTGTGTTGTCTGTCCTTTTCAAGATTACATGTGACCTGTGCGTCTAGACTCCCGCAAGCTGTCTGTATGAGATGACATCCTTCAAATGCTGATATGTGGATGTCTGTCACTCCTGTAATGCGTCTGGCTTTTCACTTACACTGGCCCACAGCTAGTTTCATGGCATGTCGTGTTGACCTTGAGCACCCACGTGTGTAGCTGACTCTTGGTAGGAGTATCACCTGGCTGCCATACGTGGCCTGGATCCAATGCACAGAACAGACTCTGTATGTAGCATATGTGTATTAGCTGTTGGACATGTGCTCTGTTCATTGACATTTGTGTAGTGATGTACTCAATCTTCGTTATTCCTTCCAAATTTCTGCAGGGCACAAGCCTCTCCCCCGACCAATGCCAGACTTGGCTGCCATGAGGGAACGTGACTGTATACGCCGCTACCGCTTCTCACAACCGTTGATTGACAACTTGACCGCAAGGCTGGCACCACACCTCCAACCGCTACACAGGTATCCTACTGCACTGACACCCAAGATGAAGGTGATGGCAGCCCTACATTTCTTTGCCACGGGTACGTTTCAATTGACCATAGCTGATGTAGGTGGCATGTCCCAGACCATGTTCAGCCGTGTCCTGCATGATGTGCTAGAGGCCATGTTGTTACACCTGGAAGAATTTATACATTTTCCAACTCGTGAGCAGTTGACAGGTGTCAAGGGTGAGTTCTATGCCCTGGGAGGGATGCCCCATGTCATTGGGGCCATTGATGGGACACATGTGGCTTTGGTACCACCACAGGCACAGGAGGTAGCCTTTCGTAACCGCAAGCATTACCACTCCATCAATGCCCTTGTGGTATGTCTTGCTAACATGCTGATATCCCATGTCTGTGCTCGTTTTCCAGGATCAGCACACGATGCCTACATCATGAGGCGTAGCAGAGTGCCTGAAATGATGCTGCAGCTGCGCAACAAACGTGCATGTCTTGTTGGTGGGTATACTTTGTTAGTCCAGTGTTTTGCGGTATCTCAATATCTTTCTGCTTCTCCTGACCCACTTCTGCCCATGATGTTTCCATGTAGGGGACTCTGGCTATCCCAACATGCCATGGCTGATGACGCCACTCCACAGCCCCAGAACTGCAGCAGAACACTGGTACAACAACACCCATGGGCAGACGAGGCGCGTTATTGAGAGGACGTTTGGCCTCCTGAAGAGCAGATTCCGGTGCCTCCACAAGACCGGCGGCGCCCTCCCATATGCCCCGGTGAAGGTCTGCAAAATCTTCCTTGTGTGCTGCATGCTGCACAACATGGCAGTGGAGAAGGCCGTGCCACTCACCCTGGATCCCGATGAGCAGGATCATCCACCCGTGGAGGATGAAGGGCTTGGGCACGGGGCAAGTGAGGATGAGGAGGAGGATGAGGATGAGGACATCCGGAGTCAGCTTATCCGCAACTTCTTCTCATGATGGTGAGTCCCTGTGTCTGAGTGTGCACGCTTAGAGCCTAGTGTGGCATGTGTTGCAATGTGTGTGTCGAGCTGACTGTGTGCTGAGTGACTTGGAGGTGTGTTCTGATGTGTCATTCAAGTGATGATGTCAATCCACACATTTTTGCGGGAACACAAAAATCATTAATAGCATGGTGACGGCATCATTCCTGTAGAGTACATGTACATGTCTGCGGATTACTAGCTCTTAGCTGACTTGTTGTGTGTTTGTCCTCCCCAGGTTCCTGCGGCTGTCGTCTGCTCATGTCATCATTGCCGTCCTGCTATTCCTCATGAGTATTGCAACGTGTGCTGGATCAGAGTGACATGCACAAACATGGTGAACATTCATTTGGGGTAAGGAGTGCAGCAAGGCGTTTTGTGGGTGGTACGTGTTTGTGATTTGTGGGGACTGCTCCTGTGCATATTGTGTTACCATGCATACATGTCGACTCACCATGGGCCACATGACGTGTTGCATGGCTCCCATGAATTGATAGTCACCCTTCCTGACAGTCATCAGTCATGGATTGTGGATTCTGATGAAGGCATCAATGTGTGTATAACGTCCCTCAGGAACATACGGGATGCTAATGGTGGACATGGTGTGGGACATCCCCATGACAGCCTCAATGGGGAATTGCACACTCTCCGTGTGCAGCAAGGGGTGTTAGGCTCAACCCCTTCACTTGTGTGCCAGCTCTGTAGGATTTACCACATCTGTGTGTTGAAGGGGGTGTTCAGTGTAGGTCACACATGTTCAGCCAAATGACCTGTGAGTCTGTTCCAATGGTTGCATTTCCATTAGTGTGAGGCTGAGTAATAAATGTGTTTGTAACACTCCAAGGTGCCTCATCTCTGTCAATGCAGGTCTCATGCCACTTAGCATGCGGCATATCTGGCATACTTGTTGTAGATAATGCATAGGGGTCCATGTGTAGTTTAGCGACATGCATGCAGTTGCTCATGGATTAGGCTCCCGATTGGGCATGTAGTACATGGTCGTGTATGTTTTTTTGCTAGGTCGACCACACAATGGGCCATCAACAGCTGCTGAGGGTGTGTCTCCTGTGCGCAGGTCGGCCTTCAGTTTCCTGATCCGGTGTAATGGCTCTTTGGTGATTGTGCATGCATTGTCGCTGGGTGTGCCATGTGACACTGGACACTCCTTACTTTACACCCGCGCCTGTTGCAGTTGTCCTTCTGACATCCTAGTCTTTGTGTGCAAAATGTGGCATATTGAAGGGAGATGGCGCCTGCTGCTGCGGGCCCTGCACAAGCACCCAGTGGCCACACACACAAGATGGTGTGCATCATGTTTGGCTGGCTCACATATGCCATGCTAGTCCACAGCATCTGTACCTCTTGCTGCAACGCCCTCTGCAATATGCACTTGATCCACAGATGGATCCACTCCAAGTAAAGACAGACCATCCCCCAGGTCCATGGCAACATCCGTGTCAAATACTGCCCTGCCCTCTACGGAGCAAGTACATCCAAACTCCCAGGAAACTGGTCCACTTCCAGGGGGCATCTGCACACCTCAGCTTCAACACCCTGCGCCCCAGCCACCTCACCGTCCAGCATAGATAGCTGCAATGGATCACTGTCTGCTGCAGGATGACCTCCACACTCTCCACCCACACTCAGGAGGCAGTCCACAAACCCTACCCCACACCAACCTTGTACGTCTGTCATCCTAGACCCCGTTGGGCCATCTCTGTGCATCCAACCTTGCCCTGGGCACCGTTCTTCACATCCACTGTACTCCAGCATACTGGACATTGTTCTCCCACCTGGCCACACATACCTGGGACTCCCTCCCCTGGTACCTCCACATGAGCCATGACCCCTACGCCTTGATGATAATCTCCCAAATAGTTCTCTCCGCATAGTTTAGCAAGCACCCCCTCAGCAGCCAGAGGCCATCACAGGTGAATGTTGTGCTCCATGCCTACATTGTATGATACCTTGTGACCCATGTGTGTCCTGTACCAGACTCTGATCTCAGGGTATGGATGGCTGGAGTTAGTTCAACACTCAGGCATAGTTAGACATTTCCACACACATATGTCGTTGAATAATGCCAAATGACAGCAACATCTCATGTGCAGAAAATTAAGATTTTATTTTTGTTGGGGTGAATCTTTTGGTAGATGTGCTAAAGTGCACTACCGGGGGAATAGAATCCAAAGTTCACAGGGGGAGATGGCATCCTTGTCAGTTGGAGTCATCAGAGTCCAGACCACAGTGTTGGTCATCATTGGTCAGACTGTGACCAGCAAGTCCATGTGGCAGAGAATGTCATTGTGTGAGGTGCTGCTGTGGTGCCAGAGGGCCAGGTGCCAGGCCAGGTGACCTGGGAGATGGGGATGGTCAGCTGACTCTCACGGTCTTTTACGTGGATGACCCACCTTCCTCTGGGGACCCTCAGATGCAGGCCTTGATGATGTTAGGGACGCTCCGTCAGACGAATCCTCCTTCTCCTCGTCCCTCCCTGTGTCTGGTGCAGGTCTATGTCTGGTGGTACAGGGAGGGTTTGCCAGGCTTTGGGCGATCTGACGGAGTGATTGGCTCACGTCCCTGTGCACCGCCAGGAGCTCAGCCAGTCTTGCCTCCATCCGTCCTTGGTGTTGTTGATGACTGGCATGATACTCGACCTGCAGGTTCTTAAGCTCATCGAGGGTCCCCTGCATCCCGGAAAGTCTGGACACGACCTGGTCGATGCCTCTGGTGTCACGCCGGTATGAGTCCAGGATGTTGCGTATGTGTGACATACCGGGGTCCTGAGCTGGCTGGTCAGGTTCGTGCCTCCGCCTGCCTCCACTCCCACCACCCCTGCCCACTTAAGCCTGGCCTGCCCTTGTGGGCACATTGGGTCTACGGGACCCCTGAGGGATGGCATTTGCAGGGTTGCCTGCCTCCTCCTGGGTGCCCGCAGAACCTTGTCCCTCCTGGTCAGTCTGGCTCTGTTGTTCAGTGCGAGCAGGGCTCCTGGGTGTGTCCTGGGATGTGGCAGGAATGGGTGTGGTGGTTGGCACAGATGTACCTGACGCAGGTGCTGCAGGTGCTTGGGCACCAGAGGGGCCAGGTTGGTCGGGGTCATCCACGGAGTGGTGAGAGTCGTCGCTGCCGGTGGGATCGTCTTCACGCGGAGCCTGGGACAGTGATTCTTCCCCCCCAGTGTTGGGGGGAGATCGACGACGTTGCCCTGTGTGTGAGAGAGAGACAATGTCAATGGTGTTTCCTGACACAGTTCCTCCAGTTAGTTGGTTGTCCCTAGCATTCCTCTCAATGTCCACTTGGGTATGGGTATGTTGCGGGGGATGTATTGGGATGTTCTCCTGAGTGTTTGACCTGTAGATTGGTGGCTCTGATGCTTATTTGGCTCTGGATTGGTGTAGTTGTGTCACATGTCCATTGTGGGAGTGTGTAAATCCGTTGCCTGCCCTGGGGGTGTGTGCCTGTGTTCGGGGGGGTGACCCGGCGTGCTGTCGTGTGTAGTGTGAGTTGTCATTGGGTCTCCCAGGTGATGTGTCTGTCCCCTCATGGTGCATGCTGGAATGACAGTGAGTGTGAGTTCCTGTGCTAGATACCTGTGCTTGTGGAGTTGGAGTTTGAGTGTACAGTGGTCCCAGGAGGGCCCTGTGCTGCATACAGCAGGGCCCAGTGTCAGCTACCTTGTCAGTAGTTTGCCAGTCCCT
The DNA here is from genome assembly GCF_964204655.1 of Triturus cristatus. NCBI lineage: Eukaryota > Metazoa > Chordata > Amphibia > Caudata > Salamandridae > Triturus > Triturus cristatus. Next base: position 697,317,850 of record NC_140588.1, read on the forward strand.
GTGCATTGTGCATGGGTATGTACCTATGCCATATGGGCTGAGGGCATTGTTGTCTGCGTCTCATTTCCACAATGTGTTGTGTGGGGCCCACCCTCCCAGCCTCCCGGACATCCAGTCTTGTGTTTGTGGTTGCTGTAGCCTTGGACATGGTCTTGCCTTGATTTGTGAAGGGTGCATGGAGACGTTAGTGGCATGAGCGTGGTTTGTGAGTGTGGTTGTGTGCAGTGAGTGCTTGGGGGAAGTTGTGTGCATTTGGTGTATATGTTGTGTGGACCCCATTGCCCCCATGTTACGTAAGTTGTTTGTGTACTCACCAGGCTCTGCGACTCCTTCCACTCCGTGTACTCCCACCGGCGGTAGCAGGGCCATCACCTTCTCCTCCCAGGGATGGTAGTGTACGGGTCTGCGGGGCGGCCCTCCTCCAGTGATGTTAGTCTGGGCATATTCTTCATTCATTTTCCTCTTGACCGCCCGGCGCTGATCGTACCACCTGGCTTGGCATTCATGCCTGGTCCTTCTGACGGGCGCAACAGCATTCACCTTGTTGACAATCCTCTGCCACATGGCAGATTTTGCAGCTATGCTGGTCTGTCTGACCAATGTTCCAAACAGCTGTGGCTCGACTCTGATGACTTAGTTGACAAGGAGCTCCAGCTCTGCCGTAGTGAACTTTGGATTCTTGTCTGTGGGCATGGTGTGGGGTGTGGGTGTGGGTGTGGATGGTTGTGGGTGTGTGGGTGTGTATGTGAGTGTGTGTGAATGTGAAGAGGGGGATGTTTGTGGTGGAGGTTGTGTGAAGGTGTGTGAGTGAAGGTGTAGTGAAGGTATGAGTAATGTGGAGTTGTTTGTGTGTGGGGTCTGGCAGCAGTGGGTCTGTTGCAAAGGCTCATGGGTTGTGTGTGTGGGCCCTTTTTATTGGTCCATTTTTGGGTGTGGCTGTGTTTGAATTTTGGTGGGTGTGTTATAAGAGGTGGTTGTGATTTGAGGCCTCTGTTTGGCTGTTTGGATGTGCCAGGTCAGTCATTGAGATGTATTTTGTCGTGTGGATGTGTTTGGTGGTGTTGTGCGAGTCGAATTGACCCTCTTTGTGCTGTTTTACAGTGTCCTGGTTCTGTATGAGTCTTTTTCGCGTAGGTGCGATCCGTACATACGTGATGCTGGGTGTGGGTGCTGGGGTACGGTGTTGGAGTGCGGCGCGTACATGCGGTGTGGGTATGGTGCGTACACGGGCGGACCTGGGGTACGGCGCATGCATGCGGAGGTACTGCGCGTACGGGGGGGACGGCGCGTACATGGGGGGTGCGGTGCATACATGCTGTGGGGGGGCAGGGGGTACGGTGCGAACATGCGGTGCTGGTGTAGGTGAGTACATGCGGTGGGGGGCGGGGGTTCGGTGCGTACATGCGGTGCTGGTGTACGGTCTGTACATCCGGTGCTGGGGTACGGTGCATACATGCGGTGCTGGGGTACGGTGCGTACATGCGGTGCTGGGGTACGGTCTGTACATGCGGTGCTGGGGTACGGTGCGTACATGCGGTGCTGGGGTACGGTGCGTACATGCGGTGCTGGGGTACGGTGCGTACATGCGGTGAGGGGCAGGGGGTACGGTGCGTACATGCGGTGGGGGTGTGGGGGTTCAGTGAGTACATGCGGTGCTGGTGTACGGTCCGTACATGCGGTGCTGGGGTACGGTGCGTACATGCGGTGCTGGGGTACGGTGCGTACATGCGGTGATGGGGTACGGTGCGTACATGCGGTGAGGGGCAGGGGGTACGGTGCATACATGCGGTGGGGGGCAGGGGATCCAGTGCGTACATGCGGTGCTGGAGTACGGTGCGTACATGCGGTGAGGGGCAGGGGGTACGGTGCGTACACGCGGTGGGGGGCAGGGGGTACGGTGCGTACATGCGGTGGGGGGGCAGGGGGTAAGGTGCGTACAGGCGGTGCTCGGATCCGGTGCGTACATGCGGTGGGGGGCAGGGGGTACGGTGCGTACATGCAGAGGTATGGTGCGTACATGCGGGGGGATGCGCGTACAGGGGGGGACGGCGCGTACAGTTGCGGGGCTGAGGTACAGTGCGGACAGGGTGGTGTACGGTGCTGACAGAATTGGGGGTGGGGGTGCTCTACGGCTCGTACACGGGCATAGGTTTACCCGTGTACATGTGTGCTACTGCATTAGCTCCGTACGGGCCTTTTTCCGTGCAACTGTGTATTCGGACGGACGGTCGGGATCGTACTGCGCGTTCGGACTTGTGTTTTACGATTTGCACGTACAAATGTCCGGCTCAGTCTCGTACACTTTTCCCGACGATATTCGGACGTAAAAAATTTCCTGCGCACTCTCGTAGACTTTTCCCGATGCTAATCGTAGATATTTTTCGTGTACGGATCGTACTTGCCCGTTTGTACGCTACTTGTATAACTCGTACGTAAAAAAATACGGATACGAGTCGTACAGTAGGTTTTTTTTACCAGATCGGAATCGGCACCTAAATGTTGAACAGAAACAAATATATCAGCAAGTGAAAGTACCATGGATTACTTCATGAAAAGAAAGAGTGCTCATGTACATCATTTCAACCTATCCGAATGTATGTGAGTAGTCAAGCTGGAACAGGAAAAAGTTTCTTAATTAAAGTAATTACAAGTTATCTGCAGAAAACAACTGAGTCGCATTTGTCTTGTGTTGTCACTGCTCCAACTGGGTTGGCAGCACATAACATTAAAGGAATTACTTTACATCGTTTACTAATGCTACCAGTAGAGCATGAGAACAAATTGGAATACCACAAGCTATCTGGAGAAGCTTGTTGTGCAGTTTCAAGTGTCCTGAAGAAAATGAAACTTCTCATTATTGACGAGGTAAGCATGGTCTCAAACTTGATGCTTGCCTTTGTGCATTTAAGAATGCAGCAAATTCTTAAAACAGAGTATGACGTGTTGTTTGGAGGAAAACACGTCATGGTTTTTGGAGATCTACTGCAACTGACTCCTGTAAAAGGACAACCAGTATTTAAAACACTGGCGCATTAAGTTACCAGAAAGTCTCTGGGTAGTGTTGGAAACGTGAACATTTCGACATATTTTGAATACAAAGAACTGACGAAAAATATGTGGCAAATGATGGTGAATATGGAAGTATTCTTCAAGATATAAGAATTGGACTTCTGACAGAACATGGCAAACAAGCTTGCAAAGTCGATTACTTTCCAATTTGTTTCCAAATGAAAATGTAGTTCCTGAGAACATATACATGAAAATTGCAGAAAATAAATCAGTGATCTGCTTAATGCCAACACTGCGCGAGTGTTCTATATTCAACGAAGAACTATTGAAACTGGAAAATGAAGAAATTATAAAAATGGAAGCCATCGATAAAATAGAGCATGAAGGAATCACTATTATTTTGACGGGAAAATTGAAAACAAAACTGGATTCTTTAGAAAAAAAGATATCTAAAACGGCTGGTTTAGAAAAGACTCTATATGCATGTATAAACTGTCGGGTAATTTTAAGGCGTAATTTGGATGTAGAAAAAGGTTTAGTTAATGGAGCAATGGGTAAAGTGGTGGATTTTGTTAGTTATCAGAAAAAAGATGGAATTGAATTTTTAAAAATTAAATTTGATCAGATTGAAGAAGTTAAAGAAATTGGTCGTTGTTCAGTTCGTTTTTTGCTTGTTAAAGATTTATATATCCGTAGGAAACAATTTCCATTTTCTCTGGCACAGACAGTGACTATTCATAAATCTCAAGGATTAAGTGTAGACAGTGCATTGGTGAACATTGGATCTACCGTGTTTAAAGAGGGTATGGCATATATTACTTTGTCGCGAGTCAGAACATTATCTGGTTTGTTTTGATTGATTTTGGTGACACAAAGTTTACTGCAGATGCAAACTGTGTAAAACAGTATAATAGGTTAAGAAGGGCGTATGCTCCCAATTGAGGTGAATATCCTGTATTTGAAAAGTGTGTGGTTGGTCAAAAAAGAAGGTATGAGAATATCTGGACTGAAGGTGTAGAGAAGGGAAAAGAACAAGATAATGTTGCGATTGCAAGTAAAAAGAAAAAGGACACTATTGAAGAGATTGTTGGTTATCAGTTTGAAAATTGTTCAGGTGTCAACTGCTATGCTAATGTAGTGGTCAATGTTGTTTTTTATCTTGAAGGTTTGCAACAACAAATAATGCAGAATCGGGAAAAAAGATTTTGTTCGTTGTTTCATTCTGTTTATGAAAAATTGAGAACAGATACAAGTAAAATACAAACTGTTTCAGATGTTCGTAATCTTTTGGATGTATGTTCTGGTTCTACACAATTTACGCAAAATATCCAACAAGATGCTCAGGAATTTTTAATGTATATGCTTACCATTTTTGAAAATGAAGGTGTAGAAATAGAAAATATTTTTGGCCTTTGTTACAAATGGGAACATCATTGTGAAAATTGTATGTATACATCTAGCACTAATGTAGACACTGAAAGATTTCTATATTTAACATTACCGGACTGTAAATCAGTGTTTTTCAATAAATTAGTTAAAGCTGCAAATCAAAACATGGAGTGTTGCCAATGTAAATCAGAAATGTTATCCACATTATTTAAAAAAAAATATGGACAATATGTAATTTTAATGATGCAACGTTATACAGCTGATGGAAGAAAATTGGATACTTTAATAAAGCAATTTGTAGCAACACAACTATCAATATCAGGAAGGACTTTTATAGCAATTGCAATAATTTCCCATGATGGTCCTTCCACAACAGCTGGACATTACACTGCCTATCTAAAATGTGACAAAGGATGGACACTTTGTAATGATGCCTAGTTGGTTTTCAAACAACGTTTGCCTAGTGAATTACCAAATTCCTACCTAATATTTTTAAAGCCAAAGTTTTAGGAAGATAATTCACTCTCTGAGGAATCTATTATTATAATTTATTAGGATTACCATTGGACAATTGAAATAAAAACAGTGCAAAAATACCATTTGGCCTCAAGGAAAGGTATATGTTTGAATTATGGACTTTTTCTTACTCATTGACTCGGTGAATATTTTAAAGCGACAACATTTACAGTTTTTATAAATTGAAGTTATAAAATCTTGTTAGCAATAAGCATTTTATATAAGTGTGATTTGTATTTTCTGGTATTTTACTGAGAATAGAATGTTGAGTTTTTTTAAACAATCTTTTTGATTGTTTCTTTTTGCCCGCTGTTATGTGATGAGTACGATTGAAATCACTATTTCTAGTGAAATTCAATATATTCTGAGAACAGCAAAAAAGGCAAACAAATTACTTTGTTTAAATTATGCTGTGTTGTTAAAAATTTATTATTACATGTTATAACTATTTTTTCTTTTATTTCACAGATCCTAATTCTAAAATAAGCAATTTATCCCAATTTACATTACATAAAACATCTGAAAAAAATGTGTACCATTTTTTATTTCTATTACTGTGAAGGTAAGTTTAATTAAGTATTAATATGCACAATGGGCAGATCTGCAAGAAGCTACAAAGTTTGAATACGTTTTTCAAAACACCCTGTTTATTCCTATTTAGTTTTTGAATCTCTCCGTCATAGGATATCATATGACCTGAAAAAAAACAGACTTGAGTGGTTCATAATATTTCCCATTGTACATATTGAAGGACTGCAATCATTTCAATCATTCTTCTTTGAGGATCTTTGCAGACAAAACTCTGTGCTTACCTCCTATCATTCACAAGCAATTTTCCAAACAGAAATATGTTACTTTTTGTAACATAGTTATAGCGCAAGACACTCTTTTATATTTACAAATAGAGGAAAAGGCACTCTGTGTACCTTTTTTGGTCAATGTAAATACAACCTCATCATGCACACCACTTTGCATTGAAAGGGTGTTCTATAAGTGTTGCTGTGCGTGATTGCACAGAATACTGATGGAACAAGATACATCTCCAGATTTATCAAAAATAATAAATCTGGACATGTGTGAATGCTGCACCATTCTCCAATTGGTGTAGCAAAGCACAACAAGGAGAATTGTTTTCATTTCTCCTCATTTTTTAACCTTCAATATATGCTAAAATGCTCAGCATATATTGAAGGAGATAAATGCCTTTACTGATTGCTTTTGTGCAGGAAGGTGTATCTTCCTGCACAAAAACAAACACCACATGACACAGATATCCTTGCACCATGTTGCAAGGGTGCCCGTGTCACCACATGGCTGCCGTTTAAGCAGCTGTTCAGAGAGAAGCATAGACTTGCAACAAATTTATGTACATATGTTGCATCCCTGTGCTTTGGAAGTACCACAGCACACTGCAGTTAAAGAGGTTACTGTGTGATGCTGCAGCACTTCCTCATAGTTCTGCACTTATACATTCACCATACACTACTAATGCATTTGTTCAGTCAATTACGCACTACACATACATTCATCTAAACGTTCACACACTAACATACAAATATAGCTCTTTTTTTAAACCAGGAAAGTTAGTTCTTAAGAACTTTTTTTTTCTTCTTTTTTGTTTTATATTATTTATTTTTTTGGTTCTCGGGACAATTTCTAACTTTTTTTGTTTTTCCTGGAAAAAAAGGAAAAATCAGAACTGGAGGAACAAAACAATGAACTTCAGGGAAAAAAAAAAACTAGCAATGATGGTTTTCTTGCTTCCTGCAAATTAAGTAAATGGACTGCTCTCTGTTGCAAAGGACGGCGTTGCATTTTACGCAGAGGACTTTCAATGTGGCAAACTGTGGACGGATGTCCAAGTGTTGGTCTGATGGATCCACACGCAAAGTACTCGGCTGTGATGCCTGTGAAGGACCAGGAAGAACTTGCATTCTTCGGCACTCTTCACGTGCCAGGTTGACTGGATGCATGGTCTTGAGGTGCTTTTTCATGCTGGCTGTACCACATGAATACTTTTAGTTGGACTGCCATGGGAGAGCACTCGTTGACATATCTTGCATGTCACTAAGGTGGAATTGGTTTTGGTTTGCCCGGCTGGAAAAGTAAAAAATTTCCAGACCACAGATGAATACCTTTCTGGGCGTGGTGGTTCAACCAGAAATTCATCTTCAGATGAATGAGCAGATGCTGGAGATGCCTGCTGCCCTGAAGCCATTGTTTGCAAAAAAAGTTTGATCTAAGTGTAAACTTAGTCAAAAAAAGTTCTTCTCAGCAGAGAGATGCTCCTCCAAGGAAGGTCTAAGATGAATGATTGAAATGGGTGGGGTCTTTCAATAGTTAGAATAGGATGTCTAATGAATCAATCAATTCTCTTTTTTACAGATCACATGGGATCCGCGAACTGGGCGCATAGGCAGCACGCACCGAGCGTGAATCCGCAAAATTGCATTTAAAAGCAATATAGGATGATTAAAAGTAAAAATATATTAATGTTATGAGTAGCTTAGATTATGTCTTCCCTTAATATTTACATGAAATACATATATATATATGTTTCACTACCACTCGCCTTCTCTTTTCAGTCGAAAACAAACGAGCGCAGACCCAATATTTTTCGTGCAGTAATATTTATTTAGCCATTCTCCGCCATTACGCGTTTCGGGCGATCCCGCCCTTGATCACATGACAACTCTTTGGCTGATGACCGCTCTTTTTAAAGTGCAAGTGCTAGTGAATCGTTTAATGGACATAGAAGAAACACATGTATTGCACCATGGCAGATAAATACCCTTCTAAACACAATAACCACATAATGTAGATGTATTATTTCACTAATCGTTTTTTACATCATGTAAAATAATTTATAGGTATTTAAATAACATAATATTTGCATAAATGCCTAAAATTTGCTTCGCAATATGTCCAAGAAAAATTGTTATACAAATGAAAGTGCCCTATCCACAACAATTTAAAGTGCAATTTACCCAATAAAATCAATGATAAATCCATACAAAGAAAGCTAGTTGGTGACCACTGAAGATTGCAAGCAAGCTACTCAAATCTGACTGGGGCATGATATCAGTCCTCAACCTAGATCCGAACAGAGTGCAAAACCGCATGAATAAATATAAAGTGCAAAGAAGGCCCAGGATGATAGATACTAATGCCTATATTGAAATATTTCAGGTAGATCCAACAGAAACTGTACATCACTTAATAGAAGCATATAATACGCTTTCTATTGCCAATTTCTAAAATCATTCCTAAAACATAATCATATATACAATAAATATATAAATATCATCCTAAAATATTACCTAAAATATTCTTATCCAAAACAAATAATAGTGAAGAAGATCCAATACACAACCATTCAGGGAGGACCATAATCAAACAAAGAGGTAAAACCACAAATATAGAGAGAAGTCCCATTCAATTGCAGTGGACTATCATTTGCAGTATCAGGCATCTATAGACATTTTTTCTCTCTCTCTCTCTATATCCTCCTTACAAAGTTTAATAGACAAGCACCAAATTTCATAAAAACGTATAAAGGTCTTCACTGTTATTGAGCCCCATGAGGTGTTTGGAATCCAGCTGTAAGATATATGTTGTTTCAAGTCTTCTTAGTTTGGATTCCCTATCCCCACCTCTTTTTTGTGGGATGACTGTATCGATAACATAATACTGCAAGAACTTTGGGTCACTATTGTGAATACTTTTAAAATGTCTGGCAACCGGGTAGCTTTCATCATTATTGCTAATTGCTCTCAAATGTTGTAGGATTCTTTTATGCACTGGCAATTTTGTGCTCCCTACATATCTCAAATTACACCTGCAGGTAAGCACATAAACAGCAAACTCGGTCTTACATGTGAGAAAATGCCGAATATCACATGATTTAGAACCAAATGCTGTAACATAATTCTTAGTGTTGATTGCGTATTTACACGCTTTGCAAGATGTACATTTAAAGAATATTTTTCTCATTGTTAACCAGGAGCCTTTATTACCTATTTCCAAGTTGCTTCTGACTAAAGCCATGCCCATACTGTTAGTTTTTCTAAAGGCGACTGAGGGACTATTGGATAATAGGTCTCCAATTATAGGGTCGTCTTTCACAATGGGCCAGCTTTTTCTCACAATATTCCTTATTTGTTTTTCCTGACGTGAAAATCCTAATATCAAGCGAATGGGTTCCTGCGCTTTTTTCGAGTCTGATAAAGCCTCTTTCTTTTTTAACAGGTCCTGTCTTGCCAAGGATCTAGATTTAATAATGGCAGACTCAATAATCTCTGAGCTGTAGCCCCTGTTTAGGAATCTCACACGGCTTTCACCCTGCTTAATAATGCACTCATTTTCCTCACTGCATATATGTCTAATGCGGAGCATCTCCCCATAGGGGATGCTCTTGATTAGATGTGGAGGATGGGCACTAGAAGCGTGTAATAGTGTATTTCCCGCTGTAGGTTTCCTATAGAGGGTAGTAGAGATCCTATTGTTAATTATCTTGATTTCCACGTCTAGGAATGTGACCTTTTCCTTGCTAATGTGTGAAGTAAATTTTAAATTGAGTGCATTGTCATTCAACAATGTAATAAAATCTGTGGCGCTTTCAACATCACCATCCCACACTATAAAAAGATCATCGATATAGCGGAGCCAGGAAATTACCTTCTCATTAAATAACCGTTCGTACTGTTGCATGAGGACCAGCTCCTCCCACCATCCCATGAATAAACAGGCATAGCTGGGAGAGAAGCTGGCCCCCATGGCAACTCCCTGTATCTGTTGGTACATAATACCATTAAATAAAAACAGATTATTTTCAAGGCAAAATAAAAGCATATTTACCAACATTTTGTTGTGAAGAAAAAACTCTATTGGTCTATTCATCAAGAAAAATTCAATAGCTCTGATACCATCATTGTTCCTAATGCAAGTATATAACGAGGACACATCAAGTGCAATCATTAAATAAGAAGGTTTCCACCTAATATGCTGCACTTTCCTTAAAAAATCACTTGTGTCCTGTACAAATGATTTTAAACTTTTCACAAAGTCTTGCAAGAAGAAGTCAATGTATCTAGACATGTTCTCCAACTGACCATCACACGCGGCAATTATTGGACGTCCTCGGGGTTTATTAATATCTTTATGTAATTTTGGTATAAAGTAAATTACAGGGATGGTGGCATTTTCTTTTTTAAGATATTTGAATTCGTCCCAGCTAAGTAAACCCGTACTTCTCCATGCCACAAGCTGGGAAAAGAGCGTCTCTTGTGTGGCTTTGAATTTTGCCGGTGCTACTCTTTTATAGCATTCTGTATTGTTTAATTGGCTATGTGCTTCTTCCAAATATTCTTTCAATGGCCACAGCACCAAATTGCATCCTTTGTCTGAATTGCGTATGATGATCTCATGATTTTCCTTTAATTTCTTGATAAGTTGCCAATATCTTCTCTCATGGTTGGTAAACTTCTTTTTACTTACTTCATTGGTAGCAATGTTGAGCCTTTTAATTTGCGCCACTATCTGTTCATTAAAAACGTCTATAGAATCTCTTGCCATCACTGGTACAAATTTAGACTTGGGCCGGAACGGAGTCCAGGGTTTTTTATCCGTTCCAGGGATCTGAGATGCTTGTACATTGGATGTCCGTCCGTTTGGCCTGATAGAACTCTTGGTAAGCGCACTTTAGTTGCCACTCTCATAATTCTCGTGATCTTCTTGTAAATTACTCTAGCTTTCGCAGGTATCCACTTGTCTCACTTGTTTTATTTGGTTGGTGTTGGTTTTATGTTATTACATCGTTCATGTGAGATTACTTTCATTGTCACATGGTGCCTTTTCACTTTCTTCGTTTCCATTTTTGCTGCTCTCTTGCTGGGACTACATCACATCCCAATTTGAATTTTCACTCGGCTTTTGGGTGAAACAACTCAGTGATTCTAATTCCTCACTTTTCATCATTGTTCGTACACCTGTGTGATGCCAGAATAGCCTTCCGCAGTTTTCTTCGTGAATAATTATGCATATTACTGATTGATGTTTCATTTCTAGATATCCCCTGAAGAAGGGCGAACATTGCGCCCGAAATGCATTGGGAAGATCAAGTCTTACTACACGTGCTATAGAACGTTGTACACATGAACTCTTTTGGTCTTGTTGTCATTTTAATATAAGTGTGAATAAATTAACACTTTGAGAAGAATGAATGATAACTGCGTTATTTTCATCTTTGTATAATCACTGATGTTTTGATGATGTTATACAATTTTCAGCTTGGCTTACAGATAAATGTGATTATTATGCTCTTTACTCAGTTTTGAGTTCCAACAGTAGTGCATTCCCTGTCTAGCGCATTCTGCTCTAGTTCCTTACGCTTTTGAATTTAGGTGGTGGGTGGAACCACCTCAGGGTCAGCACACTAAACCTTGTTTAAGTTTAACAATGTTATAAATTAGGTATCATTATAAATATTTGAGTGCACACCAGCTGTTAGTTCTCTCCTGTACATTGGATGACACATTTTCATCTTGAGGTTGATCATTGACAGTGATATCCCCTCTTTCCAAACTACGCGTAGCCTCGAAAAGCTCATAGTCAGAACCACGAAGCCCATGCATTTCAGAAGTCATCTCTGGGCCTCCAAATTGTTCTGATCTTTCTTTGTTGCCTTGCTGATGGTGATATTTTTGCAATTTGAGCTTACGAATGAATTTGTAGATATCTGCGCGAGTTTGGGTATAATTAAAGTTAGATTCGGGGCAGTAGGAAAGTCCCAATGATAGAAGTTGTCGTTCAGCAGCAGAGAGATCAATGCCTGCAAGGTTCACAATGGTGTTCGTATTCTCTGAAACGGAGGGGTCAATACATAGATTTTTTGGCAGCTGGTCCACTATCGTCGAGCCCTGCCCCTCCCACGCTTTCTGATGTTTTCGCCTTGCTTGCCTACGCTCCCTTCTCCGTTGAGTTGCCCTGCTTTTTCGGGTGCCTGGGTGCGTGGCCTCAATGTTTCTCTCCTGCTGCGTTTTAAAATATCTAATTCTTCCCCCAATGTTAGTTTAATGTTCCTTGCCTCGGATCTTGCTGCCGCATTGTCGGACTCTGATCCGCTCTCCATGGCTGAGCTAAGCTCAGAGGCTGAGGGGGAAGCATTGGTTGCTGCTTGATAATTTCTTCTATCCCCCTTATTGCCCATGCGATTTTTAGCTGTGTCAACACGCATGGAGTCATATCTCCTTGCAAACGTAAATATTTGTCCATTTGCGTAATCGTCACGATCGCGTCTGAATTTGTAGGTCTTTCGGCTCTTTATTTTTTCCTCCTCCTTTTTAAGTCGTGCATTCATCTCCTCCACCATTTTTTGTTTAAACTGTGGATCGCCTTGTGGCTCTATTTCCTTTTCCAAGAGCTCAATCTTCTCTTGCAGCGCTCCCCTATCAATGTCAGCGTACTTAACTAGAATTGTAACAAGTCGCCTTGATGATTCAAGATTACATTCCCCCCATTCGGCCATCATTAGGGGATTCGGGGATTCGTAACGCACATGACGTTTCGCGGAAGCACGCGAGCGTCGTGTAACGTGCTACGTACGTGTCGCGTATGCGCTTGGAGTCACGTACAGGTCGCATAGCAATCGCGCACAAAAATACGTACCCAACGCACACCGTACGCGGATCCTACACTACAATCGTAAAATGGCGACTATGTTCCGTGCAGGGATCGAGAAAGGTGCGCATAGGGTGCGCGAATCCAAAAAATAATTGACAAAAAATAATAATAACAAATTATTAAAAATATAGTAATATAAAAAACCTTAGAAATTCACTGAAAAAAACATAGGTTTCAGGGGCGTTATAGTTAGCTGGACATTTCCCTCGTACAAAACCATTGAAATTCCCCCGTTATAGTTAGTTCAGCTAACAATAACTTGCGCCCCCACAATGCACTGCTGATGACGTCACATATTACATCACTCATGAAATAGTCAGTGACATCACTGATGACCTCACTGATGACATCTCAAATGACATCACTGATGACATCACTGATGACATCATCCAGTGACTGCGTGTCGGTAAAGTTTAATTTAATGCTAATGCTCGGTCTCTCCATATTCCTTGTCAAGGTCTCCTTCTCTCCCTCTCTTTATCGCTAGTAGTGTTATATATATATATATGTTCCAACAATTTACCCGAGAGCTCAGGGGCGCACACAACAGCAAATGTCACCATCCAGTTTATTTTTCAAAAAGGAATCTTGCATGTACATTCCAGAATGATTCATTCAGCCTGACACGTTTGAAGGCAAAAAGCCTCTTCCTCATAGGCAGCTTCGAATGTCTTGCAGGAAGCTCTGATTAAATAGTTAATTACCTGCATGCTTGACCCCAGTGGGCCTCACTGAGTGCGATTTTCAATCACTGCATGCTGGGGCTTGTGGTCCCATTCAGAGCCAAATTCCCCTTTTAGTAAGTCCTGCATGCGCATTTGTTTCTTTAAAGCACACTTATATCCCTCAGTGGGCCCCAGATTGGTATGCAAGTTAAATATAGACATTAGCTGTGCTGCATATTGCATGTAGACAAGTTCCACTCACTCAGCCTCTCCTGTACATTCGTGGGATGGTGCTGTCCCCCACGGCCAGGTGCCGTTTGATTAATGTTCCAACCAATTGCCCGAGAGCTCAGGGGTGCACACAAAAAGACCACCAGACCTTGGGGCCTCCTGGTGATGCTTGGAGGCCAGGGAACACACTCTTCTCCGCAGGACGTTCCACCTACTCCTAATTTCCTACTGTGTGCGTAGGTTGTTTGCTACTGCATTCATTCTGTCAGCTATCCTGGTCCATATTTGCCTTTTCTGAGCTATGGTTGTATTTTGTACTTGGACCCCAAGCAAATATTGCTCACCATGACTGACAATTTTTAATCTGTAAAATGGGAATTTCTTCTCCTTGCCATTATGTAATCAAAATTTAATTGAATAATTTTATGGCCCACAAGAAAATAAATGAAAGACGAAAAAAGGGACACGAAACAGATAAAGCTACAAAAAATACCTGCGTTTACTGACAGAAGTTCTCCTTGACAATGTTTTGCTGCAGTGAAATGGCAAAGGATCATGGTCTGACTTGGAGTGTGTTTTTGCAGGGTGGTATGCAGGTAAAAAGAATTAGCGGAAACACATCAGGTGTGTGATGCTAGCATCCATCCAACAGCCACAGGAATTTTACAATGTTGAACGCGTAATGGGATGATATCCCCCTGTCGGCAATCTGCCACTAGAACATCACCAACACAATTGCAGAGTCTAAATAGGCTTGGCGTAATCCCGCCACCCTGAAGTCAACATAGTAATGATAGCCATCAGAGAAGTCCACCGCAGCAACAGCGGTAAACTGTTTACGGAATTGAAAACACTGTCAACTCGGATGAGGGTTCAGCCAGTACACATCTAAATATAGCAGGCGCAATTCTGTCAGCTTGGTGGAGTACTTGTAAACTCCGCTGTGGAGGGATGACGGGAGTCCGGTCAAGATCTAAATCTGGAAAAATGTCCCTATCTCAATAATGCTGTCAATTACATCTCACAACTAGCACCACAAAACAGCAGACAAGTACACCCAGGACACAACAGATCCGATAACCACTTCAACGTTTCTACATTAAGCACCTCATTCCCACAGCAACTTAAAACATCTCCCCAGACCACCATACAATCACTGCAAAATGCTGCAACCTAATCATTAGCTATTGCAACGCGCAACCCTATTAATGCTCACATCAAGCCCTACAAATCATTCTCGAACCCCTGGAACTCCATCAATCCTTTGAGCGAACCATGGGTTTTAGGTGCCTGGACTGGGCTTGGCAATTTCTGAATTTGACACCCTAACTCCCTCACTTCAGTGACAAAAACCATCTGACTTGCTACCAAGTTGATCAAGCTCTCAGGGATAACCTTCTTACCATTCGTTCTTCGGTTGATGTCGTATTTGCCGCCTGAGAGGGGATAGGAGGTAACATTTCATTTATCAGTTTCAATTAACAGTGCAACCCATTTGGATACAATAAGGGCCAGGAATCATTGAATATCATTCAGAAATCTCAGCACCATGCTGTAAAGGTACAGAATTACCACAAGGAAACACAGCTTTCTAAATAAGTTTTGGCGTACCAGCATAAAGCAAACAAGTAGGTCAGTCACTGAAATACAACAGATAAATAACTAAATTTGGTGCTGAGCGAAGAGTTTCTGGTTCTCTCTTCTATGTATGAGTAAAATCTAAAATTGTCTAAATTAAACTCCAAACTAAGTGGATGGTTCAATACAATAGCGGCTGATACCGATCAGGAGTGATGGGGTGGGGGCAGAGGAAGGGGGTGGGAAATAATAAAAAAATTAATAAGCACTTAGCTATACCACCGACCTCCAGCCGCTACCTCTTCTTCTTCCATACTCCTTCCCAGGACGTACACAGCCTCCCAGAATCCCCTGACCAATCACAAGGCTGCCTTACAGCAGCATTGTGATTGATCTGAGTACTGAAGTTCGGCCCTCAGAGCCGTAGTTCGGCGCTCAGACAGGGGCGGACAGGCTGTGCATGTTCTCCACGCTGGCTGTAATACAGCCTGGGTGGAGAACATGCAAAATGCTCATGACGCTTTGTCCTACCCGAAACGGCTGGCCAAAGTGTCATGCCACTTTAGGTGCTGCCACCACTCTTCCCCCTGTGATGCGAGGAGCCCAGCCCAGCCCCGCCCCTCTGGTTTCAGATGCAAGATGAATACAGAAAAAAAAATGACATTAATGAAAGTTATTATCATTTAGTTTTTTTATTCAGCTTGCAGTTCAAGCAGTGGGGTGATGCTCCTCCTCCTTAGTACAGGAGCCGCCACTGGGCCAGTTGTCTAAAGAGATCTCAAAATTAGGGAAGTACAGAAAAATAGAAAATGCGGGAAAGAGTGGGAAGGTGTCAGCTTCTCAGAGGCCTGGTCAAGACTCTTCTTTTTGACAAGGGAATGAATGTTAGCCTAAGCCACACTCAACAAAGGATCAGAAGAAAGCATAGAAGTCTAAACCTCTCAAAGTCCAAAGGAAAGAGTTATGAACTCACACAGTGTGAACACTAGATATTAACACAAGAATCTCCTGAACAACACCTCTCTGTTCACATCATTAGGGGTTCCATTGTCTGTTTCCATTCTCACGTTGTAAGCTGCAACATTTACGATATGTCCCACACTGAACACGGGAACAACATCGTCCATTGTCACCTAAGCCACGTTGCAGCAGTGCTGAATAGGACTCTTCAGTTAATGCTCGGTCTCTCCATGTTGCTTGTCAAGGTCTCCTTCTCACCCTCTCTTTATCGCTAGTAGTGTTGTATCTATTCTCAAGTAACAAACCATGTAAATGTACCTGCAAGGAAAAAGGCATGCAAGCAGAAAATGGAAAGCAGCATTTTATGCAAAATGAAGCACAAGCATAGTCAGGACAACTTTAAGTTTTAAATCCATGATGCACATTTAATATGCTTGTGCACTTTCAGACATAAATCAATGTAAAATGTCCGTACATTTGATTCATTTTACATGTGGCATAGAGTAAATCTTGAACATGTGTGTATGAGCATGACTAAGAACTACATTTGAATGCAAGTATGAAACACTTGTGCACACATTACATGAATCATTTTAATTTAATCTAAAATTAATACAATTTCAACAGATGAGTATGGGTTATTTATCATCTCTTCAAAAAAAATATAATTTAAGGCACATAGTACATGTATGAATTCTTCAGTGAATGCTCTTCAATAATAATGTCAAGTGCAACACTTTACATTAATGTTGTTAGGCCACACTGGAAACATGTGCTAAGTGCACGTTTATGTTATGCATTTGTGACATACTTGGTGCATGTTTCTCAGCTTCAAGGAACCATCTGACAAAAAAACATGATAAAGAAACATTTTTCCTGGTGTTTTATCATTTCTACAATTTGCTTTGTTTCCACATCAACCTATTTTATACCAAGTTTCCATTTGAACTATTGCTATTCTTGGTTTCTATTAAATATTGGCTTGCTAATAAATTTTGCTGAACTATTATATAGCTTCTTCTTTTTATGTAGCGTGCTACTTTTCAGTATCATGATGGTGCCAATCCAGCACAAGGCGATGTAAAACTACGCTGCAGGCCTTTTTTGGAAATAATAGGTATTGGACCTGACCCTTTTTGCAGGGTTATAACCAAACTTTTTGCCTCCCTCCTGTATTTTTCTGACCCTCTATTTGTTGGCTCTAGGACTCTGGCCACTTTACAACTGCTAATCAGTGCTGGAGTGCATGTGTTCTCTCCTTTAAACATGGGATGGTTGGTTTACACCTGTTTGGTATAATTAATTTTCCTTCAAGTCCCTTGTACAGTGGTATCCCCTATATCCAAGACCTGTAAATTCAAAATACTACTGGTGGGCCTGCAGCGCTGCTTGTGCCATCCATAGAAGCAGCCTTTCAAACCTGTCTCAGGCCTGCCAGTGCAGGGCCTGTGTGCACAGTTTACTACCACAGTGACCTGACATTGAAAGTTACTTGCCAAGGTTGAAGCTCCCCTGTTACTACATATAAATTGCCCCTAAGGTAGGCCCAAAGTAGCTCTATGTGCCTTTATTGTATGGCATGTCCTGGTAATGACAAACAGCCTATTTGGTTTCTCACTGCTGTGAGGCCTACTCCTCTTATAGGCTAACATTGGGAATTCCCTCAAAAGTCTTTAATTGATAATTTCTTATTAGAAAGGAGTAGTGTTGCCATGTTTGGTATGTTTGGAATAGTGCTGATAAATCCTGCTTATTGGTGTAGGTGGAATTTTCTGTACTATTGTAGAAGTGCCACTTTAAGAAAGTTGGTAACTTCTCTGTACCTAGGACTTGCTGTGCTTTGCAGCCTGACTCCAATCCACGCCTGGTCAGAGTGACAGCTACGCTTTGTGCAAACTTTCCAGAGAGCCATCACACGAGGAGTATTGGGTGCTACAGGATTTCATCTGCTTACTCTGCCTGGAGAGAGGGAGGTAGGGCGCACCTACATTTGTATAGGCTGTGTCCTGACCTCATACAAATGGCTTGTTTACCCCCTACTGTTTATCTGGAGCCAGAGCTGGGTTGATTGGGGGTGTTGTGCAGTGACGGCTGCTATTTAACAGCGGTGGGTAGAAGGGGGGAGGAAATTTTTAAAAAAATACTCACCTGTGTGCCGCCGCCTCCTCTCAGTCCTCTTCACCCGCTTCCAGGACTCCAGGGGAAGAAGCAGGAACAGTAAGCACCCAGGCTTCCAAGCTCCCCTGAGCCAATCATAATGTTGCAATGCAGCGTTGTGATTAGTATAAGCACCATGGTTCGGGGCTCAGACGGGGACAGGAGCCTGGGCATGTTCTCCACCCAGACCGTAATGCAGCCTGGGTGGAGAACATGCAAAGTACGCATGGAGGTTTGCCAGATCTGAAACAGCCAGCCAAACTATCATGCACACTTAAGAGAGTGCAAACAACTTCTCCGTGAGATTCCAGCCTGCCCCGTCCCTACCCAGCTGAGTAACAAGGGAAAAATAAAATGATAATAACCATCAGGATTGGTAAAGCGCAACTACTCACCCATGATGGTCTCAAGGCACTGGGGGGAGGAGGACGGCTCAGTTGAGTGCTGAGGTCATCCGAAGAGCCATGTGTTGAGGTCCTTCCTGAATTGGGGCAGTGTAGGGGCTTGCTGGAGGTGGAGTGGGAGGTCATTCCAGGTCTTGGCTGTGAGGTAGGAGAAGGACCTTCCACTTGTTCTGGTCCTGTGGATGCATGGGACAGAGGCCAGAGAAAGGTCATCTGATCAAAGGTGTCTTTTGGGTGCGCGGAATGAGAGGCGGTTGTTCAGATATATTGGTCCGGTGTTGTGATGACCCTTGTAAGTGTGAGTGAGGAGCTTGAAAGTTATTCTTCTTTTGACTGGGAACCAGTGGAGATTGGGTGATGTGACTCCGACAGGGGATGTCGAGGATCAGTATGGCTGCGGCATTTTGGACGGTCTGGAGTTTGCGAAGGAGTTTCTTGTTTATTAGGGCGTAGAGTGCATTGCCGTAGTCCAGTTTGCTACTGATGTGAGCATGTACAACAGTTTTTCTGGAATTGGAAGGGATTCACCTGAACATCTTTCGAAGCATGCGGACAGTGTTGAAGCAGGCCGAGGAGACGGCGTTGATCTGGCGCTTCATTGTGAGCGATGAGTCTAGTATGATACTGAGGTTTCGTGAGCGGTCCATCATGGAGGGGGGATTTTGGAGGGCAGGTGGCCACCAGGAGTCAAGTCGACCCATGTGAAGGGGGTGGAGATGAGGATGAGGACTTCTTGGAAGTTGTGTTTCGTAATGTTGGGTTTGTTGGTGAGGGAGAGGGTGAGCTGTGTAAGAAACGATGTTGAGCCTGTGGTTCCTGACGATGGTTGCGAGGGAAGCCATGTAGACGTAGAAGAGGGTGGGGCTGAGGGAGGAGCCCTGGGGCACACCACAGTTGGTTTCTGTCAGTTTCGAGAGGTAGGGAGGTTGTCTGACCCGATGAGTTCTGCCGGTGAGGAATCGGCATATCCAGATAAGGACCTTGCCACGGATGCTGGCATCGTGGAGTCTGGGGACTAGGGTGCGGTGGGAGATGGTATCGAAGGCAGCCGAGAGGTCAAGGAGGATGAGGGCTGCCATTTTGCCTTTGTCGAGGAGGGAGCATATGTTGTGGCTGCTGCAGAATGTGGATTGGGAGATGTCCAGGACACTGTTAGCTTCAATGAAGTATGCTAGCTGTGCGTTGACAGCCTTTTCAATGACCTTGGCTGTGAATGGAAGCAGGGAGATGGGCCTGAGGCTTTTGAGGTCAGTCTGGTCTGCGGAGGGTTTCCTTAGGTAGGGGTTGACTTCGGCGTGTGTTCCACTCATTGGGGAAGGCGGCGGTCTCAAAGGAGCTGTTGATCGTCTGAAGTAGTTTGGATGCGATGGCCGAGGCGGCTTTGAGGAAGATGTGACGTGGGCACGAGTCTGAGGGTGCTCCGGAGTAGATGCTTTCCATAGTATTCAAAGTGTCTTCTGTCATGGGTGGGGTCCATTTGAGCAGGGTTTGAGGGTGGCATCGCATGGAGGAGGAGCAGGAGTGGTGTGGAGGTCTTGGTTGTCGAAGTTGTTGTAGATCATCTTGATCTTGTGGTGGGAGAAGGTGCTGACTCTGTTGCAGAAGTCTTGGGAGGGTTGTACATCTGTTTTTCGCTGCAGAGTTTGGTGAATTAATTGATGATGGAGAAGGGTTCTTCGGTGTTGTGAGCATTGGTGAGGATTCTGTCTTGGATAGATTTCTTCCTTGTGGGTTTTTATGAGATGATGGTGTGCGGTGGTGGCTGCTTTGTAGGCGGTGTGTGTTTCCATGTTTTGTTGTTCTTCCATGTCTTTTCGAGTCATGCACAGGAGTGTCTGGATTCTGGGAGTGGAGGGGTGAACCAGCTTTCTTCCTAGATGTGTCTTCCTGTGGCTTTCTTGAGGGGGGGTAGTGCATCGGCACAGTTTGTGTACCAGCGGTGGAGGTTGGGTGCTGCGGTGTTTCATCTGGCGGTGGAGGGGAGCTGATGAGGGTGAAGGTGAGATGGTCTTCAGTGACTTTGTTCCAGCTTCGGCAGGGGGGGTGAGTGGGCATGCTTGTGTATGATAGAGCGTGATGGTGTTCTAAAAATTTTTGGAGTGCATCATAATCATGGATAATCTGCACCTGCATATATTCTTGTGTTGTATTAACGTGTGATTATTAGAACGTGGTGTAATAATGATGTGATGTTAAATGATAGAAATGTATTTGTGCCATGCAAAGAGAAATGAAATGACATTCATGACTGAAAGTGTAATCTTTAGTATGGTGCAATTGTTTAATGAAAAGTTTCTGTGTAATAAAATGCATTTTAGTTTAAATGTGCATCAAGATGCAGATTGCACAAAGAAATAATGTAAAATGCTTAACATGTATTAATTGCAGATGCTGTAGTGCAAAGCAGTATTAACTCGAGTGCATAATTTGATGTGTAAAAGCCTAAATGAAATGTTCATGTTGGAATATGGAAGGCCTATTGGTTTTTCCTTACATTATATGTATTTTTCCCTGGTGTGCTCTCACATTTAGAAGTAGTCAGCGAATTTCATGTGTATGCAAGGATGTTCTGTTCTCACGTTTCAGTTGCAGGTGGAAGAAGCTGCTTTTGTTAGTTAGAACTAACGCCTTTTGTTTTGAGAGTTAGGCATAGAGGAGATGTGCAACAATGTAAGAAATGAAGTTCTACATTTAGTATTTTGTATTAGGGAAAGTGCCCCGAGGGAGGAAAAGCAGTAAGAGGCAGAAGGAGAAAGAGTGAGGTTCAGAGAGGTAGAGGGAGACAGGATGAGTCAGAAGTCAGGGGATTGATAAGGGAAGAGTATCTTAAAATGAGCTCTTTAGCTTTAGTCATCTGGATTCTATTGTGAATGCACTTCTTAGGAAGTCTTCACAAGCTGACACATTTTACTGATTTTGTCTGGGAAATGCTAAGTAGGGGTGTCACCTTAGAGATAGTGTAGTGATAGTCTAATATATTTTTTTTCCTTTTAGAGACTGATGAAGTCTGACTTAAATGTTCGAGCAGTCCTTGCTTGTGTTTTATTTTTGGAGTTGTTTATTCTCTTCATGATCTGTTGGAGCAGATTAATCCGCAGATTCAGTTTTGTATTAGTTCCTATATATTTCTACAACCTCGTCTTGCGGTGCTTGTATATCCAGTTGTTTTTGGCTTTGTAATAAACCCCCTAACTGAAGTTGGAGTCTGTGGTCCTTGAGTCTTAATTAGTTTGGAAAGTGAAATTGTGATGTGTTATTTCTCCTCTTTACACTTCTCAGCAGGTAAAAAGAGACATCGACCTGAGGTTCCATGTTAACTTTCTGTAGTGGAACCAACCTTATCAGATGGCAGCGAGAGGACGGTTACCTCTGTAGTAAGGGGAGAGTAGGGAAAGGTTACGAAAACCCCATAGAACCCAAGAGATGGTTACCAGGAAGATCGAGAGCGGAGAGCGATGGTGTTTGGCGGAGACCGACGGAGAGTGACGGTGCGGCGGAAGCAGCAGTTCGCGGAGGAGTGAGTATGAATAGGGATGTTGTTAGATTGCGGTGATGGTTTGATCGTGTGATGTCTTGCAGAGTTGGAATGAGAGTTGAGTGATTGTGGTTTCGGACTGTGAGCACGCGCAGTCCATGTGATTTCTTGATGTCAGGCTCGATGAGTAGCTTGTGGTGTAGAAGACACCCAGAGCCGTAATTGTCGACCATCGCTTGTGGGAGCTGTGAGACGTCATCGGCAAACCCACCCGAGATAGGGAACAAGATAATGAGTGCTTGAGTGACCAACGCAGGTCGTGGGTTACTGTGTGTGTAAAATCGAGTGATTGGATCCAATGAACTGTTTATGTGACCGTCCGGCTGTTCGTGGGCAGATGGTTGAGGGCAGTTGTCCGGTCGTTTCGCGGACAGACAATTGTCAGATTGAGGCAGACAATTATGAGTGACTGTCCGGTCATATGGTGGAGAGACAGTCGATCAAGTGATTGTCCGGTCGTTTCGCGGACAGTTACTTGTAGTATGAGTGAGACGAGTGGGAGGGTTTGAAGACAAATTGTGAAGGAGGGGAACTGCTGCGTGAGGAGGAAGAGTGACGTCGAAGTGTGCCGCGCTGTGATAGCTTGGTTAGTGTAACGTCGCACTGGTATTGGTGGATTGACATCAGAAAGTAGATGAAAACATTGTGGGTGAAAGAGTTGACTTCATCATGAAATGTTTTAAAGTGTTACGGGATTTCTGTAGGGGAGATAGAGTGGGGGAAGAAGCACCACCTGAGGATACCCCAGCTCATTATATGGCTACGAATGTAGGGCTCCATACTTTATTTTGGCTTCAGAATTGGCAAAAGATGACTGAAAAGGAGGGAGATTTGGCTTTCCCACGCTATAGCTCATTCAGATTTGATGTGTTGTATCATTTGAAGTCAGTGATGGCTGCATTACGACCTTTGCTTAGACCAACTCAGTTTGAGGCGCTGGATACATGGATAAGAGCAGCACATGCGAGGAAGAGAGATTGAAGTCAGGAAAGGGTGAAGAAATCGATCAGGGCATTTCAGGATGCACGGTGGGATGCAGTAATGAAAAGATGGAGGATAAACACTATTGAGGGAGATAGACTATTTCTGTTACTAGTAAAATTAGGAGATGCCCAAAAGAGAAGAGAAGAGGAAGATGATAGCGACACAGATGACAGTCTTTTGGAGAGGTTGTTGGCAGAACGTTCACCTCCATATAATCCAGATTCGGGAGGGGGAACGGGAGCTTCTACAGGGGAAACAGCGGAGTCGCAGACGAACCCTACTGTGGGAGGAAGAGGAAGGATTTCAGCAGAAGCAGAGGGAATGAGGTTACAATCGGCAAGGGGAATGGAGGCAAACAACGTTCATCTAGTTATCAGACTAACGGAAGCTCTTACAGTACCAGTCACCATTGGCCCTTATAATGTCAGTATACAAGCCTGATCAGACAGGAAATAGAAGTTTAGTACGGTCAGTAATGGGAGAGGGTTCTGGTTCTGGATGGAACAGGACAGCAAATGGAAGCAGTCACCCTTCGAGGCCCATGGAATCAGGTATGCCATTGCCAGCCACAGCAGATTCTTCTAGGGGACAGATGGAACAGAGAGCACTGAAGACAGGGTCTTTAGCTGATTCGCGTTCTGACTTGAGGATGTGGGAACCCCCAGGGAGAGGCCCTAGTGGAAGGATGATGGAAGGTAACAGTCAGGGAGTTTCGGGGAGTCAATCTGTCTCGTAGAACTTGATGGAAGGAAATCAGCGGGAAGATCAGGGTAGTGAGAGTGGAGAGCAGAGTAGTGTGTCGAGTCGAGGGACAATTAAAGCTGATCTGAGGGCCAAGGTACTGGATGTGGTGAGATTGAAGGCAGAAGTGGAAGAGATAATCAGTGGGAACTTGCCTTTGGCAAAGATCGAACTTTATGAGCCAGATGAATTGCTGTTTGTGGCAAAGGATGTAACTCGCAAGGGAAGCACATGAGAAATTGACAGAGTTGGCACCGAGGTATGATCTGGATTTGTCCAAAACGAAAATGTTACAGGGAAATCATAGGTTAAATTACAGTGATCAGGAACTAGAAGAGAAAAGAGTCATAGGTCTGAAAATGCACATCCGAGAACTGATCATAGGAATACGTGCATGGAGCATGCTTGAAAAGTGGGAGGAAAGATTGTTAAAGAAGAAGAGTGCCACGAAGACCATAGGAGAAACGTCACCTCCGGGTGGAGGAACAATGAGAGTAGAGGCCTTTCTGTTGCGAGAGGTACCGAGTAGAGGATATGTGCATGTGCTTTGGAGTAGAGGTGACTTAGCAGCGTTTACCAATGATTTTACTCGGCTGAGGGAAAAGCCTGTTGAATGGTACAAGCAAGTTGATTGATTAGTCAAAATTTCAAAAGTATTGTGGATTGATTTGAATACATTGTTTGATATTGTGGTAGCAAGTGATTGGTGGTCAGGTTGTACAATTGCTGTTGATTGGCCATCTTCAGAACCCAAGCGAGATTCTGTTACACATGGTCCTTCACCTGTGGTTATGAAAAAGTACGAACAAGTAATCACATGGTTGCAATCTAAGGTTTCACCACAAGATATTGATTGGGTTAAGATAGACAGAACTGTTCAGGAGCCAAAGGAGACTGTGCATGCCTACTATAAGAGGCTCTTACAAGCCTTCAAGCAGTATAGTGGGTTGGATATGCTTGACCCAAAGGATATGGGACAGTTTGTCTCTAAATTTATGTTAGGATTGAGACCAGTAGTTAGCTTTATGATTCAGCAGCATTTGATTTGCTGGCAGAATGAATCCGTGGATGAAATCTTGCGGTATGCCAGATACTGTAGTGACGAAGTGGACTCGTAGCACAAAAGGCTTAAGGATAAGCTGATGCTAGTCCAAATGCAGAATGCAAAGAAGAAAGATCAGGCACAGACCAATGGAGGAACGTTAGGAAGATGGCAGGGAAATAATCAAGGAGGGACTCAGAAAACCCATAGATCCTAAGACAGGAGTAGATGTTGTTACCTTAAAGAAGACTACTGCATGTCTTAACTGTCATAAGATCGGGCATTGGAAGCGCGAGTGTAGATCAAATCCAGCTAATCAAATCCAGCAGGAGGAAGTGGTGCAGACGTCTGAGGTTGTCAATACAGTGAGGAGACCCAGATCAGTACAAAAAGGGACAATAGGTCCACAGGTACAAGTTCCCTGGCCACCGAGAATTCCACAGGGAACCCAAACTTACTAGCAGATGCCTTTTATTGAGACTTCTGATGAACTCGGTTCAGACCCATTTCAATGACAGTGTCTGAGGGGGAGGAAGACTGTACCCTTGGAGCAGTCTTGGAGGTAGATCAGAGAGGACCGTATGTAGAGGCGGATGTTGATGGTCATCCAACTACCTTCCTGGTTGACACGGGTGCTAACCGCTCTACTGTGAGATCTGCAGTAGTTCCCAACTTACTCCTCTCTGGACAATCGATTCAAATTGTAGGAGTGGTGAACAGGAAAATGACTAATCCTTTGACTGAACCAATACCTGTAAGAATAGGGACCTTCCATGATCAACACCAATTTGTGGTATGCGACTCAAGTCCGGTCTGTCTGTTGGGTCGTGATCTCTTGTATAAGTTGAACTGCACCATCTATTGCACGCCCAAAGGAGTAGAGCTGCAGACTAGTGATGATGATGCTACCTTTAAAGTGGTAAACCAGAATTTGTGTATAGAGGAATACTGTCGTGGAACTCCCGCTCGACCTGAGGGACTCTGTCTCTTTGGACGTGTGGGATTTCACGGGGGAAGAGATAGGACTGAGTAAGGGAGTTGAACCAGTTAAGATCCAAGTCAAACCTAATTCTGAGTTTCTGAGAACACCTCAGAATAATCTGTCACCGGAGACGATTGCAGGAATCAAATCTGTGATTGAGTCTATGATTGAACAGGGAATTCTAAAGGAGATAATGGGGAGTCCATGTAACTCGCCAATCATGGGATTGCAGAAACCGAGTGGGAAGTGTAGGATTGTGCATGACCTGCGAAAAGTCAACACGATTGTGGTCCCATGTTGTCCAGTGGTACCGAAGAGACGGTGATATTGTTTCTGATCTCATGTGAAGCTGAATGGTTCACCGTGATCGATCTGTGTCAGGCATTCTTTTCGATACCTCTGCATGAGGCAAGCCAGTTTTTGTTTGCATTCCGGCTGGAAGATCGTGTGTTAACATGGTGCCATATCCCTCAAGTGTATACAGAGAGTCCATCAATCTTTAATCAGCTCTTGAAAAAGAGTCTTGAGAGTCTCGTACTGCCGCAGAATTCAGTTCACGTTCAGTACATTGACAATCTTCTGATCGCGTCTGAGACTGAGGATGCTTTCAGGATTGATACTGTTGACTTATTGAGCAGAGGATGGACACAAGGTGTCCCCAAACAAGTTACAGTACTGTTTACCCGAAGTTCAGTATTTGGGTCATATAACAGAAAAAGGCAAAAGGAAGGTGTCACCAGATGGAATTGAGGCGATTATGAAAATGATGGTACCCACCACACAGAAGGAAGTCCGAATGTTCTTGGGAATGGTTGGATACTGTTGTCAGTGGATCCCAAACATTTCCTTGAAGGCGAAGCCTTTACAGAGGCTGACACACAAGGATGTGAGTGATCCAGTACCATGGGATCATGATTTTTTAGTAGCATTCTTGGACTTGAGAGAGGATCTATGTTGTGCTCCAGCTCTGGGGATGCCAGACTATAACAAGTCTTTTTCACTGTTCTGCTATGAGCGGAAAGGTTGCGCCTTGTCAATCTTAACTCAGAGTCATGGAGGAGTCCGTAGACCAGTTGCTTACTTCTCAGCTACTTTAGATCCAGTAGCTTCAGCATTGCCCGGATGTCTCAAATCCATTGCTGCAACAGGTGTCAGCATTGAAAGATGTGAAAGTATTGTTATCGGTCATCCACTTACTGTTTATTTTCCACATTCAGTTGAGCTCCTGATGACGAGAACCAAGACACAACATATGACAAATAACAGACTCACACGTTATGAGCAGGTGATACTTGCCTCAGAAAATGTGACCTTGAAACGATGTACTGTTTTGAATCCTGCTACTATAATGCCTATGTCTAATATTGCTGATGAAGAATGTGAGGACCATGACTGTCTTGATGTGACTGAATTTTGCACCAAACCGAGGCCTGACATTGTAGATGAACCTCTACCTGAGTCCGATTAAATGTTTTTCGTAGACGGTTCATGCTTAAGAGACAATGTAGGTCATCTGAGAGTAGCATTTGCTCTATGTACCATTTCTGGAGTTGTGGAAGCTGCTTGTTTACAGGGAGTATACTCCGCACAGGTAGCAGAAATCATTGCTTTGACTCATGCCTGTTTCGCTGCTGATCAGATCCGAATCACTATTTACACCGATAGTCAGTACGGGTTCGTGTGGTTCATGATTTGTGACAGCTATGGTCGCAAAGAGGGTTTTTCACGTCATCAGGATCTCCTATTAGGAACGGGGAATATGTAAGACAATTGTTAGAAGCTTTACAACGTCCACGAGAAATAGCAGTGGTAAAATGTACAGCTCATGGGAAGGGAAGTGACTTTGTATCTCTGGGTAACAAGTATGCAGATGAGGTTGCACGTTTTTGCGCTGAACAAGGGTGCATATTTACTGGAGATTATACAGGAGAGAGCCCAGAAAGAACCGAGCTCAGCATGATGTTAGCCATGGCAGACACCTGGGATGAGCTCAAGCGTCTGCAGGGAGAGGCTTCAGAAGAGGAAAGAGCTGTATGGATCAAAGCAGGATGTGAAATAGGAGATGAAGGGAATTGGATTTCAAATGATGGTCGAGCAGTGTTGCCAGATGATTTATTAAGCCCTATGGCAAGACAGATTCACGGAACAGTGCATCTCGGAAGGGATGCTATGGTGCTAGTGTTCAGGCAGACGTGGTATAATCCACGGTTCCGAGTGTTTGCTAAAGCAATATGTCATAGGTGTGTCACGTGTCAGCAGATGAATGCTGGAAAGAAGATTGTAGTTACCTTGAGTCATATTGGGAGGTCTGGAGGGCCTTTGAACATAATACAGCTCGATTTTATTGAAATGCCTGGGTGCAATGGCTTGAGGTATGTTCTTTTTGTGGAGTGTGTTTTCTCACGGTGGGTGGAAGCTTTTCCAATGAGAAGGTGTGATAGCCTTACAGTAGCAAAGTTGTTGCTTGGGGAGTTGATCCCAAGGTTCGGATTTCCAACCTCATTGAAGTCGGATAGAGGAACACATTTCCACAGTGAAATCGTGAAGTTACTTTGTGCTGCTTTGAACGCTGACCAGAGGCTGCATTGTAGCTATCGACCAGAGGCTTCTGGGATTGTGGAACAGATTAATGGGACTTTGAAAATGAGGATGGCAAAAGTGTGTTCATGTACGTCTTTGAAATGGCCGGAGGCCTTGCCCCTGGTGTTGATGAGTGTTCACAGTACACCAGATAGGAGAACAAGTGTTTCACCCCAAAAAATCCTGATGGGGAGGGCTATGAGGTTACCAGCAGTGCCATCGACTACCTCGATAAACATAACAGATGATCTGATCCTTGACTATTGTAAAGGACTGGCTGTTGTGATCCGTTCTGTGTTTCACCAGGTGGAAGCTGCAACTGCCCTGACCTCGAGAGACCTCTGCCATGACCTGTGTCCGGGTGATTGGGTGCTTGTCCGTAAGCACGTGAGGAAAAGCTGCATTGTAGCCCATTGGAGAGGTCCTTACCAGGTGATTTTGGTGATGAATATGGCAGTGAGGTGCGGAGGCTTACCGAACTGGATACACTCCTCCACCACACTTGCAGAGTTCCAGAACCCCTGGAAGAAACAGCCCCTCTTGTAGAAGATAATCCAGCTGTGGCAGAGAGGCCACTTGAGAGGGCAAGCCAAGCTGTGGGGGTTGCTGACCAAGCTGGTTCGCCAGAACAAGCTGAGGAGGGTTACGCTACACAAGACCCAGGTATTGACTCTGAGGGAGAAGGTAACATTGCGAATGGTGTAGAGTCAGACTCAGCTAAAGTAACTGGTGTGCAAGTTGGTCGGGAGCAGAGGAGGAAAGCTGATGCCATAGAAGAATCATGGCCTGGGAGACAAGGAAGGCTGAATCTGAGACTAGCTCCTGAGAGAGATCTTGCTCCTGTGTCAGAGAGTTCAGAATCCGAACTGAGTGAGGTAGAGCAAGATCAGGAGGGTCTAAGAAGGTTGAGGAGAGTAAGAGTGCCTTGTCAATCATACGCTGCCCCGGAGTGGACTTATCAGGTAACAGATGCCAGGAGTACCGGGAACCGGAAGACTGAGGTCTTCGCGAGTGATCAGCAGAACGCCCAAGCTGAAGATTGAGGTGAAATTGATAGTTCCTGGACTGGAAATAGAGGGTGTGTTGACAATAACGGTTCCGAGACCTCCAGTCTTGAGCAAGGTGTGGATTCTGATCCTTCAGGAATTGTCTTTCCCAACTTTTGCTTATCAGCCACCAGCTCAGGAAATCACAGCTGTTTGTCATGAAATATTGCAGTGAGTGCTAATCGAGATAGGATCTATGCTTATAAGAGACTGTGAATGAACTGTTAACTGTAAATAAATGTCTCAAAGAAGATAACCTAGGTCCGAGTAGAAGAAGAAGACGAATACATTTAGGGCTTTTTCAGTAGAAGAAGAAAGAGGGCTAGGGAACTGTGTAAATAAATCCAGAGGAACTGAACTTTGAACGAATTCCCATGATTTCAATGAACTTTGTTTGAACTCTTGAGCAGCAATTTGAGGTGAAAAGAAGAGACTTTTGTGTATCCCCTTTTTGAGCTGCCCCGACAAGAGAAGATGGAGTCTGGGAGTTCGACCCGTAGGTCTAAATGGGTAATAGGTACATGTACTGTAGGAGTGATAGTAACAATAGTAGTAGTTGTAGTTGTATCTATAATTCTTTCACACGATGCAGAAGTTGGGGAAGTGGGGTTACAAGGGACATCCACACCTACTACTTCTAGCACAAAAGAGGGTATCGTAGGAGCTAAAAAGGCTATGCTAGGTCAAACTAGCCGAATGTTGCATGTAGATTTGTCTAGAAGAGATTATGCGCTTAATGCATATGCAAAGCTGCTATATGAGTACGTAAGTACGATGGATGTGAGAGATTGTTATGTGTGTATGCAGTTGCCTGCGTTTGTGGAGGAGGGTATCCGATATCTTCTTCCTTTGATGTATGGTATTACTTGTAGTTTATTGCTAAGTATGTTTTATGACAAGAGTCACTATGAGTATTACTTTTCTAATTATGATGTAGTGCTTTCAGAAGTTCCAGCTTATAGCATTTGAATAAATATGATTGTTATAAACAAGAAGAATAGAATAGGGAAGTATTTCATACCTACTGTAACCCTAGATACAGCTTATGCACACCGACACAACTTAACATGTTCACTAACAGATGTAGAAAATAAATTTATAGATCAAGTAGAGGATAGGCATAGACAACTAATAGGGAACAGTTACAACAAGGGAGGTAAAGTTGAGTGGACCAAGGAGGAGTTAGCTCATAAGGCAAAAGGGAGTAGTGGTCCAATTGCGTTAGATTTTGAGCAGAGAGGGAAGTTATGTGTGCGACAAGTACAAACTTCCTATGATAAGGGAGAGAGTGCATGTGATCATACTTTTACCATTGAGGCCTCAGCAAAGAAATTCTTGCAGGATGCAATTCAAGAGGTGCCAAATGTGTATTTTGTGTGTGGGATAAATGCTTATGTGCGACTGACATTGAATTGGTATGGTACGTGTTATGTGGCAGTAGTGTTTCCCAAGATTTATCATGTGGAGGATTTGGACCATTTAGAAGGTGGATTACATTCTAGAGGGAAGCGAGGTGCTAGTGCAGGAGAAATTCTGGGAGATGTTTTTGGAGCATTGATACCAGGTTTGGGAGTGGTGTTGAATGATGTCAAGATTAGGAAGTTGTCAACCATTGTGGACAAGTTGTCAGCAAATACGGCTCAGTCGTTGTTGCTTGTAGATGGAGAGAGGGTGTCGATAAGAGCTATGGTGATACAGAATCGCCTTGCTTTAGATGTTTTACTAGCAAAGGAGGGTGGGGTCTGTAAAATGCTGAAGGTACAACAGTGTTGCACTTATATACTTGACAACAGTAAAGATCTGAGGAGATATATAAGCAACATCACTGAGATACATCACGAGGTGCATGGACTAGCCACAGAAGGAATTTGGGATAAAGTGGGAAAAGGATTTGGTAAGGTAGGGAGTTGGGGAATTCTTGGTTACATTTTGAAGCCTATCATTATAGTGGTGGTTTGTGTGGTTTTGTTTTGGGGATTAGTGAGGCTTTATAAGTGGCATAGGGTGAATAGAATTGAAAGATCTCTTAGAGAGCAAGAGAGGAGAATGGAAAGACTGCAGGACAGTCATTACAAGAATATTAGGAGCCTAGAGAAGTTCCGACAGGGAAGGATGGCTACAAGCTCTGTTTAGGTCGGTTCTTTCTCCAGGGAGTGTGATTTATTGTGATGACACTAGTCATCAGAGGGGGGGAACTGATAGAGCGTGATGGTGTTCTAAAATTGTTGGGGTGCATCATAATCATGGATAGTCTGCACCCGCATATATTCTTGTGTAGTATTAACGTGTGATTATTAAAACGTGGGGTAATAATGATGTGATATTAAATGATAGAAATGTATTTGTGCCATGCAAAGAGAAATTAAATGACATTCATGACTGAAAGTGTAATCTTTAGTATGCTGCATGTGTTTAATGAAATGTTTCTGTGTAATGAAATGCATTTTAGTTTAAATATGCACCAAGATGAAGATTGCACGAATAAATAATGTGAAATGCTTAACGTGTATTAATTGTAGATGCTGTATTGCAAAGCAGTATTAACTTGAGTGTATAATTTGATGTGTAAAGGCCTAAATGAAATGTTCACATTGGAATATGAAAGGCCTATTTGTTTATTCTTACATTGGTCAACCTGTTTAGGCCCAAGAATGTATTTTCCCCTGGTGTGCTCTCGCATTTAGAAGTAGTCAGCGAATTTCATGTGTATGCACGGATGTTCTGTTCTGTTCTCACATTTCAGTTGCAGGTGGAAGAAGCTGCCTTTATTAGTTAGAACTAACGCCTTTTGTTTTAGGAGCTAGGCATGGAGGAGATGTGCAACAATGTAAGGAATGAAGCAATAATTGGGAGACGTTGTTCTTTCTCACTGAGGAGGCCTGGGTATCAAGGTCAATGGAATCCACACGGAGAAGACGGTGGAAAACTACCTAGGAGAGGTGTCCGTAAGTGAGGGGATTTGTGGACGTGTTCTACATTTTCGCATTTTGTATTAGCGAAAGTGCCCCGAGGGAGGAGAAGCAGTAAGAGGCAGAAGCAGCAAGAGAGAGGTTCAGAGAGGTAGAGGGAGACAGGATGAGTCAGGAGTCAGGGGATTGATAAGGGAAGAGTATCTTAGAATGAGCTCTTTAGCTTTAGTCATCTGGATTCTATTGTGAATGCGCTTCTTAGGAAGTCTTCACAAGCTGACACCTTTTACTGATTTTGTCTGGAAAATGGTAAGTAGGGGTGTCACCTTAGAGATAGTGTAGATATAGTCTAATAGTTTTTTCCTTTTTAGAGACTGATGAAGTCTGACTTATATGTTGGAGCAGTCCTTGCTTGCGTTTTATTTTTGGAACTGTTTATTCTCTTCATGATCCGTTGGAGCAGATTAATCCGCAGATTCGGTTTTGTATTAGTTCCTATGTATTTCTATAACCTCGGCTTGAGGTGCTTGTATATCCAGTTGTTTTTGGCTTTGTAATAAACCCCCTAACTGAAGTTGGAGTCTGTGGTCCTTGAGTCTTGATTAGTTTGGAAAGTGAAATTGTGATGTGTTATTTCTCCTCTTTACGCTTCTCAGCAGGTAAAAAGAGACATCGACCTGAGGTTCCATGTTTACTTTCTGTAGTGACACCAACCTTATCATGTACGGTGAGTTTTTTAAGGAGAAATGGATGCAGTGGTGATCTGTCCATAGGAGTTGTGTGGTGTGGCAGTAGAAGATGCTGTTTCCTTCGGCTAAGATGGTATCAAGTGTGTGTCCCACAGTGTGTGTGGGGGAGGTGATGAGTTGCTTCAGTCCTATTTTGGCTAGGTTCTCTAGGAGGTAGACGGTGTTTGAGTTATCATGGTTGTCCAGGTGGAAGTTTAGGTCTCCGAGTAGGATGTAGTCTGTGGAGGGCAGGGCATGGGGTGCAATGAGGTCAGTGATGTCATTGGTGAAGGGAGCTCAGGGGCCGGGCAGCATGTAGATGAGGGTTCTGCGGAGAGTTGTGTTAGGGTTGGTATGGACCTGGAAGTGGAGGTGTTCCATGAGGGTTGTTGTGTCGTCCGGAACGGTGGTCGTCCTGCGGAGGGTGTTTTTGTGAACGATGGCGAGGCCTCCTCCTGGGCCGATGGCGCAGTCCTTGCGCAAGAGCTTGTATCTGTCAGGAATGGCGGTGGCGATATCGGGTGCAGAGTTGGCATTGGTCCAGGTTTCTGTGACGAAGACAATGTCGGGCAAGTGGGTGTTGAAGGAGGAGGTCACAGATTTCTATGGCGTGCTTGTGTAGGGAGTGCACTTTGAGTGCAGTTGAGTGGTTTATGAGTGGTGGAGTCCGGTAGGCTGAGGGGTGCTGCTGGGGTAGAGTGGTGGGTGAAGGTGCAGGGGCAGTGTAGACAGGAGAAAGGGCCTTGTTTGTTGTTTGGCATCGAGAGCTGGTAGTAGTTGCGTCTGGGGTTGAGATCATGGAAGGTGCTGGAGTCGTAGCGGAGGCAGGTCAGAGGACCAGGGTCTCTGGCCCTGGTCGCGGTCAGGTCACAGACGGGTGCAGATCGGCTTCACTTTGGCGCACCATTGGCGCACCAGTGTAGGGATCGGGGGAGGATGGGTCAGCTGGGAGACAGGAGGAACACACTGGGGGGAGAGGCTAAGGGGGCAGCAGTGGCAGGGGAGAAAAATGCAGCAAAAAACTAGGAGATATGCTGTGAAAAAAGACACTGTGAGGAGAAAAGAAAGAGGGCACAGAGGAAAAGGCAAGTGGGCACGGATAAAATAAGCAATAGAGGTAGAGGCAGAACAGGATAGTGCTCTTCCACTGGACCACCAGATATGAGGCGCAGGCAGGTTCCTGCGGGTGGTGGAGGTCCTGAAACACCCTTCAAGAGAGAGCTCAGGACTCGGGGGGCAACCCGCAGTGGTGGAGCTGCACGGGGGGAGAGCAGTCACATTAGGCAGGGGTTGGGGGAGGGTCGGTCAGCTGGGAGACGGGAAGGACACACTGGGGGGAGGGGCCACAGGTGTAGCAGTGGCACGGGAGAAAAATGCAGCAAAAAACAAAGAGAACCTGTGAAAAAAGAAAAAAGACAGAGCAACAAGAGAAGAAAGAGAAGAAAGAGGGCACAGTGGAAAAGAGACAAGAGGCCACAGAAGAAATGAACAAGAGAGGTAGAGGCAGAACAGCAGAAGAGCGGAGTGCTCATCCACTAGACCACCAGGGATGCGGCGCAGGCAGGTGCCTGCGGGAGGAGGAGGGCCTTGAGCACCCTGCAAGAGAGTGCTCGGGGCAACCCTAAGTGGTAGAGCTAGACGAGGGGAGGGCAGTCACACTGACCAGGTCAGTGATCTTGCTCCCAATTCTAGGGACTGTTGTGCTGCCGGGAGGGACGCCCATTTGGACTGCTTGCTGTGGTTTGCTCAGTTGGCCTGCTGCCTACTGATTGCTGGATAGCAGGTGGGAATTCCACTTTGCACTGCTTCATGTGCTGGCTTGCCTACTTTGTGCCCCCAGTGCTCTCCAGGGAGGGTATGTTTACCCACTTCCTGTTTCCATGGAGCACATAACGATTGCCCTTGTCTTCTTGTTTCACCAGCCACAGAGCCATTCCTAATGGGAGCTTGTTGACTGCTTTCCTATCCTGGCAACCAGCCCATGTGAGGCGCTCCTGGTGAAAGTATGAGGTGCAGGCAATTTATTTCTAAAGGCGGCACATGGTGAGCATTTTGTCTGCCTCAGACCGGCCTGATTTCGAAAGGGCACAAGGAGACATCCACTTTGGTGAAAGTGCGTTCAGAGTTAAAGGACAGCCAGCGTATGCGAACACCAGTGTTCACTTTTGTTTTTCTGCCCGCAAGTTTCCCACTGTTTCCGTGGACATTGGTGGCTAGTGTTTGGCACCCCCGCCATTCTCCAGGTGTTGATCCCGATGGGGATTGTTAAGGTGGGATGGCGATACCCATGGGTGACCCTAAACTCCCTAAAAGGCTTTTTGAGGAAGACGGGCCCAGGCGCTCCCGAGGAGCTCTCTGCAATCGGGTGTTATCTCTGCTGCGGGGTGCATTCTTAGTCTTAAAGTTATTAGAAGAGGACCCAGGTGGTCCTGACTTCACTTTACCGCACACCTCGTAGTTAGAGGACGCACATTTATCATGATGCCCACACTATTACTCTAATGCACATAGTAGGCGTGCCGATGGTCCTGAAGCTTACGATTTACACCTGATTACAGTATAACGGTTAGAAGGAGGGAAGGTGTTCCCTCATCTGCACCCGCCTAGGGTGATTTATATGTGTGTCATAAGATGCCACATTCCATGCCCTGATGATTTTTAAGGTATATCGTCTGGATCCTTGCACTGTCAGGACTAATTTAGGGTTGCATAGTATGTACAGCAATTATGACTCATGTATTTTCCTTCTAACTAATCTTCTGCATTTTATGCTCTGATGCAAAATGTATGTCATTACTATCCTTGCACTGACAGGGTAACGAGTATTAACACAAGATACCATAATATGCACAGTATTTCTTATCCATGTTGTTTTGGTCTATGATTTATGCGCAATATATGTTATATTTATATATGATTCTGCATGGAGTCTCTTTTGTGGTGTATTCATTGTGGTACTGGTATGTGTATTGCGCAAATGTTTTACACATTGTGTCTGGTGATAAGTCAGACTGCTTGGCGCCAAGCTACCAGAGGGTGAGCACAGATTATCTTTGGTGTGTAATTTACTTTTCCTGACCAGAGTGGTGGGTTCTGCCTGGCTTAGGTGCATACCTTAGACAACCAGAAACCCCATTTCTAACAATAGGCTTAAAATCTATGAGGAAACCGTAGCGGCATTTAGGATACATATGATTCAGTTGCAACATCCAAGAATGATGAACGGCCTGCTACTGAAACCGAAGTGTTAATTTTTGTACATAATTGGTGCTGGAGTGCTGCATGCCTTATGAAAGTTTGGTGGAAATGGCAGGCCAGTATCAAGTACTCACAGGGCGAAGTCTTAAATATATTGATCAAGAAATGGAAGGTAGGTCTATTCTGACATGCGAATACTAAATAGATATAAGAATACGTTTATTTCGCTTAAAAAATCATAACAATAAAAACACACAAATTACTAATATGTACAAATACACTACATTAGAAAGTAATCAAAGTACATTTGAAACTCCTCAGTCTCAGAGTACATTCTAAAAAAATAACAGAAAATAGCTCAATTTGAGACTAATGATGACATTTTTGCTTTTATAAAATGGTCAAAAAAATAACACACCTTGGGAGTAAACAAAAGTTGAATATTAAAAGAGCTGCTCTACATCTGGTAAACTTAGCCTGCTTCATCAATAGCACAAGGAGTATCATGCTTACAGATTTATAAAATTTGCAGAAGAAGATGACATTCATCATAGTTTGGACCGAGCTACTATCACAAGGATACAGAATACCAGTGTCAGAAATAGTCCAGCTTTTGGGGACAGACCGCATATGATGTATAATGCCTGCTCTAAACCTTGTTAATAGATTGTACTCATACATACTTTGCCCTAGATCTAAGTAGGGTTATCTATATCAGTTTTAATAGTAATGAAAGACCTCACTTTAGATGAAGCTAATTCTACGGATCCCCTAAATAATTATCTATGATGTATAAAAATATTCTTGATCCAATTCATGCCCTTACAATATTTCAGCAAGTCTCCTACAGTTCTGGTTGACTCAACCTAAGACACACAACTTCAATATATTTTAACCACCTAAACTTAAAAGAAGCATCCAAGGTCACGCAATCCAAAATAGTTTTAATATATAAATGTGTCATTGCCACTTATATATTTATATCGACACAGTGGATTTGTCACACTGTTTGGTTTGACAAAGGCTACGGAGAAATGCATTATCGGTCATTCTTATATAATGGATAAACTGCCAAAATAAAAAATAAAAACAGGCAGTAACATTAAAGGTGGATGCAGCCACAAGTGTGTGTGTGTGTGTGTTTGTTTATCTATATTTATGAGGTGTGTATGTGTGCGTGTCTGTGTGCGTGTGTTCGTGTGTGTGTGTGTATGTGTGTATATATATATATATATATATATATATATATATATATATATATATATATATATTACCTACTGGCGGTCGCCAGTAGGTAGTTATAGTTAGGACCACGTTTCCATAGGAAATCCGCAACATTCTATTTTGAATAACTTTGGCGCCGGTCGACGAATCCTCGCAAATTTTTCAAAATAGGTGGGGCGCTCCGCTCCGCTCCTACCCTGAAAGTCTCGGGGGGATTCATCAAGCGGGGGCTGAGATAAAAGGGGGGTCCCAAAACGCGTTTTTCCCATGCATTTTTCCATAGGACCTTTAGACAGGGCTACAGCCCGAACGGCTGAACAGAATTACTTGAAATTTGGCAGAGAGGTAGTCCTCAGGTCAAGGAAGTGCCTTTTGTAGGTTTGGTGTAAATCTGTTCAGTAGATTCTGAGAAAATAGCCTTTAAATCAATATATATATCTGAGCCAGCTTACGGTGCGCTTACGGTACGCTTACCGTACGCGTACGGTGGCGTGCGCGAGCACGATTCTGATTGGCTCTTAGATCTTAGTAAACATTCGAATCGGCCGAAACCAGGAAGCGGCGGCCGCCATTTTCTCTCTCGCACTGAGAGTGATGATGAAAATACAAAGCACAAAAACATGTAAAGGGGCTGTTTTGACAGCTCCCACACACATAGCCATGTTGAGGGAGTCCCCAAAGATCCCCCAAGGCCAAAAACTGATTTTTTTTTTTTTCGCTAATTTCGCCGATTACGCTTACCGTACGCGTACAGTAAAAAATTATATATAAAAAAAAATTATCCACACTCTCCCCACCCTGTGTGCAATCGGTGGCCGAAGGCCACCAATTGTGCATGGCTTCTAACAGATGAGATAAACTATAATATTTAAAAAAATAAAAATAAAAAAAAAAATTATCCACACTGTGTCCACCCCATGTGCAAATGGTGCCCTAAGGGCACCATTTGTGCATGGCTTATAAAAATTACGAAAAATTAAAATATTACCTTTCAAAACGAAGTGCATCATATGTCCTCCATGTGCGCACGGTGCGCGAAGCGCATCGTGCGTACATGGCCCATCTAGCGTAACGTGGGCACGCGGTGCACGTAGCGCACCGCGTGCCCACCGTGCGTGCATGGCACTAACTGCGTAAAGTGGTCGCGCGGTGCGCGAAGCACACCGCGTGCTTACTGTGCGCGCACGGTGCGCGAAGCGCACCGTGCGCGCACGGAACGAACTGCGTTAAGTGGGCGCGCACGCCACGAATGGCGTAAAGTAACTTAGCATTTAAAAAACCGTACAAATTCACTGAAAAAACCATAGGTTTCACACACGTTATAGTTAGGAATTAGCATTTAAAAAACCTTGCAAATTCACTGAAAAAACCATAGGTTTCACACATGTCATAGTTAGCGGAAATTTTACTGATAAAAAACCAATGAAATTCCCCCGTTATAGTTAGTGCAGGCAACTATAACTCACGCGACCGCAATCTTCTGCTGATGACATATGTGTCTTTATGAAAAAAAAAATATTTGTAATATATGTATAGCTAAAAATGTATGGAAGAAGACATGGGCAAATAAGTGTCTAAATACAGTATTAGCATCAGCAGAGGATTGCGGTCGCGTGAGTTATAGTTGCCTGCACTAACTATAACGGGGGAATTTCATTGGTTTTTTATCAGTAAAATTTCCGCTAACTATAACATGTGTGAAACCTATGGTTTTTTCAGTGAATATATATATATATATATATATATATATATATATATATATATATATATATATATATATATATATATATATATATATATATATATATATATATATATCCTACTGGCAACAGCCAGTAGGTAGATGTAGTTAGAACCAAATTTTCCATAGGAAAAGCGTTTTTTGTTTGGCCAATAACTTTGGCACTGCTTGATGAATCTTCATGAAATGTTCTCCTTTTTGGTTCAGCTGCTGTGTTGACAGTTTTGGGGTGATCCGTCAAGTGGGGGCAGAGAACAAAGGGGGGGTACCAAAACTAGTTTACCCCATGGTATGTCTACGGGTATTTTTCATTTTTTGAATATGACTACAGCCCAAACCGCTGAAAGGAATTACACCAAATTTAGATGTTAATCCAGAAAGTGTGCTTTTCATGATTTGGTGTTAATCCGTTCAGTAGTTACAGAAATATTTGAGTTTAAAAATATAGATTTCTGGGGACGTGAGTTCCTGCAGTATTGGCAGCCATCGTGGGACTCGGCTTGAAGCTAAGTCTCACGGAAAAAGTAAAATCATATGGCGTGAGTCCTCTGACCTTGGTTTTGGGACGTCACTCTCCCCAGCAGCTCTGCAGCGATCAGTGCTGCCTCCCAGCCAGCCTGCCCTCCATGACAGGGTTCGAGCCTCCCTTCAGCCCGTCCCTGTCATGTCAGCTGTGTGTATTCTCCGCTCTGCCTCTATTTGTGCCCGTGATCTAACCTTGCACCTGTGCCCATGAGTTAAGCTTGTTTTCAGTATTTTGCCTGCCGGTGAGTTAAGCTTGCTTTTTTTGTTTTTTTTCTGCCTGCTCTTCGCTGCCCCCTCGCTGTGTTCTTGATTCCCACAGTTTTTTTTCATCCCGCGTCCCGCCCCGCTCTCGCCTCCCAGCCGCTCGTCCCTCCCCCTCCCCTACATATGCCAGCTGCTGGGCGGTCGCGCCGCTGGCGCGCCTAAGGCAAGCCTGTCTGCGCCTAGACCGCGCCCAGTGCCAGACCCCCTGGCCCCCACGAACCCCACAGACCCCGACGCCGCTATGACACTGACACCCTCCACGCACTCAACGACAGCTGAAACACCACCTGCTTCCAGGCCTCCCCGAAGATCACCCACGGACCTTTCACCTGCCGCAGCTGCAGCTTCGCCAGCCAGCGCGTACCAGACACCCTGCCCTGCCCATACCAACAATGCAGGCACCAACCACCTCAGTTGCATACTGCTCAACACCCGCTAAATCCATAAACACGCCGTTGAACATTGGGACCTGCTCGACTCCTCCGCCCCGGACGTCCCCTTCCTAACGGAAACCTGGATGAACACCTCCTCGGCACCAGACATAGCCATAGCCATAGCCATCCCCGATGGCTACAAGATCATGCGCAGAGACCGGAACAACAACAAACCGGGAGGAGGAATTGCCATCATCCAAAAGGACATCATCAGAGTCTCATCCAGCACCGAAGACGCCCTCCACATGGCCGAACACCTACACTTCCAGATCCACGTCAACAACAACACCACCCTCAGAGGAACCCTCGTCTACAGACCCCCGGACCACTGACCACAGTTCAGAGAATCTATCGCCGACCTTATCAGCACGCACGCCATCGCCTCCGCTGACTACATACTCCTCGGAGACCTGAACTTCCACCTAGAGAACACCAACGACAACTCCAGAACACTGATCGACAACCTCGCCAACTTCGTACTCAAACAACTGGTCACGACACCCACCCACGCTGCTGGACACACGCTCGACCCCATCTTCTCCGCCAGCGACCACGTCACCTTCAGCCACACCATCGAACTCCACTGGACCGACCACCACTGCATCCACTTCTCCTTCAAGAAACACACCACACACAACAAATCGCAACGCCTCCCACACCGCATCTGGAAAAAAGTCACCGAAGACCAGCTTATTACCGCACTCACCCAAGACTCTCCCCCTGAGCCCTCGGAGACCAATACAGCAGCCCACAACTTCAGACTATGGATCGACAACTGCGCCGACACCCTTGCCCCAATTAGGAAACCCTCCAACAGACGCACCAATACTAGAGCCATCTGGTTCAACGACGAGCTCCAGAAATCCAAGCACACCTGCAGAAAACTCGAGAAGCAATGGCGCAAAGAGCAGACACCAGACAACCACGGAGCCCTCACGAACGCCAGACGCAGACATCACCAGCTCATCAGATCCGCAAAAAGAACCTCATTCAAGGATCACATTGACAACAACACACACAACAGCAAAGAGCTCTTGAACATCGTGAAAGAACTTGCCACTCCCAACCCCAGCTCCAACGACATCCCACCGTCACAAGAACTCTGCGACTCCCTGGCTACCTTCTTCCACCGCAAGATCGCTGACATCTACAACAGCTTTGACACCCAAATGCAAATGACAGATGCCGACTCCCCTGCACCAACACCCACCGATCACACCAACCACCTGCTCGCCTGGAACAGCATCAACGATGAAGAAACCGCCAGAATCATGAATTCCATCCACTCCGGCTCACATTCCGACCCCTGCCCCCACCACATCTTCAACAAAGCGAGCATCATCATCGCACCCCAGCTTCGAAAGGTCATCAACAGCTCCTTCAAGACCTCCACCTTCCCAGAGAGCTGGAAATCAAAGCCCTCCTCAAGAAACCCACAGCAGACCCAAAGGACCTCAAGAACTTCCGGCCCATCTCCCTGCTCCAGTTCCCGGCAAAAGTCATCGAGAAGGCTGCCAACAGACAACTGACCACCTTCCTGGATGAGAACAACATCCTGGATTCCTCGCAATCCGGCTTCCGCAGCAATCACAGCACCAAGACCGCCCTCATCACCGCCATTGATGACATCAGGACCATACTTGACAAGGGCGGGACCGCAGCCCTCATCCTCCTGGACCTCTCGGCAGCGTTCGACACCGACTGCCACCACACCTTTCGCTCATGCCTCCACGACGCAGGGATCTGAGGCAAAACCCGGGAATGGATCACCTCCTTCCTCACCGGCAGAACCCAAAGAGATCGCCTCCCCCGGTACCGATACGAAGCGACCACAATCAACTGCGGCTTACCCCAAGAATCATCCCTCAGCCCAACCCTCTTCAACATCTACATGGCACCGCTAGCCAACATCGTCCGATATCACCACCTCAACATCGTCTCATATGCCGATGACACGCAGCTGATCCTCTCCCTCACCAAAGACCCGGCCATCGCCAAATTCAACCTCCACGTAGGAATGAAGGCCGTCTCAGAATGGGTGAAGATCATCCGCCTGAAACTGAACTCTGACAAGACGGAGGTCCTCATTCTCGGTTCCACCCCCTCCGCATGGGACGACTCCTGGTGGCCGACCGCCACTAACCATGCACACAATCTGGGGTTCATCCTGGACTCAACACTCACCATGTCAAAGCAAGTCAACACGGTCTCCTCCTCCTGCTTCAATACCCTCCGAATGGTCCAGAAAATCTACAAATGGATCCCTCCTGAAACCAAGAGAACAGTCACCCAAGCGCTCGTTAGCAGCA
The DNA here is from genome assembly GCF_964204655.1 of Triturus cristatus. Taxonomy (NCBI): domain Eukaryota; kingdom Metazoa; phylum Chordata; class Amphibia; order Caudata; family Salamandridae; genus Triturus; species Triturus cristatus. Next base: position 697,360,681 of record NC_140588.1, read on the forward strand.
GGCTGTACTATGGCAATGCACTCTATGCAGGAACCTCGGCTACACTCCTGAAGAGACTCCAGCGCATACAGAACGCCTCCGCACGCCTCATCCTCGGACTCCCCTGCCACAGCCGAATCACAACCCACCTACGAGACCTGCACTGGCTCCCGGTCAACAAGAGGATCACTTTCAAACTTCTAACCCATGCACACAAAGCACTCCACAATGCCGGACCAGCATACCTCAACGAACGACTGTCCTACTACACCCCAAACCGCCAACTGCGCTCCGCCAACCTCGCCCTCGCTACCGTCCCACGCATCTGCCGAACAACCACCAGGAGCAGATCCTTCTCTCACCTTGCTGCTAAGATGTGGAACATCCTTCCCCCTCATCTACGTATGACCCAGGACCTGCTGACCTTCAGGAGACGCCTCAAGACATGGCTGTTCGACCTGTAGCTACCTCCCCCCCCCCCCTTAGCGACTTGAGACCCTCACGGGTGAGTAGCGCGCTCTACAAATGATTGATTGATTGATTGATTGGTGCCACCCCCCCAGGGGACTGCCACCTCGATGGGGCAAACAATAATAACAATGCTGGGGGCTGCAAGGCCCCCCTGCAGCTACAGGGACTGCCACCTCCCAAGGGCTATTTACTAAGTTTATGCAGGAGAGGCCCATATGTAATGGGGGCCTCTTGGACTTCCCCTGCCTGGGGACCACCACCTCCCCAGGGTCAAGGTGATTTTTAAGAAATGGCAGGGGGTTGCATGGCCTCCCTCCTGGGCTGTTCTTGGCCAAGAGGACCGCCACCTCCCCGGGGCAGGCCCATAATCAAGGAAGGATGGGGGCTGAGTGGCCCCTCCATCTGGAGCCATATATAGCCCCGGGGACCGCCACCCCCAGGGCCCTCCTGCTCTGTCCCAGGGTGCCCACCCCAGGACATGGCTGTTTGCTAAGACTTGGCGGGTGCTTTACCACTCTCACCAAGCCATAGCAAATTGTGCTCCATTTTGAGCAAGCAAGAGCCTTTGCTCTTGCTTTCTCAGATTGGAACACAATTTCTTTTACACACATGGAACTGCATGTTAGCAGCTCCCTATGTGTAAAAGCAATCCCATCTCCCAAAGGAGGCGGGGAGCCAGCAGGAACAGCGGGGACCTTGAGGTTTACCCCGCGGTCCTCACTACTAAAAAGTGAGTGCCCTGGGTGGGACCAGGGCACCAACAACAGAGGCCTGATACCAAGGGATGAGGTCCCCAGGGCCGAAATCAGTCCAGGAAGGAGGCTGCTTGCCCCCCCTCCCTTTAACTTTTAAAAGGCTGGGCTTTGGAGGATCGGACCCCCAGGGACAACATCAACCCAAGAAGGGGGGCCACCCAGTCATCCTTTCCCATTGGAGAAAGGCTTGGCCCCAGGGGATGGGGTCCTCGGGGCTGAAAACAGCCCAGGAAAGGGGGGGGCAATACAGCCCCCTCCCTTAAAAATGTTTTTTTTAAACCTTTGGCAAGTCACCAGAGGCCATGCCCCCTTCACCACCACTCTGCAAAAGTGCCTCATGGTGGATAATTGGTTGGCGGATGAAGTCCCCTTGTCTGCAGAAGGTCCTTGCGGACCCACAAGCCCTCCTGTTACTACCACTAAGTCCCAATCAGTGGGATTGCTGAGTAATCTTCAGAAGCCACGCCCCCTTTCTCCACCACTGTGTTAACGTGCCTCCTGCTGCACTGCTAGCTGGGGGATGAGTGTCCCCTTGGTTACAGAGGGTCCTTGGTGGCCAACTACTACTCCTCTTACCGCCAGCAAGTCCTACAGAGCATGATTGCTGTAAGGACTTCGGGGGCCATGCCCCTTTACTCCATCAATCTGCAAACGTGCCTTCCTTTTACCTCCAGCAAGTCCCTAACAGTGGGATTTCTGAGAGCTGGTTGGAGGTACCACCCCCTTTCTCCACCACTCTGCAAACGCGACTACCAGTTAAAAAAACTTAGAAATTCACTTAAAAAAACAAATTTTACAGGAACATTACAGTTGGAAAATAGAAATTCACTACAAAAACAAAGGTAACAGGAACGTTATAGGTAGGCGTACCAAACCAATGAAATTCAGCAGCTATAGTTAGCTGAGCTAACTATAACCTATGCCCCCGCAATGCACTGCTTATGAACTCACATATTACATCGCTCATGACATGGTCAGTGACATCACTGATGACATTTCAAATGGCATCACTAATGACATCATCCACAGAACCACTCACACACCCATAGCACCTCTCGTATACCCACTGACACATCCATACAACCACTCACTTATCTATTCACAGACCCATACCAGTGCTCATATACCCACTCACTCCCCCATACATAGAGGTAGTCACACACCTACTCACTCACTCGTACAGCCACTCACACAACCATTCACTCACCCATACTGCCACTTATACGACCAGTACTCACCCATACAGCCACTCACATAGTCACACATTCACCCATACAGCTTCTGACACACCCATTACTTTCCTATACAGTTACTCACACACCCACGTATTCACCCTTACAGCCTCTCAACACAGCCACTCACTTATCCCTACAAGCACTCACTCACACACGTACTCACACACCCACACAACCACTTACATGTCCATTTGCACATCCATACAAGCATTCACACATCCTCTCACTTACTCATACAGCCATTAACACACAATCTCCAATAATGCCACTCATACACCAACTTACTTAACCAAACACCCACTCAAGCAGCCACTAACTCAACCACACCACCACTTACACACTGAGTCACTAACTCATATAGCCATTCAGACACCCACTCACTCACCCATACAGTAATTAGTCATCCACTTACCCCCATAGAGCCACTCACATTGCAACTCACTCACTTATACAGCCACTGACACACCCACTTACTCACCAGTACCACCACTCACAGCATTTATCTAGTACAGCTTGTAATATTATCTCACTTTACATTTTAAAAAAATCTTAAGGAAATACTGAATAAGAACAAAGGTTCACGCCCATTTTCCCGCTGCTGTTTCCCTGCGGCTCCACCCCCCCACTCTCCCATTCGCCGCCCCGCTCCCGCCTCCCTGCTGCTCCTCCCTCCCACCTACCCTTATATGGAGGCTGCGCAGCAGGCACGCCGCTGGCGCGCCTAAGGCAAGCACGTCTGCTCCCGTCCATGCCTGGACCGTGCCTAGCACCAGGACCCCTGGCCCCCACGAGCTGCACAACGCCCGCCACTGCTACGACTCCAGCACCCTCCTCGCACTCAATGCTGGACGATCTCGCACCTGCTGCCTGGCGGCTCCGAAGCTCACCCAAGGACCCTTCTCCTGCCGGAACTGCAGCTTTACCAGCATCCAGCCCGCCAACCCACCTACCGAAGAACCCAACTTCCTCAGATGCATCCTGCTCAACACCTGCTCCACCCGCTCCACCCGCAAACACGCCTCCGAACTCTGGGACCTACTTGACACCAACGCCCCAGACGTCGCCTTCCTGACGGAGACTTGGCTGAACCCCTCCTCAGCAACCGACATCGCCATAGCCATCCCGGAAGGCTACAAAATCACCCGCAAGGACCCCACCAAAGGAGTAGGAGGAGGAATTGCCATCGTCCACAGAAACACTCTCAAAATCTCGACAGACACCGACGAAACCCTCAGCCCCGCCGAACACCTGCATTTCCAGATCCACACTGACCCCAACACCACCCTCAGAGGAACCCTCGTCTCCAGACCCCCTGGACCCCGACCGCAGTTTAGCGACTCCATCGCCGACTTCATCAGCACACACGCCCTCGCCTCCACGGACTACATCCTCCTCGGGGACCTGAACTTCCACCTCGAGAACAACAACAACTCCAACTCGCCCACCCTGATCGACAACCATGCCAACACCCACCCACTCCGCTGGCCACACGCTTGACCCCATCTTCTCAGCAAGCTCCCACGTCTTCTTCAACCACAAAAGTGAACTCCACTGGACCGACCACTGCTGCATCCACTTCACCACCCAGTAGATGCCTCACCGCCGCTGGAGCAAAGTCACCGAGGACCAGCTAACCAGCGCCCTGGCCCAGAGCCCACCCGCAGACCCGACCGACCCTGACGCCGCAGCCCGTAGCCTCAGACAATGGATCGACGACTGCGCCAACACCCTCACTCCGCTCAAGAAGCCCTCCAACACTCACACCAGCAAGCGAGCCAGCTGGTTCACCGAAGACCTCCAGGCCTCCAAGTGAACCTGCCGAAAACTCGAAAAAAACTGGATCCGGGAACGAACACCAGAAAGCTACACAGCCCACAAGATCGCCACCCGCAGACACCACCACCTCATCAGAACCGCCGAAAGGACCTCCTTCAAAGACCGACTAGACAACAACACACCCAACAGCAAAGAGCTCTTCAACATCGTGAAGGAACTCAGCAACCCCAGCTCCAACACCAATGACATCCCACCGTCACAAGACCTGTGCGACTCACTGGCCACCTTCTTCCATCGCAAGATCACAGACATCCACGACAGCTTCATCGCCATCACCACCTCAGCAACCGATGAGACCCCCGCTCACACGACCACCACCCGCACCAACCGCCTGCTCGCCTGGACCAACATCAATGATGACGACACCATCAAGATCATGAACACCATCCACTCCGATCCCCGGAAGACCCCTGCCCACACCACATCTTCAACAAAGCCAGCAGCACCATCGCACCCCATCTCCGGAAAACAATCAACATCTCCTTCGAGACAGCGACCTTTCCAGAGAGCTGGAAGCACGCAGAGATCAACGCCTTACTCAAGAAACCCAAGGCGGACCCCAAGGACCTCAAGAACTTCCGACCCATCTCCCTGCTCCCGTTCTTGGCGAAGGTCATCGAAAAGGCCGTCAACAAACAACTGACCAGCTTACTCAAGGAGAACAGCATCCTGGACCCGTCCCAGTCCGGGTTCCGCAGCAACCACAGCACCGAAACTGCCCTCATCGCCACCACCGACGACATCAGGACCCTGCTTGACAACGGTGAAACCGCGGCCCTCATCCTTCTGGACCTGTCAGCCCCCTTCGACACTGTCTGCCACCGCACACTTCGAACACGCCTCCACGACGCCGGAATCCAAGAGAAGGCCCTGGACTGGACCACCTCCTTCCTCTCTGGCAGAACACAGAGCGTCCGCCTCCCCCCCTTTTGCTTCAAAGCCAATGAGATCATCTGCGGCGTACCCCAAGGCTCATCACGCAGCCCAACGTTGTTCAACGTCTACATGGCACCGCTCGCCCACGTCGCACGTTGGCATGACCTCAACATCAACTCCTACGCCGACGACACCCAGCTGATCCTCTCCCTCACCAAAGACCCCCACACCGCCAAAACCAACCTCCACGAAGGAATGAAGGCCGTCGCCGACTGGATGAGAAACAGCCGACTGAAGCTGAACTCGAACAAGACGGAGGTCCTCATCCTCGGATCCACCCCTCAGCCTGGGACGACTCCACTAGGAGCACCCCCTACACCCACCAACCACGCACGCAACCTTGGGGTCATCCTTGACTCCACCCTGTCCATGATGAAGCAGGTCAACGCCGTCTCCTCCTCCTGCTTCAACACCCTCTGCATGCTTCACAGGATCTTCAAGTGGATCCCCACTCAGACTAGAAGGACGGTCACCCAGGCCCTCGTCAGTAGTAGACTGGACTATGGAAACGCACTCTACGCAGGAGCACCGGCCAAACTCCTGAAACTGCTCCAACGCATCCAGAACGCCTCCGCACACCTGATCCTCGACATCCCTCGCCGCAGCCACATCACACCCCACTTGAGAGACCTGCAATGGCTCCCCATCAATAAGAGGATAACCATCAAACTCCTCACCCACGCACACAAGGCACTCCACAACACCGGACCAGCGTACCTCAACAGCCCACTCAGCCTCTACATCCCCACCCGCCAGCTCCGCTCCGCAGACTGCGCCCTCGCCACCATCCCCCACATCCGAAGAGTGACCACCGGCAGCAGATCATTCTCCCACCTCGCTGCCAAGACATGGAACACCCTCCCCATCCGCCTGCGGCAGACCGAGGACCTCCTAACCTTCAGGAGACTTCTCAAAACCTGGCTCTTCGAACAGTGGCAGCTTTCCCCCCCCCCCCCCAGCACCTTGAGACCCTCACGGGTATGTAGTGCGCTTTATAAATCCAATGATTGATTGACATAGTGATTAGTGAGCTATCCAACTAGAGTATCTCAAGCGGGGCTGCCACCGGGCCTGGTGAACCCAGTCCCACTAAAATGTAATTAATTATTCATGAGCCTCTTCTATCAGGTTCTCATAAATAACAATGCTGGGTGCTACCAAGACTGGGGTGTAAGGTGTGGGTAGTGTGCCGGCCCATGGTGAAGGAAATGGAGAAAGCAAAATGACCCCAATAGGGGAAAAAACTGAGCGGTTGGAGAAATACTAAACGTCATAACTAAAGTGGTAACAGTAAGGAAAGATGAGAGCTAAAATGATGGGTAGGTAACCCCTGTGATATTGTGACTCAGTCTGTCAGATTTTGCAGCCTCAAAAATATAAAATATGCAGCCCAAAAAAGCAATTTTTTGTTAGTATTTTTGTGGCAGGCACAAGATGCGCCTATCACAAAAATATTGTGACCTAGCGCAGAAGCAACAACAAAGTACTGTACTTTGAGGCAATAGAAAGCTGAGAAGAGGGTTGTCTGGTGCAAAAAAGTGCAGATTTTAATTTAAAATCAGAGCTGCTTCTGGTACCATGTAACTCATCAGTATCTAGACCACAGCACAAAATACATGACCTGAGGGTGGAATTTAGATCACAGGAGGCCAGATACTGCTGGGAAGGAAGGGGGACTAGGAGAAATGGAGACACGGGGAGGGGCAGCCAAGGAAATCAGGTGTCTTTGACTGGCACTTTGACTCTGTCCGGAGGTGCAGTATGAATTGTGCTGGCATTTCCCTTGCTGGTAGATGCCTGAATCACCAAGCACCCTCGAGTTGGGTGAGGAAGGATATTTATGTCCCCTAGCCCAGATTGGCTCACAGAGGGAGTTGAACATGGTTTAGACCAGGTTGCTAATAGCTTTTCTATCAAAGCTTTGTTGAAAAGAACAACAGCTGTGAAGCAGTAGGCCCACGCTGCAAGAATTCTATTGAGAAATTTGAATATGTCTCCAAAATAGACTAATTTGTTAATGAACTATTCTCCGCAGTGTGGGAAGGGGCTGGTAGGGAGTTCATATTGGTCTATTGGAAGGTATCTACACCACTAGCAGTCTGTAGGTCTAAGAAGAGGCTGAAATCTGTTTAATGATGGGTGAGTAAACCGTTGACCCCGTTGTCGTCCTCCTCATTATGTGGAGCATCTTGAAGCCCTCGAATAGCATCAGAAGTCGATTCTACGATAGTGCTGGCATTGGGGAAGAGACTTGAGCTCATCCAAAGTTGGTTGTACCTTGTTAATCCCACAAAAAGACACAGACCTGGTCCGGATTGATGTTGGTTCCAGATCGGAGACAGGTGTCAGGGTCAGATCTGGAGTAGGCACCACTGAGGTCGGAGCAGGCGCCAGAGCAGTCAGAATCAATAGGGCCTCCACCACAGGAGTGAAGCTATAGGCCAGCACAGATGAGGACCAGATGGAAGTACAACTGAGTCAGTCAGCATTAGGACAGGCCCCGCCAACAGAAGCCCGACTGTGGGTCTATGTGGCTCAGATGGACTTGAACGTTGTCTACAGTGAGCTGGTGTTGTCCTACAGAGCTGCAGCATGGCCTCCATTAAGGCCTCTATCAGCAACAAACCTTGACCCGGCAGGCTGCAGCCAGTTTCGGCATGGGTTCAGAGATGGAGGATGGAAGCAGAGTCAGGTCCTTTGAATGCTGAATGAGTGAATTCTATCTGAAGCGGAAGTAGTGGGATGGTGACGAGTCACTCTTGGACGCCTTGCATTTGTCATGACGAGTGTCTCTCTTATTCATCTTTGGTTTACCCGAGGATGGTGGCTTAGAGGGAGACTGGGAACTGGTATGGCAGATGCCTCAAGAGTTGGAGTGGGAGCAGGTCCACTGTTTGGAGCATGTCCTAAGTAGAAAGGGGAACACATGCAGCCACGGCCGGCATGCTCGCGGGAGGGGGGTTGGGGCGGGTTGGGAATAAAATGAAAAGTTAGGTACCTTTAATGCCGGTTCAGCGCTGCCTCCGAGTCCGCACCTGGTCTCGTGTTCTTAATCCTGGTGGAGCAAGAAGCATCTAGCAGGCAGCCTCCCACCCCTACCCTAGGCTAAGCCAATCACAATGCTGCAATGGCAGCGTTGTGATCGGTGAAGCGCAGCGGAGAGCACCCCAGCCGGGCCATTTTCTCTATGTAGGCTGCATCATGCAGCCTACATAAAGAAAAAGGGGGCCCTGGGGCCGACCAAACAGTCAGTACCCACAACAGTGGGCAAACCACTCCCCCCTGCCCTCGTGCGGAACTGCCCACCTGCCTTCCCACAACTAGGCACTCCAGGCACTTCTGCTTTCTCGCAGTGCGAAAAACTGAAACATAAATGGTAATTTTACCTTTTTATGTTTCTGCCTTCTCGCACTGCGATAAAGCAGTTGCGCGATGCCCCCACGCCCCTATGGAGGAGCTGCCACTGCATGAAGACGTTTAACAAAGGCACACAATCACCCGCAGCTGCGCTCTGTTAAGAGAAGAAATGCAGGAAGCATAGCTGCCAAGGTTTCAGATTGCTTACGTGTGACATTTTCATAATTTCAGTGAAATCATGAGTGACATTCAGCGACTATGAATGACACTTTCTTGTGAACAGTATAATGTCACCCACACTTAGTAGTAGCATGGCACAGCCCACAGCCCTGGTCGGACACCTGTTTCTGTGCGAGGCTGCAGAGAAAAAATATATTCAACAGAGATTTCAATAAACTGAACTGTCTCACTTGCTGGCACGTGAGATGGGGGCTATGGGTGCTGCAAGCTGCAGTGGCCTCCTGGTTCGGGCTCTGGCACTTATTATTTTACATATTAAGCACGGCCCTGCCTCATTTAAAGTAGGGGGACCTAAACCAGTTCCACAGTCGAAAGCCCTCTCCCGCTCAGCAGTACCACAGCACCTTCACGTCTACGGTAGAGGAACTTTAGGAAGGCAAATAAGCCCACTTAGGGAAAGTGTCCCAACGTTGGTCTTCCTACCCACAATCACCATGGAAGGAATGATGGTTGCAGGCAGGAAAAAACACAAATAATGCCCTCTATGCACTTGGAGACAACCTCTCAATGCATCAGGTGCATTGACTGTAAAACAACAAAATGCTGACCCGGTCGGAAATACAGTTCAGTGGTCTTGAAGAGAGGCATCTTTATACACTTACTGAACAGCAGGGATGATGGGGCACGCCTGGTGTTTGGGGTTAGCAGTTCCATGTTCTCAACAGCTGTGATGCAAGAGGCCAGCACAGGTCAAAAGTATTTTTCTATGGACAGGTGATCGCACAAAAAAAGTGCCCCATTGTATGCGCTAGTCAGTAGTCACATGCCATGCTTGGGACACAGAGGGCGCTCAGGTAACTGCAGACACAAGGAGATGTGATAGACAGCAAGGAGGTAGGCAAGCAAAGAAAACCATGATACTACTACCTGCACAGTGTGCAGTGGTAGCGTTAATGCTTACACTTGCACTGTCAGGAGTCTGCAGACCATCAGTAACAGATCGAGCAGCACAACAGTCCCAACTGTTATCTCGGGCGCACAGCGATCTGCCAACCTGGAGTTCAGTCATGCATTATAGCAGCGCTCAGCTTCACAGCGGAGGATGTGCTATAATGTGTGATTTTGCATTTCAGTGCGGTGATGTGGACCACCGCACTGAAATGCGTTAGACGAACGCCTGATGCGTGGTACTTGGCATGGTCGAGAAACCTACAAACGCAGCATTTGTAATACCATGATTGGGGTTCTCTTTAATAACCAGAATTGATTTCTATTGAAAGGAACCCTTTTTGCAACATTAGGATAATCAGACTGGGGAAAAATATGCAGCTCTTAGATGACAGTTAATAGCTCACTGTTTTATGTTAAGAAGATTTTGACTTATACTGCAAGTACCAAAAGGATCTCACTGACAAAAGCAGTAACCCACTGACCCATTACATTATGTGCACTTTGTGATCTGGATGGTACATCTTTGCAGCAGGTAAATTAGCCCTCTGCGCTACCTTTCCATGAGTCAAAACTTCTACTTGACAAAACTCCATCTCTCTCCAGGAAGAACATTCATCACCGGAGTTATCATGATATTTTTATTGTTGCCTAAAATTGCTGGAGGACAGGAAAGAGGCAGCAAGTGCTTTTAAAAACATAATATACTTGTAAGCATGACACCCCACCTGAAGCCAGCGCCCGGTGCGATTGCATCTCCCTAGAGCCACCCAGGTCCGCTGACCTCAGTGACTGTCACGCTAGGGTGTGCTGCTTCATAGGCCTGCCTGCAAGACTGGAGGGGAACTTCAGTATGGATTGTGGTTGACAGGCCTTTAAGGTTAACTCACAATTGACACCACTAGGGTCCACATGCTGGTGCTAAGACACCAGGGCTTCTAAGGTTTAGCAAGGGAATGTGCTCCCTCAGGAGAGGGGTCTGGTGGACTGGTCATGAAGGCTGAACCTGGTTCCCCAGTTCCAAATTCGGCAGCTCTGACCATAGTGCCACATCCTCTCCTCTACTGAACACCATACTGCCCCATTTAGAGAAACTTGCACTGCCTTCAGCTACAACCCAATTGTGCCCCGCTATAAACTCCTAGATGCGACACAATTCAAATTACGCATTAGACGAGAGTAATATGCTGATTAAAAAAAGCGAGTCTATCCAAGAGCCTCTCATGAGGGACCATATCAAAGGCCGCAGACAGATCGAGTAGTATCAGAACAGCCTTGCCCCCCTGGTCCAGCTTGGGATACTGAATCACGTACACTTGAAATTACCAATCCCATTCCCTTTCCCTGAAAACCTAACTATTGACCCCTGAAATTATGTGCCCTCAGCAGCAGCTACCGTGTGACAAAGCTGTAAAACTGCCGCGCCCCATCCTTGTGGAGAAGGTGGTAGCTGAGGTAAGAGTTGGGTAACGACCTGAATCTCCCAAAGTCCATTTTACCCCTTAAAAAATGTTTTTTTGAGAGGTAAAGCAAGGTTCATTGACAGTGAGACTAGTTAAACGACGATGATTCGAAAAGTGTGGCAAAGCAGATTTTTTCCAAAACAAAGTGTTTTGAAGTATATAAGCGATTATTGCTTTAAACTCAGATCATACAAACAGAATGTCTGAAAATATGGATTATAAGCTTGTTTTTAAAAACGCCTCCTACCTCTGCCGGTCGCACTTAAACACTTGTGTGCCACTCTGACGACGATCAAGTCCCGGGATCAAGTGACAAGACCAATACTGTGCCTCCGGTTCATGAAAGTACACATGTTCAGAGGGCACGGAAGGGGCTGAGAAGTTGACTGTTTTGTCAACAATCTCTGTCCAGGTTGATGCAGGGGCTTAGGAGGGAATGGGCCCACCAGGCTGTAAAACTATAACATCCTGTGCAAGAGGCTCAGGTAATGTGACTTCTCTGCTGGGGGGTGCAGGAAGGAAAAATAAAGCTACCACCCGCAGGTGTGTCCAATCTTCAAAGCATGTGTGCCCTTCTGGTCACCAAAAGGGTGGTGTGAATGTGGGAAAACAGCAGGCGAGTCCCGTTCCATGGATCACCCATGTGATGGCTGATACCCCCAGAGTAGACTCACAGGAAGGCTGGTTGGGGGTATGGCTAATTGATTGGTTAAATTCTGGCTTGCCTGCTCAGCGCTGTTCATGAACATTCTATCTTTGATGCATAGCATTTTAAATTTAAAGGCGCAGTTGCATGCTCATATATGTTAGACAATTTTAGCGTGCTGTTGCTGCCTCATTGGCCGTGTGCCTCAATTGCAGGATTGTCAGAGGGGCGCTAGAATACGTGACTAATGCATTTTAATGCGGTGATGCTGACACTAGCATTAAGATGTGTTAGTTGAAAGCCTGATGCGGCCCTACCCTAACCCAGCCCTGAAACTGCGAAAAGTAAAATTATAACCACAACTTTATTATAATTTTATTTTTTTCCTGCTCAAAGAGAGCATTTGTTAAAGTTTTGATGTTAATCGCATCGCCCATCATAAGCTGAAATTAACATGGAAACTTGAATAAATGCACACAATCACCCCGCAGTCCAGCTCTATTAAGAAAAGAAATGCAGCAACATAGCTGCCAAGGTTTGACATTGCTATGTCTTAACACTGTTCATGTGGATCTGTATGTGAGGAAATGCACTGACTTTTCACTTTTTTAAACAAAAGTTTGGAGTGATATTTGGTGCTGCACCCACACGCCCGGTCTGGTTACTGGCGTACATAGCCTTGGTTGCAGCGCACATAGACCTTACACTGCCGCACACAGAGGAAAAAAATTAGAGGGAACATTGATTAGGAGTCCATGATAAGAAGCATGATAGTTTGGTTTTATAGTAAAGAAGAGCGCTTCACAGTAATCCTAGCAGACTGTTAGGAGATTTTCAGGTGTTTCTTAAAAATTATTGCCAGCTCCCCACCTCGGTTGCCAGCTCTATCTATTATGTTAACTAAGTATCCAGTCAGTAAGGTGATTTATAGCCCACCATGCAATGGGGCATGCCCAAGGGGCATGGGCCAGAGTCAGCTACTGGATCACAGTCCAAAGTGAAGTGGAAGAATGACTCCAAACAGGAAAAAGCTGTGGGGAAAATGTAACAGCAAACCGGATTCCAGCAACCCCACACACCTCGGCAGACTCCCCTGCAGGAGGCGAGATACTGGCAAAATTAAACAGAAATAAAATAAACGTGAGAATCAATGATCATTAAAGACATAACACGGTTAAAACCGACTAAAGTATGACGCCTAACTGCAAGTAGTAGGCAACTCCTAAAACGACAGAAGAATACCTATGAGGTATTAAAAACGCTCAGAATCCACTCCTTTGGAAAGTCATTTTTTGAAATCTTAAGGTTAAAAAAATAAAGCAATCTTGGAACTAAATATATTCTGAATGGCCTACTTAGAGGAGACTAGTCATTTCTGATTGGTTAGTCACGCACTGAATAATATGTTGTGGCAGCCATTACAGAACTCAGGGGACATGGTCCCTGTGCCCTGAAAATTAATAATATATATATATATAATGGGACAAGGTGAGCACACCCTGAACCCAAAACACATGGGTGGGGGACATGGACATCATGGTGCGGCAGCAATTACTGGACTCTACTACAGTGCCCCATTGAAATGCATTGTAGTAAAAATCTTTTTTTGAGGGTCAGAAAAAGCTCATAAGAGGTGTAAAATACTGATCCTCTGCTGGGATTTGATGAACCATGTTTGAGAGAAAACTGCTTTCTCTCAAGAGTTTCTGTTATAGGTTATGTCAGGTGCTCCGAAAACTAAAATGAGGACATATTTCCTGTAAATTCACACAATCTTCCTTAGTCATATGGGAATAAAGTCTGACCTCCTGAGTAAAACATTTACTTCAAACAGAAGCAGCCGCCTGTCAGTTGATTCCCCAGTGTTCTACTGCAGCCTACTTCAGTGTTCAATTCAACAACTAGAATGCTAACATTCTTATTTACAACTAAAGTGTGGCAAATCTTGATCAGAATCAAAGTAGTAAAACTTAAAGCCTTTTCCTTTAGAAAATAATAAAATAAGGGGTATGATTTGTCATTAAAATTATGTTTAGCGCTGTAGAAGTCAAAATTAAGACACATTTTCAATGAGTTCTCAAATATCTTCTCCTCCATTTCAGGAAAGCATTGTGACATGCCATCTGAATGTACTTTCAACACCAGCAGCAGCCTACCAGTTAACTCCCTGGTGATCACATGCAGTTTTACCACAGTTTTCTAATGTCCAAATAGAGTGCTAGCAATCTGTACTTCTGACAAAAGTGTAGCACATCTAAATGCTTTCTTGATGGATTTAAAGCTGTGAAACTCAAAGCATTCCTTACGGAGGATACTGCAGTAAATGAAGGAATGAGGGCTCTTGTTTACAACAAGCATTTGCAATGCAATCGTCTCGCCTTTGGGACCTTCAACAAGACTAAGTATGTAGCTATACAGCACAATATCCTGGATGTTTTGCCGCCAGGGATTGAATAGCTAGACAATTATTACACATTGGGTGATGCAGTGTGATTTACAACTGCAATTAATATTTAAGAAAAAAAGGTTTCATCCTTTTTTATTTTTGTGAAAAAGTAAAACGGAGATCAGCTCCGGATGAGAGAACACATTCCCATTCTCATCTTTGGCCCTCCATTTGGATAAATGTGCACCTAGCAAACTGCAAAATTACTGGTGCTGTTTATGCAGTGATCACAGAGTGAGCTAATGAGGTAAACAGAACTGTTTTTACCTGCACACCCTATAAGCAAGTTGAATACAAAAAAACATTTTTAATCTTGGATCAATGCAAATAAATAGACATTTTTGAAGTTGTAAGCCTTCATACAGATTCAGTCTCATGTTGTTTTCTGTGAAGTGGCTTTAAATGACCTTGCTGCTTCTGTCAGTCGGGAGATGAGTGAAGCAATTTCTGGCGACGCCCTTTGAGGCATCGGAGCCAATTACGCTCCAGTGTTGCTTTTGTAATTAAAGGTTGAGTGTTGAGTCCCACATTCTGCAGATTTACAAGTTAGTTACAGCCTAGAATGGAATGACCCGACTCCGTCAGGATCCAGGCGATGCAATCCCACCACACCTGTCTGCAGACCTCCACTGCGGTCCTGACTCACAGGTTTGAGAAACGTGCACTCTCTTCTGAGGTCACAAGACCTCCAACGGTTGTGGAAGAAGTTGTAGTGTTCAGCTATAATTTTAAACTGGAGAAAGCATAAAACACTCACTTCCGAGAGCCTTTATCACCGATATCTGTTGTCTACTGTTTATAAGGGCATGTATCCGATTCTCAGCCCTCACTCTAACACCCCTAGCCTCCCTCCATACAGAGTATTCACTCTCTCTAAAGTACATCACCGCAAGCATCCACCACCCAGTATGCTCACTGTGCAGTGTACCTCTGGCATGGCATTCCCTCCCAGCTCTGCCTACTCTCCACTGATGGCCGTTTTTCCCACCCTCAGCACAGACTCAGGTGTTCTGCATCACTGCCCCATGCATCATATGCCATGTCCCTAATACTGCATACCCTCAGCCATGTCCTAAATGCATATTAAGCATGCACACCTTCCCCCTACCCTGCATTCCTACGATGTGCCACACATAACCCCCAGCGCTGACATCACAAACCCTTGCAGCCCTTCATGCCTCGCATCCCTGTGCACAGTGGTAAAGTAGCCTTCACATGAATGATACAGCTGTTTCCCACACTGTATCCATCCTGTCCAATGGAATGTGCACGTTGGAGCAGCATTTCACTCCACACCACAGAGCCGCACTATAAACGTGCTTCAGTATTTGCATACAAGTTAAGAGCCGCGTCCAGGCATACATACCCACCCCGCCCAGCGTAATCTCACTCACTCACCCCACCCCACTCCCTCTTACTCGAACTGTCGGTCCTGCAGGCGCCCTTCTGCAGCAACACCAGAACCGGAAACAGCAGCGGCAGTAGTGCCAGGGGACGGGGATGGGGGGGTTTGCTTCGGCTGCGCTTTGAGGATTGTGGCTCTAGTCTAGACTGAAGTTGATTGTAAGGGGTTCACGATCAATCTCTTGGCCTGGGTGGCGAGGGGGAGCTGCAGTGACCATACGAGCATCCTCTACAGGAAAAGCCTTTGATCTCTCAAAACATAACCATCTTAGTTTGTGCATATTAAATCAGAATAAGCAAAATCACGGGTTAAAATGACAGGGAGACATGCATCAATGCCAAGATAATCATGGGAGATAAATTGATTATTTATTTCAAACACAAAGAACATCTGCAGTCTATAAGACAAACAAACAAAAGGAAAAAAAAGGAACAGCATAAAAAAATAAGTGATAATAAAAAACATCCGGGCTTAAAATAAACTCTTTTGTTTGAGGGAAAATCTGGGGCAAAGAGAATTGTCTCTAAAGTCAGGTTACGTTTGTTGAAAATAGCAGGGAGCGGACGGTGATGATGAAACATAAAATGGCGTTAAACTAGTACAGTGACCGACGCCGGGCACTGTAGATCACAGCGGCTGAAAGAAACTGTTGTCACTTGCACTGGGATGCACACAAGGGGCAAAACAAAAAAGTCCATGGGGCAGATTTATGTTTCCTGGCGCATCCCTGCAAATCAGCAAGGATGCGCCAGGAAAGATGCGTCACGCAAGCTTACCCTTGCGCCACACATGATGCGCCGCATTTACAATGCGGCGCATCATGGCGCAGGAATAAACAGATGCGTGACGCATCCGATGGCGTAAGGTTGGCGCAGTGCTTCAGTTGCGTCGCAAGCGCGACGCAACTCCAGCACTGTTCCAACCTACCCTATCCCTAACATGGTGCGTCAAGCCTTACGTCTGCCTCAAGCAGGCGCAGGGTTTTGGCGCATCAGCGTTGGGAAAGTGACTCAGTCAAATCTTATAGATTTGACTGAGTCACTTTTCAGGGGCGTTCCTGCGACGGAACGCCCCCCCCTCTGTCGACACGCCCACGTGAAACCTGACGCAGGTTTTACGTGGCGCAGGGCTTTACATCGTGACGCATCTCCATAGATGCGTCACGATGTAAATATGGCGCAACGTGGCGCAGTGTTTACACCGACGCTGCGTCACAAAAGTGACGCAACGGCGGCGTAAAAGTGGCGCATCACCAATATAGATCTGCCCCCATGTTCGGATCAATTGGATTAAATACGTGTTTAATGCACATCTACTCAGAGGATGAGATTTTAAGAGCCACATGATTCTTGAGCCCGATGTCACTTTTTTATCAATATATTTTTAAAAATGCAAGAAGAGAAGGCTGTAAACACTATTCTGAAATAGAAAATGCAGATAGTTACATGGGGGATTTTGGACTGGGTATGTGCGTTCCTTGATTTTTTACAAACAGATACATGGTCACTGCAGTTCGATGTACCGATATCCCTCTAAAATCAATATGTGAAGACACACTTAAGAGAAGTATTTGATATCCAAGCATAGAATGTATACAACGGCTTGGCCAGTATTATACGCGAGCGATAATCTTGCGAGACCGCGTTACAAAAAATCTGTTTCTGAATCTGTGTTTATTCAGATCCTATTATTTTAATATCACTGTTGCAAATTTTTTCGGTTTCACAGGGCTGTAAAAATGGCAATCATTGTATCCTCTCCATGCGGGTGAAATAGTGAGAAACCTGCAAGAGTAAGAGCTTTCTCACATCTCTCTGGTGAGGACAGGGACCCACTGAGCTATCAAGCCTGCCTGCCTATTTGCTGCTGCTCAGCTCGCCGCCGCTCCTCAGAACAGGATGAGTAATACAAATCAAATCAAAACAGCTTCATTCGGTGACAACAAGGCAAGCCCCATAAAAGCATACAAACACATATATATATATAAAACAAAACAAAACAAAAAAATACATTCTGATTAATATTCGTGTACAATAATGAATTCTTATAAATAAATATGTACAGACTTGGACTTCGTGGGGCGAATATACGGTAAAATATCTAGTCAATTTTTCAGAGTTCTATAAAAAGGTGATCAATCACAGTTTCATACGATAAAGTGCAAATGCAAACAGTGTAAGAATATACAGCTGGGGAGAAATGTTAATCATCTTCTTTTTCATACAGCAAAGCATCCTAATGTGCATAATCTTTTCTTTTTCTAATTGATTGTTCTATGAAGCGGATTATGGAGCTAATAATTTTCATTGTATCCAAGCTGCATATAAAATTAAACACATCCTTATGGTTAAAAAGCATATTTTTTAAAAAGAGCGGTTTCGATACAGTTTTTCGAATATCCATATAAAATGCAAGGTGGACTGTAAAGTTTTACCATCACACGGGCAGGGTGGCAAAATTTTCTGCCATTTCTCTATGCTTGGGAAGGCAATTAAATACTGTAAGGTGCTCATCCTTAACCTTGTCAAATAAAATATATGCTGTACGTTCTGCACCAAAATAAGGTAGAACTGGGTACCTCTCATGTATGGAAATTCACAGTATGCTGCCACTGTCTGTTTTTTCATAGCCATCCTATCCCTATCATGTTCTATGGCAGTGATATATCTTAGTTTCAAGTCGCTTTTGCTGTGTTCCTGTATACTTAAGGGGTTATCTGTATTTACTTCACATTTTGTTAAAGGTAAAAAAATGTGACAGGGCCATAGTATTTTGATACCATGGTCTAAGGCTAGGCAGTTTGTGATTAGATCTCTGGAAAATTGTGTTTCTTCTTTTGTCCATATACTGTGCCAGAGGGTGAGAGGAGCTACATTCAGGGAATCGCTTAAATATGGCACGCATAGTTCTTTATGTACAATCATATTTGCTGTTGCACTAGGGACTGCCAATAATCTTTCTAGGAACTTTTTTTCATTAATTTGGAGGGTTATTTTATTTGCTCTCCCCCATATTGCGGCTCCATAGTTAACAGCCGGGACGCATTTACTCCTATATAAATTTAAAATTTCACATAATGGTTTGTTCCCAAGTTTTGCCACAAATTTAAAGATTGCCTCAGTTGTCTTTAAAAATGTCATTTGACATAATTCAATGTGTGGATTCCAAGAGCCTTTGTTACAGAATAACAACCCCAAGTATAAAAAAAAGTCGGAGCTCTATTTATAAAAACTCCTCCCACATGATGCTGTCTACACTTTTGTCTCTTGCCTCCACATGACATTACAAATGTTTTTTTTTAATTCAACTGTAAATCTATGTTGGTCATATATTGGGCAAAGTTTTCTATTAGACATTGTAAGCCATTTGCAGTTCTGGACATTAGGACAGCATCGTCCGCATATAATAAAACAGGGGTGGGGCGTATTCCAACTTTTGGGGCATCTACTATCAGTTTTTGTAAAAACTAGTCCACGTTATTTATGTACAGGGAAAATAATAAGGGAGCCAGTACGCATCCCTGTCTGATGCCTCGCTTTACCGCGAAGTCAGTCGTGCATTCTCCTAATGTTCCATATCGTACCCTTGACATTAGATAAGCATAAATTTGTGATAAATAAAAAATTATTTCTATAGGAGCACCAAGCACTCTCGGAGTTTGCCATAATTTTTGGTGATTAACTAAATCGAAGGCACTGGTCAGGTCTACGAAACATAAATGGAGTGTGCCCTCCTTAGCTAGTGTATACTTCCCAATTAACAGGTCTAAATTTAAACATTGCTCTACCATCCTAATACCCCTTCTGAAACCATACTGTGCCTCTGTTAGTATGTTGTTTTCGTTGGCCCAGGCTTCAAGCCTTTCCAGCATGATTCGGCCCATAATCTTGGACGAAGAGTCCAGTAGGGATATTGGGCGGTAGCAGTTTGACTTTTCCCTGTTCCCTTTCTGAAAGATTGGTACAAAAATACTTTCGGCCCATGTAACTGGTAAGGCTCCAACCAAAACAGCATTAAAAACTGTCACTAATATTGGTGCCCAAAAATCCAAATCGTACTTAAAAACATCTATCGGCACCCCATCTGAGCCTGCAGCTTTCCCACTTGCACTTTTTTGAATTGCAAGTTTAACTTCCTCTGGGGTGATTGATGTTGTTTAACTGACTTTGTCTTTGTACATTTTTCCAATCTATGGAGTTTATGTCTTCTGGTTTAAAAATGCTCTTAAAATGTTTCACTCAATCATCAGGTGGTACTACGGTATCAATCCTTACTGCATTTTTATCTTTAAAATATGGATGATTGATTGTCTTCCAGAAGAAAACTTGGTCTTTCAACTCTGCCGCCTGATTTAATTACTCCCAGGCCTCTTGGCGGATCTCCCTTTTTCTTGCTTCCAGTGTCTTTTTATAGTTTTTCCTGGTGGCGCTAATTTTTGGGGGGTCTCTAGGTATTTGTTCGAACACCAGTTTCAATTCCCCATTTAACCTTGTACATTCGTGGTTAAACCATCTATATTTTGGGCTGCTCAATTTTTTCCTACTATTGGATTTTAAATCATCTGAAATTGTTTTGGTAATATTAGCAAAGGCTGTTATGACAGCTGTTTGAGTAGAGGAACCATCCAGAAAGATATCTAAATCTTTTGCGTTTTCCCTTTAAGAGTTTCCATGAATAGGGATGGATTGACACCTGTCCATTTTATTGAGACACCGTTATTACCTTGGGTGTCAATGTCCACATCTGCGTTCTTGCCGCAATGTTTTGTTGGTATGTTCACCTTCAGTGTCAAACTTAGGGAGTGATGGTCGCTAAAAATACTAATATTTATAAAGACTTCCTTTACCAAGTCATTGCCGTTTGTTGATATTATTACATGGTCAATAGTTGATGATGATCTGGTCCCCACAAGGGTATTTTCACTGTCTGAAGTTATTGGTTCTAAAATTATTAAATCATGTTTGTGTATTACATTATTGATGGCTTCCTCATATCTCTCATGATTAAAATGTGGGATCTTGTCGACAAAAAGGTCACAGTACCCACATGGTTCGCCAGCTTCCAAATTGCATGTAACACAATTAAAATCCCCTGCCCAAATTAAAACATAGGACCCTACAATTCCCTTCATTAAACGGTCCAAATCCTTCTCTAATAAGTCGATTACAGTGCTCCTTGAGTTATCAAAAACATTATTATAAAAGTTTATTATAACTAAGATCTGATTTTCCTTATGGTGTAGTTGTAAAAACTGATAATGTGGTGATCCCGTAAAGGTTTTCCTAACAGTCAGGGGGGAGGCAACGGGAATTAATGTAGCCAGACCTCCCTTCGCCCTTCCCTTTCTAGATGGTGTTGCACCTGTACAAATGCTTTGGTACTCGTTTATACAAAAGGATTTAGGGCACCAAGTTTCTTGTAATAATACAACCCCATAACCCTCCAATGTGTTTTTCCAGTTGGCATCATTGATCTTATTTTTTATGCCAGCGATGTTCCATGTCATAATTTTTAAGGTGTTATTTAAAGGTGATACAAAATCAGCTGCCAACAGGTTATCAGGGTTATCGCTATGATCATGTTCAAGTGCAACCTCTATCTCTGTGTCACGGTATTCAGTTAAAATAGCCTTTATTGCGTTTATTTTAGGATTACCATTTCTCATATTTGTACTTATGGCACCATGGTAATCAATTCCTTCCACAGTAAGGGGATTACACAAATTCAACTCAGTCTCACTGGCCTCCCCTGAAGATAACTGATGCAGAAAGGGAGGTAGTCGGTCCTGATTTTCCTGTATATTTGGCTGATATTTGCCCCACTGTGTTGACTCAATTCCCAATGTATTCCTAGGGTCTACTTTAAATCCCACAGTTTGAGACCCCTGTAGTCTGTCAGGTGTCTGTGACCTGTTACTTATAGTTGTGGTCAAAAAGGATAGGGACCCTCTACCCTCTCTATTAAATTTAATGGTACTACCTGTACATTGTCTCTGGTGGAAGAGACTGTTGGGGATTTGCTCGCACATTTGTTGGGATAATTCAGTTGTACCAGCTGTAGTCAATTGCATGCTTCTAAATCAGAAAGAGGGGCAAATCTATTTTCACAATTTAGATTATAAATTAGGGGAGAACCTCTTGGGACCACCCAGGTCTGTCTCTCCCGCATCAGACATGATTGGATAGTCCCTGGTAATTTTAGGGGGGTGGCCTATTAAAGAAACCCAGCGGTAGCGCTGTGATGTTATTGGGGTTTTTATCAGGGTTGATGTTCAAAATATCCAATAAGAATTTTACAATTTGACCATTATTAAAATTTAAGACCACACCGTCTCCCTCCTTTTCCTTTCTTGTGGGCCCTATCCAGGTAACTCTCCTGGCCATAATCAGGTGACTTTGTATTGCCCTGTCCCAAACACCTGCCCCCCTCAGTTTTTTGACCACCCAGTGCATAGGTTTTAGTCATTAGTTGGACTGTAGATTCAGCCTGGCCCTCCCTCAATAATGGCACGTTACCCAGTACCACCACCAAGGGGGCAGCTGCCGGTGGAAGGTGCAGGGTCAGGGTCTGGATGCCAGTCCTTTAATTACTTCGGTCGCATCTTTCAATCTTCCTGCTGGCTCCTATACTTCCTGGTCTTGGGGACATTGTGCCCTGCCCAATATGTGCATTGGCAGTATTGGTCGCTAAGGTATTATTTAAATCATCCATGATACTTGGGTTATTAGCAACAATTGGGCTCGGTGTATCTTGGGCAAATTCACCAGATGTATCGGCTAGGATGTTGGAATCTTCCATGTTCTTAGCTGGGTTGGAATCAGAACGGGGTGCCAAGCTTTGGGGTGCAGGCGCCTTTCTTTTAGATACTATTGGATTTACTTTGGGCATCCGTTTGCTCATCTCTTGGTTAACCCCTTCCACGCGCAGGACGGAACCACGCCGTCATGAGCCACGGGCAGCGTGTGCTCATGACGGCGGGGTTCCGTCATGCTGCGGCCGCTCTGCCCACGCGGCACTGATTCCTCGCCTCTGCTGGCGAAATAGTGAGTGGGCGGAGTTGTGACGGAACCACACCGTCATGAGCACAGCTTGCCCGTGACTCATGATGGCGTGGTTCCGTCACGAGCATGGCAGCGCCGCGCTCACCCCGCACCCCTCCAGCGCCGCGGCGGAAGTCGTGCCGCCGCGGAAGTCGCGCCGCGGCGGAAGTCGCGCCGCGGCGAAGGGGTTAAAACCTTCAGGGATCTGGACATTGTCATTAACATTTGACTGGAATAGAGACCTATTGCCCAGAGTGACAAATGTTGCTGTGGGGTACATAGCTTCCGGGTTCGGCGACGCGGGCAGGTTTACTCACCTCCAGGGGATGTTTACTAAGGAACGAATGTGTTTCTCCCCCTGTTGACGCGCCATGCACCTGATGATGAGCTTTTTATAATATGAAATGGTGACCCCCTTTTAAATCAATACATAAGGTAGGGGCGCCTATTAAGGGTTGACCAACATATTAGTTTTCACCCTTGTTTTTCTCACCACACTGTAGATAGTTTTTTTGAGCACATTTCACTTTAGTATTATAGGTCCTGACGAAGCGCCACGAGATCCTTCTGACTAACTGGGCGCGAAACATGTTGACCAGAAAAGTTGAGCGTAGCTAGCCACTCCTCCTTTGTGAGCATATATAGCTTTTACGCCACTCACCCCCTTTTAATTAGGTGGTTGACTGAGCCAATAAACTTTTATTTCAGATTAACCAACCTTTTTTAAGTCACTTACATCTACACTCCCGGGCCCTCACACGCATGCACCATACGGCAGGGAACAAAAGATCTCCGACAAAGAGCCCCTGTATGGGTGCCCGTCGGGTATTGCACCGCCGACCCGACGAGGAGCAGAACCCAGATGATGAAGCATGACACCTAGCTTGCTGGGTGTGTGAGGGTTTTAGTTCCACCCTTAAGGGATTCCCTTCCCTTGTGCACCTACATTCACTAGGTTAAAGTCTGGGTATGGAATACTTTATTCCCCTTTGACTTCCCTTCCTGTAGGAACTACACATCTCTTGTTGATACGGGTACATAATTATTACCATGTATTTATGGAGAGCTAACTAATAGGTGCTGGGTGTTTTGGAAGCATCTCTCGGACAACGTGAAGTTTACACAATAGAGTTGCACGGGGGAATGCATACACCTCCAGCGAGCATTGCACTATACTTTCCTTTTAAGAATCTTTATTATCGGACAACATACCCTTATACAGTTGGTGAGAAGATATATTCAAGGGGTGGATAAGAAGGTCTGTTTTCCAACCATTACACCTTCACTTTGTTATTGTTAAGTTACTGGCCCTATCAGGATTCCAAGATTTTATTAATTTCCCTCTAAACATTTCTCTGTCGACTTTGACTGCTAAAAACAGCTGAAATCTCCAGAGGAAAATGCAGGCGAGAATGAGAAATTACTAGGGGTATCAGAGTTGGAATTACTGATCCCCGATAATTCTTCATTCCTCAGTAGACTCTTAGAGTTCCACTTGGAATCCCTGGTAATTCCATTTTTGGAGTTTGGCCCCTTCAGCACATTACCCTGCCCTGAGAGCTTGTGAGTGAGTTGGGTCCCTCCATGTACTTTGCAGGCAGGCCCCTCAAATTTCGTTACTCCACATGCTTGTAGTAAGGCAGACAGAACATCTGTCACATTTGTTAATCAGCACTCGTCTGACAAAATCTAATGAGCCCATTAATTTCCCCTGGCATTCAACTCTTGTGAAAAAAGTATGCCAAGTTGCAATTTGTATTATATTCTTGTGCCTCTAGTCTGAATTTAATCACAAAGTCTTTGGGCCAGATGTACGACCATACCAATTTGTAAGTCACAAATTGCGTCGTTTTGTGACTCGCAATTTGAGACTCGCAAATAGGAATGTACAGCAATGTGTCAGACACTGATTTAAATTCCTCATGGGGTCGTAAATTGCCTGCCTCATTAATATTCATGAGCAAGGTGCAATTGGCGACCTATTTAGGAAGGGCTAGCACTCCCACGGATGGTGGCCTGCTGAGGTCAGCAAACCACCATGTCTGTGACTGCTTTTAAATAAAGCTGTTTTAATAAAAAAACAAATGCAGTCCATTTTTCTTAAATGAAAACGGGATGCATTTAAAAAAAGAAAAATGAAACGTTGCTGTTTTATTTTTTTAGAGCTGGCAGTGGTCCAAGGGACCACTGCCTGCTCTTAAAAATATTCTGAATGCCAGTCACAAAGGTGATGGGGTCCCCTGGGGACCCCTTCCCGTTTGCGCGTGGCTCACCACCTACTTGAAGTAGTGGTAAACTGGAAGTTTTTTGTGACCGCAATTTCATTCGCAAAACAATGGTACATACCATTGGGACTCGCTATAAGGAAGGGACACCCTTGGCACGCCCCTTCCTAATAGCGTGTCCCAAACCCCATTTTGCAAGTCGGTAATAGGTTACTGACTTGCAAAATAAGGTTTGTGCATGGGCCATACCTAATTTGCGGTCGCAAACGGGCTGATTTCCCATTTGTGACCGCAAAACACGGTCGTACATCTGGCCCTTTGCTCTTTAGTTCTGCTTTATTTTATCCAGCTGCCCTAGTGTTACTTTCTTACCCTTTTTTCGTTTATTAGATATGCCAGTTAAACTGCTATGACGTCTATTGTTTTCGAACGATTTATCTTTTTTATAAATGAATCTCGGGGGTTTTATTGTACTTTTGTGTGAGATTTAAAGATGCTTAAAGCTCCTGAAGCGGTTTGCGACCATTATTCAAGCACAGCGGTTCCTGTTCTGTATCCAGAGTAGGCGCTATGAAGGTAATGCCACATGCAGTAACCGTGCTTTTCTACACTCCTATACAATAGACAGTCTTGGACCAAATAGCCAAGGCATATATATCCAAGGCATACTTCTTTTAAAACGAGTTCAACTGAAGAAGCAAAGCAAATTATCAATTTGTTAACCGATGGAATGTTGTCAGGGGGTGTGGCCTATCGCTTATATGACTACAATTTAGAGGTGGAATCCTTGAACTTTAAACTCGCTCATTGGGAACCGTCAGTGTCCTGTCGGGGCGGGGACATTTTATAACTTTCTGGAGGAGCCTTTTGTGAACACAACATGAACATAGGCCATTCTTTCAAAAGGTGATGCTGCAGGGCTTGTGGGAGAGACTCCAATGCACTCATAGGGGATAATTCAGGATTATTAAGAACACTGAATAACTATTTTCCTGTTCACAAACCCCACGACAGTCAAACGATGTCTCTTGGGCAAAACAAGCGGCCCTTCACCTGGAAGATCCTAGCTGTTACCCTCTTTGGTAAGTGCCCTGATTTATTGTCAATCTCTTTAAAAGGACAGTTTTATCACAGGTTCTAGACTGTTTACCGCAGGTGCGTAGGTTTGCCATTTGCAGCAATGTGTACAATAAACAACAAGGTACTGGGAAGGGGGGGGGGGGGGGGGGAAAGAGGGGTGGTCTGTAGAATTGCTTTTCAATGGGAATGTAAGCGTCATGACTAGGGATGGAGTTTTCCACTCTCTGATGCTAGTTCATGCTCTCTGGTTTCTATTGGTCTGCTGGCCCTTGTTGATACAATGTGTTTGCACAGAGAACACAGTGTAGCATCTGTTTATAGTATCAGGCAAGTTTCCTGCCTCACTGTGTGACTGGTTCATGGTAACAGGTCAATATTGGTTTTCAAAGCAGGTGGAAGCAATTGTCAGCAAGTAAAGTAACATAAACAGATTCACATAGATGGGCACGGCAAAAGAATTATGAACTAGCGGCTGTAA
This sequence comes from Triturus cristatus, assembly GCF_964204655.1. NCBI lineage: Eukaryota > Metazoa > Chordata > Amphibia > Caudata > Salamandridae > Triturus > Triturus cristatus. Next base: position 697,387,161 of record NC_140588.1, read on the forward strand.
ATTTAAAAACGTGAACTCTGTATGAAAGCAGGAACACATAAATATCAATGTTATGTTAAGCACAATTAAAGAACTCCAATGTATACGATATTTTCTAACAATTTTGGCTTTGCCAGTTGCGAAGATACATTCTTTTTTTAACCAGGAATGTGAAAAGAAGTACTTTTTTATCCAACTTGCTCTTTGCTGGACTTGGATCTTTCACCCTGGCCTTTCAGTTAACAACCCGCTGCATTCTGGGAGTGCGGGTCGTCCTTTGCTTAGCCAAAGCATGTGTACACGGCACGTCCAGGGTTGGAGACTCGATGTCTGTAGATGGAGGCCTCGAAGTTGCCCTTTGTGTGCCATGTGTTGTATTTCAATAAACGAAGCTACTTAAATGTAGAGCTGCATGTGTGCGATTAGAGTAAGGGATCTAGAATGGAACGGGAGAGCAGAGAGCACACAATTGTGACCTGAGTGATCGCTCCAAAGGCAGTGGTGGTTACATTGGAAGTAGTCATCGCCCAGTAGAAGTGTTTTTTCTACGGAGGATGGAACAGGTAATTACACTAATCTTTCCTCTACCCCAAAGTTGATTTTGTCACTAAAAGGACTAAATATTGTCACCCCAAGGATGTGTCCACATAACCACCCTTCCCTTTTTGTGCCTCTTCACTCCGTGCCCCTCTGTGTGCCTGTTTGTGTACTGACGGGTGTCTGTGTTTTGTGATAATGTATGCTGCCCTGTGTACCTGTTTGCTGTGTTTGTTTGTTGACCTCAATCAATCAGGGTTGGTAAAGCACAACTACTCACCCGTGAGGGTCTCAAGGCGCTGGGGGGGAGGGGGGCTCCGTTGAGTGCTACGGTCAACCAAAGAGCCAGGTCTTGAGGTCCTTCCTGGACTGGGGCAATGTAGGAGACTGCTGGTGGTGGAGGGGGAGGACATGAGACCTGTACTCACCCTCACACTCTGCCATTCTAACTCTACACCAGATCCTTTCACTCCCTTGAATTACAGCTCCTGCTCTTTACTGCTTCCCCCTTCCTTCTCCAGCTCCCTAGTCGCTCTCTTCCTTTTACCTTTCTAGACAGGCTGCTATGGTCCGCTGCCAACTACTGCTCAATTTTGGGGAAGACCGTTCCATTTGGAATGCTTTTTCCTAATTCCCTCTCTCGTATTCCCTTGTTTCCTCTTTCCTGTCACATGTGGTAGTAGAAACTGGCTTTGGATCAACATAGGGTACCATACAGCATAGAGCGGATAGTGTAAAAACATAACATAGCAAGCAAGTCATCCACCTGTCATGGGGTCTTTCTGTCTGGTGTATGTGGCGCATGTGCATTTGGGCCTGGTTGTCATCTGATCTGTGTACATGGATGGCTATGCTCCATGTGCATGGATGTCTATACATTGTGCACTGTCTGCATTATTTGCATGTATGAGTTATCTATGTCAGTGTATTCATGGATCCTGTGTGTATGTCTCAGGTGCCATTCATACACACCATACATTTTAATGAGCAAGGAACAATTGATATGGTCCACACATGCATATTTGTTTTGATTTTACTAGGGTCTGGCACCCTATAAATAAAAACTACATTGTGTATCCAGTCACATATTTGATTTAACTGTTGAGTTTAGACTCTTTTTCACTGACCGCTCTATACTGAACGAACATGCTGGCTAGATGTTTTAGTATTGAGTCTGCACACCACCTCCTTCTTCCATAAAAGGTAAAGTAGCAGCAGCAAGCATTAGCGAAAGGTCGCTACCCGTGGGAGCATCAATGAAAAGCCCCGCCCAGGAGGTGCTGGACAATCTGTGTTGGACATCTCTTCTGTCTTCCAGGGAGGTGTCTCCTAAACGTTTACACTCAGAAGAGTATAGTTCGGATTTTCCTGTTTGTCTGGTGGTAATCAGAGTGAACACAGACTTTAAAGGACCATATCATTAAAAAAATATATTCTATTGTGCTTTTACTGCCTGATCAGTAGGTGAATGGTTGCGGTCACAACAGACTTCCTTTGTGCGTCAGTTTCCAGTACTCTGTTCTTTAAGCGCAAGAGATGTTTCCATACTGGACATTGCAATGGCCACATGCTGGCAAATCCTCCATATAATCATGCAGAGACCAGTTGCTCTGCTGGTAAATCTCTTGAAATAAAAATGACTTGCAGGGAGGTAAACATAAGCTACATCCTTCTCACTAGTCCATGTGTCCCTTTGAGGTAAGCACCGTGCCTGTCCGACATAAAGCAAGGCAATGGCCAGTGTCTTAAGATCAAAAACATTGTCATTACTCTTTGCAAGGTGACCTGGACAATAGAGATAAATACCTTGGGCCTCATTCATGAGAAGTGACGCATCGCTGCGTTAAAGCAGCGAGGCTTCACTTCTCAGTGCGCCCTCCTTGCGACACCAATGATGCGTCATAGTTATAATATGACGCATCATGTCGCAAGGAAGGACAGATACGTCAGTATAACTGACGTATCTGTCGGCGCAAAAAGTGGCGCATTGCTGGAGTTATGTCGGAAGCCTGACGCAACTGCAGCAATGTTCCTTTCACATGGGGCAAGCCCCATGTGAAAGGGCCTGCGTCACCCTTACGCCTGCCATGAGGCAGGCTTAAGGTTTTGACGCATTGGCGTCCTAGAAGTGGCACAGCGAAATCTCATAGATTTCGCTGCGCCACTCCTACAACCCTTTCTTGCGGGGGTATGCCCACCCTGCAAACATTATACCTGGCGCAGGTATAATGTAGCACAGGGGTTTACGAAGTGACGCATCTACCTAGATGCGTCACTTTGTAAATATGGCGCAACATGGCGCATTTTTTACCCCACTGGTGCGTCACAAAAAGTGACGCACCGGTGGCGCAAATGTGTCGCAGGGGCTCATAAATTAGCCCCCTTGTTGTTACCTTGTTATTACTCTTTGCAAGGTTACATGGACAATAGAGATAAATCAGGAAACAAGCCAACAATAACAAATAGGAAATGTAAAATAGACAAAGATTTGTTAGCGAGAAGCCACTCCTTAAGGGCTCAAAATGCAACCACTACAAGGCTTACGGTAATGTGGAAATAGAAGCAAGTATTAGGATGGTAATGGGGAACAACAGAGAGCTACTCATGAAAATACCAAGCAATAGCAATCATGCTGGGAGTCAATCAGATTGCCCGGATCCTCGAATCCTCAGAGGATCCGCAAATCCTTCATTGGATGAACAAAATAATGTACCCTCTTCCAATTGAATGTTTATTTATTTGGGGTCATGATATGATTCTCATATGTAAACATATAATTCACACACTTAACTTTTCATACAGCTATGAAAAGCATGAAAACATGTGAGCAAGATTGCTCAGCGAGTTAAACACTCTCCAGACATCTGTGGTAATCATAAGTTTAGGAACCAACAATTCCTTCTCACTCTTCCAACTTTCTGAGGTTTGTAAACTGAGTTTCAAATTACATGATAATATCATCGGCTATTTAAAATGATTAGCTATGGCATAAGGGTAGTGTGAAATTATAGTATGAAGGTATACACAGTTATTGATGTTATTGTATTCTTACATAAATCGAGTTTCAATCGTATTTATTAAATGGGATGCTTTCTTATAATTTCTCACAGTGGTAATACATGTGCACTATTCCGTGCTTTTTTAAGGCTTGAACTTGTCATGTCTTAGTAGACTTGCTCTCTATATTGTCAACAATTTGCAATTGGAGCTAACTTTTTAATGTAATCTTATAGTCTTCCTCTGTGTTTGTTGTTACACTATTTTGTCTTAGTTCGTGAAGAGTGTTGCAAAGTCCAATCGATGAGCAACACAGGAAAGTTATTTAGTTATCTTTATTGGGTGTAATCTAGAGCAGAAGCCACCGCCATGGGGTCCAGGCTACAATGCCTTAAACACAAAACGCTGGCAGTGACCAGATAAACAATCCCATAAGCAGAAAGTTGGTTAGTCAATATCAGTCTAGGTATAAACTTCCACGCAAAACCCCATACATACATCTTCTCCCTTTACAAACGTAAAAAATGCACCGTACTTAAAATACATAATATGGCAAATTGCAAAGAATATGATTCAGATAAGTTTTCTGAACAGATACAAATTACACAGAAACATTTATACAAGTGAAGAAAAATAGAAATGAGTCAATTTATGAATAAAGAGGAGTATTCCTGACTAGCACAACTTCACAATTGTACATTATTATCACATATACTCATGTCTGCGATATCATATGTACCTCAGTCAACAACTGCCTTTTTGGACGTATGCCACCATTGCTTTCTCCAGTATCACACAGCATTATCACTACCCTCTTGAGCATGTACTGTTTTTTTGTATTTGCACAGCCCTCCATTCACCATCAAAGGTTCCCAAATCCCCTTGTCAGGACCCAAAATTCTGCAGGTACCTTATTTTTAATAAAATGGCACCCAAAATGTCTCCATACTACTTGTTGTGCATCATTGTTTTTTTCATTTAGCCTCAACCCACAAAGCTGTATCCTTTTTAGGTCAGGCATTCGATACCTCTTGTATATACTTTAGTATATACTTATATGTGTATGTACTTTGAGGGCTCTGGAGATCAGCCCTGGGACTAGTCTGTTTCCACGTAGGGACTTTTTTTCTGTTCAACTGCCTCTATTTAACTGTCTTGATAGAAAACGACCAGTAGAGGTCAGTAAAATACCAGAACTCTCTTTAACTTTCTTGATAGAAAACGAACAGCAGAGGTCAGTAAAATACCAGAATAACTTTAGCATTCTCTAGATTCCAGTCCATGACAATTGTCTTCCAGGAGCACCCGTAGACAATACATTTTTTTCAAATCTTCTATTTTCAATGATATGAACACCTGATTTTAAATTAAAAACAGTGCTTTGGACTATACCATTTCCCGCTAAAAGGAAATATTTCTCTCCATGTGTTCCTATACCCGGCGTGTCACGAAGTTTGGTGCTTACTTTCCCTCCATGTTAAAGCACAGTAGATGTTTCAGCACCCAGGCTAATCTGATGCATAGCTAAATATATATACGGTCCCAAAGGCGAGACCGATTGCATTGCAAATGCTTGCTTTAATAACTTTCCTCATTCAACAGAGACACAATTCTGAGACTACACCACCACAACGCATTAACCCCTTCAGTGCCCATGACGAGCTGGACTCGTCATGGGCTGCGGTGGCGCTGTGCCCATGACGAGTCCAGCTCGTCATGAACTCCGCCCGCTAATGTTAAGCGCGGCACTGGGCGGGGAAAGGGGCGGGCATGCAAGGGGTTAATCCAAAGGGAGATTTTCTTGTAATGGAATGAGGTGCCATCCTATAGGACCAAAGCATTTCTCCAATAGTTTATGGGTAATCTACTTTTAATCTGTGAGCACTTTGCATGCACTCGCCTCACGGTTTCTTCCTTGTTATTAGCCTGTGGATAAAGAAGTGGTGTTCTATGGTTGATGTTACATTGATTCAAATAGTGATTCAAAGTTTGAGAAGCTAATTGCACACTGTCAGTTAACAATTCTGTCAGGATGTCTTCTGGTCTTTAAAAACCTTTCTCACACTCTCCCTTGTAGGATCAGTTACACACGTCAAGACATAGAGATAAATGATCTCTCAGTGCAATCATTTACCCCATGTATCTCTGCAGCATAAAACACGAGCTAACAAACTCACCCCTATTTTCTCCAAGATCAAGCAAGACCTGGCGTGTGTTTGACATCAACGTAGCACATGAGCAAAGGTCTATCTCTGAAATTGCATTGCACATATTCTTTGCCCAACATTTCTATATTCTTTTCCATAATAGGCCACTAAAGATGTGTTCTTAATTTTTTTTTTTTTAATGCTCATGCCTAGATTACCACAATTACCACATTGGGATTTCTCCAATACACTTTGTCGCCATCTGCTGGGAGGGATACATTTATCACCTCTAACCATCAAACCCTTTTCAATCAACAATCCACTTCCTACCTTGCAGTAGAGAAGTAATTCACTTTTCATCCCCTTTTTGTCTAGGCCAACTTTCACATAAATAATCTCTAAAGACAACTTTCTTTAACTCATTGGACCATTCTGTCATATCACAACACACAACAGTGCCATCGACTGGCAATTTCGTATTTTTGATATCTTCTTCCAGTGCCACATCTCCAGTCTCACCCGTAACAGGCATCCTTGATTAAACATGAGCCTTCGCTTTTTTTTACCAGCAGCAATGTAAGAGGTTTGCAATTTGAATTCTAAAAGTTTTGTTGCTGAGCTAGCTAGCGTCTGTGGATTTCTTAGTTTTGTTGCCATTTAAACTATCCAACAAAGGACAATGATCCATCCTGGCAATGAATTCTCTTCCTCCAACATATGATTTAAATGTTTCAACTCACAACCATAGGCTAAAATCTATTATTCAACTCCCGAATATCTTCTTTCTGCTCCTTTTATAATTCCAGATGCAAAAACATTCTCACTTCGTCTGTCTAACTGGCAAAACACTGCTCCTGATACATAATCTTTAGCATCAACAGTGATAAAGGTTGTCTTTCTTTTCAGTATAAGGTTATAGAGTTGTTGTTGGTGACTTTTTTTCTTGGATAGGATGACAATTTTCTTGACACACCTCAGACCATAGAAAACTATTCCTCTTTTGGCAGCCACGGCCCGTATAGGGTGTGCCACCGGGTGGTGACGTGGGGCGGGGGAGGGGAAGGGTGGGGGGTTGTAAAATGCCGCATACGGACGATTTCAGGTAAGTAACGGGGAAAAAAAAAATGAATTTTGTTGCGCGCACTGCATCGCATTTGGCACTCAGAGTATTATAAATGATTGCAAATTATACTTCTCATTAGCAGATTGAGCTTTAACAATGCTATCAACTTACCAAGGTTTGTGGGGGCGTGGCCAAGGAGCCGAGAATGGCAGACAATTGAGCCCAACAATTATACGTTTATTTCCCAGACGGTAGAGACCGGGGAGCGTCTCAGGCCCGGGCCAACGGTGCTGGGACGCCGTAAGCTTGTCCCGGTGGCAGTGGAGAGCCTGGGCTCCCGGCGGCTGCCGGCGTGAGATGCAGGCAAGATGGTGGCCCAAAGCTAATCGGCGTCTGGAGGCAGAGAGGAACTTGAGCCCCAGACGAGGGCCTTCATTTGGCATCCTGTGTTACACAGCTGAGGACAGTGGGAGACTAGCGGTCCACAAAGGAGCAACCGCGCTGCCGTGAAGAGGCGAGCACACTGCAGGGTGGCTGCCAGGAGCAAGGAGCAGGGCTGGGCGTGTTATCGGAGCCCGGCCGGGGCTCCTGGTTTGGGGCGCGGCCCCCACCATTGGCCCTGACACGTGGGGGAGCACCCATTGTTCCTGCAGGTGAGGGGGGCCCCCCGCACTGGATGTGGAGCTGAGGAGCAGCTATTTATGCCCATTAGCGGGAGTGAGATGATTGTTGTGGGGGCCGTGGCTCCCTCTAGGACGGAGAACTGCCTGGGCTTCTCCGGAGTTTGGACAAGACCGTGTCTGGGTCTTGCCTAATGTGGGAGAGGCCGCAGTCACTTAAGTCAACAACCTGTGCCTGGGGTCATTGATTAAGACAGATTGCGTCATACTCACTTCATCTGGGGCCTGTTGGAGGAGGTCTGGCGTCCCATGGGGGCTGATGGATCACCCCCTTCTTCATGCCCACCCGCCCTCCTCTGCAAACAACAAAACAAGAATATTCAACAGATGAACCCCCATACTGAACAACTTCCAAAACCCAGGGCAGCCTGACAACAGTCAGTCGCCCAAATGACATGTGAAACATAACCATTAATGAGGTCCTAACCCAGCAAGGCCCTAGGCAGGGGGTGGACAGATAAAGACATAGTTCTGGCGTACAAACCGTCCGGAGCATGCCGGCCCCTCTACCTATATGTCAGATCGAGACCAAGGTTCGTTAGCGGCAGTCCGGCGTGAGATGTGGAGCCAGGACCTCCACTCAGTTCAAGATGCCGCAGATGATTTTGTCAGCTGTGTTCGGTGTCACCACCGGCTACTTGACGCTGTCGCTACGGGAGGTGTCGGAGTCATCGTCCCCCGTGTCCCTCGAAGATCGGACCTCCACCGCAGGGGACTCGCTTCTGTCCTACATGATTGCCGCCACTGCCTGAAGGGCTTCAGCTCTCTCTTCCTCCGTTTGTGAAGCAGTCAGCTTTTTAGGGGCTCCCCTGCAGGAGCGCCTTCTGGAGCGCTTCCCAAGTTCCATTGATGTCTCCAGCTCAGGCCTGGGGCCCGCGGATCGGGAGCCCCACGCTCTATAGGTCTAGATCCACTCCCAAGCGTCTTTCGGGCCATTACAAAAGTCGGTGTCACTTTCCAGAATGATCCGCAGACGGGCAGGGAACATCAAAGAGTATTGGAGGCCCTCTTCACTCAATGCCTTTTTAATCTCCAAAAATTAGGCCCACCGTCTCTGCACCTTGAGAGTATAGTCCGGGAAGCTTTACTGTTATTAACGGTAAAGGGGCCCTCTGTGCATGCCCTCTGCAAGAGTACATCCCTGTCCCGGAAATGGAGCAACCGGGCCACCACTGGTCGCAGAGGACGCCCAGGCGGCAGTGGCCTAGTCGGGACTCTGTGGGCCTCTCTCCAAGCTTAATCTGGAAGGTGTGGGCAGGCAGGTTATTCCTGCATATGAAATCCCTGATCCACCCAGATTAAAATGGGTTTATCCCTTCACGTAGCACTTCCTACAACCTTTGTAGACTCTACTCTATAATCTATCACATGGAGGTTCCAACCCACTGGCGGGCGGCGGTTCTGCTGGTGGATTTGGAGAAGGCTTTCGATACGGTGGGCTGGGAGTACCTATTTGCAGTGGGTGCGGCTTCTTTATGCCTCGCTTACAGCGAGAGTTAGGACGGGCAGAGCTATTTCTAGGCAGTATAAGATCTTTCAGGGATCACGGCAGGGGTGTCCTGTTTCTCCGCTCCTGTTCGCCCTGCCCATTGAACCTCTCGGAGAAAGGTTCCGTCTGAGGGGGTAGGGCTGGGACTGTCCCTTGGAGGGCTGCGACACCACGTCTCTCTTTATTTGTATGACCTGTTACTATGTCTAAAAATGAATCCCTTTAGGAAACAATAATCACACACCAATTTTCTCACTCCTTATTCCTCATTCAAACAACAGGAGTCTATCACAATAACCAACCAATCAAATACATAAATGTTTATTTATTAATTCATAAAATTCATTCCAAATCAATTAAAAATAGATAAAACAGAACAGTGTGATTACCTGCACTAGCAATAATCTGAGGTAGGTTATAAGATCAGTTTCAGTGATTAACTAAAAGCTTGATGGGAAATATTTGCCCAGAACGATATCCTGTGCTTTATTTTTGGCAGAAATAGGACATATTCCTAGTGAAGCCTGACTGAAGATTTAAAGCCGGGAGATCATTTCCCTGTACATATACCACATGCCCAGACTACGGTGGGCTTTTGGTTGCCATTATTGTTTGAATGAAGTTGCTGTAAGCATATGAATGGTCCTCGAGCAGTTGTTTTAGCGGTGTGCAGCAAGAGTGTTTACCTCTGACCCTATGAGGTTTATTGGTGGGTTAACCCTTGAGGTGCAAGTTAAGAAGATAATGCAACCAACATACAACGATATGTGTATACTAGAAGGATGGAAAATTGGGTTTATTTGATGAATGATGGGGAGAAATATAGGGGCGTTGTAAGGATTTTCGCCTTCCCAGTGTGATAGTGGATGATGTGTGATACAGGATTTGCCTTATTTTACAGAACCAAGAATCTAATGTACATGTTTATTTAATAAAAAAAATGTAATAATTGATTAATTTAAAATGAAGGAATGTTTTAAGCCTAAAAATGTTGAAACAATTGTTTGTGTATTTGGTCTTACATGATTACATATACATATATATATATATATATATATATTTATTTTTTTTTTTCATATAGATTCAAAGTGCTGGGATATTATTATTGTCATTGTTAAGCCTGAAGAAGGTGGTTAGACCTGTTGATACCACCAAAACGCGTCGCTGCTTGGTCATTTTTATAAAAATATTTTTATCTTTGGAATTCAATGTACTGCATTATAGGATAATATACCTATTTTTGATCTAGGATGAACTGTTAATGTTGATTTATATAATTGATGTGCACTTTGTTGTTAATGCGTATTTTTTGTGCAATAACCTTGAATGTAATGGTATGGTATTGTTTTAAATAGTAGAGCGGACTGCTCTGTTTTATCTATTTTTAATTGTTTTGGGAATTAATTGTATGAATTAATAAATAAACATTTATATATTTGATTGGTTGGCTATTGTGATAGACTCCTGTTGTTTGAGTGAGGAATAAGGAGTGAGAAAATGGGTGTGTGATTATTGTTTCCCAAAGAGATTCATTTTTAGGTCTCGCCTGACCCAGTGCATGCGCTGGTCTGGTGAGACCTATTGAGAGGGCTCCAAAAAGTGCTACCAGGGCAGCCTAGAGCTACAGTGCATGTGCGCGGACGCGCGCGTCGCACTTGACCGCGATTACTTTCACTTTCGCTTTGATCGCGATCACTTTCACTTTCGTGGCCGCACGGCCGCTTGGCATAGCCAATAGGTCTTGCTTTTGGGACCTGGCATGGCTAAACACTTATAAGGTCCCAAAGGCGAGACCTATTGGCTATGCCAATGCTTGTTAGACATAGTGTCAAGTTGGTGACCTGTCCCTTTGGAAGAGTAGGACCCCTCTCTCTTGTTTTGGAGTGACCTGTTACTATACCTGTCAGAGGCAGTGGAGGGCACCGCTGAGGCTTTGCATGTTCTGGATAGCTTCACTCAGCTGCCGGGCCTTAGGGTCAATAAATCAAAGACTTACCTATTCCCGATTGCAGGGCCATTTCCTAGACCTGCGACCTTGCCACCCGACATCCTTTGGGCTCAGCATACTTTTAAATACCTGGGCAATCACATTTTTCACAACCTGGACGACCTGAGGGAAGGTAAACTCAGAGTAGCGCTATGGTCACTTCGCTCCTGCGTACATTTCTGCAGCACATTACAGTTACCCATCATGGTGCAGATTACCCTGCCCAAAATGGTTATGCTGCCCCAGCTGTTGTATTTTTTTGTAAACCTACCAGTGTTGATGCCACACAGTTGGTTCCGCCCCCTGAATGCCCTTCTGCTGGAACTGGTGTGGGGAGACGGGTTGCCAAGCGTTTCTCTGAAGATTTTACAACGTCCCGTGTTGGGGGGTGGACTGGGGGTCCCTAATTTCGAATTCTACATGTTGGCTGCCCAACTCCAGTGGTTAGCACAGTGGGTGGAGGGAGTAAATGAGGGGGGAACATGCCTGTCGGACCCGACGGCTAGCCCTAAATTGGTGACAGCGTAGCTATTACTGCCGGCTATGCCTACCCCCTATGCTCCTTACTGCAGCGCACGGCTTTCCAAGAGTGGAGAAGATGTCTTGGAAGTGGATGGTAGCCCACTGAGTATTCGCCCATGCTGCCATTAGTGGGATTACCGCATGGCAACCCGCAGTCTATATTTGCGAGTGACCAACTGGCGCGGTAGTCAGAAGCTGGATTGGACAATGTTGGGGACTGCTATTTAGACAAAACACTAATCTCATTTGCAGAACTGGTTGACAGTAGTGGGCTCCCCCTGGGTCAGTTTCTACAGTATGCGGCACTGACACACACATTTGTGCAGTTGTGGGGCAACAGGAGGAAAGAGCCGGATACACACCTGGTTCTTCATGCTTTATTTACGCTTGGTAACGTGGGTCACCTGGTGAAATGGTTATATGCCACATTAGTGGAGGCTTCTGTCACCCCCCTGGATGGACTGCGGGCGAGATGGGACAGGATCGGGGGTAAAGTTCTCACTGACTCTGAGTGGCGCAAGGTGTTGCGATATCCCTAGAAGATCTCTCGGAATACCCGTTTAAAATATATTCAATTTAACTATACGAACATGACCTACATGATGCCCCATCGGCTTAAAGTTACATACGGAAGGGAGGTGCATCAATGCCCCAAGTGTGCTTGTCCAGATGCCGATTTTGGTCATATGACCTGGGAATGCCAAGGACTGCGTCCTTACTGGGAAGCAGTGTTGGAAAAAATTAAGGACGTACTGAGGAGGAAGTTGGCTCCTACGATGCTGACCTGTTTACTGGGCCTCTTTCCCAGGCCGCTTAAGCGCATGGTCGGGAATCGGTTGATTGATCTTGCACTGGATCTCGCTAAGCGCAGGATAGCAATGGTGTGGAAAACTGCGAGGGGGCCACAGTCGCAGCTTGGAACAGGGATGTGATTGCATGGGCTGGAGCAGAAGGCAGAATATTAAGTTGGGAGGAGGCCCATGGAGGGAGAAAGCGCCTAATTGCAGAACAGTGGAGAGGGGCCCTGACTGAGTGGGAGAAACCTGTAAACACCAGCGGTGGGGAAGGAGGGCTAGGCCCTGGATATCAATATGGAGCTGCTGCACAAGATACTCTCCCAAGATCCCCCGGGGCTCCAGGGGTCTGACATGCAGGGGGGCTGTGGAGGGGCTTTGTTTGGCCTGCCTGGGTCTGGTTTGTCAGATATAGATGGGCTGCCCCCCGTTTGGGGTTCTTCCCTCCCCCCTCGAGACCTGTCCATGGGACATGTCAGCTGCCACTCCCCTAGGGATTTTACTGTTTTAACATATATACACCACTCCTCTGCAGAAGTTACTTTTGGTTTTTAGGGGTTCGATTTTATTTTTTCTTCTCTTGTTCTAACTTCGTTTTCTCTTCCTTTGGGTCAAACCCCGTTAGTAGTATGATATGAATACGAAATCGAAATATATATATATGATGGACCAACAACGGACGGCTACCCACATAATTGATGTAATATGATAGTATCAGTGGAGCAAACATTGGTGAATGTAACCAATACTTGACGCTTTGAATAGCCTACCAGGTTATTGTCCTTAGCTTAATAGTTGCTGATTTGGGCGCCAGGCGACCAATATAACAGCATTATTGTATCCAGGATTGTTTTGGTTGCCAGGAGGGCCAGTGGAAAACTGTATATATTCTTTCAATGCATGGCCTGGACTTTTATGATATTGTGTCCGCCTTCTTTTCTCATTTGTTTCCTGTATGATGTTACCCAGGTTTGTGTTTGACACCATGTTCAGCAAGAATGTGTCCAAGGTGTTCTATTCTCTGTCCTTGAAAGCACAGTTGTCTTTCATTAGCGATCTCTGTTTCTAGCAAAATCAAAAAATCTCAGACAACATCAAAATCACCCTCTGCTTTCCTCACTATAAAAGTCAAAATATTATCCTGAAATGCCCCCAGAAAGTCCAAGTAATCAAACAAATGTGTCATCACCCCTTAAAATACTGAAGCGGGGGAACCCCAATCAAAAGGCATGTGCCAAAATTGAAGCAGCTGTCAAAAATGCAGTTGGGTGTCAAGAATCCTCATCTAGCTCAATTTGATGATTCACAACATGCAAGTCCAATTTTGTTATTAATTTAACATGCCCTTTGAAGTTGTGAGGTCTCCCTCAGACACCGCATTGGTTTTAGATATTATTTCTCCTCTCACCGGATGTATCTCCTCTCATGGAACAACAAAACAAATAGTTCTGCTCTCACAGCACAACAAATCATCCATTTCATCCTCCCAATTAAAGCCAGCTCGCCAGCTGACTCCTGCCCACCCCACATTTTATAGTTAGCTTCAGAAAATGTTTAGACATTTTTAACACCAACTTTTATTAAAATAATTGCATCAGGTGTGTTTCCTAGTTTCTGGAAAGAGGCTATGATAGTCCCTCTTATTAAAAAGTAATTGTTCCTTATCTCTTTAGTCTTTCCAGGAAAAATTCTAGAGAGGGCATTAAATTGGGAACTATCTGAAGCCATGGATAGATTTGCTTTACTGGCCCAGACACAGTGGAGTTCAGAAGCAGTCATCGTACAGAGTTGTCATTAATAGCTGCAATGGAGAACATCAGAGGCATGGTTGATAAGAGCGGCTATGCGGCTTTGATATTATTAAATCTATTTCGCTGCATTTGATACCATGAGCCACTCCATACCTTTGATCATTTAGGGATCAAAGGTAAAGCTCTACAGTTATTCATTTTTTAAAAATTCTAGACAGATTCAAGGTGGTGATCTATGACCACCATCTATGTTCTAAACTATTTTCTCAGCCATGTGGAATTCCACAAGGGTCTTCATTAAGTACCACCCTATTTAATATATATGTTTCTCCTCTTGCTGCATTAATCAAATCTTTTGGTCTATCAGTCTACTCTTTTGCAGAAGACACACAAATAATTGTTAAAATCTCAGATGATATTCAGGCAACTGCTTAAAACTTCCAAAACCGTATAAGGAGGGTGTGGCCTAACCTAACATGGCGCTGGACGTGTAAACCTGCAGCTCCTGCTCCCGCTGCGCCCCAAAAGCCTGCATTTGTCACTTCTCTGGCCCATCCTGGACTTCGGCGGTACCGAAGCCTCTACTTACCAGGGCTGACCCAGCGGAGGAGCGGCCAAACCCTGCCTGTCTTTTTGACCCACCGCTCTGCTACTGTCTCCGCAGCCGTGAGGCCTACCGCTGACATTTGGCCCCAGACAGCCCTGACCTGCCTCACCGCTGGGGAGCACCTGCATGGGTCTCCTGGCACTTGATGACCTCTGCGACACGGCAGGGATTGCTGGAGTAGCTGCATCTGTCCCCTGGGCTCCTGGGCCTCTGGGCCTCTGGTGTGGATGTCACCATGCCATGATGACTGGCACGGGACTTGGATAATCTGGGGCTTCCTCTGTGCTGCCGACGGCTCCCAGGGGCACTGCCATAGCTCCCTGGGCCTCTGGACCTCGTGCCTGACTGACTCTTGGCCCCTGCTGGCAGTGTTACTGGCATTGTCTCCTGGACAGTTCTGGGGCACCCTGCTGCTGGGGACGAACGTCTGCTATGCCCTGCTGATCATTCACCCTGCAGGTGTTGGGCTGCTCCACATGGGGGCACCATAGCCACCCACCCCCCTGGACCCTCCTGGTGGGAAGTTTGCCGTGGATCATCCGTCTTCCGGCCCCTCTGCCCTGCTTCTACATTTGAGGCTGTTGGGCCTGCAGCCACCATCTTACCCCAGCCGGCTAGGGGCGTAACACAGGCCCCTGTGGCTCCCGCAGTGCGGGGGGCCTCCAAGCTGCAGGGGGCCTCCTCAGCACAGTACTCCGGGCTGAGAGCTCTGTATTAAATCCAGAGCGGGCCTTTCTGTGAACCTTGCAGGGGTGCCCCCTGCACTTTTGTTACACCACTGCAGCCGGCCCTGGTCTGCCTGTGGGTCTGGGGGCATCTGCCTGGGCCTGAAGGTGCTCTGGGGGTTCCCCCTTTCCGTGTGAAGGATAACTGCCGGGGGGTGACCAGGGCCCCCGGGATCCTGGATCATTGATGCTGCTGGTGGCCTTGGGGCACCTACCTCTGGATGGCCGGGGCACTGCGCGGCCCGAGTAGTTCCTGGCCTGAGCGGTGCATTAATGAGCGCCTCACCTGCTGTGTCTCCCTGGGCCCATGGAACCTGTGCTCTGCACCACCCCGGCCCCCGCCGGCCGCATCAATGTCTCCTTCCTTTCCCTATCACTGGGATGCCTCCTTATCAGAGGGGAGGTGAGCCTCTTCCTCACACTGCTGGCCAACTGCCCTTCAGTTCCCAACTCCTACACTACTGCGGGAGTTGGGGTTGGCCTGGAGACTCACCTGAGACTGCATGAGGGGGCTGACCTCGGGGCTCTGGCCCCCCTTCTTCCAAGCCTTCAGTCACAAAGTCAGCCCTGCCGCGGGATTGCCCTTGTCAGAACTTCCTCTCCCCGGGGGCCCGCATTTGTTCGCTCACCTGACTTTACTTCTGTGCCTGTGGCAGGCCATGGTTGCGCTCTGCCGCAACCCTCGTTGACATCTGGCTGGACTTGCCTTGTGACTGGGTGTGGTCCCCGCTGGCCTCCTCAAGGGCAAATTGCTTTGCTGCTTGCTGAAGCATGTCCCTGGGGCCTCCACCACTCGCCCCCCATCGAGTGCTGGACCTCCTCATTCTCTTTGTATCTATGCCCGCTCTGAATCTGATTGCCACCTGCCCCTGCCCCCCGGGCCTGCTCCTCTCTAACCTCTCGACCCCTGTGCAGCAGTTCTGCCTGTCATGCCCAGAGGTAAGGCTGCCCAGGATGCCTTGGTGGCCTCTCTCTGGGCCAAATCAGCCACTAGGGACATGGGCACCAAGAAAGACCCGACCCCGCAGCCCCCTGAGACGTCTCCTGCCATTCCCATAAAGCAGGACTACATGGAGAAATTCCTTGCTGACATATGCCAGGAGATAAGCCCTCTGAAGTCGGACTTCAAAAGATGCCTCGATGAGCTGCACAAGGTCATTACGGCGGTGGGAGACAGGGTGGATGACCTCGAGCACACTGTTGACTCTCGGGCTAAGGACCAGGAGGCTCTGGAGGAGCAACACATTGAGCTCCAAGCCAAGCAGGAGGACTTGGAGAGTCAAGGACGGTGCAACAACCTCTGCATCAGGGGCGTTCCTCGCGGGATGGAGGGGGAGGACATCATAACTTTCACCAGGGACCCTTTAACGGTCATTTGTTAGGGTTTGGGAGAGGCCCCCTGGTCCTGGATAGAGCGCATCAAGTCGGTGCCACCCCAGGGCGCCCTCAGGCCCCGCCCGACATTCTTACCAAGGTCCACTTCTTCCAGGAAAAAGAAGAAGTATATAGGGTGGCGAGGGGCAAACCGGACCTGTTCTACCACTGCAACGCCATACAGATTTGTCAAATACCAATGGACCTACCCCTTTGGACTGCTTTTCACCTGGAATGACAAGAAACACGTGGTCTGCTACTTCCGAGGTACCCCGAGGAACGGGGGCCCCCACACTTCCTCCTCCACACACTCAGATTCCTGGTGGCCCAAATGGAATACAGTCCACCGGCGGGTCGCTCTTGCCACACTAAGCTCAATCAAGCCACGGAGGCGGTGAAAGCAGACATCATCGCACACCTACAGAAGATGAAGTTGGAGGGGGCACATTCCATAGCTGATGGGGAGTGACTCATGCACCTAAGATTGGCTCCTCACTTGTTGCCATGCGGCCAGCTCCCTGGCCCTATGGACAGTTGCTCCCTCAGCAGGGCGTGGAGCCCAACCTACTGTTGCTCATTGCTTGTTTTCTCACTGATTTCTTCCCCTTTGTAGGATTGATTCCTGGACCACACTGGCTACCTGATTTGCATAGGCCACCGCTCATACACGTCGAGCTCTCCTCCATTGATGTCTACTCCTCTTCCAAACCTGGTACCCCTTTCCTGGCCCATTATGGAGTGGCTCTGTTGGTTGGGCCCTGTTGGCCCTTTTACCCTTCCCCAGCACTCCTGTGTGTTTTTCAAGTCCCCTCTAGGTCTCCTTCCCATAGCCTTACTCACGCCCTCCCCTGGGCACAATAAGAGGGCCCACCCTCTTCAGCCTCTGCTCATCCTTCCACCCTCCACACGCAACAAGCTTTCTGTCTCTTGATCCCCTCGGATGGTCACCACACCTAATCTCAAGCTACTCTTTCTCAATGTGTGCAGGCTAAACTCCCCAAGCAAGCGGCAACAGGTGTAGTGATATCTCCTACAACAAGACCCAGACATCATCTTTTTGCAGGAGACCCACCTCATTCATGCAGACTGTCATCGCATGGCTCATCCCAAATATCCGCACCAACACTGGTCATACACCACCACCAAAACTCTGGGAGTTTGCCATCTTAAGCAACCGACATTCCTACACAAAGGTTTTTAAACTCACCAGGGATGCAGACGGGAGGTTTATCACTCTTACAGTAGAGGAGGGGAGGAACACCCTGACGCTGTTAGCCATCTCCATGCCCAATCAAGCTCAAGACAGTTTCATACGTCACACCCTTTCTGACCAACTTGGTGCAGAGAGCAGTGACTTGGACATTAGGGGCGATTTTAACCTGGTCTAGAACCCTCTGCTAGACAGACGCACCCTCAATGTCCAGGGTACTGGGGCGATGTCCCGATCACTCAAGAAAGACACCCGGGAGGCAGGCTTGGTTGACGCCTGGCACTATTTTCACCCAGATTCTAAGAACTTTTCTTTTTACTTGCATGTGCAGATGTCCTACTCCGCATCAGCCACCTACTCATACCGCAGCTGTCCTCCTCCTTACTACCTGCTCTTACTTCAACGCATATATCTGACATTTCCATCTCAGACCACGCCCATATCGAGCTCTCATAATCTTACTGATCATGACAGGGCTGAGCCCTATTTTCAGCAGCACCACCCTAAGGAAGGCCCAGCTCAATCAGTCAAAGGCCTTTTCCGCATCTAAGGAAAGAAGGGGATGGAGTGGCGCTGAGCCTTTTCAACAAGGTGAGCGTAGCAGGGAAGATTGTCAGGGCCTTGTCTATCCTTTATAAACCCCACTTAGTGCGGCTCTAACAACCCAGGGAGAAGGTCCTCCAAACGGTTAGCCAGAATCTTGGAGTAGAGCTTTGCGTCAATATTTAGAAGGGCAATCGGACGATAGGAGGAACATTGGGTAGGGTCCTTGCCTGGTTTGGGGATCAGAACGATTTCAGAATAGGACATGGTGGGCGTAAGGCCGTTGAAGGGGGTAAAAGAGTTAAAAATGAGTGAGCAGGGGAGCTTGGGGCTGCGGTAGGAAAGCCATATAAAAGGACGGCGTGAGGCCATCGGGACCAGGAGATTTCTCTTTAGGGAGCTCCTGAAGCGCCCTGATGAGTTTGGCAGCAGGGAAGGGCGCTTCTAGGTCATGAGTGTAGGAGGGATCCAGAATGTGCCAAGGACAGCTCTAGGAATAGGTGTCTATCTCGGCAGAGTCTTCTGCCCTGGGGTGTAAAGGGTTCGATAGTAGTCCTGTGTGTTCATTTCCTGAATTGCCCAGGCCGAGTTCGCTTTCTCAAGTTTGCCAATGTGGGAACTCGCGCTGGTGAAGCAGCCTGTGCACCAGGAGGAAACCTACTTTATCTCCCCCTCGTAGTACTTTTGCTTAAGGGCACAGAACAAGCATTCAGCCTTGTTGACCCGGACCTGTCCCCCTCAGGATGGCCAGTTGGGTGCTGTTGGTCAGTGCGCCTATGGGCAACAATGTCTGCTCTGAGTTTGGCTTCAAGGAGTCACGCCTCCTGAGTCCTGGCTATGGAGATGGAAGTCAGCACCCCGCATATGGTGGCTTCGAAGCCATCCCATAGGACGTGACGTGAGTGTGAGGCCCATTGGAAGGGTGAGAGCGCTTGGAGATGCAAGAGGCATTGCGACGGAAGATTGAGATTGAGAGCCTGCAACTTTGTTAAGTTATCTTGTATCCAGAGATACGCTCATAAGTTTGCAAGATCTGGACAACCGCCAGGAGGAAGGTATCCGTCTTTTTTAGCGCCAGGAGGAGGTCATTGACGTATAGCAGGACCATATGTTCCTGACCAGTGAAGGGAATGCCTCTGATGTCAACCGAGGGTTGGAGTTGGAAAGCCAAGGGTTAAGCCACTAAGGCAAAGAGTAAAGGGGACAACAGGCAGACCTTTACTATTCGCCTTAGTGGTTTAACCCTTGGCTTTCCAACTGCAACCCTCATTGACATCAGAGGAATTCCCTTCACTGGTCAGGAACATATGGATACAAGATAAGTTAGCAAAGTCGCAGGCTCTCAATCTCACTCTTCCGCCGCAATGCCTCTTGCATCTGCAGACGCTCTCACCCTTTCAATGGGCCTCACACTCCATATAGTATTTGGGTCTCATCATCACAGACTCCCTCACCTCCTGGACAAGGGCAAATTGGCTGCGCCTTTGGAAGGCGGTTCATGAAAAACTCAGTCGTTGGAGGCCGCTTCATATCTCCTGGTTGGGTCGCCTGAACGTAAGTAAGTAAGTAAGTAAATTTTATTTGCACAGTTAATAAAAACCATTGCAATTCCACATTATAAAAATAAAAAGAGGATAAAACAAATACATTCTCTACGTTACCCAACACATACTTAAATTCAGTCTAAAATAATAAAATCTTCCAGATTAAGACTTTCATTATATCATTTCCGTCACTTTGATAAGTTTTACAATAAAACTATATAATTGTGTACAGTTCATACTATCAAGTGACTCCAAGATAAGTTAAAAAACAGGTTTCTGCATCCTTATCTCCACCTCTTTCATAAATTTCACCAAGTTGCAGTTTAGCCGCAAATCGTCAGGGGAAAAACAGGCAAGCACGGCATTCCTTCGGGTGCGAATTCCTCGTTGGTTAAACAAAGATTTAAGCAAACGTTTCCTTACTTCTAACAGTTTTTCACAGGAGCATAAGAGGTGTGGCATGTCCTCAATTGCCTTACCACATAGCCGACAGAGGGCATCCCCTTTGTCCCTCTGCCAATGTGGAAGATGGCATCTACAAGGGATCAGGCCCATTCTGAGTTTTAGAAACTTCAGCTTTAAAAATCTTGAGTAGCCCAAATTGAAATAACTCTGTAGACCTTGATTTGAATAGGAGTTTAAGACAAACCACCCATGTGATCTCCTGGCAACTGACTCCTTATCTTCTATCCATGATAGGTGTTTTGTTGTTTTCTTTACCAGTCTTTTAATAGTTGAATGATTGGTGGAAGTATTCCATAGCTCCTTTAAGCCTAGGGTCACCAGGGTTTTGGCCAGATAGTTAGCAGCCTGGGATACTTGATTCTGCTGTAATTCTGTCCATAAAAGGCTATTAAGAGACCCTTGTTTTGCCTTCCTGATTTTATCCCACGTAATTATGTATGCGCCCTGTCTTGCAAGCGCCTGTTTGTGACCTCCAAACTCTAATCTCATTTGGGCTGGGGATGTGTATTTAGGTAGACCAAAAATGATCCTATATACTGATGCCACAGTTTTATCCAAAATTCCTGCATCTCTTCCTCGTTGTGCTTCACTGCCATAAGTAATAGTAGGCAAGAGTTTTGAGCGAATAACTTGTATTATGGGGAAAAGAGATGGACTAGTTAATTTTCCGTTTAATTTTTTTAGCGAGACTCCTATGGCAATACCTTTTCCTCTGATAGTTTCTTTTTGTAGGATAAACTGGCCACCACTGTCAATTATGACCCCTAGATATTTATACATGTTTGTATCCTCTATCCGTTTTTTATTCCAAAACCAACTGTTCGATGACTTTCTTTTTTTGTTGATTGACATCGTTTTTGTTTTGTTCAAATTGATTGACAATTGGTTTTCATCAGAATATCTTTTTGTAGCATCAATAAGATTTTGCATCCCTATTTTCGTGTGGCTAATTAAAACCAAATCGTCTGCGTATAGTAATGAGGACAGTATTTGGCCTCCTAATTTTGGTGCATGAGAATTGCAGTTATTGAGCAACGGAGTGAGGTCTCCTAGGAACAGGTTAAATAGTGTAGGGGCCAAGACGCATCCTTGTTTTAGACCATTATTTGTTGTGATGCGTCTCGACAGATGAGAGCCGTCACCCAGCTTAACCTGTACCCATGTGTCACTATGTAAATTAATCAACATATCTAATAGAGGCTTTGGTATCCCCCACTTCTGTAGTTTGGCCCATAAAAGATTACGATTAATATGATCAAAGGCTGCCTTATAGTCTATAAAGCACAAATTGATTGGCATTTTAGATGTTTTTGCCTTATCAATTAACAGACCCATAGCCAAAATGTTTGTTGATGTCCCGACAGTTTTGGCAAATCCGGTCTGATTAGCTGGGATTAGAGAATATTCTGAAGCCCAGGCCTGCAGTTCCTCCAAAAGGATTCCAGCAAAATATTTTGCTTCATTGTCCATGAGGGCAACCAGTCTATAATTATTTGGAAGAGTTTTGTCCCCTGCCTTAAATATTGGGGAGATGATTGAACCCTTCCAGGAGGCAGGTAAAGCATTTAAATGTTTGATTTCCAAAAACAGAGGTAGAAGGGCTCCAGCCCATTCCTTTTCGTTCAATTTGTACAAAATAGGGGGAATGCCATTCGGGCCTGGCGCCCCGTCCCGCTTCCCTTTTTTAATTTGGCGCTCAATTAGTTTTCGAAGTTTCATTGAACCTATATCGGCGCTTCGTGCTGTCTGGTTGTGTCTAATATCACTCAAGGAAAATAATTTGTTGTCATCAGCAGCTGTCATCGAGTTATTAGTATTATGTAGTGAAAAATGGTCTTTGAGATAGTGTACCCATGTTTGTTCACTAATGTTTGAAGAGACTCCTTCGTGCCCAGGATTCATAAAGGAGTTAATTGTTTTCCAAAATTTTGCCCCGTCGTTCAGCTTGATATCAGAGTGTAATTTTGCCCACAGGTTTTCCTCAATTGATCTATTTGCTTCCCTTTTGGTTTTCTTTAAAGATGATTTTAGTTCTAACAGATGGGAATGTCTTATTATGTCGTTTGGTAGGTGTCTAAGTTGGCGTATTGTACGTGCGATGTTTTTTTTTATGCTCTTTATTTTAGTTCTATGATCTTTTGTGAGAAGGAGCATGTTGCTAGCCTTCTTTGCGTATTGGAGTTTCAGGGTTGTGGTATAACCTGCCATGTTGGATGTAAAGCTTTCCCATTTCTGAACCTCGCTTGCCCCGATTCGCTCCTCAAAGTGTTGCTTTGCTCTTGCTTCTATATCTCCATCCATTACTGCTGAATACTTGATCCTTTTGTAATTGATGGTATAAATTGACTCGTTTGGTACCAACGATTGTTCGAGTTTTGGTTTCATGATATTAAATATAATTTCCTGGGGACAGTGATCGCTGTCAGCTTTTTCCCCTATTTTAAATGAAGCAATGTGGCGGAATAGAGATAGTGACATAAAGGTATAATCCAGAATTTTACTTACTCTTGTAGAGTAGAATGTAAACGCTGGCGGAGTGTCTCCACTGAGTCTCCCATTCAGTGCTCTAAGATTATAATGCTCAAGGGTCTCTAAAACCACCTCTCCATGCTTCGATTGTGAGGATGTTAGTGTAGCCTCTTGATGTGGAATATTCCAGGCTATATTTAAATTGCGGCTCACGTCACTCGATGAGATTCCCATCAGGTTGAGATTAAAATCCCCGGTAATCATGATATCAGTTGTTAAAGTGTCAGTTATGATGTCATCAAGGCATTTGTATAGATCCTTTGTGGCTTTTCCTTTCCTTTTCGGATGGATATAAGCGTTTATTAATATTAGCTCGAGACCTTTCTTGTTTTGAGTTGAGGAAGACAAGTATATTGCATTTAAATCTGGGGAAGAAAGGCCTAAGTCCTTAACATCATAGCCACTTGCAACCGAGACATAAGACACTAACCCCCCTTGTAGGTGACCAAATTTTGCTGTTTTCACTGCACTGGTAAAAAAACGAAGAAATCCATGCAGATGTGGAGGTTCTAGTTGCCATGTTTCTTGTAGGGATATAATGTCAAAGGACTGTAAATAGTTTACAAAATCCAAATCAATCATTTTGGAAGCGAGACCATTAATGTTCCATGAGCATATTTTTAATTGGCTTTGCCTTTTTATTTCCTTGTGAATTCCCATTTGTCAGTTTAGCTGATTGTTTATTGTTCTTGAGATCCATCTTAGGTCGATAAAGGTAGGTGAAGTGCCGGCAAGGGTACAACCCGTAACCCTAAGATCTTCAGCACTACTTGCTCCTTCCATCCCTTTAGCGCCTCTAAGTACAGTTTGTACCTTCCCGTTAGCGGAGTGCAGTTCTCTTACTCCGACCACCGGAATTAATAGATCAGGATATTTCGGTTTTGTAAATGGGGCAGTTGTTATTCCCCAATCTTTAAAGGTCTTAGTTTCTGTCAAGATTTTTTGTGCAACTAAGGGTGTTGTCCATGTTGCTTTTGTTTTTTCGACCTTCGTGCCAGCTTCCGATTGAAATTGAATAGAATCCAGGTCCTGAGTTGTGATACCTGTTAAAGATGGAATATGAGCTAACAGTCGTAAGATGTTACCTCTATTCAAGATATCATATTTGCCTTTTGAGATGTACTCTGGGGTAAACCAGACTATATTTGATGAATCTTTTGATGTATCTTTCAATGTGTCCGTGTAACTAGGTTCGTTATTGTGTTCGTTATAGTGACTTTGTACGAATTCATGTCCTTGTGTTACGGTCAGTGGTGCTTGCTCTGGTATGGGAAGGACAGCTTTCCGCCCTCCAAGGTTGCGGATTTCCTCTGCAGTAGTTGATTTAGCATTCCCATTTCCAGTTCCTTCTTCCCTTTTTAGTTTTATGATGTTATTTCTATTCGTTGAACTTGTGTCAATGGATTGTGATGTTTGTCTAATTGGGAGCGATCCGTTGTCATTTGTGTCTTTAAGGTCTCCATTCTGTGATGCCTGTTGTATTATCAAGACGTTTTTTACCGTATGGTTAATTCCATGTGATTTTAAGGAAGTCATTTTGGTAGCCATAATTGGTAGATCCGTGGTATTCTGCTTTACTGTCTGGATTTTTTCTCCCTCCTTAATTTTACTGCCATTCGCTGGTGATAATGGCGGTATGCAAGAGACTCTGAGTGAAGCATTTAGTGATGTAGTTTTGTCGGACTCTATTACTTCTTTTTCGTTGACCTTATCCACAGAGTTGGGTTCTTGTTCATTAAATTGAGACGTTGACCCAAAGAGACGCCTGAAGCCTTCGTGAGCAACGATTAATTTTTGGTTTCTACCTTTACGTTGTTTTGCCCTCCTTTGTTTAGCGTTAGGTTTCTTCACAACCTTGTCATCTATTTGAGCTACAGGACATAGATCTATTGATTCTCCCGTTTCTTGTATTACTTTGTTAAATTTCTTGTTAATCGAAATGTCCGTCTCCCCCCGAGAAACATTTTTCCCGAACGATGTTAAGCCTATGTTTTTTGTTTTGTCGATTGAGATTGAAGTGCAAGTTTCAAGGGAGTGCTTATCTAGTTCTACGTCCGTTTGTCTAGAGCAAAAGTAGTTGGTATTACTTTGCAACGGATTTTTTAGTTGCATGCATAGATCAGACAACATTGATGGTAAAGTAGCCAGTTTGTCGATAATAGGGCTGCATCCACATCCCGCGTCCCTGTTGTGGGTTAGGGCCTGTTTATTTTGTAGCAGAGTCGTTAGTGCTCCCAATTTCCCATCGATAGCAACCACAAACACAGCCAGAGTGTCTAGAAGAGTCAACTGTGCGTCCATCTTATCTGATTGGTAGTGAAGTGTTTTTACAAGAAGTTGTATTGTATTTAGCAGACTGTCCCATGCCATCCCCTGGCTATTATTTTTTGATGAATTGACCATACGGACTGGGGATGTTGTATCCTTTTGGTATTCCTTTTTCTTTTCCTCTCCCATCTCTAGATCGATCACAGTACCCATGTTTGCCGTATTTGGCCCATTACTGATTGAGTCTTGGTCGTAAGCTGCCATTACGTCGTTCCAATCTTCTGATCCCAAGCGTGAGGAGATCTCTATGACGTCTGAGACATTTGTAACATTTTCTATTATAGTTAGAACCTTTGTTTCCCCCCCCCCTTTGCTAGGCTCCGTTTGATAATTTGATGGAACATTATTTGAGAGAAGGGTGGGTGGTAGTGTTTTTAGATCTTTAACACACTTTGCCCCGTCATTCCTTTTTTGGGAATAATCAGCTCCTTTGGAAAATGATTTGTCCCCAGAACATGTTCGATTTAATTGACATAATTGACTTGGTTGGTTAATAAACAAAGATTTGTTAGTTGTGTCATAGTCTTCAAGATTATTTTCGATGTTTATAGATCTCCAGTCATCATTTGAACTGAGACCTGTTACTGATACATCATGATTATTATATTGACCACCTTTAATCGTCATAGTTTTCTCAATTGTCTCTTCCTGTTTATGAACTTGAGCTTTGACTTGCTCAATGTTTCTAATTGAAGCACTTCCCATTGTTGTACAGCTAATCCGTGATTTGCCGTTTTGAGGGGTTGATGTTATTTGCCGGGGACTGTTAAATAGTGTATTTGTACTTCTTTTTGTGTCAGGGCTTTTCCTCTCCTGTGTTGATTTCAGATCTTCAATAACTGGTGGTAGTTGACTTAGTTGTACAGGTTGAAGAGGTGATTGAAGGCCGATGACATTTGTTATGTTTGAGAAAAGCGTATCCCCTGGATTTTTTAAGAATGAAAATTTTGTATAAATTTTAGGTTGATGAGAAAGCTGCTTTTTTGTTGTTTTTTTATTTTCCAAATTTTGTAGTTGTCCAGAAGCGTTTCCAACAGCTGGTGGCTCTATTGCAGAGCAGTTATTCATGATTGCTTGCTCTAGTTCTGGTTGTAAGGAAGATCTTTCCTCTTCCTTCATCATGTTTTTCCGCCTCCGTTTTTTTGTATCTTTTGTATCTTTTTTAAATATAGCGCTATCTCGAACACGGCCAGACCTCATGGTACTCTCCACTTAGTTGAGGTATAGAATTTCACTTTTTGTCGCACGGAGCTTGTCGTAATGGTAGAAGCCTTAAGCTTATTATAAGTTTATTGTGAAGTTTATTGTGAAACCACGATAAACTATAGATAATGCCGCTGCTGCAAAAGTACAGTGGTGGCTGACCACACTGTTGCCGAAGATGAGATGAGCTAGTGCCTTTGCTTTTCTCCTTTCGCCCAAACCTTGGCGCTTTAGAAGAGTCACAGCGTCTGTCAAAAAAAACAACAGACTTTTTCCGTTCGACTCGGGACTCCTCCCCCTTTACCAAAGATAAGTTACCAACAAACCCGGTCACAGCTCATAGAGCAGATTGGGCGCTCGAAAGTGCACTAGGCCCCTCCAGATACCTGGGGCGTACGCCTGATGCAACTGTTTAAGTAGGGTGCGTACTCTCGTGCCCAGAGCACTCAGAATCACAGGTAGTGTCATAAACCCCCGGGGTCTTTCCAACGGGAGGCCAGCGAGAGTCTTTACTGGTTTGCCACTTGTAAATTAACAGCAATCCGCAAGAAGAACAGTTGACCCTCCGGAATCAGGCCCCAATCAAACCAATCAAACTGAGCCGGGAGAGGACCGAGCCGGGAGAGGACTGCAGAGAGGGGCGGGGGAGGGGCGATCAGCGGTTTCGAGTTTCCCCAGCAGTTTTACTGGTCCCGATGAAGATTACTCACGTCCCATCAGACCCATCCGTCTCGCGTCTCCTGCGCCTCCCGTGTCTCCCGCTGCTTGGTGTTTGGTGTTTGATGTTTGGCACGCAATACTCGGCGCTCGGTGCTCGTTCTTCCGCCCGCGTGATGCTGCCGATTTGCTGCCGCTGGTCACTCGCTCTGCTCCGTTCTGCGCTGCTCTCCGTTCTGCGCTGCTCTCCGCCCTCCTCCACGTGACGTGGGATGAATGAATAGCGCCGTGGGTCGCCTGAACGTGATGCAGATGAATATTCTTCCCAGGCTTCTCTACTTATTCCAATTCCTCCCTACGCCCATCCCCACCAAAGACATCACCAGTTTGGAGGCTGACCTCTCCTTTATCTGGAAGGCAAAGCACCCTCGCTTATCTGCAGCACTTCTAATGCTTCACCGCAACCGTGGGGGGCTGACATGCCCCAACCTTCTGAACTATTACTGGGCGGCACCTACCATACACTTCATCTCCAAATGGGTAGTGCGGGAGAGTAAAAAGCACTGGGTACACATGGATAGAGCAGTGGAGTGCAGGCCTCTCTGGGACATAGCCTAGCTGCCCAAACACTCCCGAACAAGCATTGCTTATGCCGCTACACTGACACGCACGGCGTTGGAGATCTGGGACAGACTGGCTACAAGACACAGACTGAACACATTTCCATCGACACACAACCCCATAGCATGTAACCCCAACTTCTCTCTAGCTCTCCCCCTGAAAAGCACTGCTCTTGCTTTTGTTACTGGGGGCCGGTTCTTGCAACACTGCTGCACAACTGGCCCCCATTGACAAAACCGGCCCCCACAGCCAGAAAACCGGCCCCCAACCCTCTGGGCCACCGGGGAGGCACCCGCTGCCCACTACAGACAGTCCCTGAATACAATACTGGCTATTCCCGTCATTCCCTGGGGAGTACGGGTTTCCCTTAACATATGATTCTATATCTGAAAGAGAATGTAGCTATGAACCCATGCACTGTACTGGGTTCCGCTTGGCTGCAAAATTGCACATTACACTCTATGAGCCACAAAGAAAAGTTTATTTGTTCACTTTATTGGATGCACTCCAGAAGAAAAGTCCCCGTTATGGGGGCACAGGCTAAATGAACTGCCTTAATGAAGATAAACAATTCCATAGAAGAATGTTGGTTACCCAATCTCCGTCCCGGTATAACGTTTGATGCCAAAACCCTCAAGTATATTGCTAATAGGCAATATGTTTTTATTTGGTATTTGATAAGAAAAAACTGTAACGCACCCCTCCACCAGGAATAGCACCTGCTGGGCACCAATCTTGATAACAACCTAGAATAAATATTTTCTTAGAGATATTGACTTGTTCCCAAAGTCATAGAAACGCTGACTCATTCCATAGACAGGAGACTCTGTCATTCATATAACATATGCTCCAATGTGCCTCTGACCTTCTTATTTAACCAACGTGTATCTTACTCCTTTGACTACAGTTTAGTATCTACGTCAAGGGAAGCTGTAAAAACAGAGGTAAAGTAATTTTCGGATGGAAGTCTCTTTCATGATGGGCCTAAGGGCAACTGGAGCAGGACAGCAGTCTAAAGGCCTTAGTCATTAATACACTATTTCTATGCAAATCGGTGCGTGGTTGTTGTTTCTTTTTGTTTATATTATGCTATGGCCATTTTCTATATAATCAGATCTCTCTATCTTTCCATTGGTTTCTAGGATGTACCCTGGCACTTTCAAAGCATTCCAGATCAGGAGCGGAGATGAGAAACTGTTTGTTAAATCCCCCAGTAAGTTATCACTGTTGCGTGCACTAAGAATAATAGGGATGGATACACAACTTAAAATAAGTGTGTGGTCAAGGTTCAAAATGGATGTTTAAGACAATTATGAGTAGGTTTGACTTACGGGGCAGGATTCACAAACATAAAAATGCACATAAGTATTTACTTGCGCCTATATTTAATCCTACATCTAAGTGTAGCTCTGTGCTTTCTAAAATTGGTGTGGGGTCTTCTGTTTGCTGACCCATAAAACATCCTGGTGTATTTTTCTGGCTAGCCAGATCACTTTTTTTATACTGTCATCAGAGTTCTTAAACTTTAGCCATTTGAAGGAGGTTCACAGAACCCCACTCAAGGCTGCTCACCTGTTTGGCCAAGTTTTTCTGTGTCAACTTGAGTTCACTAGTAAACCCCCTGTATCATATGCTGTCCCCATGAGGTTCTCTTTAGGGCATGTTGATTTAGGAGATGCTGCTGAAATTCTCCTCACCAGTTCATTCCAGGAGGTGATTGAGTTCCTCACATTGAAGTCAAACTCTGTGCAGAATAGACCACGATTTGCAGCACTTCGGATTCAGAATCCTCATGTTATTTTAAATGCTTGAGATATTCTACAAACCCACTACTCATCTCCCAGCTCTGACACACTGTTGGTTTCTGTTGGAAGCCTGTTGAAATTGCCTCTGTCACATGAACGTAAAAGAAGTCATGGAAGTTGTGGCGATCAAATCTCTTTGCCACAACTAGGTAGAGTTGGCCATCCCACAGATCTACCACGAAGAACAACTTGTGAAGGTGATTAAGAAAGCCAAAGCCGGTTGGACTGCCGGTTCAAATGGCCTTCCTCAGGCCTTCTTCCAAGTCCACGTGGACTTCTGCGCAGTCAAGCTGTGTCTGGTTTACAAGGCAGTTTTGAGTAGTGGGAAAGTAGCTGACTCATGGAAGGGATCAAT
This sequence comes from Triturus cristatus, assembly GCF_964204655.1. Classification (NCBI taxonomy): domain Eukaryota; kingdom Metazoa; phylum Chordata; class Amphibia; order Caudata; family Salamandridae; genus Triturus; species Triturus cristatus. Next base: position 697,417,073 of record NC_140588.1, read on the forward strand.
AATCCACCACATCCACAAGGAAGGTGACAAAGGCCAGCCTGGCAATTATCGTATAATATTCCTCTTGGACAACAAGGCCAAGTATTTTGCCAGTCTATTAGTACAGGACCTCTAAAAGTGGATACTGTCCAATCTCATGCTACTCTCTTTGTGTATGGAGAACCCCTTCACCACCAAAACTGTTCTGTACGCCTGCTTTGTAGATTTCAAAGCTGCATTTGACAGCGTCCCAAGACATATTTTATGGCATAAATTGGCTAAGAGGGGTATTCACTCAAGTTTATTACAGGCTATTCAATCCCTGTACTCAGGTACCTGGTTACAGGTTAAGATTGGCGATGGCAGAAGGCTATCCAGGAAAATACCCACTTTGTCTGTATTGAAACAGCGATGTGTGTTAGCACCACTGCTTTTTAACCTGTTTATATTACCTCTCTGGGAAGCTTGACATGGTGAATGCACATCCTCCAAAGCTGGAGGGTAAACTGGTTCATGACATCCTGTACACAGACATTTTATTACTGATGAGCAATACCAGCGTCGGATTGCAAAGACTATTGAATGCACTACATGCCTACGTAACCGCAAACAAACTTGAAATCAACGTGAACAAAACCAAAGTTCTTATAGTTCAAAGAAAAATAGATTAAAAACCTGGAGAATGGAGCATAAACTAGAAACCAGTATTGGTTTGAGGACGATTACAAATATCTTGGGGTCATAATCGATAACAGAGTGTTGCTTAAGCAGCATATGGCCAATATCAAGTCCAAAGCTGGATCCTTCAACTATGCATTTTCGTTTCTTTCAAAATCTCTGAAAGGGCCTGATGTTAGGCCGACTGTTAAAAATTCGAAACACTGAACAGGCTCTCTTCCTGTCCTATGGGAGTGAAGTCCTGTGAGAGAGGGACTCTGAAGTGTTAGATCAGCTCACTGTAAAAACATATCCACTTACTTTTGATCTTCCACAATTTGCCTCCAGGGTGCAGGTGCCTTTAGAATTTGGTCTCCCAAAATAGGCTTTGATGAGACAAGGTATATTTTTGAAGGTGCATTGGCCCTTTAAAGCCACCCAGGAGGGAACAATGGACCACTTGATTTGGCAAGAGTTGATTGCCACCACAGGAGTATTGTCTTACAGAGATTATCTTGATTTCTGCCTCCTGACATTACAAGCTCCTGACCTCTGGGATGTTGCATGCTCAGGGCACGAATTTAAAAGATTATTAAATAAACAATTATGTTCAATTTCTTTGCTAGAGGACAAAATAGATTTGGCCCCTCAGCCTTACCTGTCGTCTTGCAACTCTCAGTTTATAAAAAGTATGTTTATTCGTCATCGTCTTGGTGCCCTGCCGACTCTGAACTGTCCACCACTCTGTTGTTGAGCACCAGACACCAGTGTATTCAGGCTGAGCGGTAAGGCCAAGGAAACTTTAATGCACAATATTTGTATTTGCTGAAAACCAATACCTGAACGAAGACGCAGACTGAGGAAAAGACTAATTGTAAGTCATCTCGGGCCTTACAGGCTAATGTGCCGCGACCCTTGCACGGCACTTTATCCACGTGCAGCTTAAGACACTAGTGGCTGACTGTAATGTTTAATGATGAGTGGATAGGACAAGTTTTAGTCAATATTATATATACTACTCGATGCTGAATGTATGCATTTTGGGTTTTAACTCACAGAATTTTCATTTTATTTGTGCGTTATTTCATGTAATGGATTTAAATAACGTTATGCATGGTAATCAAATAAATAACTAATAACCCAATTTCTTACACTTATGAATTACATTCCAAGCAGTTTGTCTCAGTCAATGTTCCTATTTTTTTTTATAGTTCTTCTCCATACATCTGCAATCCATTAACCATGACTGTCAAATAATATGCCTAAAACATAAATTATGTTTCCCATTATTTTATTACAATTATTGCTGTCAATTATGGACCACTACAAGATTTAGTCCCAACAAATACAGTAACATAATAGAAGTAAATAATGAAAAGCAAAGTCAGTTTAGAACAACAGTCTATAAGGAAATCAAGTATCTTTAAAGAAAGTTCAGAGAAAAACTATAAAAAAGGGGAGCAAACAAAAATTAAAAGAGCGTTGTAAGAGTGAGACATTTTTAGGTTGTGCCTAGGCAGCACTTGCGCTGTCTTTTCAAGACATACTGTGTTCAGGAAATGGGCTTGAAACCCCTCCCATCTTTTCTAATGGCTCCTCTTACTGTCCTTGGACTTTTCATTGGTGAAATAGCTTGCTAGTCCCTCCTTTTCATATGTTGTAACCTCTCATACGGACTGTTCCTGTTACATGGGCTCTTAGGCTGCATGTTATTTTAACACTTGTTAGCACTGTTTAGGTGTCCTCAAGCAGCACTGGCACTCAGCTGTAGTCGAGCACCTCTCGCTGTGTGCCTTTATTTATTTATTAACAGTGCCTATATGCTTTAAAATTATTTCTTTGCTTGCCTTCAAAGCAGACCCCTCCCAGCTCGACACAGCTTGCCCGCGCACCTTTATTTATTTATTGACAGTCCCGTGTGCTTCAGCTCACTCGTCTCCTCTGCTGCCTCCTCCTCCCCCCTGCTTGTTATCTCAAGGAACATGCCTTTTAATAACACATGAGCAGTGCTTCCCCATCTCCTCAGCTGCCTCCTCCTACCCCTGCTTTTTATTTGAATGAACACACCTTTCAACAACACTCAGAAGTACTTGTGCTCAGCTGCCACTCGATCCTCTTCTCGGCTGCACCCTCCTCCTCCCTGCTTTTTATTTGAATGAACGCAAATTTTAACAACACTCGAGAAGCACTCGCGCTCAGCTGCCACTCGATCTTCTCCTCGGCTGCATCCTCCCCCCTCCTGCTTGTTATTTGAAGGCTGCATGCCTTTTAATGGCACGCAGTCTACGGCAGATAAAAAAAAACATAAATAAACATGGCGTTCCATGTCTCCCTCTGGGGTGCCGTCCCTCTACCACCAGTCCATTGCATGTCCTCATCAATGGTGTAACGAAAGTTGAGGGGGCCCCCTGCAGGGTACCTGGAGGGGCCCCACTCCGGACTTAAACTGGAGCTCTCAGGCCTAAGTACCTCGCTGAGGAGGCCTCTTGCAGCTCGGGCCCCCCGCACCACTGGGGCTGCGGGGGTCTGTGTTACGCACCTGGTCCTCTTTCATTGTAAGAAGGCCAGGTTTGAGTGTGTTAAGGTAACCAATATTTTTACTGGGCACATTTCACTTGCTTTAATTAAGCTTGTTTTTAACAGTAATCTGCGCGACCCCGCAGGGCCTTGGACATGCTGCAATGCGGGGCTCATTATCGCCCCACCCCACCCCCTACCCCGTCCTTGCATGAGGATGGCAGCCGCCCGCTTTTGTTTGGTTCTGCAGATCAGTGCTACACGCTTCATTGTATCTTTACATGTATCAGCATTAGATTCTTTCACTGCCAGCCCACAACAATTGGGACATGTTCTCTCCCTCCACACTGGCGGAGAGTGGGAGGTTTGAACCACACAATGGGAGCAGTGTTTCATTCCTCTGATCAGGTTATTTTGTCAGATTTACCGCTTCCAGCACTGGTAGGTGGTGGCTGGAAATGTGCGGTGAAGAGAGGAAATGTGACCCATGCATTCTCTTTTTACCAACCTAAATGCAAAGCTTCCTATATTAGGTTTCTAAAGTTATCGTTCCTCAGTAGTTGTGAAAGCCGAGCATGCACCTTCATTCGTCCACTTTAACAGCCCATACTATGTATTGCCTAACATTGTTGCAGCAGCAATGTTTAGTCCTAGTTTAGTTCACCCACCAGTACCGCACTGCTGCACCCGCACGAGAGGCGGGGTGATGTCACATAACTCCCTGATTTCACAAAGCTTGACTTAGCTTAGTGGATTTGTTGGGGGTCCGAGTTCTTCGTCTGGTGGTGTTTGCCAGAGACTAAAATATGTTTCTAAAGTTATTATTCCTCAGTAGTTGTGAAAGCCGAGCACGCACCATCATTCGTCCACTTTAACAGCTCAGTTCTGCACTGTTTCTCTACTCCAAAATGGAATGTGCAGGTAAATTGGTATGCCGCTTTGCTTTATTGTAATTACTCCTCAGCTTTGGTCTAGTTGTGTTATCATGTTAGTGTGTGTTTGCTTATCTGCTTAGGCATGAGTGTTACTTCTATGTGCACACATCTAATATCTTGTGCCTTTATGTTTGCTTGCGTGATTATTTAGGTTCACCTTTATATGTAAGCATTTGTATTAATGTGTATTAATCATTGTCTCGTCATGTTATTTATGTATTCCTCTATGAACAACAGAAAATACAGATCCACATAATTACACTCCATAACACACAGTCCCACTTTGCATAATTTAAGTACACTTAATACCACATAATTACTATCCACATATTTCTACTGCACACCATGCCACATAATTCCACTACACAAATCCACTCCACAGCACACTGTTCCACGCCACAGAATTCCAAGATAAGCAAATCCAATCCAAACCACATGATTCCACTACACACCACATATATACACTCCATAAGACATAGGTAAAAGGCATTGTCATTTACAACACCAATTGCTCTAACTCAAGGAAAAGCCAGACGTATTGCATTTCCAATGTTTATTCTTGTTTTCATTGATGGCCGAGCTCCCGGGGACAGTCTTCCGAGTCACTCTAATCTCTGTTGTCGCTCTCATCACCAAATCCTTATTGGGAGATAACAAAGATCAGGAAGACAGTAACCAGGGGCATGACTATCAATAAAAAAGCTGATAAAATGTACATAAATAGTAGTTATTTGAAGAAGGGATCTTTCCAGTCCGAATTGCATTAGAATTTATCAATAAGTGCTCAATAAAGATGCAATAAACATATTGATCAGTTTTATTTTTTTATTAAATTGGACATAAACAAGTGTGAATAACCAAAAGTAGACAAATAAATTCACTGGGATAAGTGGATAAGAAATGTTTGTTTTTTAACGTGAGTTTGAAAGAAAAAAAGAAAGACTCAGTGGCTTAAGTATTTGTACTATTGAATACCTAAATGAGTACGCCAGATTTCAGAGTGTGCATCAGCTTGTTCGGGAATATGGTACACAGACAAGTGAATGCCATTTAAGTTGCACGCTAAATAAGGCCAGTGTTTTTATTAAGTAAGTATGTTGTATCGAATAATAGAATGGCTGACACAAAGGTCTCATCGAAGTATTCAAGCATATGGAATGAACACAATTGTATTTAAATTATCTCTCCCAGTCCACTATCATGATCAGTTTGCTTTGAGTATATTAATTTATTGTTTACTTGTAACCCCATGTGTACTTTTTTGTTAGTTCAGGCACCATCTAAAGAATATTTAGTAAAGGAGAATTATTTTGTGCTTTTGTCTCTATCTACATTACACTTAATTCAGACAGCTCTAATGTGTTTCATGACCATCAAGGAGACCTCACATAGTATGAATTTCATTAATGTGTTTAAACCCTCGAAATGGTAATATTTGTCCAAAAATTAGAGAATGAATATCAGTATGTATCAAGGCCCTAATTATCCTTGAAAATTGTATATGTTGATTACTTAAAATTAGAGCATTCCAGTACATATAGGAGTAATATCCCAATTAGTGTACTGACCTTCTGCACATCCCTCTAGAATATTGGTAGATGAGGAGGACTTTCATTCATTGGGGCATGTCTGAGGGTACAATATCAATAGAGGGTCTGTCCTCTCATCACATCCCCCTCCACATGCACCCACACAAGAGCATCAACATTAACTGTGTGAAGCTATCTTACAACCTTATATAGAGCATTTACTTCATGATGTAGGGTGTCTGTTCCACAAGAGAGGTAGGAATAAATAATGGTTTCTTCCCTACCTCCTGGGAACTTTAAGGCCCTGAAACCAACAAGATTGCAAATGCCATTTTGGGCATTTACATCCAAAACACTATTATATAGTGTGCACAAATCACAAGTGTTTGCTTTCTGCAATGTTCATCAATGTCTGAAGCAGGAATGAATAAAAGAGAATTCAATATCAATGACGTAACCATTTCTTCTCATAGGGAGGTCTCTGCACAAAGACAGAGATTTCCACCTGTCAAGTTACTAATAGTAATTTTATACATGAAAATCGTGTTGTAGGTGATTCTACCTCATGATTCAAAGTGGTGGAGATATGTCGGTCTACACCTAGGTGTAAATCTTCACTCTGAAATGTTGAATAACAAAAAAGTATAGAGTTGCACCTAGATGTAGTAGTAAATATACATGCAAGTAAATATTTACCTTTGTGAATTGGGACCAAAAGGTCTGAGTTGCAGCAAACTAGTAAATTGTTTGTGGACCACTGTGAAGTTACTGCCTGCAGTTAAACATATTTTTTCTCCATTGTAGGTAGATGCAAATCCGGCCTAACTGATGAATTTGCACTATGGTTCACATTCATGCACTGTAGACAAATCTCCCAACCTCAGTCTACCCCTAGTGTAGGTCTTTCATAAAATAAACACTACAATTAAAATGAAAAAGTAGTATGGATGTAATTTAAAAAGTGAGTAACCACTGACATAATCATTCCCAAGTGGCAGCCGTGCATCAGTTGGCATTGGTTCGGAAGTGATAAGTAGGCACACTAGAACACTAGACTAAAATGCTTTGAAAGACAGTTGGAACAGTACTTTCTTTCGCTCGGATGGTAATTGTTTTAGTTTTAAAAAAAATAGAATTTGTTGTCTATTAAAATTCAATTAAACCATCTCTCATTTCCTGTTTTCATTAAAATATTGCTGCTTGTATTATCTGTGTTGACACAATTAGTGTGATATGACCTGTTAGACCTCTCATTTTGCCGTCCTCCTCCATTTCTTGCTGATTTGGTTTTTGCTGGCCTTAGGACTCTGCACACTTTGCCACTGCAAACCAGTGCAAAAGTGAATGTGCTCAATCCTTAGAACATGGTAACAATGGGTTATCTCCAATTATCATATTTAATTTTCTTATATGTCCCTAGTAAAGTGGTGCTGCATGTACAGAGGGCCTGTAAATTAAATGCTATTAGTGGGCTTGCAGCACCTTAAGTAGCCCGTTAAACATATATCAGGCCTGCCATCTCAGCCTGTGTGTGAATTTTTAAACTGCCATTTCCACCTGGAAAAGTAAATCTTTTACCAGGTCCAAACCTTCCATTTTTTAATACACATAAGTTGACCCTATGGTAGGCCATAAACAGTCATAAGGGCAGAGCACAATGTATGATTTTCCATTTTAAGTGTTACCCGTTCTCGTAGTGAAACACACTTAAATGTGTTATTCACTACTGCAAGGATTTCCTCTCCCATAGGATAACACTGGAGTAGTTACATTATTACATTTAATAAGCTGACATTTCCAAATGGGAACAGGTTACTAGTTCATGTTTAGTGTCTTTGGAATTGTAATGAAAAATCCTGACTTATGGTTAAGTCGGATTTTAAATTACAATTCTGAAAATGCCACGTTTAGAAAATTGACCTTTTTCTGCCTTAGCCATTTAGTGTCTGTAGTCTGTCTCTGTGCTACATAACTATGTGTAGATGACATTTGAGCTTTGTGTATTCCTCCTAGGCAGCCACCAAAATTAGAGAGCTTAGGTGTGTCTGGATGGGCCATCAATGGCAAAATGGGAGGGCAGGGCTGAGCACAGCCCTACTTATACTTGAATAGGCTGTGTCCTGCCTCTACACAAATGGCACAATCAAAAAACGGGGGAAGGTAGAGGTTAAGGTTAGGTTCACCCTCCTTACTGAATGCAGTTCCACAACATCCAGGATACCGGAATCAGAAAACTAACCATAGTAAGAACAGGGATTCCACTCAACATGTGTGAAAAATCCTCTTTCCAGAAGGAAATATTATTTTCTAGAGTCTCCTCACTCATCAGGGTTACCCCTAGGTGGCATGCTTCATCATTGGGGTCCTCTCAATCTGCTGCGGATTGAGGTGCGCTGCGACTTGCGAACTAAATAGGAGCACTGAGTTTTTGGAAAATATGTGTGGTGCAGTGATGTGGAGTGGGAAAAAAATAAGTTAAAAATACCTAGCTAGTGAGCTAATATTTTATTCCTGATCCTAGTCTGTATGTTTTAAAATCAGGGGTTAATTCTAGGGAAAGACCTAACTGTAATGAGTATGGTGTCCCTAGTACTGGGTCGACATGTTTCGAGCTTTCCCCTAAAGCATTTCTTCAGGACCACATGAGGGCCAGCCCCGTGCGTACCACTCCTAAAGTATCCTGTAAATAGGAAACAGTGGGGTGCACACCTAATGTGTGTTCACTAAATATTTAATACATATGGTTGTACACTTACACGCTGTATTTTTGTTTAGGCAGTAATATGCCTCATGATCTGCAGGGGTAGAGGGGCTTGTAGTCACACTTTCATCAAAGTACTCCTCTCGGAAAATGACCTGATGGCACCCCTGGAGACCGCATTTTCCGAGAGGAGTGCAGCCTTCTCTGTGGGCGCCTTGTGGCTACAGATGTTTTCTCTGAGTTATCTTGTTGTGGGTAGTTAGTCAAGGTAGACAGATGCTTCCCGGGGTGAAGTGTGGGGTGGAAGGTATTGGGGAGGGGTGTTGTAGAAAGCTGGCTCTGTATATACTATACCAAAGTAAGGTATAGTGTGCACAGAGTCCAGGGAGTCCCCAGTTTTATGGCAGAGGCTAAATTAGGTAAGTACTAACAGCACCCTTTGTGGTAGTGTGGGAAAGCAGTTAGGCTAATTCAGAGGGTGTGTTAAGAATTTATTGTAGTCACACAATCAAGACTGATGGCACACACTCAGAGACAGAATCCAGACCAATTAGTTAAGTATGAAAAAGGTATACATATGTTTTATTTTTAGAACCAAGCAGGACTTCGCACAAGTAAGTAAAATATAATCTCAAATTCAAGGCTTTACAAGAAAATGCAGTTGTGGTTGAATTTGCAATCGCTACACATTTGTATTGGGTTTAAAAATAGTTTAAATTACACAGTAATTAAATTTGGAATACTTTTAGATTATTTGTGGATTACATCAACTACTCGGGATGATATGGATAGATCCCACCCAGGGAACTCACAAGACAAGGTAAGTAAGACCTTTCAAGGTTTGCATTTTAGGTACTTTTTATTTCATACATAGTTCATCTCAACACATTTTTAGGAATTAAAACTCGTAACATGGGCTCCTATGGGAAAAAAGTGTTTGCTGTTTCTTAGACAAGAAAGCAATTTACGAATGGGAGTTTTGGGGTTTAGGACCAATGTTCCCCAAGGTCCAGGTAGGCACTGGTGTAACACCACCAGAGGCACTGGTGCGGCCGGGTTGCAGAGTGCAGTGGTCCAATGTTAATCAATGAAGCTAAAGGGGCCTTCGTTCAGGGGCTACTTGCAAGCAGGCCACTCGGCTGTGGGAGCGACTCTCCCGTGGTAGAAATCAGCACTGAGGCCAACAATCAGCACGGGAGCTGCACCACCAGCAACACAGGGGCGACTGGGTGCAGTGTGCCAAGGCGACTTTGGGGGCCCTGTGGGTTTCAATGGGGATCTCCGGTTCGGTCAAGATGCTGTATACTCGGGCAGGGAGGCTTGCTGGAGGTGACCACCGTCTGGAAAGGTAAGTTGGGTTCTTGGGGGTGACTGGACACATTCGGTTGGGCCACCCAGGGCTGTGGGGTATCGGGTGCAGGGGTGTCATTTGGCGTTGGGTTCTTCTTACCAGCCAGCCCCGGTCGCGGGGACCCTTCAGGTTGAGGCTGCAGGTGTTGGCTTTAAGCTGGAAGGAGGTCAGGGATCACCAGATCCCAGGTCAGGAGCGCTGTGGAGATCTCCTTGTGGTGTTGGGCCACTCAAACGTGGGCCGGTGGTTTCAGGTGCAGAGTCGCTGAGCCGCCTGGATCTGGATTCTGTGGGTAAGTCTTTGCTTGAGAAAACCCAGTGCTCAAAGGAGACAGATCTTAACACAGGTCCTCTGGTCTCTGGGGGCTGCTGGGCATGCCGGTTTCTTCACTGTAGGCAGGTTGGAGTCAGGACAGGCTGGTAGGGCTGGAGACGAAGCAGTAGGTGTCCTCTTATTCCTTGGTCAGCAAGACTCTTCGTCCTTCTTCTTTCTTCCTTGAATCTGAAGAGGCAAGGTTCAGGGTTGTCCCTAAATAGTACATTTTAGGGCATTAAGGTACAGGACTTCTAAGGGTGGCACAATAGGTGCTGCAGCCGTTAGAGAACTTCCCTGGTTACAGTGCCCTTGGGACCCATGGTACCTTTTACAATAGACTTACCTGTGGCCAGAGATGCGCTAATTGTGAGTACAGAGGTACTGTTTTGGGAATGAACACAGGCCCTGGGAACCTGGTTGGCAAGGATCCAGGGCACATCAAGTCAGGGTGCATCAGATGTCATGCAAAAAGTGGGGGTAACCATGCAATAAGTGGCATACTCCTACATGTGTTTCAAAATGTTTCTATTGAGTTTTTACTTTTTAGGGTTGTAATGGCAAACACAACCGTCACCACTCTTGAATCGGCATGGTCTCACACAGTATGTCCTCAGGTGACCCCATTAGATCCTGTTTCCTGGCATAGGCCACCTCTTAATTCCCAGGGACGCCATGACTCACCCTAAGTTAACAGTTTTCTCTCAGAATGTCAATGGCCTCCTGGACCGGATCAAGCGCTCGGCTGTACTACGGGACATCTGGCGCCATAGGCCGGCAGTTGTTCTCCGGCAGGAGACCCACCTGTGGGGCTCACGGTGCGCCTTCCTGTGCCGTTTTGGCTTTGACAGGGTATATCACTCTGGTTTTGCTCCCAGCTTCAGAGGGGTCGCTATATTGCTGCATACGTCCCTCCTGTTGCCAGTTACCAGACAGCACACAGACTCGCAGGGGTGCTATGTGGATGTTGAGTGCCGCTTGGAGGCTAAGCATTATAACTTTGTATCATGTTATGTTCCCCCACCTCTACTGCAGCCCTCCTTCCAAAAGCTGTGAGCGTTCCTCCCGACTCCTCCTGACCCTCCCTCACTGGTTCACATTTTGTTGGAGACAACTTTAATGCAGTCCCAAATCCGGATCTCGATGCATCCACAGCCTCATACCCTGGTAGATGAACTTGGTTGGACTGTCTCTCCTCCTGGGCAGATTCTGTCTGTGTCTGGGAAGTTTGGCGCTCTTGGCACTCTGCTTTACGAGCCTACACCCATCGTTCAGCAGCCCACGCCACAGACTCCCACATAGACTTGCTCTGGTTGCTGGCAGCGGATCTGCTCTCGACCCAGTCGGTGTACATTCTTCCACACGGTATCTCAGAACAAGTTCCCAATCTGTTGGCCTGGGGGCTACGGGCTGATGGTCTGTGCCCTGCTTGGAGATTGAGGGGCATATTTACAAAGATATGATGGGGCGTGACGGTAGCCTTCTTGTCTTAATGCTGTGCTCTGCTACTTCTGAATCGCAGGGTTGCACTGTATTTACAACAATACGGGGCAGCTCGGCATTTCCACCTGTGCTGGCATTAATTCCAGCTGCCTAGCGCCAATTGAGGCACCCTTGCACCATAGTGTAAGGGTGCCTGCATTGGGGGGAATGATTGGTGTCGCTTCCTACACATAAACAATCTTGAATGGCGATTTGTAACTTCTCTGTGGGCTGCTTTGTGCAGCACACATAGAAGTTGCAACTTGTCATTTCTAAAATGATTGTTTACACCTTCCTGCACATAAACAATCATGCATGGCGTTTTGCTGTTTGTATGTGTGCTGCACTAAGCAGCTCACATTGAAACAGCAAAAACGAGGAGAAATAAAGCATTTCTCCTCGTTTCGCCATGTTAAGACCAGGTGTTTTTTGGTCTTAATTTTGGCGCAGCCTGCTATTTATGCCACCCATGTAAATAGGGTGCAGCATCAAAATCAATGGGTATTGTGGCCCACCGCAACACCCATTGCCCACCTCTTTCACGCTAAGTACAGCGTGAAAGGGTGCCTTATTTACAAGGCAGTGCTAAGCCACGTTAAGTGGCTTAGCACTGCCTTGTAAATAAGGCAAAGCCCATATCGCCACAGGAACTTCGAAAAAAGTGATGTTCCTGTGGCGAAAGTGCTTTGTAAATATGCCCCTTATTGCTTCGCATTTACAAAGTGCTGAGTGCACTGCCTTCGGTGCAGAAGAATTAGAGGCATTCTTTAAACTTAATGTAGGTTTGAGCTCATCAGTGGCGATGCTGTGGGCGTCCAATAAGTCCTCCCTGAGAGGCCACCTCAAGGGGTATGTTCGAGGGACCAAGACACAGAGGATACCTGCCGTCTCCTAAACGTGGCCCACGCAAAGCTGTGTCAAACCTCCCTTGAGAAGACCAAACAATGTTGGATGGCTTCCACTCAGAATGTGTATACATCGGGTGACAAGTCGGATAAGCTCTTTTACTGGGTGGCAAATCGCTGTGTTTCGGAAAGGGTGGTCCAAGCAATTAAGGACTCCCAAACTTTCACCATGTTTTACCTGGAGCTGTACACAAGGCACCCCCCTCCACCTGAGGAGGCCGTGAACCCTTTTCTGAATGGCATACCACTGCCGACCATACCATATGAGGTAGCTCAGGAACTGGACCAGGACCTGCAGCTTGAGGTGGTTAACTCTACGGTCACGGCTTTGCAGTCTGGGAAAACGGCGGGCCCAGATGGGTACCCTATTGAATACTATAAGTGTTTTTGTGACATCCTCTGTCCCGATCTTCTAAATTTTTAATATGCTGCCATACAGCAGAGTGCTTCTCCACCGGTCCTTGATTGTGCCACCATGGTGGTCCTACCCAAAGAGGGCCTCCCCATAGATAAGGGTTCGGCCTATCGCCCGATCTCCATCATTGACACAGACATCAAGAACTATGCCAAAATTCTGACAACTCGCGTAGCAAGGGCCCTGCTGTATCTGATTCATCCAGACCCATATGGGTTCATGCTGGGCCGCAGCACGTGCCACTGTATCAGGAGGGTCCATGCAGCATTGTCTCTGGCGCAGATCCTCGATGGCCCATTAGCGCTTCTGATGGCGGACTTTACCAAGTCCTTTGACACTGTCTCATGGGACTTTCTAGATACAATGGGCCTGACTGGGGGAAGTGTTTTGCCACATGGTACATCTTCTCTACAATGCCCAGACCTACTGCTATTCGCCCTAGCAATAAAGTCCCTGGTACAACTTATCAATGTGATGCTCAGAATTGGGGCTGACAGTGGGGGAATGGCTATGAGGATTGCATCACATTCTACTTGGATGATATCTTTTTATTTCTGAGGGATCCGCTGCATTCTGGACCCAGATCTCTGTTCCTCCTTTGGCTGTATGGCGATGCGTCCGGTCTCTGTGTCAGTGAGGGTAAAACCTGCCTAGTGGAGGTGGGGAGGTGGGGAGAGACATCCATGGGGGACCTGGTGTCCTAACATTCCTGTCTGACGCGGTTCTTTCAAATACCTAGGAATCCATGTGTCCCCTCTCCCGGACATGACTTGGACCCTTAATTTTCAAGGTCTAACCCAAAGTCTCGAGCACTACTTGGGTCACTCAGTGGTGCTCCCTTTGAATCCCATGGGGTGTAATGCCCTTTTTAAAATGATGTGCCTACCACGCTACTTGTAGCTATCCTTATTCCATATCCTGACATGGTTCCGGTCCTTGACCGCCAAAATTGTCATCTTTATATGGGTGGATAGTTGACACAGAGTGGCTTTTCAGATGCTGTGCAATACCCCTTTGAGGGTAGCTTGGGCCTACCAGACCTATACCTTTACTATCTCGCGGCAAAGATGGTGCTGATTAATGAATGGTTCACAGGCAGGTGGGATGACCCAGCATACCACCTAGAGATTTATGCACTTGACTTAGATGGATTGTACCATCGGCTTACAGGAATTACCTATGGCTGAGAACATGGCTCTGTCAGATCCCAGCCCTGTAGGGCTTCACATCCTGGGATTGGATTGGGATCTCCTATTTGGGGGACGTCCACAAGGGGGTACATTTTGCAACATTTCAGGATCTGCAGGTCCAATACACTTTGTCTAACTCCCAGTTTTTTCACCATCTCTAGCTCCGTCACGCTCTGTGGGCTCACACCCCCCAGGAGACCCACTTGCTAAATATAATCCGCCGAAAGCAAAGATATTCTTCGGTCACCTGGGCAAAGGGGCTACCTTACGCATTTACCGCTCATTGGTGACTCACACTCCGGATGATCTAGAACTAGTTAAATGTAGGTGGGAGGCCTGAGTGGGTGAGTTGAACAATGATGACTGGGAAGAGGCTTGAATGGCGGCTCGGGAATTGGCAATTTCAGTGCAACAGCGCATGATCCAATTTACATACCTCCATGCAACCTACCTTGCCCTGCAGCGCCTACGGCACCTTCTTCCCGACACCTCGGCCACATGTGTTATATGGGCGTCACCAACTGCAGATTTCTTTCATGAGGCGTGGGATTGCCTAGTGCTGCGGCCCGTCTGAGAGGGAGTGGCTGAGAGCTTTCTGCTGTCCTCGGCCGCAACTTGGAGTTTACCCCGCATACTGTGTTGCTGGGGCTTATGGAGGAATTTGTGAGACCAAATGCAGAGCAGACCTTATTGGGGCTGACTTGTTTGGTCACGAAGAGGGATGTGGTCTGTGCCTGGAAACAGCGGGCACCACTGACTGTCAGGTGCTGGCGCAAGGGGATGGACTGGTGCGCACACCAGGAGAAACCAATTTTCGTAGGCTGGGACTGTGCTGAGCAGCAGGGCCGCATTTGGGGGAACTGGTGCGATTATTATGGTCTATCAGTTTGATTCTGTGTTGCCTTGCCATGCAGATGTCAGAGATTGCTGTTTTCCAATGCATTTGCTATTTTTACTGTGTGCTACAATGTGTCTTGCCGCATAACTTTCAATAAATATGGTTATAAAAAAAGAAAAAAAATGTACTCAATTTCAGATGATTATTTTTTTTAAACACCCTAATAGATCATACTGGTTAATGTACCTCTTGGACAATCCCTATTAATATTGATTCTAGTATTTTCATTGTACGGTATTATGTTTTTAAAAATACAGAAAAAGAAAGCATTATTAAGTTGTTAGTTTATTTTTCGTAAGGCAATACTGGATCACAGAGTTATATATACCTCTTGTGCAATTTCCCTAAGTACTGGTTATAGCATTTTGCTTCTTATTGAAGTGAAGCTCACTATGCAGACTTTTCTAGCTTCACAGTGCACAGATTACACAACTGGGTCTGCTTTTGGACTTACTAATACACTACCAGTTGATCAAATTGCTGAGAATGTTGTTTATCCGGTCCGGCTAATAATATACACATTTACCTTTTCTAAATGATGGGTTATATATTTTATGGTACATTATTTCTTACTATTTTGCTTGATGTTTCCACTATTCACTTATTATTTTCAGTGTATAGTTAAATATACAAGCACACACTTCTCTCATTAGTTCTGCAGGCTTGTAGTCATACTACATTGATTTACCTTCTTGCTTTCAATGAAAGAGCAAACTCCGACCTGAGGTTTACCTTGCAGCTAGTCATTAAATGTGACTCAAGGTTCTATTCTCGGAGTTTACCGTGATAAATCCTCTTCTCTAGTTCTCCCTGCCATGCTTCCTTCGAATCCTGGAGGCAAATATTCTTTACTTGCAGAGCAGCCTTTTTACTGGGAGTGCATATGATGGTAAGTGGATAAGCTAGGAAATTTACAAGAATGTTACATTGTGGAAAGGACCAAAAACTACTTTAGAAGGTATTGTCCTGGAGTGTTGGAGTAATTAACCACCCTTTGTCAGTGTCTAAAATGCGACAGACAATTCCAGAAACAAATAAATGTTTTAGAAAATAAATAAATTGTTCTGGCACAAAGATATTAGTTGAATTGGGTTCCTATGCTGGTATTAAGCTTTCCATTAATGCATCCTATAACAGTTAATTGTAGATATCATAGAGATGATAAATAGTGATTTCTTTTTCTTTATGGAATCAGTACCTGCCGCCAACAGTGATAAACACAACCGAGCGACTGTACGCCCTTCGCCAAGAGATGCAAAAAGTCAACATACGCGCCTACATAATCCCAGCCACTGATGCACACCTGGTAAGAATAACATAATTTTCAGTGCTGCGATTACTATGCCTTTTTTAAGTGAATTCCCTTATCCTCTCATTCTAGATTTTCACATAGTGACTCTTAAGCACCACTTTAGGAAATGAATGTATTCATATGACAAGATTTAGGATTAGGGCAAGATGCTAAAAGTTTCACATTTGCTGCCACTTGCAAAACTGTGCCTATCTCTGTGCAGGTTGTGTGATGGAACCATGCATGCATTTACCACACATACCAGTTCCACACAGTCTTAACCATGCAAGTCCTAACCATGTATTCCTTTACTACACATGCCTTTACAATTAAATATGTGTTTTAAGGCATGTATGGCAAAGACATATGTGTGGTTAAGACTTATTAGGTAAGTCCCCGACCCCTGCCCCCGCCCTGAGACCTAAAACTATCCCCTCCCTCCTGAAAACCAACCTCCTCCCCCAAGCCTTAAAAACATCCCTGCCCGGCAACCCTAAAAACTAACCTGCCCTCCCCTATGCCCTAAAAGCTACCCTCCCCCAGCCCTAAAAAGTATCCCGATTCCTGCCCCTGCCCGAACCCTAAACCGGCCTTCCAAGCCCCCACCCTGAGACCTAATACTACCCCTCCCTCCTGAAAACCAACACCCGCCCCCCTAAATCCTAGAAACCAGTGCTTAATTTGTGCCAGTGCTTTCCGGTGTTAAGCACCGGCACTTATTTCACAGGGCCGAGTCTATAGTATTGAGAGCCATGGGTATGCTCCAGAGAAGTGTTGCAGGTGCTGACTTTTTAATGGTGGAGTTTCTTTCGTTGCTTGAGTCAGTGAATTACCTGTACAGAAAACTCCTGATATAGTCTGATTCGGGTTGAGGTCACATAACTTCAATTGGTGAAAAAAGCTGCAAGCTATCCCTCCCTCATCAGCGGGAGGTGTGATTTTCAACCAGTGCCTAATTTGAGCTGTGGTTTCCGGTGCTCGAAGTGGCACTTAATTCTCAAAACCACCGCTTGTGACAGCTGCCACAAGGTGGCGTTGTCTGGCTAATTTGGATATGACCACGACAACAGGTAACTATTCATCCAATAAACATTGAAATTACTATTACCTGCCTCCCAAGCCATTCTTATAGCTTTGGGGGCCTGAAATAGTCTGAATAGTCACACTTGTGGGAGTTTGATGGCTAGTACTTGTGTTGTTTCTATTGTTGACAGCAGTTCAGGGGCTACGTGTGTTGCAAGGTGCAGTGGCTTCCTGACGAGAGCCCCAGCACTTATTATTTTACAAATTAAGCACTGCTAGAAACGTTCCTATCCCCCAGCCCTAAAAACTACCCTGTGCTCCCCTAAGCCCTATAAACTACTCCGACCCCCCTGAGCCCTAAAAACTTCACCAATCCCCCCAGGCCTGAAAACTACCCCCAACTGTTAAAAACTACCCCCATCCCCCTAAAGCCCGGCCCCAGCCCCAGTCATCTCACCACGTCCTCTGGGCAGCAGCAGCTAGCCCACGGTCTGCCTTAACCACGCATATGCTTGGTTAAGGCATATGCATGGTTAAGGCAATCATGGTAGCACTTGCATTGTTGGAACACACGTGGCTCTGCCCGCGTTGTTCTGGCTGTTTCCCCTGTGTGCAAAATGCTACTGACTATATAGGTGTATGCACGGCATGCTGGTATTTTTTTCTGTAAATGGGTACTAAGGAAGAAATTAAAAGCTTTGCTTTGTCCTTCCTCTAGCATATATAATGTATCAGGAAATGAAATCACTATATAAAAAGGATCAATCCCCAAACATATGAGAGTGTAGAGGCAAACTGCATTTTGTTACCATAAAAATGGGGGAGGGACCACACTTGAGGATCAAACACAATGTCCCTTATCACCTCAACTTCATGGCTCTTTCTAAAACCCGAAACCTCCATCCCCACCTATTCCTTGACCTATTTATTGCTGCTGGCCTTCTCACCACCCTTAAACTCTCTTGGGCAACATCTGTGTCCAAAATAGGACCACCTCAACCCATCAGATGCTCACGTCCCTTAAATCTCTCTGTATCATTTTTATCAATTCTAAATCTGTCAACTAAATCCAATCATTATCTCTCCACATGGATCAGATCAGTGTCTGTCTGCATCCGCTTTTCGCTCAGTTCCCACCATTTCAGTATCATTTGCCCTCATCTCATGCCCCCTTGGCCATCCCAGTTGTTGCCCATAGCTTAGCCTCTCCACTTTCATCCAAGCCCACTTCAATATGGAGTGGTCGCCAATCCAGACCTCCTTATTTCGGTGTGCCTCTACTGCACCTAGTGAGTAATCGGCCTCATCAATGCACTGCTATACCAGACCTTTATGGTCGTCCATAACCCCACACACAACTGCTCCTCCATCTCCCCATCCTTTTCAACTCCCTTTCCTTCAGGTCTATACTAAGCCCTTCTCTGGCCACATCTATATAGAATGTGTGTACAAACTGTTTTCCTTCACAACCCCCTCCATTAAGGCATTTTCTTGAAACCCCCAACACCTGCTTTGTAGTTACCTTTCTGCCATCTGCAAGGAAAATTAAAGGGCCCTCTGCCTTTTCCATGTGTCTCAACTGCTTCCTCATAGCCCTCAGTGGGCATTAGCTTTTACCCCAAAGTCTTCAATTGCACCACCCAGCCCACTGTCCTTTGATTTGTTTTGCTCTTTCTCACTTTTATCTGCATCACCCGTCCTTCCATCACCACATCATCCATCAGCATCCCCTCGTAGTCTTTCACCCCAGCCCTTACTGACACTGTATCACCTGGACCAATGGGACCTCCCACTCAAAGGGGTGCATGCATCAAGCATTTTTGCCTTCGCAAACGGGCCGATTTGCGAACGCAAAAAATGCTTTTCAGATGCAGCAAACCCTATTTTGCGATTCGGTAACCTGTTACCGAATCGCAAAATGGAGGTGCGATTCACTATTAGAAAGGGGCGTGTTTAGGGTGTCCCTTCCTAATACCGAATCACGTTGGTATGTAGGAATGTTTTGTGACCGAAATGTGGTTGTAAAACATTCACATTTTACCATCTATTATAAGTACGTGGTGACCCATTTGCAAATGGGGACCCTTCCCCTTAGTGAATGTTTGTTACAGCGTTTTTTAAGAGCAGGCAGGAGTTCCACTGATTCTCATAAATTTGCAATTAGGTATTCACAGTTTTCAATTTTGATGCATGTAGACCTAAATGTCATCTTTTTATCCTGCAAATCAACCCGACACAACCTGACTGCAAGCAACACTAGAAAAAATTCTGAAAATGCAATGGCATGCCTCTTTTGTCTCCTTGCCTCCAGCCGTACCACAGCACACCACCTTCCATTCCAGTATAGTCCAAAACACCCAACCCGAGACACATAAGAAAATAAGAGCCACATGTATCAATCATTTTTGCGTTCGCAAATGGGCCGATTTGCAGAATCTGCCCGTTTGCGAACTCAAAAAATGTTTTTCACATGCATCAAACACAAATTTCGATTCGGTAACATGTTACCGAATCGCAGGTTGGGTTTGCGTTTCGGTATTAGGAAGGGGCGTATTTAGGGCGTCCCTTCCTAATACCAAATTGCAGCGGTATGCATGAATGATTTGCGACCGAAATGCAGTTGCAAAACATTCACATTTTACCACGTACTTCAAGTAGGTGGTAACCCATTCATAAAGGGGAAGGGGTCCCATGGACCACTGCTTGCTCTTAAAAAATGAAAGGAAAACTTTTCATTTTTGTAAAGCATCCTGTTTTCCTTTAACCTTTAAGGAAAATTGTCTGCTTTACAAAAAAAAGATAGCTTTATTTAAAAGCAATCAAAGCCATGGTGGTCTGCTGACCCCAGCAGGCCACCATCCCTGTGATTTTTGCGATTCCTAGGGGGTCGCAAATTGGGACCTATCTCATTAATATTCATGAGGTAGGTCATTTCCGATCCCCTAGGAATCGCAGAAAGTGTTTAACACACTTCATGCATGCCGTTTTGTGATTTTCTAATTGCGAATCGCAATGATTTGCAAGTAGGGAATCGCAAAACGGTGTATTGATGCATCTGGCCCTATATCTATTACGTACATTGCATCCTGCTGCCATACAGTCAATCCATTCTAGTCAATAAAAAATCTGTGCCACACCTCCAAATCTCTTTATTCTGCTAGTTATTTGTATCTTAGCCACTCTACTCATTGAGAACAACAGATTCCTGCAGAATGCTCTCTCAGAGACCACTACTCTGCACGTGAAGTTCAGATTTCCAAGTAATTTGCTGAAGAAATCTCCGCTTCACATTTCTCCTTCCAAATGGGCAAAGCCAATAACTCTTGTAGTCTCTTCAAAATATTTCTCTGTACCTCTTCCCCATCTCTCCAGCCACGCCTTGGTGCCCCTTTACCACTGTGACAGTGTGGGGCTCGGCGCTTTCCCGCAAATTTCTGGTAGTCATGCCAAAATTGGCAAGGGTATGGGTAGCACACTCCTTTGTTGAAGTTCCAGAAGCTTTCAGTGGGGCCTACCCTCCCTCCCCCCTTGTGGACACCCTGGAAGCTGCTTTATCAGTAACAGTAACCCGCTAGCCACGTGTAGTGTAGGCAGCGGCCTCATTGGCATTATGAACTGCAGCCATAGTTCATTATTCAGTTCTCCCATGACTTTGAAGGGTCAAGCTCCCCTGTCATAAAAATTATGTCATACCTTAGCCATGCTAAGTCACCAAAACTGATACTGGCAGTTCCTACTACATCCATGTTTTAAATTAACCAACACTGGCTTTAGGGGCTTTTCACATATAACACTGGCATAGATACCCCGGCCCCGGACTCAGCCCACAACTCCCTGACAGCTTTTACACCCATTACCCTGTTGGATAAATTGGCTATTCTCAAATCCCTCAAATCAGGTTCCCCAGCTGACCCTTGCTTAGCTAGGCAGTTAGCAGCTGCAGCGGAGGTGGTTAACCTTGAATTGAACAATATCATCAATTTATCGGCTAAACTACTCCCCCTTCTAAAAAAGCTCTCCTTAAACCCTGCTACACTAGCCGGCTACCGACCTATCTCACTTCTTCCGGCTGTGGCGAAGGTGTGTGAGATGGCGGTACACAAACAACTCTCCAAGTTTGGTGAGACTTCTGGTGCCCTCCACCCAGCCCAGTCAGGATTTAGGGCCAAATGCAGCACTGAGACTGCCCTGGTTGAGATGTCGGAGGCTATTAGAGAATGCCTAGATTCAGGCAGCAGAGCGGCCCTGATTTTATTGGACCTCTCTGCCGAATCGATACGGTGCCTCATCGTCAACTTTTGGCCCGTCTCTCTAATATTGGAATCTCTGGCTTGGCGTGGGACTGGATGGAAGTCTTTCTAGAGAACAGAACACAGCAGGTATGGCTGCCTCCGTTTTCTTCAGCACCAAGAAAGCTGACTACGGGAGTCCCACAAGGTTCAACTTTGAAGCCCCTTCTCTTCAACGTTTACGTCACGACCTTAATCTATCTGGCGGAGGAGGTATGTGCAAAGATCATAGGCTACGCTGATGATGCCCAGCTCCTCTTTACGTGGAAGGAAAATGATCTGTCCCCTCATTTAGCCAAAAACTGTCTTGCAGCAGTCTTCAAATGACTCGCGGGGGCTCAGCTCAAATGCAATGAGGACAAGTCTGAGGTCCTCCTTTATGGGTGACCTTTGGCCAGCGGGCTACCCCATGCCTAATTCAATGGGGAGTCCAGTGAAGAATCTGGGGGTCTGGTTCAGTGAGGACCTCAGATTCTCACCACAGATAAAAAAAAGTGGCCGGAGTGTGCTTCGGTACACTTAAATTACTCAGGAAATTCCTGCCACTGCTGCCCAGATCAGCGAAGGAAATGGTGACTCGTGCCCTTATCCTGTCGCGTATCGATTACCCCAATGCTTTATATATTGGCCTTCCCGGTTATCAGCTGAAAAAGCTACAGACCATTCAGAATGGGGAATTTCTGGTAGGACTAGTACAAAGCAACAAATCCGGGATTTGCATTGGCTCCCAGTGGGACAGTGTGTTCTGTTTAAGGCCCTTACTCGTGCCCACGGTGCCCTAAACAAATCCGGGCCCTCCTATCTCAGGAGACGTTTTGACTTCTATGTGCCTCATAGAAAGCAATGCTCTACAGCGCAATGCCTCGCCGTTATCCCACGCTACCGCCTTGCTAGAACAAGGGGCGGCTCCCTTTCATTCAGGGCGGCCAAAGCCTGGAATTCCCTTCCCTACGATCTGCGAAACACCCAAGATCTGAGGCTGTTTAAAAAGCAGTTAAAAACCTTGCTTTTTAATTAACATCCAGCCACATTACACGCCCTTCTGTTTCCTTCAAATTGGCTTCCGCGCCATTACACTTCTGAGTATCCGTGCGCACTATAAATGTCCCATAACATAACATAACAGATCGGGAACTCGGTCATTCACATATCGATGCTTCTTGGCATCCTTGGCCGTTTCACCAGCTCCCTTTTCTCCACGTTAGACCCTTCCTTGCACCTCATTTCTGTTTGTAAGAGTTGGAAGATGCCTTTGTGTTCATTGATCCATACAGTTTATTTTGTACTCAAAAGGAGGTGCCCTCCTAGTGCATTTGTTACTCTCATGTAGGTAATGGTCCACCTTCTCTTCTCCTTTCTTCTTTTCTTGCTCTGTCCTCCCTTGAACCATAGCCTCGGCTACTTTTTCTTTGTCGCTTCAACCTCCAACTCTACCTTAGGCTCCGGTTTGCCTCCTTCTGTCTGTCACTCTGCTGCTGATGTGTCCGCTGTCCCCTGCCCCCATATCTCCTACTGACCGCCTTATCCCTGCCTCCCTTTGTCATTCTTTCCTTCCACACTTTTCTTTGTCTCATGACTCAAAAAGTGCCTCTGACACTCACTAAACCTCCCCCACTCCCTACCATGTCCCACACAATCCCTCCTCATACTCACTCTCAGGCATTTCTGCCTCCAATCTTGACCTCTATGAGCAATTGACAACTGGTGCTTGTCATGCGACCTTGGCCTCGTAATTTCTGCTCTATCATCTTTTGCAGCATCCGCTTGCATCTCGGACCTTCTAAGGACTTCTTGTGCCCTTGATTATTTCTACCTCTTTCCCACCTCCATATCTAATGAGGAGCTCTGGTCCTTCTCCCGCCTATTCTCGACTATGATCTCTTCAGAAGAAATGTGTCTATCTCCTCTCTCACACTCCTCACTTATCCTGCCTTCTTTTCCATGTGCCACGCATCCTTGCCCTTTATCCTGCATCACCCTTCTACTTACAGATCCTCTCCTTTCTCCACCATAGCTCCCCCCTCTGCCTATGCACTACCCCTACCGCTGACCCTGGGTATCCGGTCATGTACCACCTAATGTCTCTCTCCCCCCAAAATAGTGCCCAAAGTTTCTCCAGTGCTATCTTCTTGAGGATGTGGGCCACTCTCCACCTCTGTCCTCTCTGCCAATTGCCAACCTGCCACCCTTTGCCAGCCACCCGATCAGTGTGGGTGCTCACACCTAAACCTCTGACCCATGACTTGTGACATTCTCAATGATGCCCTCCCACTCGCAACCATCATGCTTTGCGGACTTTCTAGGGGCATTCCTGCATGCTCTTTTGTCTGCATTTCTAGACAGGCCATTTCCAGTGGCCCCGCCTCTGTCTGTGCCTTGCACCTACCTTGTGTTAGAGCTGCTCGCATGTGACCCTGAAACACCATCTGGGCCCTTAATTTGTTCCTCCCAGGGTCTTTGTGCCTATCCTGGTGGGCCCCGCAATCTCTCTCTTAGAACTTCTGAGATGTTAGCCACCCCAGGAGCAGAGACACTGCTCCCCCTCTCCTAGGAGGGAGCCATGTTCCAGGAATGCTGTTATGTTAGGACTCATTGTGGCTATGGTGTCATGTGTGGGGCCTGCAGCCCAGCAGGTAGCTTTCATGCCATCCTCAACACCATGAGGACGGTCTGAGCTTGCTCGTTGGATGGCGTGCTGTCGTGTCCAGGCTTGCTGGCCATCCACTACGGCAAATGGTACAGGGGATGGGATTTCGAGGTTATGTGAGTCATGGTGGCTGCACAGCTGCCGCGTCATCGTATGACCACCGTGGCTTTCAAAGTTCACCTGGCTGAGAGGATTCCCTCCCTTCCGCTCAGGGCCCAGCTTCTGTTGCCAAGGCTGAACGCTTTTCATGTATGTAGAAAAGTGCGCACTGCTGATGCCAATTCTGATCCTGTTTGATTTATTTGAGGGGCGTACTTCACTCCAGCCTCTAATATTGCATGTTTTTGTCGCTGTAGCCAATGATGACCATTTGTGAGGGTATCTTACACTGCTGTGTCTGCTCTGTATGTGGGTGAAGCATGCAGTACTGTTGCATGTTGGGGGCCTGCTCTGTGAGCGTCTGATGGAAGCATGCTCTGCTGTTACAAGTGCTTTATCTGTTCTTTCGCTGAAAGGGAAGCTTGCACTGCTGTTGCTTGAAGTGCACGTGTTCTCTATGTGGGAGGGGTGCTTCAAGTGCTGGTGTCCATCAATCACTCAGTTAGAAGGGTCAGCCTAGGTATTATATGAGCAGTACTGGCACTTCAATGTCACACCTGTTATCTACAGTGCTCAGAAATTGCAGTAATGTGATGTAAAGTGCACATATAAAAGATAATATTTTTATTGATTCATTTTAGAGATGTGTTTTTGGTGAAATGCAAAATAATCTCATGCCTATTTAAAACACGCTATGTCAAGCACAAGGTACATTTATTTTCAAGAAATCTAAACTGACATTATCAAAGGTGCCAATGTCCACTAAAAATGGCAACTCTGCAACAGTCTGGGCCCCTTCATGAACCTGAAGAAAGAATAGTTAACCAATATTCTATACCATTATTGGGGTCAGTATCTCTCCCATTCGTATGTGATGCTCTTGACCTGGATTTGCTAGGAACCTTCAACAATAGATAAGCGTATTTCAATGTACCAGCAAACCTTCACTCTAAACTGAGAGCTACACTTATTTCCCATTACCCTAATTGATGACTGTGAACACTAAGACCCATAATTCCACTGGATTTCAATAATGCTCCACCATTTTCTTGTTTTCAGGGTACACGAGATGGCCGGAGAGCGTGGATGACAGGATTTACAGGCTCGTCAGGTGAGGACTTTGCGACACTATTTTTCAACGTATTGCTTAACCCTTTCTAAATTACTTAACTCTTTTTGAGGTACTACCCACTAGTTTGTCAAAGAAAGAGTTTGGCGTTTGCAAGGGTGGCTGGGGACATCAAGCGATCAAAATACATCGGTGGATTGTGGAAGACAGCAAACTAGAGCCGTGATACCTGTTCACTTTGTTGCCTGATTTCCTGTTGAGGAAGACGGCTGATGCGACATATACTTTCAGCAGTCTACAGTCTCACACCGTAATTTAATTAAAGATATAGGAGCGGCATTGATATTAAACAGCATTATTGAACTATTACGCAAAAAGTACACTGAATACATTTTCACACAGAATCTTACAACAATTAAACACCAAACAACTTCAGGGGGCATCTACCCCATCTCATATATTCTCTGCCCCCATTTCTCACTTGCAAGAACTCAGTGCAAGAGAGGAAAAATAGTTATAATGTGCTGTGCCCATAACATAACATATGTATCAGTAAAGCGCACGTTCACCTGTAGATATCTTGGCGCTGAATGACAGATGTTTATTGTTACCCAACTCAATGGTACTCATTTTATCAACCTTAGATGGATGAAAGTCTGAGTGGATCGCCGGGATTTGAACCTGTGACCATGACTCGGGTGGCGAAGTGAGCTAACAAACGATGATTGATTCAACCCAGATCTGTGACTGGGGAGTGAGTGTCTGGAAAGTTTCAGCGCCCCGTCCATCATCTCTTTGTGTTTGCTTTGTTTGCCCTAAATTGGCAGGGTACGCCCAGGCGTGGGTCCCTTGCTCTCTTTGCCATTGGATTCAAGCTATCCTGGCTGATGAGGGGTGTTACCTTGAAACCGGTCCCAAGATGCTTGTTTCCAGTCAAGGGAGGATCTGGCTTGGCAGTTCGGGCTGGACTGTTCCCATGAGGCACAGTGTCAATACTGATTTGCATATGGCTGCGTCTGAACTGGTTAGCACAGTGAGCTAAAGAACGATGATGGATTCAACCCAGATTTGTGACTGGGGGTGAGTGTCTGAAAAGGTTCAGCGCTCCATCCATCATCTACTTGTGTTTGCTTTGTTCGCCCTAAGTTGGCAGGGTATACCCAGACGTGTGTCCCTTGCTCACTTTGCCACTGGATTCAAGCTATCCTGGCAGATGAGGGGTGTTACCCCAAAACCAATCCCAGGATGCTTGTTTCCGGTCCAGGGAGAACCTGGCTTGGCAGTTGAGGCTGGCCTGTTCCCATGAGGTCTTTAGAAAAAATATAAACCTTGGTTGGTGTTTTTTTTGCTTAATACTAATACTTAATAACAATAAGATCATTTAGTAGATGGCAAGTTATATGCAAACCTGCCAGGACGATAGAGTCCCTAAGTACAGCAACCCAGGGTCAATCCGCCTGCCATCTTTAAGAATCCCTAGGAGCTGGTGTGATCTTTTCGCCGTGTCAGCAGTGGTGCTTTCGTCAAAAATGCAATGTTGTGCATAAGCAGCCAGACAAAATGTTGGTTGTTAATGCTCCACTTGTATGAAACCAGCAGGCACAGGTGTTAATGCCCCTCTTGTATGAAACCAGCATGTACAAAAGTTAATGCCCCACTTGCATTACCCCAGCATGCGCCAGTGTAAATGACCCGCCGGTATGAAACCAGCATGCACACTTGTTAATGCTCCACTTGTATGAAACCAGCATGGACAAGAGTTAATGACCCACTTGCATGAAAGCACCATGCATCAGTGTTAATGCCCTGCCAGTATGAAACGAGCATGCACACTTGTTAATGCCCCACTTGTATGAAACCTGCATGCACAATGGTTAATGCCCCACTTGCATGAAACCAGCATGCTCAATTGTTAATGCCCCACTTGCATGAAACCAGTATGCACAAGAGTTAATGCCCCGCTTGCATGAAACCAGCATGCACAAGTTTTAATGCCCCACTTGTATGAAACCTGCATGCACATGTGTTAATGCTCCACTTGTATGAAACCTGTATGCACAATTGTTAATGCCCCACTTGCATTACACCAGCATGCACACGAGTTAATGCCTCACCTGTATGAAACCAGCATGCACAAGTGTTAATGCTCCTCTTGTATGAAACTAGCATGGACAAGAGTCAATGCCCCACGTGCATGAAATCAGCATGCATCAGTATTAATTCCCTGCCAGTATGAAACGAGCATGCACACTTGTTAATGCGCCACTTGTATGAAACCAGCATGCACAAGTGTTAATCCCTCACCTGTATGAAGCCACCATGCACAAGTGTTAATGCCCCCTTGCATGAAACCAGCAGGCGCAAGTTTTAATGCCCCACTTCTATGAAACCTGCATGCACAAGTGTTAATGCCCCACTAGTATGAAACCTGCATGCACAATTGTTAATGCCCCACTTGCATGAAACCAGCATGCACAAGAGTCAATGCCCCACTTGCATTAAACCAGCATGCACAAGTGTTAATGCCCCACTAGTATGAAACCAGCATGCTCAATTGTTAATGCCCCACTTGCATGAAACCAGCATGCACAAAAGTCAATGCCCCACTTGCATTAAACCAGCATGCACACAAGTTAATGGCTCACCTGTATGAAACCAGCATGCACAAGTGTTAATGCCCCTCTTGTATGAAACCAGCGTCGACAAGAGTTAATGCCCCACTTGTGTGAAACCAGCATGCACAAGTGTTAATCCCCCACCTGTATGAAGCCAGCATGCGCAAGTGTTAATGCCCCTTGCATAAAACCAGCATGCACAAGAGTTAATGCCCCGCTTGCATGAAACCAGCATGCACAAGTTTTAATGCCCCTTGTGTATGAAACCTGCATGCACAAATGTTAATGCCCCACTTGTATGAAATCTGCATGCACAATTGTTAATGCCCCACTTGCATGAAAATTGCATGCTCAATTGTTAATACCACACTTGTATGAAATCAGCATGAACAAAAGTTAATGCCCGACTTGCATTAAACCAGCATGGACACGTGTTAATGCCTCACCTGTATGAAACCAGCATCCACAAGAGTTAATGCTCCACTTGCATGAAACCAGCATATGCAATTGTTAATGCTCTGCCTGTATGAAACCAGCATGCACAAGAGTTAATGTCCCACTTATATGTAACCAACATGCACAATTTGTAATGCCCCACTTGCATGAAACCAACATGCACAAGTGTATATGTCCCACTGATATGTAACCAACATGCACAATTGTTAATGCCTCACTTGCATGAAATCAGCATGCACAAGTGTTAATGCCCCACCTGCATGAAACCAGCCTGCACAAGTGTTCACGCACCATGTGTATGTCCTTGTCTACTATGTTTGGACAGGCAACTCTCACTTATTCTAGAGTGAGTAATGTGTTTTCCCTGTTGTGGAGTGATGGGTTGTGGGCAGCGCTGGCTGATGGTCCCAGTAAATGTACAGCACTAAGAAGGTGGATTACTATGTTTGGAAGCATAGGCTTGCAGAAAGTTATCTTTGCTGCCTCATCCACTGCTTACTCTCTGACCACCTCAGTGCACAGGCTGATGTAGCCATGATGTCCCCTGCGTGGATGGATAAGCAGTGTTCACTTGACAATGAAGCAGGGCAGGACTCCATGGGCTCCCCTCACTGAATCAGACAAGCCTGGACAGGGTATCTTGTGGTTTGCAGAGATGCGCCATTTAAAAAAGATTTTGGGGAAGAGCATGGCCATTACTCCATCTAAACAAAAGACAAAGGACTGTACACATGACCCACTCCCTCAGCAGTCAACTGTGGTAGAAGGGAGCTGAGCTGTCTGGCTGGAGGACGGTCGGAGTAGAATACCCAACCACAAGTGGTAGTATTCAATGTTTGCCATCACCATGGACTCAAGAGACATTAAGAACATTATGGTATTTTCACTACCTTGTGACTGAGTTGGACTTTGAGAAAGATGCCCTTGAATTTTATTGGATACATGCAACTTTTAAAGTGTTGCACCATTTTTGAGTGGCTCATTTTACTGACTCCAACAGTTACTGTTTGTAAGTGTAAACTTGCTTTGTGAGTCAAATATTGATGTTCACCATTGCCAGAATCCTAAAGTGTGGCTGTCCTCCAATAGATTCAGCCTGGACTTGAACGACTGAGGAAAATGCTTCCTGTTGCTGCAATGTGATGAGAAGAATAACTAATCTACATGCGGAAATCCTGCTTTAATTGAGTTCAGGAATTCCATCTCCCAGCTGCTCAAGTGCTGTTGTGAGAACTGCTTCTTGAGAGCTGTGAGAACTGCTTCTTCAGTGAGGAGTTGCTAGAGATTGGAGCTTTGCTGATGCTGTGTAGTTTTATTCTATTTAGGATATTGCCAATAGAGGTGACCTTATGGGTCTTTCTCTGAGAAAGATCAAATAGGGAGGCTGCAGCCACTACGCGTAAGAGGGAAGGGCTAAAGTACCAATGAAGTGAATTGCTCTTGCCAAGCAGCTTACCTGCCACTAACTCCCTCAAGCTAAACGCCAATAAGACTTAGCTTATTATCCTCAACCAAGATCTACTGGCCCTCCAAGCTTGGTGCCCAAATCCATTAGAAAAGCTACTCCTCATCTGTGGCCTTGAAGGTGGCTATTGAAGTGGTAAATGCAAACTCCCTGTATTTGGGTCTCGCTGCAACTTCATTACACAAACTACAAATCATTCAATATACAGAAGTGAGGATAATCTGTTCACTGCATTGAAGTGAGCAAATCTCTCCTCCCTTAATGAAGCTTCACTGGCTCCCCATAAACAAAAGAGCTTTCTTTAAAATGGCTTATATTTTACAAATCCATTCATGACCAGGCCCCAGCCTTTGCAATAAGCCTAATTAAGATATATGTTCCTACTAAAGCTCTCAGATCCTTTCTTGCCAACCAGTTGAGGATCGTTTGGTTTAAGCGACAGAAAGTAGGGGACAGGGATTTCCCTGTCGTGGCCCCCATCATTGGACCTGTCTCCCTTTTTCGGTCAGGCCGGAACCCAACTTCACTGAGTTTCAGTTAAGCTTTTAAAGGCCTGGCTGGTTAAGCAAGCTTTTGATTAGCCTGAACCCTTTCTCCTCTCCCTCCTGGTTATTACTACACCAAGAAACCCTTGGCTGCACGAGTTCTATAAGTTTCCATATTGTAACATAGCCTTTCTCTTCCTGAGACCAACATTCCCCTTTGCATGTGGACTGGGACATTGCAAACTTTTTCTCTCACTGTCTGTCTTGCATTTGCAGGTCCACTTTAGCGTTAAGACTGCATTATCCCCTGAGATTGCAGCGACCCACCCACCATTGCTACTCCAAGTTTACATGTGACTCAGTGCTGAGGACAGTGGCAGCTTGTATGTCAGTGTGGCTAGGACACTCTGCTAACAGCCATGACCTACATGAACATAGCGCTCTGAAACTGCTAGTGTGGGAGTATCTGAGTGCCGTGGCCACACTAGGAACATCGAGTGGATGCACATTGAACAGAACACCAACACTTTGCTAAAACATCCACATAGAAACGTGTGATCTGTTTTCCATGAAGAACAGGGGCTGCATATGCTTAGAATGCATGTAGTGCTTCCCTGAGATCAAATAGGTTCAGAATATCTGTAGCATCTGTATTGAGAGTAGACTACTGTAAAGGTGAAGAGATAGCATTTTACTATTCAACATTGTTTCATAAGTCTTAGGCTTATATCAAAGTTGTATCACTGAATGGATATAACATTCATTGTGCATCATTTTAGTGTTACAAGTATCTGAGAAGCAGGGGATGTGGCTCGGCACCTATCGAGTGAGCAGCACAGCTCGCGCGCTCCGGTTGGCCAGCCACCATTAAGTGACATCCTGACTCCCAGAACAGGATAAAAACTCCTGCAGCTAACTCCCGCGATCATGCTGAGTGGGAACTGCGCACGGAAGGAGTGAAAATCCCATCTGTAATAAAGAAAGCGGCGGAAAAGAGAATTCCAATTGCGGCCCTGAGGTGAGTCAAGATGGCGGCACCCGTGGAGAGGTAACAGCACTGAAAGTGACAGCCTGTCGCTGATGTTGGAGGAATTGAAGAAGAGTCCTGAATAGAGGGTGTCTCCCACGCTGCCTCTCAGGACGCTGAGCTGGGCCTGGGGACCCCCCGAAATGAGACCAGAGGTGAGGAGACCTGGCAGAAACAGACCTGCTGGGGACCCCACGTGGCTTACTCGGGAGCCACGCCCTAAGAAGTCAGCAGCCGAGAGTGGGGCAAAGGAGGCGACCCTGCGGGTCCCCAAGGAGACTGCGCTGACTACCCCAAGGTGAGGGTACCGCAGTAACTCTGTTGGTAATGGAAGGGGCGGCGGCGGGGGCCCGAGACAGAGACAGGAGGCTCCCCCTCCAGTATGACGGACTGAGCGCTGCCCTGGCGTCTTCCAACACCACTTGGTGAGGTGAAAAACAAGAAGGATCTGGTGGGAGCGGCTCCAGCAGGGACCGGGACTGCGTCGAGGAGACTTTGCACTGTCCCGCAGCATAGAGAACTCTGAGGCCTCCTGAGAGAGCATACCCGTGGTGGCCTGGGGGATGCGACTGAGTGATTATTGGGGGAGATAGAAGAAGGGCATGTAGGAGTACCCTCCATGCAAGCTGTGAGATGCATCTTGGACCCCAGGGCCTGGCAGGGACAGGGAATATCGGAGCCGGCAAAGAGGCCTAGCGTAACTGTTCTGACCCTACAAACTGGTGAGACCTGAGACCGGACCTAGGAATTATTCACCTCGGAGCCTAGTGTAAGCTGCAGAGGAGAGATCCCTCAATGGGCACCGACTGGGAAGTTATGCCCGAAGATCACAGGGCCCCCTGGGAGCACACAGGAAGGGGGAGAGCAGAGGTGAGGCACGTAAGGAGGACCCACTAAACAGACCATTGCCCAAGAGTCCCTGGTCGAGCGAGTCCTCGTCCGAGCGGCCAACAGAGAAGCAATGGACCTGAAACAAACAAGACGAGAGAGATCTGAAGAGCACTGGGGGCGGTGGACTCAGGCCTGAACTGCGAATACAGAATGCAGCAGAGTGGACCTGTGCTGAGGAGTGCGGAACCGAGGCAGAGGTGGAGGCACCTGGCCTGAGTGCCATCGGGGGAACATAACTGACTGAAGAACACCCACAGGCAGAGACAACCCCGCACACGACAAGAGCTCAAAGCAACGATCTATGAGCGCTCGCTGCACCAGAAGCACTGCAGACTGAGAGGATACGATGGAGAAAGTACCTAAAAAGAAGGACAGAGAAGAGGCCCCAATAGAAAAGGTGATGGAGAAGAGAGGGCCGAGAATAGTGACCTCATCTAATGGCTTATCTACAGAAATACAAATGCATGACGTGGAACATTAGAGATATACACACAATGATGAAACGGCATAAAGTCCTCTCCTACATCAGAAGGCAGGGAGTCCAGATAGCCTTACTACAAGAGACACACCTAATGCAGAAAGAGGGATCCGCATTGCAGAGACATTGGAGGGGCCAACTCTACTACACTGGTGAAAATCAAAATATCGAATTTTAAATATCAATATGGCAGAATATCGAGTTTAAAATATCTACTGAGCAAACACAAGGAGATGATGGACGGAGGACCTGGCCTGGCAGTTCGGGCTGGACTGTTCCCATTGGGCACAGGGTCAAGACTGATTTGCATATGGCTGGGTCCAAACTGGAATAGCATGGAGAGCAAAAAAATGATGGATTTAGGCCCAGATCTCTGTACTGGAGTGAATGTATGACATTGTTCGGCATTCTGCCCATCAATTGTTCTTTTTGCATAAAATATCGACTGGACATAATATCGACTATCAAAAATATAGTGGTGTAGAATATCGAAATGCAGGTAAAAAATATCGTTTGTCATAATATCGAAGTTAGTAATATCGACAGTCATAATATAGTTGTTAAAAATATCACACTTTTTTTGCGTTTTAAGTGTTAGTATATGTGTTAAAAGTATGTATTATTTTTGTAATGTATGTTTGAATTTTATGTTAATTAATTTTTGTGTAATTCAATTCCGTAGCGGGTTGGGGGTTTATAGGGGAATAGGGTTGGAAGTAATTTAATTATAATATATTTTTTAAGAATTATTTAGAATTAATTAATTATACGTTAATTACTTTTTGCGTAATTTAATTCTGTTGCCGGTTGTGGATTTATAGGGGAATAGGGTAGGAAGTAATTTAATTGCAATTAATTAATTCATTATTTTATCAATTAATAAAGTAGTATTTAATAATTTATCTTGTTAATTAAGTCAATTAATTTATTATTAATTAATTATAAATTTATTAACAACAATTAATAATTAATTGGTAATTATTTCAATTGTGTTTTTTTATTAGTTAGTAATTTATTAGATATTAATTATTAATAATTAATTTGTAAATATGTTAATTGTGTACTTTTCTTAGGAGTGGGTTGAGGGTTGATAGGAGAGTAGGGTAGGAGGTAATTCAGTTTTAATTTAATTGTTTATATTTTATATATTCTATTTATTAAAAGTAATTTTATTGTGTTCATTCTGTGAATTAATTTAGATTTGATGGTTATTAATTTTATTGTTAATTGTTTTTAGTTAATTAATCAATTGTTAAATAATTAAGTTAATTTATTAATATTTAACAATATTCTGGTGACGTTTATAGGGGAAAATGGTGGGAGGTAAATTAATTTTGAAACACAAATTACTTAATGTAATAATGTTAATTATATTGCAGGAGTGGGTATACTAAATTATTCCCCTACGCTATCCAACACTTTCCCTACTGTTACACTTGGTGG
Organism: Triturus cristatus; assembly: GCF_964204655.1. Taxonomy (NCBI): domain Eukaryota; kingdom Metazoa; phylum Chordata; class Amphibia; order Caudata; family Salamandridae; genus Triturus; species Triturus cristatus. The sequence continues at coordinate 697,451,222 of NC_140588.1, forward strand.
AGTGGGAATATTAAATTATTCACACCCACTATCCAACACTTTCCCTACTGGTGTACTCACTGGAGTGGGAATAGTAATTTTTACTCTCCCGCTATCCAACACTTTCCCTACTGTTGCACTCACTAGAGTGGGAATAGTGATTTTTACCCACCCGCTATCCAACACTTTCCCTACTGTTGCTCTCAATGGAATGGAAATAGTAATTTTTACCCACTTGCTATCCAACACTTTCCCTTCTGTTGCTCTCACTGGAGTGGGAATAGTAATTTTTACTCTCCCGCTATCCAACACTTTCCCTACTGTTGCACTCACTGGAGTGGGAATGGTAATTTTTACCCACCCGCTATCCAACACTTTCCCTACTGTTGCACTCACTGAAGTGGGAATAGTAATTTTTAACCTCCCCCTATCCAACACTTTCCCCACTGTTACACTTGGTGGAGAGGGAATAGTACATTATTCCCACCCGCTATCCAACACTTTCCCTACTGTACCACTTGTTGGAGTAGAAATAGTAATGTTATCCTTTATGCTATGTAACCTATTTAGTATTGTAATATTTAATGTAGTGTAAAATATTATATTTTTTAAAAATATTTATTTTAATGTTTTAACCTTATCATATTTATTTATTTGTATATTAAAATGATAGGTTTAGTTATATATATATGTAATTATATTTTAAATTATTTTTTTACATTTTATAATTAAAAATATGAATTATATTTTAATATCATTAAGTTAATATATATAATAAAAAATAAAAATGCATGTTTATTTTTTTACATTACTTTTAATATTTATTAATTTTAACGTTTTTTATTTATTTCTAAGTATGTTTTACTTAATTATATTTATTATTTGATTAATTTTATATTACTTTTAAGACATTTTAAAAAGTCGATATTTTAGCAAACTATATTATTTACAACGATATTTAGGATTCGATATTTTTGTACTTACCTGTTTGTAGATAGGAATTCGATATTCTGTCACTCGATATTTTCGCATCGATATTCTGCAAGCTCGATATTCTGCTCCTTGTTATTCTGTCAGTAATCCTACTACACTACATACTCAGCATATGCAAGGGGATGTTATTATGAATTCAAGCAGGGTCCCATTTTAATTAACAGACTCGCTGGAAGACGCGGAGGGTTGATACATAGCAATAAGAGGACGATTAGAGGGTAGAAAGCTAAGCATATTTAGGTGCCGATCACGATCCTGTAAAAAAACTTCCCCGTACGACTCGTATCCGGTCTTTTTACCGTACGAATCGTACAAGTGCCGTACAAACTGCCAAGTACGATTCGCATGGGAAAAAGTCCATACGAATCGCATTGGGAATTATTCCCCACATGTCCTCGGGTCGGAAAATGTGTCCGACACGTCCTCGGACGATTTACCGTACAAATGTGAAAAGTGAAGTCCGACCGCGGAATTACGATCCATCCCGTGCGTCCGATGTTACAACCGTATGGAAAAAACACCGTCCGCACCGAACTCCCATAGCAACCATGGAGACATGTGCCCGCATACGCGCCCAACACTCCCCCCAGCCCTCCTATGTACGAGTCGAATCCCCACCCGTGTATGTACACCCGTGTATGTACGAGACGTACCCCCACCCGTGAATGTATGGAGCGTACCCCCACCCCAACCGTGTATGTACGACCCGTACCCTCACCCGCGTACGTATGGAGCGTACCCCCACCCCAACAGTGCATGTATGACCCGTACCCTCACCCGCGTATGCATGGAGCGTACCCCCACCCCAACCGTGTATGTATGACCCGTACCCTCACCCGCGTACGTATGGAGCGCACCCCCACCCAACCGTGTATGTACGGACCGTACCCCCACCCCAACCGTGTATGTACGACCCGTACCCTCACCCGCGTACATATGGAGCGCACCCCCACCCCAACCGTGTATGTACAGACCGTACCCCCACCCCAAACGTGTATGTACGACACGTACCCTCACCCGCGTATGCATGGAGCGTACCCCCACCCCAACCGTGTATGTACGGACCGTACCCCCACCCCAACCATGTATGTATGACCCGTACCCTCACCCGCGTACGTATGGAGCGCACCCCCACCCCAACCGTGTATGTACGGATGGTACCCCCACCCCAACCGTGTATGTACGGACCGTACCCCCACCCCAACCGTGTATGTACGACACGTACCCTCACCCGCGTATGTACGGACCGTACCCCCACCCCAACCGTGTATGTACGACCCGTACCCTCACCCGCGTACGTATGGAGCGTACCCCCACCCCAACAGTGTATGTACAACCCGTACCCTCACCCACGTACGTATGGAGCGTACCCCCACCCCAACAGTGAATGTACAACCCGTACCCTCACCCGCGTATGCATGGAGCATACCCCCACCCCAACCGTGTATGTACGGACCGTACCCCCACCCCAACTGTGTATGTACGACCCGTACCCTCACCCGCGTACGTATGGAGCGTACCCCCCCAACAGTGTATGTACGGACCGTACCCCCTTACCAACCGTGTATGTACGACCCGTACGCTCACCCGTGTACGTATGGAGCGTACCCCCACCCCAACAGTGTATGTACGACCCGTACCCTCACCCGCGTACGTATGGAGCGTACCCCCACCCCAACATTCTAAGTATGGAGCGCACCCCAGGCCCCAACACCAGCACCTTCACACAACATCGCGCATGTACGAGTCGTACCAAGCCAGACACAAGGACAGCACTGTACAACAAAATTCCCGAAGTACACACCGTACACACGCTAAAAACGCACGTACACAACCAGGACAAAGCAAAACAACACAAGAATGCACCATTCGAATGGCACAAAGCCACAAAACATGTCCAACAAGCTCAAAAACAACACATTCACTGACCTGCAACTGCCAAAATCCCAAACAGAGGCCCAAAACACAACCACTCCTTATAACACACCCACCCAAAGTTCAAACACAGCCACACCCACCAATGGACCAATAAAAAGGGCCCACAGACACAAACCATGAGCCTTTGCAACAGACTCACTGCTGCCAGACCCCACAGACAACCTACAGCACCATACTTGAACCATTACTACACCTTACACTTGCACACCTTCACACACACACCTTCACAAACACCCCCTCATCACATTCACACACACACCTGCACAACCACACCCACACACCCACAACCATCCACACACACCCCCCCACCATCCACACCCACACCCCTCACCATGCCCACTAACAAGAATCCAAAGTTCACTAGCCGAGAGTTGGAGGTCCTTGTCGACGAAATCCTCAGAGTCGAGCCACACCTCTTTGGAACATTGGTCAGACAGACCTGCATGTCTGAAAAAACAGCCATGTGGCAGAGGATTGTCGATGCTGTGAATGCTGTTGCGGCCACCAGAAGGACCAGGCATGAATGCCAAGCCAGGTGGTACGATCTGTGGAGGAGGGTCTGAGCCAAAATGACCGACGACCACAACCAGGCCAACGTCACTGGAGGAGGGCCGCCCCGCAGACCCGTACACTACCATCCCTGGGAGGAGAGGGTGATGGCCATACTGCCGGTGGTGTCAGTGGACGGATTAAAAGGACTCCGAGACCCGGGTGAGTACACAAACAACTCACCTCACATGGGGGGAACGTCATCCACAACCAAACTCACAAACAGGCACGCAACCACCCCAAGCTATCGCATGACTCAACCACACTCCATGAACACGCACATGCCACTGGCGCCACCATGCCCCATGCACCCAGCTGGACAATGCAAAGTCACAGGCCACAGAAAACACCAACACAAGACACGGTAAGCCGGATGGCGGGAGTGTGGGCCACAAAAATCACATAGTGCAACTCAGAAGCAGACAACAATGCCCCCTGCCCATATGGCCTAGGTCACAGCCAGACAAACAGTGTGTCCCCACACAGGAAAGACTTGCCAGCAAATGGCAGACGCCTTGCATTAACACATGGGGGTGACGGCACGTTTTTGCACATGACAGCAGCTAATGAACAGCCAACAGTGTGAAAGAGTGGCAGCACACACCACCACAGCAGCAGCGCAGACACAGACACTACACCCAATGGGTGCCTGGAGATCAGAAACAAACTCACATCAACAAGCCAAGGGCCCTTCAAAGATCTGCAAAAAGTGTGTGCCTAGGAAGCTGGGCTGAGGTGACAGAGGGTGACACACAGAGGGAGGGAGAGAGGGGAGAGAAAGGGAGGGAGACACAGGGAGACGGACAGAGGGAGGAGGCTCACACACAGAGGGAGGGAGAGGGGGACAGAGAGGGAGTGAGAAAGGGACACACAGGGAGACCAATTCAGCCTTGGGGGGTCTGGGAATGTCTGCTCGTCAGCAGGTGGACTGCGTGCATGTAGACAAGGGTGGCCAGTGCCTGAACCCCCCCCTCTTCTCCATGGCAAAACACTGGGCCATGTCTCAACCTGTGCACGAGCACAAAGCCAGCTACCTGCATTATCTAAGTGTGTGGAACAACTCCATGTGCCCACGTACAGTGCAACATGGAAGGCGCCAATGCATGGCTCGCCACACCTGCTCACTCCACTGCTGACTGCAGTCACAATTGACGCAGCAAGTAAGACTGTGCCACACATAGGTAAAGTCGCAAAAGCTGTGGCCAAGGGACATACCCATGCACAAGTGCACTGTGAGTGGAATGCAAGACATATCCAAATTCCCAGAGGAAATGTGCCAACTTAGAAACGAATGAAACATGGATGTTGCATGGAACAAAATTAACAATGTCTCTCTCACACACAGGTCAACGTCGTGGATCACCCCCCAACACTGGGGGGGAAGACTCACAGGACCCGGCTCGGCGGGATGACGGACCCACCGGCAGCGACGACTCTCACCACTCTGTGGACGAACCTGACCCCGACCAACCTGGCCCCTCTGGTGTCCAACCACCTGCAGCACCTGCGTCAGGTACAACTGGGCCAACCACCACCCCCACTCCTGCCACATCCCAGGAGACACCCAGGATCCCTGCCCCACCACCACAATGCAGCCAGGCTGGCCAGGAGGGACACGGTGTACCGGGCACCCAGGAGGAGGCAGGCGACAACGCCAATGCCACCCCTCAGGGGTCCCGGAGACCCGATGTGCCCACAAGGGCAGGCCAGGTGCAAGTGGGCAGGGGTGGTGGGAGTGGAGGACGGCGGAGGCGCGAGCCTGACCGGTTGGCTGCGGAACCGGTATATTCCCATGTCAGAAACATCCTGGACACCAGGGTATGGCCCAGGTTGTGTCCATCCTCGAGGAGATCAAGACCCAGCAGGCCCAGCAACATGCAGAGCAACATGCCTGTCGACTGCGACACCAAGGGCGGATGGAGGACAGACAGGCTGAGCTCGTGACGGTGTTCACGGGAATTCACAGTACACTCCGTCGGATAGCCAACAACATGGGCAATCCTCCCTGTGCCACCAGGCGTAGAACATCACCACCCACAGGGAGGGATGAGGAGGAGGAGGAGACATCCGACGGAGCATCCCAAACATCGTCACGGCCTGCTTCTGAGGGTCCCCGCAGGAGGGCGGGTCGTCCACGGAAAAGACCGTGAGGGTCAGCGCAACAGCACCATCTCCCAGGTCACCTGGCCTGGCACCTGGCCCACTGGACCAACAGCAGCACAGCAGCAAAAGACATTATCTGCCACATGGACTTGCTGGTCACTGTCTGACCAATGTTGACAAAGACTGTGGCATGGACTCTGAGGATTTCAAATGGCAAGGACACCAACTCCCCTAGTGAACTTTGGATTCCACACACCCGGAAAGCCCCTCATGTCATACCCCACCCCCCCCCCACGTACCCCAACCAAAATAAAAAGTTACACCATAAAGAGAAGATGCCTACATTTTGCATTATTACCTTACATGTGTCTTGTAAAGTCTAACCATGCCTGAGTTCTCATTTGACTTCAACCATCCACACCCTGGGGCCTGAGTCTGGCACAGGACACACATGGGTCACATTGTATTAGGCAAGACAGACATGGAGCACCATACACACCCGTGATGGGCCCAACCAGCTGAGGGGGTGGCCGCACAACCGTGCCGACAGACATATTGAGTACAGTGACAGCCATGCGCAGAGGTCAGGGATCATGTGGAGTGTCCTGTGGGGCACCCAGATATGTGTGGACAGGTGGCAGAACCATGTCCTGCAAGCTTGAGTCAGGTGGATGCAGAGAATGGTGGCCTGGCCAACGTTGGATGCATGGGGATGGCACATGTCACAATACCCACACAGTCATGGACATCATGCACAATACACAGTCTAATCCCACACAAACAGCTTGCATCTTGCTACTCTACACATAGACACATAGCCACTATCACGGAAAACCATGCCAGACATGCCGGATGCACCGTGGCAACACACCAGCATTGACTGAGAAGAGGCACCTTGGAGGCATAGGGACACCTTTATTATTCATGTATTCGGGATTGCAGAGGCAACTCGGAGTACACATGAACGGGTCATGTGGAGTAACATGTGGGTCCAACACTGGAACCCCCCTTCTGCAGCACAAATGCGTGATAGCCATGGAACTGGCACACAAGTGTCGGCTAACAGCTAAACACCCCCTGCTGCCCACGGAGAGGCTGCCATACACCATTGATCCTCTGATGTGGAAGTCCCACACCATTTCAAGCCAATGCAAACCGTATGTGTTCGAGGGCAGTGTAACACACATTGATGCCATCATCACAATCCACAATCTCATCACAGATGACTGTCAACAAGTCTGACCATCTATTCAGGTGTACCCAGCTGCATGTCATGTGTCCCATGGTGATGCGAAATGTCTGCAGAGGAACCAAACATCGACAGGGGCAGTGTGCACACATCGTAAACAACTGCCACACCCAATACACCCCTAATGCATCCCTTACCCTAAGGAGACTTCCAAACTTGTCCGTGCGTGTAACGCTGAGTCAGCACACGACGACGTGTCCATGAGGAATAGCAGTGCCACAACAATGCAACAAGCAGACGGCATGCGCAAGTACCTGGGGATGAGAGACACACAAGAAGTCAGCCACAAAAAGCACAGCCACTTGCATGTGCATGTACTCGACACATGTAAGGATGACAACATGCTAGGTCACAATTATGACTGGGGAAATACACTCATCACTGGCACCATCACTCCAGTGACACATCCAGACACACCTCTGACTCACGTGGCATACATGCAGATGGACACACACATTGCAACACATGCCACGCAAGGACCAATGCGTGCACACTCAGACACTGGTACTCACCACTAAGCAAAGAAGTCGCGTATGAGCCGACTCCGGATGTCCTCTTGCGGAACCACATCCTCCACATCACTAGCCCCATTGCCAAGACCTTGGTCCTCCACGGGTGGATGGTCCTGATCATCTTGATCCAGGATGAGTGGCACAGCTTTCTCAACTGCCATGTTGTGCAGCATGCAGGAGACCATGAAGATTTTGCAGACCTTCGCCGGGGCATATGGGAGGGCGCCGCCGGTCTTGTGGAGGCATCTGAATCGGCTCTTCAGGAGGCCAAATGTCCTCTCTATCACTCGCCTTGTCCGGCCATGGGCGGTGTTGTAGCGGAGCTGGGCCGGCGTGATGGGGTTGCGGAGAGGTGTGATCAGCCATGGCATGTTGGGATAGCCAGCGTCCCCTACATGGAAAGCACATGGACATAAGTAGGACAGGAGAAGCGGTCGTGCTGGAAGTCTACGCAAAATACAGGACAGACAGAGTGTACCCACCAACAACACATGCTCGTTCGTTGCGCAGCTGCCTCATCATTTCAGGCACCATGCTACGCCTCATGATGTAGGCATCGTGTGCTGATCCTGGAAAACGAGCACAGACATGTGAAATCACCATGTTGGACAGACACACCACAAGGGCATTGATGGAGTGGTAGTGCTTGCGATTCCTGTACGCTACCTCCTGTGCCTGTGGTGGTACCAAAGCCACATGTGTCCCATCTATGGACCCAATGACATGGGGCATCCCTCCCAGGGCATAGAATCCACGCTTGACCCCAGTCAACAGTTCAGGAGTTGGGAAATGGATGAACTCATCCAGGTGAAGCAACATGGCCTCTAAGAAATCATGCAGCACACGGCTGAACATGCTCTGGGACATGCCACCAACATGAGCTATGGTATTTTGAAAGGTACCCGTGGCAAGAAAATGTAGGGCTGCCATTACCTTCAGCTTGGGTGTCAGTGCCGTAGGATACCTGTGCAGCGGTTGCAGGTGTGGTGCCAGCCTCGCCGTCAACTCCTCAATCAACAGTTGGGGGAAGCGGTAGCACCGGATACAGTCATTCTCCCGCATGTCAGCCAAGTCCGGAATTGCTCGGGGAAGAGGCGACGCTCTGCAGTAATTTGGAAGTGACAAGGAAGAGTGAGTGCACTACAAAAACAATTTTTTGGTACTGAGCACATGTTAATCTGTCAATACACATATGCGACATACGGAGTCAGGTATGTGCCACATGCCCTGGACATGTATGGCTGCCAGGTGACACTCCTACCAAGACCCAGCTACACACGGAGATTGTGAACCTCCACATGCCATGGCATGGGATTAGCTGTGTCCCAGTGTAAGTGAACAGCCAGACGCAACACAGGAGTGACATACATCAACACATCAGCAGAAGTAGGATGTCGATTTCAGAGACTGGTAGCGGAACACTAGAGCCACAGGTCACATGACATTACACTAGGACAGCCCACACACCTTGCCAATAAGGTGTACATGTAATGACTCACCACACATTCATTGAGAGGATGCAGACATGTCCTTGTTACGCTACTCCGTGTCCCATGCATATATACGCACCTCACATCTGATACCACATGTGGCCTGGTGTGCGTAACAGTGTGCCATGTCCATCTACACACAGACACATGTTGGTTGCTGCAACAGCTGATGCTTTTGAGGGAGCACCAACATCAAGCTAATGGGAACACCCCACACATACATGACATAGACACATCGTGCACCGTGGGTAGTCACATGTCTGGTGTGGTAACCCCTGTAGCGGGCATCAGGGGACACTTGCGTGTGTTGTTGACTGTGCCATGCCAGTGACGCTCATCTTAAGTGTGCAGTACGACATGCACATATGTCAAAGGAGTTAAGGGCATGCCTGGCACACATTGCACCGTCACACATAACATCTGTACACATCTCATCATACATCTGGTGCCTTCTCGACTCAGGAGTGTGGTGCCACATCACAGCCTTTCACACCTGTGCCCCACACATGTAGTACTGCCCAGACAATGCCTTGATGTCCATCCATGGACAAGTATGTCAGCCCTATTCCTTCCTGTGTGCTGCCTGTCACCACTGTGATGTGTGAACGGCACCGTACATTCGCTCAGAGGGCCTGTGTACGTTCCCTATCACTATGGGAGTGCTGCCGTATGTGTACCCATGGTGATAGTGAGCGTACGCACGCGTGTACGGTCCGTATCACTATGGGTACGCATACGCGAGAACACCCATAGTGATAGTGAGCATACGCACGCGTGTACGGTCCGTATCACTATGGGTACGCATACGCGAGAACACCCATAGTGATAGTGAGCGTACAGGCATGTGTACGGTCCGTATCACTATGGGTACGCATACGCGAGAACACCCATAGTGATAGTGAGCGTACACACGCGTGTACGGTCCGTATCACTATGGGTACGCATATGCGAGAACACCCATAGTGATAGTGAGCGTACAGGCGTGTGTACGGTCCGTATCACTATGGGTACGCATACGCGAGAACACCCATAGTGATAGTGAGCGTACAGGCGTGTGTACTCGCTCCTGTCCCTTGGGCTGAGTGGTCGCTCCCCAGTGTCTCCTGCATCACTCGGTATCGTTGCTTGGCTGCCTATCTGCTAATTTGCCTCATTATTGCTGCCTGCTGTGTGCCTGGTTGCCGCGCTGAACTTTTTGCATTTCTGTAATTTAAAAGCGCCGCTTTTACAGCATTCGCGCATTTCCGCTGGGCTCCCCCCTCCGCCTCCATTTTGCCTGTGTTGTTGTTGTTGTTGTGCTCATCTCTAGCCCGCCCCGCCTCCCAGCTGAGACGCCCTCCCACTGACCAGAACAGCGCTCCAATACCGGAAAGCGCCGTGACTCGCTCCTGTCCCTTGGGCTGAGTGGTCGCTCCCCAGTGTCTCCTGCATCACTCGGTATCGTTGCTTGGCTGCCTATCTGCTAATTTGCCTCATTATTGCTGCCTGCTGTGTGCCTGGTTGCCGCGCTGAACTTTTTGCATTTCTGTAATTTAAAAGCGCCGCTTTTACAGCATTCGCGCATTTCCGCTGGGCTCCCCCCTCCGCCTCCATTTTGCCTGTGTTGTTGTTGTTGTTGTGCTCATCTCTAGCCCGCCCCGCCTCCCAGCTGAGACGCCCTCGCCCCTCCCCCTCCACTACCCATATATGACAACAGTTCCCGCGCGCAGCGTCCACGCGCAGCGACCGCGCCCAACCCGCGCCGAAGGTGCGCCAAAGGTAAGCCCGTCTACGCCCGTCCGCGCCTGGACCGCGCCCAGCGCCAGACCCCCTGCCCCGCGCGCTGCCCAGCCCTCCCGCATTACCTACGATGCCACCACCCTCCTAGCCCTTAACCCCGGTCGCGCCCCCAACTGCGTCCAAGCCGCTCCTGGACAGACCCATGGACCTTTCTCTTGCTACTCCTGCAAATTCATCGGCACCGACAACATCTCCGCTACTACCACACCACAGATTCCCGACCCCAACCACCTACAATGCATCCTTCTCAACACCCGATCTGTCCACAGACACGCCATTGACCTATGGAATCTACTAGACACCACCTCCCCGGACGTCGCCTTCCTAACGGAAACATGGATGAACGCTTCCTCCGCCCCAGACATCACCATTGCCATCCCTGAAGACTATAAGATCACTCGCAAAGACCGTACCAGCCACACAGGAGGAGGAATCGCGATAGTCCATAAGAAATCAATCCGCATCTCAACCAGCTCTGACGCCAACCTCGCCAACTCCGAACACCTTCACTTCCAGATCCACATCGACCCCAAGACCACACTCAGAGGCACCCTCCTCTACAGACCACCAGGACCCCGCGCAAAATTCAGTGAAGACATCACGGACTTCATCACTCCACTCGCGCTCCCCTCCAAAGAATACATCCTTCTGGGAGACCTCAACTTTCACCTTGAAAAGATCAACGACCACAACACCACCACCCTCCTGGACAACCTCGCCAACCTCGGACTTAAACAACTGGTCACTTCCCCTACCCACATCGCAGGTCACACACTCGACCCCATCTTCACATCCAGCAATCATGTCTCCTTCAGCCACACTACGGATCTCCTCTGGACTGACCACAGCTGCGTTCACTTCACCTACAACAAGCCCAAACCCACCAACCACCTCCAACCGACTCTGCAAAGAAACTGGAACAAAATCACCTCCGACCAGATCTCCTCATCGCTCCTTCTAAACACCCCAGCCCACTCCTCGGACCCAAACCTAGCCGCCGCCAACTTCACCCTATGGCTATCCAACACCGCAGACACCTTAGCACCACTGAAAAAACGTCAAAGCAAACCTGGCAACAAGAAGGCCTCATGGTTCAACGATGATCTTAAGAAGTCCAAGAAACTCTGCCGCACCCTTGAAAAAGCGTGGAAAAAAGACCTAACCACCAACACCAAGGACGCCTTCAAAAACGCCACCCGCACTCACCACCAACTAATCCGAAAGGCCAAGAAAACAGCATTCAAGGACCGACTCGACAACAACGCCCACAACAGCAAGGAACTTTTCAACATCGTCAAGGAGTTTTCCAATCCCTCGGCCAACTCCAACGACATCACCCCCTCTCAAGCCCTCTGCGACTCCCTAGCCTCATTCTTCCACAACAAGATTGCAGACATCCACAACAGCTTCGACAACCAACCCGGGGCCCAACCCACCCAACCACATGCTGAACACTCTCCCCCCGCGAACACCCTTAACGACTGGAACCCAATCTCCACTGAGGACACCATCCGCCTAATGAACTCCATCCACTCAGGATCCCCCACAGACCCATGCCCTCACCACATCTTCAACAAAGCAGACTCCGTCATAGCACCGCACCTCCGAGACGTCATCAACTGCTCCTTCAACTCCGCCACCTTTCCGGAAACCTGGAAACACGCTGAACTCACCGCCCTTCTGAAAAAACCCACAGCGGACCCCACCGAACTCAAAAATTACCGCCCCATCTCGCTCCTTCCATTCCCGGCCAAAGTAATCGAGAAAGCTGTCAACAACCAGCTCACCGCTTTCCTCGAAGCCAACAAATCCCTCGACTCCTCACAATCTGGCTTCCGAGCAAAACACAGCACTGAGACCGCCCTTATCGCAGCAACAGACGACATTCGAACCCTACTGGACAATGGAGATACAGTCGCCCTCATCCTCCTCGACCTCTCTGCTGCTTTCGACACAGTCTGCCACAGCACCCTTTTACAACGCCTCACCAACATCGGAATACATGGAAAATCACTTGAATGGATCACTTCGTTCCTCACCGGAAGAACCCAGAGAGTCCGTCTTCCACCATTCAAGTCCGAGGCCACCGAAGTCATCTGTGGCGTACCACAAGGATCCTCTCTCAGCCCCACCCTCTTCAACATATACATGAGCCCCCTCGCGACCATCGCCCGCCAACACAACCTCAACATCATCTCTTACGCGGATGACACTCAACTGATCCTTTCTCTCACCAAGGATCCCAGCACCGCCAAAACTAACCTACACGAAGGAATGAAAGAAGTTGCTGAATGGATGAAACATAGCCGTCTGAAACTGAACTCGGATAAAACAGAAGTCCTCATCCTAGGTACATCCCCCTCTGCATGGGACGACTCTTGGTGGCCGGTAGCCCTTGGAAAAGCACCCATCCCGACAGACCACGCACGGAACCTAGGCGTTATCCTGGATTCTTCACTTTCAATGAACAGACAAGTCAGCGCCGTATCTTCATCTTGCTTCAACATTCTTCGCATGCTCAAAAAAACATTTCGATGGATCCCCACCGAAACCAGGAAAACAGTCACCCATGCTCTAGTCACGAGCCGACTGGACTACGGAAACACCCTCTACGCAGGCACTACCGCTAAACTCCAAAAGAAACTCCAACGAATCCAAAACGCCTCAGCCAGAATCATATTAGACATCCCACGCAACGAACACATCTCTGGTCACCTGAAAGACCTCCACTGGCTACCCGTCAATAAGAGAATCACTTTCCGACTGCTAACCCACGCACACAAATCACTCTACGACATCGGACCAGAATGCCTCAACTCAAGACTGTCCTTCTACACCCCCTCCCGCCAACTACGTTCCTCCAGCCAAGCCCTCGCCACCGTACCTCGCATCAACAAGACCACCATGGGAGGCAGATCCTTCTCTTACCTGGCTGCTAAAACATGGAACTCACTCCCCACTCACCTTCGCCTTACCCAGAACCACCTAGCTTTCAGAAAGCAACTTAAAACGTGGATTTTTGACAAGTAATCCTCCCCCCCCCCCTCCTTAGCGCCTTGAGACCCTCTGGGTATGTAGTGCGCTTTATAAATTCTCTGACTTGACTTGACTTGACTACGGTCCGTACCACTATGGGTACGCATACGCGAGAACACCCATAGTGATAGTGAGCGTACAGGCATGTGTACGGTCTATATCACTATGGGTACGCATACGCGAGAACACCCATAGTGATAGTGAGCGTACACACGCGTGTACGGTCCGTATCACTATGGGTACGCATACGCGAGAACACCCATAGTGATAGTGAGCGTACAGGCGTGTGTACGGTCCGTATCACTATGGGTACGCATACGCGAGAACACCCATAGTGATAGTGAGCGTACAGGCGTGTGTACGCTCACTATCACTATGGGTACGCATACGCGAGAACACCCATAGTGATAGTGAGCGTACGCACGCGTGTACGCTCACTATCACTATGGGTGTTCTCGCGTATGCGTACCCATAGTGATACGGACCGTACAAGCGTGCGTACGCTCACTATCACTATGGGTGGTCTCGCGTATGCGTACCCATAGTGGTACGGACCGTACACGCGTGCCTACGCTCACTATCACTATGGGTGTTCTCGCGTATGCGTACCCATAGTGGTACGGACCGTACACGCGTGCGTACGCTCACTATCACTATGGGTGTTCTCTCGTATGCGTACCCATAGTGGTATGGACCGTACACACGCCTGTACGCTCACTATCACTATGGGTAAGCATACGCGAGCACACCCATAGTGATACGGACCGTACACACGCCTGTACGGGCCGTTGCTATGCATTTGGGGTGCCCTAGGGCCCCGGTACGCACCGTACCTGTGTGTGAAACTCCAAATTACATAGGGGACACATGAGGGACAAGTATAAAGGCCTACATGCATGCTGGTTGTCAGGGAGACCAAGTTTAAAGTTTGAATTTTTTTCAGCAGCTGCACAGCAGTAGTCAGTTTGAATGAATCTACTTTGTTGCAATGTGGTTCTGGAGTTGACATCATGCTCAAGAAAAAAACACAATAAGAACCCACTGACTGTGCTAGGTTTGAAGGGATTGGAGGAAACATAGGATGCAAGTGTGAGTGACCAATCACTCTGTACTCCTGTGCATGAAACAGGCCAGCAAGGCAGATATAAGGCAGCCAGGTCCCATGAGGGAGCACTTGCCTGCACATCTTTGGATTCTACGACCCAGCTGCTGCTACTGATTCCCTGGAACCATGTCAAGGTCTGTGGAGAGGGCACAGCCTTTCACCCTGGAGGAGAACCTGGCTTTGCTTGATGTGATCCTCCCACAGTACCCCCTGCTGTATGGGCGACCAGGGTATCAGGTGAGTGCAGAGTCTACTAGCACAGACGGTGTCCCTTGTTTGTGACTGTGACTTCTGGCATTGTGTCCAGGTGTGACACACATGCTATGTACTGTAGGGGGGATCCCAGGGGGGGGGAATGCCTGATGTCTCCCAGCCAGTGCATGCTGTGGTGCATGTCTGCCGTCCTCACTTGCATTGTGTTTACTGTGACAATCACTGCATGGTGCATGCCACATTCTGCCTGTCTTGTCCTCCTGGGAATGTAGCCTCTACAGTCCTCATTTGATTATGTGGTCAGCCCAGTGTGACAGGTGACTGTACCCACAGATGTGTGTTAGTTCTGTGTACCTGTGCTGAGAGTGTCCACATGATGTGTTCGTACCCTGGACATCGGTGTGTGTGTAAGTCCCCTGTCATGTGGATGGGTGCATATGTGGAGTGTGGCACCCGGGCTGCATGAGGGATGGATATACCCTGCCCATGTGATGTGAGCAGGGAGCAGTGCTGTGTGTCTGACGTGCAGAGCCAGCCCCACACCTGTGAGCCCCCCCCGTCTAGTGGCACATGTGCAGAGTGAGGTTTGTCGCTGCATTTGGCAATGGCAGGTGAATGTCCTGTGCCTGTGTGTGTCTGTGTACTCTGCTGCGGTAGCGTCAGTGGCCTGTGGCATGTGACTGCTTAGAGGTGCTGCACATTATCCTGGTGTAGCTTGTGATGCACAGTGTGAGCCTGGATCATTGATTGTGTCGTTGCCCTCATTCCACCTGTGTACTTTCAATGGCACGTACTGCTTTTGCCCTTCCCCAGAGGATCATGTCCCTATGACAAAGGTGCAATGCGTTGGATGCATACTATGCCTTGTTGTAAACAGCAAATTTGTTCTAATATGTGTCTCTGTGACATGTGCCAGGTGTATTGATGTAGTGTCACTTGTTCATCCTCACAGGTAGGCGCCTCTGACAAGAAGCAGATATGGATGAACGCCGTCAGTGCCGTGAGGAGGACGGAGGGTCGCAAGCGGCGCCTGGCCATGGTGAGGAAACGCTGGCAGGATATCCGGTGCTGGACGCGGAGGATCGCACGGGTCCTGCTGGGGGACTCACCTGAGACCCATAAGAACCGCGGGCGCCGCCGTCTGACCCACATCCACAAGCGTGTGCTGGCGGTGGTATTTCCAGACTCGGACAGGCGCTTACAGGAGAAGCAGCAACAGGAAGGGGGTAGGTACATGTGTGTTTGTTGTGTGTCACCAGCATTTGTAAGTGCACCGTTGCATGGATACACTGCCAGGGTTTAAAGGTGCTGTGCAGATCCAGTTACCCACAGTATAGCGGTGCTCTCCTGCGTCCCTTCCCCTACTTGCAATGTGTTCCCTGGTCTGTGTGTAGTCACTCCTTCACAAGGTTATGTAGGCTGGGACTTTCTCCACGTGAACTATGCCTGTAGCATCATGTGTGGGGGTGGTGTGTAACAGGTTTTGGGACCTTGCCTGTGCCCTGTCCAGTTCAGTACTTGTGGGTTCCATGTCAGTTGGCACTGATGCTGAGTCCAGACATGGGAGTTAGTCTCTCAAGTGTCATGCCTTACAGCACGCATGTCCTATGTTGTGGCCTGTGACATGATGTGCATGAGTGTGCGATACGCATAGTGCAGGGATGGTGGCGTGTGTTGCAGTCATTCCCATTCTGGACCATGGAGTTGTGTGGCCACTACTGTCCCCTGGGGCATATTTTCCTAGGTGTCATGTGTGTCATCACAAAACGTGGACACTCTCAGTGTCTACAGCATAGGTTGTGCTCTGTGCCATTGTCCCCTGGCACCATGTATATTGACGTAAAATGTAGTACACGTGTCCACTGTACAGCCTGACCTGATTTTCCTTGTTCATACTCACGGTGGCCAGTGCCTGTGTGTCTTGTTACATTCATCTGATGGTGACCATTTGTACATGATTATTTGGACAGGCGCACCTTGGGTATTTTGTGTCCAATCTTGCATTTATCCAGCCCATGTGTATTTCACCCAGACTAAGAGATGTAAGTGCTTCCTGTGTCTCAACAAATTGTCTCATGTAGGGGGTGGTTGGTGCGGGCAAAGCCTACATGTCAAAACCTGATATCTCCTTTCTAGGTCTGGCCAGTGTGTGATGTTTGTCTGCACATACACTCAAGGTGCAGTGAGCCAGTCATGGTGGGCATGTTTTCAGTATTACCTATGCAGCATGTGCCTCAAGTTCATGGATATGGTCCCTGCTCATCCCTATTTTCGGCAACGCTGTTTGGTGCAGATGCAGTGCTGGATTGTCCCCAGGGCCTGGCTCCTCTGTCAAACTCCATTTCATGTCATTTGCTATTGTGTCATGCTCTCCATAGTTTTTCAGTGGCATGGTGGGTCAACCAACTGTGTGTTGCATGCCCTACATCTGTACCTTGTTTTGTAGATGTTACTGATCTTTCTTTTCAGGCTATGCACTGTAACCTATGTAGATTGGACTCATGCGACATATGTATACAGGTGTATGATTAATTGCTGTCTCTTCACCTTGCCCACAGCATCGTCGGGGGACACGGAGGGAGACATGAGCACAGACGGAGCGGAGGGACCGAGCACCAGTGCCAGCGGTGACATCGTGCCTGGCACATCGAGTGGAACTGAGGCGGAGGAGAGTGAGGCCGAGGACCTGTCCACTGGCACGACAGAATATGAAGCTGACGGGTCCGAGGATGATCTCTCCGAGTGGGCGGAGGCTGCACCAGCAGCTGACAGCGGCACAACATCTCTCCTCGCCCCTCCATTGCCATCAGCTGCCTCCCACTTGCTCGTGTCCCTTCCCAGCGTGCCCGGTCACCACATGTCTCCTTCCTGCCAGGCACCGCACCCCCTGCCCCTGTCTCCACTGCTGCCGCCAATGCCGAGTCTGTGGACATCCAGCGGCAGTTGCAGGTTGGTCAGGCTGCGATGCTTAATGTCCTCCATGGCCACAGCCAAGTGCTGAACAACATGGAGGCATACTTGGCATTTTCTCATCGCAGGCTGACCAACGCAACTTGCTGAGGTCCATTGACTCGACACTGACTGCAGCAGTGGGTCTCCTGCAGCGCTACGTCCAACCCCCTACCCCTGACCCATCCACACTTCCCACTCCCATGCCTGTCCCACGTACACCCAGACGTCAGCATGCACCCACTACAACAGACACAGGCACCACACCAGCAGGGAAGGTCAAAGGCACACCTCCTGGCACACACACACAGGGTGAAGTAGGCACACCCACTGGGTCGGGGGCCAAACATAAGCCACGCAGCCAGAGTGGGAGTCCGCATTCCACCAAATCCACTCCCTCCAAATCCCCTCCCCTCAGCTCTCCTGGCCACATATCCAGCAAAGACTCCTTCATGGCCGCTCTGTCCCTGAGCCCCACAGTGACACCACCCCGCAAGCGGTCAAGGGAGTCCCCGGTCAGGGTGGCTGAGTCCCCCCCTGTCCACACCCTCCCCCAGTGGCACTGCGACCCATCCCTCCGCCCCCCCCCTCCTTGGGGCCTGTGGTTCCTTCGGGTGCAGGGGAGTCGCTGGAGGACCTTGCTAAGGTGTGCAGCGCCATCCTGGCCTCCTTCTTTGGCCCTGCCCCACCCCCTGTGGTGGAGTCCTCCATCCCTGCACCCACGACGCCTACCCTTCGCCCTCATGTCCCTGCGGTGCCTGGTCCTTCCCCCCCACATGATGCCCTCCCCGCTCTGGAAGACGAAGGAGTCTGACTGTGCAGGCAAGCTAGGGGACACGCGTCCCACTGTGTCCCCCACCTGAATTCGAACTTTGAATTGCCCTATGGGCATTGTACATTTTGAACTTTCAAGGGACAAACATATTTTTGGATGCTGATTAAAGCAATTTATTTGTCCTTAGTACACTACTGTCTGTCTGGTATTGCTGTTGGTTGACCTGCCCCATTATTTTGGGTGGTGATTATGTGTTGGGTGTGTGGGAATTGTCGTATTGTGCTGGTCATAGGGTGGATCCTGGTATCTGTGTGCCATCACAAGCTGTTGGCTACATAACTTTGTTCATGTAAGCAGTTACTGCATGGTGACATCGTCCCAAGGTGTGTTCCTTCCTCTGTGTAACCTGACTTCTTCCCTGCAGGGTCTTTCCAATATGTGGTGCTGAGCTGTGTCTACATTGGCTGGGTGTGTGACGGACTCGTTAGACTTGGGCCATGCATGCTGAGCGATGTCTCCATCTGCATCATTCGTGGCGTCCTTGGTGGTCCCTTTACTTGTGTATGTAGACTGTTGCCATGACTTCATGTGTACATGTTTTCTTTTTGGCGCTATGCATGTGTATACTCCCAGCCTCGCACACATGTGGTACATGTACTGCAGGATCTTTGTGCACCTGACTGATATTTCTGGGCATTGGATCTGTGGGTACTCCACCCTTTTCTTTGCAGGGGCACTGCTGTGAGTGTTAGGCACCCACCCCTCCTGTCTCTGGGCACTGCTGGGAGGACTCTGCACCCACCCCTCCTGTGTCTGGGCACTGCTGGGAGTGTTAGGCACCCACCCCTCCTGTCTCTGGGCACTGCTGGGAGGACTCTGCACACACCCCTCCTGTGTCTGGGCACTGCTGGGAGTGTTAGGCACCCACCCCTCCTGTCTCTGGGCACTGCTGGGAGGACTCTGCACACACCCCTCCTGTCTCTGGGCACTGCTGGGAGGACTCTGCACACACCACTCTTGTGACTGGGCCCTGCTGGGAGGACTCTGCACCCACCCCTCCTGTGTCTGGGCACTGCTGGGAGTGTTAGGCACCCACCCCTCCTGTCTCTGGGCACTGCTGGGAGGACTCTGCACCCACCCCTCCTGTGTCTGGGCACTGCTGGGAGTGTTAGGCACCCACCCCTCCTGTCTCTGGGCACTGCTGGGAGGACTCTTCACACACCCCTCCTGTGTCTGGGCACTGCTGGGAGGACTCTGCACCCACCCCTCCTGTGTCTGGGCACTGCTGGGAGGACTCTGCACCCACCCCTCCTGTCTCTGGGCACTGCTGGGAGTGATAGGCACCCACCCCTCCTGTCTCTGGGCACTGCTGGGAGTGATAGGCACCCACCCCTCCTGTCTCTGGGCACTGCTGGGAGGACTTTGCACACACCACTCTTGTGACTGGGCACTGCTGGGAGGACTCTGCACCCACCCCTCCTGTGTCTGGGCACTGCTGGGAGGACTCTGCACCCACCCCTCCTGTCTCTGGGCACTGCTGGGAGGACTCTGCACACACCCCTCCTATTTCAGGATATGTACGCTTAGAACATACACGGGTGTGGGTTCGCTCCATGCATACGAGGTGGGGGTACGGTCCGTACATACACGGTTGGGGTGGGGGTACGCTCCATGCATACGCGGGTGAGGGTACGGGTCATACTTACACTGTTGGGGTGGGGGGTACGCTCCATACGTACGCGGGTGAGGGTACGGGTCGTACTTATACTGTTGGGGTGGGAGGTACGCTCCATACGTACGCGGGTGAGGGTACGGGTCGTACTTACACTGCTGGGGTGTGGGGTATGCTCCATACGTACGCGGGTGAGGGTACGGGTCATACTTACACTGTTGGGGTGGGGGGTACGCTCCATACGTACGCGTGTGAGGGTACGGGTCGTACATACACGGTTGGGGTGGGGGTACGCTCCATGCATACGCGGGTGAGGGTACGGGTCGTACTTACACTGTTGGGGTGGGGGGTACCCTCCATACGTATGCGGGTGAGGGTACGGGTCGTACTTACACTGTTGGGATGGGGGTATGCTCCATACGTACGTGTGTGAGGGTACGGGTCGTACATACACGGTTGGGGTGGGGGTACGCTCCATGCATACGCGGGCGAGGGTACGGGTCGTACTTACACTGTTGGGGTGGGGGGTAGGCTCCATACGTACACGGGTGAGGGTATGGGTCGTACTTACACTGTTGGGGTGGGGGGTACGCTCCATACGTACACGGGTGAGGGTACGGGTCATACTTACACTGTTGGGGTGGGGGGTACGCTCCATACGTACGCGGGTGAGGGTACGGGTCGTACTTACACTGTTGGGGGTACGCTCCATACGTATGCGGGTGAGGGTACGGGTCGTACTTACACTGTTGGGGTTGGGGGTACGCTCCATACGTATGCGTGTGAGGGTACGGGTCGTACATACACGGTTGGGGTGGGGGTACGCTCCATGCATACGCGGGTGAGGGTTATGTTTTGCCAGAAGGTCAGTTCCTGAAACATGGAGCCCTTACTAGGAGGATCAGAAAACATTGGGGCGCAGGTGGCGCGGAGCCCCGAGCACTAGCTGGATGTAGATATGTTGCATTATTGGCAGGGAGGATCAAAATGGTCTCCTGCCTCTACAAGGCGATCATGGAGGATATGCAAAAGTCGCTGGAGCACCAGCGACTACAGTGGGCGGAAGACCTGGGGAATCAGATACCAGAGAAAGACTAGGTCAGGATACTAGACTGAACCCCGAAAGTGTCTAGAAACGTGCGATTTAAATTAATACATTTTTTCATACTTCACAGAGCATACCTCACCTTGTCCCGCATTAGGAGATACTTTGGGACAAAGAGCGCAGCATGCCCGAGATGTGGAGAGAGGGAAGCACATATAATGCACATGTTTTAAAGCTACCCCACTTTACAAATGTTTTGGGAGGAGATAAGACACACAATAGGGGACCTCATCGACAAAGAGCTTCCACAAACCCCAGAGCACTACCTGTTAGGATGGTTCCCACACACAGCCAAAAGCAAGACAACTGAGAAGTTTCAAGACCTCGCCTATGTTCTGGCTAAGAGAGATATAGCTAGGAATTGGAAAGCGCTGAGGGTACCGCCAATAGGCGCATGGAGAAAAGGAACTCGAAAAATGGGCGGGAGTGGAGGGTAGACTCTTACTCAGGGAAGCCAACCAAGGGATAGGTAAAATAGACAGGGTGAGGGAATGGGAGCGCCTTGTAGGAGAATTAACAGCAGACAGACAGGGATCTAGCGTGACGGGCTCCCTGCAGCCGGCAGCATTGGACCAGGAGAGGGGAGGGGCGAACAATAGGGCCAGAGGTAACAGGCACTCCAATGCATTGAAATAAAAAGCTTGACTTATAAAGACCTAACAACACCCAGTGACATCACTACACCAACTCAAGTGCAACTAAAGGGGGGCAGTTTTGTTACAAGGGATGTTGACTAAAGCGCACCAGAGAACAAATGTGTTTAATGTATGCACAATGTATGATGTGAATATCTTTCATACATGCTGACATGTCTTGAAAACCCAATAAAATCTGGTTGTAAAAAACCAAAAACAGTATCTAAGAAGCAGCCACACACCACTCTTCAAGAATAAGCTGCTTGTCATTGTACCAGAGGCGGTACCATATGTGGTGGTGTTAACTGAAGTTCCACCTCTGGATAAGGGCAGAAACGAGGGTTATTACAACCTAAAAAACAAAATCGTGCACTGGCTAAGGACAAATAGACCCCTTCCCCCTAACATCAACGGAGAGATACTGCATGTTCGGAGACTTCCTTGGTTGGGCCGTAGAACCAAAGACCTAGAAGGGGATGTAATCATTATTAATTTTAGAGACCCTAATGCAGTCAAATACATCCTAGACTACCCCTTGGGCTCTACATGGGGATCTATAAACCCCCGTGTATTATCTTACTTTTACCCAAGATCAATAGTCTCTCATAATGTACATCCCAGGGCTCCAAGAAAAATGGTGGCCCTTTCTCACCCATTCGTAGCAACATCTGCTCCCCTTGTTCCACATTGTAACATGTATGTACCCAGTTCTGTGGCATATGAAAATGCAGCAGAATGGATTACGGTTCCACCTGGGAATCACAGAATGGGACCTCGGAGGGCGAACTACATGCTACCATTTACTCCCCTCGAAACTGTTAATAGATTTGGGGCTCTATCAGGAGTCGATGACTGCGATTGACTCAGTACTTCTTTTGTCTGTGGGCATAGCATACAGGGGGACCAGGATGAGGGTATGGACTCGACTTTCAAACGGTCGACTTTCTGTCTACACCATTCTATTTCTCATAGGCAACATATGTCCTCACTGGCGGCTCACTCAGGGCCCTTGGAACACGCTCTGGTGGCCATAGATGAAATAGCTATCGAATCCTACTGTTCCGCACACAGGGAGAACGGGGTGGAGGCGGCGGGAGGTTGCTTCCCACGAAAGGCCAAAGTTCTGCAGGGGTTCTCATGCAATGCACAAAGTGAGCTGGGGGTCTGTGCTCTTTTAAGGATAGAAGAAAGTACCCCGCATGAGGCTTCTATGCCTGTAACTAGAACAATGAGGGCTTTAGAGATTCTGTCATGGAACGTGGCTGGGCTCCCCAATAAGTTAGGCAATACTGATTGGGAAACCTTTATTAAAGAACAGGATATATGCATGTTCCAAGAGACGTGGGCCAGAGAAAATCTTAGTCACCCCGGTTTTGCAATTTTTGATATTCCAGCTAGATGGGGCGGGAAGGGACGCCCGTCCGGTGGACTATCAATATGGATTGCTTGTCATTTAGGTTGTACTGCCGAGGTGGTAGAAACTAATTCTCTGGATATCCTATGTGTCGTCTTGCGTTGGCCCAATGGGGCGGGTCTGACTCTGGTAAATATATACTCTAGACCGGCTGGAGTTGCAGCCACCTCAAGGACACTGGAGGATTTAGGGCTTTTTCTTGACTCCCTCACTGGCCCAGATATACTCTTGGTCGGAGGGGATTTTAATATTCAGTTTGAACCACTCCCGACGTATCTAGATGGGATTAGCAGTGAGGAGGATGATTTCTGGGGAATCCAAAGAATTGTAGGTCCGCCAGTCAGGGTAGCATCACCCCTCTTATTGCAAGTTCTAACATTAATATTGGCAAATTCACTTAGAGCATGCAATGGTAGGTTCAAGGGGGATAACCCGCCCCAGCCAACTTTTAATAGATCAAGGCAGGAGTCCCGGATCGATTATATACTGATCAGACTCCAGGACTGGAAATTGGCACTAGATTTTAAAATTGTCCAAAGGGCCGATAGTGATCATAACCCCCTAATCCTCTCATTAGCCGCGGATGGTTTCCTTAGGCCAGAAACTCGGGGAAATAGTTTACCTGCCCCTAGTCTCACCCTGTCTAGCAACAGACGAAGACTAAGGTGGGATAGACTATTAGAGAAACCGAACCGTATAAGGGCTATATATGAGCAAGTGGTTGTAACTTTCGAAAGATTGGAGAGCCTTCTCCCTCAATTGCCCTCGTCGGGAGGCTGTTCTTCCCTTGAGGATATCCATCAGACCCTCTGTGCCAATTTAGCTGAGGTATTGAATCCTGTGGTCCGGGGCAGGAAACCGAGGAGTGAAAGAGCCTCTTGGTTCAATGCCAGCTGTAGGGGAGCTAAGAAAGATCTCCTCCAAGCACTTAAAAATAAGGAATCATCCTCTGTGATTAGGGAAAAGAGGGTGGCCTATAAGTCCCGTCTTGAAGCCGCTAAAATAGACTGGGACTGGGAGAACTGGTCAGAAATAACATCTGCTCTCAAAGTTAGAGATTCCAAAAATTTTTGGCACATAGTCAGACATGGTTCTGCTGAGCCTGTCATGGCAATAGAAGGTAATGTTACAGCTGAAGTCTGGGAAAAACATTTCTCGTCCCTCTATAGCAGAGCTGGGTTAGACCAAATGGGAACTCCGCCTGAGAGCTTAGCGGACCCCATTGATGGTTGCACTGAGTTGGAAGACTTTAAGCTGGAGGAAGTGGAAAGGGCAATTACTTGCCTTTCCTTAGGAAAAGCGCCAGGCTTAGATAAGATCCCAGGCGATCTCCTAAGGCATGAAGTCAGAATTTGGGCACTATACTTTCTGATACTGTTCAATGCAATCATTCATGGGATGGCACTTCCTCCAACTTGGCTTGGGGCGGAGATTGTGCCCATTTTTAAAAGGGGCTCACCTTTGCTCCCCGCCAATTATAGACCGATCAGTCTGATAGACGTTCCACAGAAACTCTTTGCGAGGCTTCTGTTGGATCGACTTTTGGACTGGATCGAGGAGAGGGATGTTCTGAGCCCTCTTCAGGCTGGGTTTCGCCAGAAGATCTCTACCGTGGACCAGGTCTTTAGGCTGTCCCTTCTACATTGGAAAACAATACAGCTGGAGGGTGGCAGCCTCTATACTGTATTTGTAGATCTAAGGGCTGCGTTTGACCTTGTTCCGCGTGGTAAACTCTGGGAAGTCCTGGCGAAAGTTGGGATGCCAGCTGATCTCCTGAATATGATCATCCGCCTCCATACAAACACCTATGCCCGTGTGAGGTGCGGTGCGCAGGGTGTACTCTCTAACAAGTTTCCCGTTGAGAGAGGGGTAAGACAGGGGTGCGTACTTGCACCGACCCTGTTCTGCCTCTTTGTTAACGGGGTTATTGACCACCTTAATGGGGTCCCCAATTCGGATGTCCCGAAGTTGGCGGGAAGGAGGGTCCCAGCAATTATGTTTGCTGATGATACCCTCCTTCTCTCCAAGTCACCTATGGGAATCCAGCGTGTTCTGGATGGTTTTGGGGACTTCTGTAGAGAGCATGGATTAGAAATCAACACCACAAAGACCAAATTTATGGCCTTCAATCCGCCACCCAGGTTTCATCGTATCCCTCGCATTGGGGAAAATGTACTAGATCGAGTGAGCACCTTCGAATACCTTGGTGTCACACTCAACGAGGAATTGGGGTGGGGTCAACATCAGGAGAAAACAAGGCTGAAGCTGGCGCAACATATTGGTGGAATATTAGCAATGGTGGGGAAGAATAGGTCAACCCTTAAACCCATAGGCCCTCCTCTCCATATTTATAGGGTCCAAGCAAGAGGAGCAGTTACCTATGGGAGTGAATTATGGGGTCACAAAATCCTGGACACCCTGACAAAGGAGGAGAATAGATTCCTTAGGTGTTTAGCAGCTCTTCCTCCGAGTACTCCGCTAGTGCCTCTACGACTTGACTTAGGCATCAGACCACTGGAGGAAGAGTTGGCATTTCGTCCTGTGATCTACTGGCGCAGATTATGGACGGTGCCTGAATTGATTCACTATAGACAGGGCCTCCAGGAAGTTCTCAGCTTCCCAAATTCGGGAAACATTCCTTGGCTTAAATTCATAAGGAATAGTTTGATGAGCCTAGGACTAGATGCACTATGGAACGATCCTGGTAATGCTTGTTCCAAGCTTTCTAAAAAGGCCCTAATCAAGGTGTATCATGATTTTAAGGCTCCTTTACTCCGACCCTCCAAATCCCTAGGGTCCCTAACAAATCAATTCCTCCTTATGAAGAGTACATACATCTTCGAATTGGCCTTGGATAATGTTTACCCTGTAATAATCAGGAAGCTTTACTTGCAATGGAGGCACGGGTCTTTGCCAATTCGTGCTTTCACTAGCTCCTGGTCCCTGTCGACATCCAGTATTTGCCCGGCATGCAGCGCAAGCGAGGAAACTGAGCTGCATTTTATATTTTTTTGTCCGGGCTATACTGAGTCCCGCAGAAAGTGGATCATTCCTATCTGTAGGAACCTGGGCTTCATAAGGTGTCATGAAGCCTTTAGAATTCTCAAGAGCGAAATGGCCGCACACATTGTGTTTGCAGTGGCAAATTTCTTGGGGGCTTTCTGGCATAAACGGAAAAAATATTTAAAAATGTCAATCTGATTTATGTATGTAATCAGTATGTATTAGCTCTGTGGATGCATTATTTTTAAAGATTTTATCTATTGTCGCTAAATGTTTTATATTGATTTTATGTACTTTTATGGATTTAATCCGAAATAAAGTCTTCTTGAACTTGCTTGTCATTGTTACCTTTCAGAGTCAAAGCCTATTAATTAGGATCTTGGCATTCAGTGAATTCACAGTAATATCTGGTTCCTGAGGTTCTGGAGACAAGGAACAACACTTGTTACAAGCATTGGCCAGTTGTCCCTGATTTTTTTTTCATGGATCCCTCATGTAAATTCCACAGTGGCAGTTACAAGAGTGGTGTGACTTACAGCATGTTGAATAATTTATTTTCAAATGTTGCATTTCAGGAACTGCTGTGGTGACTTTGACAAAGGCAGCACTGTGGACAGACAGTCGGTATTGGATACAGGCAGAGCGGCAGATGGACTGCAATTGGGAGCTACAAAAAATATGTTAGTATACATTTAAAATAATACTTTTACCGCATCATATCTTGCAATATCGCTCCTTCTGAAACAGTAAGATGTCTCCTCCAAGTATAATTGTAGAGCTAATTACTGATGACATCATTCAACCTTCTGCTCCTCAAATTACTCCATAAATGCCTATATCTTTTAAAAAATATATATATTGTAATGGGCTCACTATTATATACAGCATAGACCGACTGCATGGACATATGTGCATGTGCAAAAAAGAAATCAAGTAGTGGTAGAGACAAGTATGATTGAGCATTGTATATATTACATGGAACACACTGTAACGGCCAGTAAAGTTTTAAGTTCAAACACTGCTTCATTTGAAGATGCTAAAGACTGAGCGTAACTGGTGTGAACTACAGACATACATTTCAACTAAATAGTGGCTATAATTAAAGGACTCTTACTAAAAATATGTGAGAGAAACTAAAGCTTCTCCTTACAATACATTATTCACCTGTGGATTTCTGTGTCCAGGTTGATGTTGAATAATTGTCACTGAGATTTAAAAGATGCCCATATTTATGTTTCGATTTTCAGTGAAAATATTTAGACATAATTTTGAGGGATGTATCGTATATGAATGACTCATTTACAGACAATTTAAGTTGTAGTATGATTGTAACTGTTGTTCTAATGGTGTGTGCCAATCTGCTCATTTGAGGAATATGTGTAGTGTATTTTTTTACAAACTACACAAGATTGTCCATAGGCCCAGTTGTGCATGCCTTATCAGTGGCTGTCCTAATGCATACATATGAAGCCATTGACTTAAAGTTTTATGTCAGATCAGGTATTAACACTTGTATCTCATTAAAGCAAACAATGACCAAGCACACTCTTAAATGATATTCAAGGTTTAATAAATTACTGATTGTATCAGTATCTATGAAGACATTACATTTCATACGAACCTGAATAGCAGTAAAATAAAAGTATAATATCTCTGAAACTGGGTAATTTCACAGATATGTTTCAGGTCCTGCATATTGCAAAAGGTTACAGCCATTAACACTACAGAGGTAGTAGGAAATTGGCTCTAAGCTCAATACCTTCCAGTAGAAAAAGCATATAGTAACTGTGACATCCATTGGATGATATCACCAGTAATGCCACCAATTATGTCATTTACAATATCATGAGTGAAGTGAGGTAATAAGCAGTGTGTGGCAGAGGCACAAGTTATAGTTAGCTCAA
This sequence comes from Triturus cristatus, assembly GCF_964204655.1. NCBI lineage: Eukaryota > Metazoa > Chordata > Amphibia > Caudata > Salamandridae > Triturus > Triturus cristatus. The sequence goes on from NC_140588.1 coordinate 697,479,625, forward strand.
AAAATGTAACTGGTGAATTTCAATGTATTTTTAGTCTTTAAATGTTAGGTTTTAGGTATTTTAACACCTAACTGTAAAGTCACTTTAACCTTTTGGTTTTCCAGTTAATGTTTAGGTTTTTGCTTTTAAAATAAGCTAAGACCATTACTTTAACCTTTGTTATTTTTTTCTGTACAAAACATGTGTATCTACTTATCTCTCTCTCTAAATATGTATATATATATGTGTGTGTGTTTATATGTGTGTGTGTGTATATATATATTTATATATATATATATATATATTCACTGAAAAAACCATAGGTTTCAGGGGCGTTATAGTTAGCTGCACATTTCTCTCGTACAAAACCCTAGAAATTCCCCTGTTATAGTTAGTTCAGCTAACTATAACTCGCGCCCCCGCAATGACATCACTGATGACATCACTGATGACATCTCAAATGACATCACTGATGACATCACTGATGACATCATCCATTGAGTATGTGTTTCTGAACAGTTTTATTATGTTTAATATATATAGGGAAAGGCCTGTTGAAAAATAAGTGGGTGTACAAGTGTGTGAATGGATGATTTTCTAGGTGCGTAACTGAGTCTATAAGTGAGTCATTAAATGTATCTTACTGCAGACTAGTGACTAAACTGTGTGAATGTCTGTATGTGTCTGTGTGTTGGTGTATAAGTGGCTGCATGGTTTTGTGAATAGCTATATGAGTGTCTATATGGGTTATTGATTGGTTGTCTGAGTATCTGTATGGGTGCCTGAGTGTTTGTGTGGGTAGGGTGTGTGTGACTCTGTGACTAGATGTGTGAGTGGGTGATTCAGTGGGTGCATGTTTTTAAGAGTGCATCTGTGATAGGCTGTATGGTTTGGTGAGTGTATGTATGGGTGTGTTAGTGATTGAATGTATATCTCAGTTGTACATGTGTCAGTAACTACATATGTGAAACACAGTGTATATGTGTGTAAGAGTATATAACTATCTATATGTGAGAGTGTGTGATTTTGGGAGTGGCTGTATGCGCCATAGTGCAAGGATATCTGTGACGCGCTCTAGGACACAGGCTACATTGTTGCTGAAAGCTGGACTCACCTTAAGGGAAACGCCAACTGTTGTGGGGCCAAAACCGGCAGAACTAGAACCTCCGCGCTGATACCATTGCCGTGAGGGGAACGGCTGGGCTGCCTACATTTCCCAGCATACTTAGCGCCCGGCGCCTGCCGTAGGTGTCATCAGGCAGCGCCGGGGCGATATTTAAAACACCTGACAGCTACGCAGCGCGGGACGCGCTCTAGGACACAGGCTACATTGTTGCTGAAAGCTGGACTCACCTTAAGGGAAACGCCAACTGTTGTGGGGCCAAAACCGGCAGAACTAGAACCTCCGCGCTGATACCATTGCCGTGAGGGGAACGGCTGGGCTGCCTACATTTCCCAGCATACTTAGCGCCCGGAGCCTGCCGTAGGTGTCATCAGGCAGCGCCGGGGCGATATTTAAAACACCTGACAGCTACGCAGCGCGGGACGCGCTCTAGGACACAGGCTACATTGTTGCTGAAAGCTGGACTCACCTTAAGGGAAACGCCAACTGTTGTGGGGCCAAAACCGGCAGAACTAGAACCTCCGCGCTGATACCATTGCCGTGAGGGGAACGGCTGGGCTGCCTACATTTCCCAGCATACTTAGCGCCCGGCGCCTGCCGTAGGTGTCATCAGGCAGCGCCGGGGCGATATTTAAAACACCTGACAGCTACGCAGCTCGGGACGCGCTCTAGGACACAGGCTACATTGTTGCTGAAAGCTGGACTCACCTTAAGGGAAACGCCAACTGTTGTGGGGCCAAAACCGGCAGAACTAGAACCTCCGCGCTGATACCATTGCCGTGAGGGGAACGGCTGGGCTGCCTACATTTCCCAGCATACTTAGCGCCCGGCGCCTGCCGTAGGTGTCATCAGGCAGCGCCGGGGCGATATTTAAAACACCTGACAGCTACGCAGCGCGGGACGCGCTCTAGGACACAGGCTACATTGTTGCTGAAAGCTGGACTCGCCTTAAGGGAAACGCCAACTGTTGTGGGGCCAAAACCGGCAGAACTAGAACCTCCGCGCTGATACCATTGCCGTGAGGGGAACGGCTGGGCTGCCTACATTTCCCAGCATACTTAGCGCCCGGCGCCTGCCGTAGGTGTCATCAGGCAGCGCCGGGGCGATATTTAAAACACCTGACAGCTACGCAGCGCGGGACGCGCGCGGGCAGCGCCCGGGCGAAGCCCGGGCCAAGGGCGGGCCCGTCCTAGCCCGTCACTGCCTGGAATAGTCTGGGCTGGGCAACCCCTCTAACGTTTCCTGCACTCCACTCCATCTAAGGTACTGTTGCCACACTTCTTTCCACGGGCGCCTTGCGCACAACACTGTTTTGTGAAATTGATTATCTATTAATTATTGCTTTTGCACTTGCTGTACTACCTCTCCTTGCAGTTTGCCCAATTGTCCATCATTATGCCACCAAAGAATAACAAAGCCAGGGCGGCAAACGCTCATTTTACGGGGACAATGGACCAATTTGTGACTAAAGTTAATTGTGTCATTGATCAAGAAATAATGCTTCTGGAGCGCCGCGTCTCCCAGGATCTGGCAGCCGCCAGAAGGTCGTCCCTGGGATACCTTGCTAATGTTCGGTCTCCAGTATGTCAATCTTTATCTTCCACAAGTGTAGCTAGATCTGACACAGATGCATCAGCCCAGGAGCTGCCAGCTAGTGGAACCGTTGCTAATACTTTAGTGGAGGACCAGTCTTTGGTCCTAGACTCTTTGTTATTGTCTCCCTGCCCTCTGCCGTCTGCCCAGAGCACAGCCCCGGAGTCTAGCACTAGGCAGCTTCGGGAGCGTAACTTGGGGGCTATTCCCAAAACAATGCAAGGGCGCCCGCCTAACACTGGCAGAAAGGGCAAACATCCCAAAAACAAACACAAGGTCCCAAGACAAAAGGGAAAAATGAATAAAACCCCTGATATCACCGAGCAATCCCCACAGGGGGCCTCACTGGATGATCCTGCCCCCCAACCTATTCTTACATCATTAAGGTTAATAAGCCAGGAGGAGGGAGATGGGCAAAGCGTAGCGGCCAAGGGAGGGACCCCTGACCCTCTTTGTTTGCACGACATACGGGATTTAATTAGGTCCTCTCTCTGTCCTGTGCAGGATAGACTTCTTAAAATTGAAGAACATCTAGCCAGGATCGAATGCATTCTAGGGGGTCTGTCCACTGCCTCAAGCTCCACTCTTAGGCTAGAGGTCCCTAACCCACCTGCCACCTCTAGAGTTACGAAAGTCCCGCTGGCCTCTAAACTTTTGCCACCGGCCCCAACTGAAAGCCAACCCCTAACCACACCAAACGCCCCCCCTAGAGCAGGCAACTCAAGGAAATCTATTTTGTCCAGCCAAACCGAATTAACAGAGGCTGCTAGGCTTTTAACTCCAGAATCCATAGCCATGGCTAATACTCCCAACTTGCCTCCTGAAACAGCTCCATATGTTGTAATCTTGGCAGGAGTGCCCGAATTGGAGAGTAATGTACCTGAGTCACCATCAACCTTAAGGAATAGGGTTGTATACTGGCTCAACACAAATAGACCACTACCCCCACACATCAGCGCCAAAATTCTTATGGTGCGACGGGTTCCGTGGATAGGCCACTTAGCTAAAAACATAAAGGGGGACTGCATCCTAATTAATTTTAAGGACACTAGAACAGTTGAGCATATTTGTAATTGGAGGTCGACCACCACAGGCTCAAGTATTTTAACTCTCCCATTAACCTATTTTTATCCACCTGGTCATTTTACAGAATCTTGGACAGTTGTAAAAGGAAAAGGGAGAGGCCACCCACGGGGGAGTCGGCCTATACACCTGCCACCCCTAGACTTTATGCCTACAGCAAATCGCTTCAGCAGCCTTGAAGCTGTCGATTGACTGCAGGCCAGTAAAGTCACCCTAGCCCCTCCTCCACTCTTCTCAGCAATTGGTCCCCCAGAGCCCACCTTAGTGCCTGATCACTTGGGGCTGAACTTACCTACCATGTCAGCGAGCCTGACAAGGTCCATTAGTAGCTCTGAACCCCCGCAAATTTATTCCACATACTCCTCAACTTCCGGGGTATCCACACCTCGTCTTCTTAAGATTGTCTCTTGGAATATTGCTGGTCTACGCAACAAATTAGATCTCCCTGACTGGAACACCTTCACTGAAGAATACGATATATGTATCTTCCAGGAAACCTGGAGCGTAGATCCAATATACAAACCAGGGTTCTGTTGCTTTTTTATCCCAGCTATTTCGTCAGGTCGTGGGCGCCCTTCTGGCGGCCTAATGGTATGGATCAAGGCGGATCTCAACCTGAAGGTCACCATTGACGGTCGCTCCACGCCTGATATAATGAGGCTTACTATTAAAGACACCCAGAATAGTCCACCCTGGGAACTTCTTAACGTCTATTCCCGTGGCACTCAAGGGGGTGCTAAGTCGCTCACCATCACAGCACTTACAGAGATACTCTCTGCATGCACCCCGAAATCCTATCTTCTTGTCGCCGGTGATTTCAACTGTTCTTTTGAACCACTTGCCGCAGAAGATTTACTGGGTGCACATGATGAGGACACTAGATGGAACATCCCCTCACTTTCCTTGAACCCTGTCAAAAGATGGACCCCCGCCGTAATCCAAATGAACGCCTTAGCGTTGGAATTCGGTCTAAGAGCTGCCAACGGGCGCACCCCTTCTGATCTAGTGGGCGCTAACACCTTTAATAGAGTAGGTAGCCAAAGCAGAATAGATTACATCTTAATTGACAAGAGGGGATGGAAATTTGTTGTCGACATGGCTGTAATTCCATCTACATCCAGTGACCATAACCCCCTGTCCCTCACCATGCGTGAAGTCTGGCATAGACAGGCTACTTCCCCTCTACCAGGCATGCAGCTGTTGACCAAACAGCTTGAGCCTTCTAACTGTGGAAGATTCCTTAAATGGTCTAAAATCGCTCTTAGCGATATTAAACTTTCTGAGTTGGAGAATATTCTTGCTGACTATACCACCAGGCTTTCCTCATTATCTGAGGACAACTCTAGCCACACTAAAGTCTATGTGGATTCTATGAATGCAATTGGGGCACTGTTTATTGATCGCAGGAAAAAACCCAACCCTAGAGCTGAAAGAGAGAACGATTGGTTTAATAAAGACTGCAGAACCAAGAAAAATTGCCTAATTTCCGCAATCAAATCTAACAATTCTGCTGAGGTTAGGCAAGCGAGGCTGCTTTATAGGCAAGCCCTCGTATCTGCTAAGAAACTCTGGGAAGAACAGCGTTGGGTCTCCCTGAAATTAGCGAGCCAAGCAAAAAATGGCGAGCTTTTTTGGTCCATTATGAGGAGATCATCCAGCTGTGCCCAGGCGCAAATCCCTAATCACATCACGGATGGGGAATGGTTTAACCACTTCAGGAACTTGTACGCAGATCCTGAGGTTATGGTAGACCAGCTCTCCAGACCTGGGACTTCAGAAAAATCCCATGACCATGTCCTGTTCCCCAGCATCAAGGAGAAAGAGGTCCAAACCGCAATTGATAAGATTGTATCTGCCAAGGCACCAGGTCCTGATGGCATTCCGGGAGACCTTTTTAAAGCAAATCCAACAGGCTGGGCTGCGTTCTTCACCATTTATATTAACAGCCTATTGAGTGGATCCCCGGTGCCGGAGTCATGGAAGGGTGCAGAAGTAATCCCCATTTTCAAGAAGGGCCTAAGGGGAGACCCGGCGAATTATCGCCCTATCAGCTTAATCGATTCAGGACAGAAGCTGGTCGGCAGGGTTCTTTTGGAGAGGATACATTCCTGGGTGGATGAGGAAGGGATTTTAACCAAGTTCCAGGCGGGTTTCAGGGCATGCACCAGCACCATTGACCAAGCTTTTAGGTTAATGCTTCTTCATTGGAAGACGGTTTCCATCGGCAAGGGTGCTTTATACCTTGCGTTCATTGACCTTAAAACCGCCTTTGACCTGGTCCCCCGCGACCGTTTGTGGTCAATCCTGGAGGAGCTGGGCATCCCTCCCTACATTCTGAAACTCCTCATCCGAATGCACGAAGAGAACTATGCCTGCATCAGATGGGGATCACAGGGCCAGAAAACAAATAAAATCCCAGTGAACAGAGGGGTTCGGCAAGGGTGTGTCATGGCGCCAACGCTTTTTACGCTATTTGTCAATGGCGTGGTCTCATTTCTGCTTGAAGTTGAAGCGGATGTTCCCGCTTTGGCGGGCGATAAAGTCCCAGCACTTCTTTTCGCAGACGACACTTTGCTAATATCAAAAACTCCGTCTGGCTTACAGAAGTTGCTACAGCGCTTCTCTTTGTTCTGTGAGCGCAGAGGCCTCGTCATCAACACCACCAAGACTAAACTCCTTTATTTTAACCCCTCAAAATACTCTGGTTCCACTCTGACCCTAGAAGGGAAACCATTGGAGCGTGTCAGAGAGTTTGACTATCTGGGAATCAGAATCTCTGACAGGCTCAGATGGCAGCCTCACATAGATAAAATGGCACTTAATCTGAAAAGAGTAACTGGTGCTTTGGGTAAGGAATTTCGGGCCTCCACTTCTAAACCTATTACCCCAGTACTAAACATCTATGCTGCAAAGGCTGTGGGTAGTGCACTCTATGGCGCCGAATTATGGGGCTACAGTTGTGTTGACTCACTGACGACCAATGAAAACAAGTTCTTTAGGGAACTCGTATCACTTCCCAGGGGCACCCCGACTAAACCACTCTTTAGTGATTTTGGCAGGCGTTCAATTAGGGATTTAGCCACCCTCCGCCCTCTGTTATATTGGGCGCGGCTGTGGCGAACCCCTGAGCTCTCTAATTATGCTGAAGGGCTCAGGGAGGTTATGAACCTACAAGGTGCCCATAAAATTGAGTGGCTTGCAAACACAAAAAAACTCCTGATTGCAACTGGCCTTATAACTGACTGGCCAGCGGGGGAACCTTTATCAAAGATTGAAGTTAAGCGAGCCTATTGGGCTTGGGTGGATGCCTCGGAACAAAGAGACCCCAACATTGGAAGGCTGACAGAGGCTTTTTATCAACATAAGTCAACTATTCTTCTAGAACCATACCTTGACTTCATTACCAAGCCCAGGGACAGGTCACTTTTTATCCAGTTCAGGTTCGGGACGCTCCCAGTTCGCAACTATACTAGTAAGTGGAAACCCCCCCACAAGACCCTCCCTGACTGCCCATTCTGTCCTGGTGTTACCGAAAGCGTCTCCCATTTTTTCCTTGCATGCCCAGCCTATCTATTACCTAGGACGAAATGGCTTAAACCTGCCTGTTTACTATTAGGAACAAGGGATCACATTGTTGCTATGCGAATCCTTAAAACCACCACCAATACCACCTTAGTGTGTGGAGTGGCCAAATTCCTAGGATGGGCATGGCTAATCAGGCAAAAATCCAGCAGTTCTAATTAAAACTTTTTACAATATTGCTTTTTAATTCTCAAAGCTGCAAAATTTAATACATTTTTAGATATTTACTGTATATTCCAAATTGTTTTTTTTACGACATGTTTTAAAAATAATGAATTTGTAATTGTTTTTATGTGCTTTGTGCTTTTATGACATTACGTGTCGAAATAAAGCTTTGTTGATTGATATCTGTGTCATATGCTGTTTGTTTTTCTGCAGGAAGACACAGAATTTGTTAGTATTTTTATGAGTAAGTAAACTTGAGTGTTTTTAACTGTATAGGTGAGTACATTTTACTGTGATTAATTATTTGCATGACTGACTAGATGTGTCAGTACCTCAATGGATGATTGGCGGTGTGTGAGTGTCTATATAGGTGTATAAATGCACAGAGTGACTGTAAGTATAAGTGACTGTACAGGTGAGTGAGTGGAGATGTATGTAGACCTAAAAGTCAATGAGTGGGTGAGTAGTTATTGGTATTGGAGTATCTATGGTTGTCAAAATGGCCGTCTGAAATTTTGAGTCGGTGTATCAAAGGTTATATTAGGGTGTGAGAAGATGCACTAATTTATCACATGGATGATGTCATCAGTGATGTGATCAGTGATGTCATTTGAGATGTCATCAGTGATGTCATCAGTGATGTCACTGACCATGTCATGAGTGATGTAATATGTGACGTCATCAGCAGTGCATTGCGGGGGCGCGAGTTATAGTTAGCTGAACTAACTATAACAGGGGAATTTCTAGGGTTTTGTACGAGAGAAATGTGCAGCTAACTATAACGCCCCTGAAACCTATGGTTTTTTCAGTGAATTTCTAAGGTTTTTTAAATGCCAATTCCTAACTATAACGCCCCTGAAACCTATGGTTTTTTCAGTGAATTTCAAAGGTTTTTTAAATGCCAATTCCTAACTATAACGCCCCTGAAACCTTTGGTTTTTTCAGTGAATTTCAAAGGTTTTTTAAATGCCAATTCCTAACTATAACATGCATGAAACCTACGTTTTTTTCAGTGAATTTCAAAGGTTTTTTAAATGCTAATTCCTATCTATAACTTATCTCTAAAGATGTCATGTTTAATGATTTTGATTGCATTTCTATATTTTTCAAATTCAGTGTGTCATTTTCTTTTTTTAAAAATACTTTTTTATCATCACTTTTTAAACATATTTCTTCAATTAATTCTTTTAAAAATTAAAAAATATTATTTAAACTTAATGTGTTTTTCAAACATATTTTTTTATATTTTTCAAAATATTTTTTCAACTATAAGTGCAAAACTTTATTTTAGATATATTTTTTTTCAAATGTTTTTGGATCCGCGCACCCTATGCGCACCATTCACGATCCGTATATGATAGCATCCGCGCATGGTATGCGTTGGGTACGTGTTTAGTGCGCGATCGCTATGCGACCGGTACGCAACTCCCAGCCTATACGCGACACGTTCAATGTACGTAACGCGACGTTTACACGCTTCCGCGATACATCATATGCGTCCGTGACGCGATGGGTGCGCGGATCCTGCGAAGTATTTAACATTTGAAAACACATATTTATGTATTGCATGTGAATATTAATTGAAGACAAACTCTAAACTAGTCCTAAAACTAATATATTTTGACATCTAATGCTATATTTGTTTTTAATTCAATTTCGCGGATGCACGCTGGGTGCGTGTTGCGTAAGCGCACGGTGCGCGGATCCCATGTGACCTGCAAAAAAAAGAGATTTGATTGGTTCATTACACTTCCTGTTCTAACTACTGAAAGACCCCACCCATTTCAATAATTCTTCTTTGAGCTTCTTTGGAGAACCATCTCTTTGGACAGAAGAAGATTTTTTTAGACTAAGTATACACTTATTTTTAACTTTTTGCAACCAAAAATGGCTTCAGGGCAGCAGACATCACCTGCATCACCTCAAACCTCTGAGGATGAATTTTTACCGGAGGAACCACAGAAAAAACGTTTTGCTTCAGTGGTGTGGAAATGTTTTACTTTTCCCGAAGGACAGAATAAGACCAATGCCACCTTGGTCACATGTAAGATTTGCAAAAGAGTCTTATCGAGAGGGGATCTCACCAAGAAATACTAATGCGGCACGGCAAGTATGATGAAGCACATGAGGAGCCTTCATCCAAACAATCTTGCACGTGAAGAGTGCCAACGCATGAGAGACACTCCTGCTCCTGCGCCATCCACCTCATCGCAGCCGAGCACGTCAAGAGTGCATCCCTCAGACTCAACCTTGGACATCCGTCCTCAATGTCAATTTTTAAAAGTGCTCTGCACTAAGTGCAATAAGACTTTGTGCTATGGCGAGCAGTCAATCGACCTCATCTGCCGCCGGCAGGAAAATCATATTTGCTAGTTTTTTTTACTGTTCCCTGAAGTTCATTGTTTGGTTTCTCCTGTTTTTTTTTTCAGAAAAACCAATAAAAACACAAAATTGTTCAAAACCCCCCCAAAAAAACATAAAAGAAGAAAGAAGAAAAAAAAAGTTCTTTTAAGAACTAACATTCCTGGTTTAAAAAAAGAGCTAAATTTCTTTGTTAGTGTGTGAAAGTTTAGATGAATGTATGTGTAGTACGTAATTGACTGAATTAATGCATTAGTAGCGTATGGTGAATGTATAAGTGCAGAACTATAAGGAAGTGCTGCAGCATCACACAGGAACCTCTTTAACTGCTGTGTGCTGTAGTACTTCCGAAGCACAGGGATGCAACTTATGTACATAAATATGTTGCAAATCTATGCTTCTCTCTGCACGGCTGCTTAAACTGCACCCATGTGGTGACACAGGCACCCTTGCACAATAGTGCAAGGATATCTGTGTCATGTGCTGTTTGTTTTTCTACAGGAAGACAAACCTTCCTGTACAAAAACAATGAGAAAATGCATTTTTCTCCTTCAATGTATGCTGAACATTTCAGCATGCATTGAAGGAATAAAAATGTGGAGAAATTAAAACAATTCTCTTTGTTGTGCTTTCCTACACCAATTGTAGAATGGTGCACCATTCACACACATATCGAGATTTACGATTTCTAATAAATCTAGACATCTGTCTTGTTCTATGAGTATTAAGTGCAATCATGCACAACAACACTTATAGAACACCCTTTCATCCGAAAGTGGTCTGCATGATGAAGTTTTATTTTCATGGAGTATAAAAAGTGCACAGAGTGCCTTTTCCTCTCTTTGAAAATATGAAAGAATATCTTACACAATAACTATGTTACAAAAAGTGACATATTTCCGTTTTTAAATTTCCTTGCGAATGATAGAAGGTAAGCACAGAATTTTGACTGCAAAGATGTTCAAAGAAGAATGATTGAAATAATTGCGGTCCTTCAACAGCTAAAAAGATGAAATATTATGAACCCCTCAAATCTCTTTTTTGCAGGTGACTTGATATCTGATTATGGTCAAATTTCAAAACTACATCAACAAAGTGTTTTAAGAAACGTGTTTCAACTTTGTAGATTCTTGCAGGCCTCTTCATTCTCCATATTGAGACTTAGTTAAACTTACCTTCACAGTAATAGGAATAACAAATGTTATTCATTTTTGCCTATTTTTCTTTCAAATATAAATTCTTAAAAATTGTTCATTTTAAAGTTTGGATCTGTGAAAGAAAATAAAATAAAAATTATAACATATAATAATACATTTTTTACAACACAACATAATTTCCACAAAGTAATTTGTTTGCCTTTTTTGCTGTTCTCAGAATATATTGAATTTCACTCGAAATAGTGATTTCAATGGTACTCATCACTTAACAGCGGGCAAAAAAAAAACAATCAGAAAGATTGTTAAAAAAACAACAACATACTATTCTCAGTAAAATACCAGAAAATACAACTCATACACATATGAAATGCTTACAAATTACAACATTTTATAACTTTAACTTACAAAAACTGTAAATGTTGCCACATTAAAATAATCAGCGAATAAATGACCACCAAAAAGTCCAAAATTCAAAAATATACCTTTCCTTGAGGCCAAATGGTATTTTTGCACTTCTTCTTTATGTAAACTGTCCAATGGTAGTTCTATTAAATTATAATAATAAATTCCTCAGAGAGTAAATTAGCTTCCTAAAACTTTGGCTTCAAAAATATTAGGTAGGAATTTTGTAATTCCCTAGGCAAACGTTGTTTGAAAACCAACTGGGCATCATTACAAAGTGTCCAGCCTTTGTCACATTTTAGATAGGCAGTGTAATGTCCAGATGTGGAGGAAGGACCTTCATGGAAAATTATTGCAATTGCTACAAAAGTCCTTCCTGATATTGATATTTGTGCTGCTACAAATTGTTTTATTAAAGTATCCAATTTTCTTCCATCAGCTGTACAACGTTGTATCATTAAAATTATGTATTTTCCATGTTTTGTTAACAATAATGTGGATAACATTTCTGATTTACATTGGCTACACTCCATGTTTTGATTTGCACCTTTCACTAATTTATTAAAAGCCACTGATTTACAGTCTGGTAATGTTAAATACAGAAATCTCTCAGTGTCTACATTGGTGCTACATGTATACGTGCAATTTTCACAATGATGTTCCCATTTGTAAGAAAGGCCAAAAATATTTTCTATTTCTACGCCTTCATTTTCAAAAATGGTAAGCATATACATTAAAAATTCCTGAGCATCTTGTTGGATATTTGTGTAAATTGTGTAGAACCAGAACACACATACGAACATCTGAAACAGATTGTATTTTACTTCTATCTGTTGTCAATTTTTCATAAACAGAGTGCAACAGAGAATAAAATCTTTTTTGCCGATTCTCCATAATTTGCTCTTGCAAATCTTCAAGATAAAAAACAACATTGACCACTACATTAGCATAGCAGTTAACACCAGAACTATTTTCAAACTGATAACCAACAATCTCTTCAACAGTGTCCAGTTTGTTTTTAGCTGCAATCACAACATTATCTTGTTCTTTTCTTTTCTTGATACCTTCAGAACAGATATTCTCTAACCTTCTTTTTCGACCAACCACACGCTTTTCAAATACAGGATATTGACCTAAATTTGGAGCATATACCCTTCTTAACCTATTATACTCTTTTACACAGTTTGCATCTGCAGTAACCTTTGTCTCATCAAAATCAATCAAAAACAAACCAGATAATGTTCTGACTCGAGACAAAGCAACATATGCCATACCCTCTTTAAATACAGTAGATCCAATGTTCACCAATGCACTGTCTACACTTAATCCTTGAGATTTATGAATAGTCACTGCATATGCCAGAGAAAATGGAAATTGTTTCCTACGGACATATACATCTTTAACAAGCAAAAAACGAACTGAACAACGACCAATTTCTTTAACTTCATCAATCTGACCAAATTTAATTTTTAAAAATTCAATTCCTTCTTTTTTCTGATAATTCACAAAATCCACCACATTGCCCATTGCACCATTAACTAAACCTTTCTCTACATCCAAATTACGCCTTAAAATTACCCGACAGTTTACACACACATACAGTGTCTTTTCCAAACCAGCAGTTTTAGATATTTTTTTTTCTAAACTATCTAGTTTTGATCTCAACTTACCCGTTAAAATAATAGTGTTTCCTTCATGTAGTATTTTATCGATGGCTTCCATTTTGACAATTTCTTCATTTTCCGATTTTAATAATTCTTCGTTGAATATTGAACACTCACGCAGTGTTGGCATTAAGCAAATCACTGACTTATTTTTAGCAATTTCCACGTACACTTTTGCAGCAACTGCATTTTCATTTGGAAAGACATTGCAAAGTAATCGACTCTCCAAAGCTTTTTTCCCTTTTTTTGAAAGAATTCCAATTCTTATATCTTGAAGAATACTTCCATATTCAGCATCATTTGCCTGTCGCATATTTGTTGTCAGTTCTTTGTATTCAAAATTACTCCAAATGTTCACATTACCAACACTGCCAAGAGACTTTCTGGTATCTTCATGGGCAAGTGTTTTAAATACCGGTTGTCCTTTTACCGGTGTCAGTTGCAGTAGATCTCCAAAAACTATGACGTGTTTTCCTCCAAATAACACGTCATAGTCTGTTTTAAGAATTTGCTGCATTCTTAAATGCACAAAGGCAAGCATCAAGTTTGAGACCATGCTCACCTCATCAATAATGAGAAGTTTCATTTTCTTCAGGACTCTTGAAACTTCACAACAAGCCTCTCCAGATAGCTTGTGGATTTCCAATTTGTTCTCATGCTCTACTGGCAGCATTAGTAAACGATGTAAAGTAATTCCTTTAATGTTATGTGCTGCCAACCCAGTTGGAGCAGTGACAACACAAGACAAATGCGACTCAGTTTTTTTTTGCAGATAACTTGTAATTACTTTAATTTTTTAATTAAGAAACTCTTTCCTGTTCCAGCTTGACCACTCACATACATTCGAATAGGTTGAAATGATGTACATGAGCAGTCTTTCTTTTCATGAAGTAATCCATGGTCAATCTGCTCTTTCACTTGTTGATATATTTGTTTCTGTTCAACATTTAGTTGCTCTTCCAAGTTTCCTAACTGTATTGCATCTTCTTGTGCTTGATACATTGCTGTTTCCACCTCATTCATGGCAATCGCTGCTTCATTTTCAACAATTGGCTGTCCAAGTGGATCTTGACTATCTTGAGAACTGTCTCTAGCAATCTCAGCTGCAATTGTAGCTTCTTGATCAATTTCATCATTCAACATTTTCACATAATTTGCGAAAGCACTGCATTGTATGCTATCTTTAAAAGCATTAAATGAATCTTAATAGCTGGGAAAATCTCCAAGTAATTCCAGTTCAGAACGCCATGGTTTGAACATTTGCAAAAGGGCTAAATAGTAAAATTCCCTTTTGTCAACAGTGTCGCAACTCAGTTTTCTGTGATTAATTAAATTTCCTTTCCTTTGTTTCACCAGACATCCTTCAGAACCAATCACTCCATATTTTCCATCGTTGATGTTCTCTGTAATATTCCGTTTAAAAGTGTAGTTTTGCAACACTTCATAGAGACACATGTTCTCAAGATGATGACTTCTCTTTGGATAGTATGTGTCCAACATATTGGTTTTCAAAATATCTGTACTTTCAGGGTCATTTTCTGCTAAATATTCAATTTCTTGAACAGATTTCAGTACCCGATTTCACATTCCTGCAAGACCTAGACTCACCCAAATGATTCTTCTACTTTTGGAATATAGACTTGCAGATGATAACCGATCTGAACATTCATTTGCTCCAATTTCACGATGCGATAACATTTTCAAACTGAAACTGTATAATTTCTTACTTAGACTCTTCTCGTGAGAAATCTCTTCCCACATTTCTTTCAATTCAGTCTTTTCTGATTTAGTAATGTAAGACGTTACATATCGAGCAACAGCAATAGAATTGTCCGCAACATACTGAATATCCATGTTAGCGTTCCACATGGATAAAATAACTGGGTTATAGTCATCTATGTATTTCGATTCTTCGCTTCTTCTTAAGTTGTAGGTGTTTTTCAGAGACTTTCTTGTGATGGTATGTCGTACAGCTGACATGAAACTGTTCACTCTTCCTTTGGCTAATACAGGACGTGGGATTCCAAAACAACATTTGGTATAGAACTTATCCTTTGACTTGTACTTTTGTCGACAGTATTTTCCACACCTATGGCTTTGAAATCGTAAGACTTGTTCTTTTAAGTTTTTGTCTTCTCTGCTATTTGGTACAGCACATGTAGCATAATCTTCAATGAAAGACAAAACACTTTCATCTGAATCTGTTCCAAATTTGGGGTCATCCTTGACCCATAGCAACATATGTATGTGAGGAGCACCTCTTGCTTGATACTCCTTTCTCCAAAAGAAATCCACAACTTCTCCAAGAGGAGGATTCTTTTTATTGCAGATGAAAGACATCATAGCTTCAAATCTATGATTGAAATATCTGCATACATTGACAGGATTCAAAGAGCACAATTCTCCAGGTGTCTTGTATTCAATATTATTTATATTGGAATTTGCCTCTCGAAGAAATTCAAGTAAATCATCCCAAGCATACTCAGCACAGCTTAGTGTAACAAACCATGTAGGAGTTCCCAAGTTCCGTAGCATGCATTTCAGTTCTCCATGTCGACGGTACCAATATTCATTAGTCCCACGCTGACATGCCATCAGATTAATCAACTGAGATTCTAAATGATCATCTCTCTGATGCACTTTATCCATAAAATCCTTTGCAGTTACATTTTGCAGATGCATTCCAGTTTTTAAAATGTGATTTACTGCATATGAAAGTCCAGACAAGTCACTTTCAAACAGAAGATGAAACATATAAGGGATACATTGTCGAAATCTTGGATCTTCTGCATATAATCTTGTTGTCCGATATTCAGATGCAGGAATCTGCACAGGACGTTCATCATATTGTCCACCTTTTCCTGTTGGAAACAACTGCGAGAAACAACGAGCTTCCAAGCTCTCTTCCCATACACTCATGGGACTTCCAGTGCTTTTTTCATTTGAAACAACTCAATCGTATTCCCCATCACCTCTTTGGAATGAAGTGGATGTACACTGTAATGTTCATAGATCTCTTCACATCTGGACATGTCCACTTTTTCAATTTGTCCACTTAATGTTTCACTATCTTCTGCTAAATCTATTTCTTCTTCTCCAACAAACACATTTCTATAGTACTCATTATTTTTTAACAGATACAATGATGCCTTTTACACTTTTCTAACATCCACTAACTCTTGCCATATTTTCTTATTCTTAGTAGGAACACCATTAACCAGAATGACTAGTGGCTCATTTTCTGCATGATCTAAACCAATGGTTTCAACATTTTTCCTTAAATCTAATGGTAATTACACAACTCTTCCTTTCAATCCTCTTTGCAACTCTGATGGAGGTAATTTACTTGTTTTGGGCTCCATACGAACAATAGCCTGAAATGGGTGAACACATTGTATCAGAATAGACTCATACGTATTTAAATCTATCAGCTCTGGAGGAATAGGAACCAACTCTAGATTATTATGAACAGCTCTAGCAGGCATTTTATTCTCATCTTATTTATTATAACAATATTTGCAAATACGCTGCTCAGATCCCAAATCAAAACAATCCTCTACCAGCAAATAAGTTGCAAATTCCATCCACTTATCATTATCTTCTATCTCACTCTTTAAATACAGATTGACACCCTTAGTCTGATTTTTATAGTGACTTCGCCGACAACAAATACAAGAAACATTTGGGGCCTCATGTAGGTAGCTAAAAACCGGTCGGTAACGGCCGAAATTCGGTAAATATCACGTTACCGACCGGTATTTAGGCATTTGAGATGTAGGAGGCATGATTTCAGGATTCGGTAATTTACCGAATTGGTAATGGGTCGGTAAAATACCGAATCAGTAAATTACCGAATCCTGAAATCAGATGTAGGGAGCACTCAAAAGAGTGAATAATAGTATTAGGAATTCGGTATTTACCACCAAATACAGGTTGGTGATAAATAACGAATACCTTGCAAAAAACTATATTTTGCTGATGTAAAAGTGCCATGTGGCAGACATACATGCCCTTAGGGCATGTATGTGCGCCACATGTGCACACATGCACGAATCAGGGGTGCAACAGGGTGTCAATGTGACACCCTGCCACCCATGATAATGCCTCCCCTATTACCGATTCGGTAATTACCGAATTGGTAATAGTAAATGGCTTCCCATTCATTCCTATGGGCCTCCAGGCCCATAGGAATGAATGGGAAGGGATGCATTATTACCGATTCGGTAAATACCGATTCTTAAATACCGATATTTACCGAATCGGTAATGATTACCGATTATTTACCTACATACTATTTACCGATTCATAAATACCGAATCGGTAAAATTCGGTATTTATGAATCGGTAAATAGTATGTTACCTACATGAGGCCCTAGGTCTTTCACCTGAAATTACCTTAAACTTTGTGATTTCATCCTCAAATTTTTCTGTAATTACGGGTTCTACATTGTCTTCAACATTTTGTTGTACTAATGTGTCAGTTTCTTCACTCTCTTGCTGAGGCCCAAAGTAACAAAACTCAATATCCTCACAGACCTGCTTCACATCTGATACTGACCCACGCAAAAGAGCACTGTTCAACTCACTTAACTTTAGTGCTGGACTTTTTGCATAATAGAACCTTCTCACTAACTTCCGCATTTGAGTATGATGTACTGCCAGTATTCTGAAATGGTGAAAAACACTTTCACAAACTTTCCTAGAAAGACAAGCCAGAGAATGACCTTGCAAACCAGTATGTTTTCTCACTCTGCAAGGGTCTAGTCCTTGCAACAGCTTAATCTTTTGTTTTACACTTTTTTTACTATAGGTTCGTAAAAAACTACATAATTTTTCAATAGATACCTGTCGTACACTGCAAACACTACTGCAATCCCAAGTGTACACAGGGTTTTTAGCATGTTTCCCTAAAACTTCATCAGCTATCACTTCTTCTGCATTTCTTTCAACCATTTTCTCTTTCTCCATTGGACAACCATCACTAACTTCATAACCTCTACCACTGGTGTCAACTGCATACAATAATTTTTCACTTAGTGAATAACTCTCTTCATTAAAAAAAAGGCTCTGAACTAGAACTGTGTTTCCATTCTCACAAAAAAACATCACAATATTTTTTTTTATTAATAATTCTTTTCCTCCTACTTTTGGCCTTCATTACATATATTGGTGTATCTAGTGATCGAATTCTGTTTAACAATAAAATAAACAGTTTCCTTTTTACTTCAAAAGCCTTATCCACAATGCTTTCAATATGCTTCTTCTTTTTATAAAATAAAGCTCTCTTTTTATATTTCTTCACATCTTTCAGCAAATTATTCACTACTCTCTTGTAAAATATTTTTTTGCGTAATTCCTTATACTGATTTTGTCTTCTTTTACCATACTTTATCTCCTTTGACTGAACATTTGCTTTTTTACTTTTCCTCCTAATTTGATTTTTTTTCTTACTTAAAAAAATCTGTGAAACTGGAGCATTCTCTACATTCTGTTTGCTCCTACAAACATTTTTAATAAATTGCTTCGTGATCTTACCAGAAGATTTTTTCCTTTTAGCCACATTATCTTGTACATTCAATACTTGTGATTGATGTTTCTTCAAATAATCCTCCTGTCTCTGCTCTTTTCTTTTTCTGGCATAATTTCTCTATTTTAACGTTGAAAAACAGTATCTGTAAAAAAGAATCACAAATAAAAGTATATTAATAACTTGCAAATTTAAACTATTCTATTACTGTACAAACACATTTTATATAAAAACTGACTAAGAAACTATGGGGCATATCAACAACAACCGGCGATAATTATCTCTAAGCGCACTTAGCGCTAGGATAATTATCGCCGGCTAGCGTGAATTTTTATCGCTGAGATAGCATGCTATTAGCAACGCTTATCTCAATAGCGATAAAAATCCTCACGCTAACAGGCTAACGTGCGATTATCGCTGGAAACCCAGCGATAATCTCACGTTACCTTGTTGATAGGGACAGGCAAACTTAGCCATGATATCCTCCTTCCATAGGATATCATGGCTAAGTCAGAAAAATACCAGACGTAAAAAAGAAGCGTTAACCGCGGTTAGCGCTGCTTTTTTTGTCTCTAACACGGTTAGCGACATTCTTGATAATAGGAGAAATGTCGCTTAGCGACATTTCTCCTATTATTTCACTCTGGAACGCCCCCTTTGCATCTCATTAGAGATGCAAGGGGAAGCGTAGAGTAAAAGGGTGCTAACATGCAAATTTGCATGTTAGCACCCTGTTGTTGATAGGGCGCTAGTTTTATCTCTCCTTTTTTGGCTTTTAAAGCCAAAAAAGCAGAGATAAAGCCCTTGTTGATATGCCCTTAAGTCCCTGAACCACAAGTGTGACTTTGATTAAAACACTACATACATAGTGCATACTACTTTGAAGCAGTTCATGCCCTAAAGCCTACCTCACTAAAAGACTACATGCTAACTGACTGAATGATTACAATACTATAAGGAAACAAACTGAGTCAGTGACAGGGTGTTTCCTAGAAGTGAATGAATACTAACATGGATATTGATGGTGTGAAAAACAAGTGTGTAGGTGATTAGAGACCTACATGCATACTGGACACATGTTTCAATCCATCCATATGTTAAGGCCTGTCTCACTCCAATACTATTTGGATACTGATTAAATGATTAGAGTACTGCAAGGAGAGTGCCTGGGTGAGTTTATAAGTGTTCGGGTTTTGGCACACTCAATGGATAACTCCATGGTGCTGAATGGGTCACTAGAGGACTCCAAGGGGAGTGACAGAGTATTTGCTAGAAGTACTTGGATACTGACTGAATGATTAGAGTACTGCAAGGAGAGTGCCTGGGTGAATTTATCAGTGGTTGGGTTTTGATGCAGTCAATGGATTAGTACATGGTGCTGAATGAGTCACTACAGGAGTGCAAAGGGAGTGACAGGATGTTTGCTGGAATTGTATGGATAATGACTGGTGAATCGCAGGTATGAAAGACAAGTGTGTAGATGGTTAGAGGACTACGTGCATAGTGGATAGGGGTTTGAAGCAGTCCATATGCTAAGGCCTGGTCACTGAATGAGCAGTTGGGTACTGACTGAATGATTAGAGTACTGCAAGGACACTGCCTGGGTGAATTTATAAGTGTTTGGGTTTTGGCGCACTGAAAGGATTAGTACATGGTGCTGAATGGATCAGTAGTGTAGTACAAAGTCAGTGACAGGGTGTTTCCTGGAAGTGTATGGATATTGACTGGGGAATTGAAGGTGTGAAAGACAAGTGTATAGGTGGTTAGAGGACTGCATCCATACTGCATAGGCATTTAAAGCAGTCCATGTGCTAAGGCCTGGCTCACTGCATGAGTACTTGGGTACTGACTGAATGATTAGAGTACAACAAGGAGAGTACCTGGGTGAACTTATAAGTGGTAGGCTTTTGGCGCAGGGAATGGATTAGTACTTGGTACTGAATGGGTCACTAGAAGAGTGCAAAGGCAGTGACAGGATGTTTGCTGGTCTGTATGGATACTGACTAGGGAATTGAAAGTGTGAAAGACAAGTGTCTAGGTGGTTAGAAGACTGCATGCATAGTAGATAGGGGTTTGAAGCAGTCCATGTGCTAAGGCCTGGCTCACTGCATGAATACTTAGGCAGTGACTGAATCATTAGAGTACTGGAAAGAGAGTGTCTTGGTGAATGTATAAGTGTTTGGGTTTTGGCACAGTGAATGGATTACTACATGGTGCTGAATGGGTCACTAGAACACTGCAAAGGCAGTGACAGGGTGTTTCCTGGAAGTGTATGCATGCTGACTAGGGAATTGAAGGTGTGAAAAACAACTGTATAGGTGGTTAGAGAACTACCTGCATACTGCATAGACATTTGAAGCAGTGTATTTGGTAATGAATGGTTCACAACATAAGTACTTAGAAACTAACTAAATCATCAGACTACTTCTAGGACAGTACCTGGGTAAAAATTTTAAATTTTCAGTTCTGGTGCAGTGAAGACAATACTAGATGGTACTGCACTTTAGTGTCAAAGCATGATTCATTTTTCAATGCATGAGCAAACAATGGCTTCTAATGCTACTAAAACTTGACAACATGACAGGTTTAAAAACACTTATCTGCCACCAAATGCAAGATGTTACCAAATGCTTCTCTTACAGTGGTTCCCAAATGCACACAAACTCACAGTGTGATTCTAGACAAGCAACACTATCACTAGGAGTTTACCAAACCTCATTCACTACAGTGGAAGTGGTAAGGGAACTGCACACAATCTACATATTTCTCGACTGCACTTTAGTGTCAATACCTGACTCATTTAATCAACGCATAAGAAAAGACTCGCTTTTAATACTACTAAAACTTGACAACATGACAAGTTTTAAAAAAGTTATCTGTCAGCAAATACACAATGTTACCAAACGCTTCTCTCACAGTGGTTCCCAAATGCACACAGACTCACAGTGTGCTTCTAGACAATCACCACTATCCCTAGGAATATACCAAAACTCATTCACTACAGTGTAAGTGGTAAAGGAACTGCACACAATCTACAAATTTCACGACTGCACTTTAATGTCAATGCCTGACTAATTTAATCAACGCATAAGCAGATACTGGCTTCTAATGCTACTAAAACTTGACAACATGACAGGTTTTAAAACATTTATCTGTCAGTAAATACACGAGGTTACCAAATAGTTCTCTCAAAGTGGTTCACAAATGCACACAGACTCACAGTGTGATTCTAGACAAGCACCACTATCCCTAGGAATATACCAAAACTCATTCACTACACTGAAAGTGGTAAAGGAAAGGCCCACACTCTACATATTTCACAACTACACTTTACTGTCAATACCTAACTCATTTAATGAAAGCATAAGCCATAACTGTCTTCTAATGCTACTAAAACTTGACAACATGACAAGTTTTAAAACATTTATCTGTCAGCAAATATACGATGTTACCAAATGCTTCTCTCACAGTGGTTCCCAAATGCACACAGACTCACAGTGTGATTCTAGACAAGCACCACTATCCCTAGGAGTTTACCAAAACGTATTCACTACAGTGAAAGTGGTAAAGGTACTGCACACTATCTACATATTTCCCAACTGCACTTTAGTGTCAATGCCTGGCTCATTTAATCAATGCATAAGCAAAGACTGGCTTCTAATGCTACTAAAACTTCACAACATGACATGTTTTAAAACACTTATCTGTCAGCAAATAGACGATGTTACCAAATGCTTCTCTCACAGTGGTTCACAAATGCACACAGACTCACAGTGTGATTCTAGACAAGCACCACTATCCCTAGGAATATACCAAAACTCATTCACTACACTAAAAGTGGTAAAGGAAAGGCCCACACTCTACATATTTCACAACTCCACTTTACTGTCAATACCTAACTCATTTAATGAAAGCATAAGCCATAACTGTCTTCTAATGCTACTAAAACTTGACAACATGACAGGTTTTAAAACATTTATCTGTCAGCAAACACACAATGTTACCAAACAGTTCTCTCACAGTGGTTCCCAAATGCACACAGATTCACAGTGTGATTCTAGACAAGCACCACTATCCCTAGGAGTTTACCAAAACTCATTCACTACAGTGAAAGTAGTAAAGGTACTGCACACAATCTACATATATAAGTACTGCACTTTAGTGTCAATGCCTGACTCATTTAATCAATGCATAAGCAAAGACTGGCTTCTAATGCTACTAAAACTTCACAACATGACATGTTTTAAAACACTTATCTGTCAGCAAATAGACGATGTTACCAAACGCTTCTCTCACAGTGGTTCACAAATGCACACAGACTCACAGTGTGATTCTAGACAAGCACCACTATCCCTAGGAATATACCAAAACCTATTCACTACACTGAAAGTGGTAAAGGTACTGCACACAATCTACATATTTCACAACTACACTTTACTGTCAATACCTAACTCATTTAATGAAAGCATAAGCCATAACTGTCTTCTAATGCTACTAAAATTTGACAACATGACAGGTTTTAAAACATTTATCTGTCAGCAAATACACGGTGTTACCAAATGCTTCTCTCACAGTGGTTCCCAAATGCACACAGACTCACTGTGTGATTCTAGACAAACAACACTATCCCTTGCACTATACCAAAACGCATTTCTTCATCTAGAAGAAGTACTACATGTAGTATAGAAACATAACATAACTCCTTTCACAAATTCATAAACAATGTCTGGTTTCTAATTCTACCAAAATATAAAAACAGCACAGTCTGCAAACACATGAAAAACACAAATGCTTATCATAGAATGGTTTCTACATGCACACACACTGTCAATGAGATTGTAGAGAAAAAAAGTACTCCCTACACTTTAGCAGAAGAAATACATTAGTCTGATTAAAATCAAAATAGTCTACATACATCCCCTCACAATTAAATAACTCACCTTTCAAGATGTTTTGTAGATTAAGAAGTATATCGGTCACACACCAGATATCAGTCACACACCAGATTTTCTTATACAGAATCTCTGCACTGTGCACCTGTCAGCAGAACCAAAGAATGGCAAAGTTTCCCTCTCTTTTTCCACACATATACTTGTAAACATCAAATCACACTCCTTCCCACATAAATTCAAAAGCAAACACACATTTCTATTGGTTAAACATTTCAACCCTTTTCAAATTACATAAACTTCAACCCTTCCCCCAATCTGCCTTCTGCCCGTTACCATAGAAACATGTCATGGAACACTGTACTGAGGACACAGGTCAGAAGTTCAGCACACACAATGTTGCTAATCAAGACAGCAAGTGTGCTTGACTTCTCAACATATCAGCTTATCATATATAATGTTCCTTACAATCAGTTTTTGTTAACCAATAAGAATAATGCATTTAAAAAACAGAAATATGCAACCTACCTTTCAGTGTAGAAGGTTGTCAAACAACCAATGATTTCTTGTCTTTTTTCAAACTTGCATCTTAGCCACCATTTTAGAAACATCTTACTTTCTAAACTGCCATTTCATTTAGAGAGACCATCTGAGTGCATCCAGACCTCCTTACAAGATGCTTACAGTGTGGATTGTGGGACACAGCTACATTTTCTGGAGCCAAAGGTATGCAGAAAACAAAGACATTCACAAAGACCTAGGTTTGCCAAATGTAGACATTAAATGGATTGGACAGAGAGGGTTAAAGTGGCACCAATTGATGCCATTGGTGAAATCCTTCATGCAAATCCAACACCCTGACCTAATAATAGTGCACTGTGGTGGCAATGACCTAGGCACTTTGACTGGGGTAGGTCTGGAAATGCTTATTAAGGACACCTTTGCACAACTGATTTCACTTTTCCCTAAAACTGCCTTTGTGTATTCTAACATATGCCAAAGGCAGAAATGGAACTGGTCCAATCATTTTTGTCCACAGATTGAGAAAGCTAGGAAACATGTGAATAAATCTGTTTCTGCTTTTCTCCGAGACTACAGAATGGGGTCCATTTACAATAACAATCTGCGCTTTCATATGCAAGAGATGTATAGGAGAGATGGAGTACACTTTACTGATGAAGGAAACAGAGTCTACCTCAACAACTTTAGACTCTGTATAGGTACTTACTTATAAGTACCAAAAACTCTCAATGAACACAACGGCTCTTTTTAGAGCCACTCAAGAACAAAACACTTAAGCTTAATCTTTCTCTTTCAACAATTTCATTTTTTTTTCCTTGTATCAGCGCACCCACCGCGAGAGTATCCGTGCATCCAACGCGATAGGATGCGCGCACCGTGCGCGCATTTCGACGCTTTTTTTAAAAAAAAAAGGGGGGGCCCCAGGGGGTCCTTCTGGGACCCCCTAAGCACCTCTAGAGGGTCAGAGTATTTCCACTCTGCCCCCTTTATATGTTTTACGCACTTATTCCCCTTGCTTCTTCAGCCTCGCTTCTACCAAGGCAGAAAATGGCCGGCAACAGTTCCTGGTTTCGAATGTAGAGAGACACTCGACAGCAAATTAGCATTCAGCGCACGATCGGGAGGGTGCGCGCTCCGTTCGGGGAGGGTTCGCTTACGGTGCAGGTACGGTCCGCGGATCCTCCGCGGCCATAGATATCACTAACTTTTTTACCCTAATTTTCTCAGGAACTACTGAACAGATTCACACCAAATATGCAAAAGGCACGAGTCCGAACTGAGGACTACCTCTTTGCCAAATTTGGTGTCATTCCGTTCAGCGGTTCGGGCTGTAGCTGCGACAACAGATCCTATGGGATATTGCATGGGGAAAACGCGTTTTGGGACCCCCCTTTTTTCTCGGCCCCCGCTTGACGAATCACCACAAAACTTTCAGGGTAGGATCGGAGCTTGCCAAAAGTTTGGAGAATTTCGCGAAGATTCGTCAATCGGCGCCAAAGAAATTCCCAATAGAATGTTGCGGATTTCCTATGGAAAATAGGTCCTAACTATAACTATCTACTGGCGACCGCCAGTAGATAATATTCACACATATTATTATTATTATTAGTTCGATTTATAATGCGCATGGCTGCCCCAGCAACGGGGCGTCCCAGCGCGACCCCAACCAAGACCAACGTCCCGGAGACAGAAGCAAGGAATACGCTACGCAGATGTTGATTTAACAGAGCAAGAGAAGAGCCAGGTTTTTATGGCTTTGCGAAAGGCCAAGTGCTTCTGAATTACTCTGATAGAAACAGACAGTGAGTTCCAGAGTATGACCGCCAAATTCCGAAAGGAACAGCCACCTGTTCTAGCTTTAAAGACACGGGGTACAGACCAGGGAACAGCCAGCCGATCTCAATAGGCGTTGTGGAACATACAACTTGGGTAAGTTGGACAAGCCCACAGGGGCCTGACAGGACAGGATTTTGTGTGCCACGCATAGTGCCTTAAACTGAATGCGTTTTTCTACAGGCAATCAGTGCATCTTAGGGAGCAGAAAGGCCACTGAGCTGGACTTTGGGAGTGCTACCAGCAGCGGCGCAGCAGCATTCTGAACCCTCTGCAGGCGCTTAATACTGGCCTTATTAGCGCCCAAGTAAAGGACGTTTCCATAGTCCAACCTGGACAGGATTAAGGCCTGGACTATGGTTTGTCGCACTTTAGGGGGAAAGAAACCTAACACGGGTCTTAAACTCCGTAAGAGCCCAAAACACACCCCTGCCTTTGTTTTAGATTGAGCTTCAAACGTCAGACCCTGATCAAACCATATCCCTAAGTTCTTCACAACCTTCTTGGGGAAGGGCGCGGGTTTAAGACGCTCAGGCCAGCACTGTTCGGACCATAGATCACTGTCCTTCCCGAACAGTAAGATCTCTGATTTGCTGGCGTTAAGCTGCAAATAGTTGGCCGCCATCCAGTCAACCACTGCTAAAAGATCCTCCTTGAATTGCTCCAGATTGTCATCACAATTCTTAGAGAAGGAGATCAGCAATTGGGTGTCATCAGCGTATGACACCAGCGCAAGCCCTCTATTTTTTGCTACCGCAGCCAGGGGGCGAACATAGATGTTAAATAAAAGCGGGCTCAAAACTGAGCCCTGCGGTACCCCCTGATGCAGAGCAAACTCCTGAGAGTGGAACAGAGGCACTGACACTTGGAAGGACCTTCCCTCTAAGAAGGAGCGGAACCAGCCCAGAGCCTCACCCTTAACACCAATTTCCTGCAAACGGGTTAGTAAAATTGCATGTGAAATGGTGTCGAAGGCGGCACTTAGATCTAAAAGGACCAAAGCCACTGAGTCACCCCTGTCCAAACTATCCCTAATAGCTTCCGTTACTGCCAGCAGTGCAGACTCTGTCCCATGACACGCTCGGAAGCCATATTGAGAGGGATCCAGAATGGAGTTCTGTTCGATGTACTCAGAAAGGACAGAGTTAATATGAGATTCAGCTACCTTTGCCAGGAAAGGCAGCTGAGAGATTGGCCGATAGTTGCCTGGTTCCACGGGATCCAGGGAGGGTTTCTTAAGCAGTGGGATGACTTTGGCGTGTTTCCATACCTTAAGAACCACTGCAGAACACATAGACAGGTTCACCAAACCCAAGTCCCAAGGGGAGATCACGGAGCTGACATAAGTAATGTGTCAAACCACGGGTTGGAAGACCCTCTACTCCTCGCTCCCAGACGGGCCGGGATACAGGTATCCAGACCCAATACCACCCAGTCATGGAAACAAGAAATTGCTGAATCCATGTCTGGGGGCAACAAAGGCCTATGGTTGGCCAAACAAGCAGATAGTTGACAGAGGTCTAATTTGTGCCAGGGACGTTTCAGCACAGGGGCAGAAAGTAAGGGGACAGCTTTTCCCTGCAATCGCAGCACAAAAGTAACCAGGAAATGATCCGTCCAGGCCTGGGGAACCGGAGGGAAGACCTGTGAAGGGCATAGATTGGAGAATATAGGGTCCAATAGGTGCCCTGCCACATGCGTACTCTCAAGGACGCATTGCACTAACTGAAAGGCCTCCAAATCTCCCAGCATGTTCAAAATCTCTGCTTTCTCATGCATCTCATAATGTAGGTTAAGATCCCCCAAAATTGTAAAATTCGAAGCCCTACCCGCATATAGCGCGACTTTACTCAGGAAATCCTCCCTAAAACCAATTGCGGTAAACTAAAAGGCCGGACATAGTGAAGTTAGGGTTCAACATAACTTTGAACACTGCACTTTCACATTCCGCAATGTTCTCTTTAATAAAACTACAGTTATAAACTTCTTTAATGATCATTGCAATGCCACCACCCCGCCCCCCTCTCTATTAACTGTCTTCAACACATATCCCTGGGGAAGGGCCAACCAGGGCACAGCCACCGAGTCCTGCGTGAGCCAAGTCTCTGTTAAAAATAAGGCATCTGGGGCCTCATCTATTAACAAGTCGAACACCTCCGCA
This sequence comes from Triturus cristatus, assembly GCF_964204655.1. Taxonomy (NCBI): domain Eukaryota; kingdom Metazoa; phylum Chordata; class Amphibia; order Caudata; family Salamandridae; genus Triturus; species Triturus cristatus. The sequence continues at coordinate 697,507,666 of NC_140588.1, forward strand.
TGATTTTTCACGAGGGACCGACAGTTCAAACTAAGGAACTTGTACTCCGCAGCATCTGGGGGGAATGGTACCCTATCCACCCCTAGCAGCTGAAATGAGCAAGACTTACACTTGAAGGAGTCAGCCTGGTGCACCCAGCGAGAAGCAGAGCACTTGGCTTCCAGCCCCAGAAGTTCCTCACGCTAATAACTAATAAAATCGGTGGGAACTCGGGCAGGGTGTCTGGCGACCGGCAACTGTCGTGCGCGGACGGGCGTAGACGGGCTTGCCTTAGGTGCGCCTTCGGCACGCCCTCGGCGCGCCCGCTGCGCGCGTCCGCTACGTAGCCGCAGCAGTGCCGGCATTTAACGTCACTTGAACAACAACTAGCCCGCCAGCCCTCACTCCCAACAAGATGGCGCCTGTCCTTTTCCCAGCTACTCCTGCCTCAGCAGCCGTCAGCGGACCTCGCTGCCCCCCGTGAATAACTCTATGCGGCAAAAATGCGGTAATGTGGAATTTATTCTTTTTAAAAACTGCCTCACACAGTGCTCTAAAACAGCCTCACACAGTACACTAAATTTAAAAGTGAGGGCAGAAAATATACATACAGGCACAGCGCGCAACACGGAACACGCTACCCGATTCTGTCTCCCAGCTCAAGCCTCAGGAGTCAAGGGGTATATTCACACATACAAACACACCAGCACATAAATATACATATATGTATATATATACATATATACAGACACACGCACACCTATCTCTTTCTTTCTTTCTCTCTCTCTCTCTATTATCTAATTGCGGTCGCCAGTAGATAGTTATAGTTAGGACCTATTTTCCATAGGAAATTCGCAACATTCTATTCCCAATACCTTTGGCACCGATTGACAAATCTTCGCAAAATTTTCAAAACTCGTGGGGCGCTCCGGTCAGCTCCTATCTTGAAAGTTTCGGGGTGATTCGTCAAGCGGGGGCTTGGTAAAAAGGGGGGTCCCAAAACGTGTGTTCCCCATGCCATTTTCCATAGGAAACTTTAGACACTGCTACAGCCCGCACTGCTGAACGGAATTACACCAAATTTGGCAAAAAGGTAGTAAATCCATTCAGTAGTTGCGGAGAAAATCAAAAGTAAAAACACATATATATCTAGGGCCGCAGATCCTCCCGAGCACGAGCTTTATGCTAATTGACTGTCAACACTCCAAACCAGGAAGTGTAGGCAGCCATCTTGTGCCTCAGTAGAACTGAGGCACAAGAAAACAGAAAAAGTAATGCGCAAAACGCAAAAAGGGGCAGGGTAGAAACACCCTGACCCCCTAAGCCTGCTCAGGGGGTCCCACAAGGACCCCCAGGGCCCAAAAAAGCATTAAAAAAATTAAAAATTTGCGAGATTCGCGCACCCAGCCCGAATTTCAGCCCAAATTTTTTTTTAAAACGAAGCGCGGGACCCCGTGCTTCATTTTTAAACAAAATATTTTAAATATTTTTTCTATTTTTAATATTTAGCCCCGGGTGGGCCAAATCCCGGGGGCAATATTCGTATTGGGATGGGGTGCCCAAAGGGACCACCACCCCCCAGGGATTTTCAAACATTTGAGATGTCATCAGTGATGTCATTAGTGATGTCACTGACCATGTCATGAGTGATGTAATGTGTGACGTCATCAGCAGTGCATTGCGGGCGCGCGAGTAATAGTTAGCTGAACTAACTATAACGGGGGAATTTCAATGGTTTTGTACGAGTGAAATGTCCAGCTAACTATAACGCCCCTGAAACCTATGTTTTTTTCTGTGAATTTCTAAATTTTTTAAATGCTAATTCCTAACTATAACGTGCCTGAAATCTATGGTTTTTTCAGTGAATATATGCATATATATATCTATATTCACAGAAAAAAACATAGGTTTCAGGGGTGTTATAGTTAGCTGGACATTTCACTCGTACAAAACCATAGAAATTCCTCCGTTATAGTTAGTTCTGCTAACTATAACTCGTGCGCCCGCATGTTCAACATGTTCAACTCTGCACAGTATTGAAATCCTGTCCCAGTACATCACCAAAACTATTTTGCATGGTCTTTGTACAACCTGAGGAAGGTGGCACCTACATCTCGGTGCGTTCACCGAAAAGCACGTCGGCGCATTCCATGAGGCCCATCTAATTTCCAATTCTTTAAATCTGAACATGTTCAACTCTGCAGAGTATTGAAATCCTGTATGATGATTTTTATATATTGACTGCTGTGATTGTAGGGCCTTTTTGTGTTATTTGGATTCTTCGTTTGTAGATTTGTGATGTATGTATTTATGGTATGGTATGATATTGGTATGAGTCTGTGAGTTTGTTTGTGTATGATTATGTCTGGGGCCTCTCTTCAAGTCTGACCAACATCTGTGTATATATACTGTTATGCTTGATGCTTTCCTCACAAACTGTAAATTAGCCATCGCATTGAATTAATTTTTTTGAGTCTGACAAAAATGAAAAATAAAATATAGTAATGAATTCTCTTCTGACTATGTGATGAACGTTTTGTTTGTTGGTTTAGTTTAAGTGTCAGTATACAAATTGATGATACTTTGTACATTTTGAAAGATATAGGTAGAGAAAGCTCTTTTTTTCATGTTAATGTCTTATTTTCCCCTGAGTTCCTACCTACATTTAGTTGCAGGGGTTCCCCTTGTTATATTGGTCGAGAGGTGTATCAGATTGTCACGTGGATGATGTCATCAGTGATGTCATCAGTGATGTCATTTGAGATGTCATCAGTGATGTCATCAGTGATGTCACTGACCATGTCATGAATGATGTAATATGTGACATCCTCAGCAGTGCATTGCGGGCGCTCGAGTTATAGTTAGCAGAACTAACTATAACGGAGGAATTTCTATGGTTTTGTATGAGTGAAATGTCCGGCTAACTATAATACCCCTGAAACCTATGTTTTTTTCTGTGCATTTCTAAGGTTTTTTAAATGCTAATTTCTAACTATAACGTCTCTGAAACCTATGGTTTGTTCAGTGAATTTCAAAGCTTTTTTAAATGCTAATTTCTAACTATAACGTCTCTGAAACCTATGGTTTTTTCAGTGAATTTGAAAGGTTTTTTAAATGCAAATTTTTAAGTGTAATAGTAGTTATACCTATTTTTTTTTACTGATTTTCTACAGTTTTTTAGCTGTTTATTTATAAATATTTTATTCATTAAATAACATTATATATTTTTCTGAAAATTGCAAAAAAAAAAAATTAAAACAAATATTGTTTAATTTTTTGGTTTAATTTTTTTCTTTTACTATATTTATATTATTTTCTTTTTTTAAAAAAATTTAAATTTTTTTTTCGAAGTCGCGCCCCCAAAGCGTACACATCACGGTGGGTGCGCGGATTCTACCCGCCATTTAAGAAACGTCGGGAAGGATCCGCGTACGGTGTGCGACGGCTGCGTGTTTTTCAGTTACATCACATACATTTAATATTACGTGATGTGCGCGATTGGTATACGACCAGTCCGTGACTCCTGCTCCCGCGCATACGCGACACATGCGCACTATGGTACGTGACGCTTGCGCGGTGGCGGGTCCCGCATGACATCATATACGTGCAGGGGCGTGCTGGGTGCGCGACTCCTGCGAAATATTTTTATGCTCTAAAATGATATGTATGTGTGTTTAATATACATATTAGGGCAAGAGACTAAGATATTCATAAAAATAATATATTGGTACTTATAATAAAAGTATATTATTTTTAAATATATTTTCGCGAAGTCGCGTCGGGTGCGTGCTTCATGAGCGCAGAGTGCGCAGATCCCATGTGACCTAAAAAAAAAAGATTTCATTGGTTCATTGCATTTCCCACTGTAAATATTGAAGGAACCCACCCATTTTAATCATTCTTGTTGGAGCATCTTTAGAGAGACATCTCTTTTCCTACAAGAACCCTTTTTGCTTGTTTTTTTTTGGGTGTTTTTAAAAAAATATCAAACAAAATGGCATCTGGACGGCAGCCGCAGCAGGAGGAAGTATCTTCTGAAGAAGAATTCTTGCAGGATGCACCACGTACACAGAGGCCGGAATCTGTAGTGTGGAAATTCTTCACTTTTCCACCTGGAGAGAAGAAAGTAGATGCGAGAAAGGTGACATGCTAAATTTGTGACCGAGTCCTGTCAAGAGGCAGTGAAAAAAATACTCTTGTGGCACTGCTTCTATGTACAAGCATCTCCGGACCACACATCCTCTCAATCTTGCTCGGGAGGAAATGAGGCAAGCTGCTTTGAACCCCTCACCTGCTGTAGCACGTACATCTGGAACATCCTCAGGAACACCTGCAATGGACATTAGGCCAGAATTCGCCTTTCTCGAGCAACACTGTGTGAAGTATAAGAAACTTATATGCTTCGGTGAGCAGTCGGTGGATGCGGTTTGAGCTGCGCAACGCAACCATCGTGGTTAATTTTTTTTTTTGTTTGTTTTTGGAATGATAAGTAATTCCAAATGTTTCCTGTTTTATTCATTCTTTTTTTTGTTCATTTTTTTAAAAAACACCCAAAAAAATACAAAATTGTTCATTTTTTTATTTTTTTTTTAAATACAAAAGAAAAAAGAAGAAAAAAAAAGTTCTTATCAGAACTACCTTATCTGGTTAAAGAAAGAACTATAATTGCAAGGTAATGTGTGAAAGTTTGGTTGAATATATGTATAAGGCATGATTGACTGAAAGAATGCATTAGTAGTGAATGATGAATTTATAGGTGAAGATTTATGAAGTAGTATTGCATCGTGACACTGAAAGCTCTTTAGCTGCACTGCACTGTGGCACTTCTGAAGCACAGGGATATGACATATGTACATGAATATGTTGCAACTCTGTGCTTCCCTCTGCACTGCTGCACAAACTGCAGCCATGCGGTGACCCAGGCACCCTTGCACCATGGTGCAAGGATGTCTGTGTCGTGTGGAGATTGTTTTTGTGCAGGAAGGGACACCTTCCTGCACAAAAACAATCAGTAAAGGCATTTTCCTCTTTCAATGTATGCTGTGGAATGCAGCATGCATTGAAAGAGGAAAAAATGAGGAGAAATTAAAACAATTCTCCTCGTTGCGCCTTGCTACACCAACTCTAGGATGGCACAGCATTCACACACATCTCCAGATTTACGATTTCTCATAAATCTGGAGATGTGTCTTGTTCTATGGGTGTTGCGTGGCAACACTCACAGCAACACCTATGGGACACCCCTTCAACGTATGTATGATGGGGTCATATTTACAAGGAGAGGAAAAACCACGCAGGGTGGCTTTTCCTCTCTTTGTAAATATGAAGGAGTTCCTGGCGCCATCACTACGTTACAAAAAGTGATGTACTGGTGGCGCAGAGTGCTTGTAAATTTGCCCCATAAGTGCTTAGGTATTGGCAGACTGATACAATAAGAACATAGTGCTGATTGAAGAATTGCATGAGACTGACAGGAGGTATCCTACGCTGCATGGGTACTACTTTAGTATTTAATCGAGTGGACCAATAGTATGTATCTGTTTAGAGATTTGTAGGGATTATGCACAGAATATTTTATGTGTACTTGTGTTGGTGCCTAGGTCATTTTATAAGAATACCACTAGTAACTGGAATGATGACAGTGCTGCAAACAGAGTGAACACATAATTTATAAGTGCTTACGTATTGGTGGAGTGAAAGGATAAGTAGATAGTGGTAGATAAGTGATTAAAGAAGTGCATGGGACAGACTGGACGATTCCTACACTGCATGAGTACTAACTGGGTACTTAGAAGAGTGTATCAATAGTATGTAGTTAGTTAGAGGTCTGCTTGGATAATGCACAAAATATTATAGATGTACTTGTGTTAGTAGCTAGGCCATTCCATAAGTTCATGACTAGTAACTAGAATAATTACAGTATTACAAACAGAGTGTATAGTGAATTTATAAGTGCTTAGGTATTGGTGGAGTAATAGGATAAGTAGATAGTGCTGGATGGGTGATTGGAGAAATGCATGGGACAGACAGGAGGATTCCTACACTGCATAGGTACTAACTGGGTATTTAGAAGAGTGTATCAATAGTTTGTAGCTGGTTAGAGGTGTGCATACATAGTGTACAAAATATTGTACCTGCACTTGTGTTTTTGACTACGCCATTCCTTAAGTATATGACTAATAACTGGAGTAATTTCAGTGTTGCAAAGAAAGTGCGTACTGAATTTATAAGTGCTTAGGTATTGGTGGAGTGATAGGATACGTAGATAGTGCTGGATGGGTGAATGGAGAAGTGCATGGGACAGACAGATGGATTCCTAGACTGCATAGGTACTAACTGGGTATTTAGAAGAGCGTATCAATAGTTTGTAGCTGGTTAGAGGTGTGCATGCTAGTGTACAAAATATTGTACCTGCACTTGTGTTTTTGACTACGCCATTCCTTAAGTATATGACTAATAACTGGAGTAATTTCAATGTTGCAAAGAAAGTGCGTGCTGAATTTATAAGTGCTTAGGTATTGGTGGAGTGATAGGATACGTAGATAGTGCTGGATGGGTGAATGGAGAAGTGCATGGGACAGACAGAAGGATTCCAAGACTGCATAGGAACTAACTGGGTATTTAGAAGAGCGTATCAATAGTATGTAGCTGGTTAGAGGTCTGCATGCATAGTGTACAAAGTATTGTACCTGCACTTGTGTTAGTGGCTAGGCCATTCCTTAAGTATATGACTAATAGAGTAATTTCAGTGCTGCAAAGACAGTGCATGCTACATTTATTAGTGCTTAGGTATCGGCAGAGTGATAGGATACGTAGATAGTGCTGGATGGTTGAATGGAGAAGTGCATGGGACAGACAGAAGGATTCCTAGACTGCATAGGTACTAACTGAGTATTTAAAAGACTGTATCAAAGCTATGTAGCTGATTAGAGGTCTGCATGCATAGTGCACAGAAATTGTAGCTGTCCTAGTATTGGTGTGTCTATGGTTTCGAGAATGGTAGTCTGTATTTTAGGGTGTGAGGAGATGCATCAGATGATCACGTAGATGATGTCATCGGTGATGTTATTTGAGATGTCATCAGTGATGTCACTGACCATGTCATGAGTGATGTAATATGTGACTTCATCAGCAGTGCATTACTTTAAGCCAAAAAGCTGGCGGCCATATTGGCCCGGTCACGATGTGAAAATTCAGGAATTGATACAATAAAGAAAAGAAAACAAGTGTTAATATGCACACAATGTCATTTCAGCATATCTTGCCCCGTGACCACCATACCTGTATGTTCGTCAACGTGACTTATTCATAATAAACATACTTAGAATTGTAAACATCAACATAAACAATGGACTACACATTACTTTAAAGTGAAAGGCTATCGGACATATTAATCTGGGCACGTTGCTTATTATAATGGTTCTTACACGAAAGAAAAGGAAAAAAAGGGATGTTAATATACACACACTATCCCTAAAGTTCTAGCGATTATAGTTCCATTCCATTCACAGCTCATTTGAGATGTCATGAGACAGGAGGGAAGGGTATGCCCAGACGTGGGTCCCGTGCTCATGAGTGATTTAACTGATCATGTCATGAATGATGTAATGTCTGAGGTCATTAGCAGTACATTGCGGGGGCGTAAGTTATAGTTAGCTCAGGTAACTATAACTGCTGAATTTCACTGGTTGTGTATGAGTGAAATCTGAGTCTAACTATACCGTCCCTGTAATCTTTGTTTTTTCCAGCAAATTTCTAGGTTTTTTTTCAACGTTAAGTAAGATGCATATCACAATGGATGGTGGGGGGTTGGAAGCAGGGCCTGGCATTTTGCTGCCCCCACCCAAGCTTGCTGCTCCTGCCTTCCCTCCTCCTAGCCATCCATTGTCCAAGTCCATGTCCCTGCTCCCTTATTACAGCCCTGTATGGCTTTTGTTCTGTCACTGGCCTTCCCGCCTTCTCTGAACAGTGAGCTTGCTGCCCCATCCACCTCCTCCCTATCCTCTGTTGTCTGAATCCATGGACTAGCCTCCTCCCTCCTGCCATGCATAGTCTGATGTGCTGCCACTGCCCTCCATTTAGCATGATGTACCAGTCCACTCCTCCTTCCTTCCATTGCCCAATTCTATGCCCCATCAATGGCCTCCTGCTTAGCCTCTGTGCTTAGCTTGCTGCCCCTATTCTCCTTCCCCCTGCCCTCCGATGTATTTGTGCATGCCCCTGCTCTATCCTCTTTGCCCACCATGTTCCATTGACATGTCACTCCAATCTACTCTGAGTGTTCTGTTGAGCTGCCACTCCCCTCCCACCTGCCTAGCATTGTCAGATGACAGTAACCTGTACCTGCCACCTCCACCCTGCCTGTCCACATTCCATGCCCCTATCCCCTTACTCCTGTCCTGCATGGTCCATTTTACTGCCACACCCTTCTGCCCTCCCTGGTCTGTTGTGCTGCAACTGCTCCTCCTGCCTGCCCCGCGTGGTCTGTTGTGAGCCCCTTCCCCTGAACTCTCTTGTCTGTGCCCAGGTCCCTTCTATCCTCCATGGTCCTTTGTGCATGCCCCTGCACCCTCCTTCTTGCCCATCATAGCCATTGTGCTGCCACTAACCCTCCCGCTTGCCATGCATGGTCTTCTGTGCTGCCACGGCCTCTCCCACCTTCCCTGTGTGGTCAGCTAGCTGCCCCTGACCCCCTCCCACCTTACCTCCATGGTCTGGGTGTATGCCGTCATAGTCTCACTGTCGCTCTCCATGGTGTGTCTTGCTTCTAGTGCCCATCCTGCCTGACCTCCATGGTGATCTTGCTGCTCCTGCCCCCTTGCCCCCAGCCCTCTGTTTCCATGTGCAGACCCCTATTCCCTCCCTCCCGGCTTGTCTGTTCCATTGTAATGCCCCTGATCCGTCCCTCCTGCCCTTTATGGTCTGTTATGCTGCAGCTTTCTCTCCTGTCTGTCCATTATGGTCAGCTAGCTACCATTGCCTCTTTCCCCTCTGTTCTCTGTTGTCCATGTGCATGGTCCTGTCCCCTCCCTTTTGCTTTCTATGGATTGCTGTGCTGCACTCCTGTCCCGCATGCCCTGTGTGGTGTATTGTACTGCTGCAAACCTTGATGCCTGCCCTGTAGGGTCAGTTTGGTGTCCCTCCTGTCCTCTGTTATCTGAGTCCATGTCCCTACCCCAATTCCTCCTGCCTTCCATGATCTAATGTACCATACTTGGTAACATTTTGAACTTGGTCAGAGCGAGATTTTGAAAAAAAACTAGGGTATTGATTTTCCCCCTTGACTTACATTGAAAAAGAGGCGATTGTAGACAGGAGACAGATCAAATAAAGCCCATTTGGGCTTAAAAACATTGGAAGTTTCCTGGCTGAATCGGGTCTGTTGGCATGTATGGTTGTACCACCACTGCCTCTTCCTTCTGCCCACAATGGTCTATTATATTGCCTCAGCCTCACTTGCCAGTCCTGTATTGTTGGTTTGTTGCCCCTGCCCCCCTTTCCACTGCCCTCCATAGTCTGTTGTGCTGCCACTGCCCTTCTTGCCTGCCCAGTGTGGTCAAATTGTTGCCTCTGCACCCTCCTACCTGCCTTCAATTTTCAGAGTCCGTGCCCCTGGCCTCTGCCTCTCAACAGTATCCTAATGAACAACTAGATTGCTAAAATTCTATATTTATTACAAAAGTGTGGAACGCCTGACGTCATCTTGATGTAATCACAACTGTAATACCTAGAGCATTTCCTTTAGAAATTACATTTATGGAGAGGGTCTTATTTGCATCAAAATTATGGTTAGTGCTCTAAAAAACTAAAATGAGGACATATTTTCTGAGTTTTCAAATAGCGACAAAGCACTTTTAAATTATTTGTTATTTTTATGTTTTTTTTATCCAGTTGATCACTTGATTAAATGTGGCACTTAGGGGAGAGGAGGTGGTGTTACTTCCAGAGCTGCAGACTTTGCAACTGGGGAACCAGGTTGGAGTTTCTGCTTCAGCTCGACATTCTGTGATTCTGGTCAAATCACTTAATCTCCCCATGTCTACAACCAAAATGAATTTGTTCTTGTGTGATGTAACCAATGCTCATGTAAAGCACTCCAATACCTGACAAGTCTGCAATATATAAAACTGCAAAAACACAAAAAATAAAAAGTGTTTTGAACACTTCTGCCATTGGGCTACATGTGGGCTACATCTGGGTGATATTTGTGCTACATTTGGGCTCTTTTGTCTCTGGTGGCCATCTTGGGAGATTTATTTGTTATGAAGTTTCCTAATTTCCTCATTTACTGCAGTCTCCTCAGTAGGAAATGCTTTCAGTTTTTTACTTTGATTCCATCAAGAAGGTATTCAGATATGTCACACATTTGCCATCAATTCTGAATGTTAGCACTCTAGTTGCTCATTAGATCACTGTAGTAAAGCTACTGCTCACCACGGAAGTCTGCTGCTGGTATTAAAAGTACATATTTCAGTCTGCATGTCAGAATTTTCAATGAAATAGAAGAGGATTTGAGAAGTCACTCAAAATATGCCCTAATTTTTCTTTCTTCATCACTAATCATAATTTCTATGGCAAAATGAACCCCCTCATCGTGTTCCTTTTTATATTAAATGTTTTAAGTGTTACCAGTTTATTCCAATCAAGATGGCTTCAGGTGTGGCATACTTTTGTCATAAGTAAGACAGTAAGCGCTCTAGTTGTTCTTAAGAACACTCTGGGATATTCTGTCATTGGGCTATACTTGGGCTACATCTGGGTGATATTTGTGCTACATTTGGGCTCTTTTGTCTCTGGTGGCCATCTTGGGAGACTTATTTGTTATGAAGTTTCCTAATTTCCTCATTTACTGCAGTCTCCTCAGTAGGAAATACTTTCAGTTTTTTACTTTGGTTCGATCAAGAAGGCATTCAGATGTGTCACACATTTGCCCTAAATTCAGAATGTTAGCACTCTAGTTGCTCATTAGATCACTGTAGTAAAGCTACTGCTCACCAGGGAAGTCTGCTGCTGGTATTGTAAGTGCATGTTTCAGTCTGCATGTCAGAATTTTTTTATGAAATAGAAGAGGATTTGAAAAGTCACTCAAAATATGCCGTAATTTTTCTTTCTTCAGCACTAATCATAATTTCTATGGCAAAATGAACCCCCCTCATTGTGTTCCTTTTTAAATTAAATGTTTTAAGTGTTACCAGTTTATTTCAATCAAGATGGCTTCAGGTGTGCCATGCTTTTGTCATAAGTAAGACAGTAAGCGCTCTAGTTGTTCTTAAGAACACTCTGGGACATTCTGTCATTGGGCTATACTTGGGCTACATCTGGGTGATATTTTTGCTACATTTGTGGCTCTTTTGTCTCTGGTGGCCATCTTGGGAGACTTATTTGTTATGAAGTTTCCTAATTTCCTCATTTACTGCAGTCTCCTCAGTAGGAAATACTTTCAGTTTTTTACTTTGGTTCGATCAAGAAGGCATTCAGATGTGTCACACATTTGCCATAAATTCAGAATGTTAGCACTCTAGTTGCTCATTAGATCACTGTAGGAAAGCTACTGCTCACCAGGGAAGTCTGCTGCTGGTATTGTAAGTGCATGTTTCAGTCTGCATGTCAGAATTTATTTATGAAATAGAAGAGGATTTGAGAAGTCACTCAAAACGTGCCCTAATTTTACTTTCTGCAGCACAAGACATACTTTCTATGGCAAAATGAACCCCCTCATTTTGTTCCTTTTTAAATTAAATGTTTTAAGAGTTACCACTTTATTCCAATCAAGATGGCTTCAGGTGTGCAATACGTTTATCATAAGTAGGTCTGTTAGCGCTCTAGTTGTTCTTTAGAACACTCTGGGAAGCTGTAGTAGAACACAAAGGAATCAACTGACAGTCTCTGCCCTTGTTGGATGTACATGTTTTACTGAGAATGTCAGACTTCATTCTCACATGACTGAGAAAGATAATGTGAATTTACAGAAAATATGATCTCAGTTTTGCTTATAGATCACCTTCCAAACCTCTGAGGGAAAAGCATGAAAAAATAGATTTCTCTCAAACATGATTCATGATATCCCAGCAGAAGGCTTTTTCACATGGTAAAATCACCTTAGAACACACCACAATTCCCAAAATGAGTATGGTACCATCAACAAATGATTTATAATGTAACTAAAGTCTTAAAACCTTCTATTAACTGCAATGCTTTTTAATGAGGTGCTATCATGTATATTGGTCCCAAGATGGCTGCCAACACTGCTTGGATGAAGTGATAATAGCCAATCAGATCTCACAATGAGATGTGTGGTTAGGCTCTGCCTAGATGTATATATTTATTTTTCCATTAATATTTTAAAAACCACTGAACGGATTTACACCATTTAACTAAAAGGCACGACTCTGAACCAAGGGCTACCTTTTTGCCAAATTTCGTGTAATTCCGTTCAGCAGTTTGGGCTGTAGCTGCGACTAAAGGTTCCTAAGGAAAATTGCATGGGGAAAACATGTTTTGGGACCCCCCTTTTTTCTCGGCCCCCGCTTGACAAATCACCCCAAGACTTTCAGGATAGGAGCGGACCAGAGCTGGCCAAAAGTTTAGAAAATTTTGCGAAGATTCATCAACCGGCGCCAAAGTTATTGGAAATAGAATGTTGCGGATTTCCTATGGAAAATAGGTCATAACTATAACTACCTACTGGCGACCGCCAATAGGTAATATATATTGTTTACTCGCGATGACCAGTAGGTACTTATAGTTAGGACCAGTGGTGCCTTGCAGAGGGAGTGCTGGAGGGTGGTGGGGCGGGGGAGAGGCAGGGTGGAGGGTAGAGGACTCCGACATACAGCAGAATGGAGTAAAGTAAGTAAATAAATAAACAATTTACCTTGCGCGCGCTGCATTGCCAAGTTGACGATGCAGCGCACGCAAAGTAAATAGATTTATTTATTTACTTACTTACTTTACTCCGTTCCACCGTATGTCAGAGTCCACTACCCCCCCACCCTGCCCCTCCCCCGCCCTACCGCCCTCCAGCACTCCCTCTGCAAGCCACCACTGGTTAGGACCTAGTTTCCATAGGAAAAGCATTTTTTTACTTGCATATAGCTTTGGCTTCATTTGACTAATGTTCATGAAATTTTCCCAGAAAAGTGCTCTGGTGAATCTAGTTCTGCATGGAGAGTTTTGGGGTGGTCCATCCACTGGGGGCCGAGAAAAAGAGGGGTAAAAAAAGTAGGTTTCCCATGTTAATTCCCATAGATATTTTAGACAGGTCTACAGCCTGAACAGCTGGATGAAATTACACCAAATTTGGCAGAACGCTAGGTCTTGGTCCAGAAAGAGTGCTTTTTGTTATTTGGTGCAAATCTTTTCTGTAGTTTTTTGCGATATTAAAGGAAAACCAAATTTGTATATCTAAGAACACGGATCCTCCGAGGATCTGACAGTACCTGTGCTAAAATCTGATTGGTTGCCAACACTTCAACCAGGAAGTTAAAAAATGTTTAAAAAAGTATAGGAGGCAGGGGAGAAATATCCTGACTCCCTAGCTCTGGTCCAGGGGTCCCAGAGGGACGCGCCAGGGCAAAAAAGCATTTTTTAAATAACACATTTGCAGCAAAATCGCCACACAGTCATGAATCCGTGGCAAAAATAAACAAAAAACAAGTGCGGTTTCCAGCACTTGTTTACATTGTAGCCCCTGGGTGGTCCAGGTCCTGGGGGCATGCAGGCATTAAAGAATGAAATGAGTAGGGCACACGGGGCCTCCCTCCTAGGGCTGTTTTAAGCCCCGGAGACCACCTCCTCCCCAGGGCTTTGAAATATTTGATGGATCCTGCAGAGGAGACGTAGAGGATGAGCCTTACAGTGGGCGGAGAGCAGAGGAGGAGGAGAAAGGGCCGGAGGAGAGGGAGAGGCAGGGGAGAGGCACGAGAGCGACACAGGAGCAGCAGAACAAGTGACAGCCAGAGCAGGCAAGCAGCGGCTGGCCGGAACTGGCGGTACAGCAGCAACCCCTCAGACGGGCACAGTGTCTCCTCAGGGTTGCCAGGCTCTGCATGTCCTAGGCTCTGCCGGTGCCTGTCCCAGTGCCAGGCTATCGACGTTCAGGTACCAGACTCCGTGCCCTCACCGCCCCGGTGCCCGGCTCTTTGCCTCCTTTGTCCTACGTCCCCGGACCCTCTCTGCCGGGGATCTCCAAACCTACCTTTCTGCAGGGCTGGGAGTCCTGGCCTCCTGCAGACATGTAGCTCGTCCATTGTTTCTGGGTCTGATGATTTCAGAACTATGGGGACTCGCCCAAGACCAAGACGGTGACCTGGAGCATGTACGAGTGGATCACCAAGGTGCTCTGGCAGCCTGAGCCAGGCCCACGCTCCAACGACAGAGTCAAGTTCCAGTTCAGGGTCTGTTTCAAGGGCCTCCTTGTCTGTGTCCATCTGTCCTGTGTCTCTGGCTGTGGGGACAAAGTGCTGGGCCCCTAGTTACCACCACCATGCACCTCTCCCCAACCATGGCCATCTCTGCCCAACAATGGCCGTCTCTGTCCCCTTCTGCCCGTTACATTCTATACCTGGCCCACCTCTGGCTCAACCGTGGCCATCACTGCCCTATCCCTGGCTGTCGCAAAACCTTACCTCTCTCCGTTCTTCTCAGTCTAAAACAAGTGCTTTTCTCTGTCAGACACGCTTCTCTCCCTATCCCCAGCTATGTCCATATGCCCATCTCTGCCCCAGCCCTGCCCATCAATGCACCATAACACTATGCCCCACACTGACTATCTTTTCCTCAAACCTTCCTCTATTCTGCACCCCTTTCCTGCCCCTCTTTGAATCTCTGCCCAACTCTACTGCCCGTCTTAGTCAAAGATCCCGGTCCCTCTCCACCCTATATGACTGCATCCTGTTCATCGTCCCTGTTTCTCTGTGCTAATTTCCGTCCCTCCCTCCAGCACCCCTGTATATGACTACCCTACTACTCCATTCACCTCTATACTTGTAATCTGTCCCATACCACTGCCCATCTCTAACCCCAGCCAACTGGCAATCTCTCCCACACCTATGTCTCTGTCTCTGTCCCACACCCTTGTCTATCTCTGTCCGACACCACTGTGTCTCTGTCCTACACCTGTCCATCTCTAAACCTCTCTATTGTGCCAATATTTCCCATACCACTGCCCCACACCTCCTTCTCTGTCCCACGACTCTGTCCTTCCCTGACTCCATGTCACTTCTAATCTCTGGCTCACCCCACTGTCCCACGTTTTTGTCCATCTCTGACCTCAGCCCGCTGCCAGTCTCTCTCCCACACCACCTGTCTGTATCTGTCCCATTCCTCTGTCTAACTCTGAATCAACGTCTCTGCCAATCTCTGTCCCAATTTTCTGTCAACGTTTGACACGCACACCACAACCAACCATGGTCTCACACCTCTGTTCATCTTTGTCCCACTGCTTGGTCTACCTCTGTCCCACACCTCAGTTCATCTCAGTTCCACGGTGCTTGCCCAGATCTAATCTTCTTGCTCATCTGCCGACTCTCCACCTCTGCGTCACAACATTGTCCAACTGTGACCCAGATCCCTGCAAATCCCTAGCGCACTTAATCTCCTGTGCAACCCCAGTCCCTCTCTGCATCCTGTTGTCATTGTTCACTGTATTGCTCTCTCAGCCTTGGTCCAGACAAGTACCCCATGCCCCTGTGCCACCCACCACACATCCCACTCTTCTCCACACTCATCTATCCCTCCTTCTCCTCAGGGAGATTTCCCTCCACGGACCCTGATGAAGCTCCCACCCTCTATCTCCCTTACACACAACACACACACACAACACACACCCGCCGGCACTCTTCTCCTGGCACAGAATACTCAGAGCCATTGTGACCATGCTGATACCCTGTGCTTGCTGCCTCCCTAAGTGCACCGAGCTCGGACTACCCATAGTACCCCCGCCCCATCTCTATCCTCTATCTGTTCCCTCAGTTACCTTGTGCACCTGAGGCTACTGTCCTCTCCTTGCTCGTATTTTAAGGGCACTAGCACATGCTGCCCCATAACCCTCAGACAACACACACTATTTTGTGTGATCTTACAGAAAGCCCATGCCACCCACATATATATTGACTGCATACGTATGCCATGTCTGACCCATAAGCTAAGGTACTGTTGGCCATTGGCGGACCCTCAATGTGTCCCCTTCCTGACAACCCTTTGCTCCTCTCCCCACCCACCCAACAGCCCATAATCCACCAAACCCCTCAGCCCCTTTCAACAACCCTGCACTTCAGCTTTACTACATGGCGGGCCCCTACTCATTTGCTCTAAGACCAAGCCTCCTAGTGCTCATTTTTTTACCACCCCCCATCTGGCAGGGCAGTAGAGGGGCAGGGGGCCGAGCTGTCTCTGCTGTGCCCAGTACAGGTGCTATTCTCTTCATAGAAGTCGACTGGCAAGCAGCTGGTTATTTTTATTGTCATGTGTGGTAAGTGTTCCCTTTTTTTATGGAACTGTTCAGTTCATCACAATTTTGCTGTGCCCCCTTGATGTATTCATAGTCGCAGTGTACCAGCAGCAAAATTCCAGGTAGGTTCCAAGATCTTCATCATAAAACTCAGCCCGCCAACCACCAGGCATGGACCTAGGTGCAAAGCTGATTGCTGTCAAGAGCTGCAGAAACTTCAGGGCCCTGCTGACAACTTCCAGACACACTGTCGAGCAGTAAGCTTCCAGGCGCTGCTGACCAGTCATGTCAAATGAACGTTCAGCTCAGATTGATCAGCTGTACTGAAAGACATAGTAAATGAATTTCTATAAGCCCTTCACCAGCACTCGGAATGAACGTTAACCCAATACTTAACATTTCTTCAGAATGACCTTGTAGGCACTGGTAATCAGTCATTTCAAATCCATTTTTGGTTGCGTCTAATTAGTTGTACTGAAAGAGCTACCTCTGTCCTGTTAAGCAGTGCTCCCACTGGAGGTAGGGAGCTGTCTGGGACTGATGGAGGCCAGAGGCTCCCCCGTGGTTAACAAAATGCACACTGGGTGCCCTAGGTCGGCTAGAGGGCACCCAGAATAGCAAGGTCGGGCCCTGTGGGGTAGGGTCCCCTGTTGCCAAAATCGGCCTGAGAAAGGGGTGCCGCATGGCCCCACACCCCCATTACATTCCAGCCCCCCTCCTAAGTAGTATGCAGACGTCTTTGCGCCTTTTCCCATGTCTATGGACATCTTAAGAAAAGTCTCCTGAACGCGTTTCCACATGATTTGGGTGACACGTTATTGATGCAGAGGAATACGAGGACATTCCTACCAAATAAAAAAGCCCTTTCTTCATTCAGTCAAGAATAAATACCCCTGTTTGGGGAAAATCTTTGTGTTCTCGTCATCTTCTCAGAATGAGGATTCACGTTATTAAAGATTTGTGGATGAAGATGCTCGAGGAAAAATCATATTGTCAAAATTACATGCATACAAGGTCACTGGAAATATTAACTTGTGGTCCTTTATGCAGCTGTAGTGCAGAATATGCAAAAGACGTTTACCCAACGAGGTACCACTTTCTAATTAACAAGATGAAAGTACTCCAGTTGGGTAGATGTTTTCAGCAAACCTGGGGACTCCTCCACAAAAAAAATGAGGTTCCATTGTGGCCCTGGTGAACATTTCACAGTAATTTAAACTCAATGGGAAGCACTTATAGAGCAGGTGCCCCAGTTGAATCTCCACTTCCGTAAAGTGACAAATCAAATGTGTTTCCTCCTGTATTTCATGTTGAACAACAATCTGAAATATTTAAAGGAGGTGAATGCATCATTGATCTAATGGAGCACTATCTGATCTGCAGTGACTGTGATGAGGGGTTTCTTTCTTGCCGTCTCCTGGAGGGAGCAGAGTCCATGGTTCTCACTTTTAAATACCCTGAGGGGCCGATTCTGATCCTGGAAAAACGCTTTACAAATCGTGGTATGGAGCGTTTTCCCCATACAACTCGTACTTGTAAGGATTCCCCTACAACCTAGGAAGTACGATCCGTACAAATAGACGCTCTCCATACAAATTGTAAAAAAGACCATACAACTCGTTTTTACAAGCGATTCCGATTCAGATTGCCCTGTATGCGACGTTCACATGTATTCCCGGCAGCAGTTTAAAAACTCAAAAACCCAGTCACAGGCCCACATAGGCACTCACACATCCACTCACAGACCCACACAGGCACTCACACACCCACTCAAAGACCACACAGGCACTCACACACCCACTACCAGACTCACACACCTATTCACAGACCCATACAGCCACTGACACACTCACTCACAGACCCACACAGGCACTCACACACCCACTAACAGACCAATATCACCACTCACACACCCACTCACAGACCTATGCAGCCACTCACATGCCCACTCACAGAGCCATAAAGCCACTCATACACCCACTCTCTGACGTATACAGCCACTCACACACCCACTCTCAAAGTTTACAGGTTACAGTTAGGAAATAACATTTTAAAAAAACATAGAATTCACTAAAAATAGAAAAGTTTACAGGGACGTCATAGTTAGGAAATAGAATTTTAAAAAACATAGAAATTCACTAAAAAAACAAAACGTACAGGGATGTTATAGGTAGGAAATAGAAGGTAAAAAACCTTAGAAATTCACTAAAATAAGCTGTGACTTAAGTCCTCCGCAGCCTTTTGAAGGAACATTCAATGCTTTCCAAAAGGCTCGTTGAGGTTGGTATGGGTGGTTGTGTGTTAAAATGGCTTGGTTCCTTCCTTGGAAATAGAACCTTCCAGGTACGGGACCAAGCATGTTTCTCTGATATTCTGCCCATGAAGTGTGGCGTACCCCAGAGCTCCACGCTAAGCCCTACTCTGTTTAACCTTTACCTGCGTCCTCTTGCAGAGTTAGTCCAGTAATTTAGCCTGACTATAGTGTCATAAACCTATGATACACCATTAGTTGTATTAATCTCTCCTGAATTGGGCTCTAACTATAATCAACTTGTCCCCTGACTTAAAGAGGTAGCTAACTGAATGTCAATTTGCTTCGTAAACTGAACTGGGACAAGACGGAGCTTATGCTGTTAGGCAACAATGTAGACAAGAGTGAGCCCCTTCCCTGTCCGGAATGCTTAGGGTGTGCTCCTATCCCGAAAAACAAAATAAGAAGTCTGGGCATCTGGTTAGATGACAGGCTTACAATGGAAGTTCAAGCGAACTTGCTAGAGGCAAAATGCTTTGGGGTTCTAAGACTTTTAAGGACAGTGTTGGATCTCCTATCTCCCCTACCCCCGGAACAGAGACTCGTCATTCAGGCTTTGATCATATCCCGGTTGGATTACAGAAAGTCCCTTTAATTAGGGTCCCCATGCAATGTTGAAAAGAGGCTACAGACTATTCAAAATGCCGCTGCACATCTTCTCCTTAAAATCCCAAAGCACCGGTCTACAAGGAAGACCCTGGCTGGCTTACTTTGGCTACCCATAAAGCAACGTGTCCAGTTTAAACCCTTTTGCATTGCCTACAGGGCTTTACACAGTAGGAGGGCTCAAATTCTTCATGTCCCTGTTAAACCTTACAAACCTGGCAGATCTTTAAGGTCCACGACTTCCTTTTTTTTATAATAACACCCAGAATCTGTCAATCTAGATGGGGTTGCTATTCCTTCAAACTTCTGACACCCAGACTATAGAACTCTCTGACTGTCTCCCAGCGCCAGTCTGAATTCAAACCTGCTTTCAGGAAGGCTCTTGAGACATGGCTTTTCTCTAACCTTTCCCCGTTCAGTTCCTACCTGGGCTGAATTTGTTAGAATCTACTGTTCTAATTCAGCGCTGGGATGCCTCTGTGTAATCATGCACTCTACAAATTGACTAGATTAGATTAGACTTGCTAACTATAACTTATGCCCTCCCAATCCACTGCTTATGACCTCACATATTATATCACTCATGACATGGTCAGTGACATCACTGATAACATTACTGATAACATCTCAAATGACATCACTGATGACATCTCAAATGGCATCACTGATGACATCTCAAAAGACATCACTGGTGGCATCATCCACAAAACCCCTCACATACCCCCCTCACACCCCAAAGAAAGTCTCATACACCCAATCCCACACAACCACTCACATACCCTTTCACAGACCCATACAAGCACTCACACACCCTCTCACTGATCCATAGAGCCACTCACATATCCACTCACCCATACACCCACTCACACAACCACTAACCCATCCATACAGCTACTTATCTACCTACTCACTCACCCATACAGCCACTCACACACTGAGTCAGTCACCCATAGAGTTACTCACACACCTACTCACTCACCCATACACTCACACAGGCACTCCCTCACACATACAGTTACTCACACGTCCACTCACTCATACATATACTAACACTCACCTATACAGTCACTAACACAAGCACACACTCACCCATACAGTCACTCACACACCCACTCATTCACCCATACAACACATATGCAGCCACTCATCCATACTCTCAGATACCCCATCACTTACCTATACAGCCTCTCACATACCCACTCACTCACCCATACACCACTGACACACCAACTCACCCACACAGCCACACAGACAGTCACTCGCTCACCCTTACAGCACTTTACACACAAATGCAACCACTCTTTCACCCATACAACCGCTCACACACCCATAGAGCCTCTAAGACAGCTACTCACACATTAATACGCACAGTCACTCACATGATATGTGTTACACATTGTATCACTCATTAGCAGTACACAAAGTTCACTAATTTAATATTTGTATGTATCTGACAACATATCTTTAACACTCAAACGTTTAGAAAACATTCACAATCACTGGATGATGGCATCAGTGATGTCATGTTAGATGTTATCAGTGATGTCACTGACCATGTCATGATTGATATAATATGTGAGGTCATAAGCAGTTCATTGCGGGAGCGTAAGTTATAGTTAGCTCAGGTAACTATAACTGCTGAATTTCTACGGTTTTGTACGAGTAAAAACTAGCCCTAACTATAATTTCCTTATTTTCAATGAATATATATATATTTCAGTGGTGATTCTATTCTTATGTCATCCTACTTTTTCATATCAAGACCGTGTTCTTGAAATTCACTTTAAAGAGGTAACAAAGAGATTCAAAAAGAGAGAATAACAATGGAAGGCAAAGGAAAAAGGTCTGGAAAGAGGAAAACAAAAGAATCTGTTTCAGACGCTCATTACCAATAAAAGAACAGGGCCTTGATATGAAAAAGGAGGATGACATAACATTGATTCTAATTTACAGCAAGTAAAGCCAAGCAATCTAAATGATCTTTTGTAAATATTGGAATTTAATCAGTCAGGATCCAGACAGCAGTAACAGAGTGGACCCACCACCAAGGATTACATGCAGGAACGTTCCATTGCTCACAGATCAATTGGTAAAAAGGCACTTCTGTGAAACATTGGCAAATACTTGGTTAGACTGGGAGAAAGGTGGATTCATAAAATTCAATAAATGTAAAGCTTGTAAGATTGGGAAGAACATGAAATCTAGCACTAATGACAACAATTGGACTATAGTCATCATCATCAATAATCTTAATTCGATCAACAAACGATCTTAAAAAAGACATAAAAAACAGATAAAACATTCAAGATAAAATGCATATTAAAATAGAACTCGTTACAATAAAACATCGGCCCCGTTAATATAAATAGCAGTAATAAAACAGATCCTTACAGTTGTCAAAGACTGTAGGAAGGTTAAAGCGGCCCTACTGTGTCCAATATTGACCTGTTTTAAAAAAGGTAGAATATACCGCTTCCTCGGAAATACATAGTCGTGTGGCGAGTGAGGTGAGAAGACTGTGCACGGAGGTGCGCGACTTATCTGTATTTTAAGGTGGTGGATAAGTACAAATGTGAGTTATAAGTATGACGGATGTATGTCATTACATCGCATACCAATACCACGCGTGCCATCACAACGCGGGTATTACTACGCAATGTCAATGACAACGACATGTCATTACATCGCAAACTTTAACCATGACTATGCCTTTACCACACAACGCAAAGGCATGCGTGGTAACACTATACTCGTGGTTAAAGTTTGCAAGGTATGTGACTACCCTACCCCTGCACAACCCTTCCCCGACCCCCACTCCTCTCCCTACAATAACACTACACCACCCTGCACGACCACCCCAACACTACCCAAAAACACTACACTACACAAACACTACAACACTACCCTAAACCCTAAAACACTACCCTACCCAAACACTATAACACTACCCTAAACCCTAAAGCACTACACAAACACTACAACACTATCCTAAACCCTAAAACACTACACTACACAAACACTACAACACTACCCTAAACCCTAATGCACTACACTACACAAACCCTACAACACTACCCTAAACCCTAAAACACTACACTACACAAACACTACAACATTACCCTAAATCCTAAAACACTACACAAACACTACAACACTACCCTAACCCCTAAAACACTATACTACAACACTACCCTAAACCCTAAAACACTACTACAACACTGCCCTAAACCCTAAAACACTACACTACATAAACACTACAACACTACCCTAAACCCTAAAACACTACATAAACACTACAACACTACCCTAAACCCTAAAACACTACACTACACCAACACTACCCTAAACCCTAAAACACTACACTACACCAACAATACAACACTACCCTAAACCCTAAAACACTACACTACACAAACACTACAACACTACCCTAAACCCTAAAACACTACACTACACAAACCCTACAACACTACCCTAAACCCTAAAACACTACACTACACAAACACTACAACATTACCCTAAACCCTAAAACACTACACAAACACTATAACACTACCCTAAACCCTAAAACACTATACTACAACAATACCCTAAACCCTAAAACATTACACTACACCAACACTACAACACTACCCTAAACCCTAAAACACTACACTACACAAACACTACAACACTACCCTAAACCCTAAAACACTACACTACACAAACCCTACAACACTACCCTAAACCCTAAAACACTACACTACACAAACACTACAACACTACCCTAAACCCTAAAATACTACACAAACACTACAACACTACACTAAACCCTAAAACACTACACTACACCAACACTACCCTAAACCCTAAAACATTACACTACACCAACACTACAACACTACCCTAAACCCTAAAACACTACACTACACAAACACTACAACACTACCCTAAAACACTACACTACACAAACACTACAACACTACCCTAAACCCTAAAACACTACACTACACAAACACTAAAACACTACCCTAAAACACTACACTACACCAACACTACAACACTACCCTAAACCCTAAAACTCTACACAAACACTACAACACTACCCTAAACCCTAAATCACCACACTACACAAACACTACAACACTACCCTAAACCCTAAAACACCACACTACACAAACACTACAACACTACCCTAAACCCTAAAACACTACACTACACAAACACTACCCTAAACCCTAAAACACTACACTACACTACACAAACACTACTACTGCACTAAACCCTAAAACACTGACACTACCCTAAAACACTACACTACACAAACACCCTAAAACTACCCTAAAACATAAAACACAACCCCACACAACACACACATTACAACACTACTTTAACACTACCCTAAACCCTACAAAAGTAACCCCCACCCCAAGCGCAATCCCCCTTACGTCTCTTTCCTCGTGGTTCCTCTCCTGCATCGCCATCTCTGCTCCTGGTTCCTGCTTCCAGCATCGTCTGAGGGGCGGTGCGCGTCCTTGTGAGGAAACAGCCTCAGTTTCCTCACAATGACGTGAATAGCCATTACATCGCATGCGTTATAAAAGCGCATGCAATGTAATGGTATGTGTAGTAAACGCTGCGTGTTGTTACATCGCATGCATTGTAAAGCATGAAATGTAATGACTACGCGTGGTAAAAAACGCGTAGTCATGGCTGTTTCCCAAGTATGACATATCTGTTTCAAAGTGCTGACTAAATGATAAATTAAAGATATAACTATAACTGTAGAATTTCTAATGTTTGCGTAGTTTAAGTTGTATTTGTATACCAAACATACATAGTTTTCCAAACTATATCTTATCCTTAAACTTTGAGGGTTTTTTTGTGAATTGTAATGGTTTTTGTAATGTTACTAAGAAACATTTTATATTAGTATAGTTTAGTGTTATGGACTGGAGTGTTATTGGGTGGAGTGTGGTACAATATAGTGCAGGATATTGTTGTGAAGTGTATTATGGTACAGTATATTTTAATATTCTAGAGTGGAAGAGAGTGAATTAGATATACTTGACTGATGTACACTGTAATTGCCTACAGCTAAGTGGCGTAGAGTGGAGCTGCATACAGTGTAGTGGCATAAACTGAATTCGGATACAGTAGAGTGGTGTATATTACACAGGCATACAGTGTACTGACATACTGTGCAGTGGTATACATTGGGATGGTATAAAGTGGAGTGTGGTAAAGTGGAGTTACTTACTGTAAATATTGTAGTGTATTCACGTACACTGTAGTGGTATACAGTAGAGTGCTATAGAGTGAAGTATTGTATACTATAGGGGCATATATTCATATTTTGTATACTTAAATAGAGCCCAGTCGAGTGGCATGCATTGGATTGTAGTACAACGCCGTTGTGTAGCGTGGAATACTGTACACTGGAGTGGGGTATAGTGGAGTGCCATATAGTGGAGTGGGGTACAGTTGAGTGATGTACAGTGGGCTTACGTAAAGTCGAGTGTCATATAGTTTTGTGCTGTAGAGTAAAATTGCTTACATTTGAGTGCCGTATATTGGGGTGTAGTACAGTGAAGTGGTGCATAGTGGAATAGTGTACACTAAAGTGGTGTACAGCGTGATAGAGTTCAATGCAATTGTATACTGGAGTAGTCTGTAGTTTAGTACCATACAGTGGAGTAGCATACAATTAAGTAGTGTTTACTGTAATAACACTGAGTTTACTAGCTTTAAGTCTTGAGAAGTATATTTGAGTGGCATATAGTGGAGTTGCGTAAAATAGGGTGTTGTACAAACAAATGGGGTTAATTGCAGAAGCGTAGAGTGTCCTGACGTACACTGAAGTGTCATTTAGTGGAGTGGCAAAGAAGATACTTTTGTAAACTGAAATAGCAGACTGTAGCTTGTGATACAGTGCAGTGGCATATACTGCATTTTAGTGGAATTGAGTGTCATAGAGTGGAGCAACATACACTGAAATTGGGTACACGTCAGTAGTGTACCATTTAGTAGGGCATAGTGCATTCCCATATAGTGGAGCTGCACGACCTGGAGATCCATACAGTGGAATAGAGTACAGTTGCAAGCAGCACAGTGATGGGTTTTCCAGTAAACTGGCATACACAAACGTGTAATAGAAGACAGTGGTGAACAATATAGTGGCATGGAATGAAGTGGTGTACACGGAGTGCCATACAGTGGAGTTAGGTGGACTAGAGTCGAGTAATGTATAGTGGATTCAGGTAAAAATGAATGGCATATAGTGTAGTGTCATTAAGTGGATTGGCATATTCTAAATATTGTAAAGTGCAGTGGGGTAAAGTGAACAGTTATACAGTGGAGTGGTGTAAAGTGGAGTGTGTAAGTAAAATGAAAGGGATCATTAAATTATGTGAAAACATGAATATTATATCTGAAAAATATAAATTATATCTAAATGTTAATTTTATGACTGTATATATACATAATGTAAGTCATTGTAAAGTTATACATTGCAAAGTTCACTGTATACCATAGTACAAGCGGCTTAGAACTGGTGATGTGATTGGCCGATGTCTGTGTTTACCAAAGGTAAAGATTAGCCACATAAATTTTGTGATAATTCTGAATTATTGTACGCTCAGTGTTTTGCTGACTTGTGGGTTAGGCTGTTACAAATTAAGAATTATAAAGTGTTATTATTGTTAACATCCTATTACCACTTTAATAAAGTGGTAATAGGTTAACTTTTTGGTTTTGAAAATTGTACATATTAACGACCCATAGTTCTTTTTTACATTCTATACCTTGATAAGTTTGCATGTGTTTGAGGAATGTCTGCATATTTTAGCAGACTTCTTCCACCGGTTTAATTGTTGAAGGAGTTTTGTGGGGTTGGCTGAAGGGGGTGTAAAGAAAAAAGTGTGCTCCCGTTTGGTGCTTAAATCAAATAGATTTAGCATGCACTTTTATATTTTGTGTTATGCAAAAAAAAAAGTTGTATTTTGTTTAAATTTGTCAGGATTACATATTATGGTGAGCACATGTTTATTTTGTGTAGTGCAGGTAAGTAATGTAATTATGCTATACGGTTAAATGTATTTAAAGTTGGTAATATTTGTTTTTGCGGAACTGTTGCAAAATATGGGGGTATTTTGCTGCAGTACCATGGTAAATAGTTATTATAAGTCATTAGTTGATTAGATAATCATTGGCGTTACAAAAGTTAAAGGCAGCCATGTTGCTTATAGCTACACTTTACCTGTGTTGTGCATTACGTCTTCCGATATAGGTATGTATTAGGTTTGTTATTTTTGCATTAACTATTACCACTTTGCTAAACTGGTAATAGGTAGAGCAAAATATTCATAAATTGTTTGAGATATTTTGTTTAACAACTGCGGAGTAGTGCAGGGGTGCTGCCGTACACAAGAATTTTTTTCTAAGGTTTGCATTTTTTTTATTAAAATACTTTAGCACACTATACTACTAAAATACAGTGTCTTAAAATGTATTTTCACTGGTTCGCTTTTTTGGTATAGCGGTACTCGTATTTATTTTTAAAAATATGTATCAACTCATAAATATTTTTCCCTACCTATTACCACTTTAGTAAAGTGGTAATAGGTGTGGGAAAAACACACACCTAATACTTACCTAGATTGAATAGCATAACGCAGACCACAGGGCAACTCGAGCTAAAAACAAGATGACTGCCTTTAACTTTTGTAAAGGCAGTCATTAGCCAATCAGCTAATGACTTGTCATCATTATATACTGCGATAGAACCACGGTACTACCGTGGCCACAAATATAAGTACATTAAAAGCACTTAAAACATATGAAATACTTGCCCTACTTACCAGCAGTACCCCACAGAATCATCTGTGCACCAGAATATATAATCCTTACAAATTTTGTCAAAATCCGACGGACGGTTTTAGCGCTACATGAAATACAAAAGTCTATGTAAAAATGCATTCGATTTTACGCCTGTTTTGGGACACCCCCTTGTTTCTTTGCACCCCCTTGAAGAAACGCAGGAAAACTTTCAGGACCTTGAGAATGAAACAGGGGCAACATGTCTGCAAGCTATTTGGCTATTCGTCAAATGGGTGCAAAGTTATTAAGGGACAAAAATCCCTTTCTCTGATCACCCTAACAATAACTACAAGCTCTACAGAACTGGGAGTTGTTGCAGGTCATATGACAGAACATATCACATTTCCAAAACACTGTATTGGATATATATCTCTATTTATTTTTCTTTAGATATTTTTTTTCTTTATATTAGCTACAATTTAAACTGAGGGATGATTTGAGTCTTCCACAGCTAATGTAGAGTGCACCACCTTAGTTTAATGTTCTTTTTTTGCTAATTCTAACATCTCTGTTTGGATAATTAATTTGCTATCCTTGTGCAAAATATTTTAACTATACAGTCTAAGGGGAGGAGTTAATTTATTTTGGGGCAAGAGCCATCATTTGATCTATCCTTAACCAGGAATCCACTTTATTCCATCCAATTTAGTTATACTGCCATTTACAACAAAGGTTTCTAATCTTGGTTATTTGAGCAATTGCACTGGGAAGTTCCTCTAAGAAAGTGATTTGAAGATCCATCGTTGTTGTTTGCCATGTCTTAAACATAGCTGTGATTTGCTAGGATCACAGCATGAGAAATATAAACCCCGAAATGATTTTTGGATTCTTGCACTGTTGAAAAGTTTAAAGTGCTGATATGTCTATTGCTCTCAAGAACCTGTGTTTTGCTTGGTGCTGACAAACTGGGGCTTGCTCTATCAGTCTTATCTGGTGTTAGATTAGCCAACCTTGAGTACATACATTTTCATACGTTCATTAAAACTGGCCCACTCAGGGTTGTTTGGCTTTTTCGATGGTTTCACAGTCTCTGACATATGGCCCAGAAGCTCTGTTAGTTATACTTAATTCAAACTCTTGAAATGCTATATTCATCTTGATTGCCTGAAGTCATCATCATCGCTAAGTCTACCAAGATCTTGTATCATTAATTGCTTCACGTGACTTAGTATGTTTCATATTAAAATGTTATCTCACTCTGATAAAAAGTAGTGAATGAAAGCAAAAGGAGCAATTGATGGACGGAATGTTGAAACAATGTCAAACATTCACCCCCAATGCAGAGATCTGGGACTCAAATTTTGCACACAATGCCATTCCAGTTTAGTTCCAGCCATGGGGGGTAGGGTCAAGACTGATTTGCATATAGGTGGGTCCAAACTGGAGTGGTATGGTGAGCAAAAGAATGAGGGATTTAACCCAGATCTGTGACTGGGGGTGAGAGTTTGGAAAGTTTCAGCACTTCGACCATCATCTTGTTGTGTTGCTATGTTCGCCCTAAGTGGTTAGGGTATGCCCAGACATTTGTCCCTTGATCATTGTGCCACTGGATTCAAGCTAGCCTGGCTTATGAGGGGTGATACCCCAAAATTGGTCCCAGGATGCTTGTTTCCAGTCCAGGGAGGACCTGGCCTGGCAGTTCAGGCTGGACTGTTCCCATGTGCAACAGGGTCAAGAGACTGATTTGCATATGGCTGGGTCCAAACTGTGATAGTATGGTGAGCTAAATAATTATGGATTTAACCCAGATCTGTGACTGAGGGTGAGTGTTTGAAACGTTTTAGCACTAAGTCCATCAACTTGTTGTGTTGCTAAAAAGTAGTGAATGCTCGTAGCAGATTATACCAATGTAATAATAGATAATTAATCAAGTTAGTAAGTGTGTACCTGGGCTACTGTGATGCCACTCTTCCTGTTTCCCATGCTTCTTAACAGTGTCTGTGCGCACACAATATAAGTGTACAAATAAACTGTTACTTACTATTCCTTCTCAGACTCCCAATTGGCGTCCCATGCTTTTCAGAGCATGGAGACGCATCTACAGACAGGTAACCAATCCATTGATAGGAATGTGCGTCGACCACCCAAAGACTCTCTTCTTCCAACTCACTTTTCTTGACAAAGTGTTGTGTGCAAATTTGCACTATAATTAGTATACAAGTAAAGTGCAGCCAAACCTGACAATTGTATACATTCAAATGACATGGGTTCTGCATTCAGTCCTTGATGCTTGTTTTGTGAAAGTGAAGCAAATTGCTGGTAAGTGGGGAGAAAAGCTTAAAGAGGACGCCTCTGACTAATGATTAAACAACTTAACTTTCTAATGTTCGTATCAGAAGTGATTAACCACATCACTTCATGAAATCACATCTTTTGGAAGAAAATCCCTGACTTGGTTCTGTCTGAAAGTCAACATTAGCAGGCCACGAAAATGGTTGCTTGAAAAGAAATGATGACTCTCATTCACACTGCAAATGCACACAGCTGAATCTCTTTATTACTCTAATAAAGGAAAAGGTCTACAAAGTCCTTATTCTTATTAAAAAATAATCTCATTCTCGACGCACGAGACATATTTGTTAATAAACAGATTCACAATTTGCTCGACCACTGAAGAATCTTTTCACAAGCATCAAATACGTATAGGATCCCCTCCAACCTCCAATCCTCCCTGACTTCACGTGTACAACCACATGTGTATCATCAGTTTGCCAGAATGCTCTCTGCTCCCAGCGATCCTCTTTCTGCTGGTACCTCCCAGCATGCTCCAAGACTGGATCAATTTACTATATTTCACCCGACAAGCAACCCAGAAACACATTACCTAACCACTTCCCCACCAATGATTCGAAAGGTCTCTTGCAACCAAATTCTATTTTTATCCAAACGGTCGATACCCAGATTTCTTCAGAGATTTCATTATTGATTCTTAGACTCTGCCAACTCACACAAATGCAAGGGAAACCTCAGCTTGAACCCTCTGACTTGAGACCCTTCACTAAGGCATGGCCCCACAGAAATGTTTAAAATGACATAGAATGGTCTTTTTCTCTTTCAGTCAGATTTCAGATCACTATGTAGGAGAAAGAGGAAAACCTTCAGTTGCTGCATGATGAACTGCATCTCTTGGACGATGGTGATGTATGGTTGATCGTTCGCCTCAAGCTCTCTTTGACATGGTTTAACAAGGGAATTACTTTGGATCTCATTTGTGCTCCAGTGTATCTCTAGTAAGGTCTTAAACTGGTTCACCAGCTTCACACTTAGGGGCCGATTACGATCTGGGTTGGAAATCTCTCCGACCAAGCCATATCCGGAGTGTTTTCCGACCGAGCCGGAGTCCTGCAGTCCGACCAAGCGAGTACAATGCGGCCGTATGCTGCCGGACTCGGTTCGTTGGACTCCCATAGAAGTCAATGGGAGCCAGTCGTATGACGCGTACATGGGCTCCCATTGACTGAATGGGTACGTCTCGCACAAGGGCACCCGCTACAGTGGGTACGGGTCGGTGCCATCCGCACCGTACATGCCTGTGTTGGGGGGACCCTTGGGTCTCCCCAGGGTCTCCCCCTGTGTCCGAGTCGTAGGGCTGTGGGTGACAGGGGGTCCGACGCGGACCCCCAAAGGCAACTTCCCGGATGTTTTGCAAGCTGGACACTCTGGCTCGCACCAGCTGTCCGACGCGTGCATCGTACTGGCTCGGTAGTAAATCGCATCCATTGCACACCGCGGTTAGCTTACGGCCGAGACGTACGGAGCGGTTTGGACCCGGAAACGACTCGGTCGGTGAATTTCACATAGCTCGCACTGTACTTGCTCGCTCGTACAGCTGTACGAGTCAGGCAGAAAACACGCGTACGGCTCGTAGTTTTTTCGGCCGGATCACGTTCAGTGCCCTTCCGACCCGGATCGGCATCGGCCCCTAAGAAGGATATAATTTGCCTAATAGGAAACCCACCGACTCTTTCATCTGAATCTTTGATATGGTTTCCTATAGGCTCATCCCTGTCACCCAGCTATTCTGTCTATAGTTTAAACCACATGTGATCTTTATGGCAACACAGGGTATGTTCTCTCACTCGTGTGCAGATGATGCCTACTTCTTTTTAAGAGTCTTTCTCCTATTTCTAATGATGTAAAACAAAACTCCTACCTTCGCCTAATTGACTAAAGGATGTCACCCTTTTAAATTCAGCCTGATTAAGATCCAGTTCAAAACCCTCACCCCGTTTGGGCATTAATCACTTCTACTATTACATCTCTCCAGCCCGGGCTTATTCTCTTACTAGCCCTGCTTCGGCTAAAACCTTACATTCCAAACTAGACATCTGTTCTCTCAATTTAGGAACACACCTTGAAAGTGGCAAACTTTTTCTTTTGAGTTCACTTTCTCTGTAGAATAAATCCACCCATTGCCCCTAGAATCCCTTAACACCTGCATCTATTCGCATCAACCCTAGTCACTCCGATTACTGAAAAAGAGAAACTGATAACAGCCAGACGGACGGCAAGCACAAGAAGCAAGAACATATTCAATGTGCAGCCTAGCAAAGCTGAAAAAAACAAGCAATGGACATAGCCAAGACTTCCTAGACCAGGATCTTCAGAACTGGAGGAACACCATCTTTTCTGGCACTGTACTTACTGCCACAATAATTCTCTTCCAACTCTAACCACAACATAACTTTTCAGGAGGTCATACAACTTTTTCTCTCCAGATCATGATCTCTCTCTTTCTTCATGTTGTGCCAAGTAATACCTGGCCCAGATGTAATTCTGCTACACTGGCGTAATTACTATCGTAATTTCGTCAATTTCACATTATGCTTCTTACCTGAAATTCCTAAAATTGCTCTATTATGCCAAATTGCGGAAGTGCATGCCATTTGTGAAAAAAGTGCTCATGTGCTCAGCAACTACATGAACAGCTGTTGTTTGCGGCACCAGTGTTTTTTGCAGAATTACGAGCAAGACATTCACATTTTGCACTAAAATATAGCGCTTCTTTTGCATTTTACATAAGTGTGCCTAATTTGATGTAATGTTCCTGAAATTTTGCATAGTTTAGCAAAAAGAAATGAATTTCGCACACAGCTACTTGTGATCTATCAAACAATAGAGACACCGACTTCGAGTCCAGAGAAATTCAAATGTCTGTTTTTGGAGTGTGCAGTAATTCATGCTAGAAACAGGTGAGCATCCAATCCCCTCCCTGTTGTGCCTTTAGGGTTTAGTGGCAATGCTTACTAATGGGATTCTACAAGGACCGGAATTGTACCAATGCCTTAAAACACATTTCAACCACTATTGAAGTATTTTACAAAAAAAAGGAAAGAACTCTGAATTATTTAAGTAGAACGTGTTTTCTACCTTGTGTTCAGTGACCTAGTCTCACAATCTCACAGCATAATGATTTCGAAGGCTAACAATTGGATTTCCTGCATCGTTCTCATATAAAGGAGACCACAAAAAGGGAACTTGCACAAGGCTTCTCTTCATAGAAGATTATCACCTTCAGTCAGTGCCACGAGACGTCTTGAGTGAAGTTACATGACAATATCTTCCTGTAATAAATGTTGAGAACTGGTACATTTTTTTATCTGACACGTCATTTGCCACCACTGTATCTGTCCAAATGTGCATAGTTCTGTTTTGATTGTATGTTTGATCGCTGTGGAGTAGCAGTATACCTCTTCTCTATTGCAGTCACCGTCAGTTCCACCGTGGGATGGATCGTCAATGAGACTGCACCAGGAGAGGCCACTGGCTTCGACCCCTTCCTCTTCTCCATCGGTATGTTTGTGTGAATCACTCTGGCGACAGAAGTCTGGCCAATCTCCAGTAATATACAGAGTTGTGGTTTCCATTGTGGTAGTTACCAGGGTCGGACTGGCCTGTAGGGCGATTAGCGGACCGTACCTGATGCACTGGCCTGACTGGTCAGTGTATGCTCTGGTTTTTTAGCTGTTCCTGGGCCTGTTTCATGGTCTGCTTGGGCCGTTTTTTACTGTTGTTTTCCTTGAAATTAAAGCAAACATTGCCTGCAGCAAGTTCAAATGCATGCAATCTTCCATGTATAGCACAACACTCATAGATTGTGTCTTAGATCAAATCAGTAAATATGAAACTTTCCTATAAGAGGAGTTGATCACCCAGATGTTAACATTATAACACGTTTTGTCCTTGTAAACCGTGCTGCCCAGCACTTTGCTCATCACATGCAGTGAACAGGGGGCAAAGGTTCTACCGCTTGGAAATGTATTGTAGACTCAGTGAAAGATTAACAGCGAATTGCCAAGAGGAAAGGATGACCTGGTTAATGAACACCGGCTTTTAGTTCTTTATCCCCTGGTTGGCAGTCTTCGTTATTGCCTGGATTATCTATGGACAAGGCATTGCCCAACACAACAACGCGCTGTTAGAAATGTTTGTTTGAGCTTTAAAAGCCAAAGCTAATTAGAAACAGAATGTGACACGTGGCAGTGACAGGCACCGACGGGCAGCTCTAGGATCAACATACACTTTATGAGGGTGAGCTGTGGCTGGGAGTGCACAGACAACTGTGAAATTTATTGTCCTCTCCTCACAAAGTAGACAGAATGGTGCCACTCTGCCTATGTGTAATTCTGAAGATGTTTCCATTCACTTTATGGGGTCAATATATTTCTTACTGGTGCATCTAATTGTAAACATATTCATAGGTTCATTATTTATGT
Source organism: Triturus cristatus (assembly GCF_964204655.1). Classification (NCBI taxonomy): domain Eukaryota; kingdom Metazoa; phylum Chordata; class Amphibia; order Caudata; family Salamandridae; genus Triturus; species Triturus cristatus. The sequence continues at coordinate 697,541,585 of NC_140588.1, forward strand.
CCAACAATACTTACATTCAAGGTGGACATGCATGTTATTACATTACATGGAAGAGTGTAATCTCCCTATTAAGGCCCATCACGAGTCACCTGTGACAATTTATTGCAAGCACATTTTTATCTCGCAGTGTCCCTCTCTAGTGAAGTATTTATGAATGGTAGCAGAGAAAGATGCGTACGGTGATTTCATGATAGCCCTACTGAACTTTAAGAGGTGCACAACGCACCTGACGTGTGACTGACTCTGCCCCAGCCGTACAGCACTGTCAGATAGGTACCTAACATGCACTTTACATGTGACACATCACCACAGCCCTACCAGCCTACGAAGTGTGTAAATGGCATTCGGCTCAGTCCTTCTGGTCTTTCACGGGTGTGCCTGACACGACAGCCTTTCAGGGTCTTCTCTGACATGTGACTATGTCCTACCCTGGAGCATATAAAAGGTGCACCCATCACGTGACTGACTGCCTTGTCTATCTGTTACATGTGCGCAACGTGTGACTGACTCTTCTGCATTGTTACTGGCGTTTCAGATGTGCGTGTGTTTTCTGTCTGGCTCTGCTTCAGGTCTCCTAGTCTGGCCTTTCAATGAGATTACCACAGAATTCCCAGCCTGTCAAATGTATGGCTGGTATGTAACCTACTCTGCTACGGCCAGTGTCAACGGTGTGCCCCATATACGAGTAACTAAAGCCAATCCTGCTTGCCTATCCAGAGGTGCGCCTGGCGTGTGATTAACTCTGACCCAGCCTACTGTCTGTTCGGAATCACAGCCCTTTTAGGAATTCCCTCGTTTCCCCAGAGGCCAGCCTTCCATCCGTCCCTACTTGCCTCAAAAGTGCTCTCTAATTTTGGAATACATTTCAGAGGTTCACATCATATGTGTTGAAACCCAAGACTGCATTTTTCACAATTCTAAAGGGGGCCGAGTGCTCTCTGAATGTATTTAAAATAGAAGCAAAGAGCAGATTTTAGTTGCACATTTTGTCATGTTTCTGGTCACAGAAAACACAGGGTCTGATTCACTAAGAAGGTAAGCTCGCTGATTCACACTTCCATGTAGTATAGATTTACTGCTTTCTGGAATTCACAAACCTTCCCAAGGAATCACCGGAAAGCTGCTCCAGGTGCAGGATTCTTTGCATATTCCTCAAGATCATGTGACCTTTCTAACATGATACCGTTTCTGCAGTGCGGCATTCTACATAGTTGAGAAGAGGGGAATAGGATCTGTTATGCAAAAGCACATTTTTGTGTCCATGGGGAAATGGTTTTTGCTGTGGAGAAACCCCATTCCCTATAACACCCTATAAATCTCCGTGTGATCCATTCCCATTCCTATCATGGAAAGAAATTTACACCAGTTCTTGGCTAGAATAAAAATCATACATTTCCAGGGTGGAAAAGAGTTTGTGAATGTACATGTTTGTGGGCATTCACATACTTCCAAGGCTAACCACGCTTTAGATTATCAATTTTTCTTCCCGTTGAGTGAGATTTACGGATGCAGGGGACTCACTTCACATTTGTATGAGAGCTCTCAGCACCCTGAAATGTGCTTACACCTACTATGAACCCTTTTGTGAATTACTGGCAGATGTAACAAAAGTTACATTTAGTAAGAAACTTACATTTATGGCCAAATGTACCTCTGTGAATAGGGCCAACTGTGCCCATTTGCAAGCCTGAACTCACATATAAGAGAGACTCCTGGAATGTTTTCTGAAGTCGACCTTGCAGCACAGAAATGAAGAAAAGAGGATGTACATCCTTATAGGGACTCAGTTCACTGCTGCAACAATGAAATGAAAACATGGTGTATGGTGATTATGAAATGGCAAAGCTCCATACATCATGACCATCAGTTATAATCATGCAATGGCAGATGGTGAATGCATTGGTGGTTGGGCACATTTTTTAGTGGTGAGACTAGGGGGTGGGAGGAAACAACCAAAATGGAAGACATAATTAGAATTCTTAAAATTGTACTTACCTGCCGCTACGGCTGCTGCGTTGCTCCTCTCCCGATCCTTGACTCCAGCTGCATACTGCGCAGGCTCCCAGATGCCAATCCAGGCGCTTCTCTGATGCCTTGAATATTATTCCCAGCATGAGAGAAGCATTGGATTGGTCTGAGCAGGCTGGTGTGCTGCTCAGACAGTACCTGGGAGCCTGTGGCGTTTCTACAACCTGGCTGTGAAACACTGCTGGGTTGGAGAAACCTAAGTGCGCATGTCTGTTTGGCCAGCCTAAGACAGTCGGCTAAACTGACATGCACAGATAAAATATTCCACCATTCCTCCCCCTGCCATGCCTGTTACACAGGATTGCTTGGCCCGCCACGCTGAACACTTGCATTGTTGGCTATCTGACAGGCAAAAATAAAATCATAATAAAATGCTTTTATTATCATTTTATTTTTTATCTTTTAGCAGGGGGTGGTGATCCTCTGACATTACGGAGGATACGCCCCTGTGTGAATGACATGAGCAATAAATGGCAGAGCTCAGAATGTCAACAAAAACACCAGGATGCCACAGTATGCTCCTCACTGAATACATTCCATTGATGAACTATTCTGACTGACATTGACACCGATGGTGACAAAAACACATATGTTTTTCCAAAGCTGAAACAAAGGGGATTGCCTGAGAACATCCACCTAACCAAGGAAAACAAATTGCTACAACTGTTATCCAAATTCAGCTTTTTATTGTGAAAAATAGTCATGGGCTGAGTCACAGAAAAAGTATGACATATTCACTCAAGTCGCTTCTTCTGTGTGTAATAAATGTATAACTTTTTGGAAGATTCATTAAGTATGCGTGAAAAACTGCAACACTGAAATCCCAGAAGTACACATGGAATTATTTTGAATATTTAATTTAAGACCATGCTTAAGCTTTTTTGCTTACATTAATGTACATATTGTATGTTAGACCAGGCATCCTTGGTGTGGTTCCCCTCTAAACTTTTGCCTTCAATGCTCCTGTTTGCTGAATTTGTTTTTGCTGGATTTAGGACTCTACGCACTTTACCACTGCTAACCAGTGCTAAAGTGCGTGTGCTCTCTCCTTAAAACATGGTGAAATACGCTACACCCAATTGGCCTATTTTATTTACTTGTCAATCTAGTAAAGTGTTACTACATGGGTTCAGGGCCTGTAAAGTAAATGCTACAAGTGGGACTGCAGCACTCATTGTGCCACCCACTAAAGTAACCCTTTAAACACTTATCAGACCTGCCATTGCAGCCTGTGGATGCAGTTTTAAATGTCCATGTTTACCTGGCAAAATAAACCTTTTGCTAAGCACAAACCTTCCTTTTTAACATACATAAGTTACCCCTAGGGTAGACCTTGACCAGCCCAGAGGGTAGGGTGCAGTGTATTTTAAAAGCAGGACATGTCCTGTTAGTGAAAAGCTCCTAAATTCATTTTTCCCTACTGCAAGGCCTGCCTCTCCCATTGGATAACATTGGTGTTACCTTATTACATTTATTGATCTATAACTTCCAATTGAGAGCAGATGGAGAGATCGAGATTGGTGTCCAAAGAATTGAAATTACAAGCTCCTTTTATGGGTAAAGTCGGATTTTTGTCACAATTCTGAAAATGTAACTTTTAGAAAGTTGGCAATTTTTGTCCTGACCATTTGGTGCCTGCAGCCTGATACTGGGCCACATGACTAGGTGTAACTGGCAGTCGGTCTTTGTGTAGTGCTACCAAACAGTGAGACAAAGGGAAGATAGGTGTTGTCAGATGGGCCACTCTGAGTTAATGAGGTGGAGGAGCTCACACTTACCACACTTGCTCATCACAAGAGCTCTGCCTGAACACACTCGCAAAGGGTTGACACTGGTCTTTTGTGGACCAGGACATGGAGGAAGGGAGATGTCTGCCACTTCGGGGGGGTGGGGGTGGACACCTCCAGAAGCTTCCTCCACTTCAAAGTGGGCTTCAGGTATAAATATTGGATCTCAGACCCCAACTCTTCATTACATTTCTGAATCTGTGGACTTTGCCAGAAAGAACTGCTGTGATGCTAAAAGACTGCCACTCTGAATGAATTAATATTTTACAAAGCGTGCATATGCCCATAGGCTTCTTGGCGTTAGCAAATTGACTGAGCTAGATTATGATCCTGGTGAGACTAATTTGAAAACAGCCACGTTTTGAGTGATTTTCTGAAATGAGTCAAGTTGGTGTGAGATTTTAATTGCAAAAGCAAACTGTTCCACAATTTTACGGTGGACGAGATAAAGCTTCTGCCACCCCAAAGTGCCCTTTTAGACATCACTATATTCTTTGAAAATGTGGAAAGTAGCATTCTATTAGGGAGGTACCATTGGGACCTAGTCTTTTGAGATTCCGGGCCAGAGTCATGAAACATTTTCTGAGCAATGCAGAGGGCCTTAAAAGCAACCAATTTTTCCACCGTCAGACAGTGAAGATCAACTATTACCTGGGAGACTGACTGAATTTTGGAATATTAAGGAGAAGGCAGGAAGCTGCATTTTGTAGGATCTAGAGTTTATTTAGTAATCATTGTTGAATGTCAACATAGAGAATTGCAATAGTTGATTGTGGTTAGCACTAGGGCAACAATTACTCTTTTCTGAAGCTCAAAAGGGATGTAGAAAACGTTTTCTTCAGAATTCTTAGAAGATAGAAACATGTCGAAGTGACTTGATTGATTTGGTCTGAGTAAGTCAATTTATCGTCAAACAGTACTCCCAGACTCTTGACTGTTATAGCAGGAAATGGAAGACTTTCAAAATCCTGAGGACACTAGATGAGTGACCAAAAAGAGGAGTCATTCCCGAACAGAAGACCCTCAGTTTTACATGAGTTAAGTTTGAGGCAGTTATTTCCCATCCTTCTGTCAGCCTCCAACATGCAATTTCAGCAACGCTTTGCCACCTCTGGAAGGTCATTTGAAATGGAGACCACAATCTGGGTGTCATCAGTATAACAAACTAAGGAGAACCCGAAGGAACAAATCAGTTTTGCTAAAGGTGTGACATACACATTGAATAGTGTAGGGCTTAGTGATGGCCCTTGTGAAACTCCAAAGGGGAGGGAGAAAGGCTTGGATACATGATCACCAAGAGCAACCGATTGTTTTCTGTCTGAGAGAAAGGAACATGGGGGTATATTTACAAGGGCATTATCGCCGCTTTAGCGGCACTTTATGCCGCTAAAGCGGCGATAATTTCATCGCCCTATTAACAAGGTGGCGCTAACATGCATTAGCGCATGTTAGCTGCCGTTTTAGTAACGCCACGCATCTTAGCGATATACATCGCTAATGAGATGCACAGTAGGCGTACCTTACCGTAACACCATGACAAAAGGTCCCGAACAGGACATCACGTTATTTACAACGTGGCCCTGGAACCACGAAGCGATGATGTAAGCCGCGCTAACCGTGGTTTACGCCGGATCCTTACGCCTGGTCAAAACTTGACTAAGGCATGTTTTGAATGGGAGGTGGATTCTTTGGTTACGTCCACACTCCCCTATTATCAAGCTTTTCATTAGCGTGTTAAATCATCGCTTGATTTCACACGCTAATGATGAATATCGCCGTCTATAGCAGGTTTGTACATCGCCTGTGAGCAAGGCATTGTAAATATGCCGCTAACACGGCGATGTAAACCTGCGATAGGTGGCGATATTCCAAATCGCACTAAGCTGGATTTGCGATGTTTAACGCTATTCGAGTCCCTAATCCCTATGATCTCAAGATGGCCAATAGCACTTTGTGATTGACAGTGTCAAACAACGCATACAAATCTGGGAGGATAAGTGCAGCATTACCACTGTGATCTACTATCGCTCTGACCTCTTCCATTGCCACAATCAGCGCAGTACTGTGATTGCCTCTAAAGCCAAACTGAGATGAATCTAACAGATGATTACTATTAAGAAATGAGGATAGTTCAATATTCATAAACTTTTCCTCTATTTTAGCTAGGAACTGGAAGCCGAGAAATGGGATAGTTGCTCATTACTTTGTGTGGGTGGAACAAAGGTTTCTTTATGAACGGTAAAACAGAAGCCTTTTTCCAAGGTCTTGGAAATTGTCCTAATTTAAACATACTGTTTAAAACCTGGGTGAAGTGTAATGCTATTGTTTCTGGAACAAGGTAGTGGATTCTAGGAGGGCAGGGATCTGGGGGGGGGTGTAAGATTTAGTTAAGTCAATTAGTTTTGTTACCAACTCTACTGTCAAAGGGGTAAAATCATTAAAAGTCCTGAATACTACAAAAGGGCATTCTGATATAGGGTCAGATAATTCCGCTTGCTTAAAGGAGGAGACAAACTTCAATAACTTTAGGTTGAAAATCATCAGTCAATTTGTCACAGAAGGATTGGTTAAGGCCAGATGTATTTTTGTTGTTGAAGTTTACGAGTGTATTGACCATCTTAAAGTGTTCATTAGGAGAACGTTTAGCGGTTTTGATTTTTTCAGTATACTAGGTAGACTTTTCAGTCATATACATAGCTTTATATTGTTTACGCACCTCTTATACTTGTCTCTTTCGTGAGGCCTATAGTTTTTCCTCCATTTTTATTCCTGTCTTCTACAAATTTGTTTTTGTTATCTTAGGTTGACCGATCATCAAGCGGCTGATGGTTTACCTATATGGGTTTTTAAAGTGGCCAGCCAATCCACTGCTTTACTTATCCATTTGGTATAGTTTGAGGTTGCTATGTCCACGTCATTAACCAGAAATGGTTGGGTATCACAGAAGTTCCTGAAACTTATTTCCATCAATTTTGTGCCTAACTCGTGATTTAACAGTTTGGGAGGGGTCAGTACCCAGTGCTACTTTATTAGGAATCTCCATGGAGAAAACTATTGCTTTATGGTCTGATCATCTCAGATGTAGAGAGGACACAAATGTGAGAGCTGGATTATTGGTAAAAATATATCACAAGCAAGAAACCCTTGGGTCTATGGAACAAGAGGAACTGTCATAAGGAGTGACCTAGCTGCATGGGGGTATCCCTTTAAAACAACAAAATCCCTCACCCACCTAAGGTGGCATGCTTCATCATTGAGATTCTCCCAGTGCCGTGATGCCTAGTCACAGCGCTGGCTACAACCCCCTCACTGAGGGGTAGGAGCTTAGGGATGATTTGTATGGAGAAAGGTATACTAAATACTACAATGAGAGCTCAAGGTTAGTGGCATTTGCTGATCAAGATATTGAACAGTTAACTGATAACATTTTGAGCTTTGGCCTTGCACAAATGGTCCATACTACCACTCATTTAGCCAGCCACACTCTTGATGGCATTTTTACCAATAATTTATCACACAGAGAAAAGGGGGTTTGGGGTCCAAGGAGTCTTAAAGACCTGCAAGGGTTAGCTCCCCACCCAAAGTATATGTTACAAGCAAGAAACCCTCAAATCTATGGAACAAGAGGAACTGTCATAAGGAGTGACCTAGCCCTCGTGGGGGTATCCCTTTAAAAGGACAAAATCCCTCACCCACCTAAGATGGCATGCTTCATCATTAGGATTCTCCTTCTGCCGTGATGCCTAGTCACAGCACATGCTACAACCCCCTCGCTGAGAGAGAGGAGCTCAGGGATGTTTTGTATGGAGAAAGGTATACTAAATACCACAATGAGAGCTCAAGGTTAGTGGGGACAGCAGCACAAAGTTAAAATGTGTGAGAATAAAACTATCTCCAGGGTACGTAATATCCCTTTATTCGTGCATCCATGGGCCAGGATTAAAAACAGGGCACTTGCTGGAGGAGCATATACCCGCAGTTAGCGTCAGAGTATGGTCGGCATGTTTCAGTCTTGTCACCATCTCAGCGAGGTGCAGTAGCTTTCTTCAGTACTAACTAGTGCTGCTGCTCAATAGATTGTAACAAATAAAAGTGAAAAATAACTATAAATGATGCAAAACCATCCAGTGATCCTTCGTTAGTCTGAATTTCGAAGGGATTCACTGGCGGTCCCTAAAGAAATGTGTACATAAAGATTTTGTCAAATTTGCTCTAAATCTAGGTCAAAGTATAGGACAGTAGTAGTGGCTCCATTAAGTCCATGCAAATTTGCATTTATGCCAAAGCTATATGTTAGAAATTCCGTCATTTCATTACAGCTCCAGGCTTATAAAATAATTAAAAAACAAAGTACAGGAGTAAACCCGTTAACCCAGGTGAGACCGGGTGGTGTATGTACCAAAGCAACAATGTCTCAACTGGTGATAATTTGGGAGGACAATTATGTAGTCAATGATACAAATATGTACATGCCAGTATTTCAATTCAGGCTGAATTGATTGACCACAACAGTGCCGAAGTTCTGTGCTGGGTAGTCGACGGTGTTTCAACCTGCACAATTCCAGGTCATCATCAGTACAACGGTCACTAATTTCATAGTAGTGCTGATGGGAAGTACTACAGAGAAACGAGTCTTGCTGGGTGGCCTTAAAGGTCCAGCGAGGTGGAAGATCACTGAGATTCCACTGTCAGAGATCAGTGGATGATCTGGCGTGGAAACACAAGGGGAAACACAGGGGTTGATCAAGAATTCGTAACCTGAAGGGTTAGCATGGGTCGATTCAGACAGGGTTCCAAAGGATCCAGGGGCAAGGATATAAACCAGTGGGAGATCAGACAATGATCTGGTGTGGAAACTTAGTAGGTGATCAAATCGTAACCTGGAATGAAATGAAAACAGATTTATAAAGCGCAACTCAACCCAATGGGCATCAAGGCACCTAACCAAAAGCTAGATAGATAAAATAGACTTGCTTACTGGTAGGCCTTAATAAAACACCATGTTTTGAGCGCTTTTTTAAACTGGTCTAGTGACGGTTGGGCCTTAATTTCTGCAGGAAGGGCCTTCCATAAACGGGGAGCCAAATTGGAGAAAGCTCTACCACCCCATCTGACTTTCTTTACCCGGGGAACTACCAAAAGATTCTTCTCAGAGGAACGCAGGCTCCTGCTCGGAGTATAGAAGGTTAGCAAAGAACCTAGTGCGTTAGAGGATCCGGAGAATAGGGCTCCAAACACTAAGCACAGGAGTTTAAAAGAAATCCTCTGCTGGATTAGAAGTCAGTGCAGACTTTTTCTGGCTAAAGTAGCCGAGGACAGAATTGGTGCGGCGATAACAAATCTTGCTGCGGCATTCTGTACCACCTGGAGGCGAGAGATGAGACCCTTGTTGATATCAGCATACAAAGCATTACAGTAGTCCAATCTTGAACCCACAAGAGCAACTACCGCCTGCTTACGAGCCTGAGGGGAGAGATAGTGAACAATTCTCCTCAGAATCTTGATAACCCCCCAAGAGGTGGCCAACGTTCTATTAACCTGTAGAGTCATATTCAGTGAGGTGTCAAATATAACGCCGAGATTCCTAGCCGAACAAGATGGCATAGGGCAATTTCCCAAAGATGGGGGCCACCACTCATTGGACCAGATATCCTGATTATTCCCAAAAATCAGCACCTCTGTTTTTTCGCCGTTCAACTTCAGGGAATTTTGAATCATCCATTCTGCGACTGCTTGCATGCAGTTCCTGAAGTTGAGAGCGGAGGTGCAGGCCGAATGAGCTAAGGACACCATAATTTGGGTATCATCGGCGTATGACACCACTTCCATCCCCTGAGATTTCACAAGCCTAGCAAGTGGGGCCACATAGATATTGAACAGGGTCGGACTCAAGGCCGACCCCTGTGGGACCCCACATTCCAGGGATTTAGCAGGGGAGAGGAACTCTCCAAGCTTGACCCTCAGCTCTCTTAGCTCTAAAAAAGAGCACAGAAGGCTCAAGGCCGGGCCCGCTACTCCTAACTCCCTCAAACGAGATGTTAAAGTTGAGGGAGACAGGGTATCGAAAGCTGCCGTAAGATCCAATAGGACCAGAAGTGTGGTCTGACCTTGATCCACCTTCAGTCGGATGTTATTCACCACCATAGTAAGTGCCGACTCCGTACTATGGAATTTTCTGAAACCATGTTGGGAGTTGTCCAGATAGCCAGAGGAGTCCAGAAAGGCCGACAGATGAAAATTCAGGTGGGATTCGAGCATTTTAGCTGGAGCGGGCAGCAGAGATATCGGACGGAAGTTTTTCAGTATTTCTGGGTCCAAGGTGGGCTTCTTAAGCAAGGGCCTCACTATCGCCTTTTTCCAGGTTACTGGAAAGGTCCCCTGTGCCATGGCATCGTTCATCACCTCCAACAAAGGAGGTAGTAACGTATCCTGACATGATTTCAACACTTTCAGGGGACAAGGGTTCAGAGGAGAGGCTGATTTTGTCTTTTTCAGCAAAAGCTCAAGCTCCTCAAGGGACAGCGGAGGAAAATGGGTAAGGGTCTTAAACGGATCTCTATTCCACGACCCCATTTTTTCCAAGGCCGAGGGAGGATGAATTCCCAAAGTGCTCCTCTGTGATTCCAGGGCATGGTAGATGTCCTCGATTTTATTATGGAAGAACTCCGAGATTTTATTGCACAGCTCTTGCGACCCTACCACAGGATCAGGCACTTGAAGAGAACAGAGGGAATCCACGATCTTAAAAAGTTCCTTAGATGACGAAAGGGATGAGGTAAGATTAGAGAAGAACTCCTGCTTTACCTTTATCACCCTGGCCTTATAATCTCGCAGCAGATGTTTATATATCTCTCTTTCCCTGGGGTTCCAGAATTTCCGCCATTTCCTTTCCTGTCTCCTAACGCCCTGCCTCAAAAGCCTTAGTGGCTCAGAGAACCACGGAGCAGAAGGTTTACGTCTTGCTGCATACCGAAGGGAAGTGGGGGCTAACACATCCACCACTCTAGAGATGGAATTAGCGAGCTTCTGTGCAGCCTCACCAGCTTCCTTGGTAGAGGAATGAGAGATAGCCGCTATGAAAGGAATAAGAGATTCGTTAGTAATATTCTTGTAGCACCTTTTAGGAACTCTATTGGTGGAGCTCAATTTAGGCGCCCCTGCAAGGGGAATTGCTAGTTCTAAGAGCACTGCCAGATGGTCGGACCAAATCAGCCGTAAAGGGGGACCGACTGACAGCCTCGGGTCGTTGGAGAACACCCCATCTAAAATATGTCCCGCTCGATGAGTTGGACTCCTTACCAACTGGCTAAAGCCACACGCGTCCAGCGAGTCAACCAGGGAAAGTGTATCGTTGGAACCAAAATCATCCAAGTGAAAATTTTGATCTCCGAGAATGGTCAGATGGGGCTTACCAAAGTACGGTTCCCAAATTCTAAGCAGCTCAGAACCAAAATTAGATCTAGGTCCAGGTGGTCTATAAATAAGAACACCTGTAAAAGATACAGATGGGAAGCAAGAAATACAGAAGTACAAGGCCTCAAAGGAGTCTGAAGATTTGGACAGGGCTTTAATACTACAAGTAAGGAAAGTTTCATAGAGAATAGCCAGCCCACCTCCCCTACATCTTGTTCTATCGAGTCTCTGCAAAGCATAGCCATCAGGGATAGCCAACCGTAAATCATGACCCGCAGAGTCCGACGCCCAGGTTTCAGTAACGAAAACCCAAGAAGGTTTCCTCGCGGTCACAAACTCATGAAAAGCCACATTGTTTTTAATAAGAAACCTAGCATTAACTAGGAAGCCCTTTCTGAGTTGAATATCATTCCCTTGACTCAGGCGTAACCCCAGCGAAAATCCGGCGACCCCGCTGCGCGAGTCCGCTGCGCGTCAGCATGACCCCCTTATGTCGACGTCTAGCGTCCTTGTGACGACTAGAACGTCAGATGTCCAAGATGGCGCCGCCAGGCGTCCCAAAGTACACCCAATGTGGCCGACAGGCTCTGACTTATCCGGGGAAGGGATCCGCCCAACAGCGGTGAGATAAGCGTTTTATCGTGCGAGTAAGAGGGCAGATAGAAGGGCTCCCAATAAAATCAGGGGAAAATACAAAGCAACGTTTAACCAAAATACAAAACGGGCAGTTTTAAAAAGACCAGTAGTACGCAGTATGGCAAGCAGCAAATTGAAGAATGCGCTCTACACACTCTCACCTAGCAAGGCTGTCCGCCTAATTTACCCCCCTTATGAAGACGTCTAGCGTCCTTGTGATGACTAGAACGTCAGATGTCCAAGATGGCGCCGCCAGGCGTCCCAAAGTACACCCAATGTGGCCGACAGGCTCCGACTTATCCGGGGAAGGGATCCGCCCAACAGCGGTGAGATAAGCGTTTTATCGTGCGAGTAAGAGGGCAGATAGAAAGGCTCCCAATAAAATCAGGGGAAAATACAAAGCAACGTTTAACCAAAATACAAAACGGGCAGTTTTAAAAAGACCAGTAGTACGCAGTATGGCAAGCAGCAAATTGAATAATGCGCTCTACACACTCTCATCTAGCAAGCATGTGGCGATTCCGGCAGGGTTTCTAAGGATCCGGCGGCAATCACGACCTGGGTGCGGGGGTAGAGCTATCCAGGGGAGCAGAGATCCAATATCTGTGTGGGCGGGAGAATGGCCGCTGTAAATCCGAAGGACGAGTGGAGCGTCCGGGTGTTTGGAAAATTATTAAGGCTTACCCGTTGGGGTCAGGAAAGAAATCTCACTTCAACCTGGCATGTGTCTCAGAAAAAATCACCGTCCTGAAAGATGCATAAGGGATGAGAGGTAGTTAGTAGTCCCTTGAGTACTCAATATGGCATTCATTGTGTATAAAAAAGACTAGACTAAGAGGTCCAGAACGTACTCTTTTATCAAGATGTCAACGTAGTCTGCATATTGGGAGCCTGTCCAATCAACAGGAGAAGGAAGGTGAAAGGATTACTAGCCTTCTTAAACTTATAAGAAGGTAAAGCATAGATTCCTGGTGATATATCTTCCGGGTGATATATTGGGGAGAGGATGCGGCCTAACGGGCTGGGGCGGTCAATCTCAAATCTGGGGAACCGGGTTTGAGTCTCGGCAATGGCGCTCAACATCCTGTGATACTGGGCAAATCACTTAATCTCCCCGAAAACAAACAAAAGTGTCCTGGTGCTCATGTAAAGAGCTCTGATACCTTCGGTTCAAGTCCACGCTATATAAAACTATGAAGAAAAAAAAAATGTCAAGTATGTGACTAGAATCACAAACATGTTACAATAAACAAGCTTAAGATATTAGCCAAGGGTGAAAAGTAATATAATCGCTCATTGTATATTAAGTGTTTCAACTAAGGTAGTTACTCGAATGGGGGTGGGGGTGAGTGTATTTTTGGGTCTCTATGGTGTCACCACCCGCCCATGTATCACCCTCAGTGGAACAATGTATACCTTATATATCATGGTAGAGACTGATGATACAGATCATTGCTATATACCGGGGTAAGGAAGTTACAATCATCACATCACGAAACAAACCAGGAGTGCTTGGAGCCGGAACCAATATGTGTATCAGCCCGGCATAAAAAGGGAAGGTCTAAGGGTTAATTACTGGGCTTACGACAAACCCCATATTTCACCACCTGCCCGCGTAAGATAAAGAAAGGTGATGTCGGTGGTCCGTGCAGCAGTGGCGATGCATTGAGGGAGATGTGCCAGTTCTGATCAGTGCAAAGTCATTAATGCACAGATTTTGACAGTTGCAGCACTTTATGCCCACTTCCAAAGGCCCAGGACTGGATTGGCACCACTTGGTAGGGCCAGGCTTGTAGCAAGCATAGTCCAGGTGCTGTTGCATATTGATAAGAAGTCGCTGATGTCCGTGAGACTTAGAACAGGGGGCAAGCCAGCATGCCCTTGGAGTCACTCTGGGTTCAAGTGAGATGGATCCAGGCCTTCCTCAGCTGTGCAGAGGGTAGCAGGCAGGAAGCAGCACAGCAGAAAAGCAGTTCTTCCAGAGCAGCAGTCCAGCAGAGTGGCAGTCCTTCCTCCTGGGAGAGTTCTTCACAGGTCCAGTAGTGTACTGATTTGGTGTGGTCTGAGACCCAGTACTTATATCCAGTTGTGCCTTAGAATTGAACCGAGGTCCTCCCTCCCAGCTCTGGCTCCAGACTCACTCCAGGGGAGGTATGCAGCCCTTTATGTGGGGACAGGACACAGCCTATTCAGGTGTGTCAGCTCCTCCCTCCCATCCTGCCCATGATGACCCACCAGTATGTGGATGGCCACTCAGTCACACATAAGCTCCCTTTGTGTGTGGTTTTCTAGAGGGAATGCACAAAGTCCAGATGTTACACACCCCAGACAACTATTGTAGACAGGATGCAGGCACACAGGGCTCAGAGCAGAAAAATGCTATATTTCTAAAGGTGGCATTTTTAAAGGGGGAATGATAAATTCAACTTTGCCAGTAAAAAAAGATTTATCATCACTATTCCAGTGAGATGAAACACGACAGATCTACTCCTTCTCAATCAGGAATTAAAGTGTATTAGTGAAGGAAATTCTGAATGTTAACCTATGAGAGGGGTAGGCCTCCCAATAGTGAAAAACGAATTATGGTGTTTTTCACTACCAGGACATGCAAAATTTAAAAGTGCATGTGCTACCTTTTGCTTACATAGCACCCTGCCCAAGTCACCATGGTCCTACCTTAGGGATGACATATGTAATAAAAGGGAAGTTTAGGGCTTGGCATGGGGTTTTAAATGCCAAGTCGACATGGCAGTGTAAACTGCACACATGGGCTCTGCAGTGGCAGGCCTAAGACACGTGTAAAGTGCTACTTGTGTGGGTGGCACAATCAGTGTTGCTGGCCCACTAGTAGCATTTAACTTACAGGTCCTGGGCACATGTAGGGCACTCTACCAGGGACTTAAAGATACATTAAATATGCCAATTGTGGATAAGTTCATCAAATCATGTTTTAGGGGAGGATCCAATGCACTTTAGCACTGGTTGGCAGTGATAACGTACTCAGAGTCCTAAGGTCAACAATCAGAATTCAGCAAAATTGGAGGCATGCAGGCAAAATGTTTAGGGGAAGATGACACTAAGGCTGACAGATCTAACACCCTGATACAGTGCTATTAAATATAGGCATGATTCCATGAGTGAGCTCATTGTTAGCACAAAGTTGGGTCTGGGACCATGGGCCCAATAAATTAGCATGCCATTAATTGAGGAATTCTTAGATGGCTCAAATCTAAAGGTAAATGCTTTGCAATCTAATAAGGTAACCAGCTGAAATGTAGCCTCCAAGCAATTGCGATATATAACTGCTAAGCCTCCACCATGTTTAAGTAAGCAGTCCAATCTGAATATAGAGTAGCCTGCTGGTATCGTGGCTACTAATCAGGGCCCGGTTACTGGACATCCCAAGTTTTAGTGACAAATGCTATCTCGAGAGAGAGGCTCTCAATAAAAACAGTGAATTTGTGTTTGTTTTTGTTTAAAGAAAGCGCACATGATATTTCCCTCTTGTACCTATACCTATGGCACTGAGTGTGTTCTTATTTGGGCTGTCTAATGAGCAAGCTCCGGAGCTTTTATTATCTAATGAGACACTGCAGTTGTTACAGATTAAGGGTTCTTAACTAAGGGCAGAGTTAAAGTCAAACGTGGAGCACAGTGCTTCCTTACCTGAGTTATTAACGGAAAGAAGCTCCTCCTTTGAGTACTTGAATGTTTGGCAAGGCTAGGGGGCAATTTGACAAGGTGTTCCGGTGCTAGGTGCTGTCTGGGCATTGGCGGGGCGGCCTTTGGTGCTACTCTGCTGGACTACTGCTTGCAAGGAATGCTCTCCTGCTGTGGTGATCTGCTGCCTTCTTCCCTGGGTGAGAAGGACTGGACTTGTATCTTTGAAACCAGGACCACAGAGTGACTCCAAGGGCTTGTTGGCTGTCCTCCTGATCAGATAGTTCGGGGACAGAACAGGCTTCCAACAACCTTAAACCCGTCACCTGGACTCTGCCATCTGAGAGTCCTGCCCTCTCAAGTGATGCCATTCCCGAATGATGCCACTGGAATCAAGCTATCCTGGCTGAAGAGGGGTGAAACCCCGAAACCGGTCCTAGGATGCTTGTTTCCAGTCTAGGGAGGACCTGGCTTGGCAGTTCGGGCGGGACTGTACCCATGAGGCACAGGGTCAAGACTGATTTGCATATGGCTGGGTTCAAACTGGAACGGCATGGTGAGCAAAAAAACGATGGATTTAGGCCCAGATCTCTGTACTAGGGTGAATGTATGACATTGTTCTGCATTCTGTCCATCAACTGTTGTTTTTGCATTTGTCACCCCGAGTTGGAAGGGTATGCCCAGACGTGGGTCCCGTGCTCTCCATGCCACTGGAATCAAGCTATCCTGGCTGAAGAGGGGTGAAACCCCGAAACCGGTCCTAGGATGCTTGTTTCCAGTCTAGGGAGGACCTGGCTTGGCAGTTCGGGCGGGACTGTACCCATGAGGCACAGGGTCAAGACTGATTTGCATATGGCTGGGTTCAAACTGGAACGGCATGGTGAGCAAAAAAACGATGGATTTAGGCCCAGATCTCTGTACTGGGGTGAATGTATGACATTGTTCTGCATTCTGTCCATCAATTGTTGTTTTTGCATTTGTCACCCCGAGTGGGAAGGGTATGCCCAGACGTGGGTCCCGTGCTCTCCATGCCACTGGAATCAAGCTATCCTGGCTGAAGAGGGGTGAAACCCCGAAACCGGTCCTAGGATGCTTGTTTCCAGTCTAGGGAGGACCTGGCTTGGCAGTTCAGGCGGGACTGTACCCATGAGGCACAGGGTCAAGACTGATTTGCATATGGCTGGGTTCAAACTGGAACGGCATGGTGAGCAAAAAAACGATGGATTTAGGCCCAGATCTCTGTACTGGGGTGAATGTATGACATTGTTCTGCATTCTGTCCATCAATTGTTGTTTTTGCATTTGTCACCCCGAGTGGGAAGGGTATGCCCAGAAGTGGGTCCCGTGCTCTCCATGCCACTGGAATCAAGCTATCCTGGCTGAAGAGGGGTGAAACCCCGAAACCGGTCCTAGGATGCTTGTTTCCAGTCTAGGGAGGACCTGGCTTGGCAGTTCGGGCGGGACTGTACCCATGAGGCACAGGGTCAAGACTGATTTGCATATGGCTGGGTTCAAACTGGAACGGCATGGTGAGCAAAAAAACGATGGATTTAGGCCCAGATCTCTGTACTGGGGTGAATGTATGACATTGTTCTGCATTCTGTCCATCAATTGTTGTTTTTGCATTTGTCACCCAGAGTGGGAAGGGTATGCCCAGACGTGGGTCCCGTGCTCTCCATGCCACTGGAATCAAGCTATCCTGGCTGAAGAGGGGTGAAACCCCAAAACCGGTCCTAGGATGCTTGTTTCCAGTCTAGGGAGGACCTGGCTTGGCAGTTCGGGCGGGACTGTACCCATGAGGCACAGGATCAAGACTGATTTGCATATGGCTGGGTTCAAACTGGAACGGCATGGTGAGCAAAAAAACGATGGATTTAGGCCCAGATCTCTGTACTGGGGTGAATGTATGACATTGTTCTGCATTCTGTCCATCAATTGTTGTTTTTGCATTTGTCACCCCGAGTGGGAAGGGTATGCCCAGACGTGGGTCCCGTGCTCTCCATGCCACTGGAATCAAGCTATCCTGGCTGAAGAGGGGTGAAACCCCGAAACCGGTCCTAGGATGCTTGTTTCCAGTCTAGGGAGGACCTGGCTTGGCAGTTCGGGCGGGACTGTACCCATGAGGCACAGGGTCAAGACTGATTTGCATATGGCTGGGTTCAAACTGGAACGGCATGGTGAGCAAAAAAATGATGGATTTAGGCCCAGATCTCTGTACTGGGGTGAATGTATGACATTGTTCTGCATTCTGTCCATCAATTGTTGTTTTTGCATTTGTCACCCCGAGTGGGAAGGGTATGCCCAGACGTGGGTCCCGTGCTCTCCATGCCACTGGAATCAAGCTATCCTGGCTGAAGAGGGGTGAAACCCCGAAACCGGTCCTAGGATGCTTGTTTCCAGTCTAGGGAGGACCTGGCTTGTCAGTTCGGGCGGGACTGTACCCATGAGGCACAGGGTCAAGACTGATTTGCATATGGCTGGGTTCAAACTGGAACGGCATGGTGAGCAAAAAAACGATGGATTTAGGCCCAGATCTCTGTACTGGGGTGAATGTATGACATTGTTCTGCATTCTGTCCATCAATTGTTGTTTTTGCATTTGTCACCCCGAGTGGGAAGGGTATGCCCAGACGTGGGTCCCGTGCTCTCCATGCCACTGAAATCAAGCTATCCTGGCTGAAGAGGGCTGAAACCCCGAAACCGGTCCTAGGATGCTTGTTTCCAGTCTAGGGAGGACCTGGCTTGGCAGTTCGGGCGGGACTGTACCCATGAGGCACAGGGTCAAGACTGATTTGCATATGGCTGGGTTCAAACTGGAACGGCATGGTGAGCAAAAAAACGATGGATTTAGGCCCAGATCTCTGTGCTGGGGTGAATGTATGACATTGGTCTGCATTCTGTCCATCAATTGTTGTTTTTGTATTTGTCACCCCGAGTGGGAAGGGTATGCCCAGACGTGGGTCCCGTGCTCTCCATGCCACTGGAATCAAGCTATCCTGGCTGAAGAGGGGTGAAACCCCGAAACCGGTCCCAGGATGCTTGTTTCCAGTCTAGGGAGGACCTGGCTTGGCAGTTCGGGCGGGACTGTACCCATGAGGCACAGGGTCAAGACTGATTTGCATATGGCTGGGTTCAAACTGGAACGGCATGGTGAGCAAAAAAACGATGAATTTAGGCCCAGATCTCTGTACTGGGGTGAATGTATGACATTGTTCTGCATTCTGTCCATTAATTGTTGTTTTTGCATTTGTCACCCCGAGTGGGAAGGGTATGCCCAGACGTGGGTCCCGTGCTCTCCATGCCACTGGAATCAAGCTATCCTGGCTGAAGAGGGGTGAAACCCCGAAACCAGTCCTAGGATGCTTGTTTCCAGTCTAGGGAGGACCTGGCTTGGCAGTTCGGGTGGGACTGTACCCATGAGGCACAGGGTCAAGACTGATTTGCATATGGCTGGGTTCAAACTGGAACGGCATGGTGAGCAAAAAAACGATGGATTTAGGCCCAGATCTCTGTACTGGGGTGAATGTATGACATTGTTCTGCATTCTGTCCATCAATTGTTGTTTTTGCATTTGTCATTCCCGAATTAGACACTTAGAAATGGGCCTGAACATGCTCTGCCAGCCCATCTGTGGATCCAGCCAAACTGACACATCTCCTCAGTGGCGTAGTGCATCTCCCGCAGAACCGGCGCACTGCCTTTTCTGCTCGACGAATTGCCCTTAGAACTGACAAATCGCCACTTCTGCATGGATATGCCCGATGCAAAAACTTTGCATTACCCACCGCAGCCCATTAGAGCCAATGCATCTCCATACACTGACTTCGCCTCGCCTAACCCAGACTATTGGAACAGCCGCTACATGATGCATCTCCTTGCAAGGACATCGCTTCTCTTTTTGGTGTAATTTTCAATGAGCTCTTTAAACTTGTATATCTCCCGTTCTACTGATTGCAGTTTTGACATTTTGTTCTTGATTTAATTTTTAAAATCCACTCTATTTTTCTAAATTGGTGTTGGATTTTTCTTGAGTTGTGTTTTCACTTTATTATTATTTGAAGTGCTGCATAAATACTTAACTCATTGTCTCTAAGTTACGCCTAACTGCTATGTGCCAAGCTACCACAAGGTTGGGCACAGGTTAATTTGGGGTTGCTTGCGAATTCACCCTGACAAGGATTTTGGTTGGAGCTTGAGAAGGGTTTAGTCCCCCTCAACCAGTAACTCAATTTCTTACAGTGTACATTTAAACATGTGATTGCAACAATATGGGGCAATTTCACATTAAAAAGTTTGTCTCATGTAGAAACTGTTTCCACAACACTACCGGCAATATTTGATGTGTTCCCTTCCCATCCCTACCTTGCACTAGGATTTACTCCGGCTCTCGACAAGAGTAAATATTGATATTGTACTACACCATAATGGACAAAATATGAGCTGACATAAAATATAGTGTCCTAAATATTGTTTACAAAATTATTGTGCAGAGATGGAATTAATGTAATATGTGCACCCAATGTGACGACACTTTTGTAATATAGGACACTATATTTATGTCAGCTTATTTATTTGGCTTTGATATTTCAACTTATAACTGTAAATATCTCACCAAGTCTATAGCAACTGGCCGGGGAAACTTTGCATCGATCCATAAACGTGCTCGATTGTGGCTGTGTAAAACTTCCCAGGTCATCCCCACCCTGTAAAACCCAGTACCTACTCACAGCATGTTTACTTCCATAACAAATATGCATAAAAAAGTATTTTTATGGTTGCAAATCACAGTTTTGAGAATACCGCAAGTGGATTTTTATGCTCACAAGCAAGCCATTCCTACACCAACGTTAAACCTATCTGTGCAAATGGCTTTGAGAATCGAGCCCCTAAGTTTCATTTTTCATATTAGGCCACTGTATTGACACACACTTTCTACCTTTCCACAAAACCTTTTAAAAGAACTGATATAGGTTTCTATTTCTAATTTCTATACCTACTAATGCTCACAGTGATTGGGTTATAATGCTGTATCTAGGAAATGTACATATTTTGAATTTGCATGTTTCATCTTCCATACTTTTATTATATGAATTTCAATGCCAACAAATGCATGTAAAGAAGATTCCGAAATCCACCTTAGAGTACTGTTACACGTACACTCAGCATCTGAACTTGCACCTCTAAGGTCATTCGATGACGTGGAATATCCTGATTATGTGCAGTTCGAGCTACAGTTTACTATAGTTACAAAGAAGTTGGATTCGACTCACATTGAGATAGACGGTCTCACCAGACATCTCTCAAAAAGGACACCATTGTCATTGGCGAACATAGTAAATCTAGAAAAGACAATGCAGTGGTTGCAAAGTAATGAAACAATGGTGCGTTATTTAGTGCATAATCATGTTCTGATTCACATGCTTCCTAATTACAGATAACTGGGAGAGTTACTCTTCGGAGATGGCAGAGTCTGGCAGGACATTGGTTTCCATAGCAACTAATCTGGTGGATTTGATATGGAAGGTGCAGAAGCCTCCACCAAGCGCTGACATTTACCGACTTCCTGATGCCTTCATAGGTAGAATCCTCTGCATTTTTATTTCATTTTGTATTCATTTGTGTTTTGTTGAGCACTGTGCGTGATCTGGTGGCCACCTACGAACATTCGTGGAGTAAGTGAACATTGTGATGATGGAAGTTTAGATCCGCAGCAAATTAGCGGCAGTGGATACTGGTGGATGTTTGATTAGATGAAGCTTATGTTATCAGAAGCCCAAAGGAGTGAGTGGAGCACACTCTTCCACCAGTTGCTACTTGTCCCTACACAAGCAAACAACAACTGTCGGTGTGTGGAGAGTCTATAATTGGACAGAAGCTCTTTTTCACCACTGGGATCTTTTCTGCATTCAACCTCTCAGAGCAGCGTTCTAATGCAAAGAGCTAATTTTGCAATGCAGGAAAGCGACTCTTTTGACATAGTTAACCTTAAGAGTATCTGCTCCAAACAGCGATTATATGCCCAGGGTATTGGATGATGATACTGATGCTCTAGTGCTAAAATCTTGGAAAGTGGCTAGGATTACAAGTAAGCTAGATAACAGGGAATGGGAAGATCTTGTTGGCAAGGCACTCCTATGGTTTCTTCAAGAGACCTGGCAGACACAGCCCTTTACTATTAATGGGTTTGTGACCATAGTTAACCCAGCACTCCCATCAGTCGATGGCCAGCCCAAGGGAGGCTGAGCAATATTAATTTAAACAGCAATAACAGGGAAAGGGGTTGAAATCAAATATGAATTCCTCATACTTCTAGTTGATCCTTCTACTGATAAATTCATCCCAATTACTAGTGCTGATAACATTTTACAACAATGTGTTTAGCAATCAAAGGAACAAGGTTGTAGAAGATCTAGATAGAGAATTGGAGACTTTCGGAGCTGGCCAAAAAATGGAGTATATGCTGGTCTGGGCGGCGGACTTTATTTAACTTACAACAATGCAAATTCTCACAAGCTAAAGTTTGGGGTTTCACTGACATCCAAGGCAAACCATGTTGTCACTTTCCTCATGATAACTATGGAAACACCCATAATGATTTATTATACAAATATAACTTAGAATTGCTGATGCAAAACAGGGAAGGAAAGTAAGTCGCATTGCCTACCTTTTTAGTTAATAAATGTAGCTCATTGTATTGACCACATGATAGTTTCCACACAAGCTTTAAAATTACTAGGCTTTTTTTACGTGGACACTTTTCTTCTTAGTGATCCCTTGCCACTATCATTGCATCTAATTATTGAATTTAATAATAGTCTGCCTACCTTGTTAGCACCAAATATTGCGTTAGCAAGGAAAAATGGTGTCAGTCTCAAATGGTCAGGCATCGAGGCTTTAGCCATTTTGGGTGATGTTATAAGGAACAATAAAGATGATATGATGGTTTGTACTGACCCTGAGGCTGCTGCTGAGGTGATGGTGATCACCTTCTCATATATACAGACAGCCATTGCTAATTACCTGTAGGTCCCAGGTAATAGGACCCAGAGTAAAAGCCCAGGCCCTCATTTATGAAAAGTATTACATCGCTGTGGTAAAACAGCGATGCAGTACTTTTCAGTGCGCCCTCCTTGCGACACCATGGATGCTCCGTATTCACTGTACAGCGCTCCATGTCGCAAGGATTTACAGATACATCAGTAATCCTGATGTATCTGTAGGCGCAAAAATTGCACTTAGCTCGAGTTTGTCTGAAAGCAGACGCAACTTCAGCAATGTGTCACTTAAAATGGGGCAAGCTCCATGTGAAAGGTACTGCGTCACCCCTTACTCCTGCTTCAAGCAGACGTAAGGATTTGACACACTGACGTTGTAGAAGTGTTGCAGTGAAATCTCATAGATTTCACTGCAACACTTCTACAAGCCTTTACTGTGCCGGAACGCCCACCCTGCATACATTATACCTGTTACAGGTATAATGTAGTGCAGGGGTTAACAAAGCGATGCCTAATGGCGCAGTGAGGCACATTTTTTATGCCGCCGTATCGTCACAAAAAGCGATGTAACCGCGGCGTAAGGGCCTCATAAATAAGGCCCCCAGTTTGGTTCAACGCTTCTTGTTCACAGTCAGTCACCAGAAATTAAAAGGAGATTAATCAATTAAGACATCAATATAAGTTAAAACTAAGTCAGAGGAAGAAATCATTGCAGGAACAGACTCGAGCTAGGCTGGATCAGGGTGCAGTAGCTAAAGACATCATTTTATTTTGGAAAATATTACATTCTCAAGGGCAGTCAAGAAATTATGGTAGAAACAGTGGTCTCTTCATCTGATTGGTTTATGCTTTGTGGGAGTTTCTTTAAGCCAACAAGTGATAATCGAGCTGTCCTACAGTATGATCCAATGATGGTATGATGGTACTTTTACACCTGGTCATCCTGGACAAAGTCAAACTGGCTATAAAACAATCTGCAAGCCGGAAGGACCCAAGGCCCAATGGGGTCCCTGTGGATGCTTTTAAGTCCAACATCTCATTATGGGCCCCATACTGACTCAGGTACACAATGCTATAGCACAGGGGATAATCCTGTTCACGTGGCCGGACAGTATAATCGTGCCCATTTTTAAAAAGGGCAATAGGAGGTAAGCCAAATGCTATTGGCCAATATTCCTCCTTGATTCATCTGAAAAAATTATGGGCAGAATTATTTTAGATAGATTAGAGGCTTGTGCACAGGAAAATTGTGTACTTACTGACACACAATATGGTTTTAGAAGGGACTGAACAATGTATTCATCTTACATTTTTGATTAGCAAATATACAGAGGTTAAGCAGGATCATATCCATTTATGATTTGCTGATGTGAGCAGTGCTTTTGATTTAGTAACCCATGAAATGTTAGAGAAAACATTGAGTTGGGCGCTCTAGTTAATATTATTTCACACTTATCCCCGATTTACGTGCAGCTGACAACACAAATAAGATATGGATTGAGAGGAGAATTTACTCCTAGCTTCAGGGTTGCAAGAAGTATACGACAGGGTTGTGTCCTTTCGCCCCTTTTCTTTGCATTATATATCAATGGGGTAGACTTCCCTATGGTGGGTTCTCAGCCTATACCTGTGCTCCTGTATGCTGATGATGCGGTCCTGATCTCAAGAACTGCAAATAGTTTGCAACTTCTCATCAAAGAATTCGCAGCATACATGGAGCAAAAACATCTGAAGCCTAACCTGTCTAAAACTTTTACTATGGTTGGGAAAAGGAAGAGAAAACCTAGAAAGAGGACGCCCTATGTGAAGGATTGGCAATAAGCCAAAGAAAGAATTGTCTAAATTATACAGAAGCAAATGTATACCCTCTGCTGTCTATGGTGCAGCTGTGTGGGGTATGGCCGAGAGCTCACCACTACAATCCCAGGAAAATCAGGTTTTATGTAGGATCTTGGCTGTACCTCGCACGGTTTCATCTTATATCACTCATAGAAAGTTGGATATGCCACATATTGAAGATTTGATTAGTTTGAATTCTATCAATTGCTGGTACAATATTTGGAGAAATTCAGGTTAAAAATTTTCAAAAGAATTTACACTTGACTGTCTTAATCTCGAATATTGTCAGAAGATGCCATGGCTAGCATACATAAACAGGTTGCTAATTGAATCATTTGAGGGTATATATGTAACAATTCCAGTTAGTATCCCACAATTTAGCAAGGAGGAGCTAAAAATAATGTTTAATAACAACAGGAGGAATGCAAGAGAGATAAGAGAAAGCCATAAACCCTCCGTATCTAGATATCTGTGAGGTCAGGAACACAGGGGTTTACCCATGTATCTAACTATGGTAACAAATGTCCAGCAGAGATTTTTCCTTGCAGAAATGCGTCTGGGTTTCTTGCATCAGCGTGTAGCATGCCCCAAGAGAGACGCATTGACAAAAAATGTACCAAAATGCCCTTGTGATGGCCGGGCACCACAATCAACCCTATATCTTATGTTAATATGTGAATTATACAAAGAAACTGGGAAAAGTTTGCAATGCCCCTTATTTTCAGAGCGGAAATTCTTTTTTTGTAACCAAGATGTGGTTAAATTTCTATGTAACTTGGAGAACGCAAGAATTTATCGTACTGTCTCTACATACATTGAGTATGTAATATCTAGAAGGAAAAGTGTAACAGTTCTAGATAATATAAGATATGAATGAAAGTCAAGCCCAATTATAACTCTATTTTGACATGGCTCTTCGATGGAACTCATTGACCCTCCAGTTTGCTGTGGATCTCACACCCTTGCCCCCTTATCCCCCAGCGCCTTGAGACCCGTTCCCGTGTGAGTAGTCTGCGCTTCAAAAGCCCATCTCCGGGACATCATCAACAACTCCTTCGCATCTGCCACCTTCCCAGAGAGCTGGAAACACGCCGAGCTCAGCGCCCTCCTGAAGAAACCCACCGCGGACCCCACAGACCTCAAGAACTTCCGACCCATCTCGCTCCTCCCGTTTCCAGCCACAGTCATCGAGAAGATCATCAACAAGCAGCTCTCCACCTTCCTCGAGACTAACGGATCCCTCGACCTCTCGCAGTCCGGCTTCCGAGCTAACCACAGCACCGAGACCGCCCTCATCGCAGCCACCGACGACATCAGGTCCCTGCTAGACAACGGGGAAACAGCCGCCCTCATCCTCCTGGACCTCTCGGCAGCCTTCGACACCGTATGTCACCGCACCCTGATACAGCGCCTCAGCAACATAGGAATCCAAGGAAAGGCCTTGGAGTGGATCACCTCGTTCCTCGCCGGTAGAACACAGAGAGTCCGTCTTCCCCCGTTCCGATCCTCGGCCACCGAAGTCATCAGCGGCGTCCCGCAAGGATCCTCGCTCAGCCCCACCCTCTTCAACGTCTAAATGAGCCCCCTCGCAGCCATTGCATGCCGACACAGCCTTAACATCATCTCCTACACCGACGACACCCAGCTGACCCTCTGCCTCACCAATGACCCCGCCACCGCGAGAGTCAACCTCCAGGAAGGAATGAAAGACGTCGCGGAATGGATGAAGCTCAGCCGGCTGAAACTGAACTCCGATAAGACGGAAGTCCTCATCCTGGGAACCTCCCCCTCCACCTGGGATGACTCCTGGTGGCCCCCAGCCCTGGGCTCCGCCCCAAAGCCTACGGACCATGCACGCAACCTGGGCTTCATCCTGGACTCTTCGCTCACAATGACCAAGCAAGTCAACGCCATCTCATCATCCTGCTTCAACACCCTGAGCACCCTCCGAAAGATCTTCCGGTGGATCCCCACAGACACCAGGAAGACGGTCACCCAGGCCCTCGTCACCAGCCGTCTGGACTACGGCAACACCCTCTACGCTGGAACCACCGCCAAACTACAGAAGCGACTCCAGCGCATACAGAACGCCTCTGCACGACTTATCCTGGACACCCCCCGCTTCAGCCACATCTCCCCCCAGCTGAGAGACCTGCACTGGCTCCCCATCAGCAAGAGGATCACGTTCAGGCTCCTCACCCACGCACACAAAGCTCTCCACGACATGGGCCCCGCATACCTCAACAACCGACTCACATTCTACACGCCCACCCGCCAGCTCCGCTCCGCCAGCCTCGCCCTCGCCTCCGTCCCACGCATCCACAAGACCACCGCCGGAGGAAGATCCTTCTCCAACTGGCGGCTAAGACTTGGAACTCCCTCCCCACCCACCTACGTCTGACCAAGAACCATCTCTCCTTCAGGAAACAGCTCAAGACCTGGCTCTTCGAGCAGTAGCGCCCCCCCCCCAGCGCCTTGAGACCCTTCGGTGAGTAGCGCGCTTTATAAATCTAGTGATTGATTGATTGATTGATTGCCATGGCTGAACGTATATTTTTAAACAAATGTTTTTAAGTAATTGACGTTCATTTTGATTTTTTCCTTTTTTTTCTCCCTTTTTAAGTATGTATCAGTTATAGGAGCATCACTAATACACTAAACTGATCTAAGGCATGAAATTAAGCCACTATTTGATTACATGGGATGTGACTTGTATTTTTTTTAGCTAATGTTTTCAAGAGGATGTTGCCTATACAGTTTACACATGTACAGATGAGCAGAATTGCACACTGTTTTATGTAACTTATATGTAACTCGACTTGTTTAAACAGTGATGTTTGAAAATGACTTTACAATGATCTTTTATATATATGAAATATAATTTATACATCTTTTATGAATTATCTAATATTCGAATAAAGATCTTTGATTGATTGAATAATTGACAAAGTGAGCCCCCACTTTTTGCTTGATGCCTGATGTGATTTCGTACTGTGTGTGCACTGGGTACCTGCTAACCGGGTTCCCAATGGCAGGTCTCTTTCCCAAAACTGTTCTATGATTGACACAACTTCAGGTACCCCTTTAAGTCCCTAGTGAATGGCACCCCTGGTACCTAGGACATGGCTTCTAAAATAAGGTCCACTGAGGCTGCAGCACGAATTGTGCTCACCAAGACTATGCAAACTGCCATTGCAGACTGCGTGTATTGGTGCAGAGAAAACCAAAGAGTCGAAAATGCACACAGCCCTGTGTGCCATGTCCTCATACACTACATGAGACATGGGCAAATCACCTCTACTTCAGGTCCTACAGTCCTAAGGTAGGGTGCATCATATGTCATATCCCATGTGTGGGCATATCTGCATGAGCAGATCTGACCCTTCAATTTCTGAGCCAATCTTGGATATTGTAAGTGCACAGGGAAGCCATGAAGAGCACATGGGATGGACACTTGTCACTTGTTATCTAGCTCCATGACGGCTTCACTGTACCCTAAGATGTTTGGTACCAAACATCTTGTCGTAATAAATCCTCACTGATGCCAGTGTTGTATTTATTAAAAACACACACAAGAGACCCTTTACAGGGTACCCTAAAAACCTACCAAGCACAGGTGTGGTGTCTGACTAGTCATAGCCGGCCTGCCATTACCAGACTTGTTTCTGACCTCATTGGGTGAAAGCCCAAACTCTCAGAGGCCCAAAACAAAGCCTGCTCTGGGCGAAGATGCTTCACACCTCCTCCAAGCCAGAATGGTCATCCAGAGCAGGAAGCTTCAAAGGCGGGGTTGCTTTTGAAGTGCAGCCCAGGCTTCCCCAGATAGTGGGGAATGCCAACCCCCATGTCCTGCTCCACACATGGCGGCAGGACAGGTGAAAAAATTAGTCAGATGAGGAGGAGTGTCCCCATTCAGACATCTTGAGATGGTGGGAAAACAACCTATCAGGGCTAGGGTAGTGCCCCTTCCCACTGGAAGCGGTCACTTAGAGGGTGTAGACACCCTAAAGGTAGGTAGCTCATTGGTCCCTATTTGTCTCCCCCTCCAACACCCCTAAATTTAGTATTTAGGTGGCATCCATGGACCTTGAACCTTAGATTGATGGACAGCAAAGAAGAAATGGACACATTTGAACTGCTGCCTGAGAACGGAAGCCCTGCTGCGGAGAAAATGGGACCAAACCCTGCCTGCTGCCGGAAGGACTGAAGGACTAGACAATCGCAGTGTGCTGTCTCGTCTTGTTACTGTGAGGACCTCAAGAACCTTGGAGCACCTCCAGTCTTCGACAAATTGCCAAAGAACCTCCTTTGGAGCAGAGGCTCTGCTCCCCTGTGACAGCAGGCACTGCATCGCAGACGCCAGACTTACCAACTTGCTGCTCCCTGGTGACTCTGATGCAGAACCAAACCAAAAGTGGTACACCAGCTCTGAAGGGTCAGATCTGTCCCCCCACCTAGGCTGGGGACACCATGACCTACCGGAGCTGTGCCTCACCATTACCTGGGGTACTGGATCTCCTGCTACCTGCACTGAGATTAAGAGTCCCCTCCCGACTCCAACTGCCCAGGAAGCAAGCACATGTCAAGGGACATTGAGACCTCTGATTTCATCAGTGATATCATGTGAGATGTCATCAGTGATGTCATGAGTGATATCACTGACCATGTCATGAGTGATGTAATATGTGACGTAATCAGCAGTGCATTGCGGGCGCGCGAGTTATAGTTTGCTGAACTAACTATAACGGGGGAATTTCAATGGTTTTGTACGAGTGAAAAGTCCAGCTAACTATAACGCCCTGAAACCTATGCTTTTTTCAGTGAATTTCTAAGGTTTTTTAAATGCTAATTCCTAACTATAAAGTGCCTGAAACCTATGGTTTTTTCAGTGAATTTCAAAGGTTTTTTTAAATGCTAATTTCTAACTATGCCTACAGAGATAGGACATGTGAAGAAAGAAGAAAAAACGCACAGAAAGAAAAAAAAGAAATGCAGAAAGAAGCAACAGAAGTCCTCAAAGACGAAGAAAAGTGCAGGAAGAAGGATAACGTGCAGAAAGAACAAACAGAAGAGCAGAAAGAAGCCTTGTTGCAAAATCATCCTGTACCCTCAACTTTTTCAGACGGATACTGGTGGTAACTGAGTCTGACTAACCAGTCCTACAGCCAGTGCTATGATAAAAGACACTCAGAATACAGTGAAAACACCTACATACACTAGGGAACACTATGCGTTGGGGTCCCCCTGTGATTAGCATGACCTCCTCTGTAAGCCCCTAGTATATAATAGGGCAGGGGATTAAAACTACCTCTTAAAACGTGCCACAGGGTGTGTTTGCACACGTCACCTCAGGCCCCGTCCCCTCCCTTCCCCACTGTGTAAACACGCCCTGTGGCCGTTTTAAGTTGGGAGATTAATTCCCCTTGAATCCTGAGGGTCCCTAGGGTCCAACTAGACCACTAGGTACCTCCAGTAAGCGCCACAGAGCTGCGCTGCAGAGAGATGTAAAAAAGGGCACGGCCTAGACCACCTCTCTGCAACGCAGCGCAGTGGTGCTTACTGGATGCACCTGGTGGGCTAGTTGGCCTACAGGGTCCCTTAGGATTGAAGGCGAATTATTTCCCCAACTTAAAACACGTCACAGGGCGTGTTTGCACACGTTAACTCAGGCCCCGTCCCCTCCCTTCACCACTGTGTAAACACGCCCTGTGGCCGTTTTTAGTTGGGAGATTAAGTTCATTTGAATCCTGAGGGTCCCTAGGGTCCAACTAGCCCACTAGGTACCTCCAGTAAGCGCCACAGAGCTGCGTTGCAGAGAGGTGTTAAAAGTGGCACGGCCTAGACCACCTCTCTTCAACGCAGCTCAGTGGCGCTTACTGGAAGCACCTGGTGGGCTAGTTAGCCCCCAGGGGCCCTCAGGATTGAAGGGGAATTATTTCCCCAACTTAAAACGCGCCATAGGGCGTGTTTGCACACGTCACCTCAGGCCCCGTCCCCTCCTTTCCCACTGTGTAAACACTCCCAGTGGTCGTTTTAAGTTGGGAGATTAAGTCCCCTTGAATCCTGAGGGTCCCTAGGGTCAAACTAGCCCACTAGGTACGTCCAGTAAACGCCATTGCAGAGAGGTGTAAAACGGGGCACGGCCTGCACCACCTCTCTGCAACCCAGAGCAGTGGTGCTTACTGGAAGCACCTGGTGGGCTAGTTGGCCCCCAGGGTCCCTCAGGATTGAAAGGGAATTATTTCCCCAACTTAAAACGCGCCACAGGGCATGTTTGAACACGTCACCTCAGGCCCCGTCCCCTCCCTTCACCACTGTGTAAATGCGCCCTGTGACCATTCTAAGTTGAGAGATTAAGTCCCCTTGAATCCTAAGGGTCCCTAGGGTCAAACTAGCCCACTAGGTACCTCCAGTAAGCGCCACAGAGCTGCATTGCAGACAGGTGTTCTGAGGCCACGCCCCTTTTTACACCGCCGCAGCTCCCTGGCGCATACTGGAGATACCTGTTGGGCTAGTTGGCCCTCAGGGACCATCAGTGTTGAAGGGGAATTAATTCTCCAACTTACAACTGGCCAGGGGGCGCGTTTCCAGAGTGCTGCAACGAGGGGGCGTGGCCTCTGGCGCGATGCTGGTCTTTTATTTATTTTATTTTTTTAAGATGGAGGGCTGTGTGGCCCCCCTTCTTTTTCTAATTTATTGGACCTGGGGACCCCATCCACCAGGGCCTGCAGCCTAATTTTTTTTGTTGAAAAAAATTAATTTGGAAGGGGGCCACGTGGCCCCCCTCCCAAGGCCTTAATCGGCCCCGGGGACCCCAACCCCCGGGCCGGCCTTTGTTTTTTATTATTTTAAAAAAATATATATTTTTAGAAACACCTAGGACATGCTGGACAAACCGTATGTACCTATCACCATGACGATTTGCGTGATATTCATTAAAAGGCGACTATGCATACAATGAATCCACGTGGAATGTGTTTACACCGCTAGTGAAGCTCTGACGTGTCTGGCGCCCTACCGTGCCTAATCCCGGCACCCCCGCCGGTGGGTAATCTCCAAGTAGACACCCTTGTCGTTTATTTATACAAACATGGGTAGCTATTGACGGGCACATTTAATACACATGCACACCAAGCCATTCAACGGGGATTCGACAAAAATTCGACCAAAATATGCAAGAAACCCCCCTCACGATTAATAAAACACACAACCACCGCCGGATGTGTAATACTTTTTATTTTACTCTCTGGAAAGGAGACAAACCTCACTTGAGAGTCACAGCGTGCTCCTGGCTGAGCCCAATGCTGTGTTATACCCACCAGTGCCCGACAAGTGCCACTCACCTCTGTGTTGTATTCCACCAGCTAGTGCCTATGCTATGACACTCCCTAGCCCATGTGCACTGTAACACCATCCCGTTAATATGTCATGCCACACTTGCCTTCGCACAGGTTATATTGCCCCATCTAACGTGCCTTCCTCTAGGCCTATGTTATAACGCACAGCGCTATGCCATACATATTACAATCTGGGATCCATATCTTTGTCACAGTGCATATGCAACGTTACACTCCCAAGCACATATTTTATATTACAACTTTAGAGACTAGTTAGGTTACCCAACACTGCCCTGTGCATATTACACTCCAAGGCGCAAATCGCATAGCACGCGCTAGTGCCTGTGCTATCTCGCGCTCTCCAATGAATCTGTCATTGCGCACAATGTATTGCATATTATATTTCACGCCACGGTTCATCTTATATCACAGTTTTTGGTGCATAGTTTATAACATATACTATATCTAGTTATCATTTTCAATCGTGCTCTCAGGACTATGTTCTATATAACACTGCGTCCACCTACCCTTTTCACGGGCATTACATTTTGCGATGGGGGGTGGAGGGTCAGGGGGTGTTTCTGCCAAGTGAGCCCAGAGTCACAGTCACAAACGTCCTCTTCTTCCTGAATAAAAGTGAGATTATGCTGCATACTTGTTCATATTTTAAGTAGTTCGCACAGACACACATTTTAAAAACAATAACGTTCCTAATACCCACCTTCTCTGAACAGTTAGCTTGCTGCCCCATCCACCTCCTCCCTATCCTCTGTTGTCTGAATCCATGGACTAGCCTCCTCCCTCCTGCCATGCATGGTCTGATGTGCTGCCACTGCCCTCCATTTAGCATGATGTACCAGTCCACTCCTCCTGCCGTCCATTGCCGAATTCTATGGCCCATCATTGACCTCCTGCTTAGCCTCTGTGCTTAGCTTGCTGCCCCTATTCTCCTTCCCCCTGCCCTCCGATGTCTTTGTGCATGCCCCTGCTCCATCCTTTTTGCCCACCATGTTCCATGGACCTGCCACTCCTATCTACTCTGAGTGTTTTCTTGAGCTGCCACTCCCCTCCCACCTGCCTAGCATTGTCAGATGACTGTAACCTGTCCCTGCCACCTCCACCCTGCCTGTCCACATGCCATGCCCCTATCCCCTTCCTCCTGTCCTCCATGGTCCATTTTACTGCCACACCCTTCTGCCCTCCCTGGTCTGTTGTGCTGCAACTGCTCCTCCTGCCTGCCCCGCGTGGTCTGTTGTGAGGCCCCTTCCCCTGAACTCTCTTGTCTGTGCCCAGGTCTAGACCCTCCCTTCTATCCTCCATGGTCCTTTGTGCATGCCCCTGCACCCTCCTTCTTGCCCATCATAGCCATTGTGCTGCCACTAACCCTCCCGCTTGCCATGCATGGTCTTCTGTGCTGCCATGGCCCTTCCCACCTTCCCTGTGTGGTCAGCTAGCTGCCCCTGACCCCCTCCCACCTTCCCTCCATGGTCTGTGTGAATGCCATCATAGTCTCACTGTTGCTCTCCATGGTGTGTCTTGTTTCTAGTGCCCATCCTGCCTGACCTCCATGGTCATCCTGCTGCCCCTGCCCTGCCCCCTGCCGCCATCCCTCTGTTTCCATGTGCAGACCCCTATTCTCCCCCTCCTGGCTTGTCTGTTCCGTTGTAATGCCCCTGATCCGTCCATCCTGCCCTTTATGGTCTGTTATGCTGCAGCTTTCTCTCCTGTCTGTCCATTATGGGCAGCTAGCTACCATTTCCTCTTTCCCCTCTGTTCTCTGTTGTCCATGTGCATGGTCCTGTCCCCTCCCTATTGCTTTCTATGGATTGTTGTGCTGCACTCCCGTCCTGCATGCCCTGTGTGGTGTATTGTGCTGCTGCAAACCCTGATGCCTGCCCTGTAGGGTCAGTTTGATACACCTCTCCATGCCCCTCCTGTCCTCTGTTATCCGAGTCCATGTCTCTACCCCGATTCCTCCTGCCTACCATGATCCAATGTACCATACTTGCGAACATTTTGAACTTGGTAAGAGGGAGATTTTGAAAAAAAACTGGGGTATGGATTTTCCCCTTTGAGTTACATTGAAAAAGAGGGAAATTGTAGACAGGAGACAGATCAAATAAAGCCCATTTGAGCTTAAAAACATTGGACGTTTCCTGGCTGAAACCGGTCTGTTGGCATGTATGGTTGTACTACCACTACCTCTTCCTTCTGCCCACAATGGTCTATTATATTGCCACAGCCTCTCTTGCCAGTCCTGTATTGTTGGTTTGTTGCCCCTGCCCCCCTTTCCACTGCCCTCCATAGTCTGTTGTGCTGCCACTGCCCTTCCTGCCTGTTCACTGTGGTCAAATTGTTGCCTCTGCACTCTCCTACCTGCCTTCAATTTTCAGAGTCCCTGCCCCTGGCCTCTGCCTCTCAACAGTATCCCAATGAACAACTAGATTGCTAACACTCTATATTTATTACAAAAGTGTGGAACGCCTGACATCATCTTGATGTAATCAAAACTGTAATACCTAGAGCATTTCCTTTAGAAATTACATATATGAGAGGGTCTTATTTGCATCAAAATTATGGTTAGTGCTCTAAAAAACTAAAATGAGGACATATTTTCTGAGTTTTCAAATAGTGACAAAGCACTTTTAAATTATTTGTAATCTTTATTTTTTTTATCCAGTTGACCACTTGATTAAATGTTGCACTTAGGGGAGAGGATGTGGTGTTACTTCCAGAGCTGCAGACTTTGCAACTGGGGAACCAGGTTGGAGTTTCTACTTCAGCTCAACATTCTGTGATTCTGGTCAAATCACTTAATCTCCCCATGTCTACAACCAAAATTAATTTGATCTTGTGTGATGTAACCAATGCTCATGTAAAGCACTCCAATACCTGACAAGTCTGCACTATATAAAACTGCAACTACACAAAAAATAAGTGTTTTGCACACTATTGTCATTGGGCTACATGTGGGCTAGACTAGAGCGCTAACAGTCCTACTTATGACAAACGTATTGCACACCTGAAGCCATCTTGATTGGAATAAAGTGGTAACTCTTAAAACATTTAATTTAAAAATGCACAATGAGGGGGTTCATTTTGCCATAGAAAGTATGATTAGTGCAGCAGAAATAAAAATTAGGGCACATTTTGAGTGACTTCTCAAATCCTCTTCTATTTCATAAACAAATTCTGACATGCAGACTGAAAGATGCACTTTCAATACCAGCAGCAGACTTCCCTGGTGAGCAGTAGCTTTACTACAGTGATCTAATGAGCAACTAGAGTGCTAACATTCTGAATTTATGGCAAATGTGCGACACATCTGAATGCCTTCTTGATGGAATCAAAGTAAAAAACTGAAAGTATTTCCTACTGAAGAGACTGTAGTAAATGAGGAAATTAGAAAATTTCATAACAAATAAGTCTCCCAAGATGGCCACCAGAGACAAAAGAGCCCAAATGTAGCACAAATATCACCCAGATGTAGCCCAAGTATAGCCCAATGACAGAATGTCCCAGAGTGTTCTAAAGAACATCCAGAGGGTGAAGAACCAGAACCTTTTGGGTCTGGCGGCGCAGGGTATGCCCAAGTCTCCGGAGTTCACCTGCTTAGCTACACAGAGACACGGGACACTCTGTCGGCGTTAGAAGATCAGATTTATTTAGCTGCAGCTAGTACAGTTATCCTAGAAGTACACAAAGTAGGTTCTCAGGAGGCTGCCACTTCACTCTGTGGCGCACAGGGTTTTATACTGTATAGAGTTTGTATACATTGTCCAAAAGCACTCCCAAAACACACAGAAAGAGCCAATAAGAAAAGTTAGAAAACAGGATGGAACCAATGGGAAAAGTTGGAAAACAAAAGTGTCAGATGACTCGAAGAGACCTCTCCTCCAATTGTGTTTGTCACCCCACCCTCAAACTAATTTATTAACAGACTCATAACTAACTTGCAGGTGGCGAGATACGTTTGTGTGTGTTGGAGGACAGTTGTGAAATGAGAGAATGCTAGCAGGAGACAGTGAAGGCCAGTCGATAAGATAAGGTCAGGAAAGAATAGTGTGAATCAACAGATAGTTGAGACGGGGTTTAGAAAATCCAGACAGGGATTAGTGTACTCGGCTAGTTCCAACACCAGCTTTATAAATAGAGGCAGAAAGCGTATTTCGACACCAGGCTACAGAAAAAGCAGAATAGACTTGTTTCGCCGTGCTGCCTGAGTGATGGCAACACAAAATGGCGGCAGGCCACAAAATGGCGGGTCGATTCGATCGTGATCGAAAATCGAAGTTCCTCAGACCCTCCTTTTGCCAGAACTCAGGCAAAATAGACTCATGCTAATCTGAGTCCACGTCGATAGCCATGAGGTCATAGAGCTGTTGCTGTAACATCATTCTTATGTTTTCTGTTACTTGTGGTTTGGGTTTTGGGATGCACATAGTAGCACAAAGGTCACAGATAGCGGGACCACAGTGCATACAAAGGCAACAGGAGAAAATAATGGTCAGAATTATACCAAGAAATGGTAATGCTTTCCAACCCCATTTAGACAGTAGTCCCCAAAACCACTCCGTAAAAGACCAATCTCCTTCGTCCTGATGAATAGACTCAGAGATTATGTGCAACTTGGAGATAGCTTGGTATAGTGTCGGAGCGTCATTAGGTATGAAAATACAGCAACTTGACCCGATCAATTTGCATACTCCACCACGATCTGCGAGAACAAAGTTTAAGGTAACTCGATTTTGTAATGTCATAAGACGATACGCCTGTAGTTCTGCTGTGATGTTACTTAAGGCACCTACAGTGATGTCTATTGTAGTCTCTACGACACGGACTAGTTGCCTTATATTTCTGCTGTTAGCCATGGGACCCCAGAAGGGAAGAAATCCTTTAAGGAAATCTCCTCCCTCTTGTCCTGCTGTGTCTTTCGAATCAATAATCCCTCTGCCGTATCGGGTTCGATGATGATTTGCGGAAGCGGTGTAAGTAGGGAGAAGAAGAAAAGCTATATAACAAGTACCAGAGAAACCCGTTGGTAACCAAGTATAAGCCCTATTATAGCAGATGAAATAGGTGCCTTGAGACAGCACTAGAGGAGGCAAGTTCTGAGAGGAATATTCGTACGTGTGGGAGCAGTTATTCCTTTGTAGAGAGTCAGAAGAGCGATCGTTTATTTGTAAGCAGAAGTTGCCCTGATGTGGTATAGTCCAAATCGGCGAGAACTTTCCATTTCTAACTTTACTACTAAGACTAGACATATATTGGGTGACGTTTCAGTTAGTGTACGCTTTTCTTTCGTCAATGGAGATTTTACTATTTTCCATGATTTTAGCCATAGCTACCATTCCCTTAATCAAAGAACTATGACTAAAATCTGGATCGCTAACATGTCAACTAACGGATCGTCTAAATTTGCTTTGATAAGCATTGGAGAAAATGACGAAATAAGCCCAAGCAGAACCCTCATAAGAGAACGGGAGAACTAAGTATGGCATTCCTTTCTCTGCGGTATGTGGCATAAGTCCACACACCCAACAATCAGTCGTATTGACCACTAACTGATGCTGATGTAGTAACTGGACAAAGGAATTGTTATAATATTCAGTTCTTCTAATGAGTTCATGTGGAGGAAGAGTATGAAAGAGATGTGGAGAGATAGTAGAAGAAGACAAAGAGGAAGAAGGGGAGACAACTTTTGGCTGCAAAACATAAATAATCCAACAAATGCCAAAACAATACAAAATTATATAATGATACATAAAGTTATGCTGAAACGACTGTTCATTATTTTACAGGATGCTTTCTTCATTTCTTCTTTTCTCTCTCTTTTACCTAGTGTAGTTTCCATCTTACTAATGGATGCTCACGGCAATCTTCCTCAATCTCTAAATCACGATTGTCTACCGTCTTATGACACTGTAGGTCCTGCAGGCCTATTGCCACTACTCAGGTCGTGATCCAGACTCCTACCGTGACCCTGCAACCGGGACAGAATACTGCACAAGAGAGAAATCTTTAGTGTTCTTTTGTCTAGGTCTCAAGTCGTATCGTTCCTTCCCCGGAACACTCTGGTCTTGGAACAATGTTCGTGGATTAGTCGTATCTAAGCGACGATGTGATGGAATTGCTTCCTGTAAAATGTCGATGTCCTCTTTCTCAGACAGTGTCCCATTCAGGTGTGCATCGCTAAAAGGCACGAATCGTGGTATCTTTTCACTTTCACAGTCACCAGTACCCCTGCGTACCCATTGATCGTAGGGCAAAGGCAAAGGCACTTTCTTACAATGCACACCGTGAATCCAATTTTTCTTTCCCTCGACTTTAACTGCTGTTCTTGTGGTCAGCAAGACCATCCGGGGCTCTCGCCATCTGGGCTCCAAATTGCTTGTCCTCTGAAAATTTTTGATGCAGACCCAGTCACCTGGTCGGATGGAATGACCTGGGTCTGTGGAAGCCTCCGGCAGAGCACTCTGAACCTGTTGATGGAGAACACGCAATTTAGTCGTAAGATCATGCAGATAGTCAATCAACATTGGATATGGCAAGTCTGAGTATTTCTTAGGGCGAGGGACTCCCCATACATTAGCCGGACGACCAAAAATCACTTCGTAAGGGCTAAGTCCCAAACGAGAGTGTACTGCAGTTCTGGTGGATAGCAGAGCTAATGGCAAAGCATCGGGCCAATTGAGTCCTGTACTCGCTTGAACCTTTGCTAGTTTCAATTTCAAGGTTCCGTTGTAACATTCTACTAAACCCGCTGATTGTGGATGATTTGCCGCATGAAACTTTTGCTTGATACCAAGACCTGCACAAACTTTTTGCATGACTTGGCCAACAAATTCGCTCCCATTGTCACTCCAGACAATGCGCGGCAAACCAAACCTGGGGAAAAATTCTTTTAGTAGAACTTTAGCTGTGGCTAAGGCTGTGTTATCTTTTAGAGGGTATGCTTCTATCCATCTTGAAAAGGCGCATACTACCACCAGAACATATTTGAGGTTGTTGCATCGTTCCATATGAATATAATCGATTTGCAACACCTCAAATGGATATGTTGGAGGGGCAAAGTGACCCGCTGGACTTGGGGTTCCCTTTCCCGGGTTGTACATTAAACAAACAATACAGTGCTTCACTACATTCTCTGCACATTTTGGGATACCCTCATTCTGCCACACTGGAGCCAGAAGTTTACAAATACCTTTTGCACTTAAGTGGGCTGGACCATGTGCCATAGTAACCACTGGGAGAACATATGCATCTGGTAACCGCCAACGTTGATGTTCAGATAATTCCAACCAACAACCCATTTCATCTAACATTCCTGTACTTTCTTTCCATTTGCTTATCTCCCTCTCTAAAGCCTCTTTATGAATCGCTTTTATACTTTCCACTGTATTCTCATACATTCCTCTCTCTCCGACCCAATTCGCAGGACCTGCCACATACATTCGACTTGTTGAATCTCTCGCTGTCTTTTTCGCTAATTCGTCTGCAAATGCATTTCCTCGACCAACATCATCCGTAATCTTTTTCTGTGCACTACACTTCACGATCGCTATTTGGGTGGGTAAGGCAAGTGATTCGAGGAGATCAGTCACTAATTGACCATGTTGTATTTTGGTGCCATGTGAAGTGAGAAAACCCATTTCCTTCCAGAGACGCCCAAAGTTGAACGCTACACCAAAAGCGTATTGGCTGTCAGTGTATACGTTCACTCTTTTCTCTTTTGACAATACACAAGCTCTCGTTAATGCTATCAATTCTGCTGCTTGCGCTGAATTATGTCTAATGCGTGCAGTTTCCACAACTGTATGTAAAGTAGTTACAGCATAGGCTGAAACTGTATCCCCATTAGGCATTTTAAAACAAGAACCATCTACCCATAGAGTTCCATCTGGATTCTCTAGCGGTGTGTCTTTCAGGTCAATTCTTCCTTTTGTCTCTTCCTCAGTACGGAAGAAACAATCATGCTGTTCCTCAACACTTTCCTCATCTGGAAGGGGCAACAGAGTGGCTGGATTCAGGGTATTACATCGTTTGATGTGTATGTGACTAGACAAAAGTGTCAGCTCGTATCCAGTTAGACGAGCACTCGTAAGATGCTGCGTTTTCGTTCTGTTTAGTAAAGTATCTACTGCATGTGGCACCATGACAATGAGAGTGTTATCCAACACCACTCCAGCAGACTGTCGAATAGAAATTGCTGCTGCAGGATCTAACGTAGCCGAAAAATAGGCACATGGACGCTGTTTGTCTCCAAATTGCTGTGTCAAGACTGACAATGCACAACCTTCTCTCTCCTGAACATAGAGCGTAAAAGGCTTAGTGTAATCTGGGGTGCCTAGTACAGGAGCAGAACACAGAGCGGTACGTAAATTAGTGAAACTCTTTTGGCACTCATCAGTCCAAGGAAGGGGCTGAGGCGTATCTTTTAAAGTGAGTGCCAACAAAGGTTTGGCTATTAGAGAGAAGTTAGGGATCCACTGTCTACAATAAGAAGTAATACCCAGAAAGGCACGTACTTCTCTTTGTGTGGATGGCACAGACATTTGCGTAATCGCCTGAATTCGTTCTGGTGTCAATCGTCGTCCCTCCTTTGATAGGAGATGACCCAAGTAGGTAACCTCTCGACAAACATATTGTAATTTGGTAGGTGAAACCTTGTGATTCAGTTTAAATAAATGGCGTAACAATGCAACAGTGACATCTTTGCAGATATCTTCCGAATCAGCGGCGACTAACAAGTCATCCATATACTGGATAAGAGCTGCACCAGACGGCAAATGAAAAGTATCAAGATGACATTTTAAAGCTTGGCTGTAAATGGAGGGACTTTCACAATAGCCTTGAGGTGCGCGCTTAAACCGGAAGCTTCGGCCTCCAAGAGAGAAGCCAAAAATGTCCTTACTCTCTTCTGCAATGGGAATGCTAAAGAAGGCATTATTTAAATCAATAACAGAAAACCAAGTCGCTGTGGAAGGTATCATCATCAACAAAGCAGTGATATCTGGAACAACAGGAAATTTTGGGACAACAATTTTGTTTATCTCCCGCAAATCAATTACGAAACGATACACAGGAGGCTGAGAGGGATCAGTGCGTTTGAGAACAGGAAGAATAGGACTATTGCATGTGTTACCTCTTGTTTCTTCAACCACACCCTTCTGAATCAAGTCATGAATGATTCCCAAAAGCGCTTTCTCACCTTCAGTAGAGATTCTATACTGTGGGATACGCGGTAATTCAACATTGTGCTTGAGAGTGACAACGTAAGGTGGAATCTCAAGACAACCCACATCGTTCGGACCCGTGGCCCAAAGCGCTGCTGGAAGAGAAAGTAATTCGGGTGGAAACTGATCTCTGGATAAATACATTGGGGAGGCCAATTTCTATCCTAAAGTAAGATGTACGCCAGAAGGAGAACAATATATCGTAGCATGCATTCTTTTCAATAGGTCTAGACCCAACAGATTCTCACCGCAACCATTCGTCAACAGAAGTGGAGCTTCCAAATCATAAGGACCAACTGAAATAGGCAAAGGGCAAGAAACGGGGTTGCGAACAGGGGCGCCAGAAAATCCTACAGAAACATTCGTTAAGCCAGACAAAGGTGCCCCAAGGAGTTTAGAATGAATGATAGAACTTCTCATTACCCCAGTATCCAGAAGAAATGGCTCTGAAACACCCATTGTAGTGACGTTAACATAAGGACCATTTTGATCTACTGGAATCGACACAACTCCCTTACTTTGTCCATGGCTATCCTAGTTAGCATGAAGACTTTCATTCTCGCCTTCAACATAATGGTCTTCATTGTAATACTGAGTAGACCTCACATTTTGCTGATCAAAGTAATTCATAGAATTGGGAGAAGGAAGGGCACGCTGTTCTTGAGTCAACACACTCCGACCTCTACCTCTGTTTGCTGACTGGAGGCCAGCACGACCTCGTGGAGCAGATAATGCTCCATTTCGCTGCAATAAAACCGGACAACTATTCTTAAAATGACCTTCCTCTCTACAATAGGCACATTGATTAGGACCTAACAAAGGTCGCGGAATGTATGGCTCAGGTTTTTGATACAACCTCTGAAACTTCGGAGGCTGTTGAAATTGAGGCTGAACATAACGTGGAGGATAGGCTTGTTGCAAGAGAACCTTCGTTTTTAAATCTTTCGTCTTTTTCTCTTGCTTTTCTTTTTCTTCTTTGTCCCTATTCTCATAATATTGCGCAGTAGCCAATATCTGGGCAGAAGAAGAAACAGCCCATGAACTTTCTGAATCTTTTAATTTGTGTGACAGCTCGGGAAGCAAATTAAATACGAATTTGTCCACAAATAATCGCTGTCCACCCTCTGTAGCTATGTCTTGACCACTGTGGTCGATAAATGTCTCCTCGAAACTAGTAAAGAAATCAGAGACACTTTCATCTTTCTTTTGCTTGCATGCTGCTAATTTATCCCAATTAACTCTCAATGCAGGCATCATAGTTTTCATTAACGTAATGATTCTTCCAGGGAGTTCCGAGATCAAAGCGTCAGGCTTTGCGCCACCCACTTGGTCTCTATCCGCAGTAGTTATAACATCCCAAGTAGCACCTAGTTCCTGCGCGTGATCCTCTCTACGAATCTTAGCCCATATTGTCTGTGGGACTACATTTCCCATTAACATGTTAATATCAGCTAAGTTCATAATGCAAGCATCAACTGTCTGTGATAATTCTTTATAAGAACCTGCAGGGTTTTTACGAGGATCTGGTAGAGTCTGCTTAAGGGCCAAAACTTCAGATCTTTTCCAAGGGACAGGTACCCATATACGCTGAAAATGAGCAGGAATAGCTGCATTAGCACCTACTGCCGCAACCTCTTCCTTCCATACTGGAGGAACCTCTCTCATAAGATAATTTTTCAACGTCAGTTTAACCGACGGATCAGAATCAAGGAAAGTCTCAGAGAACAACAAGGATCTATAAGAAATAAGTGTCCTTACAGCTTTCACAATTTTGGAACCCACAATAAGACCTTTTTCAAAATCAGTCTGAACATTTAACAAATCTTGTGGGATCGGACTCGAACTCACATCTTTCCATTTTTTAATGAGAGTATCGCACATTACATTAAAAACATATCTTTGCATAGGCGCATTCCATTGCAAAAAGGTAGGCATAGGGGGGAGGAGCCTAGCGCGCAACCAAGATCGCCGCGTAGGTGCGAGGCTCCCGAGGACCTCCGCAACCTCCCACGACTATCCTGAATTTATCCTGTCTCGGATGAGGGGAATGTGTTGGTGAGCCTGAGCTGAGGTGGCACCCGTTTCCCGTTGTCAAATCGGACCTCGGACACCGGAGTGAGCACCGATTGAAGTCTGCGGCCTTCTCCTCGCCAGACCCCGGATTTGCGCTGAGGGGTGACCCAGTGACAAAGTGAACAACAGCGGCGGGCCGGGCCTGGCGAGTCACGCACCCAGCGCTTTCGCTTTCGCTTTCGCACCCCCTTGCAATCACTGCAGGGTTGGGTTGCGGGGCTCTTTGTGTTGGTGTGGTCTCGCTGGGAGACTTGGCCTGCCCGCCGGCTGTGACCCACCCCGCCGATCGGGGGTGGCCCCCCCCGGAGCTTGTGGCCCTGATTGCCTGCCCTTCACGACGTGACTGGTGCGACCGGGAGACTAGTGGCCATGGCCACCAAACAAGATGGAGACCGGGCAAAGACCAAGCCGACCCGGCGTGGCACCACCCATCAGGCCAACAGTATGGACCGCTGTACCCTCCAGAAGGGATCTCCCGGCGGACCGCACAAATCCCCTGAGGACCCTCCTGATGCCCCGGACCTGCCCACGGATCTGACTCTGCGGGATGTCATGGGCACCATTGCCGAGATGAAGGCCTCGGTAGGCCAGCGGTTCGACACACTGGCACAGAAGATCGACTCGGTCCTCGTGGATGTTGGCCTGGTGAGGGCCGATCTTTTCAAGACCAACAACCGAGTTGATTCTTTGGCCCACACCGCATCGGGCCTTACTACTGATGTGGCGGCGCTACAAACAGAGGTGCGCCGGATTAGTCAGGCGAGCGCGCTTATGGATCGGCGCCTGGAGGACTCCGAGAGTCGGGCCCGGAGAAACAACATCCGCATCATCGGAGTACCCGAGGGACGGGAGGAAGCGGCGGCGGA
The DNA here is from genome assembly GCF_964204655.1 of Triturus cristatus. Classification (NCBI taxonomy): domain Eukaryota; kingdom Metazoa; phylum Chordata; class Amphibia; order Caudata; family Salamandridae; genus Triturus; species Triturus cristatus. Next base: position 697,585,453 of record NC_140588.1, read on the forward strand.
CCTATTTGTGGAGGACCTGATCGCTACCCATCTCCAGCCACGGGGGCTGAGTAAATTCTTCACGGTGGAGCGGGCCCACAGGGTTCCCGGGGGAAGGCCGAAGGTCGGAGCCCCTCCGCGGCCCCTCATTGCCCGGATTTTCAACTTTCGGGACAGAGACGCTATCCTGCAAGCCTCCAGACTGTTGGGGCCGGTTAAGCTTGACAACATGGAGGTGAACTTTTATCCGGATTTCACCCCAGCGGTCCAGAAGCAGAGACTGAGCTTCCAAGGCGTCAAGCGCCGTCTTCGGGACTTGAACCTTAAATACGCAATGCTCTTCCCAGCCAAGCTGCGAGTGGAGGTAGAGGGTCGCACGCACTTTTTTGATCGCCCCGAAGCGGCCGGAGACTGGCTGGACACTCTGTCTGGGGATCGTGATCTGGGTGGTGGGGGGGGGTGTTCTGCTTGGGTTTTCGGATCAGATAGAACCCGCTCATCAGAGCCTCACTAACCCAGACAGAACGTTACCCCCTCCCTAGGGCCTATTTACAATAGTGCAACCACATATATCTACCACCTAAGGACAGGGAATTCCTACTATACATACCAAGACCTCTTATAATCGGCGGCCTCGCGATCCCATACGGATCCAGACCTCTCTGCCCATACGACAGTATCACAAGTGGCGGCCTCGCGATCCCATACGAATCCAGACCTCTCTGCCCATACGACAGTATCACAAGTGGCGGCCTCGCGATCCCATACGAATCCAGACCTCTCTGCCCATACGACAGTATCACAAGTGGCGGCCTCGCGATCCCATACGAATCCAGACCTCTCTACCTAGACGGCAGTCTCAGCACAATCGGCGGCCTCGCGATCCCATACGAATCCAGACCTCTCTGTCCATACGACAGTATCACAAGTGGCGGCCTCGCGATCCCATACGAATCCAGACCTCTCTACCCAAACGGCAGTCTCAGCACAATCGGCGGCCTCGCGATCCCATACGAATCCAGACCTCTCTGCCCATACGACAGTATCACAAGTGGCGGCCTCGCGATCCCATACGAATCCAGACCTCTCTACCCAGACGGCAGTCTCAGCACAATCGGCGGCCTCGCGATCCCATACGAATCCAGACCTCTCTGCCCATACGACAGTATCACAAGTGGCGGCCTCGCGATCCCATACGAATCCAGACCTCTCTACCCAGACGGCAGTCTCAGCACAATCGGCGGCCTCGCGATCCCCTACGAATCCAGACCTCTCTGCCCATACGACAGTATCACAAGTGGCGGCCTCGCGATCCTATACGAATCCAGACCTCTCTACCTAGACGGCAGTCTCATACGACAGTTCATCCTATGATCACCATAACATACAAAAAGGGAATCAGTCTCACTATTCATCAGATCACACAAGGATTGCCAGTTCGAGCATAGCCTGTTCTCAGGTTCGAGGGGCTCCTCTTTCCCTTATTCAGTTACCACTTACCTGATCAGGGTTAACATCTGTTCATGTAGCCGCAGCTGACTAGAAGAATAGGCTACCCTCTCATACAAGAACACGCAGCACATGTTGGTTCACTACAAACTGGGTACTTTATTACTCATTACATACACAATCACATAACATTACGATATAACACATAACCTGCAAAGAAAAGTGGAAGATTAAGTTGTACACTCTAATAAGAAAGGGTCGACATCACCTTAGTAGTATGTAGCCTGCACTCAGTGGTCATCTAGGTTCCCTTCTCGTCTGTGCCTCGGCTCGCCTGGAAGTCACACCTCCACAGTCACGGATACATGTCTGCACCACTATGCGCTGTTCTCTTCACCCTTCTCCGAGTCACTGGGACCTCTTCCTTCTCGGCTACTCTCTCCTCTCTGGCTATTCTGCTAGGAGAGTATCTGTCTCTCGGTTCTTTTCCGCCTTCAAGATGGCGTCTGTCTTCCATGGAATAAGTAGTAGCTTTACTGCTAACGGCTAGATGCCGCCTACGGACTGAACATGTAACTGCCTCAGACTTTCACTAATATAGAGGTGCGTTTCCTCATGGAAAATTCCGGCCTGTAACCTGCCGCCCACCAAATTCTTGTACCTCCCCGTACCAAGGACACGTCCCCAGCCGGCCGGCCTGATGTAGTGTCTTCGGCATGAAGAAAAATACAATCCTTCGATAAGGGCCGGCCTGAACCGGTTCTCTCCAAGCGAATAACACCTCATAACTAAAACATTACATTTGACCTAGAAGCATCCCAAGCTGCCGGAGCAGAAAGAAAGATGGAGTCTCTCCCGTTTGAGGCCTACCAGGCCTGAATTCAGCACAGCTCCATGAAATACCCTCACTACAGGACAGGTTATCCCTAATACTAACGAATCTATCCCCTAGGCTATGTGTGCAAGCCCTGATCTATGGGGAAGAGCACAGAATCATGTCGAAGTGCCTAGTAAATAGGCTCCATTCACTACTCTAACCCTTAGACTTGAATGATAAGAGACTGAAGTCACATTCCATCATTGTTCCTCACAAGAAGGCCGGGAAAATCGAGCAGAACATTTCACCCTTGACTTCAGTCTATTATACATTCATTAAACAGAACTAATATCTGTGGAAGAATAATATGAAACAAGGCTAACAGATCTATGTCTAGTACCAGGCGTGCAGAATTGAAGTAGTGAAGGAATACACTGAATAAAGCAACAGATAGAAATCAAAATGCCGATAGTAATCAGAATACCTCCTAATATCTGACGTAACATATGCAAATCAGGTAACCAATTAAAGAGCCAGTCAAACCAGCCCTGGTCAATGTGTTTTCTAACTTCTTCTGTCAAGTCATGTAGTTTATCAATGTGAGCTTGAATGGATTTTGTATGATCCGACAAGTTAAAACAACAAAGACCCTCAAAATCAGAACAATCGTGTCCATGTTTAAGCAAAAGATAATCAATGGCCGCTCGATTTTGCAAGATAGCCCTACGTTCACCCTGGGCGTCTAATAGCATGGCAGACAGGACTGTAGAAGTATGATTGATGGATTTTACCATCCAGCAGGCCATTTTCCCAATAGATTTGGCATTATAAACTGCCAAAGCAGGAACACCAACAATTGAAATAGCCAGGCTAAGGTATTCAGACTTGGAATATAAATGCAAAGATGAGTCACAATCCTCCTGTAACCTCACTGTATCTCGAATCACACGAGAGTTGGCATTCGGATGTGATGAAAACATTAACAAGCTCAGTCTAGTAATGGCACAAGGGCCTCCAGAAATATTTGCGGGAATATATGGCCAGGAAGTATTACCATATGAGAAAAGCCATCCGGCAGGTAGTAACATCGTGCGATAATGACTGGGGGTAACTACCAAACTCTTGCAAGTCATGTTATTCTGAACAGAAGTACATGTTTTCGGTGTCCTTTGAAGGCACAAAGTTCGTTCATGAGCGGTGAATGAAGTGGCACCTTTCAATCTTAAACGCATATATTCAGAAATCGCACTGGGATCACAAGTAAGGAAAAAACACAAATCACCCTGTGTGATATTATAGGTAACTATTTGGGACTGGATGGGGGGTATCGGGTCTGACAGTACAGTACACAAGGGGCAATACTCATGGGCAGCAAAATCGCCCAGAAGAACATTGGGGCGAGCATTCGATATATTAAAAATATGAGTCAAAGTCTCCAATGAAGCAGGGACAGCAACTAAACAAGTCGCTAGAATGTCCGTCACCGATCTCATCGGTGTCAAGCAGAAATGAGGGGCTTTAGTCACTTGTTTGGCTAATGTAATCCAAAAGTTCGACGACGAATCCCACGCAGCGAAGGAACGCGACACTCGGGTTCTCAACTCAGCCCGGGTTGATGGGATCCCTCCTCTCTCGTCGTACCAGCCCAAAAGGAGTCCAACGCCGACACATCCTGCAGCAACAGTCCAAAGAATGATCTGAAAGAGAATTAAATACAGGCATTATTCATTCTCGTAAGTAACATTTGTCAGCCGGGACTGCTTCCCAGCTATCTTTCCCTGGTCTCATAACTAAAATGGTGTTGTCTTGACCGGTTGCAATGACTTCTGCTTGTTCAGGGGGATTCTTAGGCGACTGCACCCAAACTCTGGCCCCAGGATTATCTGTGGAGCCAAAACCTTTCTGGCCTCGTACAGTTAGCAACATTGGGGCAGTGCCTTTTGTGATCTCACCACTGAAAACAGGCATTATTAGCAATTGAGCCACTCGGTCAGTTTGATGTATCAGTAAGTCAACCTCACTGCTATTCAGCAGGAGCACCTTAATCTCTCCCTGATAATCACTATCAATGATTCCTCCAAGCACCTGAATGCCTTTTACAGCCAGCCCCGATCTAGGGGCGATTAATCCGAAATTTCCAGTTGGTATATGAACACCAACACCAGTTTCAATGATGACTCGATCCTTACTTTTTATAACGGTGTCATCCATGGCATGCAAGTCTAAACCTGCCGACCCTGGGGTCGCTCTACATGGAGCCAAAGCTCCGGGAGTAATTTCCCAGTACATCACAGTCTCTCTGATTTCATTGGGCTTAGCATCAACATTCGGAGGAAACAAACGCATAAGTGGGGATTCAGCATTTAGAAAAGGACGGTTATTCAAAATCAATAGCGCTTGAGGCAAAAAGTCTCGCCAATTCTTATACTTGTCATCTGTTAATTTACGTAACTGATTTTTCAGCAGGCCATTCAACCTCTCCACAAGACCCGAGGCCTGTGGATAATATGGTATATGAAACACCCATTCAATATTGTTTTCCACACAGAATTCCTGTACCAATCTTCCATGAAAATGGGATGCATTATCAGATTGAATTTGGAATGGCACACCATAATACATCATAATCAATTCCACTGTTTTAATAGTATTCAATTGGGTAGCTTGCTTACAGGGAAGGGCCACCAACAGGCCACTGTATGTATCAACAATAGTGCAAACATATTGACAATTCCTACTCATAGGAAGTGGACCAATGTAATCAATCTGCCAAATTTGAGCGGGTAATTTCCCGCGATGTAAATGACCTTTAACAGTTTGGGGCACTTTGCGCTGCCTGATATGCTGACAAATGGGACAATGTAGAATAACATTTTTGATTAAATCTAGGGGAATATAAATTCCTCGATCAGCAGCCCACCTGCTAGTGGCTTTCTCTCCAAAGTGTCCTGCTTTCTGGTGGGCCCATTTCGCCAATCCCGCAATATCAGAATCTTGCCTGTCCACCACTGCCTCAGCAATTTTAGATTTCTCATCTGCAATATTATGAAAGAATTTGTCAAGAGAGTCTATCGGGGTATGAGCATCCACATGGAAGATTGTAACAGTACTCTGTGGGAGCATTTCCCAAATCTCCTGCCTTAATTCTTTTCCCCACAGTTCTTTTGAATGGATTTTCCAACTATGGGAATGCCAAGTCGGTAACCAAACTGCCAGTCCATTGGCAGTAGACCAAGAATCGGTGAAAATATGACATGTGCCAGGTAACTCTTGTTTCAGAACTTGATAAACAGCATAGAGTTCAGCAAATTGACTGCTCTTACCCTCACCAGTTGTACTCAGCAATTTTTGTGTGATCGGATTATAGGACACTGCCTTCCAATGCCGTTTCGTCCCTATGAACCTTGCTGAACCATCCGTAAACCAGACATGGTTTCTGTCCTCCGCCGACAAATCATCAAAAGGTCTACCCCACTTAACAGGAGACTCCTGTACTAAAGGTACGGAACATTCACTCTCAGTCTCAGTCGATGGCGCCCGTGCCACCTGCTCATGCAAAGATGCAACTCCTTTTTGTCCCACACGTGCCCTGTCTTGTATATACCATTTCCATTTAATCACACTCGCCTCTTGAGCGTGTCCAATTCGGTGAGTTTTCGGCGAACTCATAACCCACTGCATGATAGGAATTTCAGGTCGCAAAACTATATCATGTCCCAAAGTCAATTGCTCGGTATCCACCAGAGCCCAATAACATGCAAGTAACTGTTTCTCAAAAGGTGTATAACGCTCACCAGCATCAGGTAACTTTTTGGTCCAGAAACCTAACGGTACTCTACTCTTGCCTTGTTTCTGCCACAAACTCCAATTCGCATAAAGGCCTTGTACAGACACATTCAAATCCACATCACCATCACATACAGGCCATAAATCCAGAGCATGCTGAATTGCTTCTTTTGCCAGACTGAACGCATCTTGCTGTGGTTTATCCCATTCAAATGCATTCTTTTTACGAGTGACACGGTACAAAGGGGCCAATATTTGACTCAAATGAGGAATATGCTGGCGCCAAAAACCAAACAAACCAATGAAGCTTTGGGCTTCTTTCCTGTTCCTCGGAACTGCAAAATCAAGAATTTTCTGTTTAACCTGAGGGATCACTTCTCGGTGCCCCTCATGCCAATTAATACCCAAAAATTTCACAGCCTGGGACGGACCTTGTAATTTATCCGGGTTGATTTCCCAACCTTTCTCACGCAGGCACTCAATGACTCTGTCCAATTGGGTCTGAACTTCCTCTTGTGTTTCACCTTGGATCAAAATATCATCAATATAGTGACATATCTGAATTCGCGGATGAACCGGTACCTCAGCCAAATGCTCTGCCACCAGCCGGTGACATATCGTAGGACTATGCACATAGCCCTGGGGAAGACTTCTAAACGTCATCTGACGCCCGTTCCACGTAAAACTGAATTGTTCCTGACACTCAGGGGCAATCGGAATCGAAAAGAAAGCATTAGCAATATCAATGGACGCATACCATGTACCTGGATGTTTTTGGATTCTTTCAATTAGGGTAATAACATCCGGTACTGCAACAGTCAAAGGGGGTGTGTGTCTATTCAATTCTCGATAATCAACAGTCATGCGCCAAGAATTATCACTCTTGCGTACAGGCCAAACAGGATTATTCCAAGCAGAAGTAACTGGGGTTATAACTCCTGCATCCACCAACTCCTGAATAGTGGTACTAATCTCTTCATGACCACCTGGAATACGATACTGCTTCTGACTAACCACTTTTGTCGCCTGGGGAACTTTTATGGGGGGCATTCTTAAACGACCAACCCGTACAGGCCTGGACGATATATAATGTTTAGTTCCAAATTGGTAACATCCATCATCTAAGTGCAAAGTCATTCCTTTCAAAATATCAATTCCAATTATGAATTCTAAGAGTGGTACCACTAATACAGAGTATTCTTTTCTAGGAATTCTACCTATTCTCATTTCAAGTAAAGTTTGAACTGCGGGAGTTTCCTTTCCACCTAATCCGGTAATTGTAAAAGGCTGACCTTTAAACTTCTTTGATTTTCCATGAATAAGAGTGGCCTCCGCTCCTGTATCTACCAATGCTCGGGCCCTTTGGACATTACGATGTCTCCAATAAATATCAATATCTACATAGGGTCTATTATCTCTGTGAGCCCATCTGTGTACTGGAGCTTGACCTATTTCCTAGTCATCTTTACTGCGTTCTGTGTACCAGGATAAATCAGGATAAAGACTCTCACGTTTCCCAGGTATCGATACCTCCTGTTCATATCCATCTCCATTACGAAATGGATTCCTGTTCTCTGCATTGTACTGCGGGTTTCGATCGGCCAATCTGTGTCGATCCTCTCTCCTTCTCAACTCAGGGGATTGATCCCTATCATCTCTACGTCTGCTGTTAACATAATCATCTCTCCCCCTCTCTCTTTCCCCCTCTCTCTCCCTGTCTCTCTCATGACGGGGGGACAAATCACGTACATAACGTCGATCATCACGACGATCAGAGCGCCCACGGCGGTCGTCACCACCACTACCGTCAGAAAAACCACGATCACACTCAGTTGTCCGAACACGCCGGGCACCCTCCTTTCGATCCAAGCCACGTTTGCGAAACATATCCCACAAACGAGAAGTAGTCTCACCGTCAATGTCCTCCTTCCGCACACCATCGGCCATAAGACCAAAAAACATATCACGTCTAGTAAGTTTATTGTCACCAGGAGTACGAGTGTCAGGCCGGGATTGCCGTTCAGGTTTAAACCACTCACCCAACTCACCGAGTTGGCGTACCGATTCCAGCACCATAGACAATATGTTACCAGTCTGATTAATCAATAAAGTCATCATGACCTGCTTATAAGCAACAGGGGAAGAACGAATAATACGATTCCGCACAGAAGATGTCAACAAACCATCAAGCAACCTGTCAGCAGTATTCAAAAAAATTGCCGTTTTCATCACCTCCTCTTTGAGACGTTGTGCAGCATCGCGCAAAGTATACCACGGTTTGTCATTCACAGGCCAGTCAGATTCAGTAGGATATTTTTGATTACAACCCTCAGTCGCCAATTGAAGCAAAGAAATTTGACCACCAACATTAAAGTTACGAAAATGATCCTGGACAGTAGAATCCGAACTCAAGGAACAAAACTTCAAACAATCGCCAGCATCCAACATAATGCCAGCAGCGCCCAGTTCATAAAGGCGCACCATCCATGTGAGTAAGGACTCACCAGCTCGCTGCCGAAATCGCTGCAAAATATCACTAATTTCTTGTTGAGTAAAATCCTCCAAAGAGTCTAAAGCAATACCATTCGGAGCACCGGGAGCCTGCTGCAACTTCCGCCGAAAAACTGGATGCACCGAGACCGCGGGACGAGCATCACAAGGAGCTCGACCAGTACACATAGAGGAACAATCAGTGTAAGAAGCATCGACCTCACTCAAAGGACGAGCGCAATCATGGGGTGCACCATCAGAGGCGCAAGAAGCAGACTTACAATCACGGCCGGAGCGAGAGGACTCGCGCTTGGCAGACTCCTCACCCGAGGAAGGAGAATCACTCGAGTTCCAGATATTACCATCCCATTCATCAGGATTCCAATCCAGTCCGGCTTTCGCCACGACCAGACGCACCTTTCGCTTCGAAACCCGACCACGCCGATTTTTGTATTTATAACGAGCAATTCGCACAGCCGCCCTCTCGGCAATAGTTTGGTACGTCTCAAGTTTGTCAGCAAGCAACTTATTTTGACACCGCAACAAAGTATGAGCATTCTGAATCTCAACAAAGTTCGCTTCCACATCCTTATGCGATTTCTGCAACTTCAACAACCTCTCATGCAGAATCCTGTACGCAGACAGGACAATCCAACCTCTGCGCCCCAAAACGGGAAGCTCATCACCCTTAGATACCGGCGCCTTCTGTAAACAAGTAATCACATTAGCCGGCTCCGCCAGCTCCAAAAAAGAATTCCAATTCTCACTCAAACCAGTAGAATCAGCCCACTCACGGGCTAAGGCTTCATAAGGCGTTGAATCCCAACCGGGAATTTCAACGGGCAACTTAAAAGTAGATTTCGACTTTCTAGAAAACATCTCGGAAAAGAAAGAAAAAGAGAAAAAAAAAAAAAAAGAAAGAAGAAAGAAGGAAAAAAAAACCACACTCACAATTATATAGAAATAATATACAAACGAAACCACGCACGCGCCGAAAGCAAACACGATACAACCACAACGCACACAGGTTTCGTAAACGGTTCATGACGCCAAATGTTCTGCTTGGGTTTTCGGATCAGATAGAACCTGCTCATCAGAGCCTCACTAACCCAGACAGAACGTTACCCCCTCCCTAGGGCCTATTTACAATAGTGCAACCACATATATCTACCACCTAAGGACAGGGAATTCCTACTATACATACCAAGACCTCTTATAATCGGCGGCCTCGCGATCCCATACGGATCCAGACCTCTCTGCCCATACGACAGTATCACAAGTGGCGGCCTCGCGATCCCATACGAATCCAGACCTCTCTGCCCATACGACAGTATCACAAGTGGCGGCCTCGCGATCCCATACGAATCCAGACCTCTCTGCCCATACGACAGTATCACAAGTGGCGGCCTCGCGATCCCATACGAATCCAGACCTCTCTACCCAGACGGCAGTCTCAGCACAATCGGCGGCCTCGCGATCCCATACGAATCCAGACCTCTCTGCCCATACGACAGTATCACAAGTGGCGGCCTCGCGATCCCATACGAATCCAGACCTCTCTACCCAGACAGCAGTCTCAGCACAATCGGCGGCCTCGCGATCCCATACGAATCCAGACCTCTCTGCCCATACGACAGTATCACAAGTGGCGGCCTCGCGATCCCATACGAATCCAGACCTCTCTACCCAGACGGCAGTCTCAGCACAATCGGCGGCCTCGCGATCCCCTACGAATCCAGACCTCTCTGCCCATACGACAGTATCACAAGTGGCGGCCTCGCGATCCTATACGAATCCAGACCTCTCTACCTAGACGGCAGTCTCATACGACAGTTCATCCTATGATCACCATAACATACAAAAAGGGAATCAGTCTCACTATTCATCAGATCACACAAGGATTGCCAGTTCGAGCATAGCCTGTTCTCAGGTTCGAGGGGCTCCTCTTTCCCTTATTCAGTTACCACTTACCTGATCAGGGTTAACATCTGTTCATGTAGCCGCAGCTGACTAGAAGAATAGGCTACCCTCTCATACAAGAACACGCAGCACATGTTGGTTCACTACAAACTGGGTACTTTATTACTCATTACATACACAATCACACAACATTACGATATAACACATAACCTGCAAAGAAAAGTGGAAGATTAAGTTGTACACTCTAATAAGAAAGGGTCGACATCACCTTAGTAGTATGTAGCCTGCACTCAGTGGTCATCTAGGTTCCCTTCTCGTCTGTGCCTCGGCTCGCCTGGAAGTCACACCTCCGCAGTCACGGATACATGTCTGCACCACTATGCGCTGTTCTCTTCACCCTTCTCCGAGTCACTGGGACCTCTTCCTTCTCGGCTACTCTCTCCTCTCTGGCTATTCTGCTAGGAGAGTATCTGTCTCTCGGTTCTTTTCCGCCTTCAAGATGGCGTCTGTCTTCCCTGGAATAAGTAGTAGCTTTACTGCTAACGGCTAGATGCCGCCTACGGACTGAACATGTAACTGCCTCAGACTTTCACTAATATAGAGGTGCGTTTCCTCATGGAAAATTCCGGCCTGTAACCTGCCGCCCACCAAATTCTTGTACCTCCCCGTACCAAGGACACGTTCCCAGCCGGCCGGCCTGATGTAGTGTCTTCGGCATGAAGAAAAATACAATCCGTCGATAAGGGCCGGCCTGAACCGGTTCTCTCCAAGCGAATAACACCTCATAACTAAAACATTACATTTGACCTAGAAGCATCCCAAGCTGCCGGAGCAGAAAGAAAGATGGAGTCTCTCCCGTTTGAGGCCTACCAGGCCTGAATTCAGCACAGCTCCATGAAATACCATCACTACAGGACAGGTTATCCCTAATACTAACGAATCTATCCCCTAGGCTATGTGTGCAAGCCCTGATCTATGGGGAAGAGCACAGAATCATGTCGAAGTGCCTAGTAAATAGGCTCCATTCACTACTCTAACCCTTAGCCTTGAATGATAAGAGACTGAAGTCACATTCCATCATTGTTCCTCACAAGAAGGCCGGGAAAATCGAGCAGAACAGGGGGGCGGCGGGGGGAGACGGCACACTGGATCGGGACTGAGGGGGTGATGTTGGGCTTCACTCTGGACAAAAATGTTGCCACTCTCGATTAAGCATCTGTCTGTATAATTTCCCCTCCTATGGAGGTTGTGTGGGGTCTCTTGGGGGTTCTCCCTCCTCCTCTAGGGGGCTTAGCTAGTTTTTATTATATATATGGGGCGACAGGCACACTGCACGTTGGGGGGGCTGTTCGGGCTCATGCAGGGGTGCAGGGAGGGGGGAGTTTTGTTGGGGTGGGTGGGTAGGGATGGGGGGGTGTTGTTCGTTTTCACCACAAGGCAAAAGTATCATTGTGCTAGCTCTATAGTGCTCTCGGGGGGACGAATGGTGGCTCTTGTCTATGATGGGGGGTAGGGAACTAACTCTGTTGTCCTGGAACGTGAATGAACTGGGGGACAGGATTAAACGTGGGGTGGTCCTGCAGTTCTTGAAGCGAATCTCGCCCGATGTAGTTTTTCTGCAGGAGACACACCTCATTGGCAACTCCTTCTGCGCCATGAATCGGCGTGGCTATCGCCTAGTGGCCCATTCGGGCTTTACGTCTGGCTCAAGGGGTGTGGGCATCATGGTTAAGAACTCGCTTCCGCTGGAGATTGATGAGGTGCTCCATGACGACAGGGGACGTTACGCGGTCTTGGTGGGAAGGATGGAGGGCAAAGTGGTGGTTTTTGTGTCAGTATACGTCCCACCGGGGCTGCAGTCGACTGCCTTTGCGGACCTGGGGCGCCTCCTCCTTGGCCTTCCGGGGGGGATTCTGGTGGTGGGGGGGGATTTCAATGTGGTGGTTTCCGGGACTGTGGATCGTCACCCCCCTAGGGACCTCCCCCGGGCCCAAGCGTGGCTCTCTGGTCTATTGGACACTTTGGGATTGGTGGATTGCTGGCGTTTAAAACATCCCACGCAGTTACAGTATACCTTCCATTCCGGGGCCCATGGTAGTCTCTCACGACTAGATTATGTCCTGGTCCCGGCGGCCTATGTTGGGAGGGTGGGAGAGGTGCGCCATTTGGCACGGGGTATCTCGGACCATTCCCCGCTCCTGTTACACCTGGACCTTTTTCCGAGGGGTGAGGGTAGGGTGGTCCCAATCAATCCCTGGTACTTGCGCGACCCCACTATTCGCGCTGAATTGATTAAATCCCTCCAGCGCTACTTTGACGAGAATGTGGGGTCCGTGCCTTTGGCTGTCTCACTGTGGGAGGCATTCAAGACAGTACTACGAGGAGAGGCCCTGTCCCTCATTTCCCACACCCGGAGGCGCGAGCGGGAGGAGGTGACCCGGGTGGAAGCTGAGATAGCCGAGTTGGAGGGTAATCTAGAAAGTGGGGTGACGGATGCCGTATTGCATGTCCTCCAACTCAAGCAAGCGGCCTATAGGGCCCTCGTCACGGAGGCAGCCAGGGGCCTCAGTAGAGAGCAACAGGAGAGATTGTATGATGTGGGTGATAAGGCTGGTAAATTGATTGCGTGGCTGGACAAAAAGGAGAGAGCGAGTCGTGTAGTCCCGCTGATTGAGAAAACAGACGGTGTGTGTGTTACTGAGCCGGAAGAAATTGTCTCCTGCTTCGCGGACTATTTCCGTGGGGTGTATTCCCCGGTGTCTTCCTGCTCTGAAGAGGATTCCCGTACCCTGCTCAGGGATATCGCGCTGCCTTCCCTTTCGGAGGAGGACAGAGTGTCGTTGGACGCCGCTCCAACCTCCGACGAAATCGCCCTCGCCATACGTTCGGTCGCTTCCGGCAAGGCCATGGGTCCTAATGGTCTCCCCATTGAGTTGTACAAATTGAGACCGGATACGCTGGCACCACATCTCCGATCGATGTTCCTGGAGGCCCATTCGGTGGGCTCCCTCCCGCTGGACCAGCGTCTGGCTACAATCGTGGTTATTCACAAGGAGGGGAGACCTCGGGACCGGGTTACATCCTATTGGCCCATTTCGCTACTGAACGCGGAGCCTAAAATTCTCGCCAAGGTCCTGGCCAATCGGCTGGTCGGCGTGGTGGGCGAACTGGTTCACCAGGATCAGTCCGGCTTTATTCCTCATCGTAACACAGCCCTTAACTTGCGGCGTTTGCATGGGGTGCTTGCACGTGTTCAGTACATACGGGAGCCGTCCATTTTGGCATCCCTGGACGCCACCATGGCGTTTGATACGCTTGAATGGCCATACATCTGGGCGATGCTTGCGAAGTTTGGCTTTGGCGCAGGGTTCATCAGTTGGGTCAAATTGCTGTATTCGGGCCCATTGGCGCAGGTGGTGGTGAACGGTAGAGTATCGGCTCCGTTCGAGCTGGGCCGGGGCACGCGGCAGGGCTGCCCCTTATCGCCGCTCCTTTTTGCGCTTGCCTTGGAGCCCCTGGCAGAGTGGCTGCGGTGGGAGCCTTCCATCCGTGGTCTCCGTTGGACCCCCGAGCATGAGGACCGCGTATCCCTATACGCTGATGACATCCTCTTGTACCTAGCTTCCCCACGTAACTCACTTATAGTACTGGTTGATGTTTTGCATTCATTTGGTCGTAACTCCGGCCTTGTCATCAACTGGGCTAAATCGTGCGTGTATGTTCTCTCTGGGGAGGCGCCCATTCTCCCGCGGGGCTGTCCGATCCAGATCGCCCCGCGGGGATTCCGGTACCTGGGTGTCTTCGTTACTCTGGACCCGGAGGCCCGGTATGATCGGAACTTGCTTCCCCCCCTCCAGCGCCTGAAGGAAGATGTCACGCCGGGCGGCATTGTTTAAGATGATGTCTCTGCCGCGCTTCCTCTACGCTTTGCAGAATACTATGGACCCCGTCTCAGCGCGCTACTTCCGTGAGGTGGAGAGTTTGCAGCGCCGCCTGTTCTGGGATGGGAGGCCGCGTATCGCCCTGGCGAAGCTGACGCTCCCATGGTATGACGGCGGGATTGCCCTCCCGGATATCAAACGATACTATTGGGCCTCCCAGCTGGCTGCGATTAATCACGGCCTGTATGGGCCCGCTTTAAACCCGGCATTCGAAATGGATAAGATGCTACTCCCGGGTGGGGACTATAATCGAGCGCTCTACTCCAGCACGCCCGACGCTCGGCTGACCGGCCCCACGCGTGTCATGGTGCGAGTGTGGCACGCGGCTAATGTGGCGATGGGGTGGAAGGATCGTCTGACCCGGGCGTCACCACTATACCCGTCCGAGCAGTTGGGCTCCCTGTGGACCTCGAAGGGCTTCGAGAAGTGGGACATGATAGGCATTAGCAAGGTGGGGGATCTCTGGACGAGGGGAGGATTTAAAACGTTCAAGATGCTGCAGACGGAATTCCACTTGCATGGCAGGGAGTACTTTCGGTATTTGCAGATCCGTCATGCACTGGGCTCCGTCTTCCCGGACGTTGCATCCATCCCGGAGTGTTCCCCCCTTGAGGATAGAGTGCTGGATGGACACGTTCCGGACAGCACGATCTCACTGATCTACAAAAAACTGATCAATGACCGCACGGGATTGCTAACTGCCCTTCGTGAGGCTTGGGTTGCCGATGGACTGGAGCTGGACGACGAGGACTGGACCCTTGCGGTGGCCTCCCCGAAAGAGGTGGCCATACCGGCCCGCCTTCGCTTCGTCCAGCTCAAGATACTCCACAGAGTCTACATGACGGGGCCGAGGCTTCTGCGTATGGGCTATGCTGTGGACGGGTTGTGTAGGCGTGGGTGTGGCGCTTTGGGGACCTTTCTGCATATATTGTGGGAATGCCCGGAGGTGGAGCGATTCTGGCGTGGTGTGCATGAGGTCCTGCGTGTGGTTACGCATGTGGTGCTGCTACCCGAAGCGAGGAGATGCCTGTTGAATGTGTGGGAACCTACCGACTATTCGGCGCCACAGACGTGGTGGGTGACTCTGGGATATATGGTGGCCAAGCGTGATATTGCTCAACTGTGGGTATCTCAGAGGTCCCCGACTGTCTCGGCCTGGAAGGAACATATGGATTGGTGCATGTTTCGGGAAAAGGTGGTGTATGTTGCGAGAGGTAAGCCGGAACATGGGTGAAAGTCTGGGGCCCCTGGAACGCCTACCGCGGGGGAATCTGTACTCCACCGTTATTGCCCGATCCGTCGCCTGCCCCATCCCCATAGCCGACCCATCTTCCCTGTTCCGGGCATTGAGTTTTACCCAGCCCTAATCCTGATCTTTTCCCCTTCTTGATACTCCTATGGATTGGTAGGGTCCCCCTCTCAGGGGAGCACATGCTGCTATTTCCGATTGTAGATTGCCTTGTGGTTTTTGTTTTTTCTGGTTGTTATTTCAGTTTAAAATGAAACCGTACAGTGGGGTCCGGATGGTGTGGCTATCAACGCTGCTAACTCCTGTGCATCTTCCTTAGCCGCAACGCGCGCTCTACAATGTGTATCATATGCTCCTTTTGTTTACTAGCGGCCGGCCGGAAGGTTGTAGGCCCATCTTTGTATATTTTTTTAGTTTTGTAATAAACGGTTTCAAAAAAAAAAAAAAAAAAAAAAAGGTAGGCATAATATCAAGCACACTGTATTGTGGACCCTTCTTGATCCATTTACACGCAAGAGAGTCCAACCTCTCTCGTTCCTCAAAATCTGGGAACTGACTACGAGATTGTCTTCGAACAAAAGCCGGAGACACATTTAAGGCTTCAAAGAAAGGAGATAGAATACCAGTAACAGTGTCTGTGAGACGCTTACGCACAGACGGAGAATTATTAGGAGAACTGACAGGAGAAGAACTGATAAATGCAGGAGGAGCAGAAGGCAAAGGAGATCTAAGATCAGGAGATGAGGGCAAAGAAGTTGAGACTAACGGTAAAACTGGCAAAGGCGGTAATACTGGAGGAGGCAAATGCAGAAGAGCCGGAACAGGCGGAGGTACCGCTGGCGGCTGAACAGGCTGTAAAGGCTGAGGTACATTAGCACTTTGTGCATAGGGCGGAGGCAACCTTAATAAGTGGGACATCAGGGGATCTTTTTCTATATCTTTCTTATTATCAGAAGGAGAAACAGGCAACATCGGATAGCATTTATCTATTGCCATACGATGCTGTTTTTCTGCGATTTCAGTCGCATTGTCAATTTCATTGTCTTTAAACCGTTGGGCAGCCTGTATAATTGTCATACCCTGTGCTTTCCTATCTCGTTTTGCTTGTTTAATTTCTTTCTGTTTGGCTTCCTTACGCCAAAGGCGGAAAGAGTCAAACATTGCCGGCCGGGCTTTTCTTTTGAATAAAACTGCTTCCAAATTGTCTAGCACATCAGGATCAAAACTACCATTTTCTGGCCATTTTAGAACACCATCTTTCTTCGTGTATCGGGTCCATGTCTCGTTAAAGGCAATGGGGCCGATACCATGTTTTGAATAGAGCTCATATGTGGGAGTTCCAACCGAAGGAATCGGACAAGAGTCCTCAAGTCGGGAATCCCTATTACAACCAAGACAACAAATTCTTCCAAACTTAGTCAGACCAGGCATCTCACGATTTTTCCTGTCTGTTCACGAACTTCAAGGGAGTAAACTCAGTTTACGCAGCACAAATGCACTTACCCTCGGCTTTATCTATTGCAATGGATACATCTAAGTACCCAAAGAAAAAACAAAGAACCAAAATAGTGGGTGCGACCCACGAAGATACTTAACTAAGGACGTCTTCTCCCATCAACAGAGGCCCGTCTGTCGTCTCGCCTTACCATACATCATCAAAGGAAGGGCCAAAGCAGGGCGGCAGTCAGGGCAGCGGTCATCAGTAGCCGTCAGGAAGGAGTAACCGCGCTGCAAAAGACCTTCGGACCACTTTCGACATACAGGGGTCGCTTAATGTGGCTCGCGAACCCTCCAGAATTTTCTTGCGGGGTTCCTCATGACCTTCGAGCAGAACCGGTAGCACTGAAGCCGCCCGACGTTGGGCGCCAGTTGAAGAACCAGAACCTTTTGGGTCTGGCGGCGCAGGGTACGCCCAAGTCTCCGGAGTTCACCTGCTTAGCTACACAGAGACACGGGACACTCTGTCGGCGTTAGAAGATCAGATTTATTTAGCTGCAGCTAGTACAGTTATCCTAGAAGTACACAAAGTAGGTTCTCAGGAGACTGCCACTTCACTCTGTGGTGCACAGGGTTTTATACTGTATAGAGTTTGTATACATTGTCCAAAAGCACTCCCAAAACACACAGAAAGAGCCAATAAGAAAAGTTAGAAAACAGGATGGAACCAATGGGAAAAGTTGGAAAACAAAAGTGTCAGATGACTCGAAGAGACCTCTCCTCCAACTGTGTTTGTCACCCCACCTTCAAACTAATTTATTAACAGACTCATAACTAACTTGCAGGTGGCGAGATACTTTTGTGTGTGTTGGAGGACAGTTGTGAAACGAGAGAATGCTAGCAGGAGACAGTGAAGGCCAGTCGATAAGATAAGGTCAGGAAAGAATAGTGTGAATCAACAGATAGTTGAGACGGGGATTAGAAAAGCCAGACAGGGATTAGTGTACTCGGCTAGTTCCAACACCAGCTTTGTAAATAGGGGCAGAAAGCGTATTTTGACACCAGGCTACAGAAAAAGCAGAACAGACTTTGTTCGCCGTGCTGCCTGAGTGATGGCAACACAAAATGGCGGCGGGCCACAAAATGGCGGGTCGATTCGATCGTGATTGAAAATTGAAGTTCCTCAAGGGCAAACAGTCTTACTTATGACAAAAGTATGGCACACCTGAAACCATCTTGATTGGAATAAAGTGGTAACACTTGAAACATTTAATTTGCAAAGGAACAAAATGAGGGGGTTCATTTTGCCATAGAAATTATGATTAGTGCTGCAGAAAGAAACATTAGGGCACATTTTGACTTCTCAAATCCTCTTCTATTTCATTAAAAGATTCTGACATGCAGACTGAAACATTCACTTTAAATACCAGCAGCAGACTTCCCTGGTGAGCAGTAGCTTTACTACAGTGATCTAATGAGCAACTAGAGTGCTAACATTCAGAATTTATGGCAAATGTGTGACACATCTGAATGCCTTTTTGATGGAACCAAAGTAAAAAACTGAGAGTACTTCCTACTGAGGAGACTGCAGTAAATGAGGAAATTAGGAAACTTCATAACAAATAAGTCTCCCAAGATGGCCACCAGAGACAAAATAGCCCAAATGTAGCACAAATATCACCCAGATGTAGCCCATGTATAGCCCAATGACAGAATGTCCCAGAGTGTTCTTAAGAACAACTAAAGCGCTTACTGTCTTACTTATGACAAAAGTATGGCACACCTGAAGCTATTTTGATTGGAATAAACTGGTAACACTTAAAACATTTAATTTAAAAAGGAACACATTGAGGGGGTTCATTTTGCCATAGACATTATGGCCACCAGAGACAAAAGAGCCCAAATGTAGCACAAATATCACCCAGAAGAAGCCCAAATGTAGCCCAATGACAGAAGTGTGCAAAACACTTTTTATTTTTTGTGTTTTTGCAGTTTTATATAGTGCAGACTTGTCAGGTATTGGAGTGCTTTACGTGAGCATTGGTTACATCACACAAGAACACATTCATTTTGGTTGTAGACATGGGGAGATTAGGTGATTTGACCAGAATCACAGAATGTCGAGCTGAAGCACAAACTCCAACCTGGTTCCCCAGTTGCAAAGTCTGCAGCTCTGGAAGTAACACCACATCCTCTCCCCTATGTGCAACATTTAATTAAGTGGTCAACTGGATAAAAAAACATAAAGATAACAAATAATTTAAAAGTGCTTTGTCGCTATTTGAAAACTCAGAAAATATGTCCTCATTTTAGTTTTTTAGAGCACTAACCATAATTTTGATGCAAATAAGACCCTCTCATATATGTAATTGCTAAAGGAAATGCTCTAGGTATTACAGTTTTGATTACATCAAGATGACGTCAGGCGTTCCACACTTTTGTAATAAATATAGAAAGTTAGCAACCTAGTTGTTCATTAGGATACTGTTGAGAGGCAGAGGCCAGGGGCACGGACTCTGAAAATTGAAGGCAGGTAGGAGGGTGCAGAAGCAACGATTTGACCACACTGGGCAGGCAGGAAGGGCAGTGGCAGCACAACAGACTATGCAGGGCAGTGGAAAGGGGGCAGGGGAAACAAACCAACAATACAGGACTGGCAAGAGAGGCTGTGGCAATATAATAGACCATTGTGGGCAGAAGGAAGAGGCAGTGGTAGTACAACCATACATGCCAACAGACCCGATTCAGCCAGGAAACGTCCAATGTTTTTAAGCACAAATGGCCTTTATTTGATTTGTCTCCTGTCTACAATCTCCTCTTTTTCAATGTAACTCAAAGGGGAAAATCAATACCCCAGTTTGTTTTCAAAATCTCCCTCTTACCAAGTTCAAAATGTTCGCAAGCATGGTACATTGGATCATGGAAGGCAGGAAGAATTGGGGTAGGGACATGGACTCGGACAACAGAGGACAGGAGGGACATGGAGAGGTGCACCAAACTGAGCATACAGGGCAGGCATCAGGGACTGCAGCAGCACAATACACCACACAGGGCATGCGGGACGGGAGTGCAGCATAACTATTCATAGAAAGCAATAGGGAGGGGACAGGACCATGCACATGGACAACAGAGAACAGAGGGGAAAGAGGCAATGGTAGCTAGCTGACCATAATGGACAGACAAGAGAGAAAGCTGCAGCATAACAGACCATAAAGGGCAGGAGGGACGGATCAGGGGCATTACAATGGAACAGACAAGCCAGGAGGGAGGGAATAGAGGTCTGCACATGGAAACAGAGGGCTGGGGGCAAGGGGGCAGGGCAGGAGCAGCAAGATGACCATGGAGGTCAGGCAGGATGGGCACTAGAGGCAAGATACACCATGGAGAGCAACAGTGAGACTATGATGACATTCACACAGACCATGGAGGGAAGGTGGGAGGGGGTCAGGGGCAGCTAGCTGACCACACAGGGAAGGTGGGAGGGACTGTGGCAGCCCAGAAGACCATGCATGGCAAGCAGGAGGGTTAGTGGCAGCACAATGGCTATGATGGGCAAGAAGGAGGGTGCAGGGGCATGCACAAAGGACCATGGAGGATAGAAGGGAGGTTCAGGACCTGGGCACAGAGAAGAGAGTTCAGGGGAAGGGGCCTCACAACAGACCGCGCGGGGCAGGCAGGAGGAGCAGTTGCAGCACAACAGATCAGGGAGGGCAGAAGGGTGTGGCAGTAAAATGGACCATGGAGGACAGGAGGAAGGGGATAGGGGCATGGCATGTGGACAGGCAGGGTGGAGGTGGCAGGAACAGGTTACAGTCATCTGACAATGCTAGGCAGGTGGGAGGGGAGGGGCAGCTCAACAGAACACTCAGAGTAGATAGGAGTGGCAGGTCCATGGAACATGGTGGGCAAAAAGGATGGAGCAGGGGCATGCACAAATACATCGGAGGGCAGGGGGAAGGTGAATAGGGGCAGCAAGCTATGCACAGAGGCTAAGCAGGAGGTCAATGATGGGGCATAGAATTGGGCAATGGAGGGCAGGAGGAGTGGACTGGTACATCATGCTAAATGGAGGGCAGTGGCAGCACATCAGACCATGCATGGCAGGAGGGAGGGGGCTAGTCCATGGATTCAGACAACAGAGGAAAGGGAGGAGGTGGATGGGGCAGCAAGCTAACTGTTCTGAGAAGGCGGGTATTAGGAACTTTATTGTTTTTAAAATGTTTGTCTGTGCGAACTACTTGAAATATGAACAAGTATGCAGCATAATCTCACTTTTATTCAGGAAGAAGAGGACGTTTGTGACTGTGACTCCGGGCTCACTTAGTAGAGACACCCCCTGACCCACCAACCCCCATCGCAAAATGTAATGCCCGTGAAAAGGGTAGGTGAACGCAGTGTTATATAGAATATAGTCCTGAGAGCACGATTGGAAATGAAAACTAGCTATAGTGTATGGTTTAAACTATGCACCAAAAAGTGTGAAATAAGATGAACCGGGGCGTGAAATATAATATGCAATACATTGTGTGCAATGACAGATTCATTGGAGAGCGCGAGATAGCACAGGCACTAGCACGTGCTATGCGATATGCACTTTGGAGTGTAATATGCACAGGGCAGTGTTGTGTAACCTAACTAGTCTCTAAAGTTGTAATATAAAATATGTGCTTGGGAGTGTAATGTTGCATATGCACTGTGACAAAGATATGGATCCCAGATTGCAATATGTATGGCATAGCGCTGTGCGCTATAACATAGGCATCGAGGAAGGCACGTTAGATGGGACAATATAACCCGTGCGAAGGCAAGTGTGGCATGACATATTCACGGGGTGGTGTTACAGTGCACATGGGCTAGAGAGTGTCATAGCATATGCACTAGATAGTGGAATACAACACAGAGGTGTGTGGCACTCGGCGGGCACTGGTGGGTGTAACACAGCATTAGGCTCAGCCAGGAGCGCGCTGTGACACTCAAGTGAGGTTTGTCTCCTTTCCAGAGAGTAAAATAAAAAGTATTACACATCCGGCGGTGGATGTGTGTTTTATTAACCGTGAGGGGGGTTTCTTGCATAGTTTTTGTCGAATTTTTGTCGAATCCCCTTTGATTGGTTTGGTGTGCGTGTGTATTAAATGTGCCCATCAATAGCTACCCATGTTTGTATAAATAAATGGCAATGGTGTCTACTTGGAGAATACCCACTGGCGGGGGCGCCGGGATTAGGCAGAGTAGGGCGTCAGACACATCAGGGCTTCACTAGCAGTGTAAATACATTCCACGTGGATTCATTGTATGCATAGTCGCCTTTTAATGAATATCACGCAAATAATCATGGTGATAGGTACGTACGGTTTGTCCAGCATGTCCTAGGTGTTTCTATAAATATATAAAAAACCAAAAATAAAAAAAAACAAAGTCCGGCCCCGGGGGATGGGGTCTCCAGGGCCATAAATGGCCTGAGGAGGGGGGCAACGCAGCCCCCCTCCTAAAGAATTAATAACAACAAAAAAATGCCATGCTCGCTAGTTGGGGTCCCGGGGCCGATTAAGGCCTCAGGAGGGGGGCCACGCGGCCCCCTTCCAAATTTTTGTTTCAGAAAAAAAAATTAGGGGGCAGGCCCTGTGGGATGGGGTCCCCAGGGCCAATAAATTAGAAAAAGAAGGGGGGCCACACAGCCCCAATTCGTAAAATAAATAAATAAATAAAAGACCGGCATCGCGCCAGAGGCCGCGCCCCCTCCTTGCAGCACTCTGCAAACGCGCCCTCTGGCGAGTTGTAAGTTGGGGAATTAATTCCCCTTCAATACTGAGGGTCCCTGAGGGCCAACTAGCCCAATAGGTTTCTCCAGTATGCGCCAGGGAGCTGCGTTGCAGACAGGTGTTCTGAGGTCACGCCCCTTTATACACCTCTCTGCAACGCAGCTCTGTGGCGCTTACTGGAGGTACCTAGTGGGCTAGTTTGACCCTAGGGACCCTTAGGATTCAAGGGGACTTAATCTCTCAACTTAGAACGGCCACAGGGCGCGTTTACACAGTGGTGAAGGGAGGGGACGGGGCCTGATGTGACATGTGCAAACACGCCCTGTGGCATGTTTTAAGTTGGGGAAATAATTCCCTTTCAATCCTGAGGGACCCTGGGGGCCAACTAGCCGACCAGGTGCTCCCAGTAAGCGCCACTGCGCTGCATTGCAGAGAGGCGATGCAGGCCGTGCCCTTTTTACACCTCTCTGCAATGGCGTTTACTGGACGTACCTAGTGGGCCAGTTGGACCTTAGGGACCCTCAGGATTCAAGAGGACTTAATCTCCCAACTTAAAACGGCCACAGGGCGTGTTTACACAGTGGGGAAGGGAGGGGACGGGGCCTGAGGTGACGTGTGCAAACACGCCCTGTGGCGCGTTTTAAGAGGTAGTTTTAATCCCCCTGCCCTATTATATACTAGGGGCTTACAGAGGAGGTCATGCTAATCACAGGGGGACCCCAATGCATAGTGTTCCCTAGTGTATGTAGTTGTTTTCACTGTATTCCAAGTGTCTTTTAACATAGCACTGGCTCTAGGACTGGTTAGTCAGACTCAGTTACCACCAGTATCCATCTGAAAAAGTTGAGGGTACAGGATGATTTTGCACCAAGGCTTCTTTCTGCTCTTCTGTTTGTTCTTTCTGCACGTTAGCCTTCTTCCTGCACTTTTCTTCGTCTTTGAGGACTTCTGTTGCTTCTTTCTGCATTTCTTTTTTTTTTTTCTGTGCGTTTTTTTTCTTTCTTCACATGTCCTCTCTCTGTAGGCATAGTTAGAAATTAGCATTTAAAAAAACATTTGAAATTTACTGAAAAAACCATAGGTTTCAGGCACGTTATAGTTAGGAATTAGCATTTAAAAACCTTAGAAATTCACTGAAAAAAACATAGGTTTCAGGGGCGTTATAGTTAGCTGGACTTTTCACTCATACAAAACCATTGAAATTCCCCCGTTATAGTTAGTTCAGCTAACTATAACTCGCGCGCCCGCAATGCACTGCTGATGACATCACATATTACATCACTCATGACATGGTCAGTGACATCACTCATGACATCACTGATGACATTTCCAATGACATCACTGATGACATCATCCTTGTGATAGAGTGGCAGACCTCCTCTCACCCTAATATAACCTTTGATACACACATTCAAAAATAGAAACTAAAATTTTCAAAATAATGGACATACCAATACCAGTTACAACAACCTATTCAGTAATTCTAAGATCCACATACACATCCACTCATTCACCAACAGTCCTATACAGTCCCTCATACATGTGCTCACTCGTCATATGTACTCATACACCTATTCATCCTGTTACACAACGCCACTCATCCATAGTTACTCACACACATAGTCACTCATGCTAATAATGAATCAAACATCCATTTACTTGCATATACAGTTATACACACACCACCACACTTACTTCTACAGAAACTTACACATACTTAGTCTTTTAAACAATCACTTATAGAAACACATACTTATTCATACAGGAACTCTTCCAATCTCTCACATATACTCACTTATATACACCAATAGTCACATATACTAGTTTAAAACATATGTAGTTACTCATAAAGACGCTATTGAGACAGTCATTCACTCACTAACACACCCATACACACACTCATTCACCCATACAGTCCTGCACACATGCTGTCTTCAACACATAAAAACGGTGAGTCACTCAGTCATGCATCTATGCACTATGTAATACTCCCCACCGAACCATACAGACACTCAGACACTCATACTGATACTCAAAAAACCAACTAATAACCTATATAGACACTCATGTAACTACTCACCAACCCATGCAGCCACTTATACACAAAGTGAGAGACTGATACAGATATTTACATATTTAAACATTACTCACTAAGCCATGTATTCACTAAGATACACTTAATCAGTCAGTTATACAATCAATTTTTTAAAAAAAATCATCCATTCAGACACTTATATACCCATTTATTCTTCCATCGACCTTGAGATATACATATATAAAACATATTTAATTTTCAGAAAAACGCATTCACTGGATGATGTCATCAGTGATGTCATCAGTGATGTCATTGGAGATGTCATCAGTGATGTCATGAGTGATGTCACTGACCATGTCATGAGTGATGTAATATGTGACTTCATCAGCAGTGCATTGTGGGCGTGCGAGTTATAGTTAGCTGAACTAACTATAACGGGGGAATTTCAATGGTTTTGTACAAGTGAAAAGTCCAGCTAACTATAACGCCCCTGAAACCTATGTTTTTTTCAGTGAATATATATATATATATATATATATTCACTGAAAAAACCATAGGTTTCACACATGTTATAGTTAGTGGAAATTTTACTGATAAAAAACCAATGAAATTGCCCCGTTATAGTTAGCGCAGGCAACTATAACTCACGCGACCACAATCCTCTGCTGATGCTAATACTGTATTTAGACACTTATTTGCCCATGTCTTCTTCCATACATTTTTAGCTATACATATATTACAAATATTTTTTTTTCATAAAGACACATATGTCATCAGCAGAGGATTGCGGTCGCGTGAGTTATAGTTGCCTGCGCTAACTATAACGGGGCAATTTCATTGGTTTTTTATCAGTAAAATTTCCACTAACTATAACATGTGTGAAACCTATGGTTTTTTCAGTGAATTTGCAAGGTTTTTTAAATGCTAATTCCTAACTATAACGTGTGTGAAACCTATGGTTTTTTCAGTGAATTAGTACGGTTTTTTAAATGCTAAGTTTTTTTCCCTTATAATAAGCCCTGTACATTTGGTGGCCTACGGCCACCAAAAGCACAGGGGGTGGGGTAAGTGTGGATAGTGTTTTTTTCCATTGTAATAAGCCCAGCACATTTGGTGGCCTTCGGCCACCAAAAGCACAGGGGGTGGGGTAAGTGTGGATAGTGTTTTTTTTATTTTTATTTTTTTACCGTACGCTTACCGTAAGCGTACGGTAAGCGTACCCCGCGAAATTGCCGAAAAAAAAATAAAACCGTTTTTGCACTTGGGGGATGTTTGGGGACTCCCTCAACATGACTATGTGGGAGGGAGTTGTCAAAACAGCCCCTTTACATGTTTTTGGGCTTCCGATTTTAAAAATCTCTCTCAGTGCGAGAGACAAAATGGCGGCCGCCGCTTCCTGGTTTCGGCCGATTCGAATGTTTACTAAGATCTAAGAGCCAATCAGAATCGCGCTCGCGCACGCCACCGTACGCTTACCGTAAGCGTACGGTAAGCGTACCGTAAGCTGGCTCAGATATATATATTGATTTAAAGGCTATTTTCTCAGAATCTACTGAACAGATTTACACCAAACCTACAAAAGGCACTTCCTTGACCTAGGGACTACCTCTCTGCCAAATTTTGAGTAATTCTGTTCAGCCATTCGGGCTGTAGCTCGTTCTAAAGGTCCTATGGAAAAATGCATGGGAAAAACGCGTTTTGGGACCCCCCTTTTATCTCAGCCCCCGCTTGACGAATCCCCCCGAGACTTTCAGGGTAGGAGCGGAGCGTAGCGCCCCACCTATTTTGAGAAATTCGCGAGGATTCGTCGACCGGCGCCAAAGTTATTCAAAATAGAATGTTGAGGTTTTCCTATGGAAACGTGGTCCTAACTATAACTACCTACTGGCTATCGCCAGTAGGTAATATATATATATATATATATATATATATATATATATATATATATATATATATATATATATATATATATATATATATATATATATATATATATATATATTATCTACTGGCGGTTGCCAGTAGATAGTTATAGTTAGGACCGTGTTTCCATAGGAAATCCGCAACATTCTATTTGGAATAACTTTGGCGCCGGTTGACGAATTCTCGCGAAATTTTCAAAATAGGTGGGGCGCTCCGCTCCGCTCCTGCTCTGAAAGTCTCGGGGGGATTCGTCAAGCAGGGGCTGAGAAAAAAGGGGGGTCCCAAAACGCGTTTTCCCCATGCAATTTTCCATAGGGACCTTTAGTCCAAGGTACAGCCCGAACGGCTGAACAGAATTACTTGAAATTTGGCAGAGAGGTAGTCCTCAGGTCAGGGATGTGTCTTTTGCAGGTCTGGTGTCAATCTGTTCAGTAGTTCCTGAGAAAATCAAAAGTAAAATCATATATATATGTGGGCGGAGCCTAACCACACATCTCATCCTGAGATCTGATTGGCTGTCAGCACTTCATCCAAGAAGTGTTGGCAGCCATCTTGGGACCAATATACATGATAGCACCTCATTAAAAAGCATTGCAGTTAATAGAAGGTTTTAAGACTTTAGTTACATTATAAATCATTTGTTGATGGTACCATACTCATTTTAGGAATTGTGATATGTTCTAAGGTGATTTCACCATGTGAAAAAGCCTTCTGCTGGGATATCATGATTGAGAGAAAAATATTTTCTCATGCTTTTCCCACAGATGTTTGGAAGGTGATCTATAAGCTAAACTGAGAGCATATTTTCTGTAAATTCACATTATCTTTCTCAGTCATGTGAGAATGAAGTCTGACATTCTCAGTAAAACATGTACATCCAACAAGGGCAGAGACTGTCAGTTGATTCCTTTGTGTTCTACTGCAGCTTCCCAGAGTGTTCCAAAGAACAACTAGAGCGCTAACAGTCCTACTTATGATAAACGTATGGCACACCTGAAGCCATCTTGCTTGGATTAAAGTGGTAACTCTTAAAACATTTAATTTAAAAAGGAACAAAATGAGTGGGTTCATTTTTCCATAAAAAGTATGATTAGTGATGCAGAAAGAAAAATTAGGGCACATTTTGAGTGACTTCTCAAATCCTCTTCTATGTCATTAAAAAATTCTGACATGCAGACTGAAACATGCACTTTCAATACCAGCAGCAGTTTTCCCTGGTGAGCAGTAGCTTTACTACAGTGATCTAATGAGCAAAAAGAGTGATAACATTCTGAATTTATGGCAAATGTGTGACACATCTGAATGCCTTTGGAATCAAAGTAAAAAACTGAAAGTATTTCCTACTGAGGAGACTGCAGTTAATGAGGAAATTAGGAAATTTCATAACAAATAAGTCTGCCAAGATGGCCACCAGAGACAAAAGAGCCCAAATGTAGCCCAAATATCACCCAGATGTAGCCCAAGTATAGCCCAATGACAGAATGTCCCAGAGTGTTCTTAAAAACAACTAGAGCGCTTACTGTCTTCATTATGACAAAAGTATGGCACACCTGAAGCCATCTTGATTGGAATAAACTGGTAACACTTAAAACATTTAATTTAAAAAGGAACACAATGAGGGGGTTCATTTTGCCATAGAAATTATGATTAATGCTGAAGAAAGAAAATGAGGGCACTTTTTTAGTGACTTCTCAAATCCTCTTCTATTTCATTAAAAAAATCTGACATGCAGACTGAAACATGCACTTTTAATACCAGGAGCAGACTTCCATGGTGAACAGTAGTTTTACTACAGTGATCTAATGAGCAACTAGAGTGCTAACATTCAGAATTTATGGCAAATGTGTGACATATCTGAATACCTTCATGATGGAATCAAAGTAAAAAACTGAAAGCATTTCCTACTGAGGAGACTGCAGTACATGAGGAAATTAGGAAACTTCATAACAAATAAATCTCCCAAGATGGCCACCGGAGACAAAAGAGCCCAAATGTAGCCCAAAATCACCCAGATGTAGCCCAAATATAGCCCAATGACAGAAGTGTGCAAAACACTTATTATTTTGTGTTTTTGCAGTGTTATATAGTGCAGATTTGTCAGGTGCTTTACATGAGCATTGGTTACATCACACAAGAACAAATTCATTTTGGTTGTAGACATGGGGAGACTAAGTGATTTGACCAGAAGCACAGAATGTCGAGCTGAAGCAGAAACTCCAACCTGGTTCCCCAGTTGCAAAGTCTGCAGTTCTGGAAGTAACACCACATCCTCTCCCCTAAGTGCAACATTTAATCAAGTGGTCAAATGGATAAAAAAACATAAAGGTAACAAATAATTTAAAAGTGCTTTCTCGCTATTTGAAAACTCAGAAAATATGTCCTTATTTTAGTCTTTTAGAGCACTAACCATAATTTTGATGCCAATAAGACCCTCTCATATATGTCATTTCTAAAGGAAATGCTCTTGGTATTACAGTTTTGATTACATCAAGATGACGTCAGGCGTTCCACACTTTTGTAATAAATATAGAATGTTAGCAATCTAGTTGTTCATTAGGATACTGTTGAGAGGCAGAGGCCAGGGGCACGGACTCTGAAAATTGAAGGCAGGTAGGAGGGTGCAAAGGCAACAATTTAACCACACTGAGCAGGCAGGAAGGGCCGTGGCAGCAGAACAGACTATGGAGGGCAGTGGAAAAGGGGGCAGGGGCAACAAACCAACAATACAGAACTTGCAAGAGAGGCTGTGGCAATGTAATAGACCATTGTGGCCAGAAGGAAGAGGCAATGGTAGTACAACCATACATGCCAACAGACCCGATTCAGCCAGGAAACGTCCAATGTTTTTAAGCTCAAATGGGCTTTATTTTATCTGTCTCCTGTCTACAATCTCCTCTTTTTCAATGTAACTCAAAGGGGAAAATCAATACCCCAGTTTTTTTTCAAAATCTCCCTCTTACCAAGTTCAAAATGTTCGCAAGTATGGTACATTGGATCATGGAAGGAAATGGGGTAGGGACATGGACTTGGATAACAGAGGACAGGAGGGACATGGAGAGGTGCACCAAACTGACCCTGCAGGGCAGGCATCAGGGTTTGCAGCAGCACAATACACCACACAGGGCATGCGGGACGGGAGTGCAGCACAACAATCCATAGAAAGCAAGAGGGAGGGGACAGGACCATGCACATGGACAACAGAGAACAGAGGGGCAAGAGGCAGGACCATAATGGACAGACAGGAGAGAAAGCTGCAGCATAACAGACCATAAAGGGCAGGAGTGATGGATCAGGGGCATTACAATGGAACAGACAAGCCAGGAGGGAGGGAATAGGGGTCTGCACATGTAAACAGAGGGCTGGGGGCAAGGGGGCAGGGCAGGAGCAGCAAGATAGCCATGGAGGTCAGGCAGGATGGGCACTAGAAGCAAGGCACACCATGAAGAGCAACAGTGAGACTGTGATGGCATACACACAGACCATGGAGGGAAGGTGGGAGGGGTTCAGGGGCAGCTAACCGACCACACAGGGAAGGTGGGAGGGGCCATGGCAGCACAGAAGACCATGCATGGCAAGTGGGAGGGTTAGTGGTAGCACAATGGCTATGATGGGCAAGAAGGAGGGTGCAGGGGCATGCACAAAGGACGATGGAGGATAGAAGGGAGGGTCAGGACCTGTGCACAGACAAGAAAGTTCAGGGGAAGGGGCCTCACAACAGACCGCACAGGGCAGGCAGGAGGAGCAGTTGCAGCACAACAGACCAGGGAGGGCAGAAGGGTGTGGCAGTACAATGGACCATGTAGGACAGGAAGAAGAGGATAGGGGCATGGCATGTGGACAGGCAGGGTGGAGGTGGCAGGGACAGGTTACAGTCATCTGACAATGCTAGACAGGTGGGAGGGGAGTGGCAGCTCAACAGAACACTCAGAGTAGATAGGAGTGGCAGGTCCATGGAACATGGTGGGCAAAAAGGATGGAGCAGGGGCATACACAAAGACATCGGAGGGCAGGGGGAAGGAGAATAGGGGCAGCAAGCTAAGCACAGAGTTTAAGCAGGAGGTCAATGATGGGGCATAGAATTGGGCAATGGAGGGCATGAGGAGTGGACTGGTACATCATTCTAAATTGAGGGCAGTGGCAGCACATCAAACCATGCATGGCAGGAGGGAGGAGGCTAGTCCATGGATTCACACAACAGAGGATAGGGAGGAGGGGGATGGGGCAGCAAGCTAACTGTTCAGAGAAGGCGGGTATTAAGAACTTTATTGTTTTTAAAACGTGTGTCTGTGCGAACTACTTAAAATATGAACAAGTATGCAGCATAATCTCACTTTTATTCAGGAAGAAGAGGACATTTGTGACTGTGACTCCGGGCTCACTTGGCAGAAACACCCCCTGACCCTCCACCCCCTATCGCAAAATGTAATGCCCGTGAAAAGGGTAGGTGAACACAGTGTTATATAGAACATAGTCCTGAGAGCACGATTGAAAATGAAAAGTAGATATAGTGTATGGTATAAACTATGCACCAAAAAGTGTGATATAAGATGAACCGGGCGTGAAATATAATATGCAATACATTGTGCGCAATGACAGATTCATTGGAGAGCGCGAGATAGCACAGGCACTAGCGCATGCTATGCGATATGCGCCTTGGAGTGTAATATGCACAGGGCAGTGTTGTGTAACCTAACTAGTCTCTAAAGTTGTAATATAAAATATGTGCTGGGGAGTGTAACGTTGCATATGCACTGTGACAAAGATATGGATCCCAGATTGTAATATGTATGGCATAGCACTGTGCGTTATAACATAGGCATCGAGGAAGGCACGTTAGATGGGGCAATATAACCCGTGCGAAGACAAGTGTGGCATGACATATTCACGGGGTGGTGTTACAGTGCACATGGGCTAGAGAGTGTCATAGCATATGCACTAGCTAGTGGAATACAACACAGAGGTGTGTGGCACTCAGCAGGCAATGGTGGGTGTAACACAGCATTGGGCTCTGCCAGGAGCGTGCTGTGACTCTCAAGTGATGTTCGTCCCCTTTCCAGAGAGTAAAATAAAAAGTATTACACATCCGGCAGTGGATGTGTGTTTTATTAACCGTGAGGGGGGTTTCTTGCATAGTTTTGGTCGAATTTTTGTCGAATCCCCTTTGAATGGCTTGGTGTGCATGTGTATTAAATGTGCCCGTCAATAGCTACCCATGTTTGTATAAATAAATGACAAGGGTGTCTACCGGGATTAGGCACGGTAGGGCATCAGACATGTCAGAGCTTCACTAGTGGTGTAAATACATTCCACGTGGATTCATTGTATGCATAGTCGCCTTTTAATGAATATCACGCAAATCGTCATGGTGATAGGTACGTACGGTTTGTCCAGCATGTCCTAGGTGTGTCTATAAATATATATTTTTTAAAAATAATAAAAAACAGTGGCCGGCCCTGGGGATTGGGGTCAAAAAAATATAATTAGGAGACAGGCCCTGGGGGATGGGGTCATCAGGGCCAATAAATTAGAATAAGAAGGGGAACCACACAGCCCCCCTTCTTAAAAAATTAAAATAAATAAAAGACTGGCATGCTGCCGGAGGCCACGCCCCCTCCTTGCAGCACTCTGCAAACGCGCCCCCTGGCGAGTTGTAAGTTGGGGAATTAATTCCTCTTCAATACTGAGGGTCCCTGAGGGCCAACTAGCCCAACAGGCATCTCCAGTATGCACCAGGGAGCTGCGCTGCAGACAGGTGTTCTGAGGCCAAGCCCCTTTTTACACCTCTCTGCAACGCAGCTCTGTGGCACTTACTGGAGGTACCTAGTGGTCTAGTTTGACCCTAGGGACCCTTAGGATTCAAGGGGATTTAATCTCTCAACTTAGAACAGCCACAGGGCGCGTTTACACAGTGGTGAAGGGAGGGGACGGGGCCTGAGGTGACGTGTGCAAACACGCACTATGGCACGTTTTAAATTGGGGATATAATTTTCCTTCAATACTGAGGGCCCCTGGGGGCTAACTAGCCCACCAAGTGCTTCCAGTAAGCGCAACAGAGCTGCATTGCAGAGAGGTGGTCCAGGCCGTGCCACTTTTTACACCTCTCTGCAACGCAGCTCTGTGGCACTTACTGGAGGTACCTAGTGGGCTAGTTGGACCCTAGGGACCCTCAGGATTCAAATGAACTTAATCTCCCAACTAAAAACGGACACAGGGCGTGTTTACACAGTGGTGAAGGGAGGGGACGGGGCCTGAGTTAACGTGTGCAAAAACGCCCTGTGGCCTGTTTTAAGAGGTGGTTTTAATCCCCCTGCCCTATTATATACTAGGGGTTTACAGAGGAGGTCATGCTAATCACAGGGGGACCCCAACGCATAATGTTCCCTAGTGTATGTAGGTGTTTTCACTGTATTCTAAGTGTCTCTTAACATAGCACTGGCTCTAGGACTGGTTAGTCAGACTCAGTTACCACCAGTATCCGTCTGAAAAAGTTGAGGGTACAGGATGATTTTGCAACAAGGCTTCTTTCTGCTCTTCTTTTTGTTCTTTCTGCACGTTATCCTTCTTCCTGCACTTATCTTCGTCTTTGAGGACTTCTGTTGCTTCTTTCTGCACTTCTTTTTTTTCTTTCTGTGCATTTTTCCTTCTTTCTTCACATGTCCTATCTCTGTGGGCATAGTTAGAAATTAGCATTTAAAAAACCTTTGAAATTCACAGAAAAAACCATAGGTTTCAGGCACGTTATAGTTAGGAATTAGCATTTAAAAAACCTCAGACATTCACTGAAAAAACCATAGGTTTCAGGGGTGTTATAGTTAGCTGGACTTTTCACTTGTACAAAACCATTGAAATTCCCCCGTTATAGTTAGTTCAGCTAACTATAACTCGCGCGCCCGCAATGCACTGCTAATGACGTCACATATTACATCACTCATGACATGGTCAGTGACATCACTCATGACATCACTGATGACATCTCAAATGACATCACTGATGACATCACTGATGACATCATCCTTGTGATAGAGTGGCAGACCTCCTCTCACCCTAATATAACCTTTGATACACACATTCAAAAATAGAGACTAAACTTTTCAAAACAATGGACATACCAATACCAGTTACAACAACCTCTTCAGTAATTCTAAGATCCACATACACATCCACTCATTCACCAACAGTCCTATACAGCCACTCATACATGTATTCACTCATCATATGTACTCATACACCTATACATCCTGTTACACAATGCCACTCATCCATAGAGTTACTCACACACATTGTCACTCATGCTAATAAAGAATCAAACATACATTTATTTGCATATACAGTTATACACACACCACCAAACTTACTTCTACGGAAACTTACACATACTTAGTCTTTTAAACAATCACTTATAGAAACACATACTTATTCATACAGGAACTCTTTCAATCTCTCACTCTCACATATACTCACTTATATACACCAATAGTCACATATACTAGTTTAAAACATATGTAGTTACTCATAAAGACACTATTGAGACAGTCATTCACTCACTAACACACCCATACGCACACTCATCCACCCATACAGTCCTGCACACATGCTGTCTTCAACACATACAAAGAGTGAGTCACTCATTCATGCACCTATGCACTACGTAATACCCCCCACCGAACCATGCAGACACTCAGACTGATACTCAAAAAACCAACTAATAACCTATATAGACACCCATGTAGCTACTCACCAACCCATGCAGCCACTTATACACAAAGTGAGAGACTGATACAGATATTTACATATTTAAACATTACTCACTAAGCCATGTATTCACTATGATACACTTAATCAG
The DNA here is from genome assembly GCF_964204655.1 of Triturus cristatus. Taxonomy (NCBI): domain Eukaryota; kingdom Metazoa; phylum Chordata; class Amphibia; order Caudata; family Salamandridae; genus Triturus; species Triturus cristatus. The sequence continues at coordinate 697,620,081 of NC_140588.1, forward strand.
TCAGTTACACAATCAATTTTTCAAAAACAAATCATCCATTTAGACACTTATATACCCATTTATTCTTCCATCGACCTTGAGATATACATATATAAAACATATTTAATTTTCAGAAAAACACACATTCACTGGATGATGTCATCAGTGATGTCATTTGAGATGTCATCAGTGATGTCATGAGTGATGTCACTGACCATGTCATGAGTGATGTAATATGTGACGTCATCAGCAGTGCATTGCGGGCACGCGAGTTATAGTTAGCTGAACTAACTATAACGGGGGAATTTCAATGGTTTTGTACAAGTGAAAAGTCCAGCTAACTATAACACCCCTGAAACCTATGGTTTTTTCAGTGAATTTCTGAGGTTTTTTAAATGCTAATTCCTAACTATAACGTGCCTGAAACCTATGGTTTTTTCTGTGAACATATATATATATATATATACTAATGTATAGAAGATCTGTACTTGCTTGTCTATATTTTTTATTCAATATTTTGTTCATGATATTCTGTGCCATCATTATTTTGGTTTCAATATTTACGGTGCACACAGTGTGATTCTATGTGAAGGAATATGTGGAATTTTCTAACGTACATATTAAAGCACGCTCAATCAACTTTCCATAATCCAACGTAGAATCCTACCAATTTGATGGAATTTAAAGTAAAGGGATGTGAAGATTTAAAGTGTTCTAAACTGTTCAAGATTTGTGAAATGCACATCTTATGAAGATCGGGTTTTTTTTCTGCAAACAAATATGCTGCCATCATCTCAGAACCCTCCCTCCAACACCTCATACCTCAGTAAGTGGATGTCCAGCCTCAACACTTTTTGATGGAGGATGACCTTCCTGGGACATTCTGTATCAGGATAGTATCATACCTGGAAGGCCCAAAAGGATAATTTTTACCTCACATAGGGGCTCATTACGATGGACTGAAAAATAGCCACCGCCGGGCCGTCGGTGGCGATCGTTGTGCCATCGTCATGAGGTTTACCTCCCTCCACTTTATGATGGCGGTGGGTATCGCGGCGGATGGAAAGTCCATCCGCCGCTTTTCAGCCGGTAGCAATCGTCACGATTGCCTGGCGGAGCAGTCAGCATGCTCACAATGGCAGCAGAGCCTAGAATGCTCCACTGGCACAATAATGATGTGGTTGAACCGCCATTGAAAGGCTGGCGGAGATTGTCTTCAGGGGCCTGTTGGAGGGCCCCTTGTGTTGGGGAAGGTGTGGGTGCACTGGGGGGGTACCCATGGTACCCCCCTACATTTCACAGCACCAAGTGGCTGGCACAGTATAGTTCCTGACACGTAGGGCAGTGAAATGCACAACATGCTCTTTTCAACATTGCGTTGGTGTTGCTGTCAGCAGCCACCGCCACAATGTTAAAGGTGCAGAGTCCGACTGCAGCGGTGGCGGTCCCATCATAATTGTATATGCAGGACCGCCGCACGCATGGCGGTCAGACCCAATCACCGCTACGGTCCACCCGCCATCATAATGAGCCCCATAGTTAGGAAACATCCTCTGTTTCGTAAAATGCGGAGTTTTCTAATTTCTGCCAACTTCATAAGTGAAGTTTTAATTTAACTCGCCACTAACTTAAAATAACTTCACTGAGATCTTGGAGCATATATATTAGTATTATTTTGAGATATTAGTGGCGAAGCGTGGGTTTTGAACATTTTAGGCTGCAATAATGGTGAAAAACTTAGAGGAAGTTGGGAAGGTCTCACAATGAATTCCACTAACAAAAGATGGATACTCCAATTACATTTGATAACAAGCACTAGTCAAAACTTCATGGACTTCAATTGACACTGGCATGCACCATCCATAGGGGCTCATTACGATAGTGGCCACCGTGGTAGTGGAAATTTACCGTCCGCAGGTACCGCGGGAAAACCGGCGGTCAGATTAGGATGCACTGCCTGAAACATCCTACTGCAGCGGTCGGATTCCAGGAAACACCGCCGGAAAAGCTGAAAATCCATGTGCGGTGGTCGAAATTGCTACAGAAAGACCCAAGACCGCTGTTTGCCCAGCAGTCAGTACCACATGGAGGTGTCCGGGATTCAATTTTTGCTATCCGAAGTAGTGTTTCCGCCATCCCCAAATGGCCGGTTTCTCCGCTGCGGTGTGATGGGCTGTTTGAGGCATCGTGATTTGTCCGGCAGTTGTAACCGCATTCCGCATGGCGGTCCCTCTTTTTTGGCTCCGTCTGCTACCGGTGCAGAGGGGGATTTCTGACGGTTCACATAACTCCGCAGCGGATGGAAAATGGGCTATGTTTGCCCATCGTAATACGGCGGATGCGAGGACCGCCCTAGAGTGTGGAAAAGAACATTTTTCGCCACCACCGCGGATGTGCCTCCATCCGCCATCCTAATCAGCCCCATAGTTACAGACAGAGGTTGTGAAAAAGGTGTTGTTCAAAAGGAGACTTTCACTAGACATCAACCAGCATGACAGATAGGAATGGTAAAAGAAAAGTGATTGCGTGAGCCCAGTGATGCAGCAGAATCATTATAATATTATTCATTTTATCTCTTACTGCTGTTACTTACTCATTTATCCCTCTAAATGTACTGGGCCCTCTACACAGGGGCGCTTCCTCCGCTATGGCGAAGGAGCATCGTCCCACTGCTGGAACCCTCAGACACATGTGATATAAAATAATAATAAAGCAGTTAATAAAACTGCTTTATTATCAATATATTTTACTCTGGAGGTGCCGTTGAGTCTTGAAATTGGGGCTTCCGGGAGCAGGAGGAGTGGTGGGCTCAGAGTACTACCAGTGCACATGTAGGTTTGGCTGGCCGTCCACGGCTGGCCAAACCAAAATGCGCACATGGATATCTCCAAGCTATTGCCTGGAGATATTTGCACGGCTCAGAAGCAATGGCTCCCAGTCCCTGCTGGAGTGTGAAACCAGACCGCTCCACCCAATCCATGTGCTTCTCTCATGCTGGGTAATACCAGCATAATAGTAGCATAATAGTAGTGTCTGGATTTGCGCAGGGCACTCTGGGAGCCTGTGTGAGAATCATCACATCGGCGGCTTGAGCTGAAGTGTTGGCGAGGCGGCAGACCTCAGGATTCAGGTACTTTTTTTCATACCCCCAACTCACCGATATACCCAGCTAGCGGCCGCCACTGCCTCTACAGTTAGACGGATCACATCATTACCCTCACCACAGAGGTGAATGGTTCTCTGATGGCTCTTTCTCCACTGATAGGAGGGGTGGAAATTAGGGTGTCCAAAACACAATGTCAACCACCCACTGAGGACCGTTAATTGGTGACTAACTTACAAGTTCAAGATCATGTTCAACTGCACCACTCTCAGGACCATGCTATAGAAATGAAGTATTGCAATGGGAAATCCCAACCTCCTAAAGACATTAAGTCTAACTAAAATTATGCACACTAGGAGCTCTGCTACAGCAACACAGAATAAAGAAGCAGAACTTTATACTCTGAAAAGATTCACTGATTCTCCCTACAATACATTTTTAAAATTAAATGGAAAATAGCACTGTTCAATGAAAGAACATCGGGACACAATAATAGTCTCACACATTTTGGATAGTTTGGTTATTGTAATAATGATTCAAAATCAATACAAATAAGCAATCTCTTAAGCATTTTAGTCAGAATGTTATTACAGCATGTAGTACAAGACTATACATTTAGTCAGAGATGCAAGCCCAAAGATGATGGTTTAAAACAGTCATCAGATACAAGGTTACAGATTCCTACCACTATTAAAGGCAGGTTCATTTCTCTAACAGCATCCAAAAGTTCCAAAGCAAAAAGGGGAAAAACGAATCAAATTAAAGTCCACTAAGGGAGAATCCATAAGCATGGGCAAAAAGGGGGAAATAAGGCCAAAATCAAGTAGCTTGGCAAAGAAGGGTTCCAGCTCTTCTGTTTAAGGCAGCAGTATTAGCAAAAGGCAGTTCAAAATAAGAGCTCAAGGATGGTTTAGAAAGTCATAGGATAAGCGTTCAGTTCTCTCGCATGGAAAAAATATATGATCTGTAGCTCTTGTAAAGGGAAGAAAAAGCATGGTATAGAGTATATCTTCCAAAGAAAGAAAAAGAATAGCACTGCCTCACATAGAAAGAAAAAAGTATGCCATCCCCCCTAATAGAAGGAAAAAGTATAGTGATGCCCATTCTATGGGGTTTCTTCCTTTATAGTCTTTATGATGCTTTAGCGATGTAGTATCGTTCCACTAGTCAGCCCACCGCACAATAAATTTACGCATTAAATCACTAAATACAATTTAGTTATTCCGGCATACTTCACCATGCTGATCATGAGAAAGAGCTAGCTTTCTGGGCCTCACAGATTTGTCAACGGTAGGAAGTTTGCAGTATATCAATCCATGACATTGCGTTTAGGGTCACTTTCACATCAGACTGAATTCAAAGAATGACCTTTACACATAAGATGACACATGTACAGAACAAATGAGGCAATATTTTCAGAAATGTCAAGGGCCATTGTACTTGGCCAAGGGGAAAAATGCAGCTTAGGAGAGAACACGTTTAAAAGGTCTTAAAATGTATGTCAGCTTTCAATGAATTAAACTTAATTAGAATCAAATACAATTCATTAAATCAGCATTTCACAATAAAAGAAAAATTGTAATGCTTCATCATTGTATTATTACACAAACTTGATAAACGTTAACTATGGCCTACTGCCACAATTTTCAACATCCATACATGTAAATTATTCTTAAAAATCATTTTGCTTAAATTGTTTCATGTTGTCTATGGTCATTATGGTCTCTACTATCACATTTGCAAATATCAGCTTCCTAACTAATATTATGGCTAAATTGTACCACAATCTATTCATGATGCATTTCAACGTAAGGCAAGATAAAAGCTAAGCCACACCATTAGAATCATTAGTTCCATCAGTAAATGAATAATAAAACATAATTTTCATGAGTAATCTTGATAATGAAACCTATTAATTAGCATTACATCAGTTAGCAATGAATATCTCTTTTTTTGTCTAGCACTTTCAAGCATGCTTTTACAGTGCTGTTACATCATTCGTCTCAACTGCTGTGTCACTTAATTTAATACGTGCAATGTGCACGTTCAGGTTTCTGTGTCTAAAATCAGTGAATGTATTTTAAAATATTTAGCATCATCACCAGGATGGGTCTATTTGAGGCCTGAGGCTTGGCTCAGGGCACTAGCTCCATCTCCAGTTAGAGAAGCTTTAGATGGACACTATCACATTTTGCAAAATACCATAGGCATGTCTATATTCTGCATCCTCTCTGAGAAACATTAGAATCTGTTCAAATTGTAACTGAAAATTAAACTACAATGTCAATGATGTCCCAAGCTTTTTAATTTGTCAGCTACAGGGTCACGTTATCAGTAGCAGTTATATTGGCCTTGCCAAGATTTCTACTTCCTATCTTCAGTGTGTTCAGAAGTCTGCAACCACAATATTGCAATAACTTATCAAATCTGACAACTGCATATAGCCTCTCTTGCCAATGACCTGGCTATCAATTCCCACTATTGCCCTACCAGGGCTTTTATGTTCTACCACCAGCATTTACATTTAGGTCGCCTGGTACAGAAAGACTTGCACTGAGTGCATGCCTTTCCTGTTCTGGCTTCCCAACGGTGTAACAATATGGCAAAACATATATTCATAAAGGAGATCTTGCTCATTTCAGAAACCATAAATACCAGAATTGTCACTTGAAACCTACGCCTGACCCTTCTAATATCTCCAGAGTGCCAATAAGCCCCAAAGGGAATCTTACTCCCCAATAAGTATATGTAACATAGGACTATATAAAAAGCAATACTATTAGTCTCGGCAAGGCACTGGCCAAATACGGCAAAGACTGCCCTTAAACTCAGTTCAAACTTTAATAAAAGAAGAACAGTTTCATCTGCTTTCAAGAAGCTTATTAATTATTGTTCCTGAAACTATAGTGTTGGTATCACCCTAACTCTTTACTCTCCCTTAGCTCTAGCTACAACATTCTTCAATTTGCGTAGCTCTCACCTGCTCTTTCTTCACTTTTAAGTTCTATAAACCTATATCCAAAACCGTTTCTAAAAACTTTTAGCCAGTTGCTTCATTCACCCTTCTTTATCACCAGCTCATTATTATATCTCCATCAATAAGCATCACTTCAATATTTATTTTATTTCCTACTTCATACTAACTCTAGCTTTTTTCACACCAGTGGGTGTTTCTTGAACTTTACTCATGTCTAGTCATTTCAGCCTCACCTTTTAATCTCTGCTACATTTTCCACCTCACACTTCTCTCTCTGTTGCCCTCTTGCTTTACTTGTTTGGTGCTCTAAGCCCCAGTTTTCACTCTGCCTCAGTTTTCACTCCCATACTCTTCAGCCTTCCCTGGTTCTTGCTGGATCCTTCTTTCATTGTCCACAGTTCTCACCTTTCTCTTCACACCACCTTTGTTTTCTTGGCTTCTACCTTCACTCTTCATCGGTTATCAGTCGCTTTTTATTTTCACCACCACACTCTTCACCCTTGAAAACTTTTATTTTTCGCCATTCCTGCCAGCTTTATTTTTTAACCACACTGTTTACACTCATTTAGGGGCCTATTAGCATGGCGGGCGGATCGCCACCGCCCCACTGGCGATCCACCCGCAAAAACTCACCGCTGGACATCCTTTTACACCCGCCACATTAGCATGGCGGGGGGTACCGTGGTGGACAGAAAGACCGTCCGCCGCTTTTCCACCAGCAGGCAATCGTCACGATTGCCTGCGGGGTGGAAAAGGCAAATAATATGGTGGCGGTGCCTTGCCGATGATTTGCCCAAAGTCCTTACTCTCTATTAAAGTGCATGTGCTTTGTACAATCTGGAGCACGTATGTGTGAGTGTTTGCATAGGTATATGTTTGTTTCCATCAGTTATTTAACACTATCACAAAAAGATAAAGCTTTAAAAGGACTGCAACAGTTCAGGCAGGTATGTAAGTGATTGTTTTTTGTTTTTACCTGATATTGTTCCCATGTGTCCTACCCTCACCAGGTGGATCTCTGTTTTTTGGGAAAATGGGTAATGCAGTTTGTAATCTTTCTTAAAGATTTGACATTTCGACCCCTTAGCATAATTATTTGGAATGGGGCCATCCTCTGGAGACACCAGATAGTTGGGACAAACAAACCCACAACTGTACATGTAACACAAGCATTAAATCCCACTGAGTTATAAGAGTTCCACAAATTCTTCCAATCAGCCACACGTACAAGCCTATTTGGGTGTTCATCGGGTGGTCTTTCGATTTTTTTAAAGCAATCAGTCGAAATTTCAACCTCTTCCTGTACTCAAATCCATGGGGGTCAGCAAGCTGTATCCATAAAAGGTTTAAGACTCGGTCAGAAGTTTTCTCCTCTGCTTCTAATCAATTGCTACTTTAACCTTCGAAACATCCCGAAAGCTCGTGCTATAGACTCTCTGGGGCAGATTTACAAGCTCCGTGCATCACTTTTGCACCACTGTTGCATCACTTTTGTGACGCAGCGGCAACGTAAAAGTTGTGTCCCATTTACAACGTGACACATCTAGGGAGATCCGTCACGTTTACGCCTTGGCTGCGTCAAAATCCCTACACCTGCTCAGACTACGCGTAAGGAATGACGCAAAGCTTTTTAAATGGGACTCACCTCTGTTGTAACGCATTGCTGGAGTTGCGTCATTTTCATGAGCAACTCCAGCAATGCGTCACTTTTGGGTCATCAGATGCGTCAGAATTTCTGATGCATCTTTCAATCCTTGAGCCATGGTGCACCGTATTGTAAATACGGCACATCCATGGTGACGCAAGGGTTTTGCATGGTGGGGCAGGAAAAGTGACGCATCTTAACAGATGCGTCACTTCCTTGTAAATCTGCCCCTCTGTGTTCAAGCTTAAATGAAATCCTTGAGTCCTACCCTTGCCATGAAGTAGTGGTGGCAGGAGACCTGAACATCAAGCCCCTCAGCAGATACCACAAAGTTGAACAAATGAGCAAGGAACAAGAACAATTCAATGAACTACTTTCCTCATTCAGCTTAAAATCTGGGATCAGGCCCTGACATGCCCCACAAACACGATTTGTCCCACCTTCAAAAATATCTCAACAATTGATTACATTTTTATGTCCACCCCCCCTAGCAAACCATGTTCTGAATTTCAAAATAACAGACTGAGAAGAGAGTGATCAAAGTCCCCTAGTCATAACCCTAGACTTAGGTCATCTGTCAGCAAATAAACTCCCGGGGCTAGGCATCTCAACTGGAGCCAAAATAAGGCACTAGCAAGAAGAATTAAATGGTGACCCTTTCACTCGCCTCAAGTGGTCAAATGGCTCGGCAACGGAAAGAGCAGGAACAAGGACCGAGTGCAACTTCTAACACAATGTGACACCATGACCAAAGATCTGTTAGTTATCGTCATGGGCGCAGGGGTTGTTCGATGCCTACAAAAGCTACCGCAGCGCTACCCACAAAAACATCTGTTGAAACAGAACATCAATCCGTCACGGAAGAACCTAAGGAGGACCATCCATTTATGTAAAATCAACCCAACGAGCAGAAACTTAAAGACAGTAAAAAAACTTGTGGAAAGCACATAAAAAATCGATCTGGGATCTTAAGTCAGCACAACAAGAGAAGGAGTGGCTAAAAATATTCGAGATGCTCAAAGAAAGATCTCTCGCTCGTTTCTGGAATCACGTGAACAATCTAAAATCCCCTTGGACATCAAGGGAAAATGCAGTTTCAGAATCGGAATGGGAGAAACATGCAACAGGCCTGTTTTCTGCATATAACAATACAAACAAAACAATGCTTAGCCAGCAGCAAACGGAAGAACAACAAGAAATAACCCAATCTTCCCAAATTGTAAAATTGATCAAGGCCATGAAAGGCGATGGAGCTCCAGGCCCAAATGGTCTTCCAGCTGGCATTTTTTAATGTGCTCCAGAAGATTGGGTAGCTCTCCTCAAGCCGCTCTTCAACTCAGCTCATACTCTGGGCCACCACCCCAAAGCATGGAGAGGTTCAACCCTATGCCCGATACTCAAACAAGGCGACCCTTTAAAGCCAAGCAACTATCGCCTAATAGCTTTGCTAGACTTAGCAGCAAAAGCATGTGCCTGGATTTTAGTGAAAAATTTGGAAAGCTGGGTATCAGAAAACAAGCTGCTCCCCTTCTTTCAAACAGGCTTCCGTGGAGGAGCAGCCACCAATGACAACATCATTGCCCTATCTGCCCTTAGGCACCAAGCCACGCAGCACAGCCAACTCCCACTCATTTTCTGTTTTATTGAATTTACTGTGGCATTTAACAAAGTTGACAGACAGACCCTGTGGAAGAAACTAGCAAGCTGGGGCATCCCATCTCCTCTTTTAAAGGCCATAATTTCTCTGCAGTCTGAAACCTGAGTCCAAGTGAAAACAGGCCTGACATCACTCTCAGTTAAAATACCCACCACTGGGGGTCTGAAACAAGGCTGCGTGTTAGCGCCATTACTTTTTAACTTATACACAGCAGACCTGGGAAAAACCCTGATCACCAGTTGCCTTGCCACCCCTTGCCTAGGCCACAGATCCCTTCACATCCTTCAATACGTGGGTGGCCACATCAAAGTGGGGCTCTAACGAGCACTGACTGGCCCTCATAAATACAGTGTAATTAATTTCCTTACCATCAACCCCGATAAGACGAAAATACACATGCACAATGGGCCACACAACCAGTACTTCGGCCCTCATATATAAGTACCTGGGGGAGTGGTTCACAGAATCTACTCAACCATCCGCTCCCAAAAATGCACTGAAAAAGAAATCAACTGCAATCATCTATGGCCTAATAAGGCTCAATAACAACTTTAAAAGCCCATCCGCAAAGGGAATAAAGAAAGTCATTCAAGCATCCCTTCTTCCAGCACTTCAATATGGACATTAAGTTTTTCCTGGAGCCTGCTCGGAAATGCTGGAGCAGGCGCAGTAAGTGGACTATAAGAAAATCTTCCAACTACCGAAATACCTTCCCAGAGCAAGACTCAGACTGGAACTTGGGCTAGGGAAACAAGCCCTTCTCACCAATGCTGTCTTTCTCAAATATTATATTTGCATATTAAAATCACTGGAAAAATCTCTTAAGGGCTGCCTTAGAGATATTTTCGAAAAGCCGGGTTCTCTGTGGAACAACCAACTTAAGAGCTTTAGCAACTACAGATATAAATCAATTCAGCGATTGCACTGACTCCCATCCCCTACACAATATGGAAAAAGACCATTAACAGACAAGTTCAATTGTCCTCATTCCAGCAAGACCAAGCATCCCCAAAATCAACACTTTTCTTGGCCCCCTTAAATTCATCGTATCTGGTAGCTAAATCCAGGCCTTATATTTCAGCTACCCTCAATCCTAGAACTCGGAGAGAGATCATGTACATGCGAATGCTGGCCCTACCGATCTCAGATTTCAATAGAGCCTGGGCTTACTAAGAAAATGGAGGCGCCTACAGATTATGTAATTACAAACACGAATCATGGCTGCACCTTCTGTGTTGCTTTCCTGCCATGGTCCGTGAAAGGAGAACTTTACTCAGGCAATTACTTCTGAAACAAAGAGCACACACTTGCTTAGAGGCCTCGGCTATATGCTTTTCACAAATGTAGGCCTCCATCCTTGTTGCTGCAGGAGACTTATAAAAACACTCAGGGACACATTTCACCCCTGCCCTGAACCCTCTCAATGTCCCTATAAAGTCCAGAAACTGATATCGGACTACTCTACAAAAGAATTGGGAGACAAACATTCTCCCCCACAGCACTGAACTTCTCAGGTCACAGAAAAAGAAGGCATGTAGTAATGGTCGTGTCTTGCATCCTTAAAGGCAAGCTCGCTGTAGGAGCCAAGAGCAACCTCACCAGATGTACAACCATCACTGAGCTAAGAACACTTTTAATATGAAACTTTAATCGCACCTCACTTATCTCCGATCTCCAAGACTACAACACGGCACCAGCACTTTACCCTACTTCTCTATGCCTTAAGAAAGATTGCAAACTGCATAACCCATTTTCCCCAAATAACAGATATCCACCTGGTGAGGGGCGATGAGGTCCTCTTGTGTCCTGAGGACATCAGGACACTAGTGGACTTCATCCTCCGAGCAGCAGTGCTCCAGAAGCTGCGTTTGCAGCGTGGTATAAAAAGGGATGTGGCCTCGGAATACCTCTCAGCAACGCAGCTCTGTGGTGCTTACTGGAGGTACCTGGTGGGCTAGTTGGCCCCCAGGGACCCTCAGGATTCAAGTGGACTTAACAGGGACGTTATAGTTAGAAATTAGCATTAAAAAAACCTTTGAAATTCACTGAAGACACCATAGGTTTTTGGGACGTTATAGTTAGAAATTAGCATTTAAAAAACTTTTTGAAATTCACTGAAAAAACCATAGGTTTCAGGCACGTTATAGTTAGAAATTAGCATTTAAAAAACCTTAGAAATTTACTGAAAAAAACATGGGTTTCAGGGACATTATAGTTAGTTGGACATTTCACTCATACAAAACCATAGAAATTCCACCGTTATAGTTAGTTCAGCTAGCTATAACTCGCGCCCCCGCAATGACGTCACATATTGCATCACTCATGACATGGTCAGTGACATCACTGATGACATCACTGATGACATCACTGATGACATAATCCAATGAATGTGTGTTTCTGTAAAGTATAAATATGTTTATGAGCTCTTGGGCTGCTCCCTGCCCTCCTCTGGTGATGACCCGTGGATTGCTTTAGCCAAGGTCAAGCCTCACAAGGTCAACCTTGTTGTTTACCTACGGGATTAAAAAGGGCCGTTCACTGACTGAACCAGGCCCCTCCTCATGATCAATCAGCACCATGAATGTGTATTAGTCATGCTACCTGGGCTCAGAATCTAATGTAGGCTCTCCCTCTTCCTGACACCCTGCAACTCAGCAGCCATCCCTGACTGTGCCCCACAGTAAGAATCTCTCCAAATTAATGCTTGAATTACTCCCGCAGCCTATCAAAGTTCACCCTCCTAGTCTCACCGATCCCCTTCTCTCACCAGCATGGCAGGCTCTTGCCTGAATGCAACAGGGGGCAACTCCTACACCATCGTATACCCTCCTAATCTTTCCAGAACTGCCGCTAAAACCTTCCTGAGAAGACACCCTGAAACTCTGATCTCCAACCTGTACTTTAACACCGACAAGGGCACAATTATCAATAACCTTATTTTCTACTCAAGAAAAACAGCACTATGGCACGCAGCCATATCTAACCTACTTAACATACGTGAATCCAGGAACATTCCATATGGCGCCAAACTCACGATTGTGCCCTCCCATAATCTAAGAGCTGACCTTACCATTACCCTATACAAAAACGGCACCGTTCTGATCCAAGCGACAAACACAGATCTCAACAAATTTGCTGACTTTTTTACCTTCCTTAAAAAACATGTGAATGACTCCTATCCAGTGCTATAAATGGGCCGGTACTCAGCGGTACGGAGTACCGGCACTTTTTATTTTTAACCTTCTGAGTACCGACACTTTTTCATTGCCATGGAGCGTACCGGTACTCATGACTGGTAGAATCAGTGGTACTTGTGCTGCTGAGGATGAGGCTGTCTGAACGCCACTCTCAGACAAAGTGCCACCGTAGCCCTGGGGCGAGGCGCTGATGAATCATTCAGCGGCGGCTCATTTCATTTTGTTAGTGTGGCAGGGGAGCAAACTCAGTATCACGCTGTGAGTGACAGGGTCCGATCAGACCCTGCACTGTAAATCACAGGTGTTAAATTGCGCAGACACTGAAAGTCCAGACAACTGGCTGAGAGTCTGAAAGAAGAAAGCCATGGGAGGTAGGAATTGCAAACAACATTTTTAATTCTTTTGTGAGCCTTTTGTGCCAGTGAATGTCGGCTTTTGTGAGTGAGTGCGGAAGCAACAGAGAGAGCATCGGGACATCATGTGAAGGTATTTTAAAGAAAATGTGAGGAATGTTTTGTGTGTGCATGTCTGCTTGTTCTTGTGCCTGTGTGCGAACGCGTGTTCATGGACAAGAGAATGTATGAAAGCCGAATTGAAGCTGCAAATATTTAAAAAAACACAGAAACTAAAGCATAACACATTGCTTGGCTTTTATTTAATTTTCTGTGAGGAATTAACCACTTTATGTTCCTACATTTATCATGTGTTTTGGTGTGTGCTGAAACTGCTGTAACTAACATGTCCCTTTAAATGCAATGGGCGGCTTACACAGTTGAAAGGGGCACAGTAGGAGACAGGTTATTAATTGTCTACATATGCCATGCCCACATGTGCAGAGATAATTTAAAACTATTGATAAGTGTATTTTGAGGGCAAAATGATTACTTGACAGATGGCAGTAGCGTCTTTATATAATCATGCCCCGCCCTCAGCTTCGCCCCTTGCCCCGCCCCTAGCTCAATTTGATGAGTACCTGCACTAATATTTACCCATTTAAAGCACTGCTCCTATCCCTCTATGCTCCCCAGCACCTGCTGTCGCTATCTGACTCCTCTCATAGCTCCAGTCAATGCAGCTCTAAGGACAAGGCTATGGGCTTCCCATTAATGTCCACCAAAGCTACAGCCACTCCCACCTCTCCTAAGGTTCAGACTGACCCGACTCTACCCATGTGTTTCCCAATAAAGACAACACTCTGGGCAGCATCTCCCCTATATCTACTAGTGAACCTCCCTCCACTCCCCCCAAACTCCATCATCTCTCAATAAGACAACGCTGCCACCGCGCTCTTCCAACCTTTGCTCCTCTCCATCACTCATAGTGACTAACACACTAGTCACTCACAGAGGACACCCGCCCCAATAGCCCTATGTCCGCCCTGCTGAGCGTGCCGAGCCCTTCGCACACACCTCCACTCAGAAACCTAGATGCAGGGTGGTCGAGCTCCTCTACCAGGCTACCCAACAATGCCAGCAGAACAAGCCCTGACCCATTGGTTGCCTTCCCGCAAGTTCAACCTTCACTTATGGACCTCGAAACTCTGAACCCTTAGAGCAACCAACATAGCTCAGAGCATCCATAACTCCGTTCTTGAACTGAAAAGCATCCTTAACCTCACGGAACAATCTATCTCGAATATCAAGCTCTGCCAGAACTTAGCTCTTTCCCCACTCACCAAGCCCTTCCTTCAACCCTTCCCGCTGGCCTTTACAAACCTTCACCCTCACAAGCATTCCAACTACCTCTCAAAGGATGAAATTCAAGCCCTCCTCTTATCCTATGAGTCCTCTCCCAGTCCTCCAGACAAGAAAGATGAATGCTTAATTCACACATAACAGAGGAGTAAAGAGCAACAACTTACTGCAAGTACCCTTATCCTCCCTAACTCACAAGACATGCACCGACTCTCCTCTCTCCAGCCTCCTAATTAACATTAACTGCTGATCAGCAGCAAAGCATGCCTCCGACATCGCTGCTCTCATCCTGAGCCAAAAATCTGACGTAGCAATCCTTACCAAATCATGGCTCAATGAATCATCGTCACCTTACCTAGATGTATTGGTCCCTTTAAATTATAGCATCGTAAGGCTTGACAGGCAATTAAAAAAGGGGGAGGTGTTGCTTGCATTTACTGCTCAGACCTCCTTGTCACTGAACTTCACGCTGACCCCACCGACTGCTGCGAATATCTTGCACTCTCCATATGTAACAACGCTACCCAGTTGTGCAAGCTGCACATCTTCTACCACCCCCAGGCAAGAACGACACCTTCATTGACCACCTCATGGAAATCATTACAGTTAAGGTTTACCTCCACTCGAATGACATTTTCCTCGGAGACTTTAATCGGCACTGGAATTACCTCAATGACCCTCAGGGTAAGGCCCTCAAAGACTTCCTCGCTGACCAATCACTTACTCAAGCCTGCACATTACCAACTCACACAAACGGCGCCACACTGGATTGGATCATTGCTAAGGCAAAGGCGGTCAATCCTAACTCAATAGATCCATGCGACTGGTCTGACCACCATGCTATTACCTTCTTATTGCCTGGCACCCACAAGACAAGGCTAGCACAACCTGTGAAACCGAAACTCTGGCTCCGGGACTCAGAGAACTTAGATCTGGAGAAGCTGGCTGCACGTTGCGAGAATGACCTCCTCCCCCCCCAAATCTCTCAAAGGTCAACGACCTTACAGAACATTGCAACTCGACTATGTCTGACATAATTGATGATCTTGCCCCACTAAAGCTAAAATGATCCAAAGTTAAAGATAAAAACCTGAGGTTCAAGAGATCCCTCAACAATGAAAGGAGAACCCTACGGCTAACAGAAAGAACCTGGAGACAGCACCCCTCAGCCTCCCAACTAAAACTTATCCAACAGACCAGAAATGCTTACAACAGGAATATCCTCAAATCAAAAAAAGAGTTATTTAGATCAGAACTGGAAAACGCTAAGAACAGACCTCATAAGCTCTTTGAAATGGTCAAACACCAATCTAACAAACTGGCTAAAACTTCCAAAGAAACCTAGAAATCCCTAATAACCTGTGAGGAGTTCTCCTGCTTCTTTACTGCCAAAATTACCTCTGTAGAAAAATAACTAAATTCCGTCACCAACATCAGACCTCTTCCTGACGGGTTCCATCTCTGCTCTCTTTTTCCCCAGACAACACCCAGGAACCAAGCGCACTGGTCCAACTTCAAGTTAAATGACGACCATTCCATCTCAAAAATTGTATCCTCCTTAAATCGGAATAACCACTTTAATGACCCACTCCCCTCCAGCTGCGTGGCCGCGACCTCCCAATTTATCATTCCCATTTGGACTACAATAATCAATGCTTCCCTACTACAAGGGGCCATACCTGACTCTCTAAAAGCCGGTCAAGTCGTCCCATCTTAAAACAAGCATTTACAATGCAACGGTCTCGGCATTGTTAAAGTTAGAGCTATTGGCATTGCTCATGACAATGCCGTTTCTTTAAATGTTTTAAAAACATAAACAAAAATAATGTCATGAGCAATGCCAATAGCTCTAACTTTACCAATGCCGAGACCATTGCATTGTAAATGCTTGTTTTTAGATTTAGAGGCCAATGGACAGTTTGTTTGCCCTTTCTAAACAGTCGCCCACTCGTGCCCCACAATTACCTCACAATTGTTGCATCAACCTTTGTACCTTAAAAGGGGAAAAGTTGTTTACTCTATCAAGCAACTAGTTCAGAGCAACACGCTCGCTTGTGTTTTAGATGCGTACACTGTTGAAGCACAAGGCCTAGTGGCTCGTTTACAAGCCCCTTGCGGCGCCGGTACGTCCCTTTTTCCCATTCTTAAAGTGATGCACCGGCGGTGTAAATAAGCCCCCGAGTTTCCAGGCTGCGCCACTAACGCACATGAGTCTTCCGGTAATTTCCCAGCCTTCGAGCACCGCTTTGCTTGCCAATGATATGTGAGCTTACAAAACGCGTGGAGTTCGAGCAACAAGTCCAGCATGTAAAACTGGGCATAACTGGTGAACCCGGATGCACCAAGAGGCCGCTAACCTTCAGGCCTCTATCTCTCGGTGCCACTGCACCGACGGATGCTACGTCCCTGCAGGGGTGAAACTGTTCCGATAGTGCCAGTTGTTTATACTTTCCTAATTGAAACCGGTAATTATAGCTGTTGACCTTTTCCCTCGCTGAACTTCCCGCTACTTAAGAGATTCCGCAATGCCCCCCACATTAAAGGGGGTGTTGGTTAACACTTAAGGATGCTTCAAGTGTTCCCCCATAATGTGCTAAGAGCCCCACTCGTTTTGTAAGCTCACGTATCATTGGCAGGCAAAGAGGCGCTCGAAGGCTGGGAAATTACTGGAAGACAATGTGCTCAAACTCACAGAGTGTTAGTGGCGCAGCCTGGATCAATTCCATTTCTGCACACCTGGTACAACAGGTCTGATTTTGTATAGGGGAACTATTTCTGAAACATAAAAAAGACCAACCCTCGAACAACAGCTCTCTCAGTTAAAAAATATGAAACACCCAATTATTCGTTGCAGAACGTATTACACAATTTTACCCCCACCCTCCAGTTGCGTTTTTGGTAGGGCCGAGCGTTAGTTTCTCTTCATTTCACTTGGTTGGTAGGTGGGTGGTGGTGTGATCTTGCCTTGAACTCACCCACCAGGACGCGTTGCAGCTGCGCCCGCAGATGGTGTCAGGTTTTACAGAGTTAAATGAGGCCAATAATTCTGAGGAAATGAGCTAGAAATCACAGACTTATGAGGAATACAGCCTCTCTCGCCCCACACACACAGACCTGTGGGTTCACACTGTGCTGGTAGGAGTGAGGGGCTCAGTGTGGCTTTGGGGAGCTAGATTTTGCAAATCCACCCCAAGGCGCTGGGCAGGGGAGGGGGAAGTGCCCTCGGCTGACATGACCTCCCTGTAACACTGGAAACCACAGAGCCGGCGGGTGGCACATGTTTGAAAGGTTCTTTCCTGTCCTGGGGGGTGAGGTCAAAGGTTGGACACATGCCCAAGCACCGCAAATCTGAGCAGCCCAAAAAGGGCACCCCACCGCGCCGCCCCCACGCTATCTCAGCATGACCCGAGAATGGTGCCTAATATTGTGCTTCCTGCCACATGGCCGGTGCTTCAAAGCGCTGTATGTCACGGATGTCCCCATTACATAACGACACCCATTGGCGAGACCGCAGAAAGGTCGAAAGGCAGAGTTGATCTTGCGCAATCGTGAGCAAGGAGTGACGGTTCGCCCAAGTGTCCGTAGTCCTTGGTGGGAATCCAAGTTGACAGTTGCCACTCGCTATATTGGATACATTTCAACAAATTAGTTTTTGCACACAGCAAAGAAGAAAAAAAACATAGCTCAACAGGTTAAACCAACAGCAACTGAAATCAACAGCACAAATACTATTTCCCTATGGTATAAAGCAGTCTCCGCAGCGAAATGTTTACTTGTAAATGGCAAAGGAAATGTACAGTAGGAGCGGGTGCATTGACCCACTGCGCTACCTTCATGACACTTATGAAGAGCCTGGTTCGTATCACACCTCGAGCTACAGGGAAAAGGGTTCCTTGCAAACCAGTGCCTATCGAAGACCGGCGACTGACTCTTTCCCAGGTCTACAGCCGTTTCAGAAACTCCAGCTCCTAAAAATACCACACGTTGGAAAAGTGACTGATTCCTCTACGGCCTTCCAGGCGCACCATCTGTCATGACGCACTCTCATATTCTTACCTATAGGCTGGGTTCCTCTTCTGATAGTGTGCCTGACTCTTACCCAAACCTCCCGGCCTTACAGATGCACTGGTCTGCTAATTTCCCTCCTGGTTTTATCTGACCCTGAATTCCCTCCAAATTGACCCCCAAAAATGCACGAGCAGCCGCTTACCTGAAAAGTCGTCGAAGGCGGTGGGGATGTAGCGGGTGGGGTAGCCGTTGGTTGTGTAGCTGACCAGCAGCCTCGTCTTGCCAACCGCCCCGTCCCCCAGCAACACGCACTTGAGGCGCCTCTCCAGGGGGCTCCCGGGGCCTGGCAGCGGACTGGGCTGGTGAAGGTCCGCGGGTAGTCCATGGGAAGGCTCAGCTCCTGAGGGGGCATGGCGAGGCCCGGCTCTGCTGCCCCGCAAGGGAAGAGGGAAGTCACCTCTGCTAAGAAGGCTCCCGGGTGGGCACACCAAGTGTTGGGCGCCCTGAAGCCCGTGTGGTGCAAGGAAATCACACTGTGGTCACGGAAGATCCCAGGCTGGTCACTGCGTGCTGCAAGGTGGTCGCTTAGTCCACAGAGGGCTGTCTTGTTTTCAGTCGGCTCTGCACACTCGGTTGTAATGCGGTCACTTCTCCACCAAGGCCCCAAGAGTAGTGAGTTGCTCACAGCTCCCTTTCCCTGCTGGGCGCCTGAGACTGCAAGGGAAGTGAAGTGTTCATTCAGACTGCACGAAGTCCCTTCCAGCGCCGTAGGTCTGACTACTCCAATTGATGTAACACTCAGGACGAGAATTACCAGAGAGCGACACAACTGCCTTTCTCCGAGGCGAAGCAGAAATGCCTCGGAGAAAGGCAGCGGAGCTTTCGGATTCGGGGGCGTGTTCTCCTCCTGCCATTGGCTGGAGGAGATAATTAGACTTCTTGAAAAAAACACGCCCCCGAATCCGAAAAGGACGGGGCCTGTTCGGAGTGACGGACCTCTTCTCCAATGGCTGGCCAGCATTCAAGAGGCCAGCCAATGGAGAACAGGGGAGAAGAGGGGCGGGTTCAAGCCCCTCTTCTCCAAGTCATTAAATCTCCGACTTCCGGTTCTGCCTTCGGCAGACCGGACGGTCCTCGACCTAAAAAACCACCTTGAATCCTGCTACTCCAGACAATTTCAGAGCAATATCCAATGTCCTATTTCTAGCAAAAGCTCTGGAGAAATGTGTGCAAGTTCAACTGAGCCAACGTATCACCAACTTTAATCTGCTAGATGAATTCCAATCTGGGTTCAGGCCTGGGCACAGCACGGAAACTGCTATTCTCCATATTGTAGATGATGCTCTCCAAGCCCTTGACCAAGGCAAAATATGTCTCCCAATTCTACTGGATTTATCCTCGGCATTCTACACAGTCAACCATGAGAAACTACTTGAACGCCTCGAATTCAGGATGGGAGTAAGGGGAACTGTTCTTGAATGGTTTAGATCCTTCCTCTGGAACCGCACCCAGAGATTCTTAGTCAACAGTAATCTATCTGTTCCTTCCCCGATAACGATCGGAGTCCCTCAAGGATCAACTCTTTCCCCAACCCTCTTCAATCTCTACCTTGAACCGTTAGCTGATTTACTATATACCGCCAACATCTCCTTCCACATGTTTGCCGATGATACCCAGATCTACATCAAAATCTCATCTATAGGGGAAATCTACTCTTTGAATGAGGCCCTAAGGCTGACTGTTCACTGGCTCGCCTGCAACAAGCTCAAACTAAATGCACAAAAAACGGAGTTCCTTCTAATCTCCCCCCCTTAAAGTAACACTGACATCTGGGAATGGACCAAGTCGATCACAGCATTAAACTGCACACCGACCATAGTGAAATCTGCCAAATCTCTGGGATTAATCCTAGACAGCAACCTGAATATGCGAGACCAAATCAACTCAATGGCTAAAACTGCCAGGTTTCACCTGAGCTACCTGAGGAAACTAAAACCTTTCCTTGATGCCTCGGACCTAAAAATGGCAGTCCAGGCATTAGTTATCTCCAGAATGGAATATGGATGCTCAACCCTTTCAGGCCTGCCCAAGATCTCCACGGCCCCCCTAAAAGCTTGCCTCAATGCCACCGATAGACTCTTAACAGGCTCAAAAAATTCAACCACTTCTCACCGCATCTGAAGGTGCTGAACTGGCTTCCTCTTCAAACCAGAATCCAACTCAAACTGGCATGTATCACCCACAAAGCACTACACACGAAATCCCCAGCATATTTCACCCAGAAAATCATGGTTTCTGGAGGAGCCAGAAACTCCAGGTCCGCCAGAGACTTTGTGCTCCAGCCACCCCGCTTCTGAAAGGAAAAAACGTACAATCCTGCTTTCTCTGGGGCCGCACCAAGAATCTGGAACTTGCTACTGTCTTTCATCAGATAAATTCCCTCTCTGTCAATATTTAAAAGGAAGCCAAAGCCTTCCTAATGGGCACATTTCTCCCATGAATCATGCATTGCGCACACCACTCAGTGGCTGTGCTTATTTTTGTTGCTGCTAGAGTTTGGATTGACTGGCTGTATCCATCTTGTACTGACCTTGTACTCCCACAAATGTCTTTGCTGGATTTCTCTGCATTATGATCTGCACATTGTATACACCCTGTTATTCCCCAAATGTTTTACCTCCTTCTACTCCTACTCATGTTTTTTTTTCTTTGACTATTTCATACTTGTATACAACGTGTTATCCCTGTAAAGCGCTCTGATACCCTAACTGGTCACGTTTGCGCTCTATAAAACACTAAATAAATAAATCGAGCAGGTTTTTGATGTGTTTTGCTCTAAAGGTTTTATTTTTATTCTTCAAGTTTTCAAACATGCTACGCACCAAGGTTTTAAGTTGTTTGTGGGAAAGGTGATGGAGTGACTGTGAGAAATTAGGTTGTTAGTTGGCTGGGGTGTGAACCCTGGTCAAGCAATAGCTACAATCCCTTGCAGGGTGAACCATAAAAAGTCACTAAATTAACCTGTGCTTAACCTTGGGTAGCTTGGCTCAAAAGCAGTCAGGCTTAACTTCCAGGCAATGGGTAAAGTATTTATGCAGCACACAAATCATAATGAAGTAAAAACACAAGATAAATCACGAAACAAATTAGAAAAATATATTATATTTTAATAACTAATTTGACACCAATACAAGAATAATCCAATGAGTAAAACAGGAGGCATTGATTTTTAAAGTATTAGGTGAAAATAGGGTCATAAAGCACTAAGCACCAACAAGGGATATCTGGTTGCGCTAGTCTGAGGCAAAGTCAAAAGTTCAGGCCAACCGCGATGGAGCGCGGGCCAGCTACAGGGACCAGATTTAGTCCACTGAGCAAAAGTACTTTAGTCCAGGTTGCGCCAAGGATCCTGTGGACGAGGAGGATGCAGAGTGTAGAAAAAGTGATGCGCTGGTGTCGATCGACGCAGCGATGTGCTGGTCCTGGACACACAGCAGCAGCTCCGATGAGCAGGTTGCTAGGATATGGAGTTTTAGTGTTGTCATCGAGATTGTCGTCGATGAGGATGGGAGGACCTTGCTTCTATTAAAGCCTCGCATAGTAGTGGTTTCGAAGGCACGTTGGTGTCTCTGAGCCACACAACAGCGGCAATGCACCGGTCCGCGCAAGGCTGCGATGCGATGCGATGCGATGCGTCGGTGCTGACCCACTCAGTGATGGTGATGTGCCGGTTCTGTTCCCCGCAGTGGCAGTGATGCATTTAATCAATCAATCAATATGGGGTTTCTATAGCGTGCTACTCACCCGTGAGGGTCTCAAGGTGCTGGGGAGGGGGGAGCGGCTCTGGCTCAGTCGAAGAGCCAGGTCTTGAGGTCCTTCCTGAACATGTGCAGGGTCGGGGAGCGTCTGATGTTCACAGGGAGCTTGTTCCAGGTCCTGGCTGTGATGTAGGAGAAAGCTCTCCCGCCGGTTCGGTGTCTGTGGATGTGGCGGACCTCTGCCAGGGTGAGGTCAGCGGAGCGGAGGTTCCTCTTGGGTACGTGGAAGGATACTCTCTTGTTGAGGTATTTGGGTCCGATGTTGTTGTGGGATTTGTAGGCGTGGGTGAGGAGTTTGAAGGTGACCCTCTTCTCGACGGGGAGCCAGTGGAGGCCTCTTAGGTGTTGGGTCATGTGTTCGTGCCATGGTGTCCCGAGGACGAGTCTGGCTGCGGCATTCTGGATGTTGTGGAGTTTGTGTAGGAGAGTTCTGTTGATTCTGGCATAGAGGGCGTTGCCGTAGTCCAGTCTGCTGGTTATGAGGGCATGGGTGACGGTCCTTCTGCACTCGGGGGGGATCCATTTGAATGTCTAATGGAGGATGCAAAGGTAGTTGAAACTTGTTGAGGCGACGGCGTTGATCTGGCGGTTCATGGAGAGGGAGGAGTCAAGGATGATGCCGAGGTTCCGTGCATGGTCTGTTGGGGTGGGTGGGCTCCTGAGGGTGGAGGGCCACTAGGTGTTGTCCCATGCGGAGGTGCTGGGTCCAAGGATGAGGATCCCGGTCTTCTCTGATTTGAGCTTCAAGCAGCTCTCTTTCATCCAGGCTGCCACGTTCTTCATTCCTTCCTGGAAGCAAAGTCTGGCGTCTTCGAGATTCTTTGTGAGTGAGAGGATGAGCTGGGTGTCATCGTCGTAGGATACAATACTGAGCCCATGCTGTCTGACGATGGCGGCGAGGGGGGCCATGTAGATGTTGAAGAGCGTGGCGCTGGGAGAAGATCCCTGGGGTATTCCGCAGTTGAATTCCGTGGGTTCAGAGAGGAAGGGAGGGAGTCGAATCCTCTGGGTTCTGCCAGAGAGGAAGGATTTAATCCAGTCGAGGGCGGCTCCTTGTACCCCTGCGTCATGAAGTCTGGCAGCGAGCGTGCGATGTGAAACAGTGTCGAAGGCTGGGGAGAGGTCTAGAAGAATGAGGGCTGAAGTGTGTCCCTGGTATAGTAGCATGCTGATGTCGTCAGTGGCGGCGAGGAGGGCAGTCTCGGTGTTGTGGTTGCTGCGGAATCCAGACTGGGAGCTGTCTAGGATGGAGTTGTCTTCAATGAAGGTGGTCAGCTGGGCGTTTACTAGTCTCTCTGTGACTTTGGCTGAAAAAGGGAGGAGAGAGATGGGCCGGTAGTTTTTCAGGTACGTCGGGTCGACTGTTGGTTTCTTGAGGAGGGGTTTCACCTCCGCCCGTTTCCAGTCATCTGGGCAGATGCCAGCTCTGAGGGAGGCATTGATGGTGCATCCTAGTTCAGGTGCGATGGCGGTGGTGGCCCTGTGGAAAATGTGCGGTGGGCAGGGGTCCATTGGTGCTCCTGAGTGTGTTTTCTTCATGGTCATGGTGATGAATTTGACGGTAGCGGGATCCCAGGACATGATGGTAGGCTTATCGGTGGCAGCGGGTGGGGGGGTGGGGTCCAGCACTGATTTGCTGAAGTTGTCGTAGAGGACCTTGATCTTCTGATGGAAGTAGGAGCTGAGCTTGTCACAGAGTTCCTGGGAAGGTGTGATGTCCATGGCTGGGTTTTGCGAACTGCTGTATGACATTGAACAGTTCCTTGGGGTTGGACGCGTTGGTCTGGACTTTGTATGAAGGTCCGTTTGGTGTCTCTTATGTGCTGGTGGTATTCCTTCAGGGCACACTTGTGTTTGTTTAGTGCTTCTGTGGTTTTCTGGTTTCGCCAGGTTTTCTCTAGGCGTCTGCAGGAGCGTCTGGCTTCTTGAAGTTCTGTGGTGAACCCGGCTGCCTTCAGAGGCCGTTGTTTGGCGGGGGCGGAGGGGTGCCAGCATTTTGCATTGGTTTTGCTAAAGCAGCACCTTAGGCCCACTTCCAAGGAACCAGGACTGAGGTGGCACCATTTGGCAGGGTAGACTTACAGATGGCATAGTCCAGGTGCAGAAGCAAGATAGTTGGAAGTCTTTTACATCCCTGAGATTTCATAACAGGAGGCCACTCAACTATCCCTTGGAGTCACTCTGGGTTTTATGGATACGTGAGCAGGTCCAGTCCTTCTCCTCCCGGCAAGGAGGGTTGCAGGCAGCAGGTCAACACAGTCAAGCAACAGCTTTTCTGAAGTAGCAGTCCAGAAGAGTGACAGTCCTTCGGCAGCACAGCAATTCTTCTGCCTGGCAGAGTATTCACAGGTCCAGAAGTCTACTGAAGTGGTAGGGTCTGAGGTCCAGTTTTTACAGCTAGTGGTGCCTTTGAAGTGGGGGGAGATTCAAAGAAGGGTCTTTGAAGTGAATATAAGTCCTTCCTTCCTGCCCTGGCCCGACTCACTACAGGGAATATGCAGCCCTTTGTGTGGGGACAGGACACAGCCTATTCAGGTGCAAGTGAGACAGTGTCCAGCTCCTCCCTCCTATCCTTACAAGATGGCCAATCAAGTCACACCTAAGCTCCCTTGGTGTGTGGCTGTCTAGCTGGAATACACGAAGCCCAGCTGTCACCCTCCCCAAACATGTATCAGAGACAGGCTGCAGACACTCAGGGCTAAAAGCAGTAAAATGGCAACTTTCTAAAATTCCATAGGTATCACACATAACAGATCCACCTCCTCTCAATCAGGAATTACGGCTCATTAAATGAAATAAGGAATCCCCAATGTAATCCTATGAGAGGGGTAGGCCTCACAGTAGTGAAAATGACTTTGGTAGTTTTTCACTTCCAGGACATGTAAAACATAAAAGTGCATGCTCTACCTTTAAATTACACAGCACCCTGCCCTATGGCATACCTAGGGCCTACCTTAGGTGTGACCTATATGTAATAAAAGGGGGTTTTAAGGCTTTGCATGGGGTTTTAAATGCCAAGTCGACATGGCAGTGTGACACTGCATCCATGCTGCAATGGCAGGCCTAGGACACATTTTAGAGTACTACTTCGATGGGTGCACAATAAGTGCTTCAGGCCCACTGGTAACATTTATTTACCGGCCATGGGTGTATGGTATACTACTCTACAAGGGACTATGGTTAACAAAAATAAATTCAGCAAAAAGTGGGAAGAGGAAGGCAAAATGTTTGGGAGTGACCATGCAAAGAGGGCTATTTCCAGCAGTGAGCATTTATTAGATGGGATAAAGTACCCCCTGGCGTACATGATAAGGATATTGCAAGTCACATCTGAGTGCCATAAGCTTATAAAGAAACTTGCCCTTCAACCTCTTTCCTCTATATAGTTATGAAACTCCTCGGTGACTTACAATATCCTGATATGACAGGGGATACTTTATCCCTTATATAAAAATACCAACTATTGTGTGTGGTACTAATTTCAGGGATGTGTATGTATGTATGTATCAATCACAGTATGTAGTTATAGTTAGGTTGGTGTTCCCTTAGGAAGCTCGTTTTTGTTTCACTAATACGTTTGGCACCATTTGATGAATCTTCATGAGACTTTTTAAAAAATATCTTCATCCATCTCAGCTTCTCCCTGGCAATGTTTCGGAGTGATTTGTAAATCGGACGGCCAAGAAAAGGGAGGATTCCCAAAACATTGACTTTTCATGTTAATTCCACCCGGAACTTTTTAAAAGCAGCTACAAAAAAAAATTCAGAATGGAATTACACCAAATTTGGCAAAGGGCTAGAACTTTACTCAGAAAGCGTGGTGTTCATTATTTGACGTAAATCCGTTCAGCTGTTTTTGAGAAATATACATTTAAAGAGGTGCTCAGAGTTGTCATGAAGGGGTTAAAAGTTAGTTATATCTGGACAGTTGGTGGCCAGATATGCTCTGATTTCACACTTTAGAGGGGACTAGTCCACCCTCATGGGCTAACCATAATTTAAACAATAATTTGCGGCAGCCATTACAGGACTTTGGGATATGGTCACCATTAAAATTAATCTCCCTAGTAATCAACTGCAGTTTCTTACAGTGTTCTAATGAACAAATAGAGCTCTAACATTCTGTATATATGACAACAGTGTGGTACACCAGAAGCCATCTTAATGGAATTAAAGCTGCAGAACTGAAAGCATTTGTTACAGAGGATACTACAGTAAATGATGCAATGAGGAGTTTCTTTTAGCTATAGAAATTATGATTAGGGCTGTAGAAAGTTAAGATGAGGTCACATTTTCTGTGAATTCTCAAATATTTTCCTCTTCCATTTCAGTAAAACATTCTGACATGCTGAGTCAAACATGTACTTCCAACACCAGCACCAGTCTGGTTGTTAACGCCCTAGTAATCAACTGCTGTGTTACCAGAGACATACTGAACAACTAGAGCGCTAGCATTTTGTATTCAAGACAACAGATAGGCATTCCTGAGTGCCATTTAATTGAAATAGGGGCTGTTGAAAATAAAACCTTTCCTAAAGAGCAGGCTGAAGTAAACAAGCATTGATATGTTAATTATAGTGTCTTGTGAGTTAGAGATGACAGGACCCTTTTGCTCTCTGATGGAATACGCAGAATAGTGACATAAGTGCTTGGGTGTGGGTGATAGAATTCATGATGTAAAATATTCAGTTAATTGTAATATGCAGAAGAATTAAGACATGTGATACTAATCTCCGTGTGTGGCGTCATAATTTGCATGTACCCCAGCTGGGGAGGATGCTACAACTGGCAACAAGATTGGGGATTATGTAAACCCTGCAACCCAAAAAACCTAGTGTGCTGTCCCAGAGAGTTTGCCGTGGTCCCAGAGTACAGAGAAACACTAAAGGCAGTGGTAGCCAAGTGCAAGAAAGGGCTAAAAGTGGAAACATTTCTAACACAAAGAAATGCTAAAGGGAGTAGAAACCAGATACAATGCAAAGAGGTAAGAAGGGTGAAGAACCCGTGAAGAAAAAAAAAGCTGCTACTCGCCACCAAAGAAGACAGCACCTCACAACCAGAGACCGGGCGTGATCACCCAACAGTTAGCACACGGCTAGTGCTTAACAAAAGCGCCGATCCGAGTTGGTAGCTTACATTCCCGACAGCAAAAAGTTCCACAGGTTATGATGCTGCCGCATTCTTAAAACCACCACCTCCCTTTGATACCACCAAAAAGCAGAATATTTGCGACTGACGGGCTGCCTGGATTAAATCCTCTGATGATTTCATTGATGCGCTGGAAGAAGCAAATGACAAACAGACCATTAAATATTTAAAGAATTTGGCGTGTGAAGGAGTAAAATAAGTGATAACGAAAATACCACACAGTGATGAAGTGACATACCATCAAATCATTGTCAACTGTGAAAGGTACATTTTCAACCAAGAATGGCAGAATCCTTGTGAACCAATGGATACGTTTGTGGAAATCAAGCATTGCAAGTTCAACGAGTTCAATGATAAAAATGCCATGTGTTAGATTTGGGGGTCTCTAGTTGGCACAGGTTGGCACTTGTGACAAATAGGGACCCTTGCCTCTAGTCAGGGTAATTGGGTACACTCCTAAAATAACCCCTGCTCACCCCCTTGGTAGCTTGGCACGAGCAGACAGGCTTATCTCAGAGGCAGTGTGTAAAGCATTTGTAAACACATACAGTAATCAAGTGACAACACTACAGATGGACACCACACAAGTGTTATATCAAAAATAATTATTCTTTATATAGATTTAACACAAGACCATAAACGACAAAAATGCCCAATACTGTACTTAAAAAGGTAGAATTGGCTTCGTTCTCTTTAGATCTGAAATGCGACACTTTGAGTCAATGTACCTTAAGATGCGACACGCAGGGCAACGAAAGTGCTGCAGGGAAGGTGATGCGATAGATCCTTACACGCAAAGGGGGTGATGCGTTGAAGATCTGGTGAAAAGAAACATAGATGGCGCCTTCTTGTTGATGCGACACCCTTCTCCGTTGTTGCGAGATGTCTCGGCTCGATGCGTCAGCTGCAGCGGCGACACCCTTGTCCAGTGATGCGACGACAGCAGCTTTGGTGGCGGCACTCTTCTCTAATGATGCGAGACGCTTCCACTCGCTGTGACAGTTGCAGCAGCGACACCCTTGTTCAGTGATGCGACGACAGCGGCTGCAACGGCGGCACGCTTCTCCGTGGATGCAAGGTGCTTCTTTTGATGCGGTGCAATGCGACAGCTCCAGCGGCGACACCCTTGTTCTGTGAAGCAACAGCAGCGGCTGCGACGGCGACACACTTCTTTGGTGTTGCGAGACGCTTTTCGTGATGCGGTGCAATGCGACAGCAACAGCGGCGACACCCTTGTTCAGTGATGCGACGGCAGCGGCTGCGACGGCGACACGCTTCTTCTTCTTGAGTCGCGCTTCCAGCTCCTTGCGACACGCAGTCCCTCAGAAGGCCCAAATACAGCTAAAGGCACTTCCAAAGAACTCTTAGGGAACTGGTGCTTGAAATCTGTTATTCCTGAGACTTCAGCAGGAGGCAAGCTCTTTTCCAAGCCCTTGGAGATCCTTCACAAGTTGAATGAAAATGCACACAAAGTCCTTTCTCCTTTCTTTGGCAGTCAGGCAACTACTGCAGGCCAATCCCCCAGCAGCTCTTCAGCTTAGGGATAGTCTCTCCTCAGTTTCTCTGGTTCCACTCCTCCGCAAAGGTTTCTTCTTGTTGTCCAAAAGTGATCTAAAGTTCTTGGGTTTGGGTCCCAATATTTATACCCAGTTTCTCTTTGTTCTCTGAAGGCAGAGAGGCCTTTGCCTAGTCCAAACCAGTTCTGGTCTGTCCTGGAGCACTTTGTTTACATGACTCCTTCTTTCCTTTCAGAGACAAGGGCAGAGACATCAGACGCACCACAGGAGGTGGAGCCAGCATTGCGGAGGGAAGGCACAGCCCTATTCAGGTCCCAGGTGCAACTCTCCCTCCCATCTAGATGCAGATCTCTCTATTCACCACTGGACTGACTCACCCTGTCTCCTGGAACCCCCAGTCCTGTCACTCAAACTCCAGACAAGGAAGACACAGCCTAGCAGAGGCAGGTTTGAATAGTTAGACAAGAAAATACCTACTTTCTAAAAGTGGTATTTTCAAACACAGAATGTTAAAACCAACTTCACTAAAAGATGTATTTTATCCTTCTGGGTTCAGGCATACTAAATTCGAATTTCTACCATGTTCCCTGAGTCAGTTAGGATTATAAGATGTAATAATCAAACTGCCCATTCTGGCCTATGGAGAACAGGTAGCCTTGCAATAGTGAAAAACGAAAATGGCTGTAATTCACTATTAGAACATGCCACACACACCAGGGCATGTCCTACCTTATCCTTACAATGCACCCTACCCTTGGGCCTACCATAGGGGTGTTTGATATGAAGAAAATGGAAGGTTTAGGGACTGGCAAGTGGGTGCACTGCCCAGTCAGCATGACAGTACCAGACTGCACGCAGGCTCTGCAATGGCATGCCTTAGACACACTTTTACAGGCTGCTTCCGTGGGTGGCACATCCAGTGCTGCAAGCCCATCAGCAGCATTTGAATTTACAAGCCCTGGGCACTCCTGGTGCACTGTAATAGGGTCTGACAAGTAAACCAAATCAGCCAATCATGGAACCCCTAATCCATACATCAATTTACAATAGGGAGCACTTGCACTGTGGCACTGGACAGCGGTGGCACAGTGCCCAAAGCATCTAACACCAGCAAAAACACTTGAGGCAACAGCAAAAATGGAAGGGAGACCCACGCCAGGGTGTCAGGTCTAACACGTGTCCCCTCCTGGTGAAATGTGGGGAGAACTACCCTACCTCCTGGGAGTTCTTATCACTAAGGCGGAAAAATCTGGACGGACCATCAGCGTTGGCGTGTTCTGTACCAGAGCGGTGTTCCACTGCGAAATCCATCCCCTGTAGGGAAATGGACAACCTCAACAGCTTTGGACTCTCACCCCTCATCTGTATCAACCATCTGAGGGGCCTGTGGTCTGTCTGAACCCGGAAGTGAGTCCCAAACAGGTATGGTCTCAGCTTCTTCAGTGCCCTGACCACAGAAAATGCCTCACGCTCAATAGCACTCCACATCTGTTCCCGTGGAAGTAACCTCCTAATAATGAAGGCTACGGGTTGATCTAGGCCCTCCTCAGTCATCTGTGCCAGAACAGCCCCCACACCATGCTCTGAAGCATCTGTTTGTACTATGAACTCTCTGGAGAAGTTGGGTGCCAAGAGAACAGGCGCCATGCACATAGCAGTTTTTAGGGCCTCAAAAGCTTTCTGACAGGTGTCAGGTCAAATCACTCTCTTTGGCTGCTTCCTGGAAGTCAGGGCGGTCAAGGGT
The DNA here is from genome assembly GCF_964204655.1 of Triturus cristatus. Lineage (NCBI taxonomy): Eukaryota > Metazoa > Chordata > Amphibia > Caudata > Salamandridae > Triturus > Triturus cristatus. The sequence goes on from NC_140588.1 coordinate 697,650,568, forward strand.
GCAACAATGTTGCCATACCCCTTGACAAACCTCCTGTAGTAACCCGTGAGTCCTACAAAAGCTCTCACTGTCCGAGCTGAGTGACTGAGGCTGAAGTCATACCATTCTCGCGGCCTGGGGAGGGGCGTGATGTGGGATGGATGGGAGGGTGGGGGGAGACGGGGGGTGGCTATCACAGGTGGGGTGTGTAGGGATACTGATTTTTGTGGCTTGTCTGGAAAGGATACTATGCTAATGGTGATACTGCGTTGGAATATGATGTATTGAGGCAAGGTGCATTTACGTTTTTGTATGTGTTAATAAAGTGTTTTTTTTTTTAAAAAAAAAAGCTCTCACCTCTGTCTGGGTTTTGGGCGGCTCCCAAGCCAGGATGGTTTCAATCTTGGGCTGTAGGGGTACCACCTGGCAGCTCCCCACCTGGTGTCCCAAGTACACCACGGAACCGTGCCCGATCTGGCACTTACTCACCTTGATCATGAGGCCTGCCCTCCGCAGCGCCATCAACGCTTCCCAGAGGTGGCGCAGATGTTCTTCCCAACTGGCGCTGAACAATGCGATGTCATCAAGGTAGGCGGCACTGAACTCGTACTGTCCAGCCAACACCTGGTTGACCAACCTCTGAAAGGTGGCAGGGGCATTCTTCATCACAAAGGGCATCACCCAGAACTGGTAGTGCCCATCTGGTGTGGAGGATGCTGACCTCTCTCTTGCCCCATCAGTCAAGGCGATCTGCCAGTTCCCAGACGTTAGGTCAAACGTGCTGAGGTACGGTGCAGCCCCTAGCCAATCTATGAGCTCATCAGCTCTGGGGATGGGGTGCGCGTCAGTCCTGGTGACTGAATTGAGCCCTCGGTAGTCCACACAGAACCGGAGATCTGGTGTTGCACCCGGTGCGGCAGCCTTTGGGAGCAAGACCACTGGACTGGCCCAAGGACTGTTAGAGGACTCAATCATCCCTAACGCAAGCATCTTGGAGACCTCCTCCTTGATCAAAGCTCTCACCCTGTCAGTCACCCTGTAGTTTTTGTGCCTCACAGGTGTACTATCCCCAGTGTCCACATCATGGACACACCAATCAGTGACACTGGGAATCAGGGAGAACAGATCAGAAAACTGTCCCAGCAACTGGCGGCAGTCATTCTGTTGCTCAGGGGTCAGGGTGGAAGAGAGGTTGACACCATCCACTGACCCATCTTGCTCTGTCGCCGAAAGAAGGTCTGGAAGAGGCTCGGTCTCCTCCTCCATTCCATCATCTGTTGCTAAGAGCATGCCCACTTGGGACCTCTCCAAGTGGGGCTTTAGGCGGTTGACATACAGGACCCTCAAGGGGTTCCTGGGAGACTGCAAGTCCACCAAGTAGGTAACCAGACTTTTGTGCTCCACAACCTCAAATGGTCCGGTCCACTCATCCTGGAGCGCGCAGGGCTCCACTGGGGCCATGACCCACACTTTCTGACCAGGCTGAAGCTCTACCAGAGTGGCATTCTGGTCGTACCACCGCTTCATCTCCTCCTGGCTGGCTTCCAGATTCGCCTTAGCGAGTTGTCTGAAACGCCTAGTTTGGTTCCTAAAGGCCAGCATGTAGCTATATAGCTATATAGCTATATACATCCTGGGGAGGTTTCCTGGGAGATTGCTCCCAGCCTTCTTTTACCAAACTCAGAGGTCCTCTCACTGGGTGTCCAGAGAGAAGCTCAAAGGGGCTGAACCCTAGAGATTTCTATGGTACCTCACGGTAAGCAAAGAGTAGGCATGGTAAGAGGACGTCCCACTTACGCCTCATGGGTTCCTCAAGACCCATAATTATGCCCTTTCAACCAACCCATTTCCTTGGGGGGGTGGTAAGGAGTGGTAAACTTGTAGGTTACCCCACACTCCTGCCACAGGGACTTCATATACTTGGAAATGAAGTTAGTATCCCGGTCAGACAATACCTCGCGAGGGAATCCCACTCTAAAGAAAATTCCCATCAGTGCTCGTCCCACCAAGGGGGTCGTCACTGTCCTCAGAGGTATGGCTTCCAGGTACCGGGTGGCATGGTCCACCAAGACCAGTATGAACCTGTTGCCCATGGCTGTCTTGGGGTCCAGTTGCCCCACAATGTCAATACCCACCCGTTCAAAGGGGGTGCTGAGCACAGTGAATGGCTGGAGAGGAGCCTTGCACTTTCTCCCACTCTTTCCACTTGCCTGGCAAGTCTGATATGTTCTGCAGTGAGTGTCTGAACTCCTGCGCATTTGGGGCCAATAAAAGTTGGTGACAAGCCTCTCAAAGGTCTTGTCCTGCCCCAAATGTCCTGCCAATGGCACATCATGAGCCAGCCCCAGTAGGAAGGCTCTGAAGCGCTGGAGTACCACCAGCACACGGGCTGACCCAGGCTCAGCAACCTAAGGCTCAGAATACAGGAGACCATTTTCCAAGTAGACCCAATGTGACCCAGACTGATCACCTGCTGACTGGTCTGCAGCCTGCTGCCGCAGACCCACGAGAGCAGGGCACTTGTTCTGCTCCTCACAGAACTCTTTCCTGGAGGGTCCTCCTTCTTGCTGCCAATGGGACAGCTCAGGTAGGTTCCCCAGTTCAGCTACCTGCTCCCCTGTAGGCTCCAGGGCATCCCCCTCAGGGTCTGCTCCCTCCTGGACCGTGGGAACTTCGGGGGCCGGTTTCCCGTGCCCCCTGCCTCCTCTCTCTAAGGCAGGTACCTGGGCCCTCCTCTCAGGCTCCAGGTCCTCTTGAGAACCCCTACTGGCTGCCATGGACCGTGTGGTGGCACACGCCCAGTCAGGCAGACCCAACATTTCCAAATGAGCACTCCGCTCCACCTTCGCCCAAGGTGAGCTCTCCAGATCGTTCCCTAACAAACAGTCAACAGGCATGGCAACCTCACAGCTACCTGAAGAGTACCAGAGACCCCCCACTCAAAGGGAACCTGAGCCACCTTGCAGTGGCTCTCTGTGTTGTCAGCGGCACCAACTGGATAGAATGCATTGGGGACAGCCTGCTCTTGAGAAACCAGGTGACACTTGGCAGCTGTCACACTGGCTCATGTATCTCTAAGAGCCTCCACTCTTTGGCCATTGATGGTCACCCACTGCCTGTATTTCTTAGTGTTATCAGGCAGTTGGGTCCTGGGGACTACCTCACAGACTCCTAAAGAGACAAGGGACATCTCTGCTGGCCCCCACCCACCTTGGGCACCCATCTCCTCACCCAGGGCTACACTAGCCATCTGCCGGGGGGCTGCACCAGGGGGTGCTGTCTTCACAAACTGGCGGCACCTGGAATGATTCGCTTTATGACCCAGGTCCCCACATTTGTAGCATTTCAGGGGTCCCCTTGAACAGGTAGACCTGTCGGGCCCCTGAAGGTTTCTGTTGGGAGAGCTGGGAACCTTTCTCTTGGTTCCCTTGGGGATTGCTTTGGGGCCTTCTCTGGAACTCCCTCTGTTTACCCTTGTCCCCCCACTCTTCTGCTGGGGACCCTGCCCACTCTTGGCTGAATCTACCACGTGACCCTTGTAGACCCTGCTACTGACCCAGCGGTACGCCTCTTCGGCAAGCTTCCTAGGATTAGTCAGCCTACTATCAATCAGGTGCTGGCGTAGCTCTGGAAAACAATTACTGGACAAGTGCTCCCATGCAATCAAATCAAGGAGCCCCTGAAAATCTTTGCTACCCTTCACCCAACCATCCAATGCTCCGCAGAAAAAAGTGCCATATTCAACCCAGGTACTGTTCTCTGACTTCTTGCAACCCCCTGAACCTCTGTCTATATAATTCAACCATACCTAGACATTAAGGCATCTTTCACGTGGCGATAAGAATTATGGACATCAGAAGGCAAGTCTAACAGTGTGTCCCGTTCCTCACTAAGGAAATGCCCCCACAACCCCACTCCCCAATCCTTATCAGGGACCCGGTGGGAAGACATGACTACCTCATAGGCCTTGAACCACTGCCCAATATCATCATTCTTAAAAAATTCTTTCACCACATCTTTGGGAATATACACTCTAGATTCAACAGGCAATGATGGTGTGCTGCCACCAGAGGGAGTAATCTATAAGCTTCTGGCTTTCAATTCCAACTCCCTCAAACTTTTCTCATGATCCAACTGCATTTTCTTTTCCTCTAGGGCCAATTTTCTATTTTCTAATTCCAGTTACCCACCCAACTTGAGCTTGGCCAGCACCATCTCATGCCTCCTGCATCTTTCTTTGTCTTCCAGCTCCTCTGGGGACAGACTCTTGGTAGAAACACTGCTACCTGCGGGGGAAGGTGTCTTCTTCCCTCTGGGGCCCACTGGCCCTTCCAGCTGCACCTCTGCATTTTCATCCTCATTCACATTTCTTGCTTCTACCCAGGCCCTCAGCGCCTTGTAGAACTCCTCCTTCCTGTTGAGCCCAACAGTAGGAACACTAAATTTCTTGCAGAAGTGCTTCCGCTGCCTTACTTTGTAGCATTCTAGTGTCTCCTCTTCCCACCCAAAATCAACAGAGGCGATGGACGCTGTTTCTTCCATGATGGTTAAACTTGGCAAAAATAGAAAATCCCAAAAAGAAATTTGCCAAAAGTATGTGCTTGCGTTTTGGTCTGCACTAGTAGTGTTCACCAATCACTGTACATGAGTCACAAATGCAAGTCCAGAATCCTCACCGCTGACCACCAATGTTAGATTTGGGGGTCTCCCGTTGGCACAAGTTGGCACTTGTGACAAATTGGACCCTTGCCCCTAGTTAGGGTAAGGGGTACACTCCTAAACTAACCCCTGCTCACCCCCTTGGTAGCTTGGCACGAGCAGACAGGCTTATCTCAGAGGCAGTGTGTAAAGCATTTGTGAACACATACACTAATCAAGTGACAACACTACAGATGGACACCACGCAAGTTTTATATAAAAAATAAGTGTTTTTTATATAGATTTAACACAAGACCATAAACGAAAAAAATCCACAATACTGTACTTAAAAGGGCAGAATTGGCTTAGTTCTCTTTAGATCAGAAATGCGATACTTTGAGTCAATGTACCTTAAGATGCGACACGCTGGGCAACGAAAGTGCTGCAGGGAAGGTGATGCGCTAGGTCCTTACACACAAAGGCGGTGATGCGTTGAAGATCTGGTGCAAAGAAACAAAGATGGCGTCTTCAATGTTGCGAGATGTCTCGGCTCAATGCGTCAGCTGCAGCGGCGACACCCTTGTCTAGTGATGGGACGACAGCAGCTTTGGCGGCGTCACTCTTCTCCAACAATGCAAGACGCTTCCACTCGATGCGACAGTTGCAGCGGCGACACCCTTGTTCAGTGATGCGATGGCAGCGGCTGCAACGGCGGCCCGCTTCTCCGTGGATGCGAGGTGCTTCTTGTGATGCGGTGCAATGCGACAGCTCCAGCGGCGACACCCTTGTTCAGTGATGCGACAGCGACACGCTTCTTCGGTGTTGCGAGACGCTTTTCGTGATGCAGTGCAATGCGACAGCTACAGTGGTGACACCCTTGTTCAGTGATGCAGCGGCTGCGACGGCGACACGCTTCTTCTTCTTGAGTCGTGCTTCCAGCTTTTTGCGACATGCAGTCCCTCAGAAGGCCCAAATACAGCTACAGGCACTTCCAAAGAACTCTTGGGGAGCTGGTGGTTGAAGTTGAAGCACTACACGCCAATCCCCCAAGCAGCACTTCAGCTTAGGGATAGCTTAGGGATAGTCTCTCCTCAGTTTCTCTGGTTCCACTCCTCTGCAAAGGTTTCTTCTTGTTGTCCAAAAGTGATCTAAAGTTCTTGGGTTTGGGTCCCAATATTTATACCCAGTTTCTCTTTGTTCACTGAAGGCAGAGAGGCCTTTGCCTAGTCCAAACCAGTTCTGGTCAGTCCTGGAGCACTTTGTTTACGTGACTCCTTCTTTCCTTTCAGAGAGCAGGGCAGAGACAACAGACGCACCACAGGAGGTGGAGCCAACATTGTGGAGGGATGGCACAGCCCTATTCAGGTCCCAGGTGCAACTCCTCCCTCCCATCTAGATGCAGATCTCTCTATTCACCACTGGGCTGACTCACCCTGTCTCCTGGAATCCCCCAGCCGTTTCACTCAAACTCCAGACAAGGAATACACAGCCTAGCAGAGGCAGGTTTGAATGGTTAGATAAGAAAATTCCTACTTTCTAAAAGTGGTATTTTCAAACACAGAATGTTAAAACCAACTTCACTGAAAGATGTATTTTATCCTTCTGGGTTCAGGTATACTAAATTCGAATTTCTACCATGTTCCCTGAGTCAGTTAGGATTATAAGATGTAATAATCAAACTGCCCATTCTGGCCTATGGAGAACAGGTAGCTTTGCAATAGTGAAAATCGAAAATAGCTGTAATTCACTATTAGAACATGCCACACACACCAGGGCATGTCCTACCTTATCCTTACAATGCACCCTGCCCTTGGGCCTACCATAGGGGTGTTTGATATGAAGAAAATGGAAGGTTTAGGGACTGGCAAGTGGGTGCACTGCCCAGTCAGCATGACAGTACCAGACTGCACGCAGGCTCTGCAATGGCAGGCCTTAGACACACTTTTACAGGCTGCTTCTGTGGGTGGCACAACCAGTGCTGCAAGCCCACCAACAGCATTTGGATTTACAAGCCCTGGGCACTCCTGGTGCACTGTAATAGGGTCTGACAAGTAAACCAAATCAGCCAATCATGGAACCACTAATCCATACATCAATTTACAATAGTGAGCACTTGCACTGTGGCACTGGACACCAGTGGCACAGTGCCCAAAGCATCTAACACCAGCAAAAACACATGAGGCAACAGCAAAAATGGAAGGGAGACCCACGCCAAGGTGCTAGGTCTAACACCATGCATCTCAGAGTAATATATGGTTGTTTCTCCGATTCTTTCAGAGGACAGATACCGAAACAGACACTCAGCTTGGAGGGGGTACTCATGGCTGCCAGAGCGGAAGATAGAGCTGACAAACATGCACAAGGTAGAAAAGCCATAAAGTAATGGCTCCAAAGAAAAAGAAGTTGTGTTTCTGATGTGGATTTTCCTTTCTACATGAAGGTGCAGATATGCAAAGGCTACAGGAGAGAAAAACATTTTGTAATGGTTTGCAAAGCATGGGAAAGATCAAGTGCGTCACTTTGAGAAAACAAAATTGAGGAAAGATCAAGATTTCACATCCAGAAAAGAAAATGGATGCCAGAAAGTTACAGAGACATTCCAACCATGCCCACAAGGCTAAGCGGAAACATCAGTTGAGGCTAGTAGAAACTGAACAACATTTGTGCAACTGTTTGTCACCCAAAACAACCCTGCATCTGTTAAACTTGTCTGGTCTTCCAAAGTATGCATGGGAAAAGACTGCAATGAATTTCTTTGGACCCCATGACCATGGACATTATCTCCTAGTAAATGTTGAATATTCCTGTTTTCCCATTGTGGAAGATCTGTCGTCAACTACTCATGAAGGAGTCATTGAGAGATTAGAAAGTATTTTTGTAATTTGGGGTGTTTCTTTGATTTAGAAATCTGACAATGGGCCACCTTTCAATAGTCGAGGATGTTAAGATTTTCTCACTCATGTCAAGCATCAGGAAAGCACAGCTCTCTGGCCACAAGCAAATGCTGTTTTCGAGAAATTTATGAGCACCCTCAAGAAGACCGTTCAGCGTGCCGCGCTGGAAAAGCTTGAACTCAAATCAGTTCTTCAGTCTTCGCTTCATGCCTACAGGTCAACTCCCCATTCTACCATGGGGAAAGACCTGCCACCTTAATGTTTGGGAGGGCCATAGGAACCAAATTGCCACAATGGACCACTGAAAGATCTATTGACATTGATAAACTTCACACCACTGATTCATCTCACACATGCAAAATTAAGACCTATTTGCACCGACGCCTTTGTGCTCAGAGCAGTGTGTTCAAAAGAGGAGATCAAGTTATTGTCAGGAGAAATGCAAGTTTGATGCTCCTTTTGATGCTCATCCACTGAAGGTTGTGACTAGCAAAAGACAAATGGTGACTGCTTACCGTCCTGGAAAGCCCATTATGCAAGATTCTTCCCAATTCAAGCATCTGCCTTGACATTCGCCAGCTACAGATGTCAGAAGTGAGACTTTTCCATCCGGAGAGCCCAACAACAGTACCAGTGTCTATGTCACCAGTGCCAGTCATGGACACTTCTCCTGACTTATTAAAGAGTTATGATGTATTATTTGTACTTTTTAGTTAATAAAGGGGGAGATGTAGTGTCTTGTGAGTTAGAGATGACGGGACCCTTTTGGACCCTGACAGACTCTGTAGAACAGTGACGTAAGTGCTTGGGTGTGGGTGATATAATTCATGATGTAAAATGTATAAAGACGTGTAATACTAAGCTCCGTGTGTGCTGTGATCATTTGTATGTGCCCGAGCTGGGGAGGATACTACATTAATTAAGTCATCAACCATCAATCAATCAGCTTTCTTATAAAGCACGACTAGCCACCCTAAAAGTCTCAAGGTGCTGAGTGGGGGGTGTGGATCTGCGGTTCAGTTGAAGAGCCAGGACTTGAGGTCCTCCCTGAATTGCGGCAGTGATGTTGATTGCCTGAGGTGCTGAGGCAACGTGTTCCAGGTCTTCACAGCAAGGTAGGAGAAGGATCTTCCTCCAGTGGTCTTGCAGATTCGTGGAATGGTGGCCAGGGCCAGTTGGGCGGAGCAGAGATGTCTGGTGGGAGTGTAGAAGGAGATGCGTGGTTAAGGTATGCAGGTCTGGTGTTGTGGAGGGCTTTTTAGGTGTGTGTGAGGAGCTTGAAGGTAATTCTTTTGTTGATAGGTAGCCAGTGATTGTCTCTCAGGTGGCGGTGATGTGGTTATGGTGTGGGATGTTCAGCATGGTTTTATCGTAGGGGTTCTAGATGGTCTGCAGTTTCTTTAGGAGTTTCTGGGTGGTGCCAGCATAGTGAGTTGACATAGTCCAGTCTGCTGCTGACACGTGCATGGGTGACCATTTTCCTGGCCTCAGTGGAGATCCACTTGAAGATCTTACGAAGAAGGCAGAGCATGAGGAAGCAGGAGGATGAAACAGCATTGATTTGGTGGTTCATTGAGGGTGAGGAGTCCAGGATGATGCTGAGGTTTTGTGCATGGTCTGTGGGTGTGGGGTGGGTTCTGAGCACTGCAGGGCACCAGGAGTAATCCCGGGCAGAGGGGGTGGAGCCCAGGATGAGGACTTCGGTCTTGTCTGACTTAAGTTTGAGGCATCTGTACTTCATCCAGGTGGCCTCTAGGTCCATCCTGTTGTGGAAGTTGCTCTTGGTGGCTGTGGGTTCGTCTGTGAGGGAGTGAATCAGCTGGGTGTCATCGGCATAGGAGAAGATGCTGAGTCCGTGGCTTTTGACGATGGTGGGGCCATGTCGAGAGTGGGGCTTATGGAGAATCCCTAAGGGCACTCCGCAGCGGATCTCTGTGGGTTCTGAGTTGAATGGTAGAGGTCTGACTCTCAGCCGGGGAGGAAGGAACGGATCCATTCTAGGGCACTGTCGCGGATGCCGGCGTCGTGGAGTCTTACGCAGAGGGTGTGGTGGGAGACGGTGTCAAAGGCGGCTGAGAGGTCCAGGAGAATGAGGGCAGCAGTTTTGTGTCCGTCTAGGAGGTTGCAGATGTCGCCTGTAGCGGTGAGTAGAGATCTCTCGGTGCTGTGGTTGCGTCTGAAGCCTGATTAGGAGAGATCCAGGATGGGGTTTGTTTCGATGAACTCTGAGAGTTGGGCGTTGATGGCTTTCTCGATAACTTAGGCTGGAAAGGGGAGCAGAGAGATGGGTCTATAGTTGTTAAGGTCCGTCCGGTCAGAAGAGGTTTTCTTCAGCAGGGGGTTGACCTCTGCGTTCTTCTAGTCTTCAGGGATGGTGGTGGACTGGATGGAATAGCTGATGGTGCGGCATGAAGCTAGAGGGAAAAAAATGGGAGGAGTGGTATGGGTAATTGTTAAAGGTAGCTGTTAAGTGTCTATGAAGATGGATAGGAAAGGGGGTGCTGTACTTATGGGGACAACTCTTTAACTAACTTTAGTTCTTTTAAAAATATATTATGCTTCTAATTACTAAAAACCTACCTATATATGAGAGATTATCTGACAGGTTTGTCTTACTCTTTACTCAGTGAAAACAGTGTGAGAGGTATGTGCCAGTTCTCCATTTAGTCCAAATAAGCTGTATCTACCTTTTGGGGTGTATGCGATCTACATAGTAAAGCCTACACTAAACATAGGAACTAGAGGAATAAATACCATCCCAACTCATTCCACGGAGGAGATGTTTGTTAATATGCAGAAACTCACACGTTTGTTGTGTGCAAAAACTTTCCAAGGCATCCCTAGTCTTGAAACAGATGAAACGTCATTCCCAAAACCCCACAGCTGTCCTACTCCCCAACAATGAGAAGAGATTCACTCATGCATGTAACTACCACACAGGGGTGATATAATGGGCAACTCAAATCTCATAATTTCTGTGCAGCTGCAAACCCTACTTTCTCGGCTATGACTTTGTTGTGATTTAGTGATTACATTTACTTTGGCGATCTTTTGAAATTTTCGCAAGATAGACTAAACGTAGTTGTTACTGAAAAGATTCAATTTATGGTGTGTAGTACGAGCATGCTGATAACACCGCCCCCCTCATCCCTTAGCCATATATGCACCCTTAAGCAGCTAGTCTACATGTGGCGCTACAAAAGCACCATCAGACATATACATAACAAAAAGAGGCAATCTATTGACTAAGAATTATGTAATGCAAATCCTATATTCACTTATGTGTTTATATTATTTCAGGAAGAACTTGGCAAGAAAAAGTCTCCGAAATAAGAAATCAGATGAAACGCCATTCCCAGAAACCCACAGCTGTGCTCCTGTCGGCTCTGGATGAGACTGCATGTAAGAGAAACGAGTTTACATAAATAACCCCCAAAATGCCCACATTTCACGGTTTAGTATTGTTTGTTCATCGCAATACCACATAAAATATTAATGTAATTACAATACATTGTAAGAGTTTATTATTTTGCGCTATTTCTTTTTGGCAGAGTTAAACACTCTTTTGCAGCATCAGAAATCAAAGTGTCTAATTGACAAAGGTTTTTTGCACAAATAGCAATTAGGTGCCTAAAAACATTAACTTCCGAGGGTAAGTTGCACGTCCTGATTAGCAGCACAAGGACTAGTGGAACTTTGCTCTGGGCGTTGCATTTGCAAATACAAAGTATATATCTGTCTGGTGTAATTATGAATTATAACAAAGTGGGCTTTCCAGTGTGACGGGGAAAAAGTGGTGTCGCAAAATGCAGTGAACACCGAAAAAGACGGATGTTTCGGGGTATTTATGAACACAATGGAAGTAGTTTCACATTATGGAAACTCGTGCAAGTTAATACAGCTTACAATTTTACATAGAGTAAACTAAACTATAACACACCTACATATCATGGGGAAAATACCTGATAACTCCTGTTTCCAACAATGTGGACAACCAGGGACTTTCCTCCGTACCCTTTGGGACTGGCTGGTAGTGAAGGAGTTTTGGGAGAAGGAACACCACAGGTTAGAGGCGGTCACTGGAGTGGGGAGAGAGATGATCGCATCATTGGCCTTACTAGGGGTCTGGAATGACTCAGATACCACTTCGTACCAACGAAAACTGATCAATCTGGGGTTCCTGCTGGCCAAAAGGGAGATAACATGGAGATGGGGATCTACCAGGACCTCGAAGATGGGAATGGATTTTAGCTATATACAGGAAAAACAATATATAAAGGAAGAAGGTGTCCTAGGAATATGAGAAAGTATGGATAGGATGGACATGCCACGAATATATATTTTGATTGCCGGCGACCTTTGAAAGTGGGATGGGAGGGAAAGGGGAAAGGGGAAAGATAGTTTATGTATTGTATAAGATTTGGAAAAATCAATAAAATGCCTTACAAAAAAACCCAAAAACCTACTACTTGAAAGGTGGAAAAAGAAAGTGATTCCCTCAATATTTAATGGGGATTTGGAGAAATATCTTTGTCTAAAGGGAAATGTATTCAAATGGACAGAAGAAAAGTTTTATGAATCAAAATTCCGATTACTCCTAGAAATGTGTGACAGTTTTAGATTTTATGAAATACACCATCAATTCTTTATCAATCCCATAAAGGTGGACCCATTCTCCATATGTACAGTCTCTGCCTCCTGGTTCATTTCACATATCTCCTTTCTCCCTCCATTCGTCTCGGAAGAGAGGAAGGAGAAAGACACTGTTTGGATTATTCTTAACCAATGAATCCAAACAACCTCTGATTGTTTGCTGTGGTACTGACATACAGGTATGTGCATAAAAAAGGAGCTACAGGCTGTTTTGATATTTAATTAGTCTAAGAAAAAAAATCCAAAAAGCAATTGGCTTTTTCCCAAAAAAGCCTTCTTTGGCAATCTTGCAATTTTTGATTAAAGAAAAAAGTAGCACTGGAGAGATCAACAAGCCACCAAATACCTCCAGACACCAAGAAGGGGAAAAGAACCAATATATGCCAAAGGAAGATCCCAAAAGGAAAATGATCCAACCTGCTGGGAGCAAAAAACAGGGAATAGGTAGAAACAAGGGGCAAAGATTGTTATGAAAAATAAAGGAACGAAATGCAGTGTGATGCATTTACCTCTTGTAAAGCCTCTTTATTATAAGCTACTAACAGGAACTAGTATGGGGGAAGAGACTCAGCAACATCTTGGATTCAGAAACCAGATATCTCCCAAAGGACAGGCCGTCATCTTTGATAGGGCTGTTTATAGGATTTTGTCCATCCCTTTCCAAGAGATCATGGCACTCATTCAACTATGAAGAAGCCAAGGTTTGACATCCTCTTAGTTTCAAAGAAATCTGTCACTATGAACACACCAGGCTCCTTCAGAATTGTGGAAAAGCACTGCTGGTGACCACGCCCATAGAAGTGCTGGAAAGACTCAGACAGCAATAAATGCACCACTATATGCCCCCCTCTTAAAGCTTTGGGTTTATCATTCTGCTGTTTAAAGAAATGGCCTACTAGTGGTTGGGCATGAACGCAAGTCACAGCTTCTAAAGAGCACTCAATAGGAAGATAATCCTTTCTTTGGATATAAATTGAAGCTGACCTCAATACTTCAAAGAATCACAAATGTTTTGAACTTTATATTCAGGCTCTCATTGTATCATAACTGGCTACATTTGAAATGGAAGTCTGTGATAAGGATTTAAAACATATGGCTTCCATTGAGATGAATGAAAACAGAATGAATCTTTCAGGTATGAGGCAACATCATATGGAAAGTCACATGACTGATTTGACGATTTACCACTTGTACCAGCGATTATAGTATGAGGCAATCATGAAGATAAACTTTGTTGAGTTAAACTTTAAATAATGGAAACACATTAAATTAAAATGTCTTTTCTGAAGTTAAAATTAAAAAATAAATCCCCACCTGAAGATAAAAATACTTTTAATGTGCATTCATAATTGTTAAAAGCAATATATAATCAATTAAAATTATGTAATTATTGTTAATCAAAATTAATGTTACATTATTTTAAATTAAAAACAGAATATTAAATATTTCATAATTACATGGTAAATATGTACTATGTTTATATATTTATTAACATTCATTTAATTTAACATTATTTCTTATGGGGTTTTAGTTGGGGTTCCTATCTCCATTACTTTTTATGGGAGGTTTTGCAGTACCAGTGGTTGGCTATGTGTAGTGCTAGACTTTCTACAAAATTGTAGGTCACTTCAAACATGCAGTTTGTGAATACCAAAAAGTTCTAAACATTCTCAAAAGTGCACACTTGCTCAAAAGTGTAAGTTACCTTGATGAATTAGTCCCTCAGCATATAAATGAGAGATGGATGGCATATCAATGCAGAATAAAAGTTCTTACAAAGCTTGTTCGCATAACAGAAGGGCTAAAGTAGTCACTTCAGTAAAAAAAGAAAATCTGAACTGCACATACCTTAAAAAAACATTGTTTTTGATTATCAAATGTATCTTTTACCTATTGAAAGGTCTTCATTACTTTATCTTGGAATACATCCCGAACTTACATTAATAGTTGTCATGAAAAATTCACGGTAATTCATAGTTGTTGTTTGTTAGTGTTTGTGAGTGAAATGGGGAACATGTAAGACGTTGCAAATTTTACACCATATCCTCCCTATTTTAGAGAGCGTCTTAAAACAGGTTTTTAAAAACATTATTTTGGCCTTGCAAACTTCACTGTTGGGCATATCTTGATATTGTTCAAAAAGCAAGTTATCCACTTGCATTTCTTTGGTAGGAATCAAGATAGCTTGCTGGCTAAAATATTTGATGTGAACCGCTACCGCAGATCCTTACACAGTTGCAGAAACCATCTTTGTATACACCTGCCAGGTGGTTGCTGAGAATTAGTAATACATTGAAGCCTCAATAGAAAGGTCTATAACCACTCTTGGATGCATAAAAGAATATGTCTTAATGAGGCATTGTCCATATCATTACTGTTTTGGTGGAGGGTGCCCCATTTAGTATGCATCTAGAAATATTTTTCTCAGTAGGCTAAAATACAGCTCATATAATCAAATCAAGCACTCTTTTTGATCCAGCTATTCCGCTGAAATCTTTAATCTTTGTTAAAAAGTACTGAACAACAGCACATTGAGGAGGAACTATAGATTTCTCATAAGTGAGAAATGGCACAAGGCAACTGGCAACATATTCCTTGAACCCAGAAATATAAGTAATGACAAACTCATACCGTGTAAAGAAAAGTGCCCATTGTACTTGATGGCTGTTTTAACGATGAAGATTTCTCAAACAGTGTAAATTCCAATGAACAGTTTGAACTTCAAATCTATCTCTAAAGCCCATCAAAAATGTCTCTACAGAACACATCTTCTGCTGTGCAAAGAACTCTATTTCAAGCACAAATTCCTATCTGTCGCTGACGGAACACAAAACAATTAAAATATGGGATGTTCTTGTTCGTCATCTTCCTGCATCTGAATAAAACTGTTCAAATTGCTCTTACCAGTTTCCAATAAAAGTAGCTGGATGACACAAGATGAGCGCTTAAGCAAACATCTGTTCTAGCGTACTGAAAGCTCTTTCAGCTCGATCATCCAAGATGAAACCATTTTTCATATTCTTCCTTAGGACACGAGTAATGTTCCAAATTATCACTGCAAAATTTGTAATGAATTGACAGCAAAGTTAGTAAATCAAAGGTCATTTTGATTATCTTTAACACTACTTGAAGGCCAATCCAAAACAGCTGATACTTTCTTCAGACCCATGGGAAGGCCAAAGGAATTTGCTCTGAATCCAAGATCTTCCTTTTCTTACCTCTCAAAATACTCACACTTCTCAGGTTTACAGCCTTGACAGTACCAACCCCACATTTTCAAGATGTTCATCAAGATTATTTGAAAACATTGAAATATCATCTAACTAGAGCAAGACAAACTAATTTAAGGTGTTAGAGATAACAGAGTCTATGAAGCGCTGTTAGGAGCCAGGAGCACTGAACAACCTAAAAAGGATGACACTATTAAAAAGCCCAAAAGGGTGCGAAAAGCCATTTTTTACATGCCTTCTTATTTGGCATTCAGCTTATGATAACCCTTTTATAAGTTTAGTTCAGTAAAGACTCATACTCCATGGACTGACTCAACAAATATAGGTACAGGCACCAAACCATTTCCCTTACAGGTCACACTACAATTCAAGACTCTTCAAAGCAAGCACTCACTATGGTGCTGTGTGCTCCCATAAGTTAATGTACTTCAGAGCCTCCTCAAGTATGTAAATCACTAAATGCATCACAATATAAAATATCTCACCTTCGCTCCTTACCATACACAAGTCCTTAGAGGACAATGGTTTAAAGAAAGCAATCTCAAATTGTTGATATATATCTCTGTTATGTTGTCACTGATGTTATTTTATTTATCTGCTAGATCTCTGTACAGTCTACAGTTATTCATGGGTATGGTTTACTCTATGCGTAAATGTGTAAATGGACATATGTATGAATAAATAAGTCCTATTTTCTGGCAAACCTACAAAGGACTAAGGAGGGCAATCTTATTTTTCACAGGGCTTTTTAACCTCCGAGGGAAGGACATACCATACAATCCATACTTTTATGCTTATACCCTGCTGGGCATCGATTTTATCAGGTATGCACTATATTGGAACTGTGAATTCTGCTGTAATAAACATATAAACCCCTTCTTTTGGTTGCCTAAGCACAGTTCATCTTCGGGATTGCAGAAACAAGCAATGTGTGTTTATGCTGTGCTTTGCAGGGGATAGTGTTGTCCAGAAATGTACGGTTACTAGGGCATTGTGGAAACTGACCTATATAAGCTGATGGCTATTGTGTTCAACAGCATTGCACATCTGGGTCTTTGAAGAAAATAGAAATGTGGGAATAAAATGATATTTTGGAACTATCAATCTATTCACAATAAAGTGAAATGAAATAAACTGCTGGTAGATAATTGTCAGTTTTAGAAAATCGCTAAACAAATAGCACTGAGCAGACAGCCATGTGTCTCAAAACAGAAAAATTACAGAAATTAGTTAATCTTGTAAGGAAGAGAATTGCACTGTGGTGAATCGCTACAAATCACAGTACCTTTGCCATCTGGATCACAGTCTGTGAGGTGGAACAAATGTGCAAATATACAAACAATGCCATGACCTGAAACATCAGACAATAGTAGAGGTGGTAGCGAAGGGGCTTGAGGCCAGTGGAACAACAGCAGTACCCATCAGGTCCCTAAGACCAGGTTCCACTAAGAACTCCATAAACTCCCGGTACATGGACTACTTCGTGTGCTAAAGAAGCTATGGAGGGGGCAATGTGCTTAGGAGGTGACTGTGGCATAAATACTGTCACTACAATGACATATTTCATTAATAGCCATGTACATTGTGTAAAGTACAAACGATGTACACAGAATCCATGCCATGGTCATAGTATGTATACAATTAAGGGTGCAATGGCAAGAGTGAAATATATTCTGTTAAATAAATTCCTAATTCTCTCAATTTCTGAACTCTACAGACTGTGTGAATTTAAATTTGAATCACCATGACCAAACACTTGCATTCTTCACATTTATGTGGCCAATTGCTTTGAGTGTTATGCACAATGCTCACCTATACCTAGCAAGGGTATCATACAGTAATTTCATATTTTTATATAGCGCTTTTTGCCCGTGTTAATATTAATACCATGATTTTAAGGAAATGCCTCTTTTGCATGATCACCCCCAAAGTTCGGAGTGATGCTACTGGCTTTTCAACTCTGAGACGCACTGAGCCCTGCTAAACAGGCAGGCCTCAGTGCCAGTGCTTTAACCCTTAAAACATGTATGTCTGATTAGCTGTAAGTTAGCGTGTCCCTCGTGGACTGCAGCACCACCATAAGTGTTACAAAGCAAAACTCCCAGGCTGCCATTGCTGGCTAGAAGAGCATTTTTCGAACTGCTAACTCAACTTTGCCATTTAATCTAATGGCAAAGGCCAGACCTTTTAAAAAATATATATAGGTCACCCCTAATGCAGGCCTATTGAGGCCTAAGCATAGTGCTGTATATTAAATAGTAGAACATGTATTTTTATATAGCCTAACAATAAAAAAAACAAATTGTCGTTTTTGCTCTAGAAAAACTAGTAGCCCCATTGCTGAGGACAGGGTTACACGCTGAAACCTCAGCTGTGGTCACTTCTGAATGGTACTACTAAAGTTGGTACTTCACGGTATGAAAAAAAATAATATATGATACCCAACTTGATGCCCAAGTAAAATGTATTGAAACTTTTTAGTAAATGCCAACTTTAGAAAGTTGCTACTCGGTTGCCCAAGCTTTCCTGTGACCATTTACAGTTGCTGGCCACTAGACAGTCTTCTGGGTTGAAAGACTCTTATTTCTGACCCCTTCACAACATTGAGCCGTTAAAATCCCACATCCCCCAAACAACACCCATGCTAGATCCTTAAAAACTCCTCACCATCCCTACACACCATTGATCCCTAAACCTTAAAAATCCCTCATCACCTCCAAAGTCCACCCATCCCTGATCCCTAAGACACTTTCAACCCCTAAGCAATACCCATCCCTAAACCCCAAAAAAAGTCCCATCCCTAAACTCCACCCATCCCTGAACCCTAAAAACCTCTTTCTGCATCTAAACTTCACCCATCCCTAAACCCCTAAACCCACTACCACCTCGAAAATCCCCACCCATTCTGAACACTAAAAATCATTTGCCACCACTCAATCTACCCATAACTGAATCTAAAAAAATACCTCACCAGTCTTCAACTCCGCCTATCTGTGCCCTAAAAACCACTCAACACCGCTTCACTCCACGCATTCCTGAACCCCAAAAACATCCTACCACCCCTAAACTCCACTCATCCGTGAACTTTAAAAACTCCTCACTATCCTGTGAACCTTAAACACATCTCACCATCCCTGAACTCCAACATTCTGAATCACTAAAAAACCCTTGCTACTTCCTAAAACCCATCCATCCCTGAGCACTGCAAACCCCGTTCAAAACCTGAACTCTACCTATACTAAAACCCTAAAATAATCTTTCTACACCTAAACTCCATACATTCCGACCCTTAAAAAACCTTCATCACCCCTAAATATTACTCGCCCCAGAACCCAAAAAACCCTCACTAAGCAGAAGCTAAACTACCCAATTTTAATATAATATTGAATTTTTCCTTAAAATTATCTTTTCTGTAAAATGTTTCCTTCAATTTTTTTGTGTGCCCGGAAAACTGTTTTCCATGATTTGGTTTCCTCCTATGTGGTTTCTCAGTTTTCGTTTTCATATTAATTCACATACATCAGTGTGCCCTTAGATAGCCACGCCTCTAAGGTGGGCAGAATATTGCATTCTGGAATCGATAGATTCCACACTATGGAGGAAGTCATGATTAGGCAAGAGGGGAAATCCTGAGCATAAAAGTGACACCACTGGCACCCATACCTCAGATCAGTACTGCACTGGAGAGAGGACCAAGGTGGTCTGCCTTGCTGTTTCCAGGATCTAGCAAAGAGAGCCTGCACCAAAGAGTAGACTGCACCTACTGATCCTTGGCCCAGCAAAGAGATGACTGTGCTTGTGGTGCCCTGCTCGAGGAAAGATTTCCCTGAGCCCCAGACAAAAGGAGTAACTCCAAGAGTCAGTTGGCAGATTTCCTGTTCTAGCTACAGGGCCACAAAAGCTGAAGAAGCCTGTCTTAGTCCTGACACTCAAAAGTTGCACCCAAGTCTTCTGGATCTGAAAGAATTAACCTCTGTTAAAGAGAACTGCTAGTTTTGCTGTAACTGGAGACCAGTGGCAACTGGTTTTTGGCAGGACTTCAACAGGACTTTATGAGACATTGACCGCTGTGGCCAAAGTTAGCCCGCTGTATTTGTGGGCCAGGGGGTGGCTCCAGGAAGACCGTTGTTACTAGATCAGCCTCCTCAGCATAATTGAGCATACTGTATCACTTGCATCAGGACCACTCCAGTGAGGTTTATGGCAGTACCCCTACCTAACCTTGGAACTGGACTGGAGACTGCATTGACTGCAAAATAACTGTTCTGCTAAGCCTTATTGGTCCCTGTGACTTCCTGCTAGAGTTGGTCGCCCAGACCGGGCCAGATAGTAGAACTCAACTTTACAAACATTTTCAAAGGCTTTTTAAGTAGCCACAACAGTGGTAGTTGCCAATGTTTGTTTGTGATTTGAATGTGAAGCTGTGATTTATTATTTAATTAATATATATAATGTAGATATCTCCAGGAAATTCGGATGGATTTTATTTGTCTAAAAATTCATAACAATAAGAGCTATTTTTATAAATTGGTGTTGGATTTTCTTTGTATCATGTTTCTTTCTTGTTCAGCTGTTTTGGTATTTTTAAAAAGTTTGCACTTGTTCCTTTGACAAAGCCTGACTGTTCAAAGCCACAGCTACCCAGGGTTGAGTTAAGGTTTTGCAAACTAGTCTGAAGGGAGTGCTTAATTTGTAAAACATTAAGTGCCAGTGCCCTCTTTAGGAGGCCACCCTAGCTTGCACCACCCATTGCCACTGCCAGAGCTGCCAATGACAATACATACACAGCTGATAGCCATCACTCTGCTACAAGTGTGACAATTCAGACAGTTCAAGGCCTCCCAAAGCTGTAAGAATGGCTTGAGAGGCAGGTATTAGTTGTTTTAATGTTGATTTGATTAATAAGCAACTGTTGTTGCGCTCATCTCTATACTACACAAACAGCGCCACCATGTGGCAGCTGTCATAAGTGCCGGTGTTGACAAATATGTGCCGGTGATGAGCACTGGAAACCACCGGCTGAAATTAAGCACTGGAATGGACCCAGAATAGGTTTGTGATTTTATTACTCATTAAGGTAGAACAACCACACTATATAATAAGCCGCTTTCCTCACAGTAGCACTCAGTGATCCGCACACAACTAGAGACTAATCCTCTAATGCTCACATAACACATCTGCTACGCGTCTTGTCTATCACTAAATACTGTGCTGGCTAATATATGAGCCATCTCTGAAGAGAACTTTTGCTTACTGTTGGCCAATCAGAGGACTTGGTACTAGTCCACCATTGCAGATCCCAACTAGCTCCACAACATGACTGCTTCTTTACATCTGACAATGACATTTAGACATGGAATGATAGTACTAAACCCATGTCAGCAGATGTCCCTACTATTTCTCTCGCCAATCATGCCTTCTCAGGACCTAAAACTTTAAACAGAATATCATGCTGGCATAACAAGCTAAGTAGACTATGAGCATGAGAAATACCCTACAGGGACATTCAGAGCTGCCCAAAGCTACTTGCCTACCTCTGGCACATCTTCATTCACCCCACTGCTAAGCGCTGCATCCCATAACACGATGACTGCACCTCGGTGGGCATCATGTATGGCGTAGAGACACTTCCCAAATAGGATTAAAAAAAAGACAACATTCTTCGACCACACTCTACATAGCATATCTTGCACTCCAACGCGTTAGTGTGCCACATAGGGGTACGAAGCACTATATAAATACTGCAATACAATATAAGGCACTGTAAAGAGCAATGCTTCATGTCTCTCCGAGTCCTTGTCTCATTGAGCTCGCATCGTAGGATGAGGCCATGAATGAACTGTTCCTGTCGTTGGAAAATATCACTCCACTCTAATGGCTGGTCTAGGACAGGAATGCCACGAAAAGTCGAAAACAAAGTTGTGTGAATTAACAAATGTTTTATTAGCCAATGCACCTTTGGAAAAGGTAATGGATTTTCTTCTATCAAAGGATAGAGTAAATCTGTTTCTAAGATGGAAATGTGACAAGGCTAAAAGATTTCAAGAGTTTCTCCAGAGAGAAAAAATATTTCCCTGTAGAGTAAAAATGAATGAAATGAAACTCATACGAGGCACTTCCCTGTGTGTAAATGTACGCTGTACATATTTATTCATGTGGAAATGCCTCCACTTGTGAATAAACAAGGACGTACTCCTGGGAACCTGTGACTGTTCCCGCTTCCCAGGTGTACTCTTTGAAACTTTCGTAAATTCATTAAAAACAATAGGAATATGCATCAAAAGCAGGAGGTATCACATGCACGTACATTAATGATTGCTTTTGTGACTGAAGTCCAGAGTTACTCTCTTTCTGCCAAATGTATCTGTGAGGTGTATCCAGGTGAGACGTGTAAGGAGCACAGAGATTAGCACAGTTCCAGGCAAATCTTCGTGAGAAAAGCCTGATTGTGTTTTAATCTAATCTAAATCGTGTCTGAAAGGAACAGTTTAAGGGCAGGAATAAAAGAATGTTTAGCATTGTGAGGTAATGAGAGAAGGGCAGTAAAGAAACTTAAGAAGCGTAAAAATAAAACTTCTCTCCCCTTAATCACTTTTGGCCAAGTGAAAGGTAACGGGAAAATGCTATTCAGCCATCCCTTTATTTAGCAAGAATTTAATCAGAGGCAAAGCAGTTCAAGCGAAAGTGTTGTTAAAATATTTTAACTAGATTAAAGACAGGAGGTTTTCATACCAGATGTATTTTACAGTTTTACGTTTTTATCAGGTTCGGATACTACCTTCAGGTGAGGGAGGGGTAGGTAGGTGCCTGTTTGTTAAAACCATAGCCCCGCCATTAAAGAAAACGGCACACGGAGGATTATTCTCTGGCAAACTGAGGTCGAAATGTTCTTTATCTTTTTCCTTTCGTCATAGGCTGTTCCTCAATGAAAGTCGCATCACAGCCCAAATTCACGAATATCTTCAGACAAACTGCACGGGGCTCCTGTGTGTTCGGCTCCAAGACTATGGCCATGTTCGGGAAAGCGTGAGGGACTACACCCAAGGAAGTGTTAAAGTCTGGATTGGCAAAGAATATACAACATATGGACTTTATGAAGTTATCCCAAAGGTAACTATCACCGATAATCAGTACTGCAGGAGTCGACCTTTTGGGACATAGGGCGGACAGGAGGCTCCGTCAGAATGGTGACAAATATTCCGTTCACTGAAATATAAATCCCATAGGATTATATTTCGACAGACGATATATACGTCACCGTTGTGACGGAGTAACCTGTCGGCCGAGATCGAAATCAGGCCCGTAGACTCAAATATGGACAACGTCTCCAGCAGTTGGAAAGGTGGCTGTATAATCCAAAACAGGGCTTCTCTCAGTAAACTCTGATGAGGTGGGGCCAGTCTAAATTTCATCAAAAGAAAGGACGCCCTCATACCATAAATCAACCTTGGTCATTTTAATTGGAAGACGCTGATAAGTCATGGTATTTGCATATGAACTAAAAAATAATTTATCGATATAACTTAATTGTATACCGCCTCTCGCAATTAGTGCTGGATGTACATTTTATGACACAATTATTGCTAAAATAAATATTTTTAGGAAGACAAAGTTTACAAGTTTGTGTACAAAGTTTTAAAATGAAGATCTGATCTGAGATTAAGTGAAAACCATCACCAAGGAGCAATATAAGTGCTCTGCAAGACCTTCACCCCAAGCATTACAGTTCCTAAAGCCAATCCACTGGGCCTGGATGGACACCCATCAATCACATCACTTCTATTCATGGCACCCTATTTCTGAGAGAATATTCTCCCATGAGGAATGTTTTCATAGGACCCGTGTTTTTGTAATAATTTGTACATGCTTGGCATATACTTTGTCTCATCTAAAGAATTGATGCATGCATTTCAAATCAAATCAAACAGTACTTGTAAAGCGAGGCTTATCACCCATGAGGGTATCCAAGCGCTGGGCTGCAGAGTTTATCCAAGAGCCGGGTCTTGAGTTTTTTTCTGAAGTCTGTCAGTGAGGGAGATGCTCAGTGGTGGAGGGGGAGGAGGTTCCAGGACTTGGCAGCGACCTGGGAGAAGAAGTGTCCTCTGCTGTTGCTTTGGCGGATGCGAGCAGTCTGTGCAATTCTTCAAAGCATGTGAAGGGTGTTGAAGCAGGCCGCAGAGACGGTGCTGATGTGTCATTTCATAGTGAGTTTGCTGTCTAAGATGATGCAGAGGTTGCGGACGTGGTCTTTCGGAATAGGTGTGGGTCTGAGCGCCGCGCGCCACTAAGTGTTGTTCAGCTCTTTGGTTTGTCCGTGTTGAGCTTCAGGCAGTTGCCCTTCATCCAGGCTGTGTCGTTCTTCATGCAGCTATGGAAGTTGGTCTTCAATGTATTGGGGTCTGCTGTGAGTGAGAGAACTGGCTGGGTTTTGTTGGCCTAGGATATGATGTTGATATCATGGGTTCTGACGATGTTGGCTAGCGACGTCATGTAGATGTTGAAGACGTTGGGTCTTGAGGGATGCCGCAGATGGTGCTCTTGGTATGCGAGGTGAAGGGGAGAGACGGATTGTCTGTGTGCATCAAGTGAGGAATGATGCCATTCCATCTGAGTGTGTTTTTTTTTCATTCCGATCTGATGCTGTCTTTCAATGAGTGAGCGGTGGGAAATCAGGTAAAAGGCTGTGGAGAGGTTGAGAAGGGTCAAGGCGGTGGATTTTCCTCTGTCATCTAGGGTGAAGATCTCATCCGTGGCAGTGATAAGTGTGGTCTCAGTGCTTTGGTTGGCTTTGAAACCGGATTGGGAGGGGTCTAGCAGGTTGCTTCTCTCCAGATGTTTGGTGAGCTGAAGGTTGATTGCCTTCCCAAGGACTTTGGCAGAAAACGGGGAGCAGCGAGATGGTGTGGTAGTTCTAGAGATTGCTGGTTTCTGCGAAGGGTTTCTTGAGAATAGGTCTGACCTCCGCGTGTTACCAAACATCAGGAAAGGTGGCTGTGGTGATGGATGCATTGAGGAGGGTGGTGAGTTGGTGACTTATCTTGTCGCTTCCGAGGGTGAAGAAGCAATGAGGGCATGGGTCAGATGGTGCTCCTGAGTGGATGAAGTTCATTATCGCTGAGGTGTCCGTTGAACTGAGTTGTTCTCATGTGGTGAGTTGGTGGTCGGGGAAGACTCCGTGGGAGTGGGGAAGCTGAG
Source organism: Triturus cristatus (assembly GCF_964204655.1). Classification (NCBI taxonomy): domain Eukaryota; kingdom Metazoa; phylum Chordata; class Amphibia; order Caudata; family Salamandridae; genus Triturus; species Triturus cristatus. The sequence continues at coordinate 697,675,157 of NC_140588.1, forward strand.
GAGGTCAGCGGGTTGGGGTCGAAGTTCTTGTATATGGTGGATATTCTGTTGTGGAAGTGATCTGCAAGAGCGTTGTAGAGTTCCTGTGAGGGTGGGATTAAGTTTTATCTGGCTTCAGGGCAGGAGAACTCTCTGACGAAGGTGAAGATTTCCTTGGTCTGGTTGCCGCTGGCCTTGATTTGGTCTGCAAGGCCCTTCTTTCTTGCATCTTTGAGTTGATGGTGGTAATTGTTGAGGGTTATTTTGAAGTTTTCTCGGTCTATTATATCTCTGCTGTTGCGCCATTTTCTTTCTAGTTGTTTGTAGCTGCCTTTCACTGCATGACGTTCTGGAGTATACCAGCAGGTTTGTTTGGTGGATCTATGAGTTTTTGCTCGGTTGATGAGAGCAACTCGGTTGACGGTATTGGTGATCCAGGTGTTGAAGTTTTAACATCATAGTACCTAATCTCGTGTGCCCAAGAATGCTCTTGTTGATGGTTTACAGTAAACCAATATTCTTCTCATGTGCACATTTGCACCATATAATTGTGCAAATTCCTAAAGGGGCGAGACACCAAATGAGTGCCACTGTAAAGGACAGACATGAGTGGCAGGCAGCATCAGCGCTTCTGCACTGATGAAGCAGGAGAACAGGGGCTAGGCACTTGTCCCAATGGGGGAACAACCTTTACAACGAAACTTTTAAGACGCACTACCATTACAACGAAACTGTTACAACGCGAGTGCATTGACAATGCAGGACATTACAACGCAAGTCTTTACATCGACTTGCACTAGATGGCGTGCTAACATTAAAAATAGTGTAGTTTACTATCCCAACACCTTCCCTACTGTTACGTGGACTGGAGTTGGAATAGTAAATTACACTTTTTTAATGTTAGCACACCATATAGTGCAAGTCGATGTAAAGACTTGCGTTGTAATGTCCTGCGTTGTCAATGCACTCGCGTTGTAAAACTTTCGTTGTAACAGCATGCATTGTACCAGCATGCGTTGTAAAGTCATACATCCGTCCCAATGGACCCCTTAGTGGGGGCTTGTGTGAAAATGTGATAATAAGGCAAAAGGGCAAGACTGCTTCAGTACCTAGACTGACTAAAGAAATGTTTGTCCACATTCATAGAAACAAACATTTTAGCTGTATCTATGTTTTGAGTAGAATCTATAGTACTGAGAATTTACCGGGTAAATATCACCACATGCCGCATGGGTATCCAGTCTTAAGCCTTCGGTGCCACTGGAACCAGCCTACACCCAACCGACGAACCTCAATCAGGGATAAATTGGTACTGGGTTGTTTGTGTTCTGGTTCAGGGAGGGCCTGGCAGTTCTGGCTGGTCTGAACCTATCAGAGCAGGATCAAGACTGATTTGCATATGTCTAGGTCACAACTGAGGTGAGGTGGTGGGAAAGAGAACAATGGGTTGGAATGATACCCAGAGCAATTTCTGGAGGTTAGACCCATTGTAAGTATCCTCCCATCACCTTTTGTGAGTATGAAAAGAATCTACACCTACCATGACTGCAAATTCTGTAAACTTAATTATGCATTTGTTATGATTTATATCACAGAGGGCAGAGGGTTTGGACATTACCAAATTTATATGGTACCATTAAAGAGCTTTCTTTAAATGCCCAAATTTAACAGAGTTGCGACTTCAAACATCGCAGTACCAATTTGCTCCCTAAATCCTAAAAATATTCTGCAACCCATCATGGATAATAATTCGAGGTGAGATCACTGGGGCAAAGGGAAAATCCTTAAAATGAGGCCAGACTAGCATATGCCTATGCACTGTGCCAATGAACACTGTTGGTTTAGGAATCTGGCTGATTTAAGATTACCTTTGGATTTTTGTGGAAGCTCCATTCTGGCACAATAGGAAACTAAGGATTGGACATACATTGTTATATTATGTTATACTATGGTATCAAGTGGAACAAGCGTTCACACGGAACTCATTTGAAGAACAGTATAATATAACAGGAGAAATCTGTGTTGGATCAATAAAGCTGGACAGTATTCAGTAAAACAGAAGCTTTCTGTTGTAAATTAATCTTGTTGCGGGGATTCTGCTCATGCACAGAACTATGCGCAGGAAACCAGGACCTCAGTGAATTGTGGTGTACCAAAAACCTCACCTCAGTACCCAGAACCCCTATCCGACTAGCATCAGTGTCTCATTCATTTTTCCGTACTACAGCGAAGCTACCAATGATTAGACAACCCAGAACAAGCGACTTGGGATACTCTCAGGATAGGTGGGAATCAAGAACACTCTTTCATTTTTATTCTCATATCAGTCCACAACGTGAGTAATCAGAGACACGGAAAAGTTTCAAATGTTTATTTTTAACTACGTGCTCTAAGATACAGTATTTTGGCTAACATAAGCAGACAAATGATCAGAAATAAAACCATCAGCATTGTTACAATTCCATAAAACACAAAGGGAGAAATCATATGATAATGATAGTGGAAACATGTCCTATAGCACCTTGTGTACCACCCTCCCCTGGCTAGAAGCTAGTTTTATTATAATGGAAGGTCTCTAGGTTTGAATGGGGAACCCCATACCTCCAAGATCAGCTTAGGTGAATCACATCACAGGATCAGCAACGCTCTCTGTGTCTGGAAAGGTTTTCTCAAAGTGCCTGTGTCATGCATGCAATGCAATATTAAATGCACCCGAGTTTCAAATATTTGCAGCTTGTGCTTGTTGTGTCTAGAGTGTGGGCCAATCAACCTGAATTCAACATACATTGTTATTTGACCTTGACGGCTTCTGCACACAGTGTTCAGACTAAGGTTGCGGTGTGAGTCTAGGGATGTGAAAAACAGACCGTTCTCATGTGAAGAAAAAGCAAGCAAGCAGTTTTTCTTATAATAATAACTACCTGTGGTGTCGTGCAAAAGCAGCAAAGTGGCAAGATGGCGTTTAACATCTAAAACGCTTATGCTAACATAGCAATGTGTGCAGGCAAAACCCTGTCTTCACTACACCCTCCCTTGATCGGACCACAAACAAAATAGGTAAGCAATGTAGGAACGCAGAGTTCAAGTTCGAGTGAGACAGACCAAGTTCATATTTTGCCGAACTGGATAATTGGTAGTGAAAAGTTAGAAATTGAAAAAAAAAAACTCAAGCAAGGCTATTAGACAACCCCTTCTGGAGGAAAAAATTGTAAAAAATATTTGAGTTAGTACGTGTTGAAGATGGAAAATTGCCAAATTAATCCATCAGCTTATAGGCACAGTATGTTGCAACAGCCTCCAAGAGAAAGTCATTGTAATCATAAGTAAATGATTCAGCCATCCAATCTAATAAAGTAAATAAACATACATGTTCTGCGATAGCCGGAGCCTCTAGCACCATCAGAGGCAAACTTGTGTGTTCTTCGAGGTAACTTCGCTACAGGAAGCCATGGGTTGCTGCACATATATCCCAATTGCCTAGGATTCGCACAGGCCATAATCCCGATACCAGAACAATCCAACTCATGAGCCTTTAAGGGACTCATTAGTCGATCATAATCCGGGGCAGGAGACGCCATGTTGGAGAGGCACAAATGCAGGGCCCATTCAAATGAACAATCTAGCCAATGGAAAACAGTTTGCACGCAAGTAAAGTATGAGAACCGGAACGACAATCCATAGGCTACTATCAAAGTGGCCAGAGGTAGTGTTCCATAGTATTCAAGTATCCGGTCGCGAAGCTGAAGCAGCCGGGGTAGGCTGTCTGGCGACACAGATTGGGCAGCCATTGCGGAGCAAACAATTCAACAGCAGCACACCAGCAGTCAAGGCGAGGATTAATGGAAGCCCGCCGAAGACGCTGGAAAAAATAGAATGAAAAAATGCCGGTATCACACCAAATATTGTTAGGAACGAGGTTACAAGGCCGGAGCCCACAACTTAAAATAAAAATGCACCAAACCAGTTGTAGACGAGGTATTGAATATAGTGTGAATCAAAGCGCCAAAATGAAGTGGGAGATCAATATTTAAAAGCGCATGCACCTCTGTGTGGGTGTTAGCTACCTGAAGGACAAATGTTTCACGAGAAGATGTTAGGGTGACTTCTTTTTGGGACAATAGAGCCCTTATTCTGCTCATCTTGTTGAACTCTGCTTTCAAGGTTGGTATGGAAGGCCAGATGGAGATGTCGAGTCTCCCATGCGGGGGCAGGAAAAGCACATTTTTACAACAAACTACACGCTGTGAGACAGTTACAATGTACGCAATCCATGCTAGGATCCCCCAACACGCCTCATTATTCAAAAGCAAATAACTATCGTTAGCTAGTAATGTCAATGTCAGTGTAATCGCTGGCACAGGATTTCCCTTTAAAATGCAAGCTAAATTCTGTGCGTGAACGTTGCATGCGCCGTGCAATTGTATATTCTTGCAAACTAATGAGTGATCAGGTGTAGAAGTGCACTCCTCTCCTTTTAAATAAACCTCTTTGCCCTCTCTCAGGCACCTGTACGTGAATGGGAGTGACCAAACTTCGTGGAGAAAAGTGCTACCCAATGGTTCATATTTAAGGCATAATATTTCATACATGAACTGAACTTAAACAATGGAAAAGGTAGTGTGATTAACCCATGAATAAGCTACACAGCCGAGTTCGTTTCGGCCACAGAAAATGGTAATGGTTCCAACTTTTCAATATGCAATAGCGAATATATTGCATAATTCAAGGACATGAATTGTTGTTTATCAGTCAGTTTAAACGGTAAAAACAAAGATTACATATTCATGTAGTCCCAGGGAACTTTCCCAGCCTTCAATGTTTGTAAAGTCCATGCAAACTGCATTATAGAATGCAAATGATTTTGTCCATGGTATAAAACAGACATGTCATCCTGTACAATATGCACAACCAATGAAACAATATTATCTAATGTGTAAATTCTGGAAGAAAGATTATTAATGCTATTATCAATAACAGCAAGCACTTTTTGCAAATTTGCTTGATCAAAAGCTCTCAATCTAGAAGCAGCTTCAATTTGAGATAATTTCCAAACCTCGTTGTAAATAGCATATGCCCATCTTTTGGACCTGCCTCCCACAGAGCCTTTAACAAAATCATTCAAATCAACATCGTCAGTCAGTTGGGACAAATGAAGTTTAACTGACACTAAGGTTGAATGTTTAAGGCAGTTTTGACATAATTTGCCTACTGAATAGGTAGTAACAGAATGGAAGGTTTCAAACCGGGGGTCAACCCTAACCTGTGTATAGCCTGATCTCAGACCCAGAAAACGATGTTGGCATGAATCTGAAGTTTTTTGCTATAATAAACATCCTTGGGGATCTATGTTGGAAATATTGAAGGATGTATTTGTAATGAGTGACTGCAATTCATCAAGGGACAGATCTGTGTGATTGGTCCAGGTAGGATAAGAACCTAGATCAGGAATGGTAGGGGCATTCATTTTTTTAGAAGTCGCCATTCAAAAGCAAGTGGTTTGAAAAATAGTAGAATAGAAAAACAAAATGTGGTTCGGGATGAGGCGTGCACGATGCAAAGCTTTGGTGCCCTGCACTTGCCAGGCTTTAGAACCCCAAGCAGATTTAAGATCAATGGTATCTTTCCACAGCTCATAGCCCCCTATAGCTAATTCATCCATAAAGGACTTTGAATACAGTAATTTAGTGTGTGTAAGATATTTTGAAATAAAAGGCATCAGGATTGGATTCACTGAAATCTGTAAAATATGTAAAGTTCTTCAAAAGAATGTTCAAACTATCTTCAATGGGAGGTGGACAATGTTCCCATTGTGTATAATTAACATTATTTCTAAATGTATTTGCTTTATGCAGGAAATGATTGCCATAGTGTTGGTAGCAAAAAAACTCAGCATAATTTGCTGAGTCCAAGTACAAATCTTCAGCATCAAAAGCAGCATAATATTTCAAATCAGAAAAAAGAGCCTCAACGGCTTGAACATCCCAATCATCAGAGGGCATGTTTTGTTTCACAACATCCCCCATAGAAACACAAAGTACATTGGGAACATTAATCACCTCTGTGGGGCCATGAATTTGAAATTTTACAGCATCTCATACAATCCCATATAACACAAGCCAGGCAGTAATATTAACAAAAGTCTGGTCTTTCTTCATGATGTGTGATGAGTGGGGTGCCAAAGTTCCATCAATTAACCGAATTGCAGATCGTTCGGTAAGATAATGTCCATTCACTAGACGAAAAAAGACAACCACAAATCCAATTGACATAAACAAAAAAATAGATATGAGCACCAACCAAATGTAAGTCCAAGGGCGAATTAAAAAATGTCTTTTAAACCAAACAGCAAAAATAGAAATTTTCGATGGGGAATTCGATGTAGTAGAGTTAGTGTTAAATGAAAAACGTGACTGGTCAACTGCATGGGTTTGCACACCAGGCAATGACACATCTGTGGGATAGGTATACTCAGTATCCTAATGGGGACCACCAGCCGGTGGAGTCAATAAAGGGTTAGTAACTGTATGCAGCTCGATGGCAATATCAGGCCTGTTCGTATTTGCCGGAGCTAAAACAGAATTTCTCAGCATTGCTGGACAAGAGACCGCTGGAGTCATACTAAGAAGAATCGGCCACTCGTTGTAGTTTGACATTGTCAATGGAGATGTACCTGCTATCCTTGCGACCAAGAAGTGGGGGTAAAATGACTGTTCTTGTACCCTGCACACCAAGCAGTGGAACAGGTGCACGATAAGAGGGGCAGAACTCCTTCTTGTTCTCCACCTTCTCACGGACCAGGTCACCGACTCGAGGTAAACAGCCAACTACCGGAATAATAAGTGCAGCATCAGTTGTGGAGGGCAAGTGTTCCTTTGCAAGACTGTCGCAAGCCTTTTGTAGATTCTGTAACATAGCAGAATGATCATCTACTTCAAAGGGTGCAATGTCTAGACCATTTTTATGCCAAAGAACATTTCGTATGGGGTCCGCCCACCCAGAGACCTTCTAGGGAGATTATTAAGTGCACGTTGAATGCTATACAAATGGCCCAACCAGTTTCTGCCAGTACCTAAAACCCTAGCTATCAAGGATTGCATTAAGTCACGGTTCATTCGTTCCACAACAGAATTGCCCTCATGCCGGTATGGAGACGAAAATTTGACTTGGACACCAAAGACCTCATGGCTTCCTTGTACGCCTTAGAGGCGAACGCCGGACCATGGTCCGAATGGAGGGTACCACAAGCAAAAATTCCGAAAAAGACACGCAAATCCCTGATGACAGTTTGAGCATCAGCACTCCTTTGTGGCCAAACCCATAGAAAACGTGTGCACGAATCCACTGCAAGTAAGATGAACTTATACGCAGTATCAAAGGAGAAAGGACTGCAGTGATCTAAATAGACACACCCAAGTGGTTTATTAGATATGTGCAACTGTGTTTGAGGTGGACGCGCAGCAGTTGAAGGTTTAATCTGCTGGCAAATGTCACAAGTAAGGACAGAATCACAAGTCTGTTTATACAATCCGCGCCACCAGTAACGTTGTTGCAAGATAGTGACAGTCGCTGAGACGCCTGCATGAGCAAAGGCCATACCTTCGTGAGCGGCTGTTATCAATGAAAGCCTGCGGTCCGCGTTGGGAATAATATGTCACCAACATCGTCAATTCTCACCTAAGGAACTTATCAGGACTTAATTAATAAGAGTATTTAGAAGGGAAACCTCTAGGTAATTATCTCCCTTCTCTGTCGCAGCAATAGCTGCCGAGATGTCATCATCAATCTTACTTTTGGATCTTGTAACTGCTCCTACTAGATATGTCGCCACTGCAGTTTTTGCTGCTTCATCAGCTAAACTGTTACCAACAGTGTGTACTCCTACACGCTGGTGACCAAGAGTATGAATTACATTCACGAGAGGCAGACGTTCTTTAAGTTCTGCGACTTGGACCCAAAGCATTTTATGTTTGATTGTGCTACCTTTGGACTCTAGATGTTCATTCTGAGTCCAAAGAATAAATTCCTGTTGAAAGACTTAACACAGTAGTAAGAGTCACTTACAATAAGAGTAGTGACACTGGGATCAGCGAACTCTAGTGCAAGCACCTGAGCACGTAGCTCTGCCAGCTGGGCGGTACAGTCTCCCAATGTCTGCGTGTGCACGACATTGGACTTGAATTCTCCATTCACAATGGTACCAGCCACTATTGCGCAGGCCGTCAAATAAGCATGCTTAGATTTCGTCGCCGGTTGTGCCGAACCGTCAGTGTAAATGATACAATGGTAATCCTCAAACGGGCGCATGGGCCGAGGAGCTGGATGAATAAATTCATACTGCAAGTACTCCTGAGTTTGCAAAGAGGAATCAAAGATAAACGTGACATCTGGAGACGTCAAAGAAGTGACCCATTGTATCCATCGTGGATGTAAAGCTTTAGAATTAGGTACACTGGCCTTCGTCACTGCCTCAAGGGCAGGATACGGTGTGACAACCAACATGCGTTTCCCTTGCGATAGCGCTCTCTTTCAGAATCGCCATTTGTACCGCAGTCAATACTTTCTCGACTGTGGAAAAGCGCATTTCAGCCGAAGTGTACAAGTGTGACTTGTAAGCAATAGGGACTGTGTCTCCCTCATTAAATGTTAAGTACGTGAAACCCACTGCGCCAGGCACAATTCTTATTATGAGCTTTGTGTGGTTATAACGTGTCAATAAGTATTTAGATGCGAGAAGATCAGCCTGCAAAGAGTGCAGTATAGCTGAATGTTCTGGCAGCCAGCAAGATTTGGTAAAAGTAGGTTGTACCAAGGCATATAGCGTTTTGATACGCTGGGCATAATTGGGAATGTAAGTACGCCCGAAATTAAAAAAAACAGCAAAGATTGTAGTTTGTTCAGAGTTGTCGGAGCGCACAAACATGTGCATTTCTCCAGGAAGTGAGGTGCTAAACCTCGTCCTTCATTGTTGAGTTCATAGCCCAAAAACAACACTGTATACTCTGCAATGTGTGATTTTGCAAAGTTAAATTTCTACCCAAAATCCGCAAACATGACAATGATGCGGTCAACGCGACACAAATGCAGCCATAATTCATCGTCAGTGAGATAAATATCATCAACATACGAGTACACATCAGGGTAAATGCTCTCTAACACAGAAACCACACAGGCGGCAGAGATGCCGGGACTGTTTTTGTAGCCCATGGCTAATCTTTTAAACTGTTTTTGTTTGCCGCCAGAAGTAAAGGATGTCCATTGACTACTAATAGAGGACAGGTTATGACTGTAAAAGCCATTTGAAATGTCAAGTGTGGTCTTAAACCTTTTTCTCACGAGACTATCAACGAGGGCAGAACTGTGGGTATTCTGTACCGCACACGTCCGACAATGAGAGTTCAAATGCCGGTAATCCAAAACTAGTCGGTACGACCCATCAGGTTTGGTTACAGTGAAAAGAGGATTATTCATGGGTGACACACATGTTTCAATTACTCCTTTATATTCCACTTGGTCAAGGATTTCTGCGACGTGAGCTCTAGCTTCGCAGCCCATGGGATATTGGGGTTGTGGCTGTGGCATTGACCGTAATGAAATCTCATGGCATGGCGATAATTTATCCCAACCAACCTGAGTACAGTACAACGCCGGTGGAAGCACCTGAGCCCATTCTTCTGCAAAGGTCTGACCCTGCTCCTTCAGCACAGTGTGTGCGAAAGATGGGAGGTTTACCTCCTCCCCTCTCGGAGCTGCCAAAACAAATTGTGGGGGCCAGTCGCCTCCGCTAACAAAATGTCATATGTAGAGGTCAGATTTTCCCAAAAAATCCCTTTTATTGTACGTTGTATGTCATCTTCAATTAAAAGGATTATGTCATATAGTCTGTCAGGGGGAGCCACTCTAGTGTCAGCAGTTTCTACAGTAATAAACGTGTCAGTTGCTGTCGCCTTCAGATATGGACGCAGTGCTTGCCGCACTATTGTAACCTTCGCTGCACTGTCTAGCAGCGTTAGTGCCCATGTCAGGTTCCGAAGCTGTGTTCTCACTATCTGTGGCATGCCTCACTGTTAGTGCAGCAACTTTCTTTTTCTGAAACTGAGGTCGTTAACGTGGAAAGTCGTCCTGCTTGCCTTTACCATCAGCCGGGTGGGACTGCTCACGTCCTTGAGGGGCACCCCAATATCTGCAGCGTTCACCTCCGCCGACTTGCGAGACCGATGCTTCATGTGAAGAACGAGGAGAACGTTGATCAGGAACCTGAAATCTATCAGGAGACCTAATTTGCGTGCGATCGCGCAACTCATATGTGCGTTCAGTAGTCACTGGTATTGGTGATGCGGGATGTGACCCTTGTTTCTGTTGCTGCTCCCCCTGTTTTTTACTTTTCCAATTTTGTTTAGTAAAAACAGGACGGTCGTCTTTAGAAGACTTAACCATCTGAGTTTCTGGTTGTGCTGTTATCTTAGCAAAAGGCTTAACACCCAAACTATTGCGGCCAATGGTCCGCAAATCCTCGGTAACTGCCGGGGTTTATCGGCGTCGGCGACGAGGCCCAGCTCATTTGACACTTGAAAGTTAACAGCATCTCCCTTCATGTTAGCAAGGATGAGATCAGCAACTACGTCGAACACACCGACAAGCTTCATTCCCAACACGACCGCCGCATCTGGACCGCGCTTATCATGAACACGCTTAATAACGGAGGGCAGCACAGTCAGACGGTGTGCCGAAGCACTGCGTGTAGACTGCTGCAAATACTTTACCCCAGTTCTCACAATCTGTTACCTCAGGGACTAAGTCTTTCTGCAAACTAATTGTAAGAATCCTGTGTTTTTCCACAGGAGTTGTATTAGGAAATACTGCTTCCAGCTGGTCAAATTTCTCAGCAAGACAATAAGGCATATCATCCTTATTCTGGGGGCGCTTGCCCATTACCGAATTAACCATGACGGGACTAATAGTAATCCCGGCTGGTCAAACTGGTTGCGTCGCAACCCCAGGTGCTCCCACCTGGAGATTGCGTGAGACGTATTGCACCAAAACCCTATATACCGCTGTCAAGGCCGTATGTAGCTGACATAAGTTATCCACCGGGGCGAGCAAATAATGTGGATGAGGTGTTAACCCGGCCAAGACTGGCCAAGTGGCTCCAGGAATGGACAAGGGACCTAACCGAACCGGAGTTACGGTGTGGGGGAGGGCACCATTGAACCAAATATGATGCTGCCATGCAGAAATCGGAATTTCCTGCATCCTATATGGTGTGTAATTCGCCAGAACTGCCGTAGGAGTGTAAGAGTGGAACGTGTTATCATCCGCATCCACTTCAGGAAATGTAACCCAAGAGTAGAAAAGCTCATAGGGGAACGATGCATTGGCACTCACTACAAAGATTACTGACATTCCATCGTCGGGCACCCCAAACTGTGTCAGATGATGCCGGAGTGGTGCGTGACTATGCGCTGCAATAGCAACTTCAGCCATAAGGACGCAGAGAAGAAAAACAATTTATATTAAACTGTAGCACAAAAAAGGGGCAGTAATTCAAACAAACCTTTTTAATTATCAAGCTAGAACAAACCTATAATTTATTTAATAGGTAGCTTAATCCGTCACTTCTGTCAACCGGAAACAGGAATGAGGGTGTTGTGGACAAATATAAGCACTACTAAAGCGTCTCGAATACAAGACCAAACGTTAGGTGCGCCATGTTGCGGGGATTCTGCTCATGTACAGAACTATGCACAGGAAACCAGGACCTCAGTGAATTGTGGTGTACCAAAAAACTCACCTCAGTACCCAGAACCCCTATCCGACTAGCATCAGTGTCTCATTCGTTCTCCGTACTATAGCGAAGCTACCAATGATTAGACAACCCAGAACAAGCAACTTGGGATACTCTCAGGAATGGTGGGAATCAAAAACACTCTTTCTTTTTTATTCTCATATCAGTCCACAACGTGAGTAATCAGAGACACGGAAAAGTTTAAAATTTTTATTTTTAACTCCTTGCTCTAAGATGCAGTATTTTGGCTAACATAAGCAGACAAATGATCAGAAATAAAACCATCAGCATTGTTAAAATTCCATAAAACACAAAGGGAGAAATCATATTATAATGATAGTGGAAACAGGTCCTATAGCACATTGTGTACAACCCTCCCCTGGCTAGAAGCTAGTTTTATAATAATAGAAGGTCTCTAGGTTTGAATGGGGAACCCCATACCTCCAAGATCAGCTTAGGTAAATCACATCACAGGATCTGCAACGCTCTCTGTGTCTGGAAAGGTTTTCTCCAAGTGCCTGTATCATGCATGTAATGCAATATTAAAGGCACCCGAGTTTCGGATATTTGCAGCTGTGTGCTTGTTGTGTCTAGAGTGTGGGCCGATCAACCTGAATTCAAAAGCATACATGTTATTTGACCTTGACGGCTTCTGCACACAGTGTTCAGACTAAGGTCGCGGTGTAAGTTTAGGGATGTGAAAAACAGACCGTTCTCATGTGAAGAATCAATCAATCAATCAATCATGGAATTTATAGCGCGCACTACTCACCCGGAAGGGTCTCAAGGCGCTTGGGGGAGGGGGTCTGCTACTGCTCGAACAGCCAGGTCTTGAGCTGTTTCCTGAAGGCGAAGTGGTCCTGGGTCAGCCGCAGGTGGACGGGCAGGGAGTTCCATGTCTTGGCCGCTAGGTAGGAGAAGGATCTTCCTCCGGCGGTGGCTCTCTGGATGCGAGGGACGGCGGCGAGGGCGAGGTTTGCGGATCGTAGCTGTCGGGTGGGCGTGTAGAAAGTCAGGCGGTCGTTGAGGTACCTTGGGCCCAGGTCGTGGAGGGATTTGTGTGCGTGGGTGAGGAGTCTGAACGTGATCCTCTTGTTGACAGGGAGCCAGTGCAGGTCTCTCAGGTGGCTCGAGATGTGGCTGCGTCGGGGGGCGTCCAGGATGAGACGGGCGGAGGCGTTCTGGATACGCTGAAGTCTTTTCAGAAGCTTGGCTGTAGTGCCGGCGTAGAGGGTGTTTCCGTAGTCTAGTCTGCTGGTGACGAGGGCCTGGGTGACAGTCTTCCTGGTCTCGGTCGGGATCCATCTGAAGATCTTGCGGAGCATGCGGAGGTTGTGGAAGCAAGATGAGGAGACAGCGTTGACTTGTCTGGTCATCGATAGGGAGGAGTCCAGGATGACGCCCAGGTTGCGTGCGTGGTCCGTTGGCTTGGGTGCGGTGCCCAGGGCCGGGGGCCACCAGGAGTCGTCCCATGCGGAGGGCGACGGTCCCAGGATGAGGACTTCTGTCTTGTCCGTGTTCAACTTCAGGCGGCTGATGTTCATCCATTCGGCGACATCTTTCATCCCTTCGTGTAGGTCGGCTTTGGCGGTGTCGGGGTCTCTGGTGAGGGAGAGAATCAGCTGGGTGTCATCGGCGTAGGAAATGATGTTGAGGTTGTGTTGGCGTGCGATGGCAGCGAGGGGTTTCATGTAGATGTTGAAGAGAGTGGGGCTGAGCGACGATCCTTGCGGGACGCCGCAGATGACTTCGGTGGCCTCAGAGCGGAACGGAGGGAGGCGTACTCTCTGTGTTCTGCCGGAGAGGAATGAGATGATCCATTCCAGAGCAGTCCCCTGGATGCCGGTGTCATTGAGGCGTTGGACTAGGGTGCGGTGGCAGACCGTGTCAAATGCTGCGGAGAGGTCAAGGAGGATGAGTGCCGCTGTTTCACCTTTGTCGAGCAGGGCTCGGATGTCATCGGTGGCTGCGATGAGGGCGGTCTCGGTACTGTGGTTGGCTCTGAATCCGGATTGCGATGGGTCGAGGGATCCGTTCGTCTCGAGGAAGGCGGCCAGCTGCTTGTTGACGACCTTCTCGATGACTTTGGCAGGGAATGGAAGGAGCGAGATTGGGCGGAAGTTCTTGAGGTCGGTCGGGTCCGCTGTTGGTTTTTTCAGTAGTGCGCTGAGCTCGGCGTGCTTCCAGCTCTCCGGGAAGGTGGCTGTGTCGAAGGAGGCGTTGAGGATGTCTCGGAGGTGAGGTGCGATGGTAGAGGCGGCCTTGTTGAAGACATGGTGGGGGCATGGGTCGGTCGGAGATCCGGAGTGGATGGTGTTCATCATGCGTGTCGTGTCTTCGGTGGCCACTTTGGTCCATGTCTGGAGGATAGCGGCGGGGTGTGTAGGTTCGGTCGATGGGTGCGGGGGTGGAGCGCCGAAACTGTTGTGGATGTCGGCGATCTTGCGGTGGAAGTACAAGGCGAGGGAGTCGCAGAGGTCCTGCGAGGGGGTGATGTCGTTGTTGCCGGCGCTGGGGTTGGAGAACTCCTTGACGATGTTGAAGAGCTCCTTGCTGTCATGGGCGTTCTTGTCCAGTCGTTCCTTCAAAGATTTCTTCTTGGTGGTGCGGATGAGCTGATGATGTCTGCGGGTGGCGAGTTTGAGGGCGGTTCTGTTGTCGGTGGTCTTGTCGAGGCGCCAGGCCTTCTCGAGGGTGCGGCAGGCCTTCTTGGAGTCCTTGAGTTCGTCGGTGAACCAGGGGGCCTTCTTGCTTCTGGGCCTGGTGAGAGGGTTCTTCAGTGGGGCGAGGTCGTTGGCACAGGAGGTCAGCCATTGCGTGAGGTCGAGGGCTGCTGTGTTAGGGTCCGTTGTCCTGACCGGTGGGTTCTGGCTGAGGGAGGTGGTGAGCTGGTCGACGGTGATCTTGCTCCAGTTTCTGTGGGGAACCTGCTTCGGGTGGTGCTGGACCGTGTTCTTCTTGAAGCTGAAGTGGACGCAGCTGTGGTCAGTCCAGTGGAGTCCGGTGCAGTGGCTGAAGGTGACGTGCTTGCTGGATGAGAAGAGGGGGTCGAGCGTGTGGCCGGCGTGGTGGGTGGGGGTGTTGACCAGTTGCTGGAGTCCGAGGTTGGCGAGGTTGTCCAGCAGGGTGGTCGTGTTGCGGTCGTTGTTGTTCTCCAGGTGGAAGTTGAGGTCCCCGAGGAGGATGTAGTCGGCGGAGGGGAGGGCGTGAGGGCTGATGAAGTCCGTGATGTCTTCGCAGAACTGTGCGCGTGGTCCCGGGGGTCTGTAGATGAGGGTGCCTCTGAGGGTAGTCTTGGGGTCGGTGTGGATCTGGAAGTGCAGGTATTCGGCGGTGTTGAATGCGTCGGTGGAGTCAGTCGAGATGCGAATGGTGTCTTTGTGTACGATGGCGATCCCTCCTCCGGTCTGGTTGACGCGATCCCTCCTGATGATCTTGTAGCCGTCCGGGATGGCTATGGCGATGTCGGGGGCTGAGGAGGTGTTCATCCAGGTTTCCGTGAGGAAGGCGACATCTGGAGATGCGGTGTCGAGGAGGTTCCAGAGTTCCACGGCGTGTCTGTGGACGGAGCGTGTGTTGATCAGGATGCACTTGAGGTGGTTGCTGTTGTCCGTCTTGGTGGGCGTGGTGCTTGTTTGGAGGCAGGAGAAGTTGCAGGATCGGCAGGCGAAGGGTCCATGGGTGTGTCGCGGGGACGCTCGGTAGCACCCGGGGGCTCGGGCGGTTTTGAGTGCGATGAGCGTAGTGAAGTCGTAGGTCCTGCGGGGAGGCTGGCGGGAGCGGGGGCCAGGGGGTCTGGCGCTGGGCGCGGTCCAGGCACGGACGGGCACAGACGGGCTTACCTTTGGCGCACCTTCGGCGCTCAGTCGGCGCTCCCGCTGCGCGCATCCGCTGCGCGGTCGCTCAGGGGGCGTCATAAATAAGGAGCCGGGAGGGAGGGTCAGCTGGGAGGCGGGAGCGGGTTGTCCAATGGGCAGTGGGGGGAGGCGGGGACTGCAGGCGGGAGCAGGAAGGAGGAGAGCGGGTCAGCGGTGGCGAAAACGGCGGGAAAAAACGGAGCGGAAGTCACCGGGGCAGCGTCGGAGGTCAGCGGGCGAGGAGGGGCAGCAGCGGCAGGAAGCGACAGGCAGGAAGCAGGAGGCAGGAGGCGGCAGCGGCGTGAACCAGGTGAGTGGCGTCAGGCGGAGGTAACAGGGTGGGCAGGTGCCAGGCAGCGACAGGTAGGCAGAGCAGTGAGGGGGAGCGACCGGCTGTGGGGGCACAGGGGTCACACTGACCAGCCCGCTACTGTCCCTTTAAATAAGGAGCCGGGAGGGAGGGTCAGCTGGGAGGCGGGAGCGGGTTGTCCAATGGGCAGTGGGGGGAGGCGGGGACTGCAGGCGGGAGCAGGAAGGAGGAGAGCGGGTCAGCGGTGGCGAAAACGGCGGGAAAAAACGGAGCGGAAGTCACCGGGGCAGCGTCGGAGGTCAGCGGGCGAGGAGGGGCAGCAGCGGCAGGAAGCGACAGGCAGGAAGCAGGAGGCAGGAGGCGGCAGCGGCGTGAACCAGGTGAGTGGCGTCAGGCGGAGGTAACAGGGTGGGCAGGTGCCAGGCAGCGACAGGTAGGCAGAGCAGTGAGGGGGAGCGAGCGGCTGTGGGGGCACAGGGGTCACACTGACCAGCCCGCTACTGTCCCTTTAAATAAGGAGCCGGGAGGGAGGGTCAGCTGGGAGGCGGGAGCGGGTTGTCCAATGGGCAGTGGGGGGAGGCGGGGACTGCAGGCGGGAGCAGGAAGGAGGAGAGCGGGTCAGCGGTGGCGAAAACGGCGGGAAAAAACGGAGCGGAAGTCACCGGGGCAGCGTCGGAGGTCAGCGGGCGAGGAGGGGCAGCAGCGGCAGGAAGCGACAGGCAGGAAGCAGGAGGCAGGAGGCGGCAGCGGCGTGAACCAGGTGAGTGGCGTCAGGCGGAGGTAACAGGGTGGGCAGGTGCCAGGCAGCGACAGGTAGGCAGAGCAGTGAGGGGGAGCGACCGGCTGTGGGGGCACAGGGGTCACCAGGTCAAAAGCAAGCAAGCAGTTTTACTTATAATAACAGCTACTTGTGGTGTTGTGTGCAAAAGCAGCAAAGTGGCAAGATGGCATTTAACATCTAAAACGCTTATGCTAACATAGCAGTGTGTGCAGGCAAAACCCTGTCTTCACTACAATCTCAGTAGACAATCATTTACAAGTCAACCAGTGTTTCTAATATTCAATTAATCCAAATTGAATTTTATTTCTTACAATCATATAAATCTGCACAAAACAATCAGGTGACTGGCGAGAGAGTTACTCAACAGAGCCCCAAGTGAGAAAAACCACAACCAAACAAAGTAAGAAAAGTGACAAATTGTGTGACTGAATATGGTATATTGTTATGCAGCAAAAGACAGCCAATGGTATTAAATACAGTTAGCCACACCAGAGGTGTATGTTTAGATCTGAGGTCTGTCTTTAGATGCTGTCGATGGTATTTTGACACCCTGAGTGGGATATGAGGATCTCAACTGGACTGAGAATAACCTGGGGAGCTGAAGAATTGTGCACCGAAAGTAAAAGGAATCACAGCGTTAGCTGCAGATAGGGGGCTGTCTGACTTTATTACTTGGGTGGATTCCAAGTCTACCCTCTTAATGTGGTCACAAGGCCCATTTTCACTATTTTGCACAGATGTCATACGTATCCTTTCCCGGGTCTTTTCTGACAGGGCTTTCCCTTGTTTCAAATGCATGTCTATTCTCTAATGTCTAACACTGCGCGGTGTATTAACCTGCCATCAGACAAAACTTGCAAGAGGTTGTCCCATTTTCCTCTCCCCCTCCTGCTTCCGAACATCTATTACCTTCTGTACTAATGACCAAAACCTAAGGTAGGAATTATTCATATATTGGGTTAAGATTAGGTTGGGTTCATACTTGTACACACATACATACATGTGATCTTTTTCCTTACCCTTGTCGAATGTATTCAGCTGACCATGGTGCTTATGGGATGTTATTATTATGGTGATAATCAATAAAGAACAACTTCACAAACGAGGCTGTATTATTGCATCAAGAAAGGCACTAGTTCTACCAGACAACTCGAGATTTAAGAAATAAGGCCTTCTGCCTCAGGAGGCTCCGGAGGGCTGGGTTATTGAAAGCCCAGTTCTTGCCTCTCTTAGCACCAAAACTAGTTTCACAGGCACTGCTCTCTGAAAACTCACACTTATCCTTACAGACCTATTTGCCTCTGTTTGCAAATGCTGCACAAGTAAATCTAGCCAAGCTCTGTTGTTAAATTGTTTTACACAGATTCTCATGGGTGGCATTGTTACTTATCACGGTTTGAATATTCTACTACTCAAACCATTTATGGTACCCTGACTCTTGGAATAGAGTGGTCGCCCTCGTGTTTTTATACATCAGGCTAACTAACACCTGGTCGCTCTTAATTTCTAAGGCATAATCCATCTCAGTTTGTTCTCCGTTTCCTCAGCCCAGTAAAGTTGTAAACATGTCAGTATCTGTTGAGGGTAATCACAGCTTCCCTTTACGGGAAGGAGACTCCTGATGTGTTTTGTGGAGCTGTTTTGCTCTCACACAGTTAGTCAGCTCATTTATGTTTTAGTTCTAATCTCAGGAAGTACATGGCTAAAAATATTGAAGAATGCACTCTAAGCTGTGAGATGAGCCATGGCTACAAAACAATAAAAAGCTGGCGCCATTGTTTCAAAGAGGATTTGTAATATACCATCACAGGAATCAGGTGGGAAGAGGTGGCTTTGTGACAGCGTTTCAAGTCAGTTTGTATCTCTGTTGGTCCTGTCTCAGTGCGCCCGCGCCCGCTATCAAATCTCTGTATTGGCTGCAGAAGTGGTTCCTCTGTGCTGCTGCTCAAAACTGGGACCAGTCATAGGTAAATCAGCCTTGGTCCAGCTCCAATAGCAACAGTCTAACCCCAGCTGTCAGCCCAGGTCCCTTCCAGAGGAGAACACAAGCATCCCAAGATTGATTTCAGCCTACTTTATCCTCGTCAGGTGGATACAACTGGAGCCCTATAGCACAGCGAGCACAGGACTCACCCTTGACATACCTCTAGCAATAAGCGTGCCTGTTGCAACAAACAACAAAGTGATGGATTAATGTGTGAATTAATCTCAGGCACCAGCACTCACCAGAGGCCACGTTCCAGTCCATCATTTTTCACATTATTCCACTCCAGGCCGAGCCCAGCCATATGCCAATACAATTTGGTTGCTCTTCCAATAAAATCAGTCCTGCCCAAACATCCAGACCAGGCTCCCTACATATTGGACCATCCATCAACCCCAAACATGTTTCATCTTACTTGGGAAGCACGGTGATTGAACAAGAATTCACGAACAACCCCCCCAAAGCATGCAGTCTGGACTGGGACCTGCTGCATGAGCATGGACTGCACAGCTCATGCTGTAGCTAGCTAATTGGAGGCTCTGCTTTACAGCCTTGAGTGGGATTTCGTATTACTTGGCTGTTCACTCCAGGTTCCTGCTAGTACTGGGCCTAGCCTGTAGGTTTTGCGTTACAAAATTGAAGTCTATTGCTTTTAAAAAAAAAGCAGATGAAAGGCTGCTAATGAGACGTAAACCCTTCAACGTTTCTGTCTACACTGTGCAGTAAAGGCCCTCATTCGCTTCTCTTGATAAATTTCCTTTGAATAACCTAAATACCAGCTTTGTCTACACACCTCTATAATTTCAAGATCTGTTTAATAAGAGATTGTATTAATAGAGATGTGACACTAAACATTGGGTTATAGAAAGAAAAATCCTCAACCCATCCAAAATGAAACACGCTCAGCGCAGAGGTAGGTAGAGTAAGCATCACCAGTTCCTATGTCCATGCCTTCTCCTTCCCCTAATTTTGACATCATCGCAACTGCCACAGGTGGGCCACCGTCTAAAAAAGATGGAGCATCACCTTCTGCCTTCTGCCATGTTGGCTGGGAAGTATGACAGGGCCCTGAAGGCTACTTGGCTTGTAGCACACTTGTGATAGAACTGCATAAAGCTCGCTAGTGACAGAAAAAATGGGATAACAGATTGGATGTACATTTGAGCAATACATCTCCATTCATGTAGACACGAACACCTGATTTGCTTAAAAAACTTTTATTTATTTGCAGGAAAAACTCTTCACTGACACATTTTCCCCAGTGATGATCACTAAAGCAGTAAAGAACAGTGAAGAGCAGGAGCTCATGAGGCAAGCCCATGTGAGTTTTACACGCTAATTTTAAATGTTTAGCCGTGGCTTGCATAGTTTTATTGTGTGTATCTATGAATGTATGTATATACGTATGTATTTTTAAATATATATTGTACTGAGTGATGTAATTCAAAATGAATTATGATATAACTTCGAACCATGGCAGGGTTACAACCTTGCGCACATCCAAATTCCTGTCAATAGTATAACTCAATTATTAGAAAAGTGCTCTAGGGAACATCAAGGGGGACAGCCACCTATGCCCCAATATTCCTCCGTCACAGAGGTGACAAAGGAAAAACTGAAAAAACAAATAGACGTTCCCGAGCAAAAGCAAGGCAGTTGAGCCTGTAAGCAATAATCCTAGAAGTAATTTAGAGTCCAGTAATTCAAACAGGCATGTTTTCTTCTTTTATTTCTTTAGACTTCTTTCTTCTCATTGAAAGCACCAAGATAAGAACAGTAGCCAACACGTGTTTCGTCTCGGGTAAATTGCCCGGCGACTTCCTCAGGGCATAAATGTAGTCACATAAAAAATGTGTATTTATATGTCCGCCACACCTATGGTATGTTATTGGTGTGAATCCATACACTTTCATTCATAAATGTACAGAACTCTTAAACAACTTCACAGTCCCGATCAAAGTATCGGATGAAAGGGAAGGTCAGTATCTAGGTCCGAAAAGCGAGAAAGGCGAGTACACCGATCATCGTCTGTATTCAGTATATCATAGGTGTGGCGGACATATAAATACACATTTTTTATGTGACTACATTTATGCCCTGAGGAAGTCGCCGGGCAATTTACCCGAGACGAAACACGTGTTGGCTACTGTTCTTAGCTTGGTGCTTTCAATGAGAAGAAAGAAGTCTAAAGAAATAAAAGAAGAAAACATGCCTGTTTGAATTACTGGACTCTAAATTACTTCTAGGATTATTGCTTACAGGCTCAACTGCCTTGCTTTTGCTCGGGAACGTCTATTTGTTTTTTCAAAATGAATTATGGAAGCATACTCAGAGTTAACACTATAGTAAACGCTTTTGTAATGTCTGCTGGCTTTAAATGTTACAACAGCACCATCTTGAAGTCAGGCACAGCGGGTGAACAGTTTTGAAAACAGGCTGAACATTTTTGTGTCAATCATGGGTTGATTTTCAGCATGACGCTTTATCTAGAGGCAAAATCTTTTTTCATAGTATGGCTTAAAAATATTTGTACCCACTAACTCGCCCGTCCACTAATTCATGCACTAATAATCAGAGTAATTAGAGGACTATCCATGCTGGGGAAAAGTAGTCTGTATAATTTGCATAACATGATTAGCTAGCTAGCAGGAGAATATGTCTTAAAGAGCCAATCCTCTAGCTATCCTCCCAATGCTTTAGATTTCCCTCTCAAGAGAACATCGGATCAACATGCTTTCATCACACTACTCAAAGTGGCACGGACACAAAGTAGAATGCATAACCAACAATCAGTGCTTTAAATGGGCCGGTACTCACCGGTACTGCGTACCAGCACTTCTTAAATTTACCGAGCCGAGTACTGGCACTTCTCCACTGTGAAGGAGAGTACCGGTACTCAAGGTCGGATTAATAAGGTGGGCACTGGACTGGTGCCCGAGGGCCAGCTGCTGGCCGGTTGTTTAGCAGCATGTTGGGCGTTGCCGTATGTATTATTTGGCTGTGGCAAGCAGCCCGATGGGGCCTGAACGGCCCATTGAAGGCCTGCACAGGGGAAAGAGGGCCTCTGCTCCCTTCCTACCCAGATAGAGGCTCTCCTTGTCCTCATCACCCGGAAGCCAAGAATCGATGCTGGGTCCGTGGAGGAAAGCAGGCACAAAGGGCCATTTTCACCCCATGGCCTCCCACTGGAGTCTGACTGTCTTTCACCCCGCCCGCTGGGACATTGAGTCCATGATGGGCGGGGATGAGGTGGTGACGATGGCTTAAGCAGCTTCCCTGGAGCCCAGGTGAGTTGGGGGAGGTCACTAACCTTCCCATTGGAGGCCAGTATTGTTGTTCACCCTGACCTCTACCCTGCTGGACACTGCACATACTCGGGACCCTGCAGTGTTCACTGCCTGCCAGTGCAAGCTCTCCGGCCGTGGGGCCTTCTGCCGAGGGGAGAGGAGGGAAATGGGGGTGAGTGAAGGTGAAGAGTGAGGGGGAAGGAGCAGAGATTTTAAAGTACGAAAAGGTAGAGAGGCAGAAGGGGTAAGCGCAGACAGAGATATGGAAAAAATCCAGACGGGAATGGAAAGAGGTAGAGAGGTGCTGAGAGGGCAGATTAGAAATAGAAAGAGTGATGAGAGAGAGTGATAGGATACAATTAGGGTAACAAGAGTGAGACAGAATTAGCTACTAACGGGACAGAGGTGAGTGCGGGAGGGACCTCGAGCTTAGAAATGAGAAAACAGAGTGTGTGTTTGAGAGGAACAGAATCAGGAGGTATTTGAAAAGAAATGTGTGGAATGCTTGTTTGTGTGTGTGCACCCTTGAATATTTAAGGATTGCGCCAAATGCAGCCAAGTAGGAACATTATAAATATTATGATATTAATAAGGTGCAAATATTACAAAACATGAACATTTGGTGTTTCACCTTCATTTTGTGTAACGAGTTTACACATTTTGTTTGGATTGATACATTTCTCACATTGTCCTAGAGCACATTGATTATTAGCCTGAAAGTGCGAAAAGTACTGTTGATGGCTTGGCTCATCCAGGGTTTTAGTTGTTAATCTGCACATATGGAAAGTTTGAGACCACTATCTAGGAAAATGCAAGGACAACATGAATACTCAATAGAAGTGTTTTTGAATAACTCCGCCTCTACCCCCGCCCACTAACCACGCCCTTAGCTCAATTTAATGAGTACCTGCACTTTTTTTTGCCATTTAAAGCACTGCCAACAATCATTCATATTAATAGGGATTGTGAAAGGTGACTATACCAGCTCATTGTAGATGCATTGTTTGCAGTCACAGGTACAACTATGCTGATGACATTCCCACCAACAATTCCCATACAGTTATTCCTAAATGCTAGTGGACAAACCAGTGCCCAGTGACAACTCACCTAGTAAACGCGCCTCTTCTGGGCTCCTAAACCGTAAATATTTCCGTTCGTACAAAAGTTTAGATAATCCGCTTCTCCACTTGTTTTTCCCTAAAATATCCACTTGTGCGACTGTTTGGTTCAATCATTTGTTTGGATTTATCCTAAAACATCGGTGAAATGCTCAATCTGGTAATTGAGACATGTTTATGACAAAGCATTTTGGTATTACATTTCTAAATTACAATGCTGGTCGAAGAGCCCTTTGTGCTCAATATTGAGCATTTTAAACCGAAAATACAGATTTGGATGCCACATCACTTTCTAATTTGCTATTTTTCTGCCTCTACCTCACACAAGACCTTGCCTGGTCTCTAGGAATCTGTTTTCTCAGCACTTTATTGCCCCATGTCACCCGGTCCATTAATGCATCGTTTACTATTGTGTGCACTTGGTGTCCCCATGCATATCAATCATACTCTGGCATATTTGTACCCGCATTTCTTTTCACCAGTCTCATATCTGTAGTCTTAGGAGTACTAGTAGTATGATATTGCGTTTTGAGTCATTCATCTATACTGAGCCATCTTGAGAATCTGGTGTACACATTATGATGCACACCCCAAATTGAACCATTTCCAAACACTATGCAATTGTATCCTCCTGATAACGAGGGGGATGGAATTTTCTGATCCCTGCTCCAAGTGCCGACTTTAGTGCTGGTGGTGCCCATTGCCAAAAAAAAAAATGGTGCCCCCCCATGAGCCACTTTTCCACGGATTGCCTCTCGTACATGCATTTCTTTTGTTTTATAGCATCACTCATACCAGTGTGTCAGAGCACTTTACATCACATACACATTATACAGAGACAATGAGTCATACATGTGTAAATCAGTCAACTGGCATAACGAAACTTGAGGGGGCGCCCCTGCAAGGTATGTGGAGGGGCCCCCTCTGGACTCAATCAGGGGCTGTCCGGCCAGAGTATTGGGCTGAGGAGGCCCCCTGGAGCTTGCCCCCCCCCACACCGCAGGGACTGCAGGGGCCTGTGTTACGCAACTGAATCAGTCTATAAGAAACGTTACA
Source organism: Triturus cristatus (assembly GCF_964204655.1). Lineage (NCBI taxonomy): Eukaryota > Metazoa > Chordata > Amphibia > Caudata > Salamandridae > Triturus > Triturus cristatus. The sequence goes on from NC_140588.1 coordinate 697,699,311, forward strand.
TAAGACAATGAGGGTCACAAGGTGTGGGAATCATGTCATCCATACTAGTAGTCAGTATATTTTAAGAGTGCTTGGTCTGGAGAAGCACAAACTCAGTATTTAAAGCGCACCATAGTGGTTGGGGTTGGCTTCACTGATGGTGTATTTCTCCTCCCCCCCCCCCCCCCCATTTTTTTCTTTTTTTTAGCAACATTAGAATAATTAAAGACTGGGGAAAAAACATAACGTTCTAACTCAAACCATGCAGTTTAAATTCACTGTTTTGATGACAGTTCATATGTCACTGTGCTACATTAGGATTGTAACTTTTGAACTACAAGTAACAAGGATCACTGTAACAAAAGCAGTTTATCAGTGAGCCAGCCATAATGAATACAGTTTTGTCATCTGCATGGTACACGGTCTTTGAAGCAGGCATATTACCCCTCTGCACTACTTTTCTTTTAATTTTTATTTTTTTTAATTTTTTATTTTCTTCATTTAACACATTTACAAAACAAACATAAAATAGCAATGACCATAAACATATATCGTGCATTATTCTCAAGACTCCCATCAGAGAGCATTGTATACCATTAAAGATAACAAAGCAAATAATAAAGACCAAAAAGAATTACGCAAAAAATAAAAAATAAAAACATATCACGAACATCTGTTTACAGAATGTAATCAAGAGTTACATAGTCGTATCGGAGTGTAGTCACATTCCCTAGTACAAATGTCTGTCCCTCCATCAGTGCCCTCGGCATCTCTGTCAAACCTCCTCACTCACCATCAGTCGTACTGGCCAGTAGTAAGGCCCGCAGTGGCTCCCAGATATCTCGGGGTCTGGCCATTTCTGGCAGTTCTTCCGCATATAGTTCCATATTCTCTCTACAATACACTACGTCTTTTAGCCATTGTTCTGTTTTAGGCCTACGCCGTCCCCCCCAGACCATCGCCACTCTGCGTGCCGCCAACATTAGAGCCAATCTCACAAATTTCCCTGTCACACTTCTGAGGTGTGGCACACAACAGAGTAGACAAACAAGCGGGGTGCATTGTATGTCCGCTGTCGTCATGTTCACTAAAGTCTGCACCACTCCCGCCCAGAATTCATTCACCTTTTGGCAGCTCCAGGCCAAATGCATAAAATCAGAACCCCCCTGTCCACATCGTGTGCAGCAATCTGTGTCACGTATCCCAAAGCTGTGTAAGCGTTTAGGCGTATAATATACCTGATGTATATATTTAAAATGTATGATGCGCAAGTTACCGTTTCTTTTCAGCTATGGGCTCTGTAAGACACAAGTTCCACCTTTCCCTGCTTCTATCTGGTTCAGGATTGCATTCACTCTTTATCAACTTATAGATTCTGGAGACCATTCTTCTGTTAGTAAAAGTAGTGAGGGCAAACCGCAATGATTGAAGTGTAGGCAGTTCCAGAGGGTATGTGGTGTAATGTAGTTTGGTCGCATGTCGCAGTCTATGCAGCGCAAATCTAAATGATAGTGTCTGATTGCTTACATACTGCAGATCGTCCGGCGTAAGAAACGCACATGCCGGATATAGGTCTTGCATTCGCTGAAGCCCCGCTTGGTGGAGCAGGCGCATTGATGGCGCCTCATGAGTCACTGTCAGTGCGGCGTGATGCTCAATGTACAGGGAAGGTGCATAAATCGGTAGCTTCTGCGCCAGATGCCCTATCGCCTGCCAGGCTGCTATTGTCGCATCTATCGAACTGATTTCAGTTTTGGGGTGCCTCTTGCTCGGTGTGTTATTACGCTGTGTAATGGGACCGGGTAGGCATCACCCTCCTCTACCACAACGTGTGGAGTGTATGCATGTGGCCTGAGCCAGTAATACATGTACCTGGCCTGTGCGCTCAAATAATAAATATAGAAGTCCGGCGCCTCAAACCCCCCCCGCCATATCCTTCAGTGAGAGTCGACCATTTCACCCGTGCGTTCTTGCCACCCCAGACTAACCGCACCATCATTCGTCGAATGTTGCGAAAGAACTCCTTCGTGAGCACCAGTGGAATATTATCAAATAAATATAAAAAACGCGGCAGCACCACCATTTTGATCAGAGCAATTCGATCCGCTAGTGACAGTGGCAGGGAGAGCCATAGCTCTACCTGTTGTTCTAGTTTCGTGCATGCTCTGCCATAGTTCTCGCGTATCACCGTACTCGGGTCCCGGTGAATCCACACCCCCAAGTATTTAACTGGGTCGGTAGACCATACAAGTGGGTATTCCACATCAGGTTGTGAGGTGGACTCCAGTAGTGGAATAATGATAGACTTATCCCAATTAATAGACAAGCCCGATAGTTGTCCAAATCTGATATATTCACAAAGTAACTGGGACAGGTACCGAGATGGCTCGCGAACAAAAAGCACCATATCATCTGCGTACAGTGAGATGGCTACCGGGCGATATGTGAAGTTGAGTGCAGTCTGTCTATGTTGCTGCCTAATAACACACGCCAATGGCTCTAATATAATCGCAAATAGCAACGGGGATAGTGGGCATCCCTGGCGTGTTCCCCTCCCTATATTGAAGGGTCCCAAAGTCAAACCTCCTACCCGTACACGTGCCGATGGTTCCGCATACAGCACCGCTATCCACTGCATGAATAACGGGGGAAAGCCCATCCGCCGCAAGACATAGAACATATACTTCCATTCCACTGAGTCAAACACTTTTTCAGCAACTAGCAATACAGCTGCCGCAGGCAGACTTGGTTCAAGTATGTGGAGCATAGAGAAGATTGTTCGGAGATTATGTGATGTGGACCTCTAAGGTATAAATCCTGATTGATCAGGCAACACCAGTCGTGGCATCAGCGGTTGCAGTCTGGTTGCTAGAATTTTGGCCAACATCTATGTTAATCAACGACAAAGGACGGTAAGAGTCACATCTATCTGGGGGTCTGTCCTTTTTAAGCAGAGTGATTATTAGCGCTTGTCGCATTGTCGGCGGTAATCTTCCAACCTCGTGCGCTTCGGCTTAAACTTCAAGTAAGTGAGGCGTGAGTAAGTGTACATATCTCTTATAAAACTCCACCGTAAGACCGTCAGGCTCGGGCGCCTTGCCATTGGATAAAGCCGAGATAGCTGTTTTAACATCTTGCTCATCTATAGGCTTGCAGATATACTCCCTATGGGCGTCTGAAAGCCAGGCGCACGCTACCTCTTCCAAGTATTCCTCCGTCTCGGCCTCCGTCGTGCCGCCTCTGGATGTGTATATGTCTTTGTAGAACCGTTTGAATTGCTCTGTGATATCCAACGGATGATAATGTACTACCCCGTCCTCATCTGTAATCATATCTATACGCGTTTGACCTTGACGATCCTTGATCTTGTTCGCCAATGTGCGCCCTGGTCTGCCACCCTCCCATAACTTCACGCTGTGTGTCTGCGGGATATGTATATTAATTCAGTGTCCGCCAATTTCTCATATTCAGTGAGTGTCTCCTGTATGCGAGCCAGTACCCTTGCTGATTGTGATGTTTTATACCCACATTCCAATTCCCTTAGGGTGTGCTCTTTGTTTAGCAGCTGCGTCCGTATATCTCGCAGTATACCCGCCGCCGTGCCGATACATACTCCCCTAATCGTGGCCTTGAAAGCCTCCCACAGCGTGGCAGCCTTGTCAACCGTGCCCGTGTTTGTTTCAAAGTATTGTACGATTGCTCCCCTTATAGTTTAATCATAGATCGGGTCTAGTAATGCCTCTGACCGTAGTCGCCAGGAGAATGGACGATGTATAACTGTTGGAATCTCTAGATCCAGCTGGACAGGATTATGATCGGAGAGCGTGCGAGGTAGATGCACAGCCTCACGTAGCCAGCTCATGGCCTCCTCCCCCAGCAGCCAATAGTCTAACCTCGACCAGCTTCCATGCAGTGGTGTCGCGTGTGTACCCTCCTTCCCCAGGGGATGTCTCGCACGCCACCCATCTCTCAAGCCAAACTCCTCAAGTGCGCCCGCTATGCTCCTAGCAACTCGGGGGGTGCGGTGAGTCAGTGGGTTAGATTTATCTATATCTGGGTTTAAGTAAGTATTCAGGTCACCTCCCTATAATACAGTGGCTGCTGGCCAGCTCCTGAGTACAGTGTACATCCGGGAGAAACATACCGGGTCGTCCACAATTGGACCGTACATATTAATTATAGTTACCAGTGATCCTTGTAGCTTTCCTTGCACCATCGCACACCTGCCTTCCTCATCCACGTGCATATGGACTGGTTGAAATTCCACCCCTTTTTTGACCAAGATCATCGTGCCCCTTGCATAGGAGGAGTATGAAGCCGCTATTTTAAACCCCGCCCATCGTCCTTCAATACCCCTCTCCTTGTGCTTTGTCAAATGTGTCTCTTGTAGTAGGGCTATATGCACCGAATGTCTGTTCAGGTATGCCAGTACCTGTCGTACTTTTTTAGGTGAATTGAGCCCTCTCACATTCCACGTCAGCAATCGAATCGCATCACTCATAACTACCTTTATCTGAATGTGATCGAGCTAGTGATCCCTTGGACAGCTGCAGGAGGGCATCAATAGGTCCCCCTCCAGGCATGTCTCATACCACACTCCAACCGACTTCAGCACATCAGATATAACAAAAAAAACATAAAGACAACACAGATAAACATACCACGCATCTAACGCCCGCCACTCTCCTCCCACTCCAACCTCCCAGTTAGGCCGAGCTCGAACATCTCCATCTACCCACCCCTTCACCCCATAACCCATGTAACACAACAGTTGGGGAATGCCCATTGGGGAACGTGGACCAGCAACGGGTGTCCACACCAAGGTGTGGTCACCAGATTAAAGCTATGAAAGTCGACCGTGCACCATGGCCCCTAATATTACGCATGGGAAAGAAAATCTACTTGCGACCCACAGCTCCGACCCTATCCCGTAGAAAGTCGCGAGCTAGCCCATTAGTCAGGTATCACTCAGCCAGAATAGTGCAACCCACTCTCTGCAAGCTCGCCCATAACGTATAAACCAATACAGTTCAAAAAAGAAAAAACATTTTGGAAAGTCAAGGAGGAGCTGCAGATAGAGAAATAAGTATAACTGCAATACCATTAGAGTCTAAATCCAGTTCCCCGACCATGATGGTCGGTCTGATGCCGTGTATCAAAACTAATCCGTGTCCTCCAGGCCCGATGCCGCCGCCACGGTCTCCCCTCTGCATCGGCAAGGCGCTGACCTACTGGCGTGCTTTGCAAATTTCAGAGCTGATTTTGAGTCAGTGAAAAAGTGTGTTTGACCATCATGTGTTACTTTTAGTTTAGCTGGGTATAGCATAGCGTAAGGTATCGAGGCAGCCCGCAGTGCCCCTTTCGCTGAAATGAACTCTTTTCTAGCCGCCTGTACTGCGGGGGTGTAGTCTGGAAAAAAAGACAATGTGTCCCCTTTATATGTAACTGGCACCCACGATCTTGCCTCCCGCAGTATAGCGTCTCTATCAGCATAATTTAGGAGGCGCGTAATTATCGGCCGCGGTGGCACGCCCGGCCTAGGTCTAGGTCCTAGAGAGCGATGTGCCCTCTCTACTATCATCACTGCGGACAGTGCGGTGCCAAACAGATCCCTCAGCATCCCATCTATGAAAGTCTCCATCTTTGAAATAGCAGTGGATTCTGGCAGACCTATAATGCGAAGGTTGTTGCGCCTAGAGCGCGCTTCCAAGTCCTCATTCTTCGCCTTTATAACTTCTAAGACCTTCTCCATCTGTAATAACTGAGTTCTGTTCTCGACTTGGGAATCTTGCGTATCAGACAGTCTATTTTCCAGAGCATCCAACCTACTCTCGTGCTTATCTACCTTCTTCTTGACTATGTCTAAACCGGTCGCCAGCGCATCTATCTTACTGTCAATCGATCTCATGCCGGCACGCAGTTCCAACAGTATAGCTCTAGTGTCCTCTTCAACCTCTGCGGACGACCCCGGGGCACCTTGCATTCCGGCCTGATCCCCCATTGTTTCAGTGGCACGTGTGCTGCACTTGTTCTCAAACTGCAGTTTAGGCTGTTTAGGATCAGATTTTCCCATATTGAAACAGCAGCACCCAGTGTGCAATGCCACACAGTAATCTAGCACGCCACCAGGTTCAGTAGTCCCGTCAGCCCAATGGTCCTCTCAGCGAGTCCCTATTCAACCACTCAGAGGTTGTCGCATTTGCAGGGGAAAGCCCTTCAAGGAATACTGCAAGCGACCCTCACCACGACGACCGGGGTCCGCCTCCACGCAGTTCTCTGCTCGAGCACCAAGCCAGCCTCAAAGTGAAGTCTCTCTACAGTGTGATGGCGCCCGTCACATAGGGATCCAGTCTCCATCCAACACTGGACCTGTGTCAGCTGTCCACCTAGGAGGCTTGCAGGTCATACGGCCAGCCTCGCAGTCTCCGGGTAGTGACCCGTCGCCCAGCAGCACGGGCCCCGCCAGGGCCCACCACCGCCACCAGCTCAGCTTAATAGGCCGATCAGGGCGTCGGAGTACCCCGGCACGGACCCCCCACCACAAAGCTCCGGGACCCCACTCCTTGCACCTGTGAGGAGTGTGACAGTCCCGCACCGTAGTCGCCCGGACAGACCCAGCCCCGCCAGCCTCTACAGCGCCATAGCACTGCCAGTGTCCAGCAAGACCACTCCGCCCGACCAGCACCCGGCCCAGCCGCCGCCCCACACCCCACTTACTGCATTCGGAGGGCCTCCCCGCCGTCTCCTTTGTCTGCAGTGGGTCTCAGCAACGTATCCGGGTGAGTCTTGCAGCATTCACACCGCAGCACGGGGATTCACTGCGTCCTCTGCCAGTCCGGTCCCGTGATGCTTCACCGGTGTCCGGTCTCCGCTCGTCGCTCCAGGGCAGAGTAGACACGCAGCAGTCCCGGTGACAGGCCACAACCACCGCATTCGTTTAGATCCCCGGGCCGATGTCACGCGCCCGGGGGAGCGCCATCCAGGCCCCAGGCAGTTTCGACGGTATGGCATCCGCGCTTGCACGCTCAACGGCCCCGCACCGTCACAGCAGGGCGGGAGTCACCGGGCACACGGGATCAGTAAGCCCCGGCGCCGCACCCTCTCTTCGTACGCTGATATCCACGAAAGCAGCGAGGCACATCAGATCAGTCGCCTCTTCGCAGTGTCAGCCGCGCGTCACCTCTCCCTTCGATCCAGCAAGGGCGCCATTTTCCCTTCAGGCCGCTCCAGTATCGGGTCTGGTTTCTCGTACCGGATAGCACACGTCGTCAGATATAGGGCTCCACAGCTCAGGAGCACGGTCAGTGCGGTCGGGGCCACCGGGTCCGAGCCGTGCACAGGTCAGACATAGGATGGTATTTATCGGATTATGGTCTGGCTGGTGGAGCTCCCTTACATGGCAGCCATTCCGCTTTGCGCCCAAGCCACGCCCCCCCCCTGCACTATTTATGATGAGTCAAATCTGCTACTAGACAAAATTCTGATCGCTCTCCAGCAGGAACATTAATAACCAGTGTTATCTTGACAATTTTATTGTTTCACGAATACTGCTGGACACAGAAGGAACTCTGCAGAAGGTGCTTATAAACCCTTACCCCCTTCTTGCCCCTTCTGACCCCTGAGTTCAGTGCCAGGTGAGGCTGTACTGGACGCACCATCCTAAAGCTGGCCCTGCCTGCACCATCCCCTCTTTGTGCAGGGGTCGGAATGCTGAGTTGTGAGAATATATTGTCCTTAGTAATTACGGGTGCAATAAATGCAACATTCCTTGTTACCTTTCAGCTGGCCAGACCCATAGGAATTGAAAAGGGGGAAAGGGTTTGGTATTTAGCTTGGTGCAGCAAGCACCAAAACCTGCTGATTCGATCCCAAAATAAAGTTCTTTATATAAAAGATTTCTTCAAGCAGGATGTCCAAATACAGTTCTTTCACTTAAATAAGGTTCCAGTTACTTTAAATGCTTTTAGGCAGTCCACAGTTTTTAAAATGGCACTTTTCTACTTAAAATAGGCTTCTTTGGGGTTCTGTGCGCTTCGTAGCGCCTTTGGTACGCTTCGTACTAAGTTTTGGACGTCTCTTGCCATTTCTCACGCTTCTTGCGTGAGCACGCGTACTCGGGACGTGAACCGTACGGACCGTACCCTCGTAGGTACGTGTCGTACACGTTTGGTACGCCTCTTCCCAAACCTCACGCTTCTCGCGTGAGCAACGTACTATACTTTCAATGGGGGACGGTTCGTACCTTTCCGGATCGCTTCGTACAGTTGCTCCGAAGGTTGCTAACGCGCACGCTTTACACGTGAGCAGCGTAGCGGGTCTTAAGCGTCAGTACGGCCCGAACCAAGCAACGGACGGGTCGTACCAACGCGCGCTGCACACAGTACCATGAAATTCTTTTTGGGCAAAGGTCCTGGCGGCTCCAGAAGTCGGTGAGGGGTGTCCCACGTCGCGTTGCTGTCCCTTGAGGTCAGAGGATGGCGATGCTTTGTGGGGCACGTCTAGGCTTCCGGACACGCACCAGAGGGTAGAAGCAGATGGGGCAGCTCGGGGGCAATGGTGCATCGCGCTGCCGGCTTCACAGAGAGGACACACAGGGCTTCGTAGGTCCTTACAGGGGCTTCCACGGCCAGGGGGGTCGCAGAGGCTCGGCGCTCGGAGCCTAGTCAGTTTCTTCTTTGCGTTGCGAGCTACGGCTCGGGGGACAGATGCTTGCTGTGCTTGGACCAGGTAGACAGGTCTTTGCGGTGCTCGCAGTAGCTCCGGTGGCAGATGTCGCGGTGCTCAGATGAGGGGCACACAGGTCCTCAGGGGTCAGCGTCACAGGATCGCCTCCAGCAGCTTCTCCTCTTCTTGGGGAAAGGTAGCGCCCACTGTTCCTGGGGCACAGTTCAGGGGGCAAGTTCACCAGCATGCCCTTGGAGATTGTTCAAAGCACAAGTTGATTCAAAAGTCTTTTCCTTTAGTCTTTTCCTCTCCTTCCAGCAGTCAGGCATCCACTGCAGGCCAGTCTCTCAGGCATAGAGACAGTACTCCTCCATGCAGCTTTTCCAGGTCCTTCTCCTTCAGGCAGAGTTTCTTCTGGGCACAAACAGGATCTGATTTCTTAGGAGCAGGGCTCCTTCTTTTATAGCACAATTCTTTTGTTCTTTGTCGCCAGGGGGCCTGGGCCTGGCTCAGTCCAGTTTTGGAGCACTTTGTTGTGGTGACTCTGCTCTTTCCTTTCAGCAGCAGGGCAGAGACATCAGCCGCTCCACAGGGGGCGGAGCTGGCATTGTGGTGGCAGAGCACAGGTCTATTCAGAGTCAAAGGTGTACTCCTCCCACCCATCCCGGTGTAATCTCTCTACCCACCACCTGGCAGCCAGCCTGTCTCCTGGAATTCCCCAGCCCTGCTCTTCCCTGTTACTAGGCAGAACACACACACACAGCAGAGGCGGACTGAAACGGCCAGGTCAGTAAATACTAACTTTCTAAAAGTAGTATTTACAAACACAGGATATTAAAATAAACTTTACTAAAAGAAGTATTTTACTATTCTGAGTTCAGGCATACTAAATATGACTTTCTACCATGCTCTATGAGTCCACTGGGATTACAGCGTGTAGTAATTCCAGCAGCCCATTCTGGCCTATGGAGAGCAGGTAGCCTTCAATAGTGAAAAACGAAAATGGCTGTAATTCACTATTAGGACATGCCACACACATCAGGGCATGTCCTACCTTATACCTACAATGCACCCTGCCCTTGGGCCTACCAGAGGGGTGACTAATATGTAGTTAAGTGAAGGTTTGGGGACTGGCAAGTAGGTGTACTTGCGCAATCAGCGCGACAGTACCAGACCGCGCGCAGGTTCTGCAGTGGCAGACCCTAGACACATTTTACTAGGCCGCTTCTGTGGGTGGCACAACCAGTGCTGCAAGCCCACCAGCAGCATTTGTATTTACAAGCCCTGGCACTCCTGGTGCACTTTACTAGGGGCTGATAGTAAACCAAATAAGCCAAACATGGACACCAATCAATGATTACTTTGGGGGCCTTTTTGGAACCCTTTCTGTTTTCCCTTGTCCCCCCCACTCTTCTGCTGGGGACCCTGCCCACCCTTGGCGGAGTCTCCCACTTGACCCTTGTGGACCCTGGTGCTGACCCAGCGGTCCGCCTCTTCAGCAAGCTTCCTAGGGTTAGTCAGCTTGCTATCTATCAGGTGTTGGCGTAGCTCAGGAAAACAATTAAGCGACAAGTGCTCCCATGCAATTAAATCAAAGAGACCTTGGTAATCATCAACTTTGCTACCCTTCACCCAGCCATCCAGTGCTCTGCAGAAAAAGGTCACATACTCCACATATGTACTCCCCGCAATCTTGGTACATCCCCTGAACCTGTGTCTATATAATTTAGGAGTTAGCCCATATCTGGTCATTAAAGCTTCCTTCATGTGGGGGTAAGAATTATACATGTCAGAGGGCAAATCTAAAAGTGTGTCCCGCCCCTCACTGAGGAACCGTCCCCACAACCCCACTGCCCAATCTCTCTCAGGGACCCGGTGGGAAGACATGGCTACCTCATAGGCCTTGAACCACTGCCCTATGTCATCATTCTTAAAGTATTCCTTAACTACATCTTTTGGCATGTACACCCTTGACTCTACCTGCACCGGCGTTGCGCTGCCACCAGAGGGAGGGTTTTCCAAACTTTTCTCTTTTATCGCCAGCTCCCTCATTCTCGCGTCGTGCTCCATCTGAATCTTTCTTTCTTCAAGAGCCATTTTCTTGCTCTCTAGCTCCAATTGGCCATTTAATTTCAACTTTGCTAATGTAATCTCATGATCTCTTGCGGCCTGTCTGTCTGCCAGCTCCTCTGGCGACAGGCCTCTGCCAAGACTACAGATACTCTCCGCTGGTTCCACTAGGTCAACCTCAGGTACAACATTCTCAGCTGCACCCCTTGATTCCATCCAGGCTCTCAGTGCCGTGTGGAAGTGTGCTTTGTTTGTGCATCCTTTGCGTGGAACCTTGAACTTCTTGCAGAAATGCCTGAGTTGTTCTTTTGTGTAGTCGCCCAGTTTTGCTTCGTCCCATTCCAATCCTGCTATCTCAGAGGTTTCAGAGACGGACTTCTCAATGCTGTTTGGGCCAGGCATGACTCCAACACAAGGGAACTTCTTTACTTGGCAAGCGTAAAAAAAAGTTCTGTGGCTCAAGCTACTGGACTGTCCTCACTGTGCAATGGTTAGTGATCACTGCGCAGACACCAAGGACGCAAATCCGTAAATCCTCACCGCTGCCACCAATGTTAGAATCCGGGGTCTCTGGTTGGCGCAGGTATGCACTTGCGACAAGCAGGGACCCTTTTCATCTAAGTCAGGGCAAAGGATTACCTCTTTAAAAATAACCCCTGCTCACCCTCTAGGTAACGTGGCGCGAGCAGTCAGGCTAGATTCCAGAGGGCATTAGGTTAAGCGTTCAAGATACCTTACACAATAATCACCACCCCACCACACAAAGACACAAGGCTGTATTTATATCAAAATAAAGTTCTTTATATAAAAGATTTCTTCAAGCAGGATGTCAAAATACAGTTCTTTCACTTAAATAAGGTTCCAGTTACTTTAAATGCTTTTAGGCAGTCCACAGTTCTTAAAATGGCACTTTTGTACTTAAAATAGGCTTCTTTGGGGTTCTGCGCGCTTCGTAGCGCCTTCGATATACTTCGTACTAAGTTTTGGACATCTCTTGCCGTTTCTCACGCTTCTTGCGTGAGCACGCGTACTCGGGACGTGAACCGTACGGACCGTACCCTCGTAGGTACGTGTCGTGCACGTTCGGTACGCCTCTTCCCAAACCTCACGCTTCTCGCGTGAGCAACGTACTATACTTTCAATGGGGGACGGTTCGTACCTTTCCGGATCGCTTCGTACAGTAGCTCCGAAGGTTGCTAAAGCGCACGCTTTATGCGTGAGCAGCGTAGCGGGTCTCAAGCATCAGTACGGCCCGAACCAAGCAACGGACGGGTCGTACCAACGCGCGCTGTACACAGTACCTTGAAATTCTTTTTGGGAAAAGACCTGGCGGCTCCAGAAGTCGGTGAGGGGTGTCCCACGTCGCGTTGCTGTCCCTGGAGGTCAGAGGATGGCGATGCTTCGTGGGGCACGTCTAGGCTTCCGGACACGCACCAGAGGGTAGAAGCAGGAGGGGCAGCTCGGGGGCAATTTCTTCAGCGTGTCGTGCTGCCGGCTTCACAGAGAGGACACACAGGGCTTCGTAGGTCCTTACAGGGGCTTCCACGGCCAGGGGGGTCGCAGAGGCTCGGCGCTCGGAGCCTAGTCAGTTTCTTCTTTGCGTTGCGAGCTACGGCTCGGGGGGCAGATGCTTGCGGTGCTTGGACCAGGTAGACAGGTCTTTGCGGTGCTCACAGTAGCCCCGGTGGCAGATGTCGCGGTGCTCAGATGAGGGGCACACAGGTCCTCAAGGGTCAGCGTCACAGGATCGCCTCCAGCAGCTTCTCCTCTTCTTGGGGAAAGGTAGCGCCCACTGTTCCTGGGGCACAGTTCAGGGGGCAAGTTCACCAGCAAGCCCTTGGAGATTGTTCAAAGCACAAGTTGATTCAAAAGTCTTTTCTTTTAGTCTTTTCCTCTTCTTCCAGCAGTCAGGCACCCACCGCAGGCCAGTCTCTCAGGCATAGAGACAGTACTCCTCCATGCAGCTTTTCCAGGTCCTTCTCCTTCAGGCAGAGTTTCTTCTTGGCGCAAACAGGATCTGATTTCTTAGGAGCAGGGCTCCTTCTTTTATAGCACAATTCTTTTGTTCTTTGTCGCCACGGGGCCTGGGCCTGGCTCAGTCCAGTTTTGGAGCACTTTGTTGTGGTGACTCTGCTCTTTCCTTTCAGCAGCAAGGCAGAGACATCAGCCGCTCCACAGGGGGCGGAGCTGGCATTGTGGTGGCAGAGCACAGGTCTATTCAGAGTCAAAGGTGTACTCCTCCCACCCATCCTGGTGTAATCTCTCTACCCACCACCTGGCAGCCAGCCTGTCTCCTGGAATTCCCCAGCCCTGCTCTTCCCTGTTACTAGGCAGAACACACACACACAGCAGAGGCGGACTGAAACGGCCAGGTCAGTAAATACTAACTTTCTAAAAGTAGTATTTACAAACACGGGATATTAAAATAAACTTTACTAAAAGAAGTATTTTACTATTCTGAGTTCAGGCATACTAAATATGACTTTCAACCATGCTCTATGAGTCCACTGGGATTACAGCGTGTAGTAATTCCAGCAGCCCATTCTGGCCTATGGAGAGCAGGTAGCCTTCAATAGTGAAAAACGAAAATGGCTGTAATTCACTATTAGGACATGCCACACACATCAGGGCATGTCCTACCTTATACCTACAATGCACCCTGCCCCTGGGCCTACTAGAGGGGTGACTAATATGTAGTTAAGTGAAGGTTTGGGGACTGGCAAGTAGGTGTACTTGCGCAATCAGTGTGACAGTACCAGACCGCACGCAGGTTCTGCAGTGGCAGACCCTAGACACATTTTACTAGGCCGCTTCTGTGGGTGGCACAATCAGAGCTGCAAGCCCACCAGCAGCATTTGTATTTACAAGCCCTGGCACTCCTGGTGCACTTTACTAGGGGCTGATAGTAAACCAAATAAGCCAAACATGGACACCAATCAATGTATGCACTTTTCAAAAGGGAGCACTTGCACTGTGGCACTGATTAGCAGTGGCACAGTGCCCTGAGCAGCTAACACCAACAAAACACAATGAGACACTTCAGCAAAAAGTGGAAGGGAAACTCACGCCAAGGTGCCAGGTCTAACACGGGATAAATAGCACTCATAATCAGGACATAGTGTTTGGGGGAAAAAAGGAAGTGTGGTGGCCATTTTCTAAAAATGAGTGTAAGGGAATATCTGAGTCATATCCAGCAATGTTTAACTGATATAAATTGTCATTCTACTGTAAAAGTAAGCTGAAAGCTCATATACCACACCTAGTAAATGCTCCACCCTCTTCTGCACAGCTTATCAGCTATAGATTTGCTGCTTAGAGCCAGTTAAGGCTCTGGTTCTCAGTAGGTCGGAAAACTGCAAGATAATTATCACACCTGATAATACCAATTCTTGTGCAAACATCTGTTTCCACAGGAATTGGGACTAGCCCCCACACTCGCAATCAGGGCCTTAGACATATTTATTCAGTTTATGGTTTTACAATCCTACACCAAATTAGGTGGTTATAAAATTAAATAGTTCAAAAGAGATTTGGTTGCTAAAGTCATCATTTAAAATATTGCCCTAACTCTACAACAGTACTAACATAAAACTCCAAAAGGGTGTCTAAGGGTAAGCCTCTCTTAAGTTATTTGACCATATTTAGTCGTTCCTGCTAAAAAAGTAAAAAGCGTATTCCAACGCTGGCCCTGGGTACATGTAGTACCATATATTTAGGACTTATACGTAACTTAAATGTGCTAACTAGATGTATTCCAATGTCAGCGTATTTCAAGGGAGAGCACAGCACTTTTACTGGTTCGCAATAGTAAATTGTGCAGAGTCCTAAATCCAACAAAAACTGGTCAGGCAAATATGTGGGGGAATACCACGCAAAAGATGGTCATTTCCAACACTATGGTTCTCCACTGTACATGTGCTTTTAAGAAGAGTTCTCATCATCACAGATGCATGACCTCGAATCCACTCTGCAATTCTCAAACATATATGCACAACCACTGAACTCTAATCACCATGCGTATGCGTGAAAAGATTTCACTAAAGGGCCTTTGCATCCTCGAATGCACTGCAATTCCCAAATGTGCATGTATTTTCTTAATTTACAGCTCTTGAATAAGCAGGGGTATGTAAGACTCCTGCTTGGGCATGACTAGTGAGCCCTCTGAGTCTAAGTAATTTAGGCTCTGGCCCCTGCATCCCTTGGACCTCAGCAGAGGGCCAGGCCAAAGGCTAAACCCATTCTTTGAGGGACTGCTAGGCACAGCCAAGTAGTATCAGGCTCCTGCACCATTCCCCTTCAGAGCAGAGATGCTGAGTGTGATCCCCGAATTTTGTCCAGTATACTGTGAGCAAAAATATCCTTGAATGACTTCAAAGAGATCATCAATGATTTCAGTGGTGATATGATATTTGATAGCACTCTTGCTGCCATCGATAGTGTTGGTTGGGAGCCATCTGTGACACCACTTGTAAGGCTGTGGTTGATGATTTTGACAGAGGTATACATGCGTTGCTCGCATAACTGCTGACATTTCATTTTTTTAGGGTTTGCATCAATTTCTATGTTCTTTCTTTCTCTAAGTAAATATATTGGCAATGCATTTAAAAACCTGAAAGTGCTAATAAGCCTAACACTTAAACACACCAAACTAAACTTGAATGAAGTCGATTGCAAACTAGCGGTTATTTAATGTATTAAAAATTGCCATAACTAAATCTCAGAAAATTGCTGATATGAATAAGCAATGAACCACTGTAAGAAATTGGGTTACAGTTTGAGGGGTGTGAAACCCTGCTCAAGCAGGAACCACAATCCTTGTGAGAGTGAAGTCACAAGCAAACCCTAAATTAACCTGTGCTTAACCCTCTGGTAGCATGGCACAGACCAGTCAGTCTTAACTCAGAGGCAATGTGTAAAGTATTTGTGCACTTAAAACATTAACAAAACGAAAACACTACACAAAAAGTATCCCACACCAAATTAGACAAATGGAGTAGATAAAAATAAGTGACCAAAACAACAAAAATCCAATCATTAGAACCAGAAATATGTAAGTTTAAAGATTTAGGTGAAAATTGTTCCAAAAAGCACCAAGCCCCAACTATAGATATCTGGTAGCGCTAGACGAGGAAGTCACAAGTTCAGGCCGATCGCGATGGAGAATTGGCCGGCTACAGGGTCCCAGTTAAGCCCACTGAACAAGAGTAACTTAGATCCTGGTTGCAGAGCGTTGCGAGACCCCGTGCCGAGAATGCATCGCGCAGCTGAGGTGATGTGTTGGTTCCAATGAGCAACAAAGCTGCGATTTAAGGTTCTGCATCATTGTTGAGGATCCCATCGACTAGGGCTTGTGATGCAATGTGAAGTCCAGCATCAAGGATGCGTCACACAGTTGAGGCGATGCTTCGGTTCCGAGGAGCTGCAAGGCTGCAATGCGAGAACCTGTGTCGTCATTGAGGCTACCTCCAACGAGAGATTTGCAATGCGAGGGCCAGTGTTGAGAAGGCACCTTGAAATGGCAGTTCCGATGCGTGCTGTGAAGTTGATGCATAGTCCTTGTGCTGGGAGAATCCTCACAGCAGTGGTGATACATCCGTTCTGCTCTGGGTTGCGCTGTGCAGCAGAGGAGATGCTTAGGGTCTGCTAGATCCACAGATGGGCTTGGAAAACACTTTCAGGCCCACTTCCAAGAGTCCAACACTGCAGTGTCCAGTTGCTGGGTTCATGGTTGTTGGAGCCTCTGTCCCTGAGGCAGGAAGGCAGCCAACTAGCCCTTGGAGCCCCTCATGGGTCCTGGGTTCAACAGATGCAGGTCAAGTCCTTCTCACCCAGACAAAAGGGCAGCTGGCAGCAGATCAGCACAGCAGGGCAGCAGTCCTTCAGAGCAGCAGAGTGGCAGCTCTTTCAGCAGCACAGCAATCCTTCTTCTTGGCATAGTCCATAGGTCTTGAAGTGTACTGAAGAGCTGGTGCCTCTGTTGAAGTGGATGAAGCTTCTAGAAGTTTCCCTGTGAAGTGCACATGTTCCCTGCCACTAATGCCCTGGCTCCAGACTAACTACAGGGGATATGCAGCCCTTTGTGTGGTGATAGGACACACGCTATTCAAACATGAACTGCTTACCAGTTCCCATTTGGAAATTAAAGCTTATTAAATGAAATACGGCAACTCCTATGTTATCCTATGTGAGAGGTAGGCCCTGCAGTAGTGAAAAACGGATTTAAGAGTTTTTCACTACCAGGACATGTAAAACTTAAAAGTACATGTCCATCTTTTCAAATAAACGACACCCTGCCCTTGGTACTTTCCAGGGCCTACCCTAGGGGGAACATACATGTATTAAAAAGGTAGGTTTGGGCCTGGCAAACAGTTTCTTTTGCCAGATAAAAATGACAACTTAAAACTGCACAAATAGGCTGCAATGGCAGACCTGAAATGTTTATAGGACTGCTCAAGTGGGTGACACAATCAGTGTTGCAGGCTCACTTGTAGCATTTCAATTACAATTACAGGCCCTGGGCACAAGTTGTGGCACTTTACTAGGGGCGTACAAGTAAATCAATATGTCAATTGTGTGTAAGCTAATTCTACCAAGCATTTAGCTCTGGATAGCAGCAGTAAATTGTGCAGAGTCTTAAGGCCAGCAAAAATTAGATCACCAAAAATAGGAGGGGTGAAGGCAAAAAGTTTGGGAAGACCACCCTAAGGCTGACATTTCTAACAACCACTAACTGTTAAATATAACTCCTTCTATAGGCCACAAAGTATATATTCATAGGGTCTGATTCGAAAACCTTTTTAAATGTTGAACATCTATTAATGGTGGTTTACTCATCCGATGAAAGTAGATTTCTGACTTTTTTGTGCTTTTTGGAAATCCTAAAGAGTATTCCTGAAAATCTAAGCATGCCATAGATTGCCATGCAGATTCTTCATCCTGCGTGCTAATTCCTGAAATGGAAAGCATATTCAATTTGAACATTAGCCTTTAAAACTCTTTTTATTTTTTATTCTAAAGAGAAAATAATTATTCATGTGAAGAAACCACATTTGCCTTTATCTGCATGCAATCTGAGGGTCTTCTTTTCCCTAGTACAGGCTGAAATTGTACCTAATCCTGTAGAATCATACTAAATCTGTAAATGTAAATCCATCAAGAATGGCATTCTGAGATTTATTCAAATATTTTTGTAATCTACCCCAATGTGTCTGTTTAATTTATTTATTTTTCTTTTCTTAACTGATTATTCTGAATATTGTAAAAAAAACTAAACATAGAACCCCAACTCTAGCTGTCCTGAGAAATTATGTCCTAGTTGACAAATCACCTTATCACCCCAGCCTTGACATCTTTGTATGTATAAAAAAAATGGAAGTGCGGGGTAAATGTCACTTTGCAATGGTGTATGTTGTTCAAGAAATTGATTCGTTTTTCCTTTAGGTACTGGAGTGCAGAAAACCTGATATCCATCCAAGAGATAAGAATAATCTATCTTTGTTGAACAATATACTAAAAGTCTGATTTCTTTAAAGCAGGAATGTGTCATATAGAGGACAACAGGGAGATGGAATTCTCCAAGAATCACTTCTGCTCAATTCTTGGTCAACTGCCTCATTTAGAAGTGGGGAACTCTCGTCCTTCTGGTGGCACACCCGTAGCCAACTCTGCCATCGGAAATCCTTTCTGAGCGAGAGTCTGAAATAGTACTGCCAAGTCCATCCATGGTATTGGAAGGCCTGTCACATTCTGTTGTATCTTAGTAACTGGTTGCCATGTCCACTGGATTCTGGATTGTGGATCCCAGTGGCAGAGAGCAAGCGGTTGCTGAAGTGAGAGGAGCAACAGGGGTTGTTGCTTTGTACTTAATACATCTGGTAACCTGCAGTTCCTGTGTCCTGGCGGATTAAAACATTCATTCTCAGGCCTCTGATACTGCATAGTGGTCTCAGGCAGGAAAATAACAATGTGCTCTAATCCGTCAATGGACATTGATTTTTCAGTTTTCCAAATCAACTCCCATCCATCTATGTGGTAAATTAATTAAAAACTGAAAGAAAAATGCTTGGTGCTGGGTGATTCTGCAATGTTGCCGTGTATTGGCGGGTGGGCGGTATTCGCCATTAATTTGTGGTAAACGTACTCCTGTCTTGATGGTGGTAGTATGTTCAATGCAAATTCCCCACCTCTGCAGCAAGAACACGAACAATGGTGGCTGTGCTGTGAATGGGATGGTGGAGAGTGCCTCAGCCACCCCAGTGGCTTGGTGGTCTTCTCCCTTAGGTTCCAAGTAACATTTATTTGATTGGATGGTGCAATTTTGTATTAGTATGTTTCCCACATGTTGCAACAATATTTTAGAATTCCTTGTTTGAAGTGTAAGATCAAAATAGGTATACAGTCATATTTCTAAAACGATTTCCAGCAGTTACCATGTTTCTTGCTTGGAAGTGCATAAAGATAACGTGGTTGCACCACAATCACGCAATCCCGTCACGTCATAAACCAGAACAATTGCTCTGTTTCTTCTTCGGATTTTTTTTAATTACAATTCCGTGAATTACTGAAGGAAAGTTCAACAAAAAAAATATGAAAAGACGAAAGAACGCATTTAACATTTTTAGCAAATACAAAGTTATATTGCCGTTTTTCATTTCTATTAGACGTGTATCTAGTCAGCCTTAAACAAAGTTGATACATGCAGTGTCTGTAACTTTAAGGAACATCTGCAGTGTCTTCAAATGATGATTAAAGATGTTCTATGCCCCTTCCTTGAACAGACTGCGAGCTGTATGATTGTGTTCTCTAATCTGGTACATGATGTGGTGTCACTTAACTGGCAGAGGAACCCTAACACCATTTCTCACTTTCTAACTCATTTGACATCAAATGGAATAACTAGTAACATTTTATATATGGTTTGCTTCTCTAAATGTTTACTGTTTAAAATTATATGCTTTGTGCTTTGATATATGAACGATTTATCGGACCATGTACCATTTTGTACAGATTAGGGATGCCGTGGCAGTAATTCAGTATTTGGTGTGGTTGGGGAAGAATGTGCCAGAAGGAAAAGTGGACGAACGATCTGGAGCACGCTATGTAGAGGAACTACGAAGGTCAGTAAGATATGAACCTTTTATCGACTCGAATTTTCATCCTCTTCATCAATCAATCAATCAATCACTTATTTGTAGAGCGTGCTAATCAACCGTGAGGGTCTCAATGCACTGAGCGGGGGTGGGGGTGCAGCTACTGCTCAAACAGCCAGGTTTTGAGGAGTCTCCTGAAGGTCAGCAGGTCCTGGGTCTGTCGCAGCTGTGTGGGGAGGGTGTTCCATGTCTTGGCAGCAAGGTAGGACAAGGATCTTCCGCCGATGGAGGTCCTGTGGATACGTGGGATGGCAGCAAGGGCGAGGTCGGCAGAGCGAAGCTGGCGGTTGGGGGTGTAGAAGGTGAGACGCTTGTTGAGGTATGCTGGTCCGGCGTTGTGTGGTGCTTTGTGTGCGTGGGTGAGGAGCTTGAAGGTGATCCTCTTCTTGACTGGGGTCCAGTGCAGGTCTTTCAGGTGGGCAGTGATGTGGGTGTGGCGAGGAATGTCCAGGATGAGGCATGCGGAGGCATTTTTTATGCGTTGGAGCCTCTTCTGGAGTTTGATCGTGGTCCCTGTGTACAGGGCGTTGCCGTAGTCTAGTCTGCTGCTGACGAGGACCTGTGTGATCGTCTTTCTGGTTCCAGTGGGGATCCATCTGTAGATCTTACAGACCATGCGGAGGGTGTTGAAGCAGGAGGAGGAGACGACGTTGACTTGCTGGGTCATTGAGAGCGATGAGTCCAGGAAGAAACCCAGGTTGCATGCATGGTCGGTGGGTGTGGGTGCAGATCCCATGCGGGCAGGCCACCAAGAGTCGTCCCAGGCTGAGGGCGCAGATCCGAGGATGAGGACCTCTGTCTTGTCTGAGTTGAGTTTCAGTCGGCTGGTCTGCATCCAGCTGGTGACGGCTCTCATTTCTTCATGGAGGTTGGTTTTGGTAGTGGCTGGGTTTTTGGTGAGTGAGAGGATCAGTTAAGTGTCGTCAGCGTAGGAGACGATGTTGAGGTTGTGCGAGCGGACGATGTTGGCGAGCGGTGCCATGTAGACATTGAAAACGGTGGGGCTGAGGGATGATCCTTGGGGCACGCCGCAGATGATCTTGGTGGCTTCGGAATGGAAAGGGGGAAGGCGGACCCTCTGGGTTCTGTCGTTGAGAAAGGAGGTGATCCAGTCCAGGGCTTTGTCACGTATTCCTGCGTCATGTAGGCGTGTGCGTAGGATGTGGTGGCAGACGGTGTCGAAGGCGGCCAAGAGGTCCAGGAGGATGAGGCCTGCGGTTTCTCCGTTGTCCAGTAGGGTCCTGATGTCGTCTGTGGCAGCGATGAGGGTGGTTTCAATGCTGTGATTGCTGCGGAATCCATATTGGGACTGGTCCAGGATGCTGTTCTCCTCGAGAAAGTGAGTCAGTTGCCTGTTGACAATCTTTTCGATGACTTTCGCCGGGAACGGAAGAAGGGAGATGGGCCGGAAGTTCTTGAGGTCCTTTGGGTCTGCTGTGGGTTTCTTGAGTGGGGCGTTGCTCTTGGCGTGCTTCCAGCTTTCCAGGAAGGTGGCGGTCTCGAAGGAGCTGTTGATGATCTTTCGAAGTTGGGGTGCGGTCTGCTTGTTGAAGATGTGGTGAGGGCAGGGGTCGGATGGTGAGCCGGAGTGGATGGTGTTCATGGTCTTGATGGTGTCGTCGTCAGTAGCATGGGTCCAGGAGAGCAGGTGGTTGGTGAGACTGGGGGGCGGTGAGTCTGCAGTGTTGGCGGCTGTAGGGAGGGTCTGGGTGTTGAAGCTGTCGTGGATGTCGGCGATCTTGCGGTGGAAGAAGGTGGCTAGGGAGCCGCATAGGTCTTGCGACGGCGGGATGTCGTTGAAGCTGGAACTGGGGTTGGAGAGCTCCTTCATGATGTTGAAGAGCTCTTTGCTGTTGTGTGCATTGTTGTCGATGCATTCCTTGAAGGAGGTCCTTTTAGTGACTCGTATGAGTTGGTGGTGCTTGCGGCTGGCGTTCTTTAGGGCTGAGTGGTTGTCCGGTGTCTTTTCGTGGCCCACTTTTTCTCCAGTCTTCGGCGATTCCTGGAGGTTGGTGGTGAACCAGCTGGCCTTTCTGTCGGTGTGTATGTTTGAGGGTTTTTTGATCAGGGCGAGAGTGTTGGCGCAGTCGTTGATCCATTGCCTGAGGTTGCTGGCAGCTGTGTCAGTGTCGGCGGGGTTTGTCGGTGGGTCTCAGGCGAGGGCGGTGATGAGCTGGTCTTCTGTGACCTTGTTCCAGTTGCGTTAGGGGATCTGTAGCGGGTGGTGGTGCTCGGTGGGTTTCTTGAAGGTGAAGTGGACGCAGCGGTGGTCGTCCAGTGAAGTTCGGTCGTGTGGCTGAAGGTGACGTGGTTGCTGGCTGAGAGGATGGGGTAGAGCGTGTATCCGGCGGTGTGGGTAGGGGTCGTGACTACCTATTTGAGTCCGAGGTTGGCGAGGTTATCGAGCAGAGCGACGGAGTAGCTGTCGTCTGTGTTCTCGAGGAGAAAATTCAGGTCTCTGAGGAAGATGTAGTCTGTGGATGTAAGAGCGTGCGTGCTGACGATGTCGGCGATGGTGTCGATGAACTGTGGCTGGGGTCCGGGGGGTCTGTAAACGAGTGTTCCTCTGAGGGTGGTGTTGGGGTCGATATGGATCTGGAAATGTAGGTGTTCGGCGGTGCTGGAGGTGTCTGTCGTTCAGGTCAAGGGTATTCCTGTAGACGATGGCGATTCCTCCTCCTGGTCTGTTGGTGCGGTCCCTTCTGGTGATCTTGTATCCATCGGGGATGGCTATGGCAATGTCGGGTGCCAAGGAGGGGTTCATCCATGTCTCTGTTAGGAAGGCAACATCCGGGGAGGATGAATCAAGTAGATCCCAGAGTTTGACGGCATGCTTTTGAACAGAGCGGGTGTTGAGTAGTATGCATATGAGGTGGTTGCGTTCTGCTCTGACGGGTGGGGTAGGGCGTGCGGGTGTTCGGTGGCTGGTGAAGCTGCAGCTGCTGCAGGTGAAGGGTCCGTGGGTGAGTATCGGGCTGGCCTGGAAGCTATTCGATGATCGGCCGGTGTTGAGCCCATGGAGGAAGTTGGCGTCGTAGCATCGTCAGGTGTCGTGGCTCTCGCGAGGGCCAGGGGGTCTGGCGCTGGGTGCGGTCCAGGCACGGATGGGCGCTGACGGACTTGCCTTAGGCGTGCCTTCAGCGCGCCAGTGGCGCAACCGCACAGCGGTTGCCATTTGACAAGGGGAGGGGGCAAGGGCGTGCGGCTGGGGGGCAGGAGCGGGGCGGGTTGCGGCGGGAAACTGACTAACGCAGTGGCAGCGTTATGGGCTACGGGGGAAGCGGGCAGCAAGCCCAGGAGCCAAGAGTAAATAAAATCAGAGAAGGAGCCAAGAGCAATTAAAATCAAGAAGGAGCCAAGAGTTATAAAATCAACCAAGGAACCAGAAGCAAAAATAAAAAACAAATTAAAGAAGCACAGAACAATAAAATAAATGCGGGACCCAGCAGGAAGAGGTCTTGAACCCTGCCTGTGTGGGACCGCAGGGCAGAGTGCTGACGAGTGGAGCTGTGGGGGAAGAGCTGATCACTGACTGAGGGTCATCCTACCCCAATTGACTCAAAACAATAAATATCTGTTCCAGTGAATAGTTTGTATCCAAAACACAAAACCCCAAAAATCTGAACATAATTAATCTTGCTGGTAAAACCTAGTGCACTACTATTGCAAACGGAACATTTTACGTATGTGATATTACTTCAAATACCTCAAATGAAGTTCAAATCTGTTGCAACGTTTTCTTCTGTTTATTACCTGTTCCACTTGCCTTTGGTCAGACCAAAGGCGTTATGATGACGTATATTGAAATGTGCAAGTCTGGGACTCAAAGGTGTAGCTTCCGGGAGGGAAGGAGGGAGTTTGGGGTGTGACATCCGTAAAATAAAAGCATTACCGGCTTGGAAGTTGGGTCTGAAGGCCCTGAGTCATGTCTGCTGTCTGTGTTGGTTTGTCTCTCCATCCTGATTTCATTTGTTTGATAGTAAACTCATATGTCTATAGAGGCAGGTTTACAAAAAAAGTAGTAAACTGGCCTCCATGAAAGTACTCATTGAAGTGCAATCATACACTAGGCCTGGGTAAATTTGAATTATAGTGGCATAATTCGCATAATTTCGAAAGTTTGGGTTACGCTTGTTATGTGAAATTCCAAAAATGTTGCCATTACACCACTCTGAGTAATTAAGCACAGGGCTTTAAGTGGGCCGGGTCTGAGCACCGAAGTTTTTAACGTTTTTTAAAGGAGGCCTCGAAACGGGTCTCTATCGGGCTCTGTTTTGTGCCCTGGCACAGGCAGTCCATTTTTCCCCAGACTACAGTGACAGCAGGCACCTCATGTGCGCTGCTCACACTGCTCACTCAGAGACGTTTTAATGCATGGGCAAAGTGGGCTCTGGCCCAGGGCCCCAGCCTTTCAGGGGGCCCCCTGACAGTCAGCTCCATTCTCCAGAGTTTTGCCCTAATGACCTTGAATATTTCCTAAACAGTTTGTTTTAAATTCTGTTTTCCTTTCATTTGTTTCTTATGTACCTGATGTGTGAGAGTCTAGTACAGCCATTTTGCAGAGAAATTTTGTGCTTATGTTTCATGCAAAATACATAAAAAACGTTTATTTTAGATCAAAACAAGGCCTAACATATAAGAAATGGGAGGGCGTCACAGATTATTTGCAGTAATATTGGTGAGCTGTTGCTGTGTTACAATATTGAAAACACACATAACTATCCCTGAATATTAGATGTAAACACATTTAGGGCCTTATTTATGAGAAGTGATGCATCTCTGTGTGAAAACAGGGATGCGTCACTTCTTAGTGCGCCCTCGTTGCGACATGATGGATGTGTCATATTTACTGTATGGCGCAAAAGTGATGCATTGCTGGGGTGTGTCTGAAAATAGACACAACTCCAGCAATGTGTCCTTTCATATGGGGCAAGTCCTATGTGAAAGGGCCTGCATCAGTCTTAATGCCTGCTGTGAGGCAGGTGTAAGATATTGATGCAATGGCGTCCTAGAAGTGGCGCACTGAGTTCTCATAGATTTCAATGCGCCACTTCTACGAGGCATTTTGCGGGGCAACACCCACCCTGCATACATTATGCCTGGCGCAGGTATAATGCGGTGCAGGGGTTTACAAAGTGAAGCATCTGCCTAGATGCGTCACTTTGTAAATAGGGCGTAACATTGCACATATTTTATGCTGCCGGTGCGTCACAAAAAGTGACGCACCAGCGGCATAAAAGTGAAGCAAAGCCTCATAAATAAGGTGCTTAGAATTTGGACGAGTGTTCCTTTGCACTGTCAGGGACCTAATGAAATGAAATTGTGGATTTGATAAAGCGCGCAGCTACTCAGACTAGAGAGTCCTGGCGCATGACAGTGGGAGGAAAACATGCGTAAAAGACCCATCAGTTATCAAAAAGCCAGGTTTTTAAGTTCTTTCATGAAAGAGAGTAGGTCTGTGGTTAGTCTCAGAGACTCAGGGAGGCTATTCCACAATTTTGGTCCTAGAAAGCCGTGGGATCTGCCTCCAATGCGGGCACTGCATATTTTAGGCATGATGGCCAGGTTGGCATTGGAAGAATTTAGGGGTCTAGCTGTTGTGTAGGGATTAACGCGCTTATTTATGTAGCCGGCTCCTAAGCCATGGAAAGCTTTAAAGAAGATGGTCATCGCTTTGAAGCCGATCAGTTCTTTTATGCGGAGAGACTTAAGAATAGGGGTCATACTAGATCTGGGTTTAGGTCTCAGGATGGCTCTGGCCGCCGCGTATTGTACCACTTGTAGGCACTGGATAAGGGATTTGGGAAGACAGAGGTACAAGCTGTTGACATAGTCAAGCTTTGATGTCACCAGAGTCTGCACCACGATCTTTCTGCTCTCAAGCGGTAACAGTGGCAGAAGTTTTTTTTAGCATCCAGAGTATGCCAAAGAAAGTGCCATTTAGATTTTGAATTTGAAAGCACATGGAGAGTGTCTTGTCTATGACAATTCCTACGTCTTTGACTTTCTCCTTTTGAGCGGGCGGGGGCGGCAGATCTTTTGGCCACCAAGCGCTCCAGTCAGGCCTTTATGGATTACCAAAGAAAACAACTTCAGTTTTGTCAGGATTGCACTTCAGCTGATTGATCTTAAGCCAGTTAAAAACCTTTGTGAGGCAAGACCTAATCATTGCCCCGTCAAAGTCGGTTCCTTTATCACACGTAAAAATCAGCTGAGTGTCATCAGCATAGGAAACAATTTTGGCGCCCTCTTCCTCTACCAGAAATGCAAGGGGGATAGATATATATTAAAAAGGGTAGGACTGAGAATGGAGCCCTGAGGGACACCTACATTCATGGCCGGAACTGGGGATGAGAAAGGGGGGAGCCAGATGTCCTGAGATATATTTACCAAAAAGGATGACATCCATTGTAAAGGCGGTCCCCTCCCAGACCGATGTTAGCAAGTCTCTCCGGGAGCCTCTCATGTGGGACCATATCGAAGGCCGCCGACGTATCGAGCAGTATCAGAACAGTCTTGCCTCCCTGGTCCAGCTTACCCTTGAGAAATTCAGTCACTTCCAGCAGAGCGGACTCCATACTGTAGTTAGCCCTAAAACCGGATTGGGACTCATGAAGGAGCTTCCCATGTTCAATGTGTTTTTGGAGGGCCTTGTTTACATGCTTCTCTAGTACTCTGGAGAGGGTCGGAAGAAGGGAGATTGGCCTGTAGTTGGCAGGGTCCGTCGGTTTGGCGTTAGCCTTTTTAACAGTTGAAGAATCTTAGCATTCTTCCATAATTTCTGCATGTTGCCTGAGGAGAGAGAAGCATTAAAGAGCTGGTTTACTGTGGGGTTTATGGTGGGAGCTAATAGGTTCAAGATATTCCCTGGACATGGGTCAGTAGGAGAGCCAGACTTAATGCTTTGGAGAGGGGTCAGTGACTCTTCAAGCTGAAACTCAGGGAAAGCTAGTAAAGATGTAGGATCCAAGAGGTGAAATTTGCTATTAGAACTAAGGTAGAAGGTCAGTTCTTCCTCTGAGATGTTAGTGAAGGCTTGTTGGATCATGGAGATCTTTTTGTCGAAGAATTCGACTATTTACTTAGACCATTCTTCAGTGCATGGCCCTTCCTTTGTGCCGGCTCTCAGGGCAGTAAAGGATTTAACTATGCTAAAGATTTCCTTACTCTTATTTTGGGCATTTTCTATCTTGGTTTGAAAGAGGTTTTTCTTGGCTGCCTTCACGAGAATGTAATGAGCTTTTAAGGTGTCTTTATACACCTTCCTGTCCTCAGGTAGATCGGATTTACGCCATTTCCGTTCAATTGTTCCACAATTTCTGTTGCGAGATCTAAGGGAATCGTTAAACCATGGAGCTGGTGGGGCTGACCTCTTTGAGGAGCAGCAAACAACCAGTACCACTGCATCAATGTTGGTTCGGAGCCATGAATCTATTGAGAGGGCGTCGATTCGGGGCAGCCAGACAGCTCTGGTGAGGAATGACCGAGGGCGTCTGCTAACATCGGGATGGATATTTTATGGAACGTCCTGTAATTAGAGACCCTCTGCCCTGTGTTAGCTCAAGGGGCTGTGGCAGAGTTGGGAATGACACATTTTAATAGGAGGTGGTCAGACCAGGTAATGGGAAGAGGTAGGCTTACTGATATGTCAAAGTTGTGAACAATTTGGTCTAGGGTATGGCCCTTCTCATGGGTGGCCAAAGAAACAGATGGAAACATGTTGCAGGCCTGTAGCGCCTCCAACATGGAAATTGTTTGAGGGTCTTTTCCATTGTCCATATGTATATTGAAATATCCCAGAATGAGGCAGTTGTTGTATTTTAAGGCCAGGGAGGTGGTGGCTATATTAAGCGTAGTAATAACATTTCCAATAGCACTGGGAGGTCTGTAAATCAGAAATCCAGCTATGCTATGATGGGGGGATAAGGTACAGCAGAAGCCTAAGCAGTCTAGCTTTTTATTGTAAATTATGGCAACACCTCCCTCCTTCCCATTCGATCGGTCCCTCCTAAGAATGTTATAACCCGTAGGGATGGCCGAGGTGATAGTAGGGTTGGAGGCTTCAGACACCCAGGTCTCAGTGCGAAATAAAAGA
Organism: Triturus cristatus; assembly: GCF_964204655.1. Classification (NCBI taxonomy): domain Eukaryota; kingdom Metazoa; phylum Chordata; class Amphibia; order Caudata; family Salamandridae; genus Triturus; species Triturus cristatus. Next base: position 697,727,268 of record NC_140588.1, read on the forward strand.
TCAGACTGTTAGTCTAAAAGTAGGCCATAAATGTATGGTTCATGCTTTTGTATAGAGCGACAATTTAATAGGGTGGCCTTTAAGTCCTCTGTTTTCTTATTGTTTTTACACTTATTGTTGAGTGGGAGGATATTGGGTGCCAGTTTCCTGGGCTGGAGGAGAGTCCAGTTGCACTTATTGCATCGAAAGTCTACCTCCAACCTCGGATCAGTGGCTGTACAGTGACATAATGGTAGCCGCCCAAGGCTAAGCAGTTTTTCCCTATTGCAATATAGTGGAAGAAACTCACCGGAGGGGAACTGGGCAGCATGGCCGGCGCCGAACGCCTCCGGCCACAGACAGGCTTATCTTCGGCGCCAGTGGCGCGCCCGCTGTGCACGTCCACTTAGCACGTCCGTTTGCATCAGGAATATATAGGCTAATGCCTATGATGCAAACTGGATCGCCAACGCAGCTGAGGAAGTGGAAACTGCATAGGCATAAGTGAGGAGCCCGATAGTAGCCCCAGCCCTCCGCACAATCGGCGTATCAGCCGCGGCGGACCAGGACTGAAGGAAAAGCGAGATGCGAATCGAAGCAGCTAAGGAGGTGTAGGCAAGCAGAATCAAGTAAAGTGCAAGTGCGCATAGGTAGGAGAAATTGTTAAAAAGCACAGAGTAATTCAGCCAGACATATACAATTTAAAAAGTAATAAAAACCTAGAAGCAGGGCAGGAAACACTAAATCCTACAGCTATCAGCTGCGCGCATCCGTTTGCATCGGGAATATATAGGCTGATGCCTATGATACAAACTGGATCGCTAACACAGCTGAGGAAGTGGAAACTGCGTGGGCGGAAGTGAGTAGCCCCAGGCCTCCACACAATCGGCGTATCAGCAGCAGCGGACCAGGACTGGAGGAAAACCGAAATGCGAATCGGAGCAGCTAAGGAGGTGTTGGCAAGCAGAATCAAGTAAAGTGCAAGGGCGCATAGGTAGGAGAAATTGTTAAAAAGCACAGAGTAATTCGGCCACACATATACAATTTAAAAAGTATTAAAAACGTAGTAGCAGGGCAGGAAACCCTGAATCCTACACCTGTAAGCTGCACATGTCCATTTACATCGGGAATATATAGGCTAATGCCTATGATGCAAACTGGATCGCTAGCGCAGCTGAGGAAGCGGAAACTGCGTGGGAAACAGGGGCTCAAATTAGATCATAAATTCAAAGGTGTCCTGAACAGGGGCCCCCAAAATATGTTTGGCCCAGGGCCCCCCAAATCCTTAAGATGTCCCTGTGCTCACTTCTCACTAGTGGAGAAGTTACGGCATGACGTCATGCCAGGTGAGCATTGTAGGGGAAGGGAAATCCTTTAAAGAGAGACATTTTCTCCCTGGATTTCCCTTCTCTTTTTTAAACTAAGGTGCAGCAACATTGTCGTGGTGTCACCAAGGCTTTAAGTGGAAGCTTTTTCCAATATTCTATACAAACCATACTTGCTGCTTATTTATCTTAAGCAACTAACAACCATTGACAAAGCCAATAGTCCTAACTTCTTGTAGGTATGATGTTACTTGTATCATATATCTGTATGCAATGACATAAATACCAAAATACAAGTCAGGCGGCACACTATGCTAAGCACAAATTTTTAGCTGGTGTTTAAAGCCACGCCCATAATTATTTTGGCAACGCCCCTTTGCGAGCCCCCTAGTTTTTTCATCCCACTTAAAGCCCTGATTACGCACCATTCAATGTAAAAATGTACAGAGAGTTCAAGGTATGAATTTACCACAAACATGCTGGAACAATAGAACACAGGTGGCTGTTGTTCACAGTGCTTTTGTTTGTGCTATTTTTTTAGTGTGAAATGAGCAGTTGTCTCATGGTATTTTATGCTAAAATCCCGAATTTGCATTCCAAGTAATTATGTGTAATTTGACGTAATTACAGTCAAGCAAGTAATGCAAATATCTCATACACACATCCATATCAAACACCTAAAATGTGATGGAAGGAATACTATTTGCTGCCATCGGCAGTTGCTCAGGGTAGCGTTGCAACCCATATATTTTTCACTTACTATTTCACTCTAAACAGAGGCCCATCTAATGCTGATCAGTGCTGACCCTGACCAAACCTTCATGGGAACAGCTCATCGCGAACCTCACGCGTCACCGTACGACATACTGCTTTTTTTAGTTGGGAAATTTAGAATACCCTCCCCCCAACTTCTACCCACCGAATCTCACTAAAGTACGTCCCTGAAGGAATAGGACTTTAGGAGAACTTGTGGCTCTAGTCACCTGTTAACTTGACGATTAGCAGTCTAGCTGGTTGCTCTCGACTCGTTTTGAGCTAAGGCTGATGATTTTATGTCAAGGCCAGAGGCAAAAATTATACAATCTCCTTTATTGCCACCACACACAGCAGTCCCTTTAAAGAATGCGTTCAAGAGATCATAAAAACACGCAGCCTTCATTCTTTTTGCTGCAGCTCGCTACAGGCAAGTTTTATGTGTCTGTGTTGCCTTATGACTTGAAGTTTTGAATGATTGATACATTTTTGTGGCTGGATGTTGTTTTCAAGGTGATATTGGAGCTTTGTACAATTAATACAGTATTTTTAATTTAGAAAGCTATGGGTTTTGAACTCAAGGAGTTTAACAATCGCTAGTCAGTTTTTATGTCTGGCTTTAGCCAAATCTTTTGATTTTACTAAATTAATATGTATAATATACTTACTAAAAGGGGCTTTCAGCTACCTCTCGCCATCCGTTGGCCTGTTGTTGTGTCATTGCATTTTTCTTCCAACTACTACGGAAAACAGCATGGGCATAGAGTCAGCCTACTGAAGCCACTGGGTTAAAATCCCTGCGAGGAACAGTATTTTGCTCTTTCAAAAGGTGGACTTCTGCCCACAAGGTAGTTGTCTCAGTGACAGTGGTTTTATTTTTACCGTATAATTTCTTTAGTGTTGCCTGATCGATAGCAGGACGCCTTTGAGGTGAGCACAGGCACATTTCAGCTTTATCACTTCCTGTCTCCTGCCAACGGTGCTGCAAATTTCGTTTACAGAAGCCTTTCTTTATCTGACTGCAGCGAATTTCACAAGCTACCGTTTCGTATCCCTAAACTCACAGTGGTTCTTTAATAAACGTTGCCCTGGAGGAAAACCAGCCTCATTGTTTTGAATTTGCAGCTCACGTTTAGTGCTTTTATTTAAAGATAAGTGAGATGCAACTTGCGTTTTAATATCCAATTTTTTATCCTGTAAACCCTCTTTACATCTTCTTTCTTTCCTTCTTTCTTTTTCTTTTATTTTTTTCCTTCTTTCTTACCATTTTTCTTCCTTCTTTTTTCCTTCTTTCTTTCTATTTCCCTCCATTCTTCCCTTCATTACTTTTTGTTTTCCTTCTTTCCCTTTTTCCTTCTTTTCTAAATGCCTTCCTTCCTTCATTCCTTCCTTCATTTCTCCCCTACTCCCTTCCATATTTCATTCTTTCCTTATTCCTTTCCTTCTTTCCATCTTTCTTTCTTTTTTGTATTCCTTTTTTCTTTCTTACCTTCTTTCTTCTTTTTTCCTTCTTTGTTTTTTTTTCCTTTTTTCTTTCCTTCGTTCTTTTATTCTTTAATTCTTTTGTTTTTTCCTTCTTTCCATCATTCTTTCCTTTTTTCTTCTTCTTTTTTACTTCTTTCCTTCCTTCATATTTTTTGCCTTTTTCTTTCTTTCTCTCCTTCATTTGTTATTTCTTTCCTTCTTTCTTCCGCTTTTGCCTTCTTTCATTTTTCTTTCTTTCCTTCTTTCTTTTTTGCCTTTCCTTTTTCTGTCCTTCTTCTTTGCCTTCTTTCATTCCTTCTTTCTTTCCTTTTAACTCCTTTCATTTTTTCTTTTTTACAGTTTTTTATCCATTTTACCTTCATTTTTCTTTTTTCTTTATTTCCTTCCTTCTTTTACTCATTCTTTCTTACCTTCTTCGTTTCTTGTCTTCTTTACGCCTTCTTTCTTGCCTTCTCTGCTTTTTCTTTCAGCCATTCTTTCTTTTTTGGCTCCTTTACTTTTTCTTTCTTTCTTTCTTTCTCTTTCTTTCTCTCTTTCTTTTTTCTTTCTCTCTTTTTTTGCCATCTTTTTTTTTTAATGACCACTATAAGTTAATAGCATGTGGCCCTTTCACAAGGAGCATATCCACGCACAAAGTAGTTCCCATCAGTGCCCAGATCACTATGGTAATGTGTACTTTTTTGAGACCAAAACAGTTTTTTCCGTTGGCCAAAGTTTTTTTTTGTATTTGATGAGGGCCCAGTAGCCTCCCAAACAATAAAAATCTGCACAATCAGTTACAAAACAAGATTTGTCAAAAGGCTGGTGGCCAACCTATTGGCTTTGTCAATGTTTGTTGTAAATGTCTCTTGGTCAGGACATGATCTTTAAATTCAGAATGTTTCAATTTAACAAGATTACAGTAATATTGCTTTGTGCTCTAGTGAAACTGTTTTGGGTTGTCCCACATGGCAGGCATGGTTTTGAGTTGAGCCACATGGCAGGCAATGTTTGAATTCTGAAGCCCTTACTGTTGTGTCGGCTCCAGTGGCAGTGGTTGTTCTTGCACAAGCTGGATGTGTGGATCTTTAAGCACAAGCGAGCATACACGCTGGAAGAAGGTTTTGATTTGATACCGATGATTTATGTGGAAAGATGGAAGTAGAAATTGCTGAATGGTGGCAGATATTTGGTAGTGAAGATACTGCTGACTGCTAGATGCGGGCACCATTTTGGAGCCAAAACAGTACAGTGCATTGTGTATTGTGGCAGGTGAACATATGTGAATGGGACCCGGCCAGCACCAGGGACAATTATGTGTGCTGACAGATCAGTATTAGAAGTTGTTTGCGATGTTGAACTGATTTCATAGACTGTGCCATCATCCACAGAGATGAACCATGAGAAAATGATTAGAATATTTTAAATGTTCAACTTTTTTTCTATACTATAGAAAGGGTGAGTTTGAGTGACAGTGTAGCACTATACCGAGGTTCTAATAATGTCGAGTACCAGTGAGAAGGTTGTACTCTGACTGCCGGTCATTTCTGGGTTTAGAAGATGTCCCTGTGCTGAGGGGGCCGGGAGATGTAAGAGCAGCGGGAACATGTGAGGATACATTTTGTGTGTGGAAATGTGTCTGATTATTTACTGTATATTCTTATCGAGACTGTTGTGAGGTTACATGTGCCCTTAGCGAAAAGAGTTACTTTACTGTTTACCCTTTGTGATAAAGTTGTGGGATTACCTTGGCCCTTAGTTGTGAGCAGTTACTCTATTGCCTTATCATAAAGAGGTGTCAATCTTTGCCACTTGACTTGTTTGGATAGGGTAATAGATGGGGTAGAGGTGGTATTTTAACCTATGCCCTTGTCTATGCTTTTCTTCAACCAGCAATGGTTGACCCACAGGATCTGGGGAAGGCAAATTGGATTTAGAAACTCCGCCACAAAGAATTCCACTAAAGGCACGCGCTTGGTCTTTTCATAAGGCTAGATTTATTCAGTATATATAATTGAGGCTTCTAGTTTTCTGATTTTTACAGATACATACAGACAGAAAACAATGTGTTTCCTGTCTGCATTTATTTTTAAAAGCGGAAAAATACTGGAAATGGTGCTTCGTGTGAGAAACTCTCCATGCTGTCTTTCTTGAATTCTAGGCAACAGCTGAGCAGGCAGACAGCATGGTTGGTTAAAACGCAGGATGAGATTTTCTTAAATACAAGCATATGTTAACATATATTTGTAGTATGATGCTAATATGTACCTGTGAGTGTAGTCTTTTGTTATATGTGGCTGCTTAGTTTGCTAAAAACGTGACAGGCATCCATGTTTGAGTGCACGTTGGGGAATATTATAAACACGGAAATATACCATTTTACATCTACATTTATTCTTGAAACGCAAAATAACTATGGATAAATACCAGTAAGATGGTCAAAACATAAATATGGATAAATACAGATGGAAATGTTAAAACAAATTATACCATAAAACCAAGAGCCCTAAATATAATTAACATTACTGTAGTAATGCAAGTCAAATTCAAAGAGCATACTCAAATAGCCAAATCATTAGATTCAGCAAAAGAGCGCTCTGCGCAGCAAGACAAGCGTGTGCTCACTGAGCCCGTGAACATTTGCCCAAGGCAAGTGTGCCTGTAAAATGAGCTAAGTGAGCTACTTGCCAATACATGTGATTCTTCTTATACTGCTTTGAACAGTACGAAACATTTAATTCCAAAACCAAGTACTGCAGTGTGCAGAGAACAAAGTTTTATGAATAGAGTGTGGGAAATGCTCAGGCAAAGTGCAATACGTGTGACAAGAAAGTACACTGTTTGTGTCACAATTGCATCTGCAGAGAAACAGCCCATAAGATAGACAATAAATCAGTGTAAGCTCGATCTGAATATATTGTTGACGGTGTTTCGATCCTTGTTCAATAATAGAATCAAGGCCATGAAAGAGGTGAAAAAGGACTAGAAATGTGTCCACTATCTCGGAGAACAATGGTCACATCTTTGTAATTATAGCAGAGAGTGCACATTTAAATAGTAAATTCTATCCTTTTTTTCAAAAACCAGAGATTTACAGAAAAAAATATATATGTTACTATTATGCATATTGTGTCAGTTAATTGCAGTGGCATGTACAGAAGCTGCCGTACATTGGTTGTATCTAGGAGAGCAAAAATAAAGAAAGGACTCATGTGCCAGGGGCCATGAAAGAGGTGCAAATAGGACTAGTAATTTGGCTGCTACCGTGAAGGTACATACGTGAATATGAAATGGCTATGGCAGGATACACACATTTGTAATTATAGGAGAATAAACACAGGGTTGTAATTGTAAATCCCATTGATATATTCAATAACCAGAGATTTTTTTTAAAAAGCACAAGTTATTAATATGCATATTGTCTCAGTTAACAGCAGCGACTTATGCAGAAGACACGTAATGATATTATATTAAAGAAGCTCAATCTCCCACTCTCTTGAGGCCTGAGTTTAAGCAGTCCACTCGCAGAAATCATTTAAATTTGTCTTTATTTATTTGCAGTGGAATGTTGCCACCTCTGCTGGGTGGAGTTTTCACTAAGATGACTTGCCATCGGAGACCCTCTTTGGCATGATGAGTCTATGAGAAATGCCAGGGGTGCTGAGATGACCTTGCACCATGGATGGCTCCTGTGTTGACTAATCCTAATGCGTATCGTCTGAGTTGTCTGCCCAATATACACAAGACCCCACAGACAAGTTATAGGATATATCACATTAGTGGTGTTGCAATTTGAGAACTGTTTTAATGTGTGGATCACATTGTCATGTCTCAATGGAAAAGCACCCAATGCTGCACTAAAATGTCCATTAATTAGCAGGATTCCCCATAGGTCACTGATGGTTCTCTCAGAATTATGGTGCGATAACGCTGCTCAAACTAGATGGTCTTTTAGGTTTTCTTCTTTGCGGAGTGCAAGATCATCAGCATTTAGCACATTCCAGTTCCTAAAAATACATTGCTTTGCCTTGCTTGAAATGAATGAGAAGGTGGTTACACAGATTACCTTGTCATCTTTGTCTTTCTTTTGAGGTGTTAATAAAGCCTCCCTTTTTAAAGATGATTTTACCAGCTTCTGTCTATCAGTTTCTGAGAAAGTGTTTCTGCTTCCTTGAAGAAATCTTGTTTGTATTTACACTTATGCTTCTGATTCTGAGGAATTGAGAAAATGGAAGAGCCCCACAATGCTTATGGGTGATCACTGGAATACGCAAAGAACGTATTTATTCTGTCAGTTTTTGGTATAAAGTGGTGCACTATTCACCTTATTCTGCTCTAATTAAAAGGTCAAGAAATTATATCTTGGGCTTGCTGCTTTGAGATGTGAAATGCAGTCTTTTGTAATTTGTGTTTTGGCATTCAATAGATGCGGACAGCTGGTTTTTGTCTCCTTGCCATATCAAGAAAATGACAGCAATATAATGTTTCCACTAAAGTATGTGTCTGTGGAAAGGACTGGTGTCAATAAGAAAGGTCTCTGATCCTATGTTGTTCGTAAAAATAATAGCAAGTTGGGAGCGAAAATCCCTCCTATTAATGTCCCTTTCGTCTGTTGGTAATAGTGACTGTCAAAAAGCAAAAATCTTTATTGTTAGCTCCAACTGGAGTAACTCTTTGATTAATTATGTGGATACTTGGTGATGCCTACGTCTCATATTTAATATTTTCTCTATAACTGTAATACTTCAGGGGGGTAATCACAAGGATCTATCGCCGAGTTAACGGCACTTTATCACAGCCAAAGTTGTGATAAACTTATTGTCCCAATCACAAGCTTGTGTTAACAGACCACAGCACCAGTTTACCCGCGATAGCAGCCGCAAAAAACATCGCCACCGATGACCCCTGCAACTATCGCTAATGAGATGCAGAGTAAGTGTTCCCGTGCAAAAAGCCGTGTCAACACCACTCCACAACTTTCACAACGACAAGCCAGAACTGTGATAAGAACACAAAACAGGCGATAAGGTGCGTTAGCAGCAGGAAAATAACACCTGTTCTGACCTGGTGCAAAGTCGGACCACAGCCTGCACCACAAAAGGGAGCCCAGCCCACAGCCACATCAGAAGGGCAACAGATGCCACGGAGCCACTGGACATGCGGTCGGACACCCGAGAGGTTCACAACCCCCACAGCCACCACCCCAGGACCCCAACACCAACCCAGACCCCCCCCCCCGGACCACCACAGAGGCTGCGCAAAGACAGTGGACCACCAGGAAGCGCACCAGCCTCACGGACCCAACACCTGACAATGTCATTGCCCACTACAGGCACAAAAGGACAACCATCCTACGCATCCTGACCAACAACACCCAACAGGCCAATGGCAACAACACAGTGGAGAACCAACAACCCACCACACACAAAGCTGCTGGCTGTTCTGCACCAGTTGGCCCCTGGAACCCCCCAACCAACACCCGCCAGAGTTGGAGGAGTCTCACAGCCAGTCACATCCAAGTCCCTCACACCTGTCCTGGACATCACCATCAGCCTGGTACTCCAGTCCCTATACGTCCAACACAATGTGCAGGATCCGCTGGAGACCAAGCAAGGACCATACCCCATAGCTGGATGCACGCACGCGTTGGGGGCAATCCACAGCACACGTCATACCTGTGCCCCCTGGTGACACAGCACACAATCACCACAACAGAAAGCACACGTCTCTCATCAATGTGCAGGCAACATCCCAACACCGTCAAACCTCCACCAATGTAGCCTCCAAATACCCAGCCACTGTGCATGGCCCCTTCATCCTCCGACAGTCCAGCAGCAACCAGCGTTCCCAGGATGGCAGCATGGGAAATGCACAGTCCCTTGGAAAGTTCCAAATGAACACCCCACTCACCTAAACTCCACAACCATGCAACTCACAACCCTGGCAATGCACACGTCACAAAATCACAACCAACATGCAAAACAACATGCCCACCCACCAGACACGACAGAACAACTCACAATGGCAACATGGGCAAGCCGTGAACATGAGCCATCAATGGCATGGCACCTCAGCCACACACTAGCCCAATGTGGGGAGAGGTGGCAACCAGGCATGTGTGAAGGATGCAGGAGAACCATGATTGGAAAAGTACACAATGCCAAGAGTGGCAGAGATGTGCTGGACAGACCGCAGTATGCAGAACACACCCATATCCATGGCGACATACACCTTTGGTGTATGGAGTGTAATGGACAGTGGACGCAACCATGTCACCCCAGCCAGTGGGGGAATTCGTGAAATAGTTGCCTGTTACATCCCACCCCCATAAGTGTGAGCGGAGTGGGATGGCCCGGCGTACGCTAGGCCAGCATAGGGGTGTGAATAAAAAGCACGTAGCCCTGGGCGTGGTCCTCTTCCAGAAAGCCCAACGTCTCTGCCAGGGTGCCGCCTCTCACCACGCCACAAGACCGACACCGTCCCCCTGAGCGGAGTTGCCTGCAATCCTGTGCGCCTGCCACAACCCGGCCTGCTGCACCCTGAACCCGTCAGGCCCGCCCCTGCGCAGCCAGGCCACACTGATCACCTTCCGACACCGGCGTGTGTTAAGGAGGGCCCACCACGTGCCAGCACAAGCTCCAAGTCCGAGGCCCGCGACCTTGACAGCCTCTCAAACCATCACGGCCTCCACAACACAGGCCCGCTTTACTCCTTTCTCATTGACGTACTCTACTGCCGACTCCGGACTACACCACGGTCAAGTAGGTCACACATTTGGAACTGAGTCTTGATTACACCATGGCAGTGAATAATATTTAAGGCAGAGTTCATGTCACTATACTCCCTTCGATGTGGTGCCACCAAGTCTGTGCATAGCATTACAACCACACATGTCTGTGGGCCTACGCGGACTACTGCCCTTGGCCAATGCTGTGCAAGAGTAGGACACAGAATTGGAACTGAACACCAATTATTCAAAGGCAGAATGCATATCATCGCACGCAAGGCGAGGCTGACGTGTTGCAGTCCAGAGGGAATTGGATCATCGTTACGCAGGTGATCGAACACTACTGACAAACGCCCTGGTGTCACTAACTCTGTGCACCGTGAGCCAACGACAGGTGGGTGTGGGCCACTGCTGACCGCTGCCTCCGGCCTACATTGTGGTCCAGTAGGTCACAGAGTCTTGATTTAGCGATGGCGGAGTTCATATCAGTGCACCGGCATCATCGCAGACTGCATCCCCTCTCAGCACTGGTGCCACTAAGTCTGCTTCCCGACATTCATGGACACTCTCTGGTCGTACATTCATGGCGTCTGAGTCTATGGACTAGGGGCTGGTTTTCATCCTCATATAGCTCACACCGAATTGGAGGTGAAAACGAGGCTGTCGCTTTCAACTCCACCATTTGCTGCCTCTGGATAACATCAGACCTTCCGCATAATGCCCTGGAGGACACCTTCCTCTGTCCTCCACAAGACTCTGCCACATTCACCTTCGACATCTATGAGGACCCGCTCACTGCGCGTGGACCTACCTCAGTGCATCGGAAGTCACCGTCCCGTGGCAGGATGCCTGTGCCGGCCGTTGTGCATCCGGAGCCACTAACTCTGTGCTGGTCAGGTCCGGGACCCCTTCTTCTGAGATATTGGATGGCCTCTGAAGCGATGGCCCTAGGGTCATTGACACCAGGTGTCTGTGGCCCTGCGCTGTCCGCTGCGTACGGCCTCAACTGCGGGCCCCCAGGCCTCACACACCAAATCAAGTCCTGACCGGCCCGGACATCGCATCACCGCAGGAGGCACACACCACCACCGCCAGGACCACCTCCAACCGCCATCTGTCAGAGTCGAAACGGTGGTCCTGACAGACTTACAGAGTTGCTAACACCTGTCTTGGATGCCATCATCAGACTGATACCCTGTTAGGCACTCCAGCTGCCACTGACTCAGTGCCCGGCAAGCCATTGTCCGTTACTGATTGAGTTTTGTGCTGTGGAGAGTGTTAGACGGCGACCTCAGAGGAGCCCGGAAAGGGGTCCTGACTACCCTGAGACCCACCCTCGAAGTATCGTAGCCGGGCACTGGCGGGAGATTCCCCAGGGGGAGGAATCTCGCAACTAGGATCGTACTCCTGGCACCACACGACACAGAGTGACCACACTGGGCATTCTCAGAAAACAAGCTTTATCAAATAGGTATCACTGCAAATATGTACAAGGTGAGCACGGGCTCAAGAGTCTCGGAAAGGTAGGGGGTAGCGGGACAGTCTCTGGTAACGGTTCAAAGCGGGGACGTATCCGGCGCACAGCTCACAATCCTCGAGCTGGGGGATACGTGGACGGAGTCGGGGTCCGGCGGGACCGTGAGAGTCTGGGGGAGCCGCGAGTCACTCAGCGGGCTCAGGTACAAGTTCGGAGGTCTTACGATCTTCAAGGAGCCGCGAGTCACTCAGCAGGGCTCAGGTGCAAGTTCGGAGGTCTTACGATCTTCAGGGAGCCGCGAGTCACTCAGCAGGGCTCAGGTACAAGTTCAGAGGTCTTACGATCTTCAGGGAGCCGCGAGTCACTCAGCAGGGCTCAGGTACAAGTTCGGAGGTCTTACGATCTTCAGGGAGCCGCGAGTCACTCAGCAGGGCTCAGGTACAAGTTCGGAGGTCTTACGATCTTCAGGGAGCCGCGAGTCACTCAGCAGGGCTCAGGTGGGTTCAGGTTCCAGGAGCCGCGACCACGTCGGCAGGCTCTCGTTGTTCCAGCGTCGATTCTGCCGGACAGTCTCAGAGCACCCCTTGTTATAGGTCGACCCCTCTTTGATGTCCGGAGTCTGTGCAGGCAGGGGTCTTGTCACCTGGGGGCCGCTCATCGGGGTTTCCTGCTATTGTCTTTTGATCCTTTCAGGGCCGGGTCGGGAGGAGTCCCAGACACCCAGCAGGCACGGAGCCAGCCCGCAGGGAGGCCGGAGGGCCGATCGAAACCCATCGTCCCAGGGGAGTTCAGAGGTGCGATAGAAACTGCTCCTCCCTCTCGCATCCCCTGGAAGCGTGATGTCCTCCAGCCGGAGTGGCGCCTCGAGGCCCGGGTCGCGCTGGGGCCGGGCGGCCATCTTGTTGCATGGAGTGGGCACGCGGGCCCGGGGTGGCCGAAAGGAGGGAGGCCATGGACGGGGATGTCCGGGTGGGAAGGGTCGGCTGGGCCGTGTGCTTGGGCTGCAGGTACCAGGTTTCGGTGGTGCGGGGGCACGGAGGGCCATTCTACGAGGCCGGGTCCAACACGCGTCCCCCCCCAGCTGAAAGCCGGAGAGAACTGCCCATCACCTTGGGGGTTCTCTTTGCTGAGGCGGAAGAACCGGGAGAGGCCGTCAGCGTTGGCGTGGTCCGTACCAGGGCGGTGTTCTACGGTGAAGTCCATTCCCTGGAGGGAGATTGACCACCGCAGTAGCTTGGGGTTCTCTCCTCGCATCTTCATGAGCCATCGCAAGGGCCGATGGTCAGTTTGGACTCTGAAATGAGTGCCGAATAGGTAGGGTCGTAGTTTTTTGAGTGCCCAGACCACGGCAAAGGCTTCGCGCTCTATGGTGCTCCACCTCTGTTCTCGGGGCAGCAGCCGCCGACTGAGGAAGGCGACGGGCTGGTCTAGGCCTTGATCATTCACTTGGGACAAGACGGCCCCAATACCATGCTCGGAGGCATCGGTCTGGACTATGAACTCCTTGGTGTAGTCGGGAGCCTGGAGGACGGGGGCAGTGCACATGGCCTTTTTCAGAGCATCGAGAGCTTCCTGGCAGGCAGCCGTCCACTGCACCTTCTTTGGCTGCTTTTTAGACGTGAGTTCAGTGAGAGGGCCGACCAGGCTGCCATACCCCCGAATGAATCGGCGGTAGTAGCCCGTGAGCCCCAGAAAGGCTCGGACCTCCGTTTGGGTGATGGGTGGTTCCCATGCCAGGATGGCGTCGATCTTTGGCTGTAGAGGGGCGACCTGGCCACTCCCGACTTGATGCCCCAGGTAGACTACGGATCCTTGCCCGATCTGGCACTTGCTGGCTTTTACGGTGAGGCCTGCCTGGCGCAGGGCTGTTAGCACCCTCCGGAGGTGCTGGAGGTGCTCACTCCACTCTGAACTGAAGACAGCGATGTCGTCCAGATAGGCCGCGCTGAACTGTTCTAGCCCGGCCAGGACCCTATTCACCAGTCTCTGGAAAGTGGCCGGGGCATTTTTCATCCCGAAGGGCATCACGCGGAAGCGGTAGTGCCCATCGGGGGTGGAGAAAGCAGACCGCTCCTTGGCCCCTTCGGTGAGCGCAATCTGCCAGTATCCGCAGGTGAGGTCGAAAGTGCTGAGGAACCGGGCGGCCCCTAGGCGGTCAATGAGTTTGTCGGCTCGCGGAATGGGGTGGGCATCGGCTCGGGTAATGTCATTGAGCCCCCGGTAATCCACGCAGAACCGGAGCTCGGGGGCGACACCGGGGGCCGCTGCCTTCGGAACTAGGACCACGGGGCTGGCCCAGGGACTGTCAGAGGGCTCGATCACCCCCAGGGTTAACATCTTCGAGACTTCAGCTTGAATGCAGGACCGGACCCGGTCAGGAACCCGGTAGGCTCGGTGTCTCACCGGCGGGCTGTCCCCGGTGTCCACATCGTGAACACACCAGTTGGTGACCCGGGGGGTCAGGGAGAAGAGGTCGGAAAATTGTCTGAGGAGCTGGCGGCAGTCCGCTTGTTGCTGGGTAGTGAGGGCTGGGGAGAGGTTCACCCCCTCCACGGAGCCATCCTGCTCCTTGACACACAGGAGGTCCGGGAGGGGATCCGACTCATCTTCGGCCCCTTCATCGGTGGCCAGCAGGAGGCTCAGTTCTGTCCGCACGAAGTGAGGCTTGAGGCGGTTCACGTGCAGGACCCGGAGGGGATCCCGAGGCGACTGGACGTCCACCAAGTAGGTGACTTGACTCTTCCTCTCAACCACTTTGTAGGGCCCAGTCCATCGGTCCTGGAGGGCGCCAGGCTTCACGGGGGCCATGACCCACACCTGCTGGCCCGGCTGGAACTCGACCAGAGTAGCATTCTGGTCGTACCAGCGCTTCATTTCTTCTTGACTCGCCTCCAGGTTGGCCTCGGCCAGTTCTCGGAACCTCCTGGTCTGGTTCCGGAGGGCCAGGACATATTGGAACACATCTCGGGGGGTGGTCTGGGGCGCTGCCTCCCACCCTTCCTTAACCAAACTGAGGGGACCTCGGACGGGGTGCCCATAGAGTAATTCAAAGGGGCTGAACCCTAAGGACTTCTGGGGGACCTCCCGGTAAGCGAACAAGAGGCAGGGGAGCAGGACGTCCCACTTACGCCGGAGGGGCTCTTCTAGGCCAGCGATCATCCCTTTCAAAGTCCTATTAAACCTTTCTACTAGGCCGTTCCCTTGGGGATGGTACGGGGTGGTGAACTTATAGGACACCCCACATTGTTGCCACAGGGACGTCATATACCTTGATATAAAATTAGTTCCGCGATCGCTCACGACCTCGCGGGGGAAACCCACCCTGGAAAAGATCCCCATCAGGGCCCGGCCCACCACGGGGGCCGTAATGGTGCGTAGGGGAATAGCCTCCGGATAGCGGGTGGCGTGGTCTACTAGGACCAAGATGAAACGGTGACCTTGGGAGGTGGGGGGGTCCAGTGGCCCCACGATGTCGATTCCGACTCGTTCGAAGGGGGTACTGACGACCGGGAAGGGTTGGAGGGGAGCCTTGCGCTTCCCCCCACTCTTCCCACTGGCCTGGCACGTGGGGCAGGACTTGCAGTGTGCCTCTACCGCTGCTTTCATCTTAGGCCAATAAAAATGGGTCACGAGACGGCTGTAGGTCTTGTCCTGACCCAGGTGGCCGGCGAGGGGGACGTCGTGGGCTAAGCCCAGAAGGAAATCTCGGAAGCGGAGGGGTACCACCAGTACCCATCCGGATCCCAGCTCCACCGACTTCTGCTCACTATACAGGATGTTATTCTCCCAATAGATTCGGTGCGTTCCGGTCTGGTCACCTGCGGCTTGGCCCTCGGCCTGGCGCCGCAGCCCGACCAGGGAAGGACAGGTGGCTTGCTCCTGGCAAAATTCTTCCCGGGTGGGCCCGCCCTCGTGGCGCCAATGGGCCAACTCGGGTAGATCCCCCAACTCGGGGACCGGGGCGGGGTCGGATGGTGCGGGTTCGTCGCTGGCGACGGACCCTTCCGATGGGGGAACGGGAGGACCCTCGGCGGGGACGGTACTGGTTTCTTTGACCGGGGGGCTCTCGACTTCTCTCCGGGGAGTGAGTCGGGCTGTCATAGATCGGGTGGTGGCACACACCCACTCGGGGAGTCCCATCATTCCTAGGTGGGCCTTGCGCTCTACGTGCTTCCAGGGAGAACTCTCCAGGTCGTTCCCTAGGAGGCAGTCGACTGGCTGGGAGGTTCTTACGGCCACCTTGAGTTTACCTATCACCCCTCCCCACTCAAATGGCACCAGGGCTACCTGACACATACTTTCCCTATTGTCTGCGGATATTACGGGGCAAAAGACATTGGGGAGGATCTGCTCCTCGGGGACTAGGTGCCTGAGGACACCGGTGATACTGGCCCCGGTGTCCCGCAGGGCCTCTACCTGGTGGCCATTGATCTTGACGAGCTGCCCATATTTCTGTGTGTTGGAGGGTAGGAGGCTACCAGGGATCATTTCCCTATCTCCCAGGGATACTAGGGCCATCGCGGCGGGTTCCCACTCCTCGGCTTCCCCAACCTCCTCCCCCAGGGCTACGTTGGCTATCTGTCTTGCAGGGGGGACTTGGGTGGCCATGGGACACTCTGGGTCATTGGCGTAGTGCCCGGGTTTCTGGCAACGGAAGCATGTGACGGTCACCCGGTGTCCCCGTCTCCCAGGGGGCCCGGTCACTAGTGGAGGGGGCGCCGGGTAAGGTGGAGGTGGTGTCTTCGGGGGGCTAGGCTGGGACTCTCTCGGCCCTCCCTGGTTCCCTCCTCCTCTCTGGCGGGGTGGTCCCTGACTGGCTCGGGGGTACTCTCCTACCATGCCCCGGGAGACCCGGGTGTTGGTCCAGCGGTCGGCCTCCACAGCCAGCTTCCGGGGATCTGTGAGCTTGCTATCCAGCAGATGTTGACGTAGCTCTATGAAGCAGTTCGCAGCCAGATGTTCCCATAACAGGAGATCAGTGAGTTCGGCAAGGGTGGTGACTTTGCTGCCCTTGACCCACCCATCGAAGGCCCGACTAAAAAAGTTTACATACTCCACCCAGGTGGTGCCCGGGATCTTCCTGCAGTCCCGGAACCGTTGGCGGTACATTTCTGGGGTGAGGCCGTATCTTGTGAGGAGAGCCTCTTTCATGTGGCTGTAGGAGGTCTGGAGGGAGAGGGGTAGGTCGAGCAGGGTGTCCCTTCCTTCGCTCAGAAACCGCCCCCACAACCCCGCCCCCCAGTCCTTCTGTGGGATCCGATGGGAGGTCATGGCGACCTCGTAGGCCCGAAACCATTGCTGAATGTCATCGTTTTTATAATATTCCTTGACCACATCCTTGGGGATGTGGACCTTCTGTTCCGCTGGGGGGGCCGTCTCTCGGTTTCCCGAGGGCCTCCCGTCCTCATTTCGGTCCTTGAGCTCGAGTTCCTTTAAGCTGCGTTCGTGCTCCAGTTGGAGCTTCCTTCCTTCGTGCTCCCGTTGGAGCTTCTTTTCTTCCAGTTCGCCTTGTACGCGCATTTGCTCTACCGCTAGCTTTTTCTCCGCTAGCTTCAATTCGCCCTCGATTTTGAGTTTGGCTAACTCGAGTTCATGACTGCGGCTTCTCTCTCTGTCCGCGAGTTCTTCCGGGGATAGGCCCCCGTCTGGAACTATGCCTCGCACCTGATTGTCGTTGCTTTCACTTGGAGGGGGTTCGGCTTCGTCGGGGCGCTCTCCCGTGCCTTCCGGGCGGGAGGCCCCGGTCTCCACCCAAGTTTTCAGTGCTTTCTGCAAGTCTTCCTTAGTGTTGAGGCCAGTGGTAGCGATTTTAAGTTCTTTGCAAAATTGCTTTAGCTCTTTGTGTGTGTATTCTTCTAGATGCTCCACCTGGAACACTCTGTTGGCGTTGGTTTCTGCGGAGCTCATGGCGCTTCCTTCTGCCATCTTTGTTGGTCGTGCGTCCGTTGTTCACTGTACGATCTCTAGGTGATGGGCCCGAATCCCGTCGCTTGCCACCAATGTTAGACGGCGACCTCAGAGGAGCCCGGAAAGGGGTCCTGACTACCCTGAGACCCACCCTCGAAGTATCGTAGCCGGGCACTGGCGGGAGATTCCCCAGGGGGAGGAATCTCGCAACTAGGATCGTACTCCTGGCACCACACGACACAGAGTGACCACACTGGGTATTCTCAGAAAACAAGCTTTATCAAATAGGTATCACTGCAAATATGTACAAGGTGAGCACGGGCTCAAGAGTCTCGGAAAGGTAGGGGGTAGCGGGACAGTCTCTGGTAACGGTTCAAAGCGGGGACGTATCCGGCGCACAGCTCACAATCCTCGAGCTGGGGGATACGTGGACGGAGTCGGGGTCCGGCGGGACCGTGAGAGTCTGGGGGAGCCGCGAGTCACTCAGCGGGCTCAGGTACAAGTTCGGAGGTCTTACGATCTTCAAGGAGCCGCGAGTCACTCAGCAGGGCTCAGGTGCAAGTTCGGAGGTCTTACGATCTTCAGGGAGCCGCGAGTCACTCAGCAGGGCTCAGGTACAAGTTCGGAGGTCTTACGATCTTCAGGGAGCCGCGAGTCACTCAGCAGGGCTCAGGTACAAGTTCGGAGGTCTTACGATCTTCAGGGAGCCGCGAGTCACTCAGCAGGGCTCAGGTACAAGTTCGGAGGTCTTACGATCTTCAGGGAGCCGCGAGTCACTCAGCAGGGCTCAGGTGGGTTCAGGTTCCAGGAGCCGCGACCACGTCGGCAGGCTCTCGTTGTTCCAGCGTCGATTCTGCCGGACAGTCTCAGAGCACCCCTTGTTATAGGTCGACCCCTCTTTGATGTCCGGAGTCTGTGCAGGCAGGGGTCTTGTCACCTGGGGGCCGCTCGTCGGGGTTTCCTGCTATTGTCTTTTGATCCTTTCAGGGCCGGGTCGGGAGGAGTCCCAGACACCCAGCAGGCACGGAGCCAGCCCGCAGGGAGGCCGGAGGGCCGATCGAAACACATCGTCCCAGGGGAGTTCAGAGGTGCGATAGAAACTGCTCCTCCCTCTCGCATCCCCTGGAAGCGTGATGTCCTCCAGCCGGAGTGGCGCCTCGAGGCCCGGGTCGCGCTGGGGCCGGGCGGCCATCTTGTTGCATGGAGTGGGCACGCGGGCCCGGGGTGGCCGAAAGGAGGGAGGCCATGGACGGGGATGTCCGGGGTTGGTGCGGGTGTCCGGGTGGGAAGGGTCGGCTGGGCCGTGTGCTTGGGCTGCAGGTACCAGGTTTCGGTGGTGCGGGGGCACAGAGGGCCATTCTACGAGGCCGGGTCCAACAGAGAGGTTGCGCAGCGATGTCACCTCAAGCAGTGTGGGAGACCTGGGACATTGATGAGGAAGATGATGCAGGTGTAACACACCCCACTGCATCTGCATCAGGAATATCTCAAAAGGACACAATCCGAGAGTTTTTCTTCACATGGGCGTGCTCAGCTGTAGTGCGCAGACCTCAGTGCGCTGCAACTCACGGACACTTTTTTGTGTTTTTTTGTGTTTTTTCTGTTTGCTCATTGTGTGTCCTCTGGACTTACTCAGGCTACCTCCATGATGCTCCACAGTTGTCCCTGTGATGCTGGTGTTGTCTGTTTATGTATTCATTGTGTTAACTGTTGTATTTGTTGCCATCACCAACAACTCCCTGAGGGCTGGCTTGCACCCACCCCACACACATCCAGCACAGGCGTCACTGTACATGTGGCCCTGCCAATAAAGGGGCTGGGCGCACGTGGCCGTAGCCAGTTAAACATCATGTCTGCGTGTGTCCCTGTGGTCTTGTTGTATGCATGGGGGCCCAGGGCCCTATGACATTACCTTGTGCTGTGTACAGCAGATGCAGGCATGTCACCGCAGGCATCGGGGTGGAGCTTGGACATGTAGCTTTGTCGTCATCCACTCAATTTGTAAGGGTAGTGGCCTGGGCCGTAGTACGGAGAGCCAATGTGGGTGTGTGACTGATATGTGCGGGCCCCTGGGCGTGGTTCTGTACTGGGAATGTGCATCTGCATGTGTCTCTATGGCAGTGTGGGTCTCCGTTGTGGGGTGTGAGTGGTCCCTGAAGGGTAATAGACACCATCGTATGTGATCTAGTTCACCTTCCATGGGTTCGGAGCCCACCTACACCTGTTGGCCCACCTCCTTTTGGTGTGCTGACACATGGCATTGGGGTATCATGTGTGGGTGGGTGAAGTGTCGTGAGAAGGCTTGCTTGCGGGTGCTTCCTGCTGTGTGGTCTGTATCAAGCTCTGTGTTCTCCTCTAAGTAGCTTGGCTGCCCGGGTCCTGGTAGTGGGTTGCGTGGGATATCCATGGGCTGTTGTAGGGCGTCGGTGTCGAAGGTGTGATGGTCCTCTCCGGCATCACAGATGTGTTTTCTTCTGTGCTCTGCTGGAGATGTTTTGTGCCCCTCGGCAATGTGAAGGGGAGATGCAGGTTGACATTGTGTTTACATGTATGTTGGCGCATTGTACTGGTTTACATGCAGGCTGTATGACAATGTACATTGTGACTGTTTGGGAGGTGCTGGATTCTTCTGCAGGACAGTGTACATTTGGATTACATGACGGATGTGAGGTCGTACGCGTACATTTCCATTTCGCAGTTTCCAGCTCTTCAGATGTAGTAGGCATGTTTCTGTGCATGTACGGAGCCCGTTGTGTCCTCTTTTCTGCGGCGTCGGCTTTGCGCATTGTACCACGTTGTCGTCAATGTGGGTGTGCTGTTCTTGCTATGTGTGTGTGCTGCATTGTGCCAAGGGGATCAGGGACATGATCCTGGTGATTGTGGGTGTGCAGTGTGCTACACCTCGTTGTGCATGTGTCCCATTGTGCCCATCTCTCCCCGTCCCCCCAGTCCCTGGTAGTTACTCACCCTGTTGATGTTGTGTCAGGTCCTCTTGAGCTGTGTCCGTACTCGCTACTCCTTGTACCGTCTCCACACTGATGACTGTGGCCTCGGTTTCCTCCAGCTCCTCCTGTGGCGCAGGACTGCCACCCCCTGTCGCCGTTGCAGCCTTCCTGTTGGCAGTGGGGTTGTGCCTGGTTTAGGTTGTCACATCATGCCAGCGCCTCTTGGCCTCCTCAATTGGTCTCCTCGGCACTCCGACTGCATTCCAGGTGGTCTACTTGTGGGTAAGTTGCTGCTAGTGTTCTGTCACCTCCGTGACGCTGATCTGGTTTCTCTGGGGACTGCACCCCGTCTTCCTCTCCCTCTTCTCCTCAGCCATCCCCGTCCCCGTTGTTCCTTGCTGGTGTTCTGTGGGGGTTGTGGGGTTCGCGTTGGCCTCTGAGCTGGGTCAGGGTGCATCCATGCTGCTACGTGCTTTGGCTTGATTCTGTTGTGTTGTTTCTGTGGTTTTTATGGTGCATTTTCCCGCCAGATCCGTGGGATTTGCAAGCCTGTGGCTGGTTTTCGCTACTTTTTGTACCACGATTGGCCTCATCTCATGATTTTTTGTGTTCGCGTTTCGCATTTCTGTGGCATGCCGTTGATTTTTGCGCGGCCATTTGACATGTTATCTGGTGACTATCGCATGCTACTGCCGCGTTGTGAATACTTGGTTGGCACAGCGTAATTTTCCCGCGATAGGCTGCAATGTTGAATGTTGCATTAAACTACTCTCGCGGTAGTTATCACATGTTCTTGTGAATATACACCTCAGTCTGGAGGATGTTGGTGTAGAGAGATTCAATATTCAGGGTTACCAAGATGGATTATTGTATTTTGCCAATTTTTGATTTACTATTTTCATTTGCGTTCCATGTTTGTCTGTTTTTTCTTTATGTATGTTTCTATATGTATCACAGTGTTTTAATTACTCAGGCCTACATTGCATCTGTCCTGATGATGATCCTATTATTCGAATAAGGATCTAAACGCCATCAACAATGTATTCAGATCCAGCTTGCATTGACTTACTGTTTGTCTTATGGGCTGTATCTCTTCAAATACAATTGTGACACAAGCAGTGTACTTTCTTGTCACACGTATTACACCTTCGTCTGAGCACTCCCCTCACTGTATTCATGTCACTTTGTTCAGAGTACACTGCAGTACTTGGTTTTGTAATTTTATTTATGGATGGTTTATTATATATTAAAAACATTGTTTTGATTTGCATATGTTGTTTAGCATTTTGTGTTACCTTTTCTACCTATGGACCACTGTTGTTTCATAACATTTAATAATGCATAACAATTTGTCAGCAATAGAACAGGAACCAAGATGTTACATGAAAATAAAAGCCTTTTCTCTTGATTTGCATCTGGACGCTTGTATCTTTAAAATACAAATGCACTATAATTTGCTGTGCGATTATTCATTATTCATGTAATGTTTCCACCAGAAGTAAAATAACAACTTCAAAATATATCTCTTTAATTAATTTCTTCGCACAATATTTTTCTTGCATGCATTTAATGCTGTAAGGAAGTACCACATAATATAGCAATGAGAACATTTGGACTGTTTTCAAAACACACTGCATACTTTGTCCTTGTAATGTTACATCTTATTAGCTAGGGAAAGATACAACAGACCAGCAAGCCAGGCACATGAAAACTAATTCACAATATTTTTTTATTTTACAAAGAAAGAAATGCATACACATTTGTTTGATAACTAGCTTCTTCACCCTCCTGGATAGGGATGGGAATTTGCCCTTTTTGGGAAAGGATGTGTTTGTTTTGAGAGCATTCCATTGTTTTCTCCTCAAGTTTCTTTTTAATTGCTGCCGCACTATTGCACTTTGTTCATGCCCTCACCTTGCTTCTTTGCACATTGCCTTGGCTTCCCTGGTCCGCCGCGGCTTCATGCCGATTGAAGCGGAGGGCAGCCCACCCGTAGCTGGCACTTCCAGGTCTTCACTTCCTTCTGGTTAGCACTCTAGTGTCCAGGGGCACCTATTTAGGTGCAGGCTGGAGCGTACGCGCAGCAGTCTTCTACTGCTGCGAGGTTAAGCTTTGTTCAAAGCCACCAGGTTGCTACTGCCTATACTGCCGGCATTTAGACACTCGCCGGTTCGATTATTTTAACTCTTTTAGTGTTGATACTTTTGTAATATGTTTTTATTGTTGCCGCACTATTGCACTTTATTCATGCCCTCACCTTGCTTCTTTGCCCATTGCCTTGGCTTCCCAGGTCCGCCGCGGCTTCACACGTATTGAAGCGGAGGGAAGACCACCCATAGCCGGCACTTCGGGGGCTTCACTTCCGCCCCTGTTAGTGCGCTAGTCTCCAGGGGCACCTATTTAGGTGCAGGTTGGAGTGCGTGTGCAGCAAAGGCGCCGCTGGCGCACCAAAGTTATGCCTAAGGCAAGCCCGTCTGCGCCCGTCCGTGCCTGGTCCAGGTCTAGGGCCAGGACCCCTGGCCCTTACACTAAAATCAAGCCCAGACTTAATTATTCAGGGGAGAGCCTTCGGGCGCTTTGGCAGCCCAGGGGTAAGTCATGTAATATATTTACCTGCGAAGAGCTACTAAGAACAGAACATCCTCAATGCTCAGAATGTCTCATCAAAATCCCGAGGAGCTTTCAGCTGATGCAGAAACCCGATATAAACGTGGTCAATTCTGGCACGCGTAATATAGAACTTCAGTTAGCGCTCATCAATGCTAGGTTGTTGATTAAACATAAGTATGAGATTGCGGACTTTATCATTGACAATGAGTTCGATGCCTTGTTTGTCACGGAAACCTGGAGCGAAGAAACATCTGATCCTGATTTTAATATCGCTGTTCCTCATGGGTACAAAGTGTTTAGACATGACAGACAACTAAAAAAAGGTGGGGGGCTTGCGCTAATTCACATGAGCGAACTTATATCACGCTGCTCAATATTATCCTCATCTGACTGCAATGCCCTCCTTTTTAAAATGACTCCTCTCGAACAAGAAACATTCAAAGGAGTATTGATTTATCGTCCACCAGACCCAAGAAGTAGCTTCCTGAATAACTTCCATCCTTTATTAGAATTAGGTATTCAATCTAGATGCTTTACTATTTTGGGAGATATGAATTTCCATTTGGAAACATTAGCTGACAGAGCTAAGCAGGAGATTCTCGATATTACATCAGAGCTAGGACTCTGACAGCTTGTACAATACCCCACTCATCAAGCAGGACACACTTTAGATGGTCTTTTTACTAATAACACTGCCATTTCCATTCGATCCATTCTCCCTCTAACTTGGTTTGACCACCATGCTATCCTATTCAGCTACAATTTGCCTAGATCCAATATTACTAATATGTCTAGCAACAAGTCTATTGGGAGATCTTGGCATACAATTGACCTGTGCTTACTGGAAAGCCAGTTAGTACAAAGTCAACCAGATCTGGAATTGGAAGAAGAGGTCTCAGCCAGAAATTCCACTACCTGGCTGGAGTCCAATTTTTCCAAATTAGCACCTGTTACAGTGACTAATAAAAATAGAAAGACCCCCTCTGCCCCCTAATTCTCTGAAGCCCTAAGATTAGATAAACAAGCCTGTAGGAAGCAAGAAAGAATTTGGCGGAAAAACTATGAAGCACCAGAAAAAGATCAGGATAGATCGATGCTGGCAGACTATAAGAAAAAGTTAATTGCTGAGAGGAGCCAACAGTTTACGTTGCAAATAGAGAAGGTGGGTAATTCCAGCAAGGAACTTTTTAAGATCATAAATAACCTGACTACAGCTAGAAAGGACGATGCCGCCAATTGTAACCAAGATTTCTGCAACACACTTGCCCAATCTTTTAAATCAAAGGTGTGTCAAATATATGATCAGTTTGCCAATCACAAATCAAACGTTAATGTTACAGAACAGGAAGCTAGAGTCAAAACGTTGTTTTTAAACTTTACCCCTACTTCTTCAGCTCAAATAGCTACGCTTCTTTCAATGACCAAATCAGGGTCCCCGGATGATCCCTGTCCTCCCAGGATCCTTCACAACATCAGCCATCTAATTAGCCCACAGCTATCTAGCATGTTCAATCAGATGCTTTCGCAAGGACTTTTCCCAACCATGTGAAAACAGGCCTGTATTTTGCCGCTCTTAAAAATTTCCAATTTTGACATAATGGACCCAGCCAACTAACTTCCTATTGGGAGGCTCCCGCCTCCCGTAAAAATTGTTGAGAAAATAATAAATGTTGAACTCTCCACCTTTATTTCAGACAATTAAATCCTAGACCAGAGTCAGTTTGAATTAAGCATGTCATAGCACCGAGACAGCTCTGATAAAGACCACTGAGGAAATTTGCATTGCGCTGGATGGCGGAGGGTCGGCGGCCCTTATTCTCCTTGACCTGTCCGCGGCGTTTGATACCGTGGACCATACATTTCTGGTCGAACGACTAAAGACCATAGGTATAGGAGGAAAGGCTCTTTCCCTTTTAACGTCGTTCTCATCAGATAGAACACAAACAGTTTAACTAGGCAATTTTAAATCTGCACCTTTTGTCTTGCCTTGTGGGGTACCGCAGGGCTTCTCGTTGAGCCCTACACTTTTTAATATTTATGTTTCTGAACTGGCGCCTCTGATTAGAAGTTTTGATCTAATTCCCACCTCTTATGCCAACGACACCCAGTTGGTTATCTCAACAGTAGACAAGGATGTTAATATTCCATCAAACTTCATGACTGTATGGTCACTCTGAGCAACTGGATGAGTAGGCACTGCTTGAAGTTGAACTCAAGCAAAACTGAGGTGGTGTTGTTTGGAAATCTCTTTCCACTATGGTCGCCAGCTTGGTGGCCAGACACCCTTGCCCCCCCCCTCCTACACCAGTAGCCAAAGCTAAATATTTTAGGGGTCATCATAGATGAGAAACTCAATTTTAAGACTCAGATTTCTAAGGTGGTGTCTTCCTCATTTTTCACCATTAGAACTTTAAGTAAGATTCTCCCATTTATCCCTAAAAATACCAGAAAAACGGTATTGACCTCCCTGGTTTTATCGAAATTGGGTTACTGCAATGGCCTATATATCAACCTTCAATCCAACCTACTCAGAAAACTGCAAGCGGTACAAAATGCCGCCGCTAGACTAGTTCTGGATGTTCCCAAATACCAGCCCATTAGGGCAGGGATTCAGGAACTGCATTGGCTGCCAATTGGCTAGCGTGTTAAATTCAAGGCTCTCTGCATCACACATAAGGCACTTTACAGAGAAGGCCCACAATTTCTTTGGGACTCTTTCAGCTGGTATTCTCCAAATAGACCGTTACGCTCGGCCAATGCCTACCTGATGCCCAACTCCAGATTTAAACGGAAAAACTCAATCAATCAATCAATCATGGAACTTATATCGCGCACTACTCACCCGTAAGGGTCTCAAGGCGCTTGGGGAAGGGGGTCTGCTACTGCTCGAACAGCCAGGTCTTGAGCTGTTTCCTGAAGGCCAGGTGGTCCTGGGTCATCCGCAGGTGGACGGGTAGGGAGTTCCAAGTCTTAGCTGCCAGGTAGGAGAATGACCTTCCTCCAGCGGTGGCTCTCTGGATGCGAGGGACGACGGCGAGGGCGAGGTTAGCGGAACGTAGCCGGCGGGTGGGCGTGTAGAAGGTGAGGCGGCTGTTGAGGTACCCTGGGCCTAGGTCGTGGAGGGACTTGTGTGCGTGGGTGAGGAGTCTGAACGTGATCCTCTTGTTGACCGGGAGCCAGTGCAGGTCTCTCAGGTGGCACGAGATGTGGCTGCGTCGGGGGACGTCCAGGATGAGTCGGGCGGAGGCGTTCTGAATACGCTGAAGTCTTTTCTGAAGCTTGGCCGTAGTTCCGGCGTAGAGGGTGTTTCCGTAGTCTAGTCTGCTGGTGACGAGAGCGTGGGTGACCGTCTTCCTGGTCTCGGTTGGGATCCATCGGAAGATCTTTCGGAGCATGCGGAGGTTGTGGAAGCAAGCTGAGGAGACGGCGTTGACTTGTCTGGTCATCGATAGGGAGGAGTCCAGTATGACGCCCAAGTTGCGTGCGTGGTCCGTCGGTTCAGGTGCGGTGCCTAGTGCCGGGGGCCACCAGGAGTCGTCCCATGCGGAGGGTGATGGTCCCAGGATGAGGACTTCTGTCTTGTCCGTGTTCAGTTTCAGGCGGCTGATGTTCATCCATTCAGCGACGTCTGTCATCCCTTCGTGCAGGCTGGCTTTGGCGGTGTCGGGGTCTCTGGTGAGGGAGAGAATTAGCTGGGTGTCATCGGCGTAGGAAATGATGTTGAGGTTGTGTTGGCGTGCGATGGCAGCGAGGGGTTTCATGTAGATGTTGAAGAGAGTGGGGCTGAGCGACGATCCTTGCGGGACGCCGCAGATGACTTCGGTGGCCTCGGAGCGGAACGGAGGGAGGCGTACTCTCTGTGTTCTGCCGGAGAGGTATGAGATGATCCATTCCAGAGCCTTCCCTTGGATGCCGGTGTCGTTGAGGCGTTGGACTAGTGTGCGGTGGCAGACAGTGTCAAATGCTGCGGAGAGGTCTAGGAGGATGAGTGCCGCTGTTTCGCCGTTGTCGAGCAGGGCTCGGATGTCGTCGGTGGCTGCGATGAGGGCGGTCTCGGTGCTGTGGTTGGCTCTGAATCCGAACAGTGATGGGTCGAGGGATCCGTTCGTCTCGAGGAAGGCTGCCAGTTGCTTGTTGACGACCTTCTCGATGACTTTGGCGGGGAAAGGAAGGAGCGAGATGGGGCGGAAGTTCTTGAGGTCGGTCGGGTCCGCTGTTGGTTTCTTCAGCAGAGCGCTGAGTTCGGCGTGCTTCCAGCTCTCCGGGAAAGTTGCTGTGTTGAAGGAGGTGTTGATGATGTCTCGGAGGTGGGGTGCGATGGTAGAGGCTGCCTTGTTGAAAACATGATGGGGTTGAAAAACTGGTGGGGGGAGGAGTTTCAGGTACAGTACTATCAAGGAATGGAGCCCCTTTCCACTTTCTCTTAGGAGGATTTCCTCCCTGCTTGAGTTTAGGAAGCTACTGAAGACATTTCTTTTTAGAAACTAGCTTTTTCTGACATAGCATGTGAAATGGAAGCGCCTAGACACCCATGGGCATTAGTGCGCTATATAAATTGTTATAACTTAACATAACATAACAGTAGTCGATATGTGATATCTCTATGGTAGCATGTATTCTGTGAGTCAGTCAATGAGTGTTTGTTGATTCTAGATTAATTTCATATGTTGCAGCTTGTCCTCTTGTATCTTCCCTGTTTCTTCTGCTCAGGCCATTAACATAAAGAGGTATGTTGGAATGTTATGTATGTCTTTATGTGGCGACATCCCAGTTCGTCCAATGGCCTGGAAACATTGCAAGCAGAGCAGGAAGTAGCTGCTGCTACCAGAATGGCATCCTTTTGGCATGTTGCCTACAACTGAAAAATAACACCTTTACATCATGCAGTGTCCTGTCTGTTTCCTTCACAATGAGATTTTTCTTGGTTGCTACAGTATACAATCCAAGAGTCTAAGAATGGTGGTACTCTCCCTGTTTTTGCTTTCCGCGGCAGCTTGATGGCAAAACTCAAACCACTGAGTACTCAATTCAACATTCAACTATCTAGCTTAATTTGGGGAAGTGGCTTGTAGAGTTTTCTTGTGCTGTTTTGCATGATAACCCCCTACTGAGGGCTGTAGTTGTTTTTAAAGGCTCTGAACCAGAGGTATATTAGGCCCGAACTGCAGGTGAGGGCCTATAACCCAGGTGAGGACCTTTAAAAAGCAGTATAGCCCAAGGCAGAAGGGTTATAAAGCTATTACAACAGCCCAGCACAGAGGGAAGACTGTTCTAAATTGAAAAAAGGGAAAGAAAAACAGAGGAATGTTGGAGCAGGTGTTTATATCGGCCTTAAATGGCCCTAATTCACCTATTATCTTCAATGGAGCTCTCAAGATTCCAGTGTCCTGTTGTAAATGGCAGACAATTGGAGTTACATATATCATATCAGAAGACTGGCATATATGTTTTTCTTTGTTTGAATTGGTGTTTTGGCCCTTGGAAAAATGTAGCTTTTTATAGAGTGCTTGTATTTCAGTTCTTAACCTCTTCAGTGCCCCGCCCTTTCCACGCCCTGTGCCGGGCGTTTCATTAGCGGGCGGGGTTCATGACGAGATAGTCTCGTCATGGACACAGCGCAACCGCGCTCCATGACGAGACTATCTCGTCATGGGCACTGAAGGGGTTAAGGCTGATGTGGGGATGACTTACACCCTTTATTTATTAAAAGATAGTCTGGCTGATTTGTATGCTTTTCTAAGGCACAACATGTGTAAATGTATCTTTTTCTTTGCAATTTGCAGTTCACCCCCTGTCAGACCCTGTTTGGATGCCCCTGGGCATCAGACATGATGGATGAGGTTGTCTGCTGCTGGTGTTCTGGAATCTAGGCCAATCACAACTATTTCTATACTTAATGTTAGTGAGAAGACACAGGCTTCTAACGAAGTAGTGTGATGGCACAAGCACAGAAGTCAACAATCAACCAACAGTCACAAAAACTCGAATGTTCAGCCCCGTGTTTGTCTTTTTAGAAAAGAAAGCACGTTTTAGTCTCATAGCAGTACTCAGTTCGAAACAGGTTATTCCAGTATATAGGATAGTGTTTCTTGTCACAGTTGTCCCTTGTGGTGCTACACCACTAATCTCCCTCCATGCTATCGCCTATCCATGTGACCCTAAAGCGTTTGTCTCCACATCAATTATGGTACAAGGATGCATAAGGTTCAGGTGGAGATTCTAGTGTTCCAGAAATCAAAGGTGTAATCAGTTTACATATTTGTGAGAGTTCTTACCTCTGATGGTGTAGTGGTTAAGAGTTCAGTCCTAGTCTCTCAGGCTTGAGTAACATGGGCTAGGCAGCTCCATTCCACCACAGTGGAGGCTTGTACTGAGCAGACAAAATCCCTTGGAGGTCACTGAAGTAAGGCTGCGGCTGCCTTGTGTAGTCAGTGAAGCAGATACATTTTTGATTGGAGTGATGACTGATGCTGATGCAAGTATAGGCCTGACTAGACTGATGTGACCTCCAAAGCAGTTACATCCTGGACAGGGCTGATGTGATCACCATGGCATGTGAAAGACTGACGGGCGAAGGTGAGGAAGCACATAGACATATCATTGTTACTGCCAGGTCTTATTGAAGCACCAAGAGACCTTCTGCAGCACAGGTCACTCCTGGCTTAATTTTCAACTTTCCTGGATATACCTCCACCCAGAAGGATGATTGGCTTCTCCTTGTGGCCCGACAGATTATTTCATTTGCTCATCAGGAAAGCAGACCTTTATACACTGAACAGACCCTCAGCTTAACAAGCAGAAAGTGCAGACATCAGTTGATGCTTTTTCTCCCCTGGGAGACTGGCTGTCAGTCAGACACCAACCCTGGTCACATAGCAGTCCTTTGAGTGGAATTCTCTCTTCCCTGGTCATGAAGAACTTGGAACTAAAACAAAAAAGAGTCGTTTGTGCCTCCCCTGTATACATATTTTCAATATAGGGCATGTGGCTCTACGGTCTCAAATTTCAGAACAGAGATTGGGTGGTTATCTTTCAACTGTCCTTCTTAGGCTGTTATCCAGGGTCAGCTTGTGTGTAAAGTGGTTTCTCTCAGCAAAGAACACTGGCTTTCCAGACTATAGCAACCACAACATGAACATAATAAAGTTTGTGGTTTCTACACCTGGCTGTCATCAGCCTCCCTGAAGCTGTGATCAGGGATAGAAAAGGGCAGGCCTGACATAGAAACATTCCACCTTGCACAAGGGAAACTACAGTCGTACCTCTCACACCTACCTTCAACTAATTGACATTGCTCGGGATGAACAAATCATCAGGCCCTTGATAACAAAGTCTTTGTGAAATGTCTAAAGGTAGCCCTGTCTCCATTCTCCTCACTTCAGTGTCTTGATCTCCCCTTTCCAACCCCAGGAATGCATGCAATACACTTCTACTGTCTGAGAAATCTTTCCCGTTCACCATTCTGTGCTGAACTAAACCAGGGGCATCCAAATGGTTCCCGCTGGCTTCAGTAGTCCGATTAATGTAAACATAGAGTCCTTCTACTATACCTCTGTTACATACACACTACAAATACACTTGACATACGCGCAGGATGTCAGAAAAAGGTTCTATATGTAGTTACATAACACCAGACCTTTAAACAAGAAGAGATTGTTGGCAATACTCTTAATAACAAAGGTGAAAAGGTCTGCTCATGCTATCAATCTCAAAATATGGTATCCTACCAATGCCGCTTTAAGTGCTACACCTAGGAGTGGGGCAGGAGTCCACTGTTCACTATGAGAGCATGCTTGTCCACCCTTCCAGATCTCAGGACAGGTCCTAGACTTAGTATAGTATGGACAGACCTAGGCATCTGTGCACATGCATAGATTAGCGTAACATAAGGCCAAAAGTAGAAATAAGGATATCAGGCTCACATATAGTCAGACACTCAAGGTAGGGTAACAATCCTGTATTCCATGCAGGGTACATTTCTGTCCCGACACCCTAATTTCATATAAGCAAAACTGATAAAGGAAGGTTAGGGAGATCTGAATGTCTGTAGCAATTGCATGTGCATCCCAGCAATCTCAGACCAAATGGAATTTCTTTAACAGATGTGTGGGCTCACACACAGCAAACATAACAAGATGATGGGCGGAGTGACATTTTTCAACCACTCACCCCCAGTCAAGAGATCTGGGTTGAATCCATCGTTCTTTTGCTCACCATGCACCCCAGTTTGGACCCACCCATATGCAAATCATTGTTGACTATGTCACTGGCTCATGAGGGGTGAAACCCCAAAACCAGTCCTAGGATGCTTGTTTCCAGTCAAAGGAGGACCGAGGTTTGGCAGTTCAGGCTGGACTGTTCCCATGAGGAGTAGGGTCAAGACTGATTTTCACATGGCTGGGTCCAAACTGGGGTGGTAAACTGGGGTGGCATAGTAAGCAAAAGAAAAATGGATTCAACCTAAATCTCTTGACTGGGGGTGAGTGGTTTAAATGTTTCAGGCTCACACGCAGACAAACCGCTGTTGGGTTTCAGAAAAAGAGGAGAAAAGAAAAAAGAAAACAGCATGCAGGCATATATATAACAATAACAGAAACCTATGTTTGGGATGTGACAGTATACTGCATACACAGGAACAAAGACATAATATGCTTAGAACATGAAACGTTACATAACTCATAGTGTTAATTAAACAAATATATAAATATATACATGTGACTCAAATAACAATCAACATTTATACAGTTTAAAAAAATTCTGCATCATGTCTATTTGCCACTCAAATTTCCCAGACCATTCCTTTACTTAACAAAACGATGGTAAGCATCTCGTTTCTATTTTATTCACTGTGCATGGACTCTTTCTATGTTTAGCATCTTTCACTCGTGCACTTTCACCGTCATCACTTTTCACTTTACCCAGGCACTACCACTTTAAAAAGTCATAGCAAGTTCAATACAGGTACGTCCTATGCGTCACCTTGCGTGTTTCCGTCGAAGGAAGCCACGACCAACTAACGGGGTAAGCTCGGAACAAACGTGTTGTTCAACCGCAACCATCTTTTTAACTATGCCCGACCGCGAGCACTCAATAGTATCCTTTCACACCACATTCTTTCACATTTGTCTCGCCGCATGTTTACTTTTTCAAGCATCACTTAAATGCACTTTTTTCTTGCAGCACCTTATCTAACGCTCGTGAGCAAGCGGTTTGTTTATAAAGATTTAAACCCAATTCTTTCACCTTAACATCACGTTTTTCCATTCACTGGCCATTATCGTCTAGAAATCTAGACAGGATCTCTCAGTTTTCACTTTTCTCATGAGCTTTGAGCACTATTAGATGCACTTTGTATCTTCTTGCAGACACGAGGAAGGTTTGTAACTTTCACAGGTGATCAGCAACAAGTTATATTTATGAATTGTGATTTGTCGGAGAATGATCTTCAATGCAATTATGTGTATATAATTTCTTGTAAGAGATTATTTTGCTAAAAGTGTAAATATCTATCTATCTTCTGTGCTCTATTGAATTGCAGATCACTAGTTAAGCATCATACTGAAATTGCACTATTATTAGAAGATCTGCGGCTGGATGCGCTCTTCCTCACAGAGACATGGGCCAGGACAGACGCAGTTGTGGAGATAAGCGCCGCCTGTCCGGAGGGCTTTAAGTTTCTACATAAACCTAGACAGGGAGGTAAGGGCGGAGGGGTAGGACTGATTTATAGGGAGAAACTTCGCCCAATCCTGCTACAAACGGAAGCGCTTGAGGGGATTGAGGCAATGGCCTTCTCGTTGCAAAGTGACAGAGGGAACTTACTTACAGGTCTGCTCTGTTACCGCCCCCCGGGGATGCACACCCCATTACAACCTCTTCTGAACATAATCACCAACTTGGCTCTCTCACATTCCAAAATGATTGTCCTGGGTGATTTTAACTGGCGGGAAGATGCAAGTACCAAGAACCAGCTGCGAGACCTGACATCTACCTGTCATGGCCTCGGTCTTCACCAATTAATCACATCTCCCACTCACCAAAAAGGTCACATACTGGATCTTCTGTTCGCTAATATGGCGGAGGCTGAACTTTTAAACGTCCTCCCGCTTATATGGACAGACCACTATTGTATCCAATTTAAGCTGATGTTAACAGCTACTCTCTCCCAACCTGAAGCCACGACAAAGTTCAGAGAGGGTAGAAATTGGGTCAAACTGTCTAAAACCGGATTCCTGCTGACCCCTCCCACAGCTAGCCTTTTTCTAGCCTCCAGATCGGTGGAGGCAAATTACAATGCCTACCACGAGTTTGTAACTAATGAGCTGGACCTGACAATCCCGAAAAAGATGATAAGAATCAGGAGTAGGCCTTCAGCGCCATGGTACGACGACGATCTGCGACAGCTGAAACAGCTTTTTAGGCAGGCCGAAAGGAAGTGGAGAAAGGGGTTCCTTGTCGAGGATAAAATGGCGCTGAAGTCTGCACAGAGTAGATATAAGCAACTCATCCTGGATCGCAAAGCGAGCTTTTATGCGGACTCTATAGCCCATGCCCCGAATGGGGCTAAGGAATTATTCAGGATAGTGAATTCCCTATCGACCCCAAGTTGTCTTGAAAACAAAGTTATACCTTCCAAGAGGTTATGTGATGAGATCGCCACCTATTTTAAGGACAAGGTGATGAAGATAACAGATCTCTTTAGGGGTACCGATAGAGCGCCCGACGACCCCGAGAAGGGAACGACCCACGTGAAGCCAGGCAGGGATTGCTCCTTGACCTTCTTTCCATCTTTTTCGGAGGAGTCGTTTACTAAGACGGCACACAGCATCTCGTCGGGCTCCCCCCTCGACCCCCTGCCCCAGAAGGCTTGGAACCAATCGGCTATCCGACCTTCCCCTGGTTGCGCCAGATCTGCAATCAGTCGCTGGCTGAGGGCATGGTTCCAGACGGCTGGAAACAGGCTGTGGTCTCCCCCCTCATTAAAAAACCTACTTTGGACCCATCTACCCCTGCCAGCTTCCGGCCCATCTCTCTCCTCCCGTTTCCTATTAAAATCTTGGAGAAGGCGGTGAGTAGATCCCTCTCGAGTTACCTGGAAGCCAACTGTTTGCTGGACAAGGACCAGTTCGGCTTCCGCCCAGGCCACGGTACCGAGTCCGCATTAGTCACTATGATGGACTCACTGCGGATGCGGGCTGACACAGGGAGCACCGCTGTCCTGGTGCTCCTAGATCTGTCAGCCGCCTTCGATACCGTGTGTCATGACACGTTGTTGGGACGGCTGGCGGAGGTCGGGGTGGGGGGCCAGGCACTACAATGGCTCCGGTCCTATTTAACGGGAAGGCATCAAAAGGTGACTATGGGACCTTTCGTCTCAGAGAACACACCTGTGGACTTTGGAGTCCCACAAGGCTCTAGCATCAGCCCCATCCTGTTCAATATATACTTACAACCGCTATTTTCCATCATTAAAGCATACGGGGTGGAGTTGATTAACTACGCGGACGACACCCAACTGGCCTTCTCCCTGGAAGGTAAACAGGCGGTTCCTCTGGAGCAGTTCCAAAGCTGCATGAGACAGACCACGGACTGGCTACGGAGGAACTGCCTGCAGTTCAACGGAGACAAAACTGAACTGCTGTTCTTCGCACCAACGAAACAGATCCAACACCTCCCAGTGGATTTTAGGCTTGCCCCCGACTCAGCCCCACTAACGCCAGCTAGCACAGTACGGAATCTGGGGGTTTTATTCGATAATAACCTCCAGCTGGTTTCACAGGCTAGTAAAACTTCCAGCACCTGTTTTGGTCTTCTGCGACTTCTACGCCGTGTTCTCCCACTGCTGCCTGCAGACTCCCGCAACACGGTTGTTAGAAGCATTATTCTTAGCAG
This sequence comes from Triturus cristatus, assembly GCF_964204655.1. Taxonomy (NCBI): domain Eukaryota; kingdom Metazoa; phylum Chordata; class Amphibia; order Caudata; family Salamandridae; genus Triturus; species Triturus cristatus. The sequence continues at coordinate 697,762,347 of NC_140588.1, forward strand.
ATTGGATTACTGCAACTCTCTGTACCTCGGAGCCCCTGAATACATTCTGCAGGGGCTACAGAGAGTTCAGTCAGCCGCTGCTAAGCTGGCACTTAGTCGCAAGTTCGACTCATCTTCCACCCAGGCACTCTGGCTACCCGTCAGAGAGAGGGTCCTTTTTAAATCTCTGTGCATGGTACACAGGGCAATCCATGGAACAGGCCCGATTCCACTACAGGAACGATTCGCCTGGTATTCCCCCGTAAGGCAGTTACGATCATCCAAGGCCAACCTGCTAGTACAGCCCAGCTTTAAACGGGCCAGACTGGGAGGGAGGGCATTCAGGGTGGTCGGAGCTCAAAGTTGGAATACTCTCCCACTTGACCTCAGACAGACGCAATCATTGACAGAATTCAGGAAGAGCCTTAAGACCTGGCTCTTCCCAGCAGCATGAAGTCCTTGACTTTGCCTCTCTGTGTATTTAACATCTTGCCTGGTCAGAGCGCCTGGATACCCGTAGGGTTACAGTCTATCTGCGCTATATAAATCGGTATACAATACAATACAATACAATTTTGCTTCTTAAACAACACGCTCCAAATAGTAGTATGCTATTAGAATTTTGTAAGGACTGTATGATGAAATGCCTTTTGTTCTTTGCAATTACAGTAATGGCAAGGAAGACCCCTGATGAAGGGTCATGATTGGACACGAAATGCATTGACTTGGCAAACATTGTTTATACAGTTGGATGATACATTCCCAGCTTGGCAAGAATGAATTTTGCATGGAGTTAAATACACCCAAATTGAAAATACATTTATTTGAAGACTATTGATTATCTGCTTAAAAAGTTTTTTACGCAAGATTAAGTTGGTAGACGGCAATTTAGTTGCCCATGTAAGAGTGCTCACGTCAGCAGAAGGAATCCTTCCTTCATGCACTTTCGTTTGGATGTTAACCTAGAGACGCCATCGGACAGGCACCTTGGTGTTTGAAGCACAACTCTGAACTATTTTGAAATTTAGTCAAACCACCCCATAAAACTGTGTGCACGTTGGCACCAATCAGGTAGTTCTACATTTTCAGAATTGTGACATAAAATCCAACTTCTCCATTAAAGAGTACTTAAAGTTATAATTCTTTAAGCACCAAACATTCCTACCTGCTCCCAATTGAAAGTTATTGCTTCTTAAATGTAATAGGTTAACCATATGTTATCCTACAGGAGAGGGGTGCCTAACATCAGTGAAAAATTATTTTAGGGTTCTTCACTACCCAAGGAGTGACATGTATGCAGTAAAAAGGGAGGTTTGACCCTGGCAAGAGGTTCATCTTGCCAGGTCGAGAGGGCAACTTAAAATTGCACAAACATGCTGCCATGACAGTCCTGAAGCATGTTTAAAGGGCACAATCGGTGCTGTTGTATTAATAGGTGGTTGATGTAGGTGTTTCATATGGCATTATGGTCAGACTGTATCAGTGTTTCTGCAGCCGTGGTCACCTAGGGGAATGTTCTATTAGCCTGTGTGATATGCCAGCTTGAAAGGGTGTTAGGTGCATCTTAGAGGTTTGCGTGGGAAGGGAAATGCCAAACTTCAAATTATCCCTCTTGTACCTAAATATACAGTAATCTTGAAGTTTTAGGCTTTGGCTAGACTTATACATGGCCCCTTCCATGATGGTGATTTTTTTTCAAGATTCTGAAGCCTGAAGCCCTTAAACCTAGATGGGCCTAACTCACTCCCTGTGATGTCATTTCCTATATCATATATAAAGAAACACTGACATGAGATAGACACATTGCAATGGATTTCTTTGCTTATTTTCCATAACATCCACCACCCTCTAGCTGTTTTTTCGGTCCCTGATTTGTTTCTATTTTGCAACAAAATTTCTTTAGGACACCTGACTAAACCTTCCAAAGTATTTTGCAAATTACACTATTTTTATGGAAAAGTCTTCAGTCCATATTGCAGGAAATCAGATTGAACCATTAATTAATTTTGATTCTCATTTTTCATTCCTCAGGAGACAGTTACACTGTGATGGCCCAAGTTTTGACACCATTTCTGCAAGTGGACTGAATGCAGCTCTTCCACATTACAGGTAAGTAACTGGGCTGCTCCAGTTTATATAAAGGAATCTTTATATATACAAGAACCTTTAAATCTATAATGTCTTAGGTTGCTGGTATTCAGTAAGTTGAAAACGACTTGCCTTTGAGTAGGCTCCCCTCTCAATTGACCATGTGCAAACGTTGGACAGAACATGCTCAAGCCGGTGTCTTTTTAAGGGCGCAATTAATAACCTTTTAGAGTATGTTTGAGCAAGAGTGGTCTGGGGTGAGATGGTTTAACTGTTGTTTTTCTCTTATTGGGGTCCTAGCGAGCCAACTTTGGGCAGGCAGTGCCAAAAGCTCTTCTTTACTCTAACCGACCTTTCCTAGGACCAAGACCAATTATTATGAAAGGTTCAGAATGTAAATTATGATATAGACATGGGTGCCTCAGGTGCGCTAACAGAGATGTAAATGTTAGGTCTACAGTTAGAAATTATGCCCTGAATATTCATGACTTCCTTGATTAGGAAGGTGAAGGCTTCTTCTTCATCACTCCAGGGTGTCTTCATAATATAAATCCTTATGAAAAAGAAGTGTGTAAATTAGTTGTAGGGGTAGCTTTTCTTTATTTCATTGAAATGATGACTTCAGAGTTCTAGAACTATAATATCATGAAGGTAAGCATATATAGGTAAATTAGATTTATTATTGTTTAATCCACTAATTTGTACGTTGAATGAAAATATATATTCAAGGTACATAGATGTGGAGTTAAGAATAGTAAATCCATTCTTACCTATAAACAATTACCATCACAATATTACAGAAGATTATATTTTGATTACAATATACTAGCAGGACGATATTTGTTGATATTGTGACATACAACCATACGTACAGTTATCTCTCATTCGCCTGGCTACTGTATGGCAAGTTTCAGGGTTTCTTTGAAGAGATTCAGTAGATAGGTAAGGGTGTTATTGTAATGGATGATTTTCATGTGGATGTGAATTCCCTTTTGGAAATGTCCTTTTCATGTTACAAAGTTTCAGTTTTGACCAGTGTTCACAGGGTCCTGCCCATAAACCTGCGCAATTTTAGAGTTGGTATTGAGTTTTTGTGCGTCTTTGCCGGATATTTTATCCTGTTGGAATTACTGCTTGATCCTTTTCAAGATATCCATTCTGATAAAACAAGCGCAATCTTATAGAGTTGCCAACCCCACATATATTTTTAAAAAATGTTCTTAATTCAAGATTTGCAGTTATACAGATGCTACAATGGATGTCATAGACAGCGGCAACAGGCCGACTTTTCTCAGTGCCCAGGCAAACTGTTTCATTTATCACTCATGTGGCCTTGTTACAGTCGGATCAAATGCAATAATCAATGGTTTCCATTGCAGTGAATAATGTTCAATCGCAGGATGCATTTTATAGTCAAAAAAGAGAAAGAATGCCATTACAATAAACCAAGAGGGAGGGAGGAAGGTTATAGGGAAAGAGAGTTGGGGGTGACCGTTCAGGCTCATCTAGTCAGAGGGGTTGATACCGGCCGCGCCTGTGTGAGCAGCTAGTGTATCTAGTGTTACTCCTGATCGCCCGGGATCTGAGGGTGCGAAGGCTCCTCATCCTCTGCGTGCGATTGCAATTATAGTTGCAGCAGGCCCCATATATCTTTAGGTTGGGATTGCGTGGGCATTAGGTCCCAGTATACAGACAACTGTTCTTGACAAAACGCAATAGCTCTGAGCTCCTCTTTTTGTGGTACCTGTGTCCCACCCCATTTCATTGCAATGTGTTGTTTAGCAAGCAGTAGAAGCAAGGCAGTAAGCTTTCTGCTATCCGTCGGTAGGTCCCTAACATGTCCAAGTAGCGCCGTCCGTGGGGATCTCTCCATGGGTATGCCAGTAATTTCCTCTATAGCGTCAAAAATAGTCAACCAGTAGCGTTGAATTTGTGGGCACTCTCATGCAAGATGAAGGAAAGCCGCATTGGGGAAGCTACATCGCTGGCAGTACGCCTCAGTGATCAGTCCGGATTTTTGAAGCTAAGCTGGTGTCCTGTATAGTCTGTGGAGGAATTTAAAGTATATAAGATGCAGTCTGTTGGTCAGGGAGAGTGCTCGCTCTTGCCTGAAGCTGAATGTCCATTGTTCCTGTGTGATTGAGATGCCAAGCGCGGTTTCCCACTCTTGATGGACACGCTGTGTACGCACTGGAGCTGTGTGTTGCATACCAGTGTATAGGTGCGCAATTAGCTAATGTGGGGAGGGATACTTAAGAAAGCGCTCCAAGGTTTGGAATGAGGGAGGGGCAGCTGGAAAGGAGGGGAGGCAGGCACGCAACGCAGCGTGCAGCTGGCAGTATGTAATCTTTTCTAAAGTGGTCAATCCTTTCCCCTCCCCTACTTGGTGAGTTGCGATATAGGTACCCTCCGGGAACACGTCCCCCATTTTAGTGAGCTGCATGGATCGCAATCTAGCGCAGGGGCCGGCCTCCACCAAAAGCGGCAATGCTGGATGCTTGAGCAAGGGGACCAAGGGGGCGTACATTGCTTCCTGTTGCGCCCTCCGGTGCAGTCCATGCCAACCCCCCACCATGCACCCCACCGTGTCAATCTCGGTCCGAGGTCAGGTCGTGTCTGGTATAAAGCCAATGGAAGGGGAAGCGGGGCCACCTGATCGTGCTCGGTGCAGTGTGCGCCATAAATTGTGTAGGGTATACCCAGTGGTAGGCAAACTGCGCTTGGGTGCACCAATAGTATAGGTAAAAATCCGGCACAGCTAGTCCGCCCTGCTCAAATGGTTGGGTGAGAATCTCCAAGGCTATTCTGGGCTGTTAGGACACCCATGCAAGAGTGATCATGTTTGAGCGTAGCCGCTTCCTAAAGCTGTGGGTGAGGGGAAGTGGGATATTATTGAAAAGGTATAATTAATATCACACAATTACTCTACATTTCTGTTTACCCAGATACTCAAATGTCTGACGGGTGTGGAAGGTACCATTTAAACAAAATTGAGGGTATACCTCTGACTTTCTAAACTGTACTAGAATTTCTTAAATTTTTGTTTTATTGATTTTTATAGCCTAAACTTTTAGAAAACATTTCAATGACTTAAAATGTCCTGGCCAGGTCCCCATTCCCAGGGACTTAAAGGGCTAACTTATAGTGAAGACATATTCATCTAAACTCATTTCTTAGAATAGACTAAAGAGAGGCTCAAAAACAAAGCATATAAGTGGCGCGGATAGATGGCGCCACTCTTCAGTGCCCTAATGAATGAAAATGGTCTAAGCTGCTTTAACATCTAATTACAATTCTGTGGTGGATCCCTGACACAGATTGGCGAGTAGTTCATCAGCTGGGTTGGGAAATTCAGGCGTTTCGGTACTTTCTTTAAAAACTCCCGGGGCCATATTATCAAGGAACGGTGATAACATTATCGCCACTTTAGCAGCAGGAAACTGCCGCTAAAGCGGCGATAATGGGCTTGATAATATGGCCTTGAGAATTCCCATAGAAGCCCAGGTTCTGGTGTGAACATGGGCCTCTATGGGAATTCACAAGGGCATATTATCAAGCCCATTATCGCCACTTTAGCTGCAGTTTCCTGCAGCTAAAGAGGCGATAATGTTATCGCCGTTCCTTGATAATATGGCCCCCAGTTCACAAGTCAAACTCTCGCCATCAAGGAATCGCAACGCTAGGTGCTCTTTTTTTAATTTATTTATAGCATAGTTCCGGAAAAATTTATTTTGGCAGCAAGCACTCCCCCTTATAAAACACGTTTGATTTACTTTACCAATTTATGTATAATACTGGGTAATATTATAGCTAAAATGTTCATCACCATATAACAGAGTTACAGGACGATATGATCAAAAGATCAAAGGATCATTCCCAGGTTTGTGAAAAGTCAGGTGTAGACCACTGGTAAATATTCTGACATATAAAACTTTTATCTGCAGAGAGCATTTATTTTGTATATTTCATATATTCCCCTACAGCACGTGATGACGTAATAGCCAGACTGCTTTCCTCAACCACCGCAGGTTGTATAAGCACTGCTTGTACTCCAGTTGTAAATTTACGTTTCTACTCCTTAAAAAAACCTGTAATTTTAGAAGTTGTTCAGTGTATAGATCCCCGCGCAAAAAAACTCTAATGTACGAATATTTCTGTTCCTCTACCTTTCATTGGATCGCTTAAATGTTTAATGCTATTATTATGTATACTGGTTTTGAGTATCCAGGCCAGAAATTCACTCACTTTATGACTTACTTTGGACGGGGTTTGATAAACTGTCTCTCCTGACCCAGCATATATTTTTAGCCTATGTTGTTCTAAAAAAAATGTATCATTATTCCACAAGCATTACGGTTTCCTACTTCTTTTTTTTTTTTTTTTTGTTCAAAATATTTTATTGAGTTTTGTTCAAATACAACTAAAAAAAAAATAGACAGGACATAAAATATTATGATTAAGCAATAATACCTAAATAACATTGTATATCATCATAATCAACCTCATAAAGAGAAAAAAATAAATAAATAAATTATCTTAGGTAATGAGAAAGTACATAATCAAAAAATACCAAAAGGGAGGGTAGGAGGAGGGGGAGGGAAAGAACAAATATAACAATTGACGTAGAAAATGCAAACAGAGCTACTATAAGCCATAATAACACTAATCATAGTAAGTTCAAATTTGAAATAAAATTAATCATACAACATTAAATGGATAAATAAGCATCAACAGGTAACCAAAAAGATTGATAAGAGAAAATATTATGAGTGATCCCCTTCACAGATAATTGAGCACCTCTTCTAGAAAGAATAACCCATGACCACCAAGCATTAACAGATAATACAGAGACATCTTTCCAACAAAAAGTAATGGATTTTAAAGCAGCCGAAATAAGAAAATTAAAAAGCTTACTCTCTAAATCATGTAAATTTTGTAGAAGAATAGCAGATTTACAGATTATTAACTGATAGGAAAGATCAATTTGAAATTTAAAAATCTTCTTAATGACATCCCAAACTTCAGACCAAAATTTAAAAACCAATGGGCAATCAAAAAGCATGTGTTGTAATGAGCCAGGGTGTGATTTACAATGCCAACAATCAGGAGAGGGGAGAAGTTTAGCTTGGAACAAACGTGATGGATTCCATAAACGATTATAAAGAATATAAGAATTAGTTTGGTAGATCGAAACAGGCAACCACCCAGATATACTATTAAGCCAAATATCTTTCCATGTGTCAGCGGACAAGGAAAGAGAAAGTTCATTATTCCAAAAAGTGGAAATCATCTCTATATTGCTACCTAAAGTATCAGATAATTTTTTATATAAAATAGAAACCCCATGAGATGATTTTGAAACTGTTTGAATATAAATTGCTAAGTCAGCTATAGCATTAGCAGGAATGGCATTAGGAAAGGAGTCTAAAATTGAATTGCACAAATATTGATACTTAACAAGATCAGATTTAAATAAACCAAAACTTGTTTGCAATGTTTCAAAAGAAATAAACGTATTATTGGAATAGACATCTTTAAGGTAAAAAATGCCAGCCTTAATCCATGAGAACCAGAAATTAACTTTCCTGTTCAATTTAATAACATTACTATACCATAATGATAATTCAACAGTGTTATTCATGGGAAAAAGAAAAATTAAATCAAGATCATTAAATAACATTTTAGTGGATTTAATAATAACTGACTTTTGAATAAATGGAGCATTATTATGCATGGATACCAAAGTAGGTAAAGGAAATGGATTCACAATTGATTTCTCAATGCGAAGCCACGTAGGAGAATTATTCAAAAAGGAGCAATTAAACCATAATGAACTTTGTTTTAAAATAAAAGCTTTATGATAAAGAAAAAAGTCTGGGATACCAAATCCAGCATTACGTTTAGGAACTTTTAATTTTTTATAAGAAATACGAGGAGGTTTGTTGTTCCATAAAAATTTTGACAAAAGTTTATCAACATCTTTATAAAACTTTAATGGAAATTGAGTAGGAACCATGGCAAGGGTATAGAATATTTTAGGAGCTATAGTCATTTTAAGAGAATCCATCCTACCCCACCATGAAAGATGTAATGCAGACCATTTAGACGTTTTGTCCTTAATATAGTTTAGGATAAAATCACAATTTAAATTAATTGTCGATTTGATGGAAGAGGAAAATAAAATTCCAAGATATTTTAACTTATTCTTTTGCCAAATAATTTCCTGCATGGGAAGCATATCAGGAGTGCAATAAACATTTAAGGGAAAGAATTCAGTTTTGTTAGTATTTAAAGTGTATCCAGAAACTGCAGAATACTTTGTTATAATATCCATTAATGAGGGAAAAGAAGATATAGGATCACTAACAAATAAAAGCACATCATCCGCATAGGCAAGGGTCTTAACAGTAACATCCTTAATAGTGATTCCTTTAATATGGTCACAATTTCTGATTAGGTTAAGAAAAGGTTCAATGCCAATTAAAAATAAGAGCGGAGAAAGAGGACAGCCTTGTCTTGTACCTCTAAAAAGCGAAAATTGAGTTGAAATTTGGCCATTAATAAATAGACGAGCAGTAGGGGCAAAATATAAAGCTGAAATCATACGAATAAAGGAATCTCCAAAATTAAATGAGGACAACGTATGGAATAAAAATTGCCAATGGAGTTTATCGAATGCTTTTTCAGCATCTAAGGCTAAAATTCCAGATGGCATTGATAAAGTGGGACTTTGTTCAATAATGTGTAGCAAAGTTCTCGTATTATTAGCAGAGTATCTATTCTTCATAAAACCAGATTGGTCAGGGTGTATAATAGAATCTAATATGGGGCCCAATCTAGTAGCAAGTATTTTAGCATATAATTTACAGTCTTGGTTAATTAAAGATATGGGACGGTAATTAGACACTCTGGTGGGATCTTTATCTGGTTTTGGGAGTACAATAATTAAAGCTTCTGTAAAAGAACCAGAAGTAGTTCCAGTGGATCCAAAAAACGTAAAAAGTTGGTGCAAAAATGGTAAAAGATGTGACTGAAATTCTTTGTAGAATTCCACAGGGATCCCATCAGGACCCGGAGATTTGTTCTTTTTAAGAGATTTTATAGCTGATAGGATTTCATCTTTGGTAATAGGAGCATCAAGTCTAATTTGATTAGATTGTGAAATCTTGGGTAATTTACATGATTTTAAAAAGGAGTCCAATAAGGAAACTTCCAGATAATCTGGTTTATTATATAATGCCGAGTAGAAATTCATAAATTCAATAACAATTTCATTGTGAGAGAGAGCAATATTACCATGAGGACCAAGAATTGAGTTGATTTGAGTTTTATCTTTTTTTTATGCGCAAATAATTAGCTAATAGTTTACCGGATCTATTGGCATTAAAACTAAATCTAGCTTTAGCATTAGAAATTTGAATACCTGCCCTTTTGCTAAGGATTGAATTAAATTCATAACGTAATTTTTGTAGTTTAAATTTATATTGAGGATTGTTGGAAGTAATAAAAAGTCGTTCAAATTTCGCAATTTGCTTTTGTAAGTTTTTCACAGTAGCATGAAAGGTTTTATTTTCATGAGCCATAATAGATATTGTTACGCCCCTAATATAGGCTTTGAAAGCATCCCATCTATTTATCATAGAAGTAGACCCTTCTGGATTAAGTATGAAATATTCTTGAATAGCAGTTAAAAGTTTGGGCTTGTTATACTCATTCAGAATTATACCAGTGTTCATTCGCCATCTAGATTGTTTAGTATAAGTTGACTCCAAGTTCAAAACCAAAGAAATCATCGCATGGTCTGAGATATCAATGTTACCAATATTAGGAGCAGTTATTGAACCAATTAGGTGCCTGGAAACCAATAAGCAATCAATTCTAGAATGGGAATTATGAGGGTTAGAAAAAAATGTGTAACATTTTTCTGTAGGAAAATGTAACCTCCAAATGTCAACTAATTTAGTAGTTTGAATAAATGATTTGAAAGCAAAATATACCTTAGAAGGGCGAAACTTGGTAAGAGATGATCTATCTAATAAGGGGTCAAAAATGACATTAAAATCACCTCCGACAATTAAAGGAACATTACCAATCTTTAGAACCTCTGTTGTACGATTAGACGAAAAAATATGATCATCTGCGGTAGGACCATAAACATTTAATAAAAATAGAACTGAGTCATGAACTTTAATTTTAACGAGTATATATCTACCATCCTTATCAGAAGATTTACTTAAAATTTGACAGTGAAGCTTTTTTGCAAAGAGAATAGCTACACCATTTTTTTTACCATTGGCCTGAGAAGAGACAATAGTATCTACCCATTTCTTCTGCATATAATCTAAAATGTTATCATCTATATGAGTCTCTTGTATAAAACAAACATCAGCTTTGCAACTACCAAGGTAATCTAAAATTTTTGTACGTTTAACTGGATGGCACAAACCTTTAACATTTAATGAAATTACTTTAATATCATGGATATTAGCCATAACAGAAGAAAGGAAAAAAGAGTATAAGAAATGAAAGATAAAAGAGGATCAAGAAAATGAGAAACAGGTAGCTCCATAAAAAGAAGAAGGAAAGGAGAAAAATAAAAAAACATGGAAAAAAGACAAACAGGAGACATAAATGTGAAATGTGAAACGCACACACGCTGTACAAGCATGACCGAAACCGCTGGAGCCCAATAAAGAGAAATTTCATAACAGTGTCAGAAAGTAAAACACAACCAGCAAAAATCAAGTAGCAGAGTCATTGGTATCCATAGAGTGCAGAGACTGTTGATCCAAAAAATGCTTCAAATCTTCTGGACGTTGAAAAGATTTCGAAAAATTATCCTTCCAAATGCGCATCGTCGATGGATCAAAAAGACCATATTTATAGCCTAAACTGCGAAGTTGCGGGCGAAGAGCAGAGAATTCTTTGCGAATTGAAACAGTTTCTTTGGCATAGTCTTGATGAATAAATATTTTATTCCCATTGACCATCAAAGAAGGGATTTCTCTAGCTGCTTTTCTGATTAGAACCAAATGGTGGTGTCGAAGAACTTTAAAAATCATTTGTCGCGGTTTTGTGTGTTGAGGGTTCCTGTGTGAGGGAGTCCTGTGGGCTGTATCAATTTCAAACCTTTCTGAGAATTTAATTTGTAGAAGACCAGGTAATAAATTCTCCAAATATAATGTGCAGTTATCCCCCTCAACATTTTCAGGAAGATTAAATATGCGTAAATTATATTGTCTGTTACGATTCTCCAAATCCAATAATGTTGAGCACATAGGAGAAATTTTTGCCACCAGTGGAGTAAATGAGTCAAGTTTAACCTTATTATCGTTTATTTTGATGGAATTATCTGATATTTTCATTGAAAGGCTGGCCATATCTTTACGCACATTTTTTACTTCAGAGGCAATGGTATCTGTATTGACTCGAAGCGCCTGAATTTCCTCCAATATTAAAGACAGTGAAGGTTCAGAAGACTCCACTACTTTTGATTTAGCAGGAGGAGGAGAAACTTGCTGCTTCCTTTTATTAACAGAACTCTTATTTTCCATTTTGAAGTAAAAAGAGTCAAAAATATGCAGACACAAAATAATGAAGGAGGAAATGAAAGCTGTGTAAAACACCAAGGAATGACTGGTGCAGCAGCTAAAATGGGCTGGGGGAGTGGTTAGGCCCAAGCCAGGCCCTTTCCTACAAGCTTGCTCCGCCCCCTTGACTGAAAGTCTGGCTGTACCTGAATGCTGAGCAGGGAGCAGGAACCAAGCAGCGAAAAAACCCACTTCCGCCGTGCAGAGATGCTTGAAATTGCTCCACAGTGCAGGTGAGAGCTTTATAATGACAGCGACCTCCTCCAGGACATTTTTCTGACAGGAATCGTCGTTTAAAATGTCAAAAACGGGCCGAAAACGCGCGTAGACTCTTACGCGGCGGCCATCTTGGATCACGCGCTCGCGCGTCTCTCACGGTTTCCTACTTCTGTGATTGTGATATGTCAAAGCAGCCACTCTTCGTTCCTTGAGGTATTTCTCCCCTTCGAAATTGACAATTAGTACCTTCACTGGTAATTTCAAGCCAAAATACCTATATATTACCAATTTGGTAATGAGTGTTGTTTCCTATCAAATGTTATAGGTATTTTTTACATACATATTATGTGTTAGGTATGGGGGAGAAATCCTTCCTTCACACCTACACCCCATAACTACACTCTGCATATGTGTGGAGGAACACTGATCATAGACAGTTGATTTACCTCACAGCTGGTTTAGCAATTTAGAATCTAAAATGTCTGCTTAACCATAGCTGATGTGGCTGAGACATGATTAGCAGGCTTTCTGTCAGTGCAGAGACTAAAACAATAGGCAGAAAAATGGGGAGACAAAGCAAAACCAAAGGGGATGATGGACGGAGTGTTGAACATTGCAAGCACTCACCCCGAGTCAACTGATCTGGGTTTAATCCATCATCATTCTTTAGCTCACTCCGCCTAAAATGGGGGGAAACAGCAGAACATGGATTTCCAGGAAGGCATCAACTGTTCTGGTACGCCCTTTTGCACATTTGCTTACCAGTTTGACATCTTGAACCCCGGGGCCAGGCCACAAGAATTTTGCTTTTCATAGTTCAATCTTGAAAACCTTCAGCGTTTTTTGATCTCCTTTGAAATAATATGAAGACTGTTTGCAAGGTCCAATAAACACCTATGGTGTCTGTGAAGGTGTGAAAATATGTGTTCAGATAGTAGACGTAAGTTCCTCAATTTTGTGTCTTTTAGTCATCATTTCAGTAAATAGGATAAATACTATTTTCACAAGTTTGTCAAAGTAAATGTATATAAACTCTCCTCGTTTTTAATATTCGATTCTCAGGGTATACACGCTTTACAGCAACTCTTTCAGTAGCTCAAAATGTAATATGTACTAATGTACAAATGCATGTATCATTAGGGTGTGTGTGGACAAAATATCGAAAACACAAATATCATGGGACAGAATATCGTGTCAAAAATATCGAGGGCAAGAATATCGTGAGGGTCAGTTCTTATGGGTAAGTAAAGTTTTACTATATATAACTCCACATATATGTATTTTGACGAGCACAGAGTTACACTTTTTCTACTGAGAAGTCTGAAATGTGTGAGTTAAAAAGTTTTTGAAGCAGAAAAAGTAAACATATGTTGCATTGAGTGGCTCTCCTTTGAAAACGTGTTACTTTATATTTCAGACCATCAGATGAAGTCAACCGGAAGCTTTCTGTGAATGAAATATACTTGATTGATTCTGGAGGGCAGTACATGTAAGTAATTATTCAAATTACTTTCTAGTCATTTTGAGTAGTAGGTTAAATATATAAGGCATAAATCGACTAAATACTGATCCCCATAGCAGGATCACAACAGCAGCTATCAAAATTATTTGGGTAAACTGAATTCTACATCTATATGATGCTTACTTGGCTTAATAACAGTAGTTAATCAAATCAAATAGTTGTATTGTTTTTATATATTATATTGCAATATACATTCAACTTCGAACAAATAGATGTAGGAATTGTATCTGTGCATATGAACAAATGCACATATTTTTTGTACTTATTTTGTATAAAGTGGTTTATTTCGGGATGCTGCGACACTACTCAACATATCACAAGACATCTCCTAGATGATATAATGAAGTAAATCCAATAAAAAGGCAATTCATCAGTCAACTCCATGTAATCACTCTTTGGCCTTATTTTTCATTCATCAACCTGTGGAAGGAGATTGCTTATTATTTCTGTCTTTACCATGGACATACATCAGTTGTCCATGTTATCAGATGGTTCAAGTTATAATAAAGACAGCATAACCTGTGTGTGTCTGAGAACAAGTGGCCCCTGTCGATGCGTTAATGATCACACCTTATTAAACCCAACACTGAGGTGTTCCGAATTTCACTTGTGTGATACTTCTCGCTTATTCTGACTTTTTTGGGGAATAATAGCATGGGGATTTTGGTGCTTTCCTAAAGTTCTACCAATTCATGTTAGAGGTTCAGCTTTCCTTTTTCATGGTAGAGATCTGCCCTTCCGGATTTCAAGGTCATCTGGTGCATGTAAAGTAATACCGTATTTCTACAGGAAGTCACTGTCATGGCCACATGTAAGCCCTCTAATGGTTGCACTTCTTCCACAGGGATGGAACAACTGACATTACAAGGACTCTACACTGGGGCACACCCTCGGTGTTCGAGAAGGTAAATGTTTTGGCTAACTACACCTGGTGTACAGGAGCTATTATGTTTGTTTGTTGTTACATCTTAGATAAACACATCCAGAAGTACAGCTCTCCCCTGCCTTACAGACACCACATGCATACAATATTTGATATAGATGTACAGATACTAGTTAAAAATACATGAACCACCCACAGTTCACTGCACACTGTTGGACGTCACTACTGGTATTGTAGCATTTCAACATAGGCTTCAGTACAGTAGAATAGTGTTCATTGTAGGTAAATATAAGTTGCTTTGGTCCACAAACTAAATATATTTTCGTACAGTAATTTGAATAAGTCACATTTAGAATTAGACATGGTTAGTCATTAGATTAAAACTGCACATGAATATCTGATTTATGTGGTGCATTACGAAAGGGAAGAAGAAGGGAGCAATGAAGGGAGGAAGAAACAAAGGAAGGATCAAAGAAAAGATAGAAGATCAGATTGAAAGGAAGGAAGCAATGAGAGAAAAAAGAAAGACGAAAGAAGAAAGGAAGGTAGAATGTGTAGTGTCTTCTCCAGCCTGGGCAATCACCAATGACTACGCCACACATGGAGCTTAGTATTGCACACCATTATTCTTCTGCGTGTAACTGCGAAGTGAACATTCTAAATCAGCTTTCTTTGCATTCTGCTCTATCAGCTATGTCATAGCTCTATAGAGTCCATCAGGAGCCGAAAGGGTTCTGTCATTGCTAACTCGCAAGACACTACACCTACCCTTCTGTGAAATAAAATTAACATTTTGCACCCCAAAAATAATATATATATATATATATATATATATATATATATATATATGCACAATTCTTTGTGTTTACATTATTGCGTAATTTGCACATTATTTGTATATATATTGAATTTTAATCGAAAATATTTGCACTTTATTGCGTAATTTGCACGGTCAATCAAGTTTGGATATCATTGAATCAATGAATATGGAGTTTTATGTATTTCATACTAAATAATGATCCTGAGTTTGTTTGGATTTTAACCTGTTATTCAATTGCACAGCATATTCAATGTGGTCCAAAATGTATTGTTTGGAAAACAGACTTTCGAGGTTGGAGTAGTGTGTCTTCACTTTCTAAATGTCACATGGTGCAAAAAAACGGTGAAAAAAATGTAGCCAATTGAAAGTCTTGTTGTATAAAATGGGCTCATTTTATTGAACTGATTGTCTGTGAGCAAGGGCGGATGCCCGAAACGCGTCAGATATTTGTGAAAACTCGGCTTTAAAATAAACTAACAACTATTGTGCCTGACTTTGGATCTGCGTGGTTTCTGCTTTCCGTGGACACGGATTTTTTGGAGACTGCAAACATGGGATATATATATATATATATATATAGATATAGATATAGATATCTCACCAGATTTGCCCTTAAACACGAAGACACACTCCCATGTAGACAAAAGGATTTATTTTCAGGCAGGAGGTCTGGTGCTTACACAGAGAATTCTTTACAGCCGTACACGTTTCGATCCTCCCGATCCTTGTTCACAGGCAGCCTCATGACTTTACACCAAACAGCTGCTGCACTTTTTCTCATGCTTATAAAACGGTATTGTCCTCCAGTGGACCTTTCAGGTAAGTTGGTTTTTTAATTGCATGCTGGGAAACGTAGTGCTTCAGTGTTCCTTGTTGCCCTCCAGTGGGTGTGAGTAGCCATAAAGCGAAATTAAAAATGTTTATAGCCCTCCAGTGGTCCTCTAAGGGCAAGAGCCAGTTTAATGACATAATGTCCTGTAAGTCACGATGCTCTTGTAATATACATCTATAAATAGACACAAATAAATTAATATATCGACGATGGCATAAAAACTAATTGCTGTAATTACAACATGAATTGTTTCTAAATGTATGTATTGTTATGCACATGTCATGGTGAGTGTGATTAGCGACAAGTTCATGTTCACACTCCCAGAAGGTCAACGTTCATTGAATGGATATGTCGGTCAGTCAATGATATAACGTATATACTAATGCATAAAATATCTATCAGAATATTTAAAAAATGTCTTTGGCTGTACTAATACCGAGATAACTTATGCAAATATACAATTGGAAAATTGGAGACACAACATAGATAGTACATTTGAACTTGAACAATATAAAAATTCTGAAAGTGCAATCATGCTGCAGCAATAACACTGATTATGCAAATGTTTTAACTGAAGCATGTTAAAGTGCAAAAATATGCTTAACATAAGAACTTCACTTGTGCTTCAAACCCTAATACAATCGAATATGTATATGATGAAAGTGCATCGTGCAAAGTCAAAGCCATCTAATATTTCATGTACCTAAGTGCATTGCTGTATAGTTGGAATCCATGCAATCCATAATGTCAATCTACTAATACACTAATTAAAGTGCTATGGTGCAAAAAGTGCCTAACAATATAAATTGCTAAGTCATATATGTTAAAAATTGGAGAGAAGAAAGCATAAGAGAAATACATCTAAAATGCACTGAATAATTCTAAATTTAAAAATGTGCTGATTCTAAGGATAGTCACCAATCTGAGCAATTTCATTGCTGAATTTACAAAATGTTATGTAGATCATCACTGATATTTAAACTATTGGGAGTCTTAGTATCGAGTTCCAATATAAATTTGGATTCTAATTGGTGCAATGTTTTTTTTCGATTGCCACCTCTTTTATGTGCCTGAACTGCCTCAATGACAATGTACTGGATACAATTGAGATTGTTTTTGTGTGAATCTTTAAAATGTCTGGCCACTGGATAAGAGAAGTCAGAGTTGACAATGGCTCTCAAATGTTGCAGAATTCTAACATGTACTTGCAGTTTGGTACTGCCTACATACGCAAGCACATTGAACAACATAAATCGCAAATTCTGTTCTACATATGTAGTAACCTTTAAGATCTTTGGGTTTGGTACTAAAAGCCGTGGTATAAGAGGAGATGTTGACCCCAAATTTGTGAGCACGATATGTGCTGCATTTGTAAAAAACATGTTTGGGTGAAAGACAGCTGGTTTTAATATCAATTTCGGGGCTATTTTTAACCAGTTCGCTACACATAGAAGGTGCTCTGCGAAAAGTAAAAGTGGGCTTGTCTGGCAGAGATTGACTCAAGGTGGCTTCAGTGAGAACTATCGGCCATTGTTGGTTAATGATAGTGCTGATATTTCTGGCCTGTCTGCTGTATGTTGTGATAAGTCTAGCTCTGACATCATTCTCATTGGTACTTTGTGTTCCAACATTGTCAACGTTGAACATCCCTGCATTGTCAGTGTGGTTAAGCAAATCTTGTCTCGGTTTTGAGTTAGCTTTTGTCAGTGCCTGTTGTAGAATTTTGTTGGTATATCCCCTGAGAAGGAATCTATGCTTGGCTTCCTGCTGGTGTTGAAAGAGATCTTTCTCTGCAAACTCTGCGTATTCTTAAAGATTCTCCATTGGGAATGCTGTTGATAAGAGGCTTAGGGTGAAAACTCGAAGCATGCAGAATGGAAATACCCGTTGTGGGCTTCCGAAAGAGACATGACTCAATTTTATCATTTTCAACATATACATACACATCTAGAAAGTTGGTTACCAATTTATCAGTATGGGCAATGAATGTATTGACATTAAGTTTGGCAACAAATTCTTCGGCACCAGCCCACATGTAAACATGCATAACTGGGGGAGAAGCAAGCCTCCTTGGCAATACCCCTGGGTTGCTGGAAAATTGCATTATCTAAAGAAAGAAATATTATACAAGCACCAATGGATCATTTTCTTTTTAAAATATTTTTATTATGCTTTTATGTATAACAGCACACAGTTAAACCAAACTTTTACCCGTGAGGGATATTCAGAAAAAAAAGAAGATATAATTCGCTCATTTTTACCAAAGCAATTAAGCTATATACGTGGATGAAATTGAAGAACACAAGAGATACAATTTACAAGTTAATCCAACAAAATTATAAAAATAAGAACATCACTCTTAACCAGAGCAAGCGTTGATATCAAATTGAATCTAAATAGAAAGATAGATCCTCAGGGACAATAAACCTTAGCAGAGCAGCGATTACGCTCCAAAGCTACACTAATTAATGGACCGCTGGTTACCTGAGCCTCCTTCCATCTTAGAATAGGAGCCCATATACGCTGCCAGACAATCTCTGTTTTCTGACCATTCTCTCATAGCTACCTCTTTCTAGATTGAACATAGCCAACAGCCTGGCAAGCCATTGCTGAAATGTTGGGGCTTCTGGGTCTAACCAGGCCGAGGCTATGCACATCCAGACCATCTCCATAGCCAAAAATTGAAATCGGTAGTCTGTATCCCGCTCTCCATTACTTCCAACCCCTAGAAGTATTAACGCATGGGTTAGCACAACTTTCACTTCTAAGGTCTGATCCATAAATTTCTCTATGGAATTTAGTAGAATCTCAAGACGTGGACAGGACGCAAACATATGGGCTAAGTCAGCCTCCAATGAGTCACACCGAGGACATCGAACTCCCACCTGCCCCCCCCATTGGGCAATCCTAGACGGGGTATAGTAAAGTGAAAAAAATGTCTTATAATGCTGAGCTTGAAGCTCAGCTGAGCACACCACTGTCTGTCCCAATTCCAATGAATCCAAAAATCTCTCCGGTTCTATGCCCAGTCATTCAGCCCATTTCCTCGCATGTTTTTCCCTGTCGTCCTGTTTAAGTGCTACAAGTTCAGCATACAATCTCTTTATAGTGCAGTTCCTCCCTTCTCTAATAACATCGATAACTTTTACCTTACTAAAACCACTCAACCCACCCGCCTTCCCACTGAGAAAACTTCGCAGCTGCAGATATTTAAAAAAGTTTGCCTTCTCGATTCCAAACTCAGCCTGGATATCACTAAACTGACGTATTCCATCTAGTCGTATTAGATCCCCAACTGTCCGGACACCCCGCCACGCCCACTCTGCCATAATTGTATCTGTGAAAATTCCCGGAAGCACAGGGTTTTTATACAGCTGGGTGTAACAGTTTATTCTCCCTATGCCCGTTTTCTTTTTAAGTGCCGTCCAAATTTTAAAAGCTGCCATTAGGGTCTTGAATCTTGTTCTCTTGTAGTAGCTGGGCTCATTCATTTTCAGAAAGCAATTAGCCGCATCATTGCCTCACAATAACTTGTACACATCTGGTAGCCCTACTTCATCCCGGGAATCCTCTATGCACCCACCCATTAAGTTACTTATATATTGCCCAATAGTAAGCTTTAAAGTCAGGAATAGCAAAGCCTCTTTCCCTGGGCAGTGCCATAAGCCTAAACGCTCTCCTCATTTTACCATGTGCCCAAATAAACCTGCTAACTATACCCTAAAGTACCACAAACCAGCGTTTTTCGAATTCTAAGGGTATTGCCCGAAATAGGTAAAGTATTTTGGGCAATAACATCATTTTTTTCCACGTTACACCGGCCCAACAGAGAGATATGTAAATTATTAAATCTATCAAAATCTAATTTGGCCTTCCTGATTACTGGCTCAATGTTTATTGCCACTATCTTCCCCAGCTCAGACGTTATACCAATGCCCAGATAAACAGCTGTTTCTGTCACCCGAGCATCATCCAGCTCAACCTTCCCATTCTTAACTATCTGCGTCTTTTGTCTATTTAAGGCATATCCGTCAAACTTCCCAAAATCATGAGCTACCTTCTCAACAGCAGCTAGCACAGTTGAAGGACTAGATGTAATAATGGCAACATCGCCCGCATATGCCAACATTTTTTTTTCCAACCGTTGGCTGATAATGGGCTCAATTCCATTATTAGCCTCAAGCAGTTGTAGGAGGGGATCGATGTATATAGCAAAAAGGAGGGGAGAGCAGGGGCAACCATGCCTTGTACCACGTTTGATCAGAAATTGTGCAGTATATCCCCCATTTAGTCTTAACCTGGCCGTTGGTGCTCTATACAGGGTCCTGATAGCTTTAATAAATCCCCTCCCAATGCCAAACCATCTCAGAGCTTCCCAGAGGTAATCCCAAGAGACCCTATCAAATGCTTTCTCTGCATCCAAAAGCATCACCACCATAGGGTCCCTGGAGACCTCCGTTGCATCAAACAGCGTTATTACCTGCTGAATATATTGCGTTGTTACAATAAACCCATGCTGACAGGGGTGAATTGTTTTCCCAATAATATAATTTAGTCGGGTTGCCATGGCTTTGAAAACATTTTTAACATCACTGTTCATCAGTGTTATTGGCCTATAAGACCCAGGTTCCCTCGGTGTCTTTCCTTTTTTTTAAAAAAAACTATAATATCTGCTCCAGCCCAAGACGCGGGTGTCACCTCACCCTCCTGAGCCCGGTGCATGTTATCCAGCATTTCCAATCACATCCCAATTTTTTTTTATAAAACTCTAGAGGAATCTGGTCTGGTCCGACAGCTTTCCCAGAGGGGAGGTTTCTCATTGCATTATAAATCTCATCCTGGGTCAATACAGTCTCAAGGGATTCACTTCCTGCACAATCCATACATTGTAAGGGAATTCTGCTTAAATATTCGTGAATTGAGTTTTGCTCCCCCTTAGATTCATCACTATATAGGCGCTGATAAAATTGTCGAAACACTTCCCGTATACCGGAAGGGTCGCAATTACTTTCCCACTAACACCTGCTATTCCAAGTTGTCCCCTGCCGTACTCCTTTGTCTCAATCTGACAGCAAGAGTATGCCCCACCCTTTCACTAAACTCATAACAATGTGCTTTTTTAGCCAAAAATCTTTTGGCAGCCTTGGTGGCTGTTTGACCTCCAATTTTTGCCTTAGCTAAAGCCAGCCGGGGCAATATATCATCAGTTGGATTACCCATATGTATAGCAGTGTCCAGCTCCTCCTCTATCCCAATCAAAGTCCTACATAATGCTTCCTCGCGCTGAGCCTCCTTCTTCTGCCGATGCAAACTATAGCTCAAGGTCTCGCCTCTGACCCCCGCTTTAAATGTGTCCCAAACTACCCCGACGCTCACACTATCTCTATTAAAATCCCAGAATTCCTTAATCCAATCTTTCATATGGAGTACATATTCTTGCTCTTGTAACAACCCTGTTTCAAACGTTCAAATCCGTCTGGGCCTCATCCCCCCCGTAAAGCCAACCGTAAGAACTAACGAGTTATGATCTGAGAGCACCCGAGGGTATTTCTCTATCCTAGCCCTTGCCAACAAGCCCTGTGACGTAAAAAAATAGTCCAATCTGAAAAGAGCCTTATGAGGGGCCGAATAAAACATGCTGCCGGGATCTTCGGACTTCATATAGGGCCAGATATCAGTTAATCCATTATTCCTTTCTAAATTAATAAGAGCCTTGTAGACCTTCCTTTTACGGCCAGTATACCCACCTCCTACACTGCCCCACAGCCCGCCCAACCCGTTGATATTGAAATCCCCACACATTATTACTGGCGTAGGCCAGGCTGCTAACTCAGTATCCAAAAATTCAAACACCTCAGGATCATCCCCAGTGGACCCATATACTGAGCAAACTCTAAATTATTCACCTACTAATAAGCATTCTACCATAGCCCAGCGGCCCCACGTATCAGCCATCTTCTTTTTAATTACAATGTCCCTTTTCCGGGTGTGAATGGCGACCCCTCTCGTTCGAGTCCCATGCTTTATATTGGACAAAAGTTGATATCCTAACTGTTCCAATAAATTACCCCTAGCACCCTCTATGTGGGTCTCTTGGATGCATAGTATATCTATACGCAGTGATTTAAGCTAGATTGCAGCCCGTTGCCTTTTACCCTGATCATTTGGCCCGCAAACGTTTATTGAGGCAATTAGAAGATTCATTTATCCAAACATGTTTCCTTCTAACCACCAGCCCAAATACTTCTTTGGTTCATCCAAGTTAAATCCATCAGACCTCATTTTCCTCCTTCTTAGAAGACCAAATAACAAAACTTCCCTCACGTGCTGAGCTATGTGATATTGTGCTGTGCCCTTACCCACCCCACCCCTTGCTGAGGATCCACCCCCCACAGCCCTTACAGGCAGATAGGTCAAACATGACCTATGCATGACAGATGAGCTCACATCTCAAGCTGCTGCTATTTATCTCTCCCCCCTCATAATACACCACCAAATCCCACACCAAATAACTTCATAGATGTAGAAATAGACAAATGTAACAAATGTAACATAGATAAATGATTAAATCAGCTTATACCAGCTTGCACCAAATTCCCGGTTAACCAGCTGCCTAGACCCCCACCACAGTAGAGAGATTCAAATTCACAGTCATCAGTCAGTCAGCGGGCTGGCCCCCTCGCAGCGCTCGGCCATCTTCCCCTTTCCCTGTAGCGGCCTTCAATTCTGTCAGGTACTCCTGTGCCTTAACTTCTGAGAGGAACATCCGCACCCTCCCATTTAAGATGACCTTGAGCCGAGCAGGGAATAACAGAAATGTCTCACAGCCCATCCCCTGGAACGGTGTTCTCAGCTGCCATAATATCCATCTCTGCTCGACCGTGGCATGACAAAAATCAGGACGGGCAAAGAACGAATGCCCCTCATAAGTCCGTTTAGAGTCAGTACTTTCTTCTGGATCATTGGGAAGCGGTGTGCCCGCTGCACCTCCATGTCCCAATTCCATTGGGCAAGATCCGGAAAGGCACCCTTTAGCAGGGAGACAACAAAGGCCAATGTATTTTCTCCTTCCACATTTTCGGCACGGTCTTATAACCGTACATTGTTTCTACGCTGCCTATTTTCAAAGTCTTCAAGCTTCCAACAGATCTTCAATGATTGCTTTTCCTGCGACTCCTTGAAGACCTGTAGCTTGCCAACATCCTCCTCCAGACCAGCCGTTCTTTCCTCCATATGAGTGACCCTTACTGCCATCTCAGAACACAGCTTATTGACCTTGCGCATAGACCCCTGCAGTTTTTTTGTAGCTCGTAATGACCTTCGACTCTCCAGTCTAGCCTCCCCCTGCATTTGTTTAAGAGTGGAATATAATAGTTCCAGCGTAGGAATAGGTGAAGCGGAGGGTTAAGTAGCATCGGGTCTTACTTGCACAGCAGCCTACATATCACTTTCATACGACATACTGGTGGCGGGATAGTCCCATTCAAGTTTGCGGGCAGTTGCCAAATCAGACATAACAGGGCTAGTTTTAGACTTTGACCGTCGTCTCCCAGCCGAAGGTTTACTGCGAGGCGCTCTTTGCGTGGTGGAGGACCCCAAGTGTCTGTCTCGTCAGCGGTGTTAAACTCACTCGGTACAGGAGAATCGGAGTCGGAATCATCATTGAGTGAGTAAAACTTGTCCCCTTCTGGGGAGCCCGGAGCAGTTTCAGACCATAGCGGCATTAAGGTTTGGCTTTTTGCGTGATCCTCAGGTATGATCAGATGTAGCGTATCACCTACAGTAGAGGGGTAATTATTGTCTAATTTGTCAGTTTCCACAGCTTCCTCAGTGGCCTCTGGACTGTTATTACCTGTCCACCGGGAGTTTGATCACCACTTTCCTCCAGGCTTTTATCCCCACTCGCTATCTCCCCCAGGTCTCCCAACATTTCTGGGGCTGTCAGCGATGGTGCCAATTCAGATTCCCCCTCAGTATGTTGAATCTTCATGTGAGAATGTAGTTCCTGTTCGTGACTGGGTTGCTCCGGTCTGGGTTTCATACCTGTCTCACCAGCCGAGTTCATCCCCACAGCACCAGTCTCTCCATCACCCGGGGCTCCAACTCCCATATGAGTAGTGATGTCTTGATTCCCGCCGCAATCAGAAACCGAGGCTGCCAGAAATGCCTTCATAACAGTGGGCTGCCGCAGAGAGCTCTCCGCAGCGGTTGCAGCGCAAAGCTGGGTCCCTCCAGCCACACCTACGGTACTAGCGTTCCTCCGCTTATGTCCGCTTTCATCAGTTTTTTTCGCGGGTGCTCCACGTCGAGCTTGAGTTGAACCACGCTGGGGGGGAGCAGTCACCATACCAGGAACACTTGGAGGAACACTCAGAGCCTCCAGCTGGGGCCCCTTAGCAGTTTCCTTTGCTGCCTTCGTTGATTTGGGAGCCATATTCTGCCCGCAGCTCCGACAGCACTTGTGGCAGTTCTGGAACGCCCCGGCTTGCTGCAGGCATCGATTTATTAGCTGGAAGACAGGAGCTGCCTTCCTAAGCCTCCTCCAACAGCAGCAGCCGAGCAGCTTAGCCAATGGACTTTCTAAGTAAGCATATGGTGGCATAACTCTCTATTTAGCGGTACATCCTTAGACACCTCGGGAGAGAGAGTGAAGCAGCAGCAACTCTCACTGAGGTCAGTCAGCGGCCATCTTGCCCTTAACAAAATTGTGGATCATTTTCAACAACATTTTGTTATGATTAAAAAGTTCCAAGGGTCTATTGTTTAAATAGTGTTCCACCGCCCTCAAACCTTGACTGTGCTTGATGCTTGTATATAGTGAGTCATTGTCCATGGTTATTAGAATGTACTTATTCGACCAAAGGTGGTTGGAAAGCTTGTTCAGAAAATCACTTCTGTCACGGATATATGAAGGCAGGCCCACAACAAATTCTTGCACAAAATGATCCACATAACGTGAGGTGTTTTCGAATAGGCTCTTTCTAGCTGAGATGATGGGCCGACCTGGAACTGGGGACATGTTCTTATGGATTTTGGGAATGAAGTATATTATTGGCATGACTGGAAAGTCATTATTTAAAAATGCTTATTCATCCCTCAATATTAGGCCTTCCCTTTTCCAGCCCACCAGTTCTTCCTTGAAACACTTAGTTGTAACCTTGACCTGTGACACATTGGATTTTCTATAGCACGCAGGATCATTGAAATGTCTATTAGGCTCCTGTTTGTATTCATCTTTATGCCATAGGACTATATTGCCTCCCTTGTCAGAATTATTTATGATCACCGTAGAGTTAGTGCGTAATTTGGTCATAAGATTGAAATATTGTTTGTCCCGACATTGATATCTCTTAGCTTTGGATCTCATATGATGATTGAGCTTTTTGATCTCGGTTATTACTCGATCGTGGAAGATGTCCACGGCATCCTGTGGCATCATAGGCATATATGTGGATGGTGGTATGAATGGCCTTTTGATGGATGCCGAAGGCTTGATGCCCTCCTCACGAAAAAGTGTTTGTGTAGACAAAGGTAAGCTACTGGTTTTCTTTTCATCATTGGAAAGCTCATGTAGGGCTCGTAATAGTGGAACATCCGCAATTTGGAGTTTGTTAGAGCCGATGGTGTGCATTGGAGGTTCAGTGATGACTTGAGTGGAAGAATGTTTGATCTTAGAGTATTTGGTTAATTTGAATTTTCTAATACATTTGAAAACGTCTATTCTGGTCTGGCAGTAATTGAAATTGCTTTGTGGGCAGCCTCCTGGGGGTCCCACAGGGCCAAAAAGCATTTTTAAAACAAATTTCAGCAGGAGTCGCGTTGGATCTGTAGATCCTGCCAAATGTTTTTAAAAAGCAAAGCTAAGGCTCCCGTGCTTCATTACTAAAACGCCCCAGGGGGGCCATGTACCAGGGGCATTTTGATAAAAAAAAGAATGGGAGCCCGTGAGCCCCCTCCTGAGGCTTATTAATGCCCCAGGGACCACCACCTCCCCGGGGTTTGTTTATAATGAATACGTGGGAGGCCTGTATGGGCTCCACCGCTGCCCTGGGAACCACCACCTCCCCAGGGCTTATTTACTTTTTAAATGGGGGCCCCTCATACTCCCCAGCCTGGGAACCTCCACCTCCCTGGTGCTTCTACTGAAAAAATGCAGGGGCAGCGCAGACCCCCCCTCCGCTGCCCCGGGGTCCGCCACCTTCCTGGTGCTTTTATTCAAATTAATGTAGGGGCCAAGTGGACCCCCCCCCCCCCCGCAGCCCTGGGGACTGCCACCTCCCTGGGGATTTTGTTAAATTGAATGCAGATGTGAGCGCCCCCCCCACCACCTAACCACCTCCCTGGAGTAAAATCCAAGAAAGGAGGGGGCCATGTGGCCCCCCTGGAGCCAATAAAGGCCCTGGTACCAACCAACCCACAGGGCAGGCTCCTGCTATGTCCCAGGGGCCCAAACCTGGGACATAGCTGTTTGCTGTGGCTTGGTGGGAGCTTTTCTGCTCCTGCCAAACCACAGCAAATGCTCTGCTTCCAGAAAGTGAGAGCATTAAATATGCTCTCAATCGCTGGAAGCGGAGCAGAATTGCTTTCACATTGCTTTCACAGAGGTGGAGCTGCACGCCCCACGTGACCATGGTCAGTGACATCACTGATGACATCTCAAATGGCATCACTGATGGCATTATGCACAGAACCACTCAAACCCCATACAACCTTTAATATGCTCACTCACACACCCATACAACCACTCACATACACATTCACAGATCCATACCAGTACTCACACACTCCTCCATAGAAACACTCAGACAACCATTCACTCACCCATACAGCCACTCATATAACCAGTCACTCACCCATATAGCCAGACACATAGCTGCTACTCACAAACCCATTTATTTACATACACAGTCACTCACATATCCCATCACTAACCCATTTAGCCTCTCAACAGAGCTACTCACTTGTCCATACAAGCACTCACACATTCACTCACACACACATACCACTTACATACCCACTCACCATCCATACAAGAACTCTCATATCTGCTTACTCACCCATATAATCATTCACACAGACACTCACTCTCTAGTGCAACCATTCACATACCAACACACTTAACTAAACACTCACTGAAACAGCCACTCACTCCCTTATACAGCCCCTCATAGAGCCACTAACTCACCCATACAGCCACTGACACACCCACTCACTCAGCAACTGTCACTCACACACCCACTCACTCACCTCCACATCTACTCACATACCTACTTATACACAAATACAGCCGCTCACACACCAACTCACACATACAAATAGTATCACTCATTAGTTGTACAACTAGTATACTATTCTAACTTTTGCAGTCGGTTAGTATATATGATTAGTACCCATAAACTCTTAAAAGCCCTTACAGAGATGTTATCAGTGATGTCATTCTCTTAAGGTAGAATTTAACACAGTCTTTAAATTGAGCCTTTCAACCATATCTCGCTGCACAGCTTTCTTTAGCATTCTCGTGAAGCGCTCGACTAGTCCGTTAGCCTGCAGCCATAAATGTGTGCTCTTCTGATGCTTTATATTGAGAAGCTCCAAGAAATATTTAAACTCCGAACTCTGGAACACCCTGTTTCGCAAAGATGCCATCTAGTCTCTCAATGATTTGGTCTTGAGTGGAAGAAGAAATTTCCTCAATTAAGGGGAAGCATGACTATTCGTCCATAATCACCATCAGGTGATGTCCATTGTCATGTGGAACAAAAAAGTAAATGGCTACTCTCTCCCAGGCATGCTTTGGTGATTATATCTTTTAATTTTAGCATGATGCTAACATGGCTCGTGGCAGTGTTAATCTGGGTTAACAAAATAGGAGCTGGTGTGTTTGGTTTTACAATTAAATTGATAAAGGCTTCAGCCGTTTTGGATGGGGTAATGCGACCTTGGATAGGTACTTTGGAAAAGTAGTCAGCAAGGATCTGGTCCTTCCTTGGATGATGGCCAATGTTATATTTGTACTTTGTAATAGTAGTCCCCATCGTTCAATGCGAGGAGGCTTTTTGGCCTTTGGATTGCCAAACATAGTTAGTAAAGCTTGCTGATCAGTTCAGCGTAAAAGGCTTTCAGTCCAGAAATACATGAAAATGTTCACAAGCCCGTACCATGGCTAAACTTTCTTTTTCAGGTTGTGAGTAAGCATATTTTGTCTGGGACAAACTCCTACTTGCATATGCCACAATACGCCTTTGAACATTTGGGTTTCCACTGTGTTGTGCAAGGATGGTGCCAAACCTGAATTTGCTAGCATCTACAACAACTTCCATGTGAAGCTTTAGATTGAAATATGCCATTTCAGTAGCATTCTCAATTGTTTGTATGATTTTCTTACAGTTTATCACACATTCTTTGACCAATGAAATAAAACATTATTGTTTGTCAACTCTCTCAATGGAGCACTTACAGTGGCAAAATCTTGTATATATCTGAAGCAGTAACTGGCCATGCCAAGACAAAAACGCACCTTAGAAACATCTTGTGGGGGATAAGCATTTGACAAAACGTCTGCTTTAGCAAGATAAGGTGTCATACCACCATCAGAAAAGATATGGCCAAAGAATTTTAACTTTGTCATGTGGAAATCACATTGATATGCATTCAAAGACAAACCTCCATCTGCAAGTAAACAACATACTTGTGTGAGAGCTTTATTGTGCTCTTTTTGTGAGCTCGGTGAACGAATATGTCATCGCTATAATTGAATGCATTCATAACAGGCTGCATGGTAGGTCGAATGAAGACTTGAAAATGTTCTGCAACCAATGGCACACCAAACCTTAGGGTCTGATTTAGATATTGGTGTACTGGTTACTCTGTCACAATGGTGACGGATATCTCATCCGCCAAAATATAAATCCCGTTATATCCTATGGGATTAATATTTCGGTGGACACGATATCCATCACTGTTGTGATGGAATAAACCGTCTTCCAAGAGCTAAATCCTTAGTCTTTTGTATCAAAACAGACCAATACGTGTAGAAAAAGTTGTGATGTACCTGCAACATTCTTTGAGTTCAAACTGATGATATCCTTTATTCAAATCAAGGCGACAGAAGACCTTTGCACCATTTAATTGCTTTATCATGTCAGTAATGTATCCTGGATGTCGCTCTCGTTCAACTGCCTTGTTTTCCTGATGCATGCCACTGTCCTTTTTGGGCCCTACCACTCCCATGGTGTGAGACCAGTAGACCGCTCAATGATATCATGGTTAAGTAATGATTCAAGTTCTTTTTCAACAGAATCTTGTAAATGAAAAGCAATTCATCTGTGCCTTTGAGCAACAGGACAATCATCCTCATTAATACGCGCCTTTACTTTCATTTCTTAAGCTTTCCTAATCCATGAAACAATGAAGGTAATTGATTTATAATCTCATGGTGAGCATTCATGTTGTAGTTTTACGAAAATCAGTCCCATGTCAGCAGCTGTGCTGAAACTGAGTAGACAGGCACTTGACCCTGCCCCTTGCATCACATGGATGGGTGCTTGCACCTTAGTTTTGTTGTGTTTTATCATCGCTACAAATGTACCTTGACTTTTTAAGGGTGTTGATGCTGCCATCTATGCATTTTGGTTTTCGATGGCCTAAGTTGCAGAATGGAAACAATTCATTATATTTTGCCTCTGGCATAATGTTTATCGAAGCACCACTGTCGTTGATAAAACTTATTGAAAACCTATTTATTTTCAGGGTAATCTTTGGACAGTATTTGAATGACTTTGGTGCTTTAGCATGTCGACTTTTCTTTGACTGACATTTTTCTTCACATGCGGCCAGTACAACATGCGCACTCTTTTCTGAGGTAAAAAGCTACATGGGACAATGGTAAACAATGATTGCAATGCATCGTTTACAATGCATGCCATTACAATGCAAGTCGTTAGAACGACACGTTGTTACATCGCATGCCATTACAACGCTAGTCGTTACAACGACTTGCTGTAGGGGGCAGAAGGTGTTGGATTTGTTGGACCTTCCCTACTGTTGATATTGTGTGTCTGTGGTCAGGCTCAGAAACCCAGCTTATGGAATATCTAGCATACCTCAACAACAACTCCTTTAATGTACAACTAACAATGTCACTTAACAAAGAAAATATCGGGGAGGAGCCTAGCGTCGGACCATGATGGCCGCCTAGACACCGAGCTCCGTGATCGCCACCCCGGGGACCAGCCATCCTGCTATTAATCCTGCACCTGTTGTCCGTGAAAGCAAGTCGCGTGGAAAGCGACGCCCGTTCCCGCAGCTGCGGTCCCGCTGCCCCCCGGACGGACCGAGTTAGGGGCGCCGTCTTTCGGGGCCCGTGGCTTACTCCGAGCCGGGAGCTTGCGTGGGACGGAGGCGGCCCGGAAGTGAGAGCGGGACGGCGGCGCGGCCTGTGAGCGCCGGCCGGAAGAGGGACTTCCCCCCCGAATTGACCCTGGTACGCCGCACTCTGAGCGCACGAGCAGCGGGTTTTACAAACGCAACTACACAGTAAACCCATGAGCGGTGGCTTTCAAGGTTATGCGGTATTCCAAGCCTGCGAGCGGCGATTTCATACTGCTCTAGCTCGATTACTCAGCGCTCTCAGCCTGCAAGCTGTGGCTTCACGACTCGCCAACCCTCATCGGGAGCACTATAACTCAGCCAGCCGGGAATATACACAGAAGAGAGGTGCCGTCTTGCTGGGCCTGTGACGTGCTCCGAGCCGGGAGCTGGCGTGGGACACGGGCGGCCCGGAAGCGGGGGCGCGTCGGCGGCGCTGCTGCGAGTGCCGGCCGGAGGGGAGACTTCCCCCGCGTCGGCCCTCAGTGCCCTGGTGTGTTTGTGGCCGAGACGCCTCCTTCTGGTGACGGGCGATTGTGGAGCGGCGGTGGGCCCGGGCGCGGCCGCAGCGAGGTGAGCGGGGGATCCCGGAGAGGGGGCAGTGGCTGATGCTGCAATGGGGAGAGTGCTGGCAGGCAGAGCACGAAGAGCAAGTGCTGCTACCCGGCTGGTTCTTGATCGGCTGCCCCAATAGCTGTGTGAGTATCGCTGGAAGCACAGTACAGGGGGCCGCCTGCAGATGGTGGAAGGGTGCCCTCAGCGAAGTCTTGGCCTCCCACCTGACAATCGTGTCTCCCCTCGGGCTGTGGCTTGACTCCCCTGGCGGTGCCCAGAGCGCTTCTCAGCACGGGGAGACTTCCGGGGGTGAGGATGCACACCGCCATTGGCAAAGTGATCCGGCAAACCTGCGGAAAGAGTATAGACAACTGCATCAGTGCCTGCACTGCCCCGCCGTGTGCACTGGCGGCGGCTGGCGTACCAGCTGCGGTCTGTGAGCCGAGTGTGATGACGGGGAGGAATGAAGCGGACAGGGCCTCGGCCAGAGGTCCCGGATCATCTAAACTGACCCAGTCCAACAAGCTTGATAGGTACACGCTACCTAACGGCTCATCTTCCGACACCAGCGGCGCACCTAAGCCCGCGAAGGACCTCGAGAGTGCAACCCCGGAACTGACTCTGCAGGATGTCATGGCCGCCATTACTGGAGTCAAAGAGTCCTTGGTACGCAAAATGGACACCATCTCAATAGACGTTAACCTAATCCGGGCTGATCTCATGAAAATGAGGGAAAAAGTCAAGAATCTCGACGTTGAGTCGGCCGCAACGAGAGCCCAGAGGGAGGGCATCGGCTGTTGGCTTTCACCTGTTGCGGCGCAGACCTATTGGGGATTGCCTCCTGTTCACGACCCCCCCCCTGCCCACGGTAACGTCCAGCGGTACAGCATGGCGCTGGCTGCCTGCTCGCTGCTGGGGGGGGATGTTTCTGTCTCGCCCGCTGCCCGCTTCGCCCTCCCTCTGCCAACCTCCAGCTCCCCGGTGCCGTCCCGGACTGCTGCCACTGTGGGGGCGCAGCCTCCGCTGACATACGGCTCCGTCCTGGCTGCCCTGCGGGACTTTCGGCTGCGATTGTGTGCCGGCTTGCAAACGCTCAGTGAGCGGTTCGATACCATACTGCCTGCTGCGGGTCGTGAGCGCCCTGCTTGTGATCAACGAGATGTGAGTCTGCCAGTGCTCTGGTCCTCCTGCGGGGAAGCGGCGACCGGGTATAACAGTGCTACATTAGAGTCCGCACTTGGCTTTCCCGGTACCCAGGATCGCACGCCCTCCTGTTCGATGGCGGATACTTTGTTTCCCCGGTCGTTGCTCCCTGCTTTGATGTTGCCTGTCTCACCGCGCCCGCAGGAGCTGCCGGCGGAGCCACAGCTGACGCCCACGAGGAACCGTGCACGGTGGTCTACGGCTCCTTTTATACGGAACTTATGTACTTTACAAGCCAGGTTTGGATTTCATGTGGTGTGCAAGGGGACTTTGTTGGATGATCGGTGGCCATTTTGTGACTTTGCTTCTCCTTCTTCTTCCGTGCGGCCATATTGTCTCTGTTTGTTTGGGATGCGGGGCCTTCACGAGGGGGCGGGCCTACTCGTAAGCCCGCGAACGGGCCAGGGCTAGATTGTTCGATGTCATCATGGTTTCACGGACGGGCTGGACCGGGACTGGAATTGTTGCACATGTTGTACGCGCTTGTCGTGATCTGTTTGCCTTCATTTCCTTATTATCGAATGCTCTCTTCACGCGGCCGTCTTTGGGTGTAGTGGGGTTTCAGTGTGTGGAGGCTTGGTTGGCCGGTGGTGTCGGGTGCTCAGTGGTTGCGTGGGCTCCCCCCCGCCTTTTTCTTTCTTTCTTCCCCTAGTTTCTTCACTCTATTCCTACTTTCTCTCTCGTCTATATTTCGGGTTCATTGGGCGACAGGCACTATGCTGGGGGGGGGGGTAGGCCGTAGCCTCCGCATTGGTGTAGGGTGGGGGGGTAAATTACTGTTTTCTCTTAGTTCTATGGGCCTCTTTCTTCATCTCTCTGCGCTATACTTGTTTCGATTCCGGGTCCGGGTGTGGGGTGGATTGTGAAGGGGCGGCGCTTAGGGGGTGTGTATGCACTAATGCTATGATCCTGTTCTCTAGTTACATCGCCTTACTGTATGTGATTTCTATGGCTGTCTTACCGATGCTGCTGCTCTCCAGTGTATGAAGATATCTCGCGGACTCGAATCTCCTTGTTCCTTTCTTTTACTGATTCTGTCTCGACAAAATTATTTTCAAAAACCTTAAAATTAACCTTCACTTCTCCTGCCCCAGTGTTACGGATCCCTCCAGTGTAACCCTGTATCGTTGCTTGCCTTGACCGTTGATGCCTAGGGGGTGTACCGTTTGTTTCTGTGCTCAACGTATTGTGGCCGGCCTGATGGTTGTAGGCCCGTATTTGTTCCTTTACTATGCACAAATAAAGGTTTCTAAAAAAAAAAAAAAAAAAAAAAAAAACAAAGAAAATATCGATTTTTTAGATATTCACTTTTACATTGAAGAGGGCCAAATACACAGCACGATGTTCAGAAAAAAAACAGCATGCAATAGCATTTTGCATGCTTCAAGCGCACATGCCAGTTCTGTCATTGCCAACATTCCGTATGGGGAGATGGTTAGAACCAGACGGTTATGTAGCGAAGAAATTGGATTCAGGGAGAACATTAAGGACATCAAACAGCGTTTCACACATAGGGGGTATGATGCTAGTACACTAGATAGAGCTGAGCGTAGAGTTTTGAAACTACCCAGAACCCAGACTCTTGTGCATACTGATAGAGGGGCTTCCAGGAACTCGCTTACCAGCTCCAAAACCAGAGAAAAAATATGTTTTTTCACGAATTACACTGCACATAGTGACAAACTTTTCAAAGCCTTTAGGAGGCATTGGCATCTACTCTTGGACATTCCCAGATTACGCCCCATTATTAGTGGAAAACCCTCCTTGGTGTATAGGAGGGGACGTACACTCAGCAGTTCTTTATGTCCGAGTTATGTGACCACACAGAAGACACCCAACACCTGGTTACCCACACCGCCGGTTGGTTTTTACACATGTACTACTTGCAATGTATGTATATTTGGATGTAATAAATGTAAAGAATTTAGCCACAACACTGATAAGATACATCACATCAGGCATTTCATCAACTGCAATACAAAATACGTAATATACACACTTGAGTGCCCGTGTGGGAAGGCTTATGTGGGGAGTACAGCACGATGTTTGAAGACTCGTATTCAAGAACACCGAAGAGCTCTTATTAACAATGACGCACGATACCCCATGACTGAGCATTACAATAGAGTACATTTGGGTGACAAGTCCTTGTTTTTCTGTGGCATAGACCATGTTCCCGTGAACAAACGAGGAGGGAACAGAGACCTCACAATGAGACAAACTGAATCCAAATGGATATGTAGATTACGGTCGGTTACCATGGGGCATAATTCTGACCATGAATTCCATTACTTCCTTACATGAGCCTTTTTGCTCTGGTGGGGTATGTACTAGGGTTGTGTATAAATGACAACCTGGAATTCTTTGAGGGCCATTGACTCTGTGACTGTCTGTATTGCACCTGTCTCTTGTCTCCAGGTAGCCTTATGAAACCTTGAATATATCTTTAGATAACTATGGTCCATGGCCTGTTTGTGTATTCTTCCGGTGTATTTTTCCGGCATAATAGTTTTTTCGCTCCATGAGCCATAGAACGTCCTTTAGGTTACTTCCATCTTTTGATTCTGTGAACCTGTGACTGTCTGCTTCGTACCAGTCTCTGGTCCCAGGTAGTTGTGTGACACCATTTTTACATCTTCAGATAACTATGGTCTACTTTTGTCTGTGCATTTTGCCAGCATAATGGAGTTTTCCTCTCATGAGCCATAGAACGTCCTTTAGGTCACTCTCATCCTGTGATTCTTTTACTCGGGGCCGGTAGTTTTTTAGATTAGGGCTTTTTTGACAGTGCGCTTGGATGACTTTCAATATTTATACCATAATTATTATGGCATTCACTAATCTTTTGCATCTATACTCTTTTGCCTGTGCATGCATCTTTTCTACTAGATAGATTTTTGGGCTTATGAATTTGTCTTCTCTATCATGCTGCACCACTCAATTCAGGTATGAAGTATTATATTGACATTGACAGTCTGGGTCACATTCTCAGTGCCCATGTAACACCATGTGCCCAACCAGACGCTCTGGTCTCATTTTCCGATTCTTTAATCCGTACATGGCCTACGGGGACTCTTTGCACCTGTGCGGCGGATATATATATATATTTTTTTTATTACTTGGCTGCTGCTCGGGTCTCTTATGTTATCCTTCATGAAGGACTCTTCTATGTCACGGGTTGCCTATTGAGGGTATAGATTTCCTCGATACCCCAGATTCGTTCCCATTTTAGAAGGGCTTATGAGCATGGGGTTTTCTGTTGCTTTGTGTATATTACACTATTATCCATCGTATGCGGCATTTCGGAATATTCAAGTTGTGTTTTTTTTAGCATACGTCCACTCTTTTCTAGTATTGGTTAGACGTTCATGTGGCCCGGGAAACGCTGGATTCTAGGATTACATTGACTACGTGGAACACACGGCACTCTGGAATAATAAAGTTTTCCGCTTTGAGCTATTGATGTTTTTTACCCTAACGCAAGTCCCTTTTCTCCACCTTCGGTAGACGTCCAGGTTGCCCGGGAGACTAACAATGCAGGGATTACATTGGCTACCCTGTATACGCCCGCCCACAACTTCCGACGCACCTTAATGATTGCATACGTGCATTTCCTTTTAAAACCTTGGCGCGTTTTTGCGTTAGCGATACGGGACACTCTGAGGGGAGAGCGCGGACCTCTATCGAGTTACAAGTATGCAGTGTAACTTTTGGTAGTCATTTGAAACTGTCGGTACGTAGTTGGAGGCTTACCTAGCAAAGCCTTTTTGACTCAGTGTTGGGTAATATTTAGAGACCGGGTGCCTACGGGCTTGATACAGGGAATTCCCATTTGCCTCCTTTTTGCGCTATGGCACGGCTCTTTCAATATATGTGGAAGCATGGCGGATGCTTTGCCTCACTTACCTTTGTGTAGTAGCATTACACAAGGGTTAAATACAATTTGTCCTGAAGTAACATTGCCGAATTAATGTCAGTTTCATTGGCAATCCCATCTGCATGTTTTTTATGGAACCTTGGTTTACAATTTCCCTCTAGTACTTGCAAGCAGTATGCTTTCGGACTGCTATTGTATTTTCCATATAGGCACTTTGGAGTGGAATTTATCACTTTGGACTAACATTGCGTCCTGTTTAATCGCATGCCCCTGTGGTATTACACTCTTGTTTCACCCTAAAGCTAGATTAGGTCTGTTATTTTCTTTATATATATATATATTCACTGAAAAAACCATAGGTTTCAGACATGTTATAGTTAGCGGAAATTTTACTGATAAAAAACCAATGAAATTCCCCCGTTATAGTTAGTGCAGGCAACTATAACTCACGCGACCGCAATCCTCTGCTGATGCTAATACTGTATTTAGACACTTATTTGCCCATGTCTTCTTCCATAAATTTTTAGCTATACATATATTACAAATATTTTTTTTTCATAAAGACACATATGTCATCAGCAGAAGATTGCGGTCGCGTGAGTTATAGTTGCCTGCACTAACTATAACGGGGGAATTTCATTGGTTTTTTATCAGTAAAATTTCCGCTAACTATAACATGTCTGAAACCTATGGTTTTTTCAGTGAATTTGCAAGGTTTTTTAAATGCTAATTCCTAACTATAACGTGTGTGAAACCTATGGTTTTTTCAGTGAATTTGTACGGTTTTTTAAATGCTAAGTTACTTTACGCCATTCGTGGCGTGCACGCCCACTTAACGCAGTTCGTTCCGTGCGCGCACGGTGCGCTTCGCGCACCGTGCGCGCACAGTGAGCACGCGGTGCGCTTCGCGCACCGCGCGCCCACTTTACGCAGTTAGTGCCGTACACGCAAGGTGGGCACGCAGTGTGCTACGCGCACCGCGTGCCCACGTTACGCACCGTGCGCACATGGAGGACATATTATGCGCTTCCTTGTGATAGGTAATCTGTTAAATTTAATTTGTAAGTGATGACAATAATATGCCATGCACAGAGAGTGTTTTTTTTTTTTTATTTAAATTTTTAGCGTAAGCGCACCGTACGCGTACGGTAAGCGTAATCGGCGAAATTTTCAAAAAATAAAAATTTACCGTTTTTGGCCTTGGGGGATCTTTGAGGACTCAACTAACATGGCTATGTGCATGGGCGCTGTCTAAACAGCCCCTTTATATGTTTTTTGCCTTTGTTTACAGCCCCCCCCTCAGAGTGCGAGAGAGAAAATGGCGGCCGCCGCTTCCTGGTTTCGACCGATTCGAATGTTTACTTAGATGTAACAGCCAATCAGAATTGCGCTCGCGCACGCCACCGTACGCGTACGGTAAGCTTACGGTAAGCGTACCGTAAGCTGGCTCAGATATATATATTGATTTAAAGGCTATTTTCTCAGAATCTACTGAACAGATTTACACCAAACCTACAAAAGGCACTTCCTTGACCTGAGGACTACCTCTCTGCCAAATTTCTAGTAATTCTGTTCAGCCGTTCGGGCTGTAGCCCTGTCTAAAGGTCCTATGGAAAAATGCATGGGAAAAACGCGTTTTGGGACCCCCCTTTTATCTCAGCCCCCGCTTGACGAATCCCCCCGAAACTTTCAGGGTAGGAGCGGAGCGTAGCGCCCCACCTATTTTGAGAAATTCGCGAGGATTCGTCGACCGGCGCCAAAGTTATTCAAAATAGAATGTTGCGGATTTCCTATGGAAACAGGGTCCTAACTATAACTACCTACTGGCGACCGCCAGTAGGTAATATATATCTTTTGAATTGACTCGTTATTTTCTGTCTCTTTTGCTACTGTTTGTTTGACAGAATCGTGTACAGTGCTCTCATCAAGGTGGCACTGGGAGCACAATTAGGACTATTTACTTGGGAAATACGACGCTTTTATCACTGCTCCTCTCGAGACGGATATTTATTTACATAGACGGCGGTCATACTTTTGGAATACATTCACAACCTCACATATGGTATGTGTCTCCTCAGGGGGACTTTTACTCATTATTTTCTTCTGCCCTTCTGTCCTAATTAGTTGGCTTATACATGTCTTGATGGGGTATTTAGATATAACATTACAATTTGCTTATTCTATGTATTGGAATTACTTTCCAGTTTGGGGTGCTCTTCACCCTATTACACACTCATGCAAAAGGGCCTTCAGAATATACAACTTTGGGCCTACATAAGCATACGTATGCCCCTTTTTACTGATGAAATATTATAATATATATATATATGGTATTTTCATTTTTCATTGTTATGTTTTGTTTATAATTTTGCATAAAATTGTTTTGTATGGTTATATTTATGTATTGAGTGTTTACAATATATTCCTTTTTGTCCTGTGCTCATTCTCTTAGTATGTGGTGCTTTTAAATGTGTCTTTTAATGTATTTTTAAATGTTTTCTGTTGTTCGTATATTTATGTTATGTTTTTCTATACTTTTCCAGCCCTGACGAAGTTCAATTTGAACGAAACGCGTTGGCTGAGACTATGGTTGGACAATTAAATTAAAATAAAGATTTTTTCGAGTACAAACAATTGACCACTTGGTATGATGTATTAACAAGTTAATTGGTGGTGCACCGCTCCAAACCTCTTCTCAAACCTACTGTTGCACATGCATGCCGGGAGCTACAGGACACTAAGTAAATCCTCGGGGCCAGGATACTTGATGAAGCTGCTACTGCCCTTCACTCACCTGGACAAATCCGTCTGGCTCCTGCTGGGTGCAACGAAGATCGCTCTGCTCCTTTGGGGGGACTCCACTCACACACCAGGACTGCGCTGAGTCGGGACTGCGAGGACCAGGCTGCTCGTTGGTGACCGCAGCTGTCTCCTCTTCTCGACTCCTCCCCCTGAAGATACTTAAAGCCTCGCGGCCCCCGCTTCGCGGGAGCCGCTCGTAGGCTGCTACTGCCCTTCACTCACCTGGACAAATCCGTCTGGCTCCTGCTGGGTGCAACGAAGATCGCTCTGCTCCTTTGGGGGGACTCCACTCACACCAGGACTGCGCTGAGTCGGGACTGCGAGGACCAGGCTGCTCGTTGGTGACCGCAGCTGTCTCCTCTTCTCGACCCCTCCCCCTGAAGATACTTAAAGCCTCGCGGCCCCCGCTTCGCGGGGCCGCTCGTAGGCTGCTACTGCCCTTCACTCACCTGGACAACTCCGTCTGGCTCCTGCTGGGTGCAACGAAGATCGCTCTGCTCCTTTGGGGGGACTACACTCACACCAGGACTGCGCTGAGTCGGGACTGCGTGGACCAGGCTGCTCGTTGGTGACCGCAGCTGTCTCCTCTTCTCGACTCCTCCCCCTGAAGATACTTAAAGCCTCGCGGCCCCCGCTTCGCGGGAGCCGCTCGTAGGCTGCTACTGCCCTTCACTCACCTGGACAACTCCGTCTGGCTCCTGCTGGGTGCAACGAAGATCGCTCTGCTCCTTTGGGGGGACTACACTCACACCAGGACTGCGCTGAGTCGGGACTGCGAGGACCAGGCTGCTCGTTGGTGACCGCAGCTGTCTCCTCTTCTCGACTCCTACCCCTGAAGATACTTAAAGCCTCGCGGCCCCCGCTTCGCGGGAGCCGCTCGTAGGCTGCTACTGCCCTTCACTCACCTGGACAAATCCGTCTGGCTCCTGCTGGGTGCAACGAAGATCGCTCTGCTCCTTTGGGGGGACTCCACTCACACCAGGACTGCGCTGAGTCGGGACTGCGAGGACCAGGCTGCTCGTTGGTGACCGCAGCTGTCTCCTCTTCTCGACTCCTCCCCCTGAAGATACTTAAAGCCTCGCGGCCCCCGCTTCGCGGGGCCGCTCGTAGGCTGCTACTGCCCTTCACTCACCTGGACAACTCCGTCTGGCTCCTGCTGGGTGCAACGAAGATCGCTCTGCTCCTTTGGGGGGACTACACTCACACCAGGACTGCGCTGAGTCGGGACTGCGTGGACCAGGCTGCTCGTTGGTGACCGCAGCTGTCTCCTCTTCTCGACTCCTCCCCCTGAAGATACTTAAAGCCTCGCGGCCCCCGCTTCGCGGGAGCCGCTCGTAGGCTGCTACTGCCCTTCACTCACCTGGACAAATCCGTCTGGCTCCTGCTGGGTGCAACGAAGATCGCTCTGCTCCTTTGGGGGGACTCCACTCACACCAGGACTGCGCTGAGTCGGGACTGCGAGGACCAGGCTGCTCGTTGGTGACTGCAGCTGTCTCCTATTCTCGACTCCTCCTCTTCCGGCCCCCTTCGTCATTTGTATTGACCTGCCCTGCGCGCTAGCGGGACGCGCGCGGGACGAGGGCCGGGGCGAAGACCGGGCAAAGAGCGGGCTGTTTGAGGCCGCTCGAGGACGAGTGAGGACGGGACGGGACACCCCCTGAACCCTTATTGTGTGGTAAGAGTTGTATGCCCACACTATCATAAACATTCATAAGCCTCGGACCTTGTATCATCGAGATTTTGGACTTGTTTGTGCACTGTTTTCCCTTAGTAATTTTGTGTAGGTTAAAAATATGCCATCAGACATAGGAAAATCCCGCTCCTTAACTGTTAACACATCTAATGGTCCTGTCTCTGGCACTATAGATCAATTTTTTAAATGTGTTACTACTGTTTTAGAGAAGGAAATTGCAGAAACAGAAAAACGTTTATCCCTTGATTTGTTAACAGGCAAACGCTCTTCATTGGGCATAATTGGAAAAGCACTCTCCCCGGGGGTGTTGAACAAGGGAGTAGGTTCCATCCCTGAAAGGGATGAAATAGTTTCAGATATAAACCTCCCAGGCATGGTTCCCCCTACCGATCACACAATAAGTTCATCCACATCAGGGTTATCAGATTCGCCAAATCTGGTAATATCCTCTCCATTGACAATAGGGTCTTCCGATATCAGACATATTTCAAGAAAGAGACAAGGTTCTCCTGTTATTCCATCCCTGGCTAAGAATAAGAAGACCAAATTCATAGCACAAACCTTGACTCATACTGATTTTGTAGCAACGAATAACCCTTCTTCAAGTGCTAATAATATAGGGTTATCTACTGACACGGACCCCCTGGGTGAACTACTTACAAAAATAGAGGTTATGGTCAAGTCCCTCTTACTCCCCCTTTTCGAGAGGACCAGACTAATAAGCCTACACCAGGACGATTTGGGCAAGCAAATGCAGGGGATTAATCTGACACTAACTGAACTGTTAAAAACTCAGACTAAAACCACCACTGTCGAGTTAGCCACCTCTTTCCCTACTTTGCCAGAACAACCATCAACTAGTGGCATTCCAAGGGAAACGCATATTGTATTGGGGGAAAAATCGGTGGGAAAGCTATCGAAAAAAACTGCAGACAATAGTAAGATTAATCCCCCACTAAAAGACAAAAAAATAGACAGGGAAACTAGGGTGGGCAGTAGTTTCATATCTGAGATGAGAGGAAATGCCGAAGACCTAAAAAATAAAAACCTAAATAATTTTGAGGGAAAAAATAGCACATCAACAAAATATACAATGGAAAATGGAAATTGTGAACCGTTTCCCCAGCGCCAGTATATTCAACCAACTAGAAGAGTGGACTTACCCCCGGAATCAGCCCCATATACGATCATTATGACAGGGGTACCTGAACTTCCAGAGAGTTCCAGGGAGGACTATTATGCCCTAAAAAATAAAATCATCTACTGGTTGAATCAAAATCGGCCACTTCCCGCACATATAAATGGGGAAATTTTAATGGTGAGAAGAACGAGCTGGGTGGGAACAAGACCAAAAGAAAGGAAGGGGGATGTGATAATCATAAACTTCAGGGACCATAGAGCCGTTAGATGTATTGGCGACTGGTATGAAGCTAGAGGAGGGGATGCTATTTCTACATACTACGTCAACTATTTTTATCCACAAGAATTGATCCCCCATCTTAAATCCCACTCTGTAAAAGACTCTTACAAAGACTGGAGGGAAGCAGACCATCAATTTTTTCATCAAAACGCCCGTAAATATCTGCCTAACCCCCAGTTTGGGAGCTACCCAATTATTAACCAACATCCATTTCAGAACATAAATTCTCTATATCAGAACAACTATGCCCACTTACAACAGAGGTTTAATATACCTACTTATAATCGTTTTTCAGCTTTGGGTGGTTTGGAAAATATAGATTGACTCAACTTAGAACAGGTCCGAACACAAAATCCCACTGTGGTAAATCGAACCATCTCTAATGATACCACTCCCCCAAGTGAAAGTGTAGAAATACAGGGAATGGAAAGTAGCAACCTCTCCCTAGGTCCAATTTTAACACCATTTAGAGGAGCTGATACTGACACCCTTGGGAATTTCTGTAATAACCAATCTATGCAGATGGTTGACGAAGTGGAAAAATCCTCGGAGCACGTACCAGTAGTAGAGGCAGCTTGTATAAATAAACGTTTAGATTTTAGAAAAGATGACAATATAATACAAATTATGTCATGGAATATCGCAAGATTACGAACCAAAATAATGAACGGAAGTCTGTTGGATTTTACCCAAGATTACCATGTAATCTGTCTACAGGAGACATGGTCTATCAAGGAACAGCATCTAATGGGCTATAAAACTTATTTCTCAGCGGCAGTGGCAGGTCCTCACGGCAGGGCAAAGGGGGGCCTGATGATATATATAAAAAACACCATATCTGGGCTAAAAGTAACACCACTTAACCTATACCCTAACTATCAGGTATTGAAACTCTCATTTCCGAAGAACGGGACAATAATTCTAGTGAATACATATGATAATGTCCCGGAAAATGAGAGAGTAAATTTACTTGGGACTCTCCGTAACAAACTTTTTAATTTGACAAAAAAAATGCTAGGATCAGATGTCCCAAGCATCATTTGGGGTGGCGATTTTAATCACCACCCCTGTGAAGTAAAAAATAGTAATATCTGTGGTATGGCAGAAGAAACAGATAAGTATATGACCCACTTCTGCCATACTAAAGTTGGTGATTTTTTAAATGAAACACTGTCAGAGCTA
Source organism: Triturus cristatus (assembly GCF_964204655.1). Classification (NCBI taxonomy): domain Eukaryota; kingdom Metazoa; phylum Chordata; class Amphibia; order Caudata; family Salamandridae; genus Triturus; species Triturus cristatus. The sequence goes on from NC_140588.1 coordinate 697,805,379, forward strand.
GGCCTAGTAATCCTGAATGAAACTAACATCGCATCTGGCCAGCTAAAACCCACATATCTGGGTAGGGGTTGGGAGTCAACGATTGACTATATATTGGTTTCAACAACACTCGAAAGTAAGGCCCAGAGCTTTAGATTGATACCCAACACTTTAAGTGATCACGCCGCATTAGCTTTTGAGTTGGTCATTGACCAGGGGCTTTATACATCGCATCCGATAATGGCCACACTTACCCAGAATAATATCCACCTTACAAAAATACATGGCTATGCTATAGGGTGGGGAATGATAGACTCAGTGGCCTTGATGAACAAGGTGGGAAGTGACATATCCCGCTATTGTGAAGTGCCTCGACAATGATACTAGTGAAAAAGAACTGTTACATAATTTTAGCTCAATTATGGAGAAGGTGAAGGACTCTTTAACTAGAAATATGAAAGGGAATAAGGCCAAAAAAAAAAAAAAAAAGAGGTGGTTTGACCATAAGTGCACCTTGGCCCACAAATTCTTAAAAAAAGCGCTGACGAAATCTGGAAGAGATCAGGAGGAAATATGCAGATAAAGGAGGTCCTATCGTCTAGCCTGCAAAATTAGAAAACAAGAATTGAAAAAAGCGCTCTGGGACCAACTACATGAGAGTTCCCGGAATCGGAATAGTGAGCAGTTCTGGAAGGTAGTGAAGTCCCCCTTTCTGATAGATACCAGCGACATGCCAAGAGTAGAAGTAGCGATCGAGGGCCCAATATGGGCAAACCACTTTTCAAAAGTCTTTGGTAAAGTAATTGGAGTAGAGTTACTAGAGGAAAATAATCAGAGTCCACAAGATAGTTTATTTCCGATTCCCCTAAAATTTGACTTAAATGAGGTCATAAACGCTGTGAAAAAGAGCAAAAGTGGAAAAGCCCCTTGTCCAGACGGTGTACCAGTCGATTTCTTTAAGTCTGAATTAGACTTATGGGCTCCAATTCTAACAAAAGTGTTCGATGCAACAATGAACTGTGGTTTAATTAAAACATGGACCCAATCGATTATGGTACCCATCTTTAAAAAAGGAAATAGGGAAGATGTGACATGTTACAGGCCAATTTCATTACTGGACTCTCTCGGTAAAGCTCTGGGCAGAGTGGTTCTCCAGCGCCTACAGGATTGGGCAGATGACCGTAATATACTATCTGATATCCAGTTTGGCTTCCGAGAGGGCTTCGGAACAATTGAACAGGCTTTGAACTTAGCCCTATTAATGGGTAAATATGTTTCAGCAAAACAAGGAAGGTTACACATGGTCTATGTCGACCTTTCCGCGGCCTTTGACTGCGTCTCCCACTCGAAGCTGTGGTCAGTGCTCACTCATATGGGCATAGACCCAGCTCTTGTGTATCTCTTACGGGCACTGTATTCTAATGCCTCATCTAGGGTCCGTTTTGGAACGCAGGGTGAATTATCGGATTCCTTTAATGTGGAGAGGGGCGTGAGGCAGGGGTGTGTCCTGGCCCCCTTTCTTTTTTCCCTCTACACGAATGGTCTTGAGGCAGAGATGCTGAAAGGGGCCCAGGACCTCCCACGAGTGAAAAATCGCCCCATCCCTGCCCTTCTTTATGCGGATGACGCAGTAATACTGGCACGTACCCCGCGAGAGTTGGAGAAAGCTTTAGATAGATATTCAAAATTCATGGGTAGCTTGGACCTTAAAATAAATATAAAAAAAACATATGTGATGGAGGCAGGAAAGGGAAAGAAAAGGGGAAGGTCTATCTATCTTGACAAAGAGAAAGTGGATTCCACCACACAATATCCATATCTTGGGGTCATGATAGATGACAAACTTAATTGGAAAGCGGCTATAAAAGCCCGCAAACACCAACTTTTGCGAGCAATTATTGCCCTTATAAAATGTTCCCAGAAGCTTGGAAAGAGGCCACCAGTAGAGCTCCTCCGCATTTATAAAGCAAAGTGTCATTCCATCGCACTTTATGGGGCGGGGTTGTGGGGACATAAAAACACCAATGCCCTCCAGATAGCAGAGAACACATTTTTGAGATTCCTACTGATGGCACCCAAGCGAGCATCTACCTTTGCCTGTCATGCAGAACTTGGTCTGCCCCATATCGAAGATTTGGCTAAAATCCAACCTCTTTTGTTGTGGCGCCGTATCTGGACGTCAACAAAAAACTCAATCACAAAAGAGATAGTGGCTGATTGCATGTCTCTGGAAAATTGACTGGCTGCTTTATGTGAAAAACCTCCTTATAGATTTGGGGCTCAATAAATACTATGTTAACCCCGAACTAATTGCTGAAATTTCTAAGAAAGACCTAAAAATAAGGGCCCTCAGCCACATGGAAGAATTACGGTTGAGTAAGGAGATAAAAAAAATATCTGCTCAACACTCCCTGATAGTCATGACCACTCTGGAAATGGAACCATACTTGACCTATGTCGAGTCACAATTTGAGCGTTTTTTGTTGACACGATTTAGATTGAATGTTTTCCATAGGCTTGTAGCCTTCCCAAAAAATCATGACTGGAAAGAGGGTCTAATGGCGTGCCCTTGTGATGAGTTGTCGGAACAATCAACAATGCATACAGTATTGTTCTGCAAATTCTACTCTACTCATCGCAAACTATGGCTAATCCCACTGTTGAGAACCCTTGGTCTTAGAAGGTGTCGTCCCGCCATGTTGCATCTACAACTCCTGAATAACATACTGACTACGAAATATGTTAGTACGTTTTTAAAGTGTATTTTTAAACACAGAGTAAATCTTGATTGAACTAATGTTCATTTTTATAAGGAATCGTTTAAAATGTGTGCACTGTGTATGATATGTTTTTATCTGTACTTTAATGGTTATTATTGTTTTTTATAACCGAATAAAGATTTACTTACTTACTGTTGCACACACTGGAGTTAGAATAGTAAATTATACTATTCCAAACTCCAGTAACGACTTGCGTTGTAATGGCATGCGATGTAACAATGCATCATTGTAACAACTTGCGTTGTAATGACATGCGTTGTAAACGCATTCGTTGTAACGAGTGCTTTTCGGGACAACCACCTTCTTCACTTTCACTTGATAATATTCTAGACGGACCGACTGACAATGATTTAGATGACAATCAACTTTGTTCAGTGTCGATTTGTCTTTGTTGATGTCACCTCTTGGTCTTGTGGGTGCATGTTGAATGTTGTTTCTGTAAAGTTCCAGCAGCCATTTTCTCTTTGTGCCGTGACGCACTTGCTTTTTCATTTAATTTGCAAACCATCACATAATGTTTCTACCTCTCACAGTCTTTACATAGCTATCTAATGGTGGAACATTTACCTTTGTGGGGAAAGGAAAATCCACATATTGAACACAACTTCTTTTTACATGTTGACATCACCAGCAACGTCAAAGTAAAACGCACTACCACTGGGCAAGCAAAGGTAGTCCCGGCAAGACCTGCCTGGGTCCCGAAGATTGGGGACCTGGTCAGAGAAAAGATAGTGGACAAGAAAGAATTTGGACCATCTTACCTGTACTTAGAGTGCCTGTACTTGTCCTGACTGCCGAAGGTACTAGAGCTGTATTTCTTCCATCCCTTGCCGGCCTCCAAGACAAAAGGTTTGCCTCTATTGATTTGATCAAACCACACTATGTGGCCGATTCTCAACAGTAGGCCAAGTGGGCTCCTGTGTAGCTGCTGTGCTCCTCTCTCAAATGGAAGCTTTAATAACGACTGAGGACTCCATTCTCCAAAGAGAAGTTGTAAACAACAATGAAATGTTACTTCTCTCTGTTGAAACAACTACAACTGTGCAATCAACAAGTACAGAAATCTTCAATTCGAAAAATTTAAGAAGTCTATGTAAACATGCCACAGATCGAGTCTACTAGCAGTTCTATAAAACCTGCTTAGTCGAGAATAAACCGGACAGCGTCTGGCTACTTCGTGCATTATGACAATTTCTCATCGGATCCAAGTGAACCTGAAATGCCAATATCATCTCTCCCTTTCAAGCTACAAATGTATGCTATATATCATTGGCTGAAAAAGCCTCACTTTGTTGATCTCTGGATACATCTCTGGATTACAATTGGAATACTTTTCCTGGTTCTCTGAAGTGGTTTTATTGTTCTTTTTCCTACTTCTGAAGGAGAATTTTCTCCCAGAATGCTTCGCAGAACATCTTGTGAATATGGTTTTTAAACCACATGGAAAACTCTCTTTAAGGTGGTAAAGGAACTATCTGACCCTGGGAAGCCAGCGACCTCCCCCATCTCTCCCACAGTCAGTGTGAGGAAAGCGCCCTCTTCTTTATCAACAAAGTTATTAATATACATTTAAGCTGTCGAGCAACTGCTTACAGGGAGTGCAATTGGATGAGGCTGTTCTCCTACAACCAGGCAGAACCTCAGGTTTACTCATACATAACGCCAGCCCTCCACCTAACTTGATACGTGGCTCCCTCTTGACACCGCATCATTTAACCGCATTCTTCACGCCACTAAATCAGGCTCCCCCATTGACCCTCTCCCTCCTCATTTGCTGTGCCAGCTGGATCCCTCCATACTATTCATGTTAATGGATCCTCTTAACTCCTCTCTGAAGGAAGGGATAGTCCCCTAGAGATGAAAACACGGAATGGTACTCTTAAAGAAAGCGAGCCTGGACCCTTCTAACCCCTCCAATTGTTGCTTCATCTCCCTGCTTTCCATTATCACAAAGGTTTTTGAGAAACACGTCAATGGCCAACTGTCTTTCTTTGTGGAAGCACAGAATTATCTTCATCCCTCCCAGTCCAGGTTTAGAGTTGGTTTCTCCACTGAATCTACGCTTCTGGGGGTAACGGAGATGCTAAGGCATTGCATGGATGAGGGAGAACCTGTGGCACTCATCCTATTAGATCTTAGCTCTGCCTTTGACACGGTGTCCCACCATATGCTTCTGGGTGAACTGCAGACACTGGGTCTTGATGGAACGGCCCTGGAATGGTTTTGCTCCTTTCTTAAGGACCGAACCTTCCAAGTTTCCTCTTCCTCTGACAGATCACACTCCCCCATATTTCCCTGTGGAGTCCCACAGGACTCGATGTTGAGCCCTCTGCTAATTAACATATACATTTGCCATCTAGCGGAGGTGGTCGAAAATGATGGGTTGTCTCTTTTTTCTTACGCTGACGATACCCAGAACATTTTCTCCTTTTCACCGATGCAGGGACACGGGCCCTCTGATATTAGTTTGGGCTTGAGCAAGATCTCTCTCTGGATGTAGAATCATTTGCTCAAGCTTTACGGGGACCAAACGGAAGTTATGATTCTAGGCAAAAGGTCCGATCTCTGGGAACCACAGCACTGGCCCGCTGAATTTCGTGCTCCTTACCTTCTAGTAGTGTTAAGAATCTGGGGTTCACTGTGGATGACTCACTATCCATGAAACAACAAGTGGCCAAGGTGATGTCCACCTGTTTTGCAGTTCTTAAGTGGTTAAAAAAGATCCTGTCGCTGATTCCTTTCTCAGCACAGAGGACGGTGATCCAGGCCCTTGTTTTTTCTAGACTGGATTATGGCAACGTGCTGTACTTGGGAGCTGACAAATTTACTATCCATAGACTGCAACTTGTGAAGAATGCAGCTGCCAAGTTCACCATGGTCTCCAGCCTTCTTCGTGATGTACACTGGCGGACTGTGTCAAACCACATCATGTTCAAAGCTATATTTTGTAAGTCAAATCTGGATCTGCCCCTAAATATCTCCTGGACTTAGTCCACCTATACTATCCCTCCTGTCCCTTGAGATCCTCTCTGCAGACTTGGTTTGTTGTACCAAAAACCCGGCTGGCTTGTTTGAAAAGCTGATCATTTTCCTACTTATAGCTGCTACTGTTGAATTCTCTGCCAACTTCCTTGAGAGATTTCACAACTCTTCTTGCTTACCCTAAGGGTCTAACTCGTTATGCTGATCACTTCTACTTTTTCCCTACTCCCGCCTTGCACCGGGTAACCCCTCAGGGTAGCAGTGTGCATTATACGTTTTGTAAATAAGTTAATAAATAAAATAAATGCATCATCACACAGTGAATCAAGGGATCTGTCCCTGGTGAACATTACAACAGTTCCAGTTCCTGAAGGAATTGTATGGGACAGGGTATCGTATGATGTGTATCGTCCTACTGAATTATTGTAAATTCCTTATTTGTTTAAAATCTCCTTAAATTATATCATCACCTCTAGTACTTTCTCTGATGATTGGGACACTGAAACTGTGCATAAATTGGCTGCAGATCTAGAGCAATCAGCTGCATTTTCTAATGATGAATTGTATGATGGTACAAGTAATTATGGAGACATGTTCTGTTACCAACATTATGCTCACCATGTTTTACACAAATCTAGTATCCCACGCACTGTTTATAATTACACACAATGTGAACACTGCCCAACATCGCCGAAAGGCAGTTCAAAGACATTTGCACAGAAGTTTGCTTATTTTTCGGGTTTTAAAGCATCAGACCCAGCCTCGTATTATTATAGGCTTGTACCTACACAAGCAAAGAAAAATATGCTAACAAACATCAAGCTGATATACCCTGCTTCCTTTATTCCCCAACTGTCCATACAGGGTTTCAACTTTTGGAAAGACATCATAGACACAAAATATGTCTGGGGGACAAAAGATTGGCAGGTTTAGGTAACAGAGGCCTTATTTAGAGCATGCCTCATACCACATCAATTTATTTTCCTGAACAAACTTCATGTCTTGGTATAGCAGAAATGAAGGATTTGAACACTCCATGTATTCCTGCATTCTCACACTTCAAGAATTGGCAGAACCTAACACACTTCTGTGAGGATGCACTAGATGCCATGATACGTAATGGTTCTTTTAATTCATCAGACCCCAATCTGAAGAGATGGTTAGTTTGGCCGATAGACACAAATAGTTGTCAATCTAGATTGCACGGTAACACCAAAGGGTTTAAGATTAATAGGCCTGATCAGCTATATGTACAACTAGAACATTTGGGGGGGGGGTGACGTCATATAGTGTTGGGAAGTTATGCCTAGATTGGCTAAAACCTCAATACTTTCCCAGGTGAAGCAACACTTGTCCCTTCTTTCTGATGACATGGATCTCAGGGATTTTTATTAGGTCCCGGAACTCAAAAGCGCTTTTTGTACGGAATATACAACAAGCTGTGGAAGATTTCCCAACAGGAAGCTGCTGAGAGATTGCACGAGATCAACAAGGTTAATTTAGAAAAGGCTTTGACTGTGGTTGACAATGGTATGACCACATTATCATCCAGAATGTATTCACTGGACAACATAATGTCTTCCGCAATTGACATAATACAGCGAGACATGTCTATTTTACAACATGGACAGTCACAATTACGGTCAATCATAATACTGAGCTGGATGTTACAAATGTCATGTTCTGGCCACGTGCCATGGCGTTACATCAACAGTACAAGCCTGTTTTCAGCATACGATCTAACGGAAAGACAGGTAGTAATGTCAAGCAGAGATACAAAATATACCATGTTGCATATCGAAAAATTAGACCAATTACCTTTCACTGTGGCTGAGACACCATCCACTGACTGGATAATTCATGATTACATCCCCCTTCTGGTCACACCTTTCCAATTCCTATATTGTCTCCCATACAAACAGGTAGGTACATATGAAGTGCTAGGGGGAGGGTATGTGCATGAATATTGGGAATTACAGTTCAGGTTTGATACAGGAATGGGGACACAGAAGCTTTTCTTAGTGGCTCCGACTGTGAAGAAGCTCTAAGTGGATCCTTAGTTTACAAGGATATTTCTCTCCCGGGGCATGCAATCCTTCAGTGTAGAACTTATCTTGTTATCTGAAGGGTTCTCCAGCTACCGTGATTCCTCCTGTGTTCAGGCTACACTTCAATGGGAGTTTCTTGATGCTGAATGATCAAGGTTGCTGTGGAATGGAACCAGGCATCACTTATCTAGTGTCGGTTAATTCCATAGTGACTTGTTGTACACAAGTGCTGTTTTCACCTGCCCGCATAGTTAGGGAGGAAGCACTTTGGCCTTCGATCAATGTTTCCAACATATGGTTTGATTCTCTGAGCAAAGTGAAAGGCATGCTTTTTCAAAAGGATGTGGCCTTAACTTCAACCAGAGAGACGTTTGATCTCCAGGTTGCAAGGTCCTCGTCTGAGATACAGACACTACACCATACTAACTTCTGCTGTATTTTGGGGAGCTGGTCCATCGCATCTTTAACATGACTGATACGAAAGGAATAGTGCACTTTTTAAATGTATCAGCTCTGGTCTGGTTGGCACCTTTCAGAGGATTTTCGGAGTTATACCATCTTTCATACACTCCATGTTGGGAAGCGTTTTTGGAGGGCTCCCGCTTGTCCCTTAGTGGTGGTGAGAGTACTGATTTTTTTTTATCTGCTCTGCAATGGTCACTCGGAACAGAGGCAGCACTGCTAGTGCTACGTTGCCGTGAGTGCATGGTACACTGTTTCGGCACACCTTGACTTCAAGATGTGAACGAGCATTGGTTCTTATCCTTCAGGCCTGTCTGACTTGAATGCATACAACTGGTCTTCCATTGTCTGATTTGCAGCCACAAATGCATCCTGGATATATGTCTCAGATCAGAATTGATTGCACCACTAGACATTGAAGTACTGATGGACCCCTTAAAGGCCCATGCGTATTAATGTCCCCAGCATATTCCATTGATGATGAATGCATTCTTAGAGCCACCCTGGGATGCTTCAGCTCCTAGTGATGTGAACAGCGACTCTGGGGCAAACTCATGGGATACAATGCCTCCCTCAGCGGCTGCTTTGGGAACTGCATGGAATTACTTTTGCTCCATAAACATGCTACGAGGTGCGCCTCTGGGATCGTCATCTGGGGTAGTGGGCAACAGTAATGCTGCCTCTACCACTCGGAACACAAACAATTGGCTTTTTCAGTGTGGGAACAATTTGGCCTATTTTTATACAAAATTACCCAAAACTGCTTTTGCTTTCTTTTTATAGGCACCATGGCTTTCTGAGTGCTTGGATCCCAAATGGTATAATGGTTTAAAGGCTTTTAAATACATATTTTAAAGGGAGACCCGCTTTTAGATGCTTTTTAAGAGTAGTTTAAAACTTTTTTTAAATGGTGTACTGGCTTTTTAGATAGCTTTTAGATATCGACCCTTAGTATGAGGAGTAGGCGTTATATTCCTGGGTTAGGCCCATGTAGTGAAGCAACTTATTTACATTGTCCTCACAATACCATTTCAGCTGTGAACTTTTGCACATATTTGCATGCACTACAATATTGGATTTGTTTCCCTGAAACTAATTTTTTTTTCTTTTTTTTTTTAAATCTTTTTTTTGTAAATAAAACAAACAAACAAATAATATGAAACAAATATACAATGTGTTGCAATAATCAACCATCACAGGCAGTCATGATCGGTATACAGTTAGTATCAAAACTAAAACATAGAATAAACAATTCGATCACATATCATACAGTTTCCTCTATTTTCAAAAGTCAGATATCCTTGTTGTCTATCGGTGCTAAAGGGGAGTCGGGGAATGAGGTACAGAGAAAGCCCCTGCGTTTGTTCCATGCACCCCAGAGTTTCGTCCATTTGTGCGGGCAGCCCCTACTCTTGTAAATCACTCTCTCTTCCTGCATACACCAGTCCATATCGGACTCCCAGTCAGTGTGGTGCAGTGGGACCCCTCCCTTCCATGTACGTGCTATATTCCGTTTCGCTACCATACAACCCAAAGAAACCCATAATCTCTCTAAGCGGGAAAGTTTAGTGGCCTCCCAGATATTTAAAAGACAGAGCCGGGGGGGGGGGGGAAGACCAATAGGTACCTTACTGATCCGGGACAAATCCGATACAACCCTCTCCCAATACATTGAAGGACCGGGCAGTCCGACCACTGGTGAAAATAGGTACCAACATAACCACATCCCCCAGGGCAAGCCGGGGAGTCTAGCAAACCCATCTTGACCAGCGACGCACTTGTAGAATAGAATCTACGGAGTAATTTAAGCTGTATAATTTTGAAGCGGGAACAAATTGCCACCTCGCGGGGGGAGGCAAGGGCCTCCCGCCAGTCGTCCTCGTCCATGTCCCCAATGTCGGTAGGCCTTCTCCTGAAGGTAGTCATCCAAAAGCCTGTCCTCCAGGGGAGCGGAGACTGGTAGGTCTGTTCCTTTAGGGATCGCCCGGCTAAGAGCACTGCGAGCTTGGAGGTATCGAAAGGTCTCCCCGCTCTGCAGTCAGTTGGTAGTCTCTCTGCAGGTCAGCAAAAGGAATTACTCCACCCGCCTCTCACATATCACCAACCTTTGAGAGGCCGATTCGTTCCCATTTATCAAACCCCGGGTGCCTAGACAACATCCCCAATCGGCTCCATCAACAGGGGGGTCCGTCGAAGAGCCAGGTCTTGAGATCTCTTACAAAGATGGGGAGCGACGTCTGTCTGAGGTGGAGCGGAAGGGCGTTCCAGGCCTTGGTCGCGAGGAAGGAGAAGGAGCGGCCTCCCGATCTGGTTTTCCAGGTGTGTGGGACTATGGCATAGGACAGCTGGGCTGATTGTAGGGTCCTTTGGGGTGCGTGGAATTTGAGTCGGCTGTTCAGGTATGCTGGTCCGGTGTCGTGGAGGGCCTTGTGTGCATGGGTGAGCATCTTGAAAGTGACTCTTGCCTCGATGGGGAGCCAGTGGAGTGTGCGCAGGTGCTGGGAGATGTGGCAGTGTTGTAGCAGGTTGAGGACCAGTTTTGCGTTGGCGTTCTGGACGTTCTGCAGCTTGCGGGTGAGGTTTTTGTTAATTCCAGCGTAGAGTGCGTTGCCGACGTCGAGTCTGCTGGTGACCAGGGCATGTGTTATGGCCTTACTGTGTTCCAGGGGGATCCATTTGAAGAATCTGGGAAAGTATTTTGCACCGCCATAAATTGCCCTAAGATAGCTACCTGGGAGCATGTTATGTCTGTCCATCCTATAGGCGGGGTCCGCAATAGGACGATGTGTCCAGTGGTTCAAGACCACGACCTGAGAGGCCCAGTAGTAGGATTCAATGGCTGGCAGGGCAATGCCGCCTTCATACCAGCTTTTCGTTAGCTTGGTAAGGGCGATACGGGTAGCTCCACCATCCCAAAGCAGGGCGCTCACCTCAGCGTGGACATATTGAAAGTAGCGAGGCTGAATCACATGCAGAGTATTCAGTAGGACATATCGAAAGCGTGGTAGCGCTATCATTTTGTAGAGGGTAGCTTTACCTAGCAGCGTGAGCAGCAATGTTTTCCAGTGCTGTACATCCTCCCGAAGGCGGTTCAGGGGTGGCAACAGATTCCTATCGTAAAAAACAGAGGAATCGTGCGTAATGTAGATAACTAAATTCTGGAAGCCGTCCATTACAATTTTGGCTTCGCAGCCCCTGGGAAGCAGTGAAGGATCTCTGCTCAGAACATAGATCAATGATTTATCCCAGTTGATAGTGTAACTGGAGTACTTTTGAAAGAGAGTAAAAATATGTAGCACCCTGTGAATTGAGAAGTGGGGCCTTGCTAGATAAAGCAAAATGTCATTGGTGTACAGGGAGATCTTATCACCCCAATCTGACGACCAGTTGAGACCTCTGATAAGGGAGTCCCCCGTATCCAAATAGCCAGTGGCTCAAGAGCCAAGGCGAAGAGCAATGGTGACAGGGGTCAACCCTATCTTTTGCCTTTCCCCAAGAGGAAGGGAGCTGACCGTGCACCGTTTACTGCAACCTGCGCCATTGGCTGTGAATAGAGTAGGCGTATCCATGACAACAATCGAGGACTGAACCCATATCTCTCGAGTGCGGCAAAAAAAAAGGGCCACTCAATCATGTAGAATGCCATTTTGGTGTCAAGTGACATAATGACGAAGTCTTCTTGGATGGTAAAGGTCAGCCCCATCACCACATGTAGTCGGCGGAGATTCAACGCCATGTTCCTAGCCGGCTCGAAGCTGGATCGGTACGGGTGTATTAGTTTATGAAGATAGGGTGAAAGGCGCCGCGCAAGGAGTTTAGCTAGGATTTAGACTTTTGGATTCAAGAGGAAAATGGGTCTATACGAACTGCAATGTTCAGGAGACTTACCCTTTTTATGAATGACCACAATTGTCGCAAGACGTTGTGTCTCGGGTAACACACAGGACTCCACACTCTCATCGTACATTCTCACAAGGAATGGGGCAATTGAGGAGGCATTCGTTTTGTAAAGCTCAATGGGGAGGCCACTAGGGCCCATAGCCTTACCGGACTGCAAAGCGCCAATTGCCTTTGACACCTCTTCGCCCGACAGGGCGGCATCAAGATCTTTGACCTCTTGTGGTTCTAAAACCAGCAAAAGCAAAGTTGATAACAGTTCCGCCGCCACCACCTGGGTGGATGAATTCATTGTAATAGCCCTTTGTGAGCCCTCAGACCTTGGTCAGAGGACATCACTTGCCCCGGCAGCCCAGCTGTGCTCTACGTCCCCTTTGGTGCCAGGGTTCGAGGCCACCCCATTCTTTTTCTCCCCACCTGAGTGATTGACTCTATATTTTGCCTGCTATTGTCTTCCTTAACTGTACTGTAAGTGATTGTGCTGTAATTGTATTACTTGCCATTTTCTCTGTTCCCCCTCGTTGTAGCTGTTTTTCTCCCTTCTGTTTTTCCCGTCGCTTCCGCCGACTTCCTCGGACCCCTCCCTTCCGCCCCACTCCCGCCTCCCAGCTGCTCGTCCCTCCCTCCTCCCCTTCAAAAGCTGACCGCTGCGGGGAGAGCGCGTGAGCCCTCAGACATTAGTCAGAGGACATCACTCGCCCCGGCAGCCCAGCGGTACTCAACGTCGCCTTTGGTCCTAGCAGCCCCCCGTGCCAGGGTACGAGGCTACCCCGTTCTTTTCTCCCCACCTGAGTGATTGACTCTATATTTTGCCTGCTATTGTCTTCCTTAACTGTACTGTAAGTGATTGTGCTGTAATTGTACAACTTGTCATTTTCTCTGTTCCCCCTCTTTGTAGCTTATTTCCTCCCCTCCGTTTTTCCCGCCGTTTCTGCCGATTTCCTCGGACCCCTCCCTTCCGCCCCACTCCCGCCTCCCAGCTGCTTGTCCCTCCCCTTCAAAAGCCGACCGCTGCGGGGAGCGCGCGTGAGCCCTCAGACCTTGGTCAGAGGACATCACTCGCCCCGGCAGCCCAGCGGTACTCTACGTCGCCTTTGGCCCTAGCAGCCCCCCGTGCCAGGGTTCGAGGCCACCCCGTTCTTTTCTCCCTGCCTGAGTGATTGACTCTATATTTTGCCTGCTATTGTCTTCCTTAACTGTACTGTAAGTGATTGTGCTGTAATTGTACAACTTGTCATTTTCTCTGTTCCCCCTCTTTGTAGCTGTTTTCCTCCCCTCTGATTTTCCCGCCGTTTCTGCCGATTTCCTTGGGCCCCTCCCTTCCGCCCCGCTCCCGCCTCCCAGCTGCTTGTCCCTCCCCTTCAAATGCCGACCGCTGCACGTTCGCGCCTTCGGCGTGCCTAAGGCAAGCCTGACTGCGCCCGTCCGTGCCTGGACTGCGCCCAGTGGCAGAACCCCTGGCCCCCGCGACCTCCACAGGACCCGCCTACGCTACGAGGCAAACACCCTCCACGCACTCAACACCGGCCAAAATACCACCTGCTTCCAGGCCACTCGATGCTCACCCACGGACCCTTCACCTGCCGAAGCTGCAGCAACACCAGCCAGCACACTCCAGCACACCCTGCTCATCCTAACACATCAGGCCACAACCATCTCAACTGCATACCGCTCAACACCCGCTCAATCCTCAAGCATGCCGTTGGACTCTGGGACCTACTCGACTCCTCCGCCCCAGACGTCGCCTTCCTGACAGAAACCTGGATGAACACCTCCAGGAGGAGGAATCGCCATCATCCACAAGAACACCATCAGAATCTCAACCAGCTCCGAAGACGCCCTCAGCATGGCCGAACTCCTTCACTTCCAGATCCATGTCAACAACAACACCACCCTCAGAGGAACCCTCGTCTACAGACCCCCGGGACCCCGACCACAGTTCAGTGAATCCATCGCTGACCTCATCAGCACACACGCCTCCACAGACTACATCCTCCTTGGAGACCTGAATTTCCACCTCGAGAAAGCCAATGACAACAACTCCACAACACTGATCGACAACCTCGCCAACCTCGGACTTAAACAACTGCCCCCACCACATCTTCAACAAGGCAAGCTCCATCATCACACCCCAACTCCGAAAGATCATCAACAGCTCCTTCTAGACCGCCACCTTCCCAGAGAGCTGGAAACACGCGGAGGTCAACGCCCTCCTCAAAAAACCCAAAGCAGACCCAAAGGACCTCAAGAACTTCCAACCCATCTCCCTGCTCCCGTTCCCGGCTAAAGTCATTGAGAAGACCACCAACAGCCAACTGACCCACTTCCTGGAGGAGAACAACGTCCTGGACTCCTCCTAATCTGGATTCTGCAGTAACCACAGCACGAGACCGCCCTCATCGCCGCCACTGACGACATCAGGACCCTACTGGTCAAGGGCGAAACCGCGGCCCTCATCCTCCTGGACCTCTGGGCCGCCTTCCAAACTGTCTGCCACCACACCCTACGCACACGCCTCCGCGACGCAGGGATCCGAGGCAGAGCCCTGGACTGGATCACCTCCTTCCTCACTGGCAGAACCCAGAGAGTCTGCCTCCGCCGTTCCGATTCGAAGCCACAACGATCACCTGCGGCGTACCCCAAGGATCATCCCTCAGCCTGACCTTTTTCAACATCTACATGGCACCGCTCACCAATATCATCCGAGCGCACCACCTCAACATCGTCTCTTACGCCAACAACACACAGCTGATCCTCTCCCTCACCAAAGACCTGGCCATCGCCAAATCCAACCTCCATGAGGGAATGAAGGCCTGTCGCAGATTGGATGAAGACCAGCCGACTGAAACTTAACTCAGACAAAACGGAGCTCCTCATCTTCGGCTCCACCCCCTCCGCATGGGATAACTCCTGGTGTCCGACTTCGCTGGGAGCTGCCCCGACACCCACAAACCATGACCGCAATCTGGGGTTCATTCTGGACTCATCGCTCTCTATGACCCAGCAAGTCAACACCGTCTCGTCCTCCTGCTTCAACACCCTCCGAATGCTCCGCAAAATCTACAGATGGATCCCCAGCGAAACCAGGAGAACGGTCACCCAAGCACTGGTCAGCAGCTGGCTGGACTACGGCAACGCCCTCTACGCAGGAACCGCGACTACCCTCCAGAAGAGACTCCAACGCATACAGAACGCCTCCGCATGCCTCATCCTTGGACTCCCACGCCACAGCCACATCGCCGCCCACCTAAGAGATCTACACTGGCTCCCGGTCAAAAAAGAGGATCACCTTCAAACTCCTCACCCACGCTCACAAAGCACTCCACAACGCCAGACCAGCATACCTCAACGAACGAATGTCCTTCTACCCCCCGAACCGCCAGCTTCGCTCTGCCGACCTCGCCACCGTCCCACGCATCCGCCGAATGACCACCGGCGGCAGATCATTCTCCCACCTCGCCGCAAAGACATGGAACACCCTCCCCACACACCTGCGTCAGACCCAAGACCTGCTGACCTTCAGGAGACACCTCAAGACCTGGCTGTCGCTAAGTAGCTGCCTCCCTCCTCCTCAGCGCCAAGATGAGGAGTGATTTGAGATGCCCCTAGGAAGAAAGGAGATCTCGTCAAACATGGGAAGTTGGGAGGCCTTGCTAAAGAGATAATGTATACGAGAGAGACTCCCATGTGCCCACAAGTGAAATGTGTAGTATTTGGCCATAGGGTTACAGGTCCTCCAAATGTCGATTAGACCCAGGGCCCCCAAAAAGTTCATCCATAGTCTACCGGTTGGCTCCTCACGTTTGGTCGGCATGCGGTCAAGTTCGACATTTAAAGCTGTGTTACAGTCACCCCCCCCATCAAAATGTCACCCTCTGGCAAATTCAAAATGTGAGGGCCCAGATTGCGCAATGTTGAAGAATGAAGTCTGGGGGGAACGTATAGGTGTAGTAATACAAGTGACACCAGAGCTTAAGTAGAACTGTCTCTTTATTCAGGCCATCCGCTCTCTGGACAGGCAGCTGCCAACATTCCAAGGTGAGCTCCAGGAGATACCAAGGTGTGAAAAAGGAGGGGGTGGACGGAAGGTACCAAGGTGGGAGTAAAAGGGTAGATACAACACATCTCCTTACCCAACATAACAGAGATCAAAGAAACACATAAAGGAACATTACATTGCAACTCTGTCCCCACTCCAAACTTGCCCATCCTCCAACTCCACCACATTTTTCCCTTTGTTTTTAACTCTTTGTGGAGGGAAACATTTACTCTGTCCCACCTGTACCAGGGTGGTTTTCTTTATCAACACAGGATCATTGACATTGGGTTTTAAATTCTTCACTCCATGTTTCTTGGCATACCATTCTTTGTAGCGGTATTGATGTTGCTGAACCTTATGATGACTATCTGATCTGTCATAGACAACAGTCTTACCCCCATCTAGCCAGAGAGGGTACAGCTTGGTGCCAGGTTCTCTCCCTCTTAAGACCACAAACGGAGAGATGCCGCTTACAAGGTTAGGTGCTGTGTGGTAGGCCCACAAACAGTCTCTCAGAGAATTATATAAGTTGAAACCATTAGACATCGTCAGTTGAATGTGGTCCTTGATCGTACGATTCATCCTCTCTACTAATCCATTAGCTTTGGGACAGTAAAGAGCAGTTTTCTCATGCTTGATGTTAAGGTTCTTTAGGAAGGTCATCATTTCATCAGATGTAGATTGCACCCCATTGTCAGTTACTAAAATAGATGGAACCCCTTCAAAAGAAAACACAGATTTTAAGAAAGCAATGAGGTTCTTGGCCGTAGTGGAAGGGGTGAATTTGGCATTTACCCAGTGAGAAGTGTAGTCCACCAGGACAAACATGAACCTTTTTTGTGGACCTAAAGCATCCATCGGGCCAATTATGTCCATGGCAAGTTTAGTCCAAGGAATTACGGGTACCTCCACTGGGGATAGGGGAACTTTATGTAATGTCTTAACTTTGTCACTTTTAGCACAATTGTAGCAATCCTTTACTTTTAATTCTACTCTTGAATCCATCTTGGGGAACCAAAAGCTGTTCCTCACTTTACTTTTAGTGAAACTTCTCCCTAAGTGACCCTCGTGGGCGAGATCTATTATTCTGTCTCTAAGGGCCTCAGGTGGAACAATTTTGGTATTGCGGTATATTTTGCTTTCACAAATGGTCAGCTCATTTCTGACTTCCCAGAATTCCTTTAAATCATCCATGACATCACAACGTTTGTCAGGCCAACCATTTATGATTACATTTTTTAGTGCATTCATTTTGGAATCCTTCTCCATTTCAACATCCCACTCCTCCTTGGAAAAAGAAGGAAGATGGATAGAAAGAATGGGAGGATCTAAAGGGTCTGCCTCGATGTTGACTGCAAGAGGGGATTTGGATAAATAGTCTGCAAGAACGTTATCCTGACCAGGAAGATACTCGATTCTAAAGCTAAATTTCTCTAGCCCTAAAACCCATTTAGCTATTCTAGGGGATTCACAGAATACTTTCCTGGATGAAAAGATGTGTGTCAGAGGTTTGTGGTCTGTTCGAACTGTAAATTTGCTGCCCCAAAGGAAAAACTTGAAATGATTAATGGCCCAGTAGCAGGCCAATGCTTCCCTTTCAATTACGGAATAGTTCCGTTCAGGTTGACTTAAGGTACGGGAGGCAAAGGCAATAATAGTTTCTCCCCCCTCCCCCTTCTGAGACAGGGTGGCCCCAAGACCTTTGTTGGAAGCATCAGTGCATAAGATGGTTCTCTTTCTATGGTCGAAAGGACCAAGAGCATGTGAGCCAATGATTTCCTTCTTTAATTTGGTTACAGAATCAGAGTGTTTCTCTTCCCATTTGAACTAATTTTTCCTCTTTAACAGTTCACGTAAAGACTCAGATTTTTCTGAAAATCTAGGGATGAACTTGGCCATATACTCAACCAAGCCTAAAAAGGATTTAAGCTCTTCCTTGTTCGTGGGAAAGGGAGCATTTTCCACTGCTTGAATTAAGCTGAGGTTTTATGCCTTCGAAGGAAAGATTGTGCCCCAGATAATCCACTTCCGTGACTTTGATCTTACATTTTTCTTTTTTCACAGTTAACCCAGCATCCGACAGCTTGGCACATACCTTCCTAAATATGGAGTCATGTTCCTCTTCGTCGGCTCCATAGACCAAAACATCATCTTGAAAACACATGCTGTTCGGAATGCCCTCCAAAACCCTTTGCATCATTTTTTGAAAGACAGCGGCCGCCGAGGCAAGGCCGAAAGGCATCCTTCTGAACATGTATGTGCCAAGAGGGGTGGAAAATGCTGTTAGAGCCCTAGAATCCGGGTGGAAATCTACTTGATAGTAGGCCATGGAAAGGTCTATGACCGAAAAGAACTTAGCCTTACCCATAGTACTAAGCATTTCGTTGATATTAGGAAAGGGAAAACGTCCGATCCAGATGTTTTCATTAAGGCTACGTAAATCAATGCAAAGGCGAATGCCTTGCCCATTAGCTTTAGAAGCTATGACAATGGGGGATAACCACTCCGAGGCGTCAATTGGATGAATGACGCCTAAGTGGCAGAGTTTATCAAGTTCATCCCTCAATGGCTGTCTTAAGAGTAAAGGAACTTGGCGTGTTTTATGTACAACTGGTTTAGCCCCTTGTCTAATTTTTATTTTATGCTGATAGTGTTTCAACAACCCCAGATCGTTGGAGAAGAGGTGTGGAAACTCATCGCAGAGGGGTGTCTCCCCTGTAACTTCTGTAACCACATTGACCTGTTCCCTGCTATTGGGGTCAAGAATAATACCAAGTTCTCTCTGGTGACGCCACCCTAGAAGATTAGAACCCGAGCTGACTAGGTAGACCTTGCCCACAGTGGATCTCCCTTTGAAAATAATTTGTGTCTCCACCATCCCCACCAACGGAATCGGGTCTTTAGTATACCCATGAGGTGTAATATCAGGTTTAGTAATAATCATACCTGGATCCCCTTTGATTTTCCTATAATCCTCCAAATTTAACAAGGTAAACGGAGAGCAGGAGTCTGCGAACATTTCAATAGATTTGTTATTGATTATTATGTTGCATTTGGGGTATTCCGTGAAACTACTGCCGAAAGAACTCTTTACTTGGAACACAAATCTAAGCTGATCATCGCTTGGTTCATTGATGGCTTTGACTTGGCTGCTGTCACTGTCCCTGCACACTCTTGCTAAATGACCTCTTCTGTTACATTTCTTACAGTGAGCATTACGAGCTGGGCACAAAGGATTGTTGGCTAAGTGATTACTATTCCCACATCTGTAGCACTTGAGGTCAGAATGTTCTCTTGGAAACTTATTGCATGATTCTCCTTTACTTCTGACTTTTGAAATACTTTTATTGGGGATATCAACTTGAACTGCTGCAACCACTTCCACAGAGATTTTTATTTCCTTCATACATTAAGCAGTGTGCTCAATAGACTGAGCTATAGAAATAGCTTCTTCCAGAGAGGGATTTTTTGACAACAATTTCTCTTGGATCTTACTGTTGCTTGTGCATCTCACCAATTGGTCACATATTAAAGAGTCATTAAGATCCCCAAAGTCACACCTTTGAGTAAGACCTCTCAAATCAGCAATTTGGTTTTTCACAGATTAATTTTTTCCTTGAGACCGACTGAAAAACTTGTGACGTTCTAAAACCACATTTATTTTATCCCCAAAGTGGTTTCCTAACTTTAACAAAGTTATTTCATACGCATCTAGGTCATATTCCGCGTCCAAATCTGGTTCAGGGAGTGTCTCGTACACTTTGCGACCATGGACTCCAATATTGTGTAAAAGAATATGCTGCTTCCGTAAAGCAGAAAAACTTTCTCCACCCATAGCAATCAAGAAAGACTCAAACAGTTCAGTCCATTCCTTCCAATGGATGTCAGGATCTCCACATTCATTTAGAAATGAAGGAGGTTGACATATTCCTGGAGTACCCATTCTATGCAACGATAAGAGAATATTTTATGCAAAAATGCGTTTCAACTTCAATGAGTGGAGAACACCAGAATGTTCAGTGCAAGCAGATAAGAAGAGAGTGTATTCTTTAAATAATTAGAACGATTGCAGGTAGAACTCATGTGTGTGAGGTATTAAAACTTGAAAAAAATCACCACCAGTTCAAGGAAAACACAGTACATATATATATAGTGCTATGGTCAAATGGCAACCACCGTGGTTATCTCAACGCACAAGATCCTGGTAAAAGCACAATCTGCTGCGTGGCAACTTTACCCCCAGCTGGACCAAAAGTGAAGTAACTGCACAACACCAACCTCTATAATGACGGCAGGCTGTGAAGAACGTGCCTCAGAATGATAAAAGGATACTTGATGACAGCAGGCTTAGAGGAAACATGCCTCAGCAAAACCAGTGGATCTTGATCAGGGGCACAGACATCCGGCGAAAGCGTCGCTGCCGTGACTTCCACACGCTGGTGGGCGTGAGGCAGCGTCCGCAACCTCGTCTCCGTGGACGCTGAACAAGCGAGGTGCACCGGGACCCTGCGGAGCACTACTACGATGAACTCCGCCCGCTAGTGGGCGTGAGGAGGCATCAGCAGCCGCGTCTTCAGTCGGGACCCAGGAAGCCGTCAGCAATACGGAAATCGCACCAGAGAACAGCTGCTGAGGAGAACTACGCAGGGAAGATGAGACCAGCTGGAGGAGATCCCTCAGAGTCTTCGTAAGGTAAGGAGCTGGTGCACCTCAGCAGCGGCGTCACAAAGGTGGCTGAACACAAAAAAATGCACATGAAGTACGCGCTTAACTCCTTGTCGTGCACTCGGAACCGGGACCATACGCTGGGGAGCACAGACGCACCCGTGACCATCAAAGCTTAATAAATCCTCCGGCAGGAAAACGCAGCTGGTAGATTCTCCCCGCTCTTCGAGAGCAAGCACAAAGGGGAAATGACCTGTCCTGCCCCCCTCACAGGATCGTCGCCAGTGTAGTAATACAAGTGACACCAGAGCTTAAGTAGAACTGTCACAGTGTATCACGGAGCGAAAAGACCCACAAGGACGCTACGCTGCATTAGGGGGAAGGCTGCTGCTTAGTTCAGCTTTGGGACTGCGAGGACCACGGTGCCCTGCGCCGAATTGATTCGCCTCACCTGGTTGCTCTTCCTGTTGCCGCCTCCTACCTTCAATCAACTCCTCGCGGCCCCCGCTTCGCGGGAGCCGCTCGCTGGCCCTGTCAGCATAAAACCTCGGATGGGACTTTATTCTTGCTGTGTATCACGGAGCGAAAAGACCCACAAGGACGCTACGCTGCATTAGGGGGAAGGCTGCTGCTTAGTTCAGCTTTGGGACTGCGAGGACCACGGTGCCCTGCGCCAAATTGATTCGCCTCACCTGGTTGCTCTTCCCGTTGCCGCCTCCTACCTTCAATCAACTCCTCGCGGCCCCCGCTTCGCGGGAGCCGCTCGCTGGCCCTGTCAGCATAAAACCTCGGATGGGACTTTATTCTTGCTGTGTATCACGGAGCGAAAAGACCCACAAGGACGCTACGCTGCATTAGGGGGAAGGCTGCTGCTTAGTTCAGCTTTGGGACTGCGAGGACCACGGTGCCCTGCGCCAAATTGATTCGCCTCACCTGGTTGCTCTTCCCGACTCCGCCCCCTTGTTAACGTTGTCTGTCATTAACAACTCATCCCCGTAACGCGCTAGCGGAACGCGCGCGGGTCGCAGACCGGGGCGAAGACCGGGCAAAGAGCGGGCCGTTTGTGGCCGTTCGAGGACGGTTGAGGACGGGGCGGGCCACTCCCCTGAACTGGGTCTTTGCTAATGTGCCGTAAATATTAATGTAATCGTGAGTACTTGTTTTATTGCTGATAGGTGGATTGCCATATTCAGTTGTTGTTGCATAATAATATTTTATCGTGATTTAGATATACTCATTTTCCTTAGAGGTCCACTTTTATCCTCTTTGGTTACTCCCCCCATTGCTTGTCTTTTTTTTCCCTAAGCATGACTTCCTTAAGGTCCGGTAGGAAGGTGGTGCAGGGTAGCATAGGGGGCCAAGTAACAGGGACTCTCGACAATTTCATTACAAGAGCTGCTCGTGTTCTTGAACAAGAGATTATATTAACAGAAAAAAGATTGTCCCTCGAAATTTCTGCTAAACGATCATCCCTCGGTAACATTATGACAGCCATTTCTCCCGAAAGTAGACAGCCCCAAACAATTTCCAACATGCCGCATAACACCATACAAGTGTCGTCGGACACAACAGCTCAGTGTTCGTTGGATGATTTGCACGAGACTATAAACATTTCTGAGCCCAGTGGTGTATCCACTAACATTAGCCCCAACCACCCACAGTCTACATCTGAGCAACCACGTACTGATGCATTGACTCTGGTTAATAAGTCTAGGCCTATTTCGGGTAAAAGAAAACGTATGGGAGCACCCTCCAAGGGCAAACATGTAAAAACGTCCAAAGTGTCCAAACTGCCCATATCTGCAAATATTTGTGACGCTTCTAATTCCACCATGCCTGGTAGTACCTCCCTGGTTACTGGAAGTCCGAGGTCATTGCACTCTCCTACCTTCCAATCTAATGTTGACTCCATTCCCCCTGGTTTTCTCAAGCATGTAGAGAAATTACTTAAATCCCTTCTCCTACCATTATTTGAGAGAGTTAATCGACTCTCCACTTTGCTTGAGAAGATAGAGGGTATGGTGCTCACTAACACATCTTTGTTGGAGAAGATTCCAGTGTCTCCTATTAGCCCTAAGACTCCATCCATTCTCGATAATGTTGACAAAACCGGGCCTGTTTCTACTGCCAATGCACATATGGCTAGAGCACCTTCCAATATCTTTGTTCGTAATGATCAGGTTGTGGAAGCACCCCGCCCTCTTGTCAGTATTGATGTACCGATAGATTTAGGTTGTACTACTAATACTGCCACTAATAAGAATAATATCCCTATCAGTAAGCCTAGTTTAGAGGGTGTTGATTCCTTTCAAAAACTCCCTTGTATTAACCTTCCACCTGAGTCTCAGCCATATACAGTCATAATGGCTGGTGTTCCTCGGCTCCCCCAGGCAAAGCCCGAGTCTCATAGCGAGCTGAAGAATAAAGTTATACATTGGTTAAATGGTAATAGGCCTTTACCTGCTAGATTATGGGCTGAAATCTTGACTGTACGTAGGGTGTGTTGGTTGGGTAATAGAGTCAAGCAAGTGGAGGGAGATTGTGTGATCATAAATTTTCGTGACCCAAGGGTGGTGAGCCATATCTGCACTTTTCCCAACATCTTGAGAGTTACAGGAATATCCACTTTGGATTTGTCATATTTTTATCCACATAACTCTCATGCATTACCATGTGACACGCCTACTGTTTGGGAAAGGGTTAACAGGAGCTCTCATCGACAGACAGGACCTGATTTTCATCTCCCACTGTCCAATTTCTATGCCCCCCTGAATTCCTTAGAAGGGGTTGACTGACTACCACCAAACAAAAAAAATCTGGGTAGTGTGCGTAAGGCCTGTCCTGGCCCAGATACCTCGGGGTTAGCAGGGAGGGGTGGGTTAAGGGGGGCACACGTGGGATCGGGTACCTTGCTTCCCAATCCCACTCGTGTTTTACCAAATGGTCCATCCCTCACTCACATTGATTCCTGTTCCCCTGAGAGCGAGTGTAAGGGCTTTAGCAATATTGCAACCCAACCAGCCATCTTGGGCCCCGCTCCTGCTTCCCCGTGGATTATCCCTACCAGCTCTCTTCCCATAACCCTGGTCTCGTGGAATGTTGCTGGTCTTCGTAGTAAAGTAACCTTGGAAGACTGGTCTGTCTGGGTAAACACCCATGATATCCCGGTTTTTCAGGAAACTTGGGCTGTGGACCCCATCTATCTTTCTGGGTATGTCAATTTTTCTAAGGGGGCCTTACGTGGAACAAGGGGCCGTCCTTCTGGCGGCCTTTGTATATGGGTTAAACAAACTCTTGGGTATTCCCTTAGAGAATTGGTTATTGATAGCCCTGACTTATTGATTATCTCATTGCAACACAATGATGAACCTGAAATCTTGATCATAAATGTCTATAATAGGGGCCTCCCAGTTGGGCGTGGTACAAATACCTTTTCACAACTGGATGGGTTTTTGGACACCGTTAATATATGCACTAATGTCGTAATTGTGGGCGACCTAAATTGCTGTTTTGAACCCCTGCTCTTTGCCTCTGATTCACTCACGTGGGAGGTGGACGCGATCCTAAACATCCCACCTCTCGATCTCCCCCCTATCAAGAGGTGGACCGAGTCTGCTACCCAGTGGATGAGCTTATGTATGGAGCGGGGTTTCAGGGCTGCAAATGGACGGACCCCCTCTGATAAAGGTGGTAAGATGACCTTTTCTGATGGTCGACGCTGTAAGAGTAGAATCAACTATGCCCTAATTAAAGTGGAGTTTTGGTCCACATTATGCGACATGGTGGTTCATGACCGTCCCGAGAGTGATCACAACCCATTGGTTTTGAGTTTTTTACTTTGTCCAGCCTATAGAAACAAACCCTCTGTAATAGTGACTGCTGAAGCCCTTTTATTTAATAATCAACGGCGAGTACGCTGGGAAAAGGTTGCTATTGACAGTGCACTATTATCAGAGATTAGTTCAAAGGTTTCTTGTGCTTTGGAGGATTTACAGTCTCTCCAGAGCACAGAGGATGTTGTTGGTGAGGCCATACACGTACACGAACATCTATTTTCTGGCCTTAAATCCCTTTTTTCCAAACCATGCAAGGCTAAGAAATCTCCTATCCTAAAACCAAACTCCTGGTATAACAAAGCATGCCGAGATTCCTATAGCAAATTGAAACTTGCTATCACCAATAAAGATCCGGCTAATATCAGATTGGCCAGAAAAGACTATAATAAGGTCAAAGTCAAGGCCAAACAAGAGTGGGATAATGACCACTGGATTGACCTTCTGGCTGCCAGTAAACATCGGAACTTAACCTTGTTTTGGCATATTGTTAAGTGGGGCAACTCACCGAATACCCAGGTCCCTACTAACCATGTACCTCCGGATACCTGGGTGTCGCACTTTGAATCTCAGTTCTCGGATGCCTATCAGGTCGAGGGGTTTGTCCCCGCAGTAAACAGGGACCTGTCCACCTCCCAGACTTTAATCTTCGACTGTGCTGAGGTTGAAAAGGCTTTGAGTAAGGTTCCGAGTGGCAAGGCACCGGGTATGGACTGTGTTCCCACGGATCTTTTTAAATCTGACCTTGGGAATTGGGTGCCCTATATTGCTCATATTGCTACTGCCATAGCTAGAGGGGCCGCCATTCCAGATTCTTGGAGGGGCGCTGAGATCCTACCCATCTTTAAGAAAGGTGACCGCTCCTGCCCGGGGAATTACCGCCCGATTAGTCTTATTGATTCTGTTCAAAAAATCATTGCAAGAATGATCCTGGCAAGAATCCAGACTTGGATTGAGCAGGAGGACATCATCTCTCCTTTGCAAGCCGGTTTCAGACCGTGCACTAGTACCATCGACCAGGCATTCAAGTTCCAATTGATTGTCTGGAAAACGGTTTATCTGTGTGGTGGTACTTTATATGCTGCCTTTGTAGATCTTCGGTCAGCATTTGACTTAGTTAATAGGACTAAACTTTGGAGTGTACTGGCGGAGCTAGGGATCCCGGTTGATCTCTTGAACATCATCATTAGGCTGCATGATAACAACTTCGCACAAGTTCGATGGGGGAAACAGGGGCAGGTTACCGATAGATTCAGGGTCAATAGGGGTGTCAGGCAGGGGTGCGTCCTTGCGCCTACTCTATTTTTATTGTTCATTAATAGAGTTGTCCAGTATTTTTCTTCTACACCGACGGACGCCCCAAACGTTGGGTGGTATTAAAATTCCACTCCTCATGTTTGCCGATGACACCCTACTCCTTTCCCAGACCCTGTCTGGGTTACAGGTGGCTTTAAATGTATTTACTAACTTCTGCTCTGATTTTGACCTGTCAGTTAATGTCTCTAAAACCAAATATATGGTCTTTAATAAAGGGAGATGTGTGAAGGGCCATGTTTCCATGAATAACGACCTGCTCGAACGAACTAATGTCATGACCTATCTGGGGGTAGTATTTGAAAACAAGTTGGACTGGAGGCCGCAAATTGATGTTCTTACTCTTAAATTTGCCCAGCTTTCTGGTTGCCTAGTTAAAGAACAAAAGCAATCCCAGTCGAAAATGATACGCCCCCCCATTAAAATCTTTAATGTAAGGATTAATTCGGCGATCCTTTATGGCGCCGAACTTTGGGGTTTTGCCGATCTTTCTCCCCTGGTTAAGGCACAACATAAATGTTTCAGAATGCTTACGGGCCTTCCTTGTTCTACCCCAGTGAAACCGCTCCTGTTGGATCTTGGCTGTCATTCTTTTGATGACATTGCTAGGTTCAAGCCACTGGCCTTCTGGAGGAGACTATGGACAGTCCCCGAGTTAGGCCCCTATGCTAAGGCATTTCTTGATGTTCGATCCGTCTTGGGAGCTGGTAACATTTCCTGGTTCAGGCAGGTTAGACAACTCTTGGATTCTATGGGGTTGGGAATTTTGTGGACGGACCCGGCTAACAACCCTTTCCCCTCCAAAAAAGATTTTAAAGGCCTTTATTGGTCAATGGTGCTGCAAAAACATCTATCTTCAGCTTCTGCTGAGTCCCTGACAGGCAGGTTTCTAGATCAAAAAAAAAACCCTCTTCTTGAAGCCTATTGGGATACTATCACCAGACCCCGAGACAGGAAACTCTACCACCAATTTAGAGTTGGCACTCTTCCGACTAATTCATTTACAAAAAAATGGAAGGGTGTATCTTGTGATTCCTGTAACTGGTGTATTGACTGTGTTGATTCTGTTGGTCACATCTTTTTTGTTTGCCCTGCCTACGCTGCCCCCCGGGCTAAATGGCTCAAACCTTTATGTCGCACTTTGGGAACAAGACAAGGGTCAGAGGCACTTAAAATTTTGCGTTTTGACTCAAGTGAACGTGTCGCAATTGCTGTCGCTAAATTTTTGGCCTGGGTTTGGTTTATTAGAAACAGGAGGCATTAGGTTACCGAAATCTGTTTATATGATTATATTTTATTGTGATTACCTGGATTTGTTTTTATTATACATTCTGTTTGTATTTTTCTTTTTATTGTAACTGTCTTTTATGATGAAATACATCGATAATAAAGACTAATGAATGGAATAGAACTGTCACTTTATTCAGGCCATCCGCTCTCTGGACAGGCAGCTGCCAACATTCCAAGGTGAGCTCCAGGAGATACCAAGGTGTGAAAAAGGAGGGGGTGGACGGAAGGTACCAAGGTGGGAGTAAAAGGGTAGATACAACAATAGGGAAGTTACATTGAGGGATCGACCCTCTCACTGCCCAAAGGCCGTCACGATTCTACCCAAAGGGTCCCGCATAACTTTTTGGATTTGGAAAGGGAGAGAGTTACGTATCAGGACACCCTAGCCTCTAGACCCTCTAGTATATTCTGCATGAGCTACCAGTTCATAACCCCACCTATTGAGAGAACAGTAGGAAACTCCCTGGATATGTGTTTCTTGGAGTGATACAATGTCTGGGGTGTGTTGTTTCAGAAATTGCAGAACTATACTTCAATTGATCCGATCACCCAGACCATTCACATTCCAAGAGATTAATTTGAGGTGGCCCAACGGTGCAATCGTAGCATAATCAGCACTCATTCATAATGGTAGTTAAGGGCCCCTCCTCACGAGGGGTAACAAAGAAAAGTAATGTCTGACCCCCACCCGATTCCTGATAGAACATGAAATAATGCCTTTGCAAGCAATAGGAAACTGACAACCAAGCTGCTGAGGACCATGGCTGCGTTTAAGAAAGCACCCCTCATTTGACTGCACCGAACAAACATAAAACAAAAAACAACACCCAATAAAACACCTCGGAAACCCCCCACCCTGCCTCCCTGCAACGTGGACATAGAACGGCCCACCCCCCCAATTTTGCAGAGAGCCTGTGTACCCAAATCAAACATACTGAATAAGGGAGAACGCTACAACTACCCAAGAACATGAATCATTTCCCCCAGAACTACTATTGTGTGAGACTGCATACATCACATTGATAGCAATGAACCCTTGTAGGCGGAGAGCCCCTATGGCCGCAAATGAAGTCCCACAACCTTTAGAACACAGATAAAGTGTACGTAAAAATGAACTTGTCTACTACCTACAACTGCCAGCCAGAGAGATATAAAACACTATACAGAGCACTAAAGTTACATCACTTCACATAGTCACCCTCCCTCCTGAGGGCCGCTTGTTAAACTCAGTCACCCACTGCATGGCTTGACAGTCTGCTGCCCATATGAAAGAGGTCCGGGCGAAGTCCTGAAACCCGGCTCAACCTCCATCAGTCGCCTTCCCCTCTGTCACTTCTTCCATGGCGTTCGTCCTGCCGCTGCTGTCGGCTGGGAGAGGCACGTTCCCCACCCACAGAGAAGCGCCAGCCTTCCAGCCACTCCCAGGATTCCTCCGGGGTCTGGAAGAACCATGATTTCCCTGCTGCCTGGACCCGCAACTTGTCCGGGAATAGCATGGCATACTTGAGGTTGTGGCCCCAAGGACCCACTTTCCTTCCAGAAAAGATCAACGTTGTTGTTGCACCTTATAGGTGAAGTCAGAGAAAAAAGTAATGGTGGCGTTTTCAAACTTAAGCGGTTGGGCTGTCCGCGCTGTCTGGAGGATAGCGTCCCTGACTCAGAAGTTGAAGATCCTCGCCAGGATGGGGAGAGGGGGGGCACCTGGTTTCGTGGGGCCCCCGGCACCCTGTGTGCATGCTCCACTGAGAAGAATTGTGAGAGGGACCTGGGTTGCAGGTGGTTTTGGATTAAGTCCTCCACAAAGAGATCCGTGGTTTGCTCCTCCGCTTTCTCGGGCACCCCCAAAATTTGCACATTATTTGTGCGTGCGCGCCCCTCGTAGTCCTCCAGCTTCGCCTCCAAGTCCGATGTTTGGGTCAGTAGTCGCTTTACTAACGCTTCGAGTACCGTTGTGGATGCCTGAAGTGTGGAAACAGAGTCTTCAGCTGCTTTTACCCTGTCCCTCATTTTGCGGAGGTCGGCACGGATAAGGGAGACCTCAGTCAAGACCGTGTCGATTTTATTTTCCAGCGCCGTTTGGACTCCCTGATTCGCCGCTATAACATCCACCAGCGTCGGGCCCCCTGCATCGCTATATTGTCCTGGCTCCGGGTCATCTTGTTTTTCTTCGGTGGTATCCAGCTTTGCATGGGCGAATTTCGTCAATTTTAACTGATAGGTCTGTCGGGAACCTTTCAGAGCAGCCAACTTGCACAGTCATGGTACCGCCGAAGACCACAAGGGGGAAGGCCGCAAGGGCGATGATAACCAGCAATTCTACCAACAAGAGTCCAAGGGCGGTACTAGCGGTGTGCACCGTACTCCAAAGCACCGCGGCAGGGGCCCCCGAGAGCAAACTGAGTCGCCAACGGCGTAAAGCAGCCACCCCAATGACGGTCCAGATAAGGCTGCAGTGTACTAGCTGCCCCACCTGTATTGGAGGAGAGAACGTTCAGGGGTCAATCTGGGGCTGAGTAGTAGTCCATATACAGCACCCCTGCACGTGAGGCCGTTTGGAGCTTCCACAAGATGCGCCGACCCACCAGCTGAAGTTCCCAATCATGCACCCTCCGAGTTGCTGCGCCACAAAGGCCTCGTCTCGGCCTACCCTACACCATGTGGGGAATGGGTGCAGTGCGATGGTGCAGCATCAGTTGGGCGGATGGGGAAGGCCGATGCAGCCAAGTGCCTCACAGCAGGCAGAGTCATCCAAACGGGTGGGGGGGAGGCAGTAAAGCAGATCTCACACCTCCCCACTCTCTTGCTAGGAAGCTGAGTATAGACCAAACGCGATATGCAGCAATAGAGTCAAGCGCACCGGAGCCCACCCGGCGCCGCTCAGCGGCTGTGGTGGTCCAACTGAGGCCAAGTGCAAGGAGCGGTTGGGGCAGTGCTGGAGGCCGACAGGCGCATCCAAACCATAGGCGGCCAGATCAGGCACCCGTGCCCGTCTCTGAGGCCGTGGTGTGCCGTAGATGTATGCCGGGCACCATCGCGGCTGGAGCTACGCCCCCCTTTTGGCAGACTACTACGGCGGCGATAACTCCGGTCGCGGTCGGCGGATTTTTGTTTTCGTTGGACCAGGTGGTTTCTGGGAACCTGGGACACCAGGTCTGTGAAGTCTGCAGCCTCAGTGGATAGGTGTGGCGGATGTCAGGGTAATTGCCCGGAGCTCTACACAGTTGCGGCCATCTTGGGTGTTGGCGACCCACGCCCCCGAAACTAAACTTGTTTACACATCTAGCTTCGCACAACATTAACACAATACCCTGAACATTGTGTACAAGGTTTTTTTCGCACTATGTACAAATATTATCTCTATCTTCATGTACGGGGTGACAAGGCTATCTACATATCGATAACATCACTAATCTATACGCACATCACAAGGCTGCTTTCTGTTTAAAAGATGAGCATACTGATAGATTAGTAGAGGAGTCACTTCAGCTTACACCGACTGTCCCTGTATGCTGAGACTTCACCACGCAGTGGTCTGAAATCTCGTGTGGGGTGTACTGTTTGTGACCAAGATGGGGTCCTTCATTCTCTCCCATCAGGTAATGGGTGTATATCGTCCCTTGGGGGGATTCTTGGCTCTACGCCTCCACACACTCTAGGGACACTTAGAGTAGGGTTCGCATAGTAGGAGTACGCTCGATTACTGCTTTGTTTTATATGCCTGCATATATATATATACACTGTTTTAGCAACATGGTAGAACTATATCTACTATTTACGTTTTTAGGACTTGCAATCATATTTATCTGCTTCTGTCTATTAATCATTGCAGCACACGTATTTTATACAAGAAGGTATAAAATACGTATTGAAAACGTCCCACTGTGTATTCTCTGTGTATTCTCTGTATACTTCTCTGAGAGTAAGTAAGCACGAGTGACTGAGCGAAAGGTTCAGTGCTGTTTCCACGATCCCTTAGGGGTCAGGGTTGGCATATTCAATGGCTGCCAGAAACCATTCGCTCCCTGGTAGGTTAGGGGAGCTTACCGTGGCACTGAGAGCTAACTGATGAATAGGCCAACATATCCCGCCGGGGTATCGGAATCAGTCTTGGCACCAAGTCCCTAGTTTATGTTGTCCAAACAAATGCACAGATCCTACGGATTAATAGGAACTACACAAGGTGTGGAGGAAAGTCCTAATAAATGCATGTCTGAAAACTCAAGATTTCAAAACTATTTTTCATTTATATTATAAACTGGCCAAATTGTTCCGCTGGGGCAAAAGGGTGGATGATAAATGTCCCAGATGTGGGGAGGAGCCCGCTGAATTGGTACATATGTTTTATCAGTGTGCCAAGCTACAGGTGCTCTAAGAGTGCATTGAAGATTTGTGGAATAAAGTCTTTAGAACAAAACTGCATATCAGTTCATCATTGATGTTATTTGGGATTGATGCAGCTCTGCCAGGGGATGTGGGACAGTTCTAGTTTCTGAATAGTCTCCACAGCGGTTGCACACCTTCTGATTGCCACAGCCTGGAAAGATTGTGAACTTCCCATGTTACAGCAATGGTTCTCTCAGTTATTGAGCTTGAACAAATTAGAGAGGAATTTGAATAATTGTAAGGGTCGGGGAGTCAGAAGGCGGGGGAAGCAGATTTGGTCACCTATGACAGCGTGGATTGAAGATAGCTTCGGATGGAGTGATTGGCTTGCCACAGAATCATACTGAACTTCTTAGACATAAAATGAAATGTAGAGAGACGCCCTGATTAAAGTGAAACGTAGTATTTGTATTTATATGTATGAATTATGTTTTGGTTAATCCTGTAGAAGCATTTGTGGCTAATCCGACAAGGTTGATTTCTCTTGATTTATTAACTTGAATGGATTATTTATTGTAATTCTGTTATGCTCTTTTTTGACAATACAAAAAAGAGGAAAAAAACATACCTGATGGCCCATCAGCAAGCACACGATTGCATGATGGCTATCCGGTCATAGTTTTTCTTATTCTCTATCAAACACTATTATAAAATGTCTGTCTTACCTATATATTCATGCATGGAGGCCATCATGTACTGGTTATTCATAAAGCATAATAAAAAAGTTACAAGATAGACACCGTACCATGTGCTTTGTTTCCTAGTAAATCCATTTACTTGTCCTCTTTTTGCTTTCTATAACCTTTGTTCATATTTTTGCAATCTTTCTTTAATTGATACAAAATTGATAAATGTGTAATATTATTAGTAAATCACACTAGTAATAATTTGGATAGCGTTGATATTATTTTGATATTTACAATATCATTAGCAATGTTGTACTTTGCGAGTAAAATATCAAAACTTTTAGATTTCTATTACATTTAATGTTAGTCTTTACACTGGTATCATTCAAAAAGAATGCGTAATACGGTGCTTATGTGAAGCACTCTACTGCTAATTGAGCACGTTTGTGGTAGAAAAATCTGAATAAATCCCTTATCGTGTGACTTAGTTTCAAATATGTATAAAATATATTTCTGAACGTAAATAAGCTACCATTGTTTGATGTTTTAACCTAATTTGAATTATATTACACTTAGAAATAACGATTGTAAGAATATTTTATTTGGGGTAACTGCCACCATCCTGCCTTTTTAAATGTATGTTACATATTTATTAATTTTGTGTGTTCATTTAAATAAATTACCCCTTTTAATGTTGTTGATTATATGTAATAAAATTATGTTACCTGCTTTAGCTATATTAGCTATATTGTCTTACATTGACACAGTGCCTGGCAATGCTCTCCGGTTATAGCAAAGGGAGAGATTGTCAAATGCTTGCACAATTTAGGGCGTACATTCATATGATACATTTAATTACAAAGCACCATATAACTCTGGTACAAATTGTGAATATGCAAGATTGGTGGTTAAATGAACTCCGCCAGATTACCTGAATTTTCCTCTACCCCATTAATCAAAGTCTCACATTTAAATATTCTACATCACTAGTATTGGCACTGCATACCCACATCGGATAGTGCTTGCTAATCACCAAATCGACACTGGGCCTGATTCACAAAGGTAAACTTACACCTTTGTATAAATTTTGCTATTCACAAAGAGATTTACGAGATCAGTCTTTTTATGTGCGGAGACTCCGCACTCATAAAGGTACTACTCGTAAATCCCTTTGTGAATAGCAAACAATCCTAAACTTACACAAAAGTGAAAGTTTACCTTCGTGAATAAGGCCCATAGTGCCTAAAAACTAAATCAAGCCTCTAACCCACTTACTCGATAGATATTCAACAAACATACTATTCTATGTCTACAATTTAAAAAATGTAATACGTTTTATTGTATTTTGTTTAAGGAAGCCTACACTCGAGTGCTGATCGGGAATATTGCCCTGACTACCCTTGTCTTTCCTTCAGGGGCCTCTGGTAAGACTGAGATATGCTCGGATAATTTAGAAGTGAATGAGTGAGCCAGTCAGTAAGTGAGTCAGTGTGTGGTAGTCTTTATTTTTACAACTGAGTGACAAGTTCATACGTACTTTGGCACTAACTGACTTCCCTTGAAATTTCACACTTTCCGCTGTAGCAGTCTCTCTCTCATGAGTGGCATGTGGTAACAGGACAAAATAGCAGCAATTTGAGTTGCACCTGGCGATGCTCTGAGTAACAGTCCTCTACAATCAATGCCCAAGGACTCCAGGAAGCTCACTCCCCAGCTGTATACTTAAATGCCTCTAACATGAGTGCATTCAGATTACGAAATCTGGTGTTTCTATGTAACCCTTTATCCATTCTCAAGGACTAATGTCTGTTTTAAAATCTGAATTCTAGGAACCATAATTTGAGGTGCGTCATTTCTAATAGACGGAGTCCTGTTTATTCGGTTGTTTTTTTTCCAGCATAGTCCATAAACCTTTTGAATTTGATATTTGGCTCCTGTCACTGATCCAGCCTTGTAGCTTTTAGTATTCCTATCACTTTTTTAGGCCTTGTATAAAATATGTTTGGGTTTCTCAGAGTGTGTCTAATGGGCAACCCTGAAGTTGCCCAACAAACCATCTGGTCATATCTCTTGATAGAAGAAGAGATCATTGGGAACAGGGTCAGGTACATAATAGGAACAGTGCTAATATAGAGAAGGATATGTCATTGACAGGAAAATTACTGTTCAGTTTGGAACATAAACTTGGATTGTGAAGCAAAGGTCTCTCTGAACATAATAGTAGGGCTGGTACAACACAGCAACTAGTTTGTTTGCCTGACTGAAGGTCACCAATCAATCACATTCAAACATGTTTATTATCTGTTGTGGCTAAGACCCTCTGAGGAGCACTCATGAGTCCTTGTTTTGGCCTTGAAAATGATCTTGAACAGAAAGTGGGCAGTTCAAACCATGAGCAGATCCACATGATGGGAATGATGGCGTTCCAACTAACAAGGGCAGGAAAGGGCAGAAACTCACCTCATGCATGTATGGGGTTGAAATATAATGAATGAGGGGCAATGGGTATGACTGTCTTTTTTACATCACAGACCAAGTCATTTACTCATGTGAACAGATTTTCCTCTGACACTTCAACCACCATTTGGGAAATGATGAAGATACCCTCAAATCACACTTAAAAGTTTCCTATCTGGCAACAGCCTTTTTCAAGAGAGTATTTCCTCTGCTCACAACAAGGGCTCCACTTTGGGCTAGGTGGTCACAAAGAAAGATCGCATAGAATCTCTGCAGATTGAACTGGTCAGGTAATTTTCTTATTCCCGACAAAATACTCATATAAACACATCTGCAATGACTAAATACGTGGCAGGCACTAATGGTAACCTCAAGAGACCTTCAGCACAAAACAAATGGAGATGGCACCTTTCGGTATTAGAATGATGTGAAAAAGAGATATCCACCACCATGGATAAACTAGTTACTGCCAATTGCAAACCTGAAGACATCTGACTTGAGTCTAATCATTCACAGTGATGTTAACAAGATGTGAAAAACACTACCAGCTTTGGAAAGAAAATAGAGAGAATCCCCAACAATTGTCCACCTTGTTAAGTTCAAAACTGCCAGTAAATCCTACAAAAACTACTTTCTACTCCAAACCCACCTCCTTTAAATTATAGGAGAACCATCCACTCCAAAGAATGCTTCCAGATTGATCAGAAATAATCAGTTGTGCCTGGCTCACCTAACCTCACACAATTTAATACAACAATCCTCACTCCTTAAACAGATTCATGGCAATCAAGGAGGACATAGCCAAATAAACACTCTGTTCTATTACACATAATATAGATCCTGCCTAGAAAAGTCCACCAGCTACCTACACCACCTTCACCCCAAACACCACTTAAATTTTGGAAAGGCCGAAGTAAACACCTGAACTTCCAATTTCTCCCAAGGCCCCATTCCATCATCACTATCTAAGGAAGGCTCAAACGCCGTCATCTTTTTGTGACTATAAATCATAAACCTCTCATTGAACCTAGGCTTCTTCTCTGATTCTATCAAGGGTGGACCATGTATGCCCTCTTCTCAATAACCTCAGCACTGACGAGGCAGTGCTTGACAGCTACAGGTCCATTGCTGGCCTCCCCTTCTTTGCTGAGATTCTAAAAATGTGTTTTGCCAAGCAACTACACAACTACACTAGCAGTAGCCATATCCTATGAGATTTCAAATCAGGGTTCCATTCAGGTTACAGCACTGAAATATTTGTCCTAAAACAACTGCCCTTTAATGAAGGCAACTCCAGCCTATGTATTCTACCCGACTTCTAAGCGACCTTTTTTACCTTTTACCATGAAACCCTCCAAAAAATGAAAGCAACAAAAAAGGATTGGATACAAAAATTTTAAGTTGATTTAGCTCCTATCTTTCATACAGACCACAATGAATCAAAATAGAAACCCCCTCTTTAAGCCCATTAATGCCTCACACCGACTCCTTATAGGCTCCATTCTTGCCCCTTTACTTTTCTACCATGATGTGGAGCCACTAGGCAAGGTCTTAATTGAGGAGAGTATCTCTTTTTTGTAATACACACACTATACCTAATGTTACCTTAAAATAACATGTTTTTATCAGCCTCAAGGTTTTAATCTCTTTTCTTTAAGGCAATCCAACATATTGAGCACACCCTAGCACCTTGACATCCAGCTCAAAGAAAGATATGTCAGGAAAACAGACAGCAGTGCCCAAATAAGTGTTTATCTGCTGAAAGTAGTACACATACTTCTAGGGCACGCATGGTACACACCATAGTGTCTTAAGAAATGAGTGACTACATAGTTGCTGATACCCATTAAGAATCGGAAGTTGGATGATGAGGTATAAAAGATGAGATGACACACTTTCTCCACTGGACGCCAAGGAGACATCCGGCGTTGCTTAAATAAGTAGAATAGTGTCAAGGCAAGATTGATTATTCCACTTTGTGCAACTTTCTCCATTTATTGAAGCTTGGGAACTGAGGCAAGACCAAGAAAAAGAGCCAACAAAAGCCAACTGCAAACCACACCAACTGTCCTCTTACAGAGGACTCCACAAATCCACTCACTGCCTTATTCAAATGCATACAAACGCCACATCTTTTGATTACCAATGCCTTTTGCTCACTCTAGATTAGCAGCAAATACATAATTCAGAGGCAGTTCACTCATCAAAATCATTCCTGGAACTATGTTCTACCTCACAGTAGATCTGAGTATTGGTGGTTGGTGCTTTTAACTATATTAAGAGTTAAGCCAGGAGAACATCTTTAGATGGCAATTTTTGTGACAATCATGCAAAAAGGGTAGAGCCCACTTCATATTGGGAGCAACAAAACAAGCATACTGTATATTTCTTTATAGACTATTTGGAAACAATAAAACACACAAGATGATGGACGGAATGTTGCACATTGGCAAAACATTCAGCCCCAGTCACAGATCTGGGTTTAATCCATGGTTATTTTGCTCACCACGCCACCCCAGTTCAGACATGGCCATATGCAAATCAGTCTTGACCCTGTGCCTCATGGGAACAGTCCAACCCGAACTGCCAAGCCATGTCTTCCCTGGACCAAAATCAAGCATCCTAGGACCGGTTTCAGGGTCCATCCATCATCCCCTTTGGTTTTGCTTTGTTCGCCCTAAGTTGGCAGGGTATGCCCAGACGTGGATCCCTTGCACACTTTGCCACTGGATTCAAGCTAGCCTGGCTGATGACGGCTGATTAGCCAGAAACCGGTCCCAGGATGCTTGTTTCCGGTTCAGGGAAGACATGGCTTGGCAGTTCGGGCTGGACTGTTCCCATGAGGCACAGGGTCAGACTAATTTACATATGGCCATGTCTGAACTGGGGTGGCGCAGTGAGCTAAAGAATGACAATGGATTAAACCCAGATCAGTTGACTGGGGGTGAGTGCTTGCAATGTTCAACACTCCATCCATCATCCCCTTTGGTTTTGCTTTATTTGGAAACAATAGCCCACAATTCCTAATCAAGTCACCAACCCATTCTTCTATCTCTTTGAAAGCCCGACTGTCAATCTTCACCATGTGGTTAACAACTAAAGACTAGTCAAATCAAATCACAATTGCATAGGTAATAAAAACCAAAAACACTAATCAAATGTTCAAAAGAGGCAGAATAAGAATGTATGAGAAGACTGGTTGTGAAGAGCTAAACAGTTTCGCTCTAGCAACCATTTACCAATTAGGTTACAGTGAGCCTTTTAGTGCACCTAATTGCTAATGTGTATTATTTGGGCCCATGTGGGACTTTGTGGGCATACCCATATAGGAGGGGCAAGTTCAAATCCAGTAGGAGTTTACAAATTCATTTTTAACCAAAAATACTACATTGCCAATGTCTAGTTAAGGTATTCACATTCTAAACTTAAGGTTCACAAACAAATCTGGAAATGTTTTCTTTTTCCCTAGACCTAGGATGAGATACCCTCCCAATAACGACCCTCACCAATACCCAAACCAAAACACTACGCTGGTACCAGTATGTATAGCGTACAAGAATATGTTACATCTACAGTCATTAGCAGTATGTATCAGTAAATACGTATGTACTGAAACGTATGGCTGCTGCCAGTAACTAGGTATCCATACCATAGGGTATGGATACCTACTGTTACTAGCTGCACCTTACAGATAGCATTTTTGGATTACTTATAACTTTGGAATTGTGGCCTGAGTTGGCCCAAAATATTTCAAAACCAAAATATTTCGAACTGTGTTTGCTCTTGATAAACTTTGCACACATTGGTAGTGGAATCTCAAAAGTTTTATTTTTACATGTCCCCCTGACAGGGACGTCTGGGAAAGTGGGATGTTAAAACTGAATTCCAATGAATATGCTCAGTGGGTAATGAGTATAGAACATAACAGAAGTCCATGATGGCACTGGTGACATGGATACTGGGTACATGCGATGGCTGCTGAAGACCACATCCTGTGCAGAGTGTCTGCTGAGGTGTGGCCACTGGCCAAGCTCAGCAGGCAGTGGGGACAAGAGTACTGAACACAAGGTGCGGCTTAAAGTCACACCTTCTGTCAGTAATCTGCAGGACAGAGAAAAGACTATCTGACCAGAGCCCACTTGGCACTACTGCAGGCCATTGTCAGTGGGTTTTAGGGGAGCAGGAACTGGAAGCATGTATGGTCAAAACTCATACTCTGCTTCCATTGCTCACTGGGCAGAGCTCAAGCCATGCCAGAAGGGTGTCTGGACAGGGAACACGACACAAAATACAGCCAAACATCATGCACTACACCAAATTCTTGCTGAGCTTAACCAAAGACAAGCCTGCTGGCCTCTAGCTGCAGGGGACCAAGCATAGGGTGCGGCAAGTTAGGGCAATGCATATAAGGTGACTGTTCACCATCGGCGGCCGACACAGGTAACCTTGGTGAGTCGGTTGTGGGGGAAAGTCAACAGATGATGGAATAGGTATAATTAAATAAATAAATAATACCTACTCCGTCATCTGTAGACTCCTCCCCTGCCACGCTCTGCCACACTGCGCTTACCTGTGCTGGCCGCGGGTGCTTTTTACTGCATTATTTGGGTGAATACCACATCTAATTCCATTGAATTCTGGCCTGGCAGAATTGGCATAATCTTGTTTACTTCAGATTCAGCGCAGACATAATTGTAAGGATCAGTGAAGCACTGTATAGAAACCCTATTGAATGTAAGGTGTTTTTGAAGCTACTGTTATTCATTTGAACATACCCAAGTAATATTTTTTAAGTGTTTCTGTCGTTTCCTGTATCTTGACTTCCTTGGGCTAGAACCAGAGTACAGAAACGAGGAAAAAGGTGCGAATACATTGAAAAAAATTATAACCTCCCATGTTGTAATCAATGTTCACCTTATCATACCCTCAGAGTCCAGCCTCTCTCAAGCATTATTCACTGTCATGCAATGAAACTTTTCAGGAGCTTTCATGGTTTTACACAATTAGAATATCCCAAATGAAGGTTAATAAAAGTCAAGCAGAACAACAGCTTTTCTTCTTCCAAACATAGTTCCTGTTCCAAACCACAACAAAAAAACAGGAATACGCTTAACGCCATAATATGTCCGTTCAATGTTTTCGGGAACAAACCTATTTCGCTCTCAATAGGACTGTAAGGTAGGACATATTGCAAGGACGTGTACATCACCAGCTTCTCTCTACACCAGCCGTGGCTGCTGCAGGTAAGAGCAGTGGAGCTGTGGGGCCTGCTGGGGGGGAGGGGATTTTGAAAGACAGCCACAAGGGAAATTTAAATAAATAATTCATTTTCCCTCGTGATCCTCTCTCGAGATCCCCCCCCTCCGCCCATCGCTTTTACCTGCAGCGGCCGTGGCTCCTCTACACACAACTCAAATGCCAGCTACTGTAAGGTTTGGAAGGCTACTTTTCCAATACACAACAAATGCTATTCAATACAGAATACAGAGTTTTCCAACAAGCTGATTTATTTAAGTTGTGGATTTTTTTACAAGGCCACCCTTCAGTTATGGTTCCTCTACTTCCTCAAATGTCATTTGACATTTTTTGAGGTAAGTGTTGACCCATTTTCTGGTATGCCAGCAAATGCTGTTACTGAGGCATTGCTGTCTTATTCAACAAAATATCCAAAGTCTCTGCAAGAGTTTATGACTTATGATATCTTTAATGGAGCCTTTTTTTTATCGCTGTACATACATTCCATTATAACTGCAGTCTTGATGCATTTAAATACAGATATTAACAAATAAGTAACAATTATATAGCAGATTTATTTCCTAATCGATTAAGAAGAGAATAAACGAAGTTACAATCTAACCCATCAAGAATAATTAGTCTTATTCATCTGTGAAAAAACTGTCCCAGATGTACTTAAGGCGTCAGTGTCCTTAACACATTTGGTGGTAAGTATAGCTGCTTCTAGTTCATAAATTTGTTTAAACCTGGACCACCATTTTAGAGCGAGGTATCGTATCAATCCAGGCCCTGGCAATGCATAGCCTTTGTTACCAGCATCTTGCACTGAGCGCCTCCAGTTTCCTCTTATCATCAGGTGGTCAATTTGGTTTCTGTCCCTGCGATTGGGTGAGCACCAAGTTATTTCTTGAATATCATGGTGGGGGAAAAGAGCCATCCTATGAACAGATCATTTGTGGCACACAATTCCAAGTGTCTTTCTCCATTGCCATTCATTGGTCCACAACCTTTCTTTCCGATGGCTCTGTCATTATTTGTGTTGTCATTTCCCAGTTTAGCATTCATTTCTTCCATCACAATCTTCATGGCTTCAAGCTCAGCTTGCATCTGTTGCTAGAATATGACTATTTCTTCTGCGTCATTTGGTGGAGCATAGCACTGGATAATGGTGGTGTTGATGTGTCTGCCTTTTAACCTGGAAGTAATGAATCTACTGTTGAATGGCTTTCACTCAATGAGGTATTTCTCTATACTCTCTCACTGCAAGATGTCAAAGTGAGGAGGTGTATGGAAGTCAGCAGTGACCACCATCTAGACCATCTAGTGACTGCTCTTGGGAAGCTCAGAAAAAGAGAATGCAAAACATCAGTATGACATCACTTCAATGTTG
This sequence comes from Triturus cristatus, assembly GCF_964204655.1. Lineage (NCBI taxonomy): Eukaryota > Metazoa > Chordata > Amphibia > Caudata > Salamandridae > Triturus > Triturus cristatus. Next base: position 697,846,759 of record NC_140588.1, read on the forward strand.
CAAAATTACTGGACCCGAAGACCAAGAAGGAATTCATCTTACAAATTAAAATCAGGTACCAACACCTGGCAGACAAAGAAGATCAGTCTACGCCAGCTGCAGAGAACAACAAATGTGAACAGGTCTCTTCAATACAAGTGAAGAGCTGGGAAACATACCTGGGGACAAAGACAAGGACTAGGAAAGAATGGATAAGACAATGCACATGGCAAGCTATTGAAGACCCAAGGGCAACAAAAATAGAAACTCATGGAAGCCAAATCTAAGAGGCTGCAGGAGAAATGCAAGCAACAGTATATAGAAGCAAACAGAGCAGTCAAAAGGATGACAGGAGCAGACCAGCGGGCACACATAGATAAGCTTGCTATCCAAGTTGAAATGGCAGCCAGTAGAGGAGAACGAGGGAAGATCTTCACAATCACAAAGATAGTCAGTGGTAAATTGTGTGTATCACACAACACCGTTATCATGTACAAGCAAGGCAGACTAGTTATAACAGAGAAAGACCAGAAAACACTTTGGGTTGAGCACTTCAAAGAAGTCTTGAACAGGCAAGTGTCAACAAGCAAAGCGGGAATCTAAGAAGCAGAGACAGGCTTGGATGTGAACACCACCCACCACAGAAAGAAGAAATCATCACTGCCATCCAGTCTCTTAAAAATGGAAAATCTCCTGGTCAACATAACCTGAATGCAGATTTATTCAAGGCAGACCCTGAAACTTCAGGCAAGATCCTCCAATCACTGTTTACATCGATTTGAGAGGGAAAGAAAGTGCCAGATGACTGGAACCCAGGAATGACCATCAAGTGGCCAAAGAAGGTAGCATTAATCAACTGTAACAAGAGATGTGGAACCACCCTTCTGTCAATTCTCTGTAAAAAGAAGTCTGGGGAAAATCATTATAAAGCACATCTCTGATACTGTGTACAAGCAGTTAAGGAAAGAATAAACTGGGTTCCACAATAGCAGTGGGTATGTGGATCAGATCCTTACTCTACTCAACATCATATAGCAGTGCACAGAGTGACAGAGACAACCATACATCAACTTCATTGATTTTGTGAAAGCCTTTGACAGTATCCACTGTGACAACCTCTGGTGTATATGGAGAGCCAATGATGGCATACTACAGTAGATCGTTCTCCTCATCAACATCTCCTATGATAATTTTACCTGAAAGCTGGGAGATTGTGACTATAGCTTCGAAGTCAAAACAGGTGTGGGACCTTATTCTCTACATAACACAACATGTGCATTTGTGAAGGGTACTTTCACCCTGAAGGGTATTTTGCTGCTAAACAACTGATGTTTATTGTTACCCAACTCAAATGTACTCATTATATCAACATCAAAAGAATGAAAGGCTGAGTGGGCCCACTGAGATTTTAAACTCTGACCATGAGGTCAAATATAGGCCCCTACAGTAGACATTAGTCCACTAAGCCACCAGACCCAACATTGAAAGACCTTTACTATGTGGATGACCTAGCCTTGCTCTCTCACAACACACCAGAATATGCTAGAAAATAAATCTTGCCTCAACATCTATGCACAGCAGGTGAGCCTGTAGATCAACATGAAGAAATAAGAAGGCATGCCACTCAACATCCCACACCCTTTATCGGTAAAGGTTGATGGGAAGCACCCAGTCATGACTGAACAGTTCATCTACCTAGGCTGTACTATCAGACACTTTGGAGGGGCAGGCAGTGATGTTATGAGCAGACTGAACAATGCCACAAATGCCTTCAGGATGCTGAACAATGTGTGGAGGTCATCTAAATACAGCACCAAAACCAACACTCTTGTATGGATCAGAATGCTGGTAGATGATGAAAAGCAACATCACCAAACTCAGCTTTCCATAACAGTAACCTGAGAAGAATCTTGACCATTTTCTGGCCGCAAACCATCTTTAACCAGGAACTTTGTAGTATCCTGCATATATGTTGTAAGGTGTTTTACCTCCCCTGCTCAGCCAGTGCCTGTGCTCTGACTCATTAGAATGTTGGAGTCTGATGATGCCTCGGAATGTTGGGACTGAGAGAGGCAGAGTGACAGTTGGTCATGGGGTGAGCAGCTGACAGGCAGCTCCTGGTGGGACTCTTATTTACAACATATCTACTTGATGTCCTGAACCTTACTACTTGTTATCTTCACCAATAAAACATACTGAGTTACAACCTTTCTGTGTGGACCTTCATCACTACAAACTGCTCATCAAATACAAGCAGGAGATCATGGACACAGTTAGTCCTGTCAGCCTTAGGGTGGTCTTACCCCAAACACTTTGCCTTCACCCCTCCTATTTATGCTGATTTTTTGTTGGCCTTAGGACTTTGTGCACTTTACCACTGCTAATCAGGGTTAAAGTGCTTGTGCTTTCTCTCCTAAACATGGTAGAATTGGCTTGTACTCAACTACCATTTTGAATTCACTCATATGTCCTTAGTAAAGTGTTATGCCATGGACCCAGGGCCTTTAAATTAAATTCTACTAGTGGGCACGCTGCACTGCTTGTGCCCCCCAATTAAGAAGCCCTGTAAAATATGTCCCAGGTCTACCATTGCAGCCTGTGTGCACAGTTTTAAACTGCCACTGTGACCTGGCAAAATAAACCTTTTGCCAGGCCCAAACCTTCCTTTTTAAAACATATGTCACCTCTAAGGTAGGCCCTAAACATCCCAGAGAACTGGTGCACTGTATTTAAAAAGTTGGGCATTTGCTGATAAGTTTTACATGTCCTAATAGTGCAACATTGTTAAATAATTTTTTCACTACTGCTCTCCTTCATAGGATAAAATTGGGTTTCCATCTTACATTTAATAAGTGTTAACTTTCAATGTAGAGCAGGCAAACAGGTCGAGTTTGGTGTCTGAGGAATTATAATTAAAAACCCTCTTTAATGGCAAAGTCAGATTTTTATTCACAATTCTGAAAATGCCACTTTTAGAATGCTGGCATTTTTATGTACCAGCCGTATGGTTCCTGCAGTTTGTCCCTGGGTCACATGACTAGGTGTAGCTCGCAGTTGGTCTTTGTGTATTGCTCCCAGATCTTGAGACAAAGGTAAATTCCGTGTTGGCAGGAGGGGTCACTCTGACTTAATGAGGGGGTGGACTGTCACCTTCCACACTTGCACATGACAATGGCCCTGCCTGAACACACTCAAAAAGGGTTTGTCAGTCACTAGTCAGCCACACTGGGACCAAGGCAGGGAAGATGGGGATGACTGACACCTCAGGGGGGTGGAAACCTCCAGAACCTTCTCCTACTTCAAAGTGGGCACCAGGTATAAATAGTGGACGCTCAGACCCAACTTTTCAATACACATCTGGACCTGCAGAAGACCCAGAAGGACTGCTGTGCTGCTTTGCTGCAAGAAGGACTGCCACTCTGCTGCCCTGCTGACCTCCAGCCTGAATGAGAAGGACTGGAACTACACCTTGAACTCAGGAGCACCAGAGTGACTCTAATGGCTAATTGGCTGGCCTCCTGATTGGAGCTGAAGGGACAGAACAGGCTCCAACAACCTAGAGTCCAGCACCTATACTCAGTCAGGTGTGAGTGGGATGCCACCCTAGTCCTAGACACTTGGAAATTAATCTGAAGGTGCTCTGCCAGCCCAGCCTGTGGTCCCAGCAAAACCGACGCAGCCTGATGCATCACCTTGCAAAATTCCGCATCGGAACCACTGTGTGACGCATCTTTGAAGCAGGACTTCACATTGCAAGCCCTGCAACTTCTTCAGAACCAGCCAGTGTGCAACACATCTTCAAAGCAGTACTTTGCATCACAAGCCCCTTGTCGACTGCATCCTCAACTGCAACTCAGTACTTCACATCACACCATCTCAACTTCCTGGAGCTGCCACTGCGTGACGCATCTCCATGCCCAGACCTCGCACGTCCTCGACGCAAGACTCAGCATCACTCCACAACTAGGATTTAAAGTACACTGTTCAGCAACCCCAACTGGGCCCCTGTAGCCAGCCCATGCTCCAACACACTCGGCCTGAACTTGTGACTTTGTCCCAGTCTAGCGCAACCAGATAATAAAATTTTGAGCTTTGTGCTTTTGACGCTACTTTCACTTAAAGTTTTAAAATTGCATTTCTCCGTTCCAACTGATTGGATTTTTGTCATTTTGACAACTTAAATTGTTTACAAAAAATTACACAATTTTTCTAAAATTGGTGTGGGATTTTGCTAGTGTTGTTTCACTTTATTACTGTGTGGATTGCTGCATAAACAATTTACACCTTTCTTCTAAGTTAAGCCTGACTGTTCTGTGCCAAGTTACCAGGGGGTTGAGCACAGACTTATTTGGGTTTGCTTGTGACTTCACCCTGACAAGGATTGTAATTGCTGCTTGGGTAGCGTTTCACCCCAATAACCCATTTTGGTACAGACATCATCATTATGAAAAGCCAATGGAAATGGATAGGACACAACATCAGAAGAGAACACAACTTCACCACAAGAACAGCTCTCCACTGGACCCCAGAAAGCAAAAGTCCAAAGAACACTTTGAGGCAAACTGTGGAAACAGAAACAAAGACCCTGAACCACAGCTGGGGAACTGTAGTGGAGGTCTTCTGTTGCTGCCCTACATGCCATTCGGCATAACGGACAGTAAATTGTTACCACTAACTGTCCAATTTGCACATACTTGTACATGGATAGAGTACTGCCAAGAGTTTTTACAGGGGCAAAAGACTGGGTCAGATTAACTTTGAGCAAATCCATCTCTTGTTATGAATACAGTATGATTTTGCTTCTAGAAAATTATTATAATGCCAAAACTTGATGAGCCATTAGATTGTTTCTATTATAAAGTAATTCCGCTGAAAATGTTTATAATATGTGTTTAACAATTTAGGGTTAATGGTAGTCATGATCACATCCTAAGTACAGCTTTCAGCTCTATTACTACTTTTTTACTTGTTGTCAATTGATTTTAGCATGTTTTCTTCTGTTTATATTCCTAGTTTCGCAAAGATTGTTTTGCAGGAATCATCCCTTTCTCCTCATTGGAAGACATTATCTCTGTTTTAATAGAGTCAACTGTAGAGCCTGTCTTCTTTTCCAAATCTTTTATTCGTTCACTAAACTCTTGTTTTTATTTTGTAATTTAGATGTGACTTGAAACATTGATATAGTTCTGGTGAACTCTAAATAATCAAGTAGGATTATATAGTCATATTGTCCCATTTATTTCTGCTAATGTCTTTATGTAAAAATGATTCAGGGCATGAGGCAATCTGGGCTGATTATTCTTTTATCCAGCACTTTAACAATAATTCTGTGCTAACAATTATATTTGCATATGTTTCCTGATAAACGTTAAGTGCTCGGTTAATTTCAGCCCATATCGACATTTCACCAGTATATTTCATATACATTTCCAGTTCATCCTTTGAAATGCTATTGCAATGATAGCTATAATTATTGTTGACAGAAAGACCTGAAGAATTTGAACAAAATATATAATAGCAACCAATGAATTTGTGAGATTTGATAGCAGTCTCCCTATATGATCCGATTTTTCAGATGGCACTATATTTTTGTTTCACTGTCTGTAAATCAATTTCATATAATATAAAGACCTAATACTTAAATCGTGTTCTCTTCCAAGTACTGCCCTTATGTTACTCGTAAACTGTATATCAAATGAATAGCATGTATTATTCTTGTAGACATTTGTTCAATAAAGCCCTCTTGACTTCACATCTTTTATATGCCTCTATCAATTTCTTTGTATTTGATCTGATTGTAAAAATATTTCTTCCCCTCAAATATTACTCTAAATTGGTTTGCTAGTTCTTGCTATTGCTCAATTTATTAACCTGATTATTTTAAGAAATTCATATGTGAATAATTATATAGTGAACTCTTCTCATTTGCTTATTTCTCCTATAAGTGCACTCTAAGCCCTCCAGTGTACAATAGGCTCTGCGGATTCCTGATTTAAATAAATACTACTACTTTTGTAGCCTATTCAGAAAATTGTAATTGTAATGTAATAGGAAAGCTGCTATTACAACTGAAAACCCATGTAGGCTGGTCGGATTCCTTTGTTGTCCAGCTTTCTTTCTATAAATGAATGAGCAGAAGAGTTACTTGTAAAGTGATTAATGCTGCTTACTTCTTCCACAAGTGAGTTATCCAGTATAATATAATCAATTTTTGAGAACTAGCAATACTTTACAGAGCAAAATGTATCTTCAATCATCCCTATACTTATTCCTCCTGAAAGCCATTATCAGCCATTAAATTTCCTGCTGCTCTTTTTAGCGAATGTATGACATTACAACGCATACATTCACAACGCGGTATTTTACATAGCATTCGTTACAACGCAAGTCGTTACAACGACTTATGCTGGAGGGCGCTGGTCTTAGGAATAGTATGATTTACTATTCCAACTCCTGCCTACGTAACAGTAGGGAAGGTGTTGGAATAGTAAATCAAACAATTCCTTAGCTTAGCACGCCATCCAACGCAAGTTGTTGTAACGACTTGCGTTGTAATGCCACGATGTAAACATACCGTGGTGTAACGACCACGTTGTAAAGGTCGTTCTCCCTTTTGAGCTGCTGTTTGCTCCTTTCAGTAAAGTGATGTTTACGTTCAAATCCTATTTGAAGCAGAAAATATGGAGGATGAGAGTCTCCAGTATTTTTGTGACGGGTGAATCAATTAACAATCTCCAAATTAAAAACAAGTCATCCCCAACAGTCAGGCCATAGACTGAACTGTCATATATATCGTCTGATGATTTTACAACACTGCCACTACCCACCTTCTATGCACACCCCTTCACATTTTTAAGATGAAAAAACATTTTTTTTCTGGGCTACAAAAACTGCAACTGTTGCATTAATATCTTGCCAAAAACCTTAAACCAACTCCTTGCACCTGCTTCGCTGTAATGGCTGTTTCTTATAGGAAGATCAATATTTGATTCTTTCTCCTTCTGCTCCTCCTTCTCTCTTTCATACTTAATCTCAATCTTTTCTACTCAGCTGTTCTAACACCTTCTTCAAAGCTCAAGACAAAGTTTCTGCTCTTACATTGATGTTTTTCCAACCAAAGGTTTGCCCTTTGGATAATTTCTTCTGGAACTTCTGCGTGAAAATGCTTAGGGCCTGATTTATACTTTGGCTGCTGGGATACACCGTCACAAACATGACCATATCCTGTCCACTGCATTTCAAATGCCATAGGATATAATGTCTTGTCATACGGCGGACGGGATACCTGTCGTGTTTGTGATGGAATATTCCATCCGCCAAAGTATGTATCAGGTCCTTGAAGTGTGTTGCAGGTGTGAGAACAACTGAAAAGAAAAAATTAGAACAAGGAAGATCTATAGATATGATATATTTTTTACAGCTCCCAGATGCTTTTACTTCATATCAATAAAAAAAAAAATCTTCTTTGCTTGTGTTCTTTGTGCCTCCTTTTCGGTAAATATTTGGAGCTGTAGCTCCAATCCTTTCCACTTTTTGATTTGGGGTTCACTTCTATGAGCCCATCTTCTAGCTTTCTAAAATTTCTCCCTTTCTGCAATTTCAACTCCTATTGGAGCCTCACTTTTTTATTTTCAGAAAAGATGGTTTTTAAATAACTTTGATTCCTTTATTTCTTTACATATCAGTTCTTCCTTCCGTCGGTATCGCTCCTTCCCAAATGCCTGATTGATATTTTGGTGTTATTAAGTCATATACTTGATACTTTCTGAAAAGTTCCCTCATTCTAGCTTTAAACCTTGTTACAATGGCCCAATATACCAGGCCTCTGATGGGTTCTAGAAGACAAATGATTGTCTGCTTCTCCTTTAGAATTCTATGATCTCTTTGTTCATTTGATTTCTGAGTCAGGGCTTATGGGTTTAATGCTCATGTGTTAAAAGTCTCAAGGTAAGCTAATACCTACATCAGTGATTGGTGCTGAGCACGAAATGTCGACCACTCATCCCTTTTACCAGTCACAAATCAATTGTCCCGATTCACAGAACTAACTTAAGACAAAATCCTAAACTTACTACTTTTGGTATTCACAGAAGGTATTTAGTAGTAGTAAAGTTATGATTTTGTCTTCAGTCTGTCGTAAGTCTGTCCTAAGTTTGTCTTAGGTTTGTCTTAAGTCTGTCTTATGTCTGTCTCAAGTCTGTCCTACTACATTTGGTATTCACAGAAGGCATTTAGTAGTAGTAAATTTAGGATGTTGTCTTAAGTTTGACTTAAGAAAGACTTAAGACAGACTTAAGACAGACTTAAGACAAACTTAAGACAAACTTAGGACAGACTTAAGACAGACTTAAGACAGACTTAAGACAGACTTAAGACAGACTTAAGACAAACTTAAGACAAACTTAGGACAGACTTAAGACAAACTTAGGACAGACTTAAGACAGACTTAAGACACAATCCTAACTTTACTACTACTAAATTCCTTCTGTGAGTACCAAAAGTAGTACGTTTAGGATTTTGTCTTAAGTTAGTTCTGTGAATCGGACCCATAGTTTAACCCTCTCTGGATTATCCCTTATAGAGAAATAGGAACTTTTGCTCTTGCTAGGACGGTTTTATTATTCCACGTAACAGAGGCATGGATTTTCTAGGAACACTTCATCACCTCCACATAGTCCAGTTGATAAGTATTGTTATGCTTGGGTGGCAAGGCACCCTTTGAGAAGGTTGTCTAGGCTGGACCTAATGATTTCACTGCACCTTTAAGGGTTTCTTAAAACTCCCCCAAAGCCTGGGCTTATTCAAGGGTTATTTTCAAAGTTACCTTTCTAAATTGAAAGAAATACTTCAGTGGTGTCTTTTGCAATGCCTCCATCTATGCTGTAGCCTTTTTCTGGAGAAAATAATTTATTTTACCAGAACCATCCCAGAAAAGTGACATTATATATAAAACAAAATGTGGTGAGGTGTGAGTTGTAGTCAAGTACAGAACCTTGATTTAATGGTCAAAAATGCTCAATAGTTGTTTTTTCATATTTACAGTTTGAGGTGCGAACAAATAGACCAATTTACACAGAATTAAGTGTTTTATCAGGTATGGAAACCAAGACCAGAACCTAGACGTTTGAGGTCAGCAGCTTAGTCACTTTGAATCACACTTGCTTCCAAATTCTGTTCTATGTTTATTTGGCATGGTAAAACCAAATGTGATTATCAATCCTGATATCCCTGCTGACACTTTATACCTGACTTCTTTAAAACAAAAATAATCACATCAAAGCAGACTGCAGTACAATACATAAACTATGAATCCCGGCTAGAATCATAGAACAGTTGACCAGTTAAGAATCACATGGATCATATTCTCTCACCATGGGCTGTGGTGCTATCCCTATCACTTCCAGTTCAGCTTTCACTTTCAAGCAAATACACTCATTACTTTGAAAGTAGTTTTCAATCCCTGCAGTTATGGGCAGGCAGCCACTTTAAAAGATAGGCCATTCTAATAACTTGCTGCTATAGTACTGAGAACCCATTTTCATGCAGTCTAATCCACTCACATTTCCGAGATTTAAGCAATTAGCTCATTTATTTGTATTTTATTATGGGTAAGACTATTGATAATTCTCCATTGACTATTAAATAGTAATTCCATGTCCCCGCTCAGGTATAATATCCAATACTAAGCTTTTTAGTGAACTTTGTATTCTTATATTAACTTCTGCCGCCTAGTAGTTTAACAAATGCCATTGTACTTCAGTGAATTTGCGAAAATATTTTAATTTTGTTGTTAGATTCTGGTGACAGAAGCTCAATTAATTATTCTACATGTAATATTTTCAGTGTCTAATTAGGTCCAATTTTTATTTACTAAGAAATCATACTGAACGTCAATTTATGGTTTGCTCAGCTAACCTTAACTGGCCAACTTCAGTGGTGTCTTGGTTTTCTTTAATAACCAGTAATAAATGGATGCAGTAAACCAAGTAAAAGTACACCAGTGAGAAGCATTGTAATTTCATATTAATCTTGATGTAATTCCATTCAGTGGTTTTTCCTGTAGCTGAGTGCAAAGTTTTCTAGATGGATGGATCTATCTGTTCGAATCGTAACACACCGAAAGTGAGCCAGAAATGCTATTTGAGAGGAAATTATGCCAAAGCTATAAGCATAACAAAGTTTTCCTTTTCAGGAAAGTTAGACCTAATCAAAATTACATAGTCGCTGAAACTTGAGTTACACCTGTTTTAACTATATGTTCAATTAAAACCTTTGTATTTGCCTTTATCTTACTCGAAAGAGAATGTAAATGATCCACAAAGATAATTTGGTCCTAGTAGGAGAAGTATATATATATACATAGTCAAAGGTGATTTTATTGAGAGATGATTTAGGATATACATATAGATGGAGCCACATTCTTTAGTGATGTAGGAAATAAAACTGTCAAAACTTTATAAAGTAAGGGTAGTTTCCCAGTGCCTTGAATTTACCAATCAACAAATCTGTGGTCAGGAGCATTGTAGATTCAGTGAGTATTGGAATTTAATAAGTGATTGTGTGTCATGATTAGGAAATGTGATGTGTCATCTTAGGCACTCCTTAAAGAAAAGATTGTTGATTTGATAGCAATATGTTTACCTTTTTGTCACTTGCTGGCTTGATATTCATTTTTTTTATACTTGTGTCTGCTTACAGGAATAAATATAGAATCCTTTGCTCGACAAGCATTATGGAAAGCTGGCCTGAACTTTGGCCATGGAACGGGTCATGGCATTGGCAACTTCCTCGCAGTTCATGAGTGTATGTACATTTTCTATCTTCTGGTTATATGGAAGCATCTGTTGAATAATGTTTTACTGTAGCAAAAAAATGAATAAAAAATACAAGCCTATAACGTCCATTTTCTCATCTTGTCAGTAGGTTGCACTAAAATGGGAACTATGGGCAAGACATACTAAATTTCTGGTAAAGAAAAGCAGTTGGAATTTGCAACCAGAAACTGATTTTACAAAACAACCTATGTACTAATAGCTGGGTTTGCAAAACAATGATTAATAGTGAGTCACAGACTGACCTGCATATTGAATATTTATTAGGCAGGTCGGAATTTCCGACTCTCGAAAATGTGTCACTGTCAAAGGATGGTAGCCTGCAAGTGTCTGCAGACTGCCATACCTGTGATTGCTTTTCAAAAATGATTTTTTTAGAGCATCCCTATTTCTTTGAGAAAACTGGGGCTGCTTTTAAAAAGCCATATTGTTTTTGAAGACTGCCACTGAGAATCTCCAGTGGTCCCTTTCTGCAGTCTATCCCCTGATCCCTAAAACCTGTACTCCGATTCACAAAGGGGGAGGGCCTCAAACAGGACGTCACACCCTTCTGTAAATCAATTACCAACCTCTATAATTTGTTGGTGCTGTGAAAAACTAAGGGGCGTGGTTAGATGTTATACTTGGACGTGTGAGGTATGGGGATCTGTTTTCTAAAATGCTCCTTGAGTAACAAAAACTGTATTGCACTGAGTTTATGCTGCAATCAGAAGCCAATTGAGACATTTAACTGTCAGCTGGGTAAGGCCCAAAATTAGTCTCAAGCCTGATTTTATATAGTTTGCATTTTTTACTCACTCCAGAGAGAAGTCAAGAGCAGGCACTGATACAGTCCAAGCTTAATAAGCAAAACATGGAATCAATATTACTGGAGGATTGCAGACAGTGGGATGAGGCACGTGTTGAACTGAATAGGAGGAGAAAAGATCCAAGAGGATCAGAGTTCGTAGGTGGCCTCTACCCAGAGTTTGCAGGAGGAGTTTCTTATCATCCAAAATGGCTGCATCTTTCCCATTAGGTGCCCATGAGTGGATTAATTTAAGTCAATGAGATTGTTGACTCAAGTGTAACTTTGCATGTGTTTTGGATTAGCAATATTGTCATTAGTTTCATTTCTCCATTCAAGAGTATTTGCACTCTACTGTTGCACTTTGTAGAAATCTATTGCCCATTCACCTTTATTTACTGTATCGAATTTACCCACATTGCAGTACAATGTAAGTTGCAGGAAAACTGTTCTCTTCATGTCTTGCGGGTGGTAATTTTTGTGATGCACATTGTTGAATGCAAGGTGGTTTTGAATTCAACTAGTTTATGATCCTCCCAAACAATGTGTCACTGCGATCACTGTGCTTGATTGAGGCCTATTAAGGGATTTCTGAATTGTAAAGAGACAGACAAAAGAGAATTATATAAAGTATATGTGGTGTCTGTGCATCATTTTTCAGTGCACTTGTTTTACATATAAGTGTTGGAATGTTCCTTTGTACTTGCCAGAGTATTCTATGTTATATATGTTTGGAATGTTTGGGTTAGAGGCTGGAACTGCTTCTGAATCAGTTGGAGCAGCCACCTTGAGCCCTTTACACTGAATACTTGTATATCCTGTTATCTACATTAAAACGCTGTATAGCCATGCACTGGCGGGCCCCATCAGGTCCTCCGATCGCGGCATGGGTGGGGGCGGTTCTCAAATGGGCGGCGGCCGAGGAGGGCACAATCAGGGAGGAGGAAGCCAAAGGTATGCGTAAGGTCCCAATCTCCCTAGAATGGGCGCTCCTGCTGCACCAATTTAGGCAGTCCCAGACTCCAGAGACCCCAGTGGCTGCCTTACACGCCCCAAGCGCCACACAACCTCACACCGCACAGGCTCCCGAGATAGGAGACCCCCTCCACAACCCTCCGCGGTCCCCTTGGATGCATCGGGTCTGACCCCCCCCTGTGGGAACTCTCCACAGCAACCCATAGCAGCCCGCATACACACTCCCTCCTAGGCGAATGGTAGCTGCATGATGGAGTAGGCAATAGCGGACTCATAGTATACGCCTCACCCCAACGCTAAGCACCCCATGGCACCCCCCCAGTTCAGTTCTCCCCCCTAGTTTTTCTTTCACTGGCACAGACCTGCTATACCGCAGACCGCATTCACGCCAACCACGATGTAAATGTAATCCTGCAATCACTGATGGTCTACCCCACTGCGTATATGTTGCAGACATTGATGTGAAACATGATAAATGTACGTCTATATAACTAAATGCCAATAAAAAGAATTTTCAAAAAAAATACTGTTATCTACATTAAATCTACTCAAACTGTGAAGACTCCTTGCTCATTTGGATTACTGGGCAGCTTCACTGAAGAGAACACACTTCAATTTTGGCGACAAGCTTGGGATGAACATTTTGTTTTTACTTCAAAACTGAAAAAATTGACTTTCTTCTCCCATACTTCAAGAAGGTACTGTAATCTCTTTGTTACATGTGAGGGCTCAAGGATTCATATTTTTCCACTTACAGATAATGGGGTTCAGTTTACTTCACAATTCATGCAAGAATTTCTGACAAAGATGGGCATCAAACATTTGCGCACTCCTTTATACTTTCCTCAAGCGAATGGCAAAGTTGAAAGATTCAATAGGGTCTTAGTTGAATGCATTCAGAGTGCTATCAAAGCTAAGGTAGATTGTGAGTCCGCCATTAGAGATGTAGTGTGGGCATATAGGACTACTCCTCACTCTGTATCTGGTTGTGTTCATTTTGAGCTGATGAGAGGGAGGAAAGTGGTGTCTACTCTCAATCCATTTTGGAAGCTGGATTGTTTGAATAATAAATGTGATGTTGCAGAGAATTCGCTTATTGCTAAGAATCGTAGTGATGAAGCCAGTGTCAAGAGATGTGTTAAACTCTCTGTGCCTGTCTCCAAGAAAGAAATCAAATTTGTGGTTGGTGACATGGTTCGTGTCAAGGACCCCCTTATGTTACAAAAAGGTAAATCAAAATTCAGGGATCCTGCACGTGTAATGTTAGTTAAAGGCAACAGCGCAAAATTAGAGAATGGTCAATGGTGGAATTTTGGTCATTTGGCCAGAATCAATCCTGTTCATAATCCAGTGCTAAATTTTGATAAGTGTTCCCCTGAGAGCTGAGATCAGAAAGAGTTCAAGGATTAGGAGGATTCCTAGTAGGTATGTACATTAAGGAATTTTGTTGACAGTTTTATCAAATATGTAATCTTTATTGTCACAATTCTGGTTAATGTGTAATTTTCCTTTTTCGTTAAAAGGAGGGAGATATGTGGTGTCTGTGCATCATTTTTCAGTGCACTTGTTTTACATATAAGTGTTGGAATGTTCCTTTGTACTTGCCATAGTATTCTATGTTATACATGTTTGGAATGTTTGGGTTAGAGGCTGCAACTGCTTCTGAATCAGTTGGAGCAGCCACCTTGAGCCCTTTACTCTGAATACTTGTATATCCTGTTATCTACATTAAATCTACTCAAACTGTGAAGACTCCTTGCTCATTTGGATTACTGGGCAGCTTCACTGAAGAGAACACACTTCAGTATATTAGAAAACAGACAATCATCCGTCATTCCTTTAGCAATGCATGAATTTATGCCCAGCCTGAAGCCTTGAAAGAGTCAGATCCATCAGGGCATTCTAAAGTACCAGACAAACCTGTTATACGACAAGCCTATGCAACTGCCTCAAGTAGGGTTTTTCTTGTGTATTGCTTGTGTGGTACTAAATATCTCGACATCACATCGAGGCTGTGGGGGTTAGAGATGCCATTAACAAGCATGTCTGAGGCTTACATTGCATATTGAATTGTTGTGTGGTCTACTAGTACTTTTTGAAATTTTGTGCAAAGTCATTCTGTAACTGTACCGTTTGAATTAGTATTTCCTTAACTTGAAAAATTGCAAAAATGCACATTAGTTGGTGAACTCATTACTCTAAAAGTCTTATGCTCACAGGATACACTGAAATTTGGTAGCTGAGACTGGAACATTGGGCCTCATTATGATGCCAGTCGGACTGAAATCGGCAGCCTTGTAAGGGTTGGTCGGATGGCCTCAGTCTCATCAGAAGCGGTCGGATGGACTGCTGATTTACGATGCATGTTGAATGCAGTCCGATTGACCCCTAGAAGACCGCTGACTCAGACAGCCTTTCTCCGACTGCTGAGATGGCGGTTGTAGAAAAGCAGCAACCATAGAGCTGTACAAGGAGTTCAACATCCGTCCGGATTATGATGTGCCTTTTTGACGCACCGACCGTGACAGTTCGGCCAGTTGTCTCGACTCATCAGAAACAAAGGATTTGGTGTGCATACTCACCCAAATCAGCTTCTCCCCGACAACTTTGACCCTGTGGGCACAAGAATGTAGGTAAGTCCGTAGATGGTATGTATCCCCATGGGCTGAACTGTGCACAGATCGCCACACTCCAGCAATGTGGTACATGCAGCACAAGGCATATCCCCACATATTTCATGCATGTGTGTACATATCACTTGTTGTCTGTGTGTTTGTATGCCCTTGCAGCAAGATATTCAGGGATAAGTGCACCGCCATAGATGAGACAGCTGCGGTAGCAGTGATTGCATCATAATACGTCAGAGGGAACTTTTCCGCCCTCAGTGGTTGGAATTGTATTGTGGCAGTCGGACGGTCGTTGTGACCGGCATCGTAATGGGCCCATTGTGTTAATGGCAACAGATAAATGCATTTCTAAATGGCTTTTAGATTAATATTAATATTATGATCCATATCACATTTACATTGCATGATCCTGGCTACAAAGCAATGGAAGACTGTACAAAAAGGCATGTGGATGATGGGAGGAAGGATTGCATTCTCCTTTTATTTGATGTTCTTAGTGATGTATCCTAGCAATTCAGGCTGGATGGTTACTATTGGAGCAGGACTGAGACTGATTTACATATGGTTGCTCCTCATCTGGAGTGTTCAATGGGCAACATATTCAGTAAAGTGGAATGTGGTCCCACATGATTGTCAATGGCTGGGGCTTTTGTAACCCTTTGACAGTCAATTTATTTTGTGTTAATGCAGTGCCCTAATTGTGACAGGCTTGCATAGACACGGGTCAGGTGCTTACTGTGCCAAAGGATGCAATACCACCACACTAGTGAGGTTTGACAAAGCTGAATCCAGCCTGGGTAGCTTGTGATCTCTTTCAAATGGGGCACGGCCTGGCAGATCATGATGGACTGCTTTGATTGAAGCAAGAGCAAGCCTGATTTGCATATGGCTGCTCCCTATCTGGAGTGGTGTACTGAGCAAAATATGTTGGACTGGAATGCACCTTGAATTACTGCCAGTAGTTGAGACGTTTGCAAGCATTTCACTCGTCTTCATTCCACCCATCCTCTTTAGTGCTTTAAAGTGACAACTTGAATGTGATGGGTGTTAGAAATGGCCCTTTCTGCATAATCACCCCAAAAATATGTGCCTTCCTCCTTCCCTATTTGCTGAATTAGTTTTTGTTGGCTTTAGGACTCAGTTCACTTTATCACAGCTAACCAGTGCTAGAGTGCATGTGCTCTTTGCTTAAAACATGGTGACATTGCCTTATCCACAATTTACTTATAACTCCTTAGTAAAATGCACTACATGTGTCCAGGGCCTGTAAATTAAATGCTAGAAGTGGGCCTTCAGTAATGATTGTGCCACCCACTTAAGTAGCCCTTCAAGCATGTCTCAGTCCTACCATTGCAAAGCCTTTGTGTGCAATTTTAAACTGCCAAATCGACCTGGATAGTTAAAACTCTTGCCAGGCCCAAACCTTCCTTTTTTAATACATATAGTTAACCCCTAAGGTAGGCCCTGAACAGCCCAAGGGAAGTATGTACTGTATTTAAAAAGTAGGACATGTACTTTTAAGTTTCACATGTCCTAGTAGTGAAAAACTCTTAAATACACTTTTTACTACTGCAATTATTGGATAACATTGGGATTACTTTATTACATGTTATAAGTGTAATTTCCAATTGGTAAGAGTTTGGACCCCAAGTTTGGGGTCTCTGGAATCACATTTAAAATCACAACTTATGGTGAAGTTGTATTTTAAATTGTAAATCTGAAAATGCCCCGTTTAGAAAGTTGGTGTTTTATTATTTTAGCCATTTGGGGCCTCCTGCCTGTCTCTGAATACACGTCTCAGGTGGGTGACAGCTGGGCTTTGTGCATTTCCTCTAGACAGCCACACATAATGGGACTTGGTGTGACTGATGGGCTTCAATGGGCCATTAACTGGCTTGATGGGGGGATGGAACTGAGCACTGCCTCACTTACACTTGAATGGGCTGTGTTCTGTCCACACACAAAGGGCTGCATACCCCCATGTAGTGAGTATGGAGCCAGGCCAGGAAGGGCAGGGACTCTGTCCACTTCGAAGGCCTCTCTTTGTAGTCTCCCTCACTTCAAATGCACAACTGGGTATAAGTATTGGACCAAACACCACCAACTAAGTACACTGCTAGACCTGTGGTTACTCAGTCAGGAAGAAGGACTGCTGTGATGCCGAAAGGACTGACACTCTGCAGGACTGCTACTCTGAAGGAGCTGCTGTCTTGCTGTGCTGACCTGTGGCCTGCTGCCCTTTTGCCTGAGGAAGAATAACTGGACCTGGAACCCATCTTGAACCCAGGACTCCAGAGTGACTGTAAGAGCTAGTCTACTGACATCCTGATCCCAGCCTCAGTGACATAATGGGCCCCCCACAACTCCTGGACCCGTCTTCAATGAGCTCCTGACCCCAATAGATGCCTTTCAGGTGCTGGGCCCGTGGAAGTGTTTTTTGGCTCCTGGAATCAAGATTTTCGGCTCTTCCCGAATGTAAATGGGCCTGTTCACTTCAGAACTGTGCCGCTCTTACAAAGGATCATCGCAAGTGGGCCCCAGTTCGTCTCTTCGCACAACAAGCATCGCTGCACGCAACTGCAAGTCTCCAGCTTGTCTGTCTGCGATGCCCGGCAGCTCTGTGCACCTTGCGGACCACCGCCAGTGATGCTCTCCTTCCCCCCGTGAACGTCTTCCCCGTTTACGGGACTCTTGGCACAATTCTTCAGAAGAAAAAACTTCAGGGGGACTAATCTGGGACTGTATCTGAGCCGAGTTCCATTACGGACGGCTTGAACTTTTGGATTTGGCCCAGTCTATCGCGACCAAATAGCCCAGTAGGTGCTTTATGCTTTTAAGCACTACATTTCAGTTTATTCTTTAAAAATGTATAACTCAGGTTCTGCCTATTGTATTTTTCATCTTTTTTACTCATAAAATTAAGTTCTATTTTTCTAACCTGGTGTGGAGTCATTTTGTGGTGTCTTCACTGTGTTACTGTTTGAAATTTTGCACAAATACTTTACACATTGCCTCTTAAGTTAAGCCTGACTGCTCTGTGGCCATGCACCAGGGGGTGAGCACATCTTAAGTTAGGGTGTGTTCCTGACTTACCCCGACTAGGATTGTGATTCCTGCTTAGAAAGGGTGCATACCTATGCCAACCAGGAACCCAATTTCTAACATTGATGATGAGCGGTGAGGGTAGAACTTGTGACATACAGTTATTTGGTGGGCACGAGCAATCCATTCCAAAGACCAATTCAAACTCTTTTTTAATCCTCCCTGATTGTCATTTTTTTTGCCTAAAATCATGTCTGACTGGAGGTTCTACATCTGCACCTGCACCTGCAAAAATGGACTTTGAGCTGGCCAACTTGGAGTCTTATCCTGTAGCCAAGCTCAAGGATTCCTGCAAGGGAATTGGGCTTCCTGCAAAGAGCTCCACCAAGAAGGTGGCGCTGCAAAAGGCATTGAGGGCCTGGGTAGAAGCTTGTGCTGCTTTGAATGTAACCCCAGAGGAAAAGGAGGAGGTTGAGGAGCTGGATGAGGAGGAAGAATTGGATCAGGGCTCACAGGAGAGGCTGGGACTGCTACCTGTGGATGAGGGGGGCAACATCCTACCAGGAGTAGTGATTCCACCCCAGCCAAGGAGCAGTGTGTCATCCAGAGGCCTCTCCCAGAGGAGCTGGACGACAGGAGGGAGAAGAAAAAATTAAAATTGGAGTTTGCCAAATTTAAAATGGAGAAAGAGAGAGCCCTGGAGGAGAAAAGGCTGGCCATGGAAGAGGGGCAAAGGAAAAGGGCATTGGAAAGGGCCTTGCAGGGGACGAAATTGGGCATAGAGGAAGGAAAACTCATTTTGGTGCATGAACTGAGTCTGAAGGAGCAGGGCATTAAGGTCAGGCAGGCTGAGTTCAGCAGTGATGGTCGCACCATTTCTTCAGCACCCTCTGAAAAGAAGGTCCACATCCTCAAGGTCTGGTGCCAGACTTTGTGGTGGGAGACAGCATAGTTAGATGGTTTGAAGCTTATACATTTCTCTGCAGATGCACAAGATCCCTGAGGGGGAGTGGGTGCTAGTCTGTGGAGGCATGACCCTTTTGATGGGAGGGACCCTACTGGCCCTGGCTGCGAGTTACAGGATGAAGTACTTCCCCATGAAAGTAGCCCTGATTAGAAAACTTGGTTTGGCCACAGAGAAGTATAGGCAGAGGTTCAGGGGCAGTCAGAAACTATCCCAACAGACCTGAGTGGATTACGTTGTTTCATTTTGCAATGCACTGGATGGTTGGGTGAAGGGCAATGAAGTAAAGGATTATCAGGAACTGTATAACTTGATGCAAAGGAGCACATGTTCAGTCCTTGTTTTCCAGATCTGCGCCAGCACCTGGTTGATAGTAAGCTCACTGACCCCAGGGAGCTTGCTAAGGAGGCGCTCTATTGCAAAACCTGCTGCTGTGTTTGCTGCTTTGTTTGTTCTTAGCTAGGACACAAGCAGATTGGATTCTGTCTGTCCTAAGAAAGCACCCACTGGTGGTACCTCTAAAGGGGTGGCCAATGTGGCCTTATGGGTGAGTAGTCCCTAGGGCAGGTCATAGATCACGCCATGATCTCCCTTAGCTAGGAGGTGGACTCAGAGGGTGAGTTAGTGATCCCTGAGGGTGTGAGTCCCCACTTCCACCAGGGGAAAGTGAATGGGTACCCATTCACTGCTCTGATGGACTCCGGGGCTAGCCAGACCATGGTTGTGGAAATGCTAGTTTCCCCAGGGCATTACACCGGTCAAGTATGTTGGGTGATACAGGTCCAGAATCAGGACTTCTTCCACTCCATGGTTCTGGTATCCTTGGAGTGGGTTGGGGAGGTGACGTAGAGGCCCATAGACTGCATTCTGGAGAATGAGTTTCCATTATTGTCAAAGGAACTGGGAGGGGTGACCACAGAGGGCTCCCTGACAGTTCAGTTTTCTGGGGTTACCATTCCCAGGTGGAGGGTACAGAACCCCAGATGGAGGCGTAAGTTGAGGGAGAACTCAACTGCACCTGTTCAGCCTCGGGGTACAGACCCTAGGTTGAAGGACCAGCTTCAGGATGCCACATCTGAACTGGTGGGAGGTAGAGTGGATAAAGGGTGCAAGGCATCTGGGGTTACTGCCCCCAACTCTGAGAAACCACAAAGGTCAGAGAACCCTGGATGGCCTGGGGCTAGCGCTGGCCTCTGTTGGTTGTTGTCCCTGTGGACAAAGCTTTCCCTGGGTTGGGGACAGAAGTCAGACCCAGGGGGTGGTATGGGCCACATCACTTTGTTGGCCATGGTTATGGTTATGCTGTCTCCCTAATGGGATGCATCTGTGAACAAATTAAGGTTAGGTGCCGCACAGATGGGGTCCACAGATGAGGAGAAGGGTCCCCCATGAACGTGTGTCACAGGAGACTATAGACAGAGGGATCCAACTGAGAGATGTATTTACAAAAATTGCCACTAAGCAGTTTTCAAGCTGTTTAGCAGCACTTTTTTTACTGCTGTCGATCGCCAAATATTTACAATACGTCACTATGTAGTGTTAGGATCAGTTAGTAGCCACGTAAAATTATGCTAACTAGCGTCGAAGAGATAAAACAATTCATGTTAGCATGAAAAAAGTGATGGCCGGTCACAGAGCGGTAAAAAAGTTCACTAGTCAGCCCAACATCACTTTTCGGCATCAAGCGGCAAAAAGAGCTTAAAAAACACCTCTAAGGAACAAAGAAAAACACCGGAATGCAGAATGGAGCAGCCAGGATCAAGTTTAGCACAGGTCAGCAATCCCCCTAAACCCCCCAAAAGCCAGCATGATCAGCCGGAGTCTCAGGGGAAGAGGAAATGCAGATTCAGGACCACATTTATGAAAAGTGGCGCATCGTTGGGGAAAACACTGATGCGTCACTTTTCATTGCGCTATCCTTGTGACACCGTGGATGCGCCGTATTTACAACAATACGGTGCAGCCCTGCGTTTCCCCCAGTACTGGCGCTAATTTCAGCTGCCTAGCGCCAATGCAAGAACCTTTGCACAATAGTGCAAGGGTGCCTGCGTTGTGGGGAGTGATTGTGCCTGTGCAGGAAGGTGTCCCTTCCTCATCAACAGATCCCCCGGCCACCGCCCACCGCCCACCCTTCACCGATGCCATCATAGACCTCATTGCACCTCAGGCTCTCACATCCACCCATTACATCCTACTAGGAGACCTCAATTTCCACCTGGACAACCCCAGTGACTAGAACAGTGCATCCCTACTGGAGAACCTCGACAACATTGGACTCAAGCAGCTAGTCGCTGCACTGACTCACACAGCCAGATACACACTCAACCCCATTTTCTCAGCCAGTGAGAATTTCACCTACAGCCACACCACCGAACTTCTCTGTACCGACCACCACTGTGTACATCTCGCCTTCACCACTCCCCCCGCACACCACCGCCCTCATTGCCCCCTGCTGGAGCTGGAACAAGGCCACCAAAGAACGCCTCATCGATTTCCTCAGCACAACCACTCCGCCAATACCAACAGATGCAACACCACAGCGCGCAACCTTCACTGATGGATCACCGACAATCTGGCACCTGTCAAGCAGACACCAGGCATGGAACACTCCAAGAAACCCAGCTGGTTCACTTGCACCGTCCCTGAGTCTAGACGCACCTGCAGACAACTCGAGAAGAGATGGAGGAACAACATAACTCTGGAAGCGCATGCAACCTTCAAATCCGCTGTCAACACACACCACCTTCTCCTCAAAACCAAAAAGAAAATGGCCCTCCACGACAGAATCAACACCAATGCACACAACAGCAAATAACTCATCACCACCATCGAGGGGTTCGCCAGGCCCAACAGAGAGACCACAGACGTCCCCCCTTTCCAAGACCTCCTTAACAAACTCAGCACTTTATTCCACCAGAAGATCAAGAAGATCTATGACAGCTTCAACACCCAAGACCCTGCCACTACGCCAGCCACCACCACACCCAGCCATGTCACACCCCGAACAGATCATGCTCAACTGGACTCCGCTCAGCACAAACGACACACTCATGACTATGAAGAGAATCCACTCAGGAACCTAGTGGTTCCCTGCCCCAGCACATCTTCCATAGAATAGCCGCCTCCAACGCCCCCCAGCTTCTCTGCACCGTCAACTGCTCGACCAAAACTGCCACCTTCTCCAATGACTGGAAACACCACAAGGGCAACCCCCTGCTGAACTCGAAAGACCTCAAGAACTTCAGACCCATCTTCCTCCTTCCCTGCCCAGCCAAGGTCATCGAGAAGGCCATCAGTGCCCAACTCTCTGACTTCATCAAAGAGAACCACATCCTGCACACCTCCCAATCTGGCTTCTTGAAGCAACCACAGCACCAAGACCGCACTCCTCGCCTGCCACCAATAACATTCGCTCCCACCTCAACCAGGGCAAAAATACAGCCCTCATCCTATTGGACATGTCTTTGTAACAGTCTATTGCGATCTCCACGGAGTTTCAGCCAATTTCCTTTAAATACACATTTAAAGGTTTCACCCCCCTGCATACTAGAGGGATTGAGGCCCTGTCAGGCCAGGTGATTACGGCTTCTCTGCACATTCGTATGTTCATACTATACAGTAGTGCTTTTATTAGTGACTTCCGTAATTTTAGTAACTTCGGGCATACACAAAAAATATGTTGCATTGATTCGTATTTGAAACCACAAAGTCTGCAGTCTCGGTTATCACTTTTATCCTTCCATGCTGGGATTAAATCTTTTGTTTCCCACATGCCAAGACGACGCAGCCTCATAAATTGATGTTTTAGGGTAGGCGAGAAATAGGCTGATAAATATTCCTGTGGCTTCCCTTTTCTATATGAACTAATAACCGTGCAGGCGTGCCATCTTAGCAGTAAGGTATTCTCATCCGTTGAATGAGACAAGAGTTTTATTGTGACAAGACTGAAGTACTCATCCTGGGATCCACCCCCTCATCCTGGGACAACTCATGGTGGCCTGCCACTCTTGGAACCCCTTCCACCTCTATGGACCATGCACGCAACCCCACTGCCCCACCACTCGTACCTGCAGCAGCCGCGGCTGTCAAACTGGACTCCACGCTCACAATGAACCACCAAATCAACACAGTATCCTCATCCTGCTTCCACACACTACGCCTGCTTCGAAATATATTCAGATGAATCTCCACAGAATCCAGAAAGACGGTCACACATGCACTCATCCCCAGCAGACTTGACTACGGCAACACAGAACCAGCTCAGGAAACTATAGAACGTCCAAAACTACACAGCCAGACTGGTCCTAGACATCCCCACTGCAGCCGCATGACACAACTCCTCAGACAACTCCACTGGCTCCCAATCAACAAGAGAAATACCTTCAAGCTCCTCACACACACCTATAAGTCTCTCCACAATGCAGGACCAGTATATCTGAACCACAGCCTCGCTTTCCACACACTCGTGAGATAAACTCCGCCCAACTCGCCCTGGCCTCTGTCCCATGGATCCAAAAGACCAGGACCGGAGGAAGATCCTTCTCCTACCTCGCAGCCAAGCCCTGGAACCCCCACCCATCTACCTCAGGCAATCCTCGTCATTGACCCAATTCAGGAATTCTTCGACTGAAACCTCCACACCCAGACGGATCAGCAGCTCCCCTGCGCCTTGAGATCCTCACAGGTGAGTAGCTGTGCTATATAAACCCTTGACTGATTGATTGATTTCTGCACAAAATTAATCAGTCCTGCAATGCAGACACCCTTGCACCAGTGTGCAAGGGTGACTGCATTGGCGCATGGCAGCCCATTGTGCGCCAGCACTGGGGGAAAGGGCAGGAATGCGCTGTATCTTACAGATACGATGCATTCCTGCCCTTTTCTGTTGACGCAGGGCAGCCTAGCAAGATTCCTTACTGTGCTGCCCGACACCAAAACCTCATAAAAGAGGCCACTAGTATATAAGTGTGTCAGCGTCATTTTTAAGACCAGAAAATTGCTAGCAGTAAGAAACTGCTGCTAATGTGACGTAGCTGCAGTTTTTAATTTTTTGCGACGTACAAGGAAATCCTTGTAAATATTGCGTTGTGTGTCTTGCAGGAATATTTTCGCAGGAACGCCTACCTTGCATCTCATTTTCAATAAGTCACGGTAAGCGAAGCGGCCCTGTGAAAAATTCACGTTATTGCTGAAAAATGGCGATAACTGGAGTTTGCAGCAACTTGTAAATTTGGCGATAAAAGAAAAGCAGCCGTAACATCAAAAAATTGACGCTACGGCAGGTTAACTCTTTGTAAAAATTGCCCCTTAGTTCAGCGAGGAATAGAACTGACAAGTGCCCCTGCAGTAGTGAATAATTGTTGACGTTCTTTCCCAAATGCAAACGGGCCCATTCACTTCAGAACCGCGCCACTCACACAAGGGATCAGCGCAAGCAGGAGCTAGTTTGTCTCTTTGCACAGCAAGCCTCGCCACTTGCGACCGCAAGGCTCCAGCCTTTCTGTTCCTGGCACTTGGCGGCTCTTCATTCCCGCAGACTTCAGCATCCTCCTCAACCTGGGAGCATGCAAATGAATACACCGCACACAGAGTTCTGGATTTTACGTCTTTGTTCCTCTGCATACAATCGCATACTGTTCTCTGATTACATCATAACCGTTAATAACCACACCTTAACACCTCCCGGTAAGTTACGTACTTCCTCTGTTGATTCTGCCCAGAACTGCAAGGGTCCTAGCACACATAGTCTCACAGCAAGACATGGACCACCGCCAGGGACTCTCTCCTTGCTCCCAGTAAACTTCTTCCCCACAAATGGGACTCTTGGCACAACTCTTGAGAAGGTAAAACTTCAGTGGGACTAATCCGGGACTGTATTCGACCTCTGCTCCATCGCGGTTAGCTTGAACTTTTGGATTTGACCCGGTCTAACGTGACCAGATAGCTCAGTTGGTGCTTTATGCTTCTAAGCACTACATTTCAGTTGTTTCTTTACTCTGGTTCTACTTATTGGAGTTTTGTTAGTTTGGTCTTGTTTTAGTCATAAAATTACATTCTATTTTTCCAACTTGGTTTGGAGTCTTTTTGTGGTGCTTTCACTGTGTTAAATTTTGAAGTGTCGCACAAATACTTTGCACATTCCTTCTTACATTAAGCCTGACTGTTCTGTGCCAAGCTACTAGGGGGGGAGCACAGATTAATTTAGTGTGCGTTTCTAACTTACCCTGACTAGGATTGTGGTTCCTACTTGGACAGGGTGCATACCTCTGCCAACCAGAAACCCACTTTCTAACAGAGGGTATGCCCAGAATTGCATCTGCTAATCACTATGCCATATGATCCAAGCTGCACCTGACTCATGGGGCTAAAAAGGGCCATAAACAGTCTGTGTTTGTTAGGGTTCCATTAAGAGAGGATGTATCTTGGCAGTTTGAGTTGGATAGTCACAACTGGAACACAACCAACATTGATGTGCATAAAGTTCCTCCCTGTCAGGAGTTGTACAGTGGTCAAAAAATAAATGAATTGGAATGCTACCCAAGAGCTCGCAAATGACTAAGAGCAAGCATTCTATCCAAAAAAACATCTTCTCCTTCCTGCATGTTTTGCCTTCAGCCTTATGAGATTGCTATAGCCCGTGTTACTGTATTATTGCTCACCACTCATGGTGAGATGTTCAGCTTATACCTTTGTAGGTGATGCATCAGATTTTCCCATCTCACCATCACAAAAACATTTGTTTTGTTGTCTTGATTTATCACAATTTCAGAAAACCTCACCATCATATCATCTCATTAGTTGTAAACCTCTCCTCTAGAGCAAACACTGCAAGAGATAAGATGAACAAGATTAGATTTTGATTTAAGGAAGTTGAAAATAAATCACTGTGTTTCAACACAAATGAGAAAACACATTTCCAATGACTAAACAGTATCTACAGTCATCCATAAAGGAGGCAAAAAGGCACTCCTGCTTTAACAACATTTCCAACCTCAATATTCGGAACATCATGAGCTCTTTGGAATCCCATGTGTCAGAGTGCATCATCACAAATATATCTTATAAAAAAACTTGTCAAACTCTATTTGTTCCTACAGCAAAGATGCTGGTTAAAACATCAGGAGCAAGATTCCTTCAAACAACCCTCTGTCTCCCTGTTCAAGCATCTGTTTAAGGCTAGTGGCCCTGCTATCTCATCATCTGACACCTGGCCCACACAGTCCTTCAAAAGCATCCTCTTGTCAATGATTGCTGGCATACCTTCTAAATCCATCAGCATCAACTCCCTTACATCAGGCACATTAACATCTGGCCAAGGATAGCCTAAACCCTAATGGCCCATTCTTAGAGTTCAGTTAAAGCCACTAGTTTGATCCATTTTCCTGTGACTTCCTGGAAGAAAACAACATGCTTCCATCCCGAGAGAGGCTCAAATCTACCCCTACTTCCATTTCATATTAGATGACCTGAAGACCACCATGGACAGAAACGGCTTTTCCACATTTCTACTACTGGGCCTGTTACATTCAACACAGTATATTACCAATACCTCATACAGACGCCAGATGGTCTTGACATCTCGGAAAGAAAGTAACTCGAAAGTGATCATGTATTCTAGCCTTCCGTATCGTTTCAACCTTGTGCAAATTGCATACACAGATTCCTTTGCCTGTGGAGTTCTTTGGTTGCTTCTTACTTGGACACATTCTGAATTGGTAATAAAATTGGTAATAACTGCAAATGTTTGATATCTGCTTCTTTTGTTTTTTAATTTATACACTATAGTCTCATAACACGACTTCTATGTCTCTCATTTTTCAAACTCTTCTTTATTTCAGATTAAAGGAAACAATTGAGGGAGAGAGGAACAAAGTAAATGAAAACGAAAGGTGCTAGAGTGGGAAGGGAGAAAGTAAAGAATTAGGGTAGTTTGGAGCAGTAGAAGGAAAAGGACAAGAGAAGAAAGAAAGAAGCAAGGGTGAATGGTGGAGGGAGAGCTGAAGAAAGAGATGATGGAATGTAAAGAAGGAGAAGGAGAATTAAGAGAAAAAGAAGGAGGAATGTAGGGAAGATGAGAGTAACAATGGAGAGGGCTGGATGATGACAGGAAAGAAGGATGTAAGAAAAAAAAGAAGGAGGGAGTACAAAGAAAGGAAATTAACACACATTGGGCACTTGGAAACAGGTGGAATGGAGGCATGGTAAAATAAAAGAAAATGAGACTTACGGAGTAAATGCATAGGTCAGTGTATTATTTATTGGTATTGTTAGACCTGGCATCCTTGGCTTGGTTTCCCCAGTTTTTTCGCTTCTGCTGCCTGTATTTTTGACTGTATAGTGGACTTCTTTTTCACTGTGTTTTTTAACTCTGGGAACTTTACCATTGCTGTTCAGTGCTAAAGTGCAAGTGCTTCCTGTGTAAACTATGATTATGTTTGGATATCCGTGAATGGCATATTTGATTTACTGGTAAGTCCCTTGTAAAGTGCAGTGTGTGTGCCCAGTGCCTTTAAATCAAATGCTATTAGTGGGTCTGCAGCAGTGATTGTGCCACCCACATGAGTAGCCCAGCAAACATGTCTCAGGCCTGCCACTGCAGTGTCTGCAAGGGCAGTTTTTAACTGACATGTCGACCTGCACCCACTTGCCAGACCCAAACCTTCCCTTTTATTACATGGATGCATCCCTAAGGTAGGCCCATGATCACCCCTTGGGCTAGGTGCAGCGTATGTGAAAAGAAGGACATGTACTGTGTGTTTTACATGTCATGATAGGAGCATACTGCTAAATTCATTTTTCACTATTACAACAACTATCTCTCCCATAGTTTATCATTGGAGCTGTCTTGTAGCATCTTAAAAGTGTAACTTAAAGAGATACATCTTTCTGTGAAGGTGTTTTTCAAATTGTGTGTTTGAAAAAGCCGCTTGTAGAAAGCGGGCATTTTCTTGCTTTACCATCCTGTGCTTCTGCCTGCCTGTGGAATCCACGTCTGGTTTAGACTGACAGTTGGGCTGTTTGTGCATTCACTCCAGAGGGTCACACAAAAGGAGCTGAGTTGTCCCCTGCATATCCTGATTTCCCAGCACCAGGCTGATGGACCTTCCAGAGCTAGAGTGGTGGGAGGTGTTGTCACTGACACCTAAATAGGGTTGTGCCTGTCCTCTCCTAATGCTGTCTCAACACCCCTGTAGTATGTCTGGAGCCAGGACAGGGCAAGGCTGGATCTGTGCACTACAAAGACTATCCTTTGAAGTATGCGTACTCCAAAGGCAGAAAGGGGTATAAGTATTGGATGTGTAACCCCGCATTTTTAGAACACTTCTAGTCTGAGGACTCTGCCAAGAAGAAGAGCAAAAGAGCTGTCTGGAAAAGTACCGCCCCTTTCCTGTGCTACTTGACCTGCAGTTGAGCAGTGAAAGAAATGGCCTTTGCTTTCTGGAATTTTACTTTCTAAGTTCTCACAAGCTTGTGTGTGCTTGCCTCCTGTCAGAAGTCTCAAGGCCATCAAAACCTTCATCTGCAGCTCCCCTGAACTTCTCTGCTGGGAGTTCTGACCTGCCCAGTGGTGACAACTCCAGTTCTGGGCCCTTGGAGGTGGTTTTGCTGCTTCAAGAGCTGAAAATCCATGCATTGCCCTCCAGCGCCATTTTTCCCGCCGCAAACTTGCCATGTGTTTGAAAAATCAACAAATCGCTGCGGTGCAGCCTAAAAATCAACAGAGCGCCTTTTTGCGGCTGGAAGAGCCCACTCAGCCCGAGTCCAGAGCACCATCTCTCCAACTTCCGAGACTACCGCTCCAACTTTGACGCTGGCCCTGCTGTGTGGCTGAAGGAATCAATGCATCACTTGCCCACGGTTGATAGAATCGGCGCATCGCCTATTTCACCGCTGCATCGACCCAGCACGCTTGGATTTTCCTGTGCACCAACTTTCCAGTGCATCACCCTGCAGTTAGGGGCCGCCTTCGGAATTCGATGTATTGCTTCTCCCCGCAGTAAGGAATCGACGAAACACTTCTTTTGCGTGCAGCAGAACTGACGCCTCGATTCCCCTGGGACTCATGAACCGACTCATCGCTTGTGTTTTCAGACGCTTCCTTCCTTTGCGGGAAAGCTCACCATTGCTGTTTTTCTCCTCAGATTTTGATGCATCAAAGGTAAATTAATAATAAAATCAACGCATCCATATCGCTCTTTGGACTGAATTGCTTAAACCTTTAAAAAGTGATATCTTGAGTAGGGTATGGTGGATTTTTGTCATTTTGGTCTTATTTGGCTTAGATAAAGATTGATTATTTTTCTAAACTTGTGTGGTGTCCATGAGTAGTGTTTCCACTGAGTTACTGTTTGTTTTCTGTACAAATGCTTTACACATTGCCTCGGAGAGAAGCCTCTTGCCAAGCTACCACGGGGGTGAGCAGGAGTTATCTTGGGTGTGGAACTCCCTTGCCCTGGCAAGAAGAAGGGTCCCCTCTTGGGCATACCACTGCCAACTAAAGACCCCCATTTCTAACAGGCTTCAATATCAATGAGTGGGAGGGATATTATTTAGCATGTTCTGTTTTTCCATGTATGTAAATTCTGAACAGTTGACCTCACAACCTATAAATGTTTGAGTATGTCTTGCTTTGATCTAGAGATTAGAAGCATTTCCAACTAAAGCAACACTATGTTTGATTCTTCCTAAAAATCCACTGGTGATGAACTGGCTTTACAGCCCTCTAAAAACACACTCATATCCAGGGACATAACGCAGGCCCTTACAAACCCATCCAAGGGAACCCCCAACTCTTCAATAGGGCCTCAATCAGCCCATGGCCAATGAATATTTTTGAGATATGTGAGACTTATGAGCCCCTCATCACATTCTTCGGTGACAAGGGGGACAAGTCTTGATTTGCCATCTAAACAGTTTAAACACAGATAAATATTTGGCAAATGTAATGCCTGAAGGTAAATTACTATAGCTGAAGAAACTAAGTGAGCAGATTATCAGTGCATAAGTGAGCCAAAGAAGAGAGTGTGGGGTAAGTTGTATGCAACTATGAGGTAATTCTCTTATTGAATGTCTTAATTAATACATATGTTTAGAACAGATAGTGATTGTTAGATGAGAGTACGACAGTCAATTATGAGTTGATATTAACAGTCTGAAACATTTTTCACCACCTTGTAAGAAGACTGTTCCAAGTTTAATAGTTACTCCGCTGGTAAGTTGCCTGGGTATGTAAAGGACATGCTGTATCGTCGGTTTACAGCATTTTCCCTGCTTCTAGTCAGACTTGGAGTCACCTACACTGGTGGAATGCCAAACGTTTAAAATATGAGCAATATCAGAGATTTAACAAAATAAAGTGAACACTCGGGTACATTTAGCATTCTGCAACCCTCAGTTCTTGCCATCTGGACACCAGTCTGCACAGTTTTGGCACATCATTAATCTACAGATATAATGCATGTTGTTGTATGTGGTTGACATGATGTGAAACTCTATGCTATGTCAACAGTAGATAACGTTAATATTTACTACATCAATATACTTTCCATTATCAGATATCTGGGATTGTAAGGATGCTTAACTATACATTGAATCACTATGTACCAAAATGTGACAAAAAAATGTCAAAAGCATTTTACCAAACTATAGATAAGACAATGATAAAACCAGAGTGTGAGAAGGTAAGTGTCATGACCTCAGGGATTTGATATTGTTGAGGATGTTGAGGCCAGTGCCTCCTCCTTTCTTGACGGGTCCAATCACCTCCAGTAGTTCATTCAAGGTCTGTGAAGAGGACCTGAGTGTAAGGGCAACAAGCATTGGCATAGCCAATAGGTCTCGCCTTTGGGACCTTATAAGTGTTTAGCCATGCAACAGTTGATGCTGTTGCACTAAGGATATTGTGCTGCATAACTAAATACTTATAAGGTCCCAAAAGCGAGACCTATTGGCTATGCCAATGCTTGTTCAAAATTGTATGCAAGCCATAGTTGCTACTTACTTATCTTATGCAACAAACAACCATTGACAAAGCCAATAGTCCTGACTTGTTGTATGTATGATGTTACTCGTTGTATCATATATCTGGATGCAAAGACAGAAACAGTAAAATACCAGTCGGGCGGCACACTATGCTAAGCACAGATTTTTAGCTTACGTGTTTTAAGCCACGCCTTTAATTACATTGGCCACGCCCCTTTGAGAGACCCTCCCAGTTTTTCATGCCACCTAAAGCCCTGATCTACAGATATGTTTTAACACAACCATACGTACACACTCTGTGACTTATACATGCCAATAACATTTACTAACATACTGCAAATCAAAATAGACTATCCTAGCATATGTTCGTATAGAAATATTCCGAAATAACACTGACGCAGGAGGACCACACTCTTACTGATGGGCAGATGTACTGTTACAGTGGCATACTCACACACAAAGGGCTCCACCGGCACACACAGAAATATTGCAACATGCAATCACAGAAATATAACAAAAACAGAAATACAGTAGCATGCATAGACAGCCATACGTTTATTTGTGTCAATTAATTAGAATTGATACAAGTGCAGATAATACATCATAAAACCGAAATAGATAAAACACCAGTCTTAAAACCAAACATTTAAAAATCACTTTGTAAAATGATTAATTAGATTTAAAACAGTGATTGTGCCAGCACTGGGAGTGGTCAGCACTATCACGTCATTCGTTCTCGGATTGCAGGAAACATCTAATTAACAAAGTTTCCAAAGATTAGAGAGTTAAGTGCATCGGAAGAGTTGTGGTTATTCTAAATTCCACACATATACACAGATATTCGAACCTACATGCACAGACTGCATAAACGTATATATTGGGCCGCTTATGCACAAACAAACACTGTCACATAAACCCCAAACGAAATGCAGGTAGATTCAGGAAGTCGAAGTGACAACTTATTGAAATGGGAGTGTAGACGCCGAGTATGCGTTTGTTGTCTCTGGAGTATATTTTAAGACCCCGTTACACTCGTACTGTTATTAGAACGTGTGGGATAGGGGTCACCCGACTGTGTTTATGTAAATCCCCTATAAAACATTAGTAACATCACATGCCATAGGGTGTCTTCTTGGCAGTAGGGAGTCTCTGAGGGCAGGGGGGTGGTGGGTGGACGGCACGTGCCTCACAAGTCTATTTCAGCGGGTCCTTGCCAGATCCGGTCACTCGACCCCCAAGGTCCGGAGAAGAGATACTACATCTGCCAAGGGACAGACCGTCCCCACCCCCGCGGACCCCCTCCGCCGAGAGGCGTGGAGAAGAAACACCCCCACAGCACCGACAGATGATTGGGACTGCAAGGCTCATGTTCGAGTGACCTCTGCTTCGAAAAGTCCCCTGTCAGCTCAGCGAGTTCCTGGCAAGGAAGGAAGGAAGAAACCAAGGAGGGGGGCAGGGGGGGAGAGATGGTTGGGAGGGGGGGCAGAGAAGAGGGAAGGGGGGCTTAGCAAATGGAAGGGGGAGGGAGGACAAAAAGACGGTGCTGAAAGAAGAGGGACAGGGGGAAGCGGAGAGCGAGGTGAGATGTAGCACAGTGAGATAAGTGAGGGTTGAAGAGAAGACCGGAGAGAGCTGCTTGATGTTAGCCTCCGGACGCAGCTCAGAGGGCCACGGGGTGGGGAGAGCACCTGCAGCCAGGAACAGGGGAGAGAGAAGGGGTGCCCAGGACCTTGTTAGACTACTGGATTAATGGCTTCAGCTTTGTGGTCGCCGGCCAGAAGGAGCGTGGTATGCAAGGCAAATGGGCACCGCTCTGCCTGCTAAGCATGGGAGGTGTGAATGATGATAGCAGCCCCTTTGAAGCTTGTTTACTGAGAGGTAATAAATGAAGATGCGTAGGAGCCAGGAGGGAGGAGCAGACAGGCGAGCCAGATGGTCGCTGCAGGGAAGGATGCCTGCTTTGATAAGTTTTCAAAGTGCTGCTGAAGACTGGCGGTTCGCGCGTGCATGATCGCGCGAACGCAAGCGCTATGCCAGCCAGCAGTACTTTGAAAACTCACATACAAAATGTCTCTCCGAGCCAGCGCATGCGCTGGGCTCAGCGAGACCTAAAAATGGAGTACGGCGAGGGAGAAAGAGACACACTCTCAGTTGTTTGAGAACCTGGATTTGAAAATTATGGCACAACATCTTTGCCCATGGTTCAAGGGACTGCAATTCTCCACCTAGGGGGAAATAGCAAACGTCAGTGAAGAGACAACACACTAAAGTGATATGAACATAGTTATCACTGGAATGGGATTTGGAGCACGTGTAGACAGACTATAACAAGCTTTCCCCGGAAGCCTGCTCAGATGCTGTAAGCCGTCAGAAGAAGCAACACCACTGCTCACCAAGAAGGAGAGAGCCTGCAGTAGAGACAACACTAAAAAGCATTGAATATTGGCAAATCACAGGAACAATAGGGTCTAGGGAACCAAGATAACCGAGAAAGAGGGGGAAAAACTATTTTGAGGGAATGCATAGGCCGAGTGCACATTAAAGTGTAAGCAAAGTATTTGTAACAAACACTGTTATCAGACAGCTTGCTGCTGTGCATTGAAGCTTTTTGTACCATCTCTGACTCTATTGATCCAGAAGGGCAGTAGCGGCTGCTACCAGGCCCGGGTGGTTGGGTGCTCTCCTTTCCACATGGTGAGCGCTGCGGCCATTTAGTGACGCGCACACTGTACCTGTTGCTATTTGCATGTCATTGAACCTATACACACGCTGTTTATTTGGGAACTAGTACTCACCACTATTTCTGCCTGCTTGGACAGTGACAGGCACACCACATTTTGGCATCACTATTTCTGCCTGCATGGACAGTGACAGGCACACCACATCTTGGCATCACTATTTCTGCCTGCATGAACAGTGAAAGGCACACAAGATTTTGGCACAGTAATTGAACCTTCTTCAATAAGCAACCCTTATTGCCTGCTACATGGTGACAGGCACACCTTGTTAAAACAGTTTCCACAGTTTCTCTCTATCCACAGGATATTTCCACATCTTCAGGCAATTTTTAGTATATTTATCATTGTGCCAGTTTGCTGATTTGCTCAAGGTTTTACAAATTTTACTATTACTATGCAGCATTCATTGGTTCCTCCGTGAGTCTTTTCTCCTAGTCCAACAACTCCTG